>NC_044992.1:4704603-5904603 GCF_008728515.1 Papio anubis
TTTGTTTTTTTTTGAGATGGAGTCTCGCTCTGTCGCCCAGGCTGGATTGCAGTGGCCCGATCTCGGCTCACTGCAAGCTCCGCCTCCCGGGTTCACGCCATTCTCCTGCCTCAGCCTCCGGAGTAGCTGGGACTACAGGCGCCCGCCACCACGCCCGGCTAGTTTTTTGTATCTTTTAGTAGAGACGGGGTTTCATCGTGTTAGCCAGGATGGTCTCGATCGCCTGACCTCGTGATCCGCCCGTCTCGGCCTCCCAAAGTGCTGGGATTACAGGCTTGAGCCACCGCGCCCGACCTGTTTTTTTTTTAAATCTGTCTTTAGGGGATACCTAGCAATTAGTGGGGTTAAATGAGGGAACTGTCATCTCAGAAGAGATGGTCCACTGTATTCATTTGTCATAATAACCAGACTCCTGGAGTTACTGGGTTCTAAAGTTGTTGATACAGCATGAGTAGGTTTGGATGTGGAGTTCTGTATGGAGGGTCCTTTCAACCGGAAGATAAACCAGAATTGTTGGTCTTAGCCTTTTGGATTACTGACTTTATTTGAATCTGTTTAGAAAGTCAAAACTGGCCAGGCGCCGTGGCTCATGCCTGTAATCCCAGCACTTTGGGAGGCCAAGGCAGGTGGATCGCTTGAGGTCAAGAGCTCAAGACAAGCCTGGCCAACATGGTGAAACCCTGTCTCTACTAAAATACAATTAGCCAGGTGTGGTGGTGCGTGCCTGTAATCCCAGCTACTCGGGAGACTGAGGCAGGAGAATCGCTTGAACCTGGGAGGCGGAGGTTGCAGTGAGCCGAGATGGAGCCACTACACTCTCAGCCTGGGTGACAGAATGAGACTCTGTTTCACACACACAAAAAAGCCTGTATTGTTTTTTTTTTTTTTTTTTTTGAGACTGAGTCTGGCTCTGTCGCCCAGGCTGGAGTGCGGTGGCCGGATCTCAGCTCACTGCAAGCTCCGCCTCCCGGGTTCACGCCATTCTCCTGCCTCAGCCTCCCGAGTAGCTGGGACCACAGGCGCCCGCCACTTCGCCCGGTTAGTTTTTTGTATTTCTTAATAGAGACGGGGTTTCACCGTGTTAGCCAGGATGGTCTCGATCTCCTGACCTCGTGATCCGCCCGTCTCGGCCTCCCAAAGTGCTGGGATTACAGGCTTGAGCCACCGCGCCCGGCCAAAAAAGCCTGTATTGTTGTAAATAGATTGTGAAGGGTGATTCTCCTGAGGGTTCAGAAGAAGAGGAGAGCTGCAGAGAAAGCCTCAGTTTTCTTAGAGATTACCTAAGAGGTTGTAACAGAAGGCTAGTAGAAGTATGGATGTTAAAGGCCATTCTGATGAAGTCTCAGATGGAAATGAAGAACATGTTATTGGAAACTGGCAGAAAAATGATCCTGATTATCTGACAAAGAATGTGGTTGAATTGTGTGTCCTAGTGTTTTATGGAAGGTAGAAATTCTGAGTGATGAAATAGGATATTTGGTGGAAAAAAATATCTGAGTAAAGTGTTGAGGGTGTGGAAAAACTTCTCTTGAATGCCTATAGTAAAATGCTAGCAGAGAGAAACCAATTAAAGATACCCTTTCTCCCTTCCTTCCTTCCTTCCTTCCTTTTTTTTTTTTTGGAGACAGAGTTTTGCTCTTTTTGCCCAGGCTGGAGTGCAATTGCGTGATCTTGGCTCACTGCAACCTCCGCTTCCTTGGTTGAAGTGATTCTCATGCCTCAGCCTCCTGAGTAGCTGGGATTACAGGTGTGTGCCATGACGCCCGGCTAATTTTATATTTTTAGTAGACATGGGGTTTCACTATGTTAGCCAGGCTGGTCTCGAACTTCTGACCTCAGTTAATGCGCCCGTCTTAGCCTCCCAAAATGCTGCAATGACAGGCATGAGCCACCGCCCCTGGCCAAAGATGTTATTTATGATTTAAAAAAAAAAAACAGCAGAATTTAAATGTTTAGAAATTTACCAACCTGCCCATGTTGTAAAGAATGAAAAAGCTTGTTGAAAAGAAAACACCAAGAATGTGACCGAGGCAACTTTTGATAAGGAGGTTAGTGTGGGGAGATGGAAGCCAGATGCTCAGCATCACAGTGAAGAAGGACCCTGAAACCATTCTGAAGATCTTCAGAGGCTGCCCTGCCCATCACAGACCCAGAAAACTAGGACCTTGAAGTCAAAGAGATTTCAAGGCTCTGCTCCCTGCATTCTGGTGCAGGGCTTCTGGGATGCCCTAGCTATGGCTCAAGTAGGCCCAACTGTGGCTAAGCCCATCCCTCTGGGAGGCACAGACAATAAAGCATAGTAGTGTCCAAGCAGTTTTGTCTCCACAGCTGCGCAAAGTGCACGGTCTGTGAGGGCATTGCTACCTCTACCTAGATTTCAAGGGATTTCTGTAGGAAGCTTGAGGCCCAGACAGAGCACTGAAGGGGTGGCCTGCCCTTCCACACCTGTGGGCATTTCTCATCAGGTGGAAATGTTATGCCCAGACCGTTTGTTCCCCAAAGAAGACCACCAGAGTCCAGAGTCAAAGCCAAGCGGCAAGGATCTTTACTACAAGTTCGAACTTGGTCCCTCCATTCCACAGCATACAGGAGGGCCTCCAACAATGCGAGTGCTTGCTTTTTATAGCCAGATGTAAACAGGATATGTAAAGTTACAGGGGAACAAGGTAGTTCTCTTGGTTACAGCATTACAATTGGTTAACATTATACATTTAGCATTTTTTATTGGTTCCCGCTGTGTCCTTATAGGAGATTTCCCAGGTGGTGTTTTTCTGAAGTTTGAGAGAAATATGGAGGAATGTGTTTGTGCTGGGCTCAGGAAGTTGAGAGATATATGGTGGGTTGTGTTCGTGCTGGGCTCAGGGAATTGGGAGATATATGAGGAATGTGTTTGTGCTGGGCTCAGGGAGTTGGGAGGTATATGGAGGAATGTGCCTGATTCCTTTCAGAAAGAGAGACTTGAGAAAGAAAGAGACACAGAGACAAAGTATAGAGAAAGAAAAGTGGGCCCGGGGAACCGGCGCTCAGCATACGAAGGAGCCGAGCCATGCTGCACAGGCACCGGTCTCTTTGAGTTCCCTCAGTATTTATTGATCCTTATCTTTACCATCTCGGAGAGGGGGATGTGGCAGGACAATAGGGTAATAGTGGGGAGAGGGTCAGCAGGAAAACATGTGAACAAATGTCTCTGTGTCATAAATGAATTTAAGGAAAGGTGCTGTGCCTTGATGTGCATGTATACAAACATCTCCACAAACATTTCTGTGCATTAAAGAGCAGCACTGCCGCTAGCACATCTCACCTCCAGACCTAAGGAGGTTTTCTCGTACCTCAGTAAATAGATCATACAATTGGGTTTTACTGAGACATTCCATTGCCCAGGGACGAGCAGGAGACAGATGCCTTCCTCTATCTCAACTGCAAAGAGGCCTTCCTCTTTTACTAATCCTGCTCAGCACAGACCCTTTACAGGTGTCGGGCTGGGGGACGATCAGGTCTTTCCCTTCCCACGAGGCCATATTTCAGACTATCACATGAGGAGAAACCTTGGACAATACCTGGCTTTCCTAGGCAGAGGTCCCTGCAGCCTTCTGCAGTGTTTGTGTCCCTGAGTACTTGAGATTAGAGAATGGTGATGACTTTTGACAAGCATACTGCCTTCAAGCACTTGTTTAACAAAGCACATCCTGCACAGCACTAAATGCATTAAACCTTGAGTAAACAAAGCACATGTCCCTGCAAGGACAGGGTTGGGGGTGGGGTTACAGATTAACAGCATCTCTTCAAACAGAAGAATTTTTCTTAGGACAGAACAAAATGGAGTCTCTTATGTCTACTTCTTTCTACATAGACACAGTAACAGTCTGATCTCTCTTTCTTTTCCCCACAGAGCACCGCCAAAGGGGCAGGGCCACTGCAGAGAGCCCCCACTAGAGCAATGCCCAGCACAGCCATGGGGACGGGGCTGCCTGCAGAGTGGGCTGTGCCCAGCAAAGCCATGGGGGTGGGGCTGCCCCGAGCCTTGAGGGCCAAACCCCCATCCCAATATCTTGGGGGTAGAACGTCAAGTCAAAAATTATTCTCAAACCTTAAGACTTAATGTTGTTTGCCCTGTTGAGTTTCGGACTTACTTGGCACCCATTACCCCTTTCTTCTTTCCTGTTTCTCCCTTTTGGAATGGAAATTTCTATCCTGTGTCAGTCCCACCATTGTATTTTGGAAGCATACTTACATTGTGTAAGTAGTTTGATTTCACAGGCTCATAATTGGAGAGCAATTTGCCTCAGGATGAATCATATCTTGACTTTTGCCCATACTTGGAATGAGTCAACATTTAGTTGAGATATTGACTTAGGCCGGGCGCGGTGGCTCAAGCCTGTAATCCCAGCACTTTGGGAGGCCGAGACGGGCGGATCACGAGGTCAGGAGATCGAGACCATCCTGGCTAACACGGTGAAACCCCGTCTCTACTAAAAAATACAAAAAACTAGCCGGGCGAGGTGGCGGGCACCTGTAGTCCCAGCTACTCAGGAGGCTGAGGCAGGAGAATGGCGTAAACCCGGGAGGCGGAGCTTGCAGTGAGCTGAGATCCGGCCACTGCACTCCAGCCTGGGCGACAGAGCGAGACTCCGTCTCAAAAAAAAAAAAAAGAAAGAGGACTCAGGCCGGGTGCAGTGGCTCATACCTGTAATTCCAGCATTTAGGGAGGCTGAAACAAAAGGATCATTTGAGTCCAGGAGTTCGAGACCAGCCTGGGCAACATAGTGAGACTCCATCTTTACCAGAAAGAAAAAAGAAGAGAAGAAAAGAGAAGAGAAGAGAAAGAAGGAAGGAAGGGAAGGAAGAGAAGAAAAGGAAGGAAAGGAAGGAAAGAAAGGAAAGAAGGAAGGAAGGAAGGAAAATAGGCTGGGCATGGTGACTCACGCCTGTAATCCTAGCACTTTGGGAGGCCGAGGCGGATGGATCACAAGATCAGGAGATCGAGATCGTCCTGGCTAACATGGTGAAACCCCTGTCTCTATTAAAAAAATACAAAAAATTTATCCAGATGTGGGAGGGGGGGTGCCTGTAGTCCCAGCTACTTGGGAGGCTGAGGCAGGAGAATGGCCTCAGGAGGTGGAGTTTGCAGTGAGCCGAGATCATGCCAGTGGACTCCAGCCTGGACAACAGAGTGAGACTCCATCTCAAAAAAAAAAAAGAAAGAAAAAAGCCAGGTGTGGTGGCATGTGCCTGTAGTTCCAGCTACTCAGGAGGCTGAAGCAAGAGGATCACCTGAACCCAGGAGTTTGAGGCTGCAGTGAGCTATGATTGTGCTGCTGTACTCCAGCCTGGGTGACAAAGTAAGACCCTGTCTCAAAAAATAATAAAATAAAATAGGCCCCAGGGAGCTGCCTTCCTCTTCTACCATGTGAAGACACGGTGAGAAGGTGTAAAGCAGAGAGTGAGCCCTCACTAAACACCAAATCTGCTGGCGCCTTGATCTTGGACTCCCCAGCCTCCAGAACTCTCAGCAACATTTCTGTTTTTTTTTTTTTTTTTTTTTTTTTTGAGACGGAGTCTCGCTCTGTCACCCAGGCTGGAGTGCAGTGGCCGGATCTCAGCTCACTGCAAGCTCCGCCTCCCGGGTTTACGCCATTCTCCTGCCTCAGCCTCCCGAGTAGCTGGGACTACAGGCGCCCGCCACCTCGCCCGGCTAGTTTTTTGTATTTCTTAATAGAGACGGGGTTTCACCGTGTTAGCCAGGATGGTCTCGATCTCCTGACCTCGTGATCCGCCCGTCTCGGCCTCCCAAAGTGCTGGGATTACAGGCTTGAGCCACCGCGCCCGGCCAACATTTCTGTTTTTAACAAATTATCCAGTCTGAGGAATTTTGTTATAGTAAACCAAATGGACTAAGACCCTGGGTATGTGGACCACTACAGTCCAATGAGACATAAGGGAAAGTTGCTGGGGGCTCCCCTCCCTAATAAAAAGAGATATGGCCAGGTGCGGTGGCTCACATCTATAATCCCAGCACTTTGGGAGGCTGAGGCGGGTGGATCACGAGGTCAAGAGACCCTGTCTCTACTAAAAATACAAAAATTAGCTGGGTGTGGTGGCACCCGCCTGTAGTCCCAGCTACTCAGGAGGCTTAGGCAAGAGAATCACTTGAACCCAGGAGGCAGAGGTTGCAGTGAGCTGAGATCGTGCCACTGCTCTCCAGCCTGGCAACAGAACAAGACTCCATCTCAAAAAAAAAAAAAGGATACATGTTAGTAATGTCCCTTTTCTTTCTGACTTTCAATGTCATCATGTACAGATGCTTGGAGTGATGGCAGCTATTTTGCCACCATGAGGCTAAAGCTAAGCAATTTGAAAGTAGTCCACACTCCTTTTTTTTTTTTTTTTGAGACAAAGTCTGGCTCTGTCACCCAGGCTGGAGTGCAGTGGCGCGATCTCAGCTCACTGCAACCTCTGCCTCCCGGGTTCACACCATTCTCTTGCCTCAGCCTCTCGAGTAGCTGGGACTACAGGCACCCACCACCACACCTGGCTAATTTTTTATATTTTTAGTAGAAACGGGGTTTCACCGTGTTAGCCAGGATGGTCTCGATCTCCTGACCTTGTGATCCACCCGCCTCGGCCTCCCAAAGGTCCACACTCCTAAGTTATGGAGCTGATGAATTCTGGAGTGTTTACCTCTAGACTTCTTGCTTTGTGAAATTATAAACTCCTCGTTGTGTAAGTTATCTTTAGTTAAATAGTCTGTTCTTTTTTTTTTTTTTTTTTTTTTTTGAGATAGAGTCTCGCTCGGTCGCCCAGGCTGGAGTGCAGTGGCCGGATTTCAGCTCACTGCAAGCTCCGCCTCCCGGGTTTATGCCATTCTCCTGCCTCAGCCTCCCCAGTAGCTGGGACTACAGGCGCCCGCCACCTCGCCTGGCTAGTTTTTTTTGTATGTTTTTTTAGAAGAGACAGGGTTTTACCGTGTTAGCCAGGATGGTCTTGATCTCCTGACCTCGTGATCCGCCCATCTCGGCCTCCCAAAGTGTTGGGACTACAGGCTTGAGCCACTGTGCCCTGCCAATAGTCTGTTCTTTGCAGCCTAAAGCATCCTGACGAATACACTTCAGTTATAAAATTTATTGCTGGTAATGCCAGTGCATTTCCTGAAAACAATCTTGTTTGTATTGCAAAGATCAGATAGTAATTATTATAAGGAAAATTATAATCCACTGATTTGTGGTATGTTTTCAAGACAGAGTCTCATTCTGTCACCCAGGCTGGAGTGCAGTGGCACGATTTTGGCTCACTGCAACCTCCACCTCCCAGCTTCAAGTGATTCTCCTGCCTCAGCTTCCTGAGTAGCTGGGATTACAGGTGCCCGCCACCATGCCCGGCTAATTTTTGTATTTTTAGTAGAGATGGGGTTTCACTATGTTGGCCAGGCTGGTCTCAAACTCCTGACCTCAAGTGATCCACTTGCCTTGGCCTCCTAAAGTGCTGAGATTACAGGCGTGAGCCACTGTGCCTGGCCAAGCATCAGTTCTTAAAACAGTTAAGGTGGCAGAACAGGAGTTCTTTTAGAATGACGATTTTCAATGTGGGTATTTCAACATCATAATAGTCATCTTCAGGTTCAATATAGCTTAGGACAGAAACTATCTTCTTCTTTCTTTCTTTTTTCTTTTTTTTTTTTTTTGGAAACGGAGTCTCACTCTGTCGCCCAGGCTGGAGTGCAATGTCATGATCTCAGCTCACTGCAACTCCGCCTCCCAGATTCAAGCAATTCTCCTGCCTCATCTTCCCAAGTAGCTGGAATTACAGGTGCCCGCCACCACGCCCGGCTAATTTTTTGTATTATTAGTAGACCCGGAGTTTCACCATGTTGACCAGGCTGATCTCGAACTCCTGTCCTCAGGTGATCCACCCGCCTCGGCCTCCCAAAGTGCTGGGATTCCAAGCATGAACCATCACACCCGGCCCTTATTTCTAACTTTATTTATTGATGAGTATGTATTCAATAGGTGACGGGGTTTCCTGTGGTACTGGAATATACAAAAAGATCCTATGAAATCTTGATATATTTAAATCTGTCATCCAAACTAGTAACAATTTCCCTAGTAGAAAACTTGGCTTTATTATACGTTCCCAGTATAAAGTCTCAGACAAATTACTCATGTCGAGAGAAAAAAAAAAATTTTTTTTTGTCAAACCGATTGATAGATTTTCCATGAATGTTCAACAGTCAATAAATATTGCCTACCATGTGACAGGCTTTGTGCTGGATATTGGGAATATAGCAGTGAGACAATTTCCATCCCAAAGGAGCCCCCAGATTAGAAAAGGAGAATGGCAAGTAACCAGGTAATTATAATTATAATATAGAATAATGATAATACAAAGGGAGAAGTAGTTCCACAGGGCCAAGTATGGGAGCTGTGAGAGCTCAGAGGAGTTCATTGATTCATCCATTCGACCCAATTGATTATTCAACATATTTATTGAGCATCTACAATGTGCCTGGGTACTGTGCTAGGAACAGGGAAAACAATAGAGGAAAGAAGGACATATCCCCTGCCCTCATGTTGCTTTGGGTCTAATGGAGGAGAGAGACAGATACGCAATAATTATAACATGCTAATGCTATGAAAGGAGAGCATCCAGGAGGCACCAACCCACGTTGGGTCATGAGGAAAGGGTAGCCGAGATGAAATGGGAAGGATCCAAAGGTGGGGAAGAATGTTTCATACAGAGGAATGGTGCTGTGCACAGGGGCAAGAGGGACCATAGTGAAGGTCATTTTATTATTATTATTATTATTATTATTATTATTATTATTTGAGATGGAGTCTTGCTCTTTTGCCCAGGCTACAGTGCAGTGGTGCAACCTAGGCTCACTGCAACCTCTGCCTCCCAGGTTCAGGTGATTCTCCTGCCTCAGCCTCCCAAGTAGCTGGAATTACAGGCATGTGCCACCATGCCCGATTGAGTTTTGTATTTTTAGTAGAGACGGGTTTTCACCATCTTGGTGAGACTGGTCTCAAACTCCTGACCTCATGATTCACCCGCCTAGGCCTCCCAAAGTGCTGGGATTACAGGTGTGAGCCGCTGTGCCTGGCCTGTGAAGGTCATTTTAAATGGCTGGAGCAAAAAACTCGGGCGGAGTGGAGGTTGCAAGGGGGTAGGGAGAGAAGAGTTTGGCAGAAGATAATCAGTGACCAGATCCTGACAAATCTTGTAAGCCATGTTAAGGGGTTTGGTCTTTTTCTGGGGTTAATGGGCAAAGAGAATATTTAAGCAAAGGAACGAAGTGGTCAGATGTTCACTTTAGCAAGTCCCTGGGTGCCATGTAGAAAGTGGACTGTAGGTGAGATGCCAGAGGCAGGGGAGCAGTTAGGGGTCTCTTGATGTTCTCTTGCAGGTGCTGGCAATGATCCATCCTCAGAACAGTGATGGAGAGACGTGGACTCGTTGGAGAACCACGTGGGAGGCACAAGTAACATGGGGAACTCTGGAAACAAAGCAGTGTGGGGAGAAGGATACTGGTTTCTGACTTCAGCAACTAAGAAGATAGTAGAACACAAGACATTTGGGACTAGAGGTAGGTCATCAGTTCCTTTTGGTGTATGCTGAACTTGACGGGGGGTCTGTGGGGCAGTCACAGGCAGATGTCTTTGAGGCAACCCTGCTGGAACTGGAGAGAAAGAGCTCAGCTGAAGTCAGAATAGAGGGGGCAGCCGGGCATGGTGGCTCACATCTGTAATCTCAGCACTTTGGGAGGCTGAGGTGAGTGGATCACCTGAGGTCAGGAGTTCGAGACCAACCTGGCCAGCATTGTGAAACCCCGTCTCTACTAAAAACACACAAAAAATTAGCCAGGTGCGGGCGTGTTGGCACACACCTGTAATCCCAGCTACTCAGGAGGCTGAGGCAGGAAAATTGCTTGAACCTGGAAGGGGGAGGTTGCAGTGAGCTGAGATTGTGCCACTGCACTCCAGCGTGGGTGACAGAATGAGACTTGGTCTCAAAAAAAAAAAAAAAAAAGAATGGAGGGGCCCACTGAGCTCATGGACACTGGTGAGATCACTCGTGAGTGTTGGAGGCAGGTGGGCAGAGACACAGGGACAGAATCTGAAGAAGACTAGCATTGAAGAGATGCTTTAGAAAGAGTGGGTGGCCCCAAAATGAGATGGAGACAGAAGGAGAACCAGGAGAGGGTGGCGTCCCAGAAACCAAGTAAGAGTCAACATTTGTCTCGTATTTCTTTTTAATTTTTGTCACAGGCATGGAGGGTTTACAGAACATTTGTAAGAAGCAAGCATGTGTTTGAAACACTCCAGTCCTTTGGCTTATTTCTGTTCTATAATTTGGGAAGAGTCCTCTCTTTGGCTATACCAGAGTCCCATAAGGCCATAGTTAGAGAACTGCTGGCCTAACATAAGGAGGGTTTATTTATTTATTTATTCTTATTTTTTGAGATGGAGTTTCACTCTTGTTGCCCAGGCTAGAGTGCAATGGCGCATTCTTGGCTCACTGCAACCTGCGCCTGTAGTCCCAGCTACCAGGGAGGCTGAGGCAGGAGAATGGCGTAAATGCGGGAGGCGGAGCTTGCAGTGAGCTGAGATCAGGCCACTGCACTCCAGCCTGGGCGACAGAGCGAGACTCCGTCTCAAAAAAAAAAAAAAAGAACACAGCCTCAAGCCCCTTCCTTTCAGATCACTGTCCCTGGGCACCTGGGAGGAGACAGAAGGTCCAGTATGATGTGCTGTAGCCAATGAGATACCAGGGGCGTGGGCTGATGTCTTGTTAAACAAGTGTCCTAATGGGGCCAACGAGGCCCAAGTCAGTTTTGTAGGCTCTTAGACCTCATCAGTTCCTTCCAGCTGATCTGTTAGAGCCCTAGGACTTGACTCATTCTCACTATACTCACAAGATCTGGTTTCTAAGCAACCTCTGGGAAATCTGGCAAATGAACAGGCTTGCAGAGAGAGCTCTGTGGACCTGGAAAGGCCTGAGAGTGACTCTCAGACGGAGCTTTCCCTCAAGAGATGGGAAAATGCGTTCCTCCTATTTTCAAGTTTTCTCCCTCAATCAACACTGGAACACTGGGGACCTGGCCTTCCTCCCTGGTTCTCTCTTTCTAGACTCTATGAAGGCTTCCACCTGGCTATTAATACCTCCTTGAGAGGCCGAGGAGGGTGGATCACCTGAGGTCAGGAGTTCAAGACCAACCTGACCAACATGGAGAAACCCCATTTCTACTAAAAATACAAAATTAGGCGTGGTGGCGCATGCCTGTAATCCCAGCTACTCGGGAGGCTGAGGCAGGAGAATCGGTTGAAATCGGGAGACGGAGGTTGTGGTGAGGCGAGATCACGCCACTGCACTCCAGCCTGGGCGACAGAGCAAGACTCGGTCTCAAAAAAAAAAAAGAAAGAAAGAAAATGATGGACAGGGGATGTTAAGCCCCCTGAACTCTCATCTTGAATATGCCATTGGTACATGCCCCTTTTCTTTCCTGTTCCCTATGATTTTTCATGAGGGAAATCTGTTTTTCCTGTAGCACCCCCAACACACCTATTGCAAAATGATTCTTCTCGGTGTAAATCAGAAGGTAACTTTTGTCCTTTGTCCATTGTTACAGTACAACTTGCAAGCACAGGGCAAAAACCTAGGGGAAAACTCAAATCTCTGTGGTCAAGTTGGCCTATGTCATATAAAGGCACTGGGGTTTTCTGGGTGTCTAGGTGGGGAGGGTTCACAAGAACAAAAGGTACTCCCTGCCCTTGCAAACTTGCGAGATGTGGTATGGGAGCCTGGGCACAAGAGCACTCAGCTGTAACTCACCCACGGCCTCACATTGCAGGAGGTGGGTGGGGTGAGAGGGTAAAGACCAGCATGCTTGGTGAGGGCCCTGCTGGGGATGGGAGCCTGGGAGGGTCTGCAACACCAAATGCAGAGATTTCAGATCACTCAGAACCATGCAAACCAAAGGGAATGAAGGGGGAAAGAGTGCCAAGAAATGAGTAGTTTCTCACAGGTGGGAGCCATGGAGCCCCATGGTCCTTCCCGTGGAAACTTCCCTCAACAACGCGAGGCTGACCCCTCTGAGTCCTCAGAGCCGAGCACCCATGTCACTCCTCTGGCTGCAGTCATCTCATTGCCGGGGTGCCTTCATCTAAGGTTTGGCAAGTGCTTTATCTTATAGAGCTTCATAAAATCACCACTGGCTTTCAGGGCCCAGAGACCTACTGAAGTTAACCAACCATTCTTCATTGTTTTAAAATAAGTCGTGTGAACCCTCTTCAGTTTTGTCAAAAAGAAGAAATGGCTGTTTCAAAATGATGCTTTTCAGTATTTGCAGGGATTTCAACATCGTCATAGTCATCTTCAGGTTCAATGTAGCTTGGGATGGAAACAGTCTTCTTATTTTTAACTTTATTTACCAATGAGTATGTAGGTGGCGGCTGACTTGGGGTTTCCTGTGGGGCTAGAATACACAAAAAGATCCTTAGATGCAAAGCTATCATGTGTTTTTATATTTTTGACGCAGTGGCTCAGTGTGATTTTCACGTTTCAGTGATCTTCCCACTTCTAGTGGGCCAGATCCCCATTTTACAGAGGAAATTCAGATGCAGACCTGACACAGTCTCCGGATCACCCAAGTGAGTAAATGGAAAATATTAGTCAGACATCTTGACTCCTGTATCTTTGCCTAAGACTGCCCTGCATGGAAACCATGAAGCAAAAGCTTAGAAAAGAAACAGACCAGGTCAGGTGCAGGAGCTCACACCTGTAATCCCAGTACTCTGGGAGGCCGAGGTGGGAGGATCACTTGAGCCCAAGAGTTCCAGACCAGCTTGGGCAACACAGGGAGACCTCGTCTCTACAGAAAAATTTAAAAATTAGCTGGATGTGGTGGTGCACACTTATAGTCCCAGCTACTTGGGAGGCTGAGGCAAGAGGATCTCCTGAGCCCAGGAGGTTGAGGCTACAATGAGCCATGATCACACCACTGCACTTCAGTCTGGACAACGTAGTAAGACCCTGTCTCAAAAAAAAAAAGAATGGATGAAAAGAAACAGACCAGAGCCCAGTAGTCATGAGTGCTGTTGTGTTACAGATCCTAATTTTCACAAGGAAGTGAAATAAATCATATTTCCTTTTTGGCACATCCCTTCCAGTGACTTACACTGTTTTCCAGGACTCTCCGTAATTGCTTATGTACAAATCTCTCTGCTAAGAAGAAAGGGGATGGCATTATTTTCAAAAGGTGGAATTAGTACAGAACAGGTCCATAGGAGGCCAGAGGTGGTGGCTCACGCCTGTAATCCCAGCACTTTGGGATGCTGAAGTGGGCGGATCACCTGAGGTCAGGAGTTCAAGACCAGCCTGGTGCCGGGCACGGTGGCTCACGCCTGTAATCCCAGCACTTTGGGAGGCCGAGGCGGGCGGATCACAAGGTCAGGAGATCGAGACCACAGTGAAACCCCGTCTCTACTAAAAATACAAAAAATTAGCCGGGCGCGGTGGTGGGCGCCTGTAGTCCCAGCTACTCAGGAGGCTGAGGCAGGAGAATGGCATGAACCCGGGAGGCGGAGCTTGCAGTGAGCCGAGATCGCGCCACTGCACTCCAGCCTGGGTGACAGCGCGAGACTCCGTCTCAAAAAAAAAAAAAAAAAAAAAAAAGACCAGCCTGGCTAACATGGTGAAACCCCGAATCTACAAAAATACAAAGATTAGCTGGGTGTGATGGTGGGTGCCTGTAATCCCAGCATCTCAGGAGGCTGAGACAGGAGAATTGCTTGAACCCAGGTGATAGAGGTTGCAGTGAGCCATTATAGCATCACTGCACTCTAGCCTGGGCAACAGAATGAGGCTATGTCTCAAAAAAAAGAAAAGAAAAGAAAAGAAAAACAAAAAAACAAAAAGAACAGGTCCATAAGTAATAGAAGGATGATGAAACAGCTTGAAACAGCTCAGCTCCATCTTTGATGGGGATAGGAACTGCCTCTCCCACAATCTCATCTTTTCCTAAGAAAACCTGAAATGCCACTATTTGCAGAACTCTGCAGTTTGACAGACCTGAGTTCATGTTCAGGTTCCAGCAGTCATTAGCTGTGTTACTATAGGTAAACCACTTATCTGTGCCTCAGCATCCTCATCTGTCAAAGGGGAATAAAAATGTACCTGACTTGGGCCAGGCACGGTGGTTCACGCCTGTAATCCCAGCACTTTGGGAGGCCGAGGTGGGTGGATCACCAGGTCAGGAGTTCCAGACCATCCTGGCTAACACAGTGAAACCCCGTCTCTACTAAAGATACAAAAAAAATTAGCCGGGCGTGGTGGCGGGCGCCTATAGTCCCAACTACTCAGGAGGCTGAGGCAGGAGAATGGCGTGAATGTGGGAAGCGGAGCTTGCAGTGAACCAAGATCACACCACTGCACTCCAGCCTGAGTGACAGAGCGAGACTCCGTCTCAAAAAAAAAAAGTACCTGGCTTGTAGAGTTGTTGTGAGGACTGAATGAGCTAATACCTGTAAAGTGCTTAGTGTGGGACCTGAAACACAGCGCATGCTCAGTAAATGGTAGCTAATATTGTTTATCTAGCCAATCAAAATATTTTTCTTAAGTATCAACTAAGCCTCACGCCCTGCTCTAGGTAGTGGATAAATATGAATAGTGGTGGACAAGAAAGGTTCCTGTTTTCCTGAAGTTTATACTCCAGTGGAGGAGATCAATAATACACAAATGAACAACAAGTAAATAACACAATTTTCGATAACTGTCAGTTTCATAAAGGAAATTAGCAGGACTACTTTAGGTTGAGTGGTCAGAGAGGGCCTCTTTGAGGTGGTGACTTTTGGGCTGACATCTGAAGGATGAGGAAAATCCAGCTATGCAAAGAGCTTAAGGAAGAACATTCCAGTCAAAGGAACCAGGCAGAGTTTTTCTGATAGGAAGTGAGAGGCCTAGTGACACCCCATGTTTCTTTCTGTTTATGTTCCAAGCTGGAATTTGAACATGAATTTACACATTTATATCAGGATATTGGGGGCGTTGGTACTTATTCTGCCCCCTTTTTTCTTTTTCTTTTTCTTTTTTTTTTTTGAGACAGGGTCTCACTCTGTCATCCAGGCTGGTGTGCAGTGATTTGCTATCATAGCTCACTACAGACCTTCTACGCTCAAGGGATCCCCCAACCCCAGCCTTCCAAGTAGCTGGGACTATAGGTGTGCACCATCACACTGGCTAATTTTTGTAAAGATAGGATTTTGCCATGTTGCCCAGGCTGCTCTCAGACTCCTGAGCTCAAGTCAGCTGCCCGCCCTGGCCTCCCAAAGTGTTGGAATTACAAGCATATGCCACTGTGCCTGGCCTCTGGCTCTCTTTTAAACAGGATGCTGGTTGGGTGTGGTGGCTCATGCCTGTAATCCCAGCACTTTGGGAGGTCGAGGCAGTCAGATCACTTAAGGTCAGGAGTTCAAGACCAGCCTGGCCAATATGGTGAAACCCCATCTCTACTAAACATACAAAAAATTAGCTGAGTGTGGTGCTGTGCGCTGATAATCCCAGTTACTCAGGAGGCCAAGGCAGGAAAACAGCTTGAACCTAGGAGGTGGAGATTGCAGTGAGCGGAAATCACGCCACTGCACTCCAGCCTGGGTGAGAGAGCAAGACTCTGCCTCAAAAGTAAAATAATCAGGATGCTGAATATATAAATCCTAGTGCTACAGACTGAATATTTGTGCCCCTCCAAAATTCATGTGTTCAAGCCTTAACCCCCAGTGAGGCTATATGTGGCCATAGGGATGAAGCCTTGATCCAACAGGATCAGTGTCCTTGTAAGAAGAAACACCAGAAATCTGGTTCCCCGACGCTCTTCCCCAGCTTGAATGCACCAAGGAAAGGCCATTTGTGGGGACATAGCAAGAAGGCACCTGTCTGCAAGCCAGGAGGAGGGCCCTCACCAGAAACCTCACAGAAATTGGCCAGCACCCTCATCTCGGGCTTCCAGTCTCAGAACAATGAGAAAACAAATTTCTGTTGGGTAAGCACCCCAGTCTGTGGTATTTTTGTTGCAGCAGCCTGAGCTATGTAAGACACCTTGATAGGGGCCAGGCGCCGTGGCTCACGCCTGTAATCCCAGCACTTTGGGAGGCCGAGGTGGGTGGACCACGAGGTCAGGAGATCGAGACCACAGTGAAACCTCGTCTCTACTAAAAATACTAAAAAAAAAAAAATTAGCTGGGCGTGGTGGCAGGCGCCTGTAGTCCCAGCTACTTGGGAGGCTGAGGCAGGAGAATGGTGTGAACCCGGGAGGCGGAGCTTGCAGTGAGCTAGTGAGCCGAGATCGCGCCGTTGCACTGCAGCCTAGGTGACAGAGTGAGACTCCATCTCAAAAAAAAAAAAAAAAAAAAGACACCTTGATAAACTTGTTATCCTACCCTAAATTAAACTGCTACCAGTAAAATATACTTACAGGAGTCTTCTAGAGAAGGCCAATTCCTTGGTGGCAGAGGCGGTAATTGAACTGGCGACTCATTAAGAACATTCCTAGAGAGACAGAAAGAGAGAATCAGTGTTGGATTTGGGCCATGCCTGTTCCCAGCAGATTTAAGAGAAAACATCAAGGAAAGTGAATGGGTTGAACATTCAAATCTTGGTCTTCACAAATCGGAAGCATTTCCTTTCCTTTATAGGTCCTGGATCCCATTTGTAATTGGCACCCTAATGAAACTGTTTCCTCTAGCCCAGGAAATGGCTGAAACTGAGGGGAAGGAAATAAAAGTGCTACAATTCAGAGCATGGAGCATACCTTCCTGGTTCACCTGAGCTGATTTAGGAGCGGTAGGCACCAGATGTATTTCTATTTGCAAAACAGATGAGCTAGGCATGGTGGCTCACGCCTGTAATCCTAGCACTTTGGAAGGCCGAGGTGGGCGGATCACCTGAGGTCAGGAGTTCAAGACCAGCCTGGCCAACATGGTGAAAACCCGTCTCTACTAAAAATACAAAAATTAGCCGGACATGATGATGCTCACCTGTAATCCCAGCTACTTGGGAGGCTAAGGCAGGGGAATCGCTTGAACCCGGGAGGCAGAGGTTGCAATGAGCCAAGATCATGCTACTGCACTCTAGCCTAGGCAACAGAGCAAGACTCTGTCTCAAAACAAACAAAAAAACCAAAAAACAAAAGCAGATGAACTCCTAAAGCAGAATGTACACACACCTTGAGACTGCATTTCCACTACTGGGTCTACAGCCTATCAAAATGCTCACATATGTTCACCAAAACATGCATTAGAATGTTCAGAGCAACACTATTCATAACAGCTCCAAATTGGACACTACCTGTGTTAGTCTGGGTTGTCCAGAGAAGCAGAGACACATAAAATTTGCCATCACACAACCCAAATGCCCATCAGCAGTAGAATGGATAGATTAATTATAGTATAGCGACTGGGCAAGGTGGTTAACATCTGTAATACCAGCACTTTGGGAGGTGAAAGAGGGAGGACAGCTTGAGCCCAGGAGTTTAAGGGTAATATAGGGAGACCCTAAGCAACACAGGGAGACCCTGTCTCTACAAAAGAATCAAAATAATTAGCTGGTTATGGTGGTATACACCTGTAGTCCCGGCTACTCAGGAGACTGAAGCAGGAGGATCACTTGAGCCCAAAATCTGAGGTTACAGTGAGCTATGATTGCACCACTGTACTCCAGCCTGGTTGAGCGTGAGACCCTGTCTCAACATAAAAAATAAATAAATAGTGGTGTACTCCCACGGTGGAATGTTCTATAGCAACAAGAATGAATAATCTACAACCACACACAATGAATCTCATAAAAATGATGTAAGCAAAAAAGCCAAACACCAAATAATATATACTGTATGATGCCATTAATAAATTGCATAAAAACCAAAAAGCTGCCGGGTGCAGTGGCTCACACCTGTAATCCCAGCACTTTGGGAGGCCAAGGCGGGCAGATCATGAGGTCAGGAGATTGAGACCAGCCTGGCCAACATGATGAAACCCAGTCTCTACTAAAAATACAAAAATTAGCCAGGTATGGTGGTGTGCACCTATAGTCCCAGCTACTCAGGAGGCTGAGGCAGAAGAATCGCTTGAACCCGGGAGGCGGAGGTTGCAGAGAGCCAAGATCGCACCACTGCACTCCAGCCTGGCAACAGAGCGAGACTCTATCTCAAAAACAAGCAAACAAACAAACAACAAACAAACAAAAAAACCCAAAAAGCTAATTTATACTGTCACAGACAGTGATTACCTTTGGGATGTAACAGCTGAAAGGCTGTATAAGGTAAGCCTCTGAAGTGCCGGTAATTATTTCTTGATCTGGGTGCCAGTTACCTGGGTCTGTTCAGTTCGTGGAAATTCATCAGGTTGTACACTTAGTATTTCCATATTTCTGTATTTATTTATTTATTTATTTATTTATTTATTTATTATTTTTTTTTTGAGACGGAGTCTGGCTCTGTCGCCCGGGCTGGAGTGCAGTGGCCGGATCTCAGCTCACTGCAAGCTCCGCCTCCCGGGTTTACGCCATTCTCCTGCCTCAGCCTCCCGAGTAGCTGGGACTACAGGCGCCCGCCACCTTGCCCGGCTAGTTTGTTGTATTTTTTTTTTTTAGTAGAGACGGGGTTTCACCGTGTTAGCCAGGATGGTCTCGATCTTCTGACCTCGTGATCCGCCCATCTCGGCCTCCCAAAGTGCTGGGATTACAGGCTTGAGCCACCGCGCCCAGCCCATATTTCTGTATTTATATTATACTTTGGTAAAAAGCTTTAACTAAAAGAGAAACTCTTAAGAAAGCTTCCTTATTTGGGCCTCCATCCCCCTAGGTACACTGATTTGACTCCTGTATGCTATAAAGTCCCCCTGGGAATGAAGAAACATTTTTAGGTTGTTGGGTTGAGTGCAGATGGGCCATGGGGGTAGAGCTCCATTGACAGCTCTCTCCACCCCTCTGTAGCTCTTCTTAAGGGAAGAAAGCAACTCATCTGACTGCTAAATTTGGAAAAAGTCTAGCTCCCCTCATTTTCTCCGCCAGAGCTGGCCTGACTGCAGAAATCACAAATCCTGCTCTGGTCTTTGCCATTCACAGAAAGGGGTCTGCTCGGTGGGGGAGACCTGAGGTTTTCTGGAGCTGCCTGTGAACTGGGCGGGAAAGTCACCCAGTTCCAAATTAGGAAACTCACTAGCTCACAGAAAAGAGCCACATTCCGCAATCCCAGTTTTATTCTTTTTTGTTTGCTTGTGTTTTTTTTTGTTTTGTTTTGTTTTGTTTTGAGACGGAGTCTCGCTCTGTCGCCCAGGCTGGAGTGCAGTGGCGCGATCTTGGCTCACTGCAAGCTCCGCCTCCCAGGTTCACTCCATTCTGCCTCAGCCTCCCGAGTAACTGGGACTACAGGCGCCCGCCACCATGCCTGGCTAGTTTTTTGTATTTTTTAGTAGAGACGGGGTTTCACCGTGGTAGCCAGGATGGTCTTGATCTCCTGACCTCATGATCTGCCCATCTTGGCCTCCCAAAGTGCTGGGATTACAGACTTGAGCCACCACGCCCGGCCTGTGTTTTTTTTTTTTTTTTTTTGAGACAGGATCACACTCTGACACCCAGGCTGGAGTGCAGTGGCACCATCACAGCTCACTGCCGCCCCGACCTCATGGGTTCAAGCAATCCTCCCACCTCAGCCTCCCAAGTAGCTGGGACTACAAGCAGACGCTACCACACCTGGCTAATTTCGGTATTTTTTTCAGATATGGGGTCCCACTATGTTGGCCAGGCTGGTCTCAAACTCCTGGCCTCAAGCCATCCTCCCCCTTGGGCCTCCCAAAGTGCTGGGATTATAGGCATGAACCACTGCCCCAGGCCAATACCAGTTTTATTTTTTTGCTTTTTTGAGATGGAGTCTCACTCTGTGGCCCAGGCTGAAGTGCAGTGGCCAGATCTCAGCTCACTGTCACTGCAAGCTCTGCCTCCGGGTTTATGCCATTCTCCTGCCTCAGCCTCCCGAGTAGCTGGGACTACAGGCTCACCACGCCTCTGCTAGGTTTTGTGTGTGTATTTTTAGTAGAGACGGGTTTCACTGTGTTAGCCAGGATGGCTCGGATCTCCTGACCTCGTGATCCACCCATCTTGGCCTCCCCAAAGTGCTGGATTACAGGCTTGAGCCACTGGCGCCCGCCTTTTTTTTTTTTTTTTGAGATCTGGAGGTCTTGTTTCTTGTTGCCCCAGGCTGGAGTGCAGTGGCCGGATCTCTCAGCTCACTGCAAGCCCCTCCTCCTCGGGTTCACGCCATTCTTCCTGCCTCAGCCTCCCCAGTAGCTGTGACTACAGGCACCCTCACCACGCCTGGCTAGTTTTTTGTATTTTTTAGTAGAGACGGGTTTCACCGTGTTAGCCAGGATGGTCTCGATCTCCTGACCATGATCCCGCCTGCCTCGGCCTCCCAAAGTGCTGGGATTACAGGCTTGAGCCACCGCTGCCTCGGGCTCTCTTTTTTTTTTTTTTTTTGAGACTGAGTTTCACTGACCACCCAGGCTGGAGTGCAGTGGCACAATCTTCGCTCACTGCAACCTCCACCTCCTAGGTTCACGCGATTCTTCTGCCTCAGCCTCCCAAGTAGCTGGGATTACAGGCACCCACCACCATGCCCGGCTAATTTCTGTATTTTTGGTAGAGACGGGGTTTCACCATGTTGGTCAGGCTGGTCTCAAACTCCCGACCTCAGGTGATCCGCCCGCCTCAGCCTCCCAGATCTGGGATTACAGGTGTGAGCTGCCACACCTGGCCCCAGTTGTATTCTTTTAAAAGGCAGTATTTTAGTCACCTGTCTTATTCCTGAAGGGGATCAGAATTGATGGAGGCAGGGGGAGTCTTATTTGCTGGATCCCTGAAGCTACAGTCAAAGGCATTTTAGAAAAGCATAGGTTTAACAACGTTTTGTATACGGTGTCTCACTATGTTGTCCAGGCTGGTCTTGAACTTCTGGCCTCAAGTGATACTCCCACCTTGGCCTCCCAAAGTGCTGACATTACAGGCATGAGCCACTGCACCTCGCCCCAAGAGTAAGTTTTGTTTTAGATAGTGTATATATTCCAAAGAAAGGACTGGCTCTTGACTGGCTCCTGGGAAATAATATCTAAACCCTTGGAATAGCCTCCCTAATAAGAGTGTCTCCAGCCAGGCGCGGTGGCTCACGCCTGTAATCCCAGCACTTTGGGAGGACGAGATGGGTGGATCACGAGGTTAGGAGTTTGAGACCAGCCTGGACAACATGGCGAAACCCCATCTCTACTAAAAATACAAAAAATTAGACAGTCGTGGTGGCGGGCACCTATAGTCCCAGCTACTTGGGAGGCTGAGGCAGGAGAATTGCTTGAACCCAGGAGGTGGAGGCTGCAGTGAGCCGAGATGGCACCAATGCACTCCAGCCTGGGCAATAGAGCAAGACTCTGTCTCAAAAAAAAAAAAAAAAAAAAGAGACAAGAGGAGGAAGGACTTGCCCAGCATTAACAGTGTCCTGAGTCTCTGCCCTTATGTGGAGAGATTTGGCAGGTGTGACATCTCACCAGCTCCACAGGAAATGCAGATGTCTCAGTCATACTGGTACAGAGTGGAGGGGCAAGAATGGAAGTGACCAGGCAGTTCTCAACAGTAAAAAGCAGAAGGATTCCTCTCCACTTACTCATACATTTTTTCTTCATCTGCTTGCTTGTTTTTCAAGGGCTTGGCAATTTCCCATTTCTTGCCTAAGAGAAGGAAAAGCATGTTCATTGAAGAAGAATTAGCAAAAGTTGTGATTTTCGAATTGAACCCAGAAAAAACACACTTAGGGACACCGAGTTAATAAATGATAGAACTGGACTTTGAATCCAGACTGTCTGACCACAGAGCCTCTGCACTAACCCAGTGAGGGCGGGCACAGTGTAGGTGGTGTTTATTTCCTCTATGCCTGGCACTTAGGTGGCACTTAGAAATGTTGGTCGAATGAATAATCAAAAGTGTGGTTGGGAGGAAATCAGATAAAGCCTCGGAAAAGCAGTTTGTATCCTATAATGTGCTGGACATATAAGTTGTCATAAATTAAAACCTGCTTGTTAATAGGAGTGAGGATAAAAAGAAAGGAGGTAAAGTTTTGGTTCAGGGTCATTCTTTTGTCCACATTTGAGAATGGAAACTTTTTTTTTTTCCCGCAGACAGAGTCTTGCTCTTGTTGCCCAGGCTGGAGTGTAGTGCACAATCTAGGCTCACTGCAACCTCTGCTCCCCAGGTTCAAGCCATTCTCCTGCCTCAGCCTGCAGAGTAGCTGAGATTACAGGCGCCCGTCACCACACCTGGCTAATTTTTGTATTTTTAGCAGAGACGGGGCAGGGGGTTTCACCATGTTGGCCAGGCTGGTCTCGAACTCCCGACCTCAAGTGATCCACCCGCCTCGGCCTCCCAAAGTGCTGGCATTACAGGTGTGAGCCACTGCACCTGGTGGGAATGAAAACTTTTTAGAAGGCAAAAGGAAGCCAGGCACGGTGGCTCACATCTGTAATCCCAGCACTTTGGGATGCCAAGGCTGGAGGATCACTTGAGGTCGGGAGTTCAGGACCAACCTGGCCAACATGGTGAAACCCTGTGTCTACTAAAAATTCAAAAATTATCCAGGCATGATGGCATACGCCTGTAATCCCACCTGCTGAGGAGAATGAGGCAGGAGAATCACCTGAACCTGGGAGGTGGAGGTTGCAGTGAGCCCAGATCACACCACTGCGCTGCATCCTGAATGACAGAGACTCCATCTGGAAAAAAAAAAAAAAGGGCAAAGGACAGAGGACTGTAGGGTCTCAGAATACACTTTTTGTATTAAAAAATTAATTACGATAGAGGAGAAAGAACATTTAATTGGAAGCCCAGCAGGCCTGAGTTCTGGTCCCAACTCTGCCACCCATTCTTATGGCACCTCAGTGAAGCTCTCATCCTCCTTTGAACCTTAATTTTCTTATCTCTAAAGAGAGATTGAGAAGAATGACAGAAAGATTTCACTTCTTGTCTATCTGTGATCTGCCAGCACTGAGCTGGGCTGAGCAGGAATCTGGAGGCTGTGACCAGATACAGTGAGTGGATAGTGGCTTCATCATTGAGGGATGCCAGTCCAGGGTGCCCCAGGGAAGGTGGCTGTACCTCTCAGTGTGCTTACCATCCCTAGGTGTACTCCCTGCTTAGGTCATTGTTGTTGTTGTTGTTGTTGTTATTATTATTTTGAGATGGACTCTCGCTCTGTCGCCCGGGCTGGAGTGCAGTAACACCATGTCGGCTCACTGCAACTTCTGCCTCCCGTGTTCAAGCGATTCTCCCACCTCAGCCTCCTGAGTAGCTGGGATTACAGGCACCCACCATCACGCCCGGCTAATTTTTGCATTTTCAGTGGAGATGGGGTTTTGCAATGTTGGCAGGCTGGTCTCGAACTCCTGACCTCAAGTGAGCCGCCTACCTTGGCCTCTCAAAGTGCTGGGATTACAGGCATGAGCCACTGTGCCCGGCCAGGTTGTTATTTAAAGGGATGAGATGTCAAGATAACACACCATTGAATCAAGGCTTTCATGTTTCTGGCGATGAACAGGAAAGTGGAAACCCTACTTACAGATAATCTAAAGTTAGTGTTAATCCCCAGACCACTTATTTATGTCTGAGGGTACCAAGAGGTTTCTGGTCTAGGTAATACCAGAAGATTCAGAGTATGGTCTCAGAGAAGGCAATCATAGTGGCCAAACATGTTGGCTGTGGGTTGAGTCCATATTTTATTACTCAAGAAAGTTCTTTTTTTTTTTTTTTTTTTTTGAGAAACAGTCTCACTCTTGTTTCCCAGGCTGGAGCGCAGTGGCGCGATCTTGGCTCACTGCAAGCTCCGCCTCCCAGGTTCCCGCCATTCTCCTGCCTCAGCCTCCTCAGTAGCTGGGACTACAGGCGCCCGCCACCGCGCCCGGCTAATGTTTTTGTATTTTTAGTAGAGACGGGGTTTCACCGTGTTAGCCAGGATGATCTCGATCTCCTGACCTCATGATCTGCCTGCCTCGGCCTCCCAAAGTGCTGAGATTACAGGCGTGAGCTGCCGCGCCTGGCCGACAGTTTTTAATATTCCATATACTTGTGTTCTCTCAAGATGCTGTGATCAGTAGCCACACAGGAAAGAAAAAGCCCTTGAGCATACTGTGCCTTAAAACAGATTCTGCTTTCACCGGATGATTAGGGCTGGAAGGGCTCTTGGAGATTAGTTGACATCCCTCCTTTCACTACGCGGATGAGGAAACTGAGGCCTAGAGACATAATGTAGTGGCAGGGCTAGGACTCAAACCCGGAATGCAAGATGCTTAATCCAAAATTCAGCTTATTCAAGCCCAGGATTGATTGCTTGCCCTAAAGGATCAGTGCTCTACTGCACTGATAACCACCTGGCTCCTCCCTCCACCTGCCCAGGTAAGATGGCCATTACCTTGTCGAAGCTGCCACTTACAGACACAATACAGGATGAGGCCCAGGCCCACAGAGACAACGATGATGGCCACAGCTAAGATGATCCAAAAATTGTTCCTCCACCAACTCATTGCAGTGGAATCCTGAGAAGAATGGAGAGACAAGAATGAGGCATGAATGAAAGATATCCTGGGGTGGGGTGGGGGGGGGGGGGGGCAGTTATCTACTGTGTTTTGTTTTGTTTTGTTTTGTTTTGTTTTTTTTGAGTCGGAGTCTTACTCTGTCACCCAGGCTGGAGTGCAATCACATGATCTCAGCTCTCAGATCCTTACAACCTCCACCTCCCGGGTTCAAGTGATTCTCCTGCCTCAGCCTCCAGGGTAACTGGGACTACAGGCACCTGCCACCACGCCCAGCTAATTTTTGTATTTTTAGTAGAGACAGGGTTTCACCATGTTGGCCTGGCTGGTCTCGAACTCCTGACCTCAGGTGATCCACCCAACTTGGCCTCTCAAAGTGCTGGGATTACAGGCATGAGCCACGGCGCCCAGCTAATCTACTGTGTTGTGTAGAGATGCAGACATCTGCTTAGGAATCAGGTGCTGGTTCACAGCCATACCCTACTGATTAACACCTGGGGGACCTCAGGCATGTCACTCGACCTTCTGTGAGCCCCATCTGTAATATAGGGATGATACCTCCTACTTCAATGCAGTTTGTGAGGACTGGAGATCAAGCATGTACCTACTGGGCCCTCTAGAAATGGTAGACATCATCACTGCTCTTTCAGACATGCAGCAGGAGGGGGAAGGTGCCATTTAAAGCAATAATTGACGGCAGGGTTTTTTTGTTTTTTTGTTTGTTTGTTTTTTGAGAAGCAGTCTTGCTGTGTTGCCCAGGGTGCAGTGCGGTGGCGCAATCTCAGCTCACTGCAACCTCCACCTCCCAAGCAATTCTCCTGCCTCAGCCTCCTGAGTAGCTGGGATTAAAGGTGTGCGCCACCACGCCTGGCTAGTTTTTATATTTTTAGTAGAGGTGGGGTTTCACCATGTTGTCCAGGCTGGTCTCGAACAGTTGTTTTTAATCACAAGGACAAGTCAGATTTAATGCATAGCAGGGGAGAGAAATTTTAAGAGCTCTTGTTTGAGGTGAGGGTTAGAAAAATAGCTGGATGGGTCTCTTTGAGTGAGATATGGTCAGAAGGGTGAAGCTGAAGAGATAGGGCAAATTGAGTTGATCTGCATGAGAGAGTTAACAGGCATTTGGGGGCTGGAAGCTGACAGACCAGAGAGGGGAAAAATCTTGGAAAAGGTTAGCAGCAGAGAGAGAGGTCAAGAAGAGAGCGGCAAGTCAGAGCCTGGTTAGGAAGCTCCCGCAGTGGCAAATAACCAAGGCATTTCTAGGACAGTAATGCCTCATGTCCAGCTTTAAATTGCTACCTAGGTTATGCTGTGGTGTCACCTTTTGTTACCATCAAACCTCCAATAAAACTGCATAACATGGCCGGGTGCAGTGGCTCATGCCTGTAATCCCGGCACTTTGAGAGGCTGAGGCAGGCAGATCACTTCAGGTCAGGAGTTCAAGACCAGCCTGGCCAACATGGCAAAACCCCGTCTCTACTAAAAATAAAAAAATTAGCCGAGTGTGGTGACTTGCACCTGTAGTCCCAGTTACTCGGGAGGCTGAGGCAGGAGAATTGCTTAAAGCCAGGAAGCGGAGGTTGCAGTGAGCCGAGATCACACCACTACATTCCAGCCTGGACAACAGAGCAAGACTCCATCTCAAAACAAAAACAAAGGCTGGGTGCAGTGGCTCACGCCTGTAATCTCAGCACTTGGGGAGGCTGAGGCGGGCAGATCACTTGAGGTCAGGAATTCGAAACCAGCTTGGCCATCATGGTGAAACCCCTTTTCTACTAAAAATACAAAAAATTAGCTGGGCATGGTGGTGCACGCCTGTAATCCCAGCTACTCAGGAGACAGAGGCAAGAGAATTGCTTAAACCCGGGAGACAGGTTGTGGTGAGCCGAGGTTGCGCCATTGCACCCCAGCCTGGGCAACAAGAGTGAGACTCCATCTCAAAAAAAACACTGATCTCAAAGTGAGAGTTGTGAGAACCCCAACTTTGAAGCTGGTTGCTCTCAAGTTCCAGAGGCCCGGACTTGCGACCAATGTCTGGGGAGTTGGGGGAAGCAGTCTTGGGGACTGAGCTGTGGGATCTGATGCTATCTCTGGGTCTATAGTGCTGGCATTGAATTGGAGAACACCCAGCTGGTGTTCACTGCTTGGTGTGTGGGGGGGAAAAACCCGCACACATTTGGTCACAGAAGCCCTTTTCTGTGTTGATTGTGGTGGTGTGTGAGAACAGAGGAAAAACACCGTCGGCAGAGTTTTCCTGAAACGATACTCTTTAGAGTGATAGAGATAAATACCAGGACCTGCGCATTCAAAGCTGTTGTATCTGGATTGTGACTGCGTGGAAGGAGGGGGCTGCGTGAAAGGATGAGGCGGGAAGACAGGGACTGTTGCTTTTCATTATAAACTGTCTGCATTACTGGATTCTTGCACTAGGTACATTTACTTTGATAACACTGAAAAGAAGAAATTCACCATGTAGTGTAGCCTCCAAGAAAAACTATTGCTTAGGTTTCAAGGTCAAGGAAATTTCATTCTCATCAGTTTCTTGGGAAAGAGGAAGTGGAATGATATTGTCAGAAAGGGAAACCCTGGGTCATTTTCAGAATTACTCAGAGTGATAAATAGTTTTTGTCAGTTTTGTTCTTACGAATGAAATGGACTGCAGAGAGACACTTTTTTTTTTCTTTTCTTTTCTTTTTTTTTTTTTTTGAGATGAGGTCTCGCTCTGTCCCCCAGGCTGGAGTGTGATGGCGCGATCTCGGCTCACTGCAACCTCCACCTCCCTGGTTCAAGCGATTCTTCTGCCTCAGCCTCCCGAGTAGCTGTGATTACAGGTGTGTGCCACCACGCCTGGCTAATTTGTTTTGTATTTTTAGTAGAGACGGGGTTTCACCATGTTGGCCAGGCTGGTCTCGAACTCCTGACCTCAGGTGATCCACCTGCTTCGGCCTCCCAAAGTGTTGGGATTACAGGCGTGAGCCACCACGCCCGGCCGACACATTTTCAGCAGAACCAAGGAGAGCTTGCTTTTTGAGAGAGGGCAGCTGAGAGAGGGGGCCTAAGAGAATCACATTCTAGTTCCAGTAGGAAGTCCTCTAGGCCACCAGGCTGGTTTAATGGCCAAGGTGCTTCCAGACAGGGGAAACCCTGGGGAAGGATGACAGAGAGTATGGACAATGGGAAGATCACGATGGCTGCATGACCAAGTTCAGGCCCTGGGAAGGTATGGAAGCTGCATCCTACCTGTGCTAGCAGGCCTGGAGTTGTGGCCACAGAGGGCTGATAAGATTGTGAGTACAGGACTGCTGAGGGCTACTGAAGGATTGCAAAGAAGTGTTTGTACTGGCTGAGTGAGTGGCTCACGCTTGTAATCCTAGCACTTTGGAAGGCCAACGCAGGTGGATCACTTGAGTCCAGGAGTTCAAGATAGCTTGGGTGACCCAGCAAGACCCTATCTCTATGCACACACACACAACACACAAACACACACTCACATGTAGCCGGGCGTGGCGTCATGCGCCTGTAGTCCCAGCTACTCAGGAGGTTAAGCTCCTCCGCAGCTACTCAGGGGTTTCACCCTGCTGGCCAGGGTGGTCTTGAACTCCTGACCTCAAATGATCCGTCCTCCTCTGCCTCCCAAAGTGCTGGGATTACAGACGTGAGCCACTGCCCCACCCAGAATGAACTTTCAAAAGGGAACAAGGGCCAGGCGCGGTGGCTCAAGCCTGTAATCCTAGCACTTTGGGAGGCTGAGACAGGCGGATCACAAGGTCAGGAAATCGAGACCATCCTGGCTAACACGGTGAAACCCCGTCTCTACTAAAAAGTACAAAAAACTAGCCGGGCGAGGTGGCGGGCACCTGTAGTCCCAGCTACTTGGGAGGCTGAGGCAGGAGAATGGCGTGAACCCGGGAGGCGGAGCTTGCAGTGAGCTGAGATCGCGCCACTGCACTGTAGCCTGGGCGACAGAGCAAGACTGTCTCAAAAAAAAAAAGGGAACAAGGATTAGAGAAGGGAGTGACACCCAGTGGAACCAGAACCGGAGAGAAGGGGCTTGGGGGCAGGAAGTTGAGAGCTCACACTTAAGTTTCCATTTCCTCTGAGTTGGGAGGCAAAATCAACAGCCTGGGGGCTGAGGTGGGAGGAGCTGGCTTGAGCAGAGCAGTCCAAGAGCACACACCAACTCCTCCACCTTCCAGCCCAGCCCCCACTCCCCATTCCCATGGCGCTTTCTTCACAATTTCAGTTGATGGAGCCTTTCTTGTCAGGCCGTCCTTCCTCCTTGCCTGCTGCATCCCAAGGAGAGCTCCTCAGCTGCATGAAGGGATGTCAATACCCCTGCAATATGTATATGTGAAATATGTTGGGTGTGGTAGCTCATGCCTGTAATCCCAGCACTTCGGGAGGCCGAGGCTCGCGGATCATGAGGTCAGGAATTCAAGACCAGCCTGGCCAACATGGTGAAACCCCGTCTCTACTAAAATACCAAAATTAGCCAGGCGTGGTGGTGGGTACCTGTAATCCCAGCTACTTGGGAGGCTGAGGCAGAAGAACTGTTTGACACTGGGAGGCAGAGGTTGTGGTGAGCCGAGATCGCGCCACTACACTCCAGCCTGGGTGACAAAGCTAGACTCCTTCTCCAAAAAAAATTTAAAAAATAAGTTGGGCATAGTGGCATGCGCCTGTGGTCCCAGCTACATGGGAGGTTGAAGTGGAAGGATTGTTGGAGCCCAGGAAGTCGCGGCTGTAGTGAGCTGCAATCATGCCACTGCACTGGAGCCTGGGTGACAGAGCCAAATCTTGTCTCAAAAAAAAAAAAAAAATGCATTGAGCACAGTGACTGACACCTATAATCTCAACACTTTTGGAGGCTGAGGCAGGAGGATCACTGAAGGCCAGGAGTTAGCAACCAGCCTGGGCAACATAGCAAGACCTTGTCTCTCCAAAAATTTTAAAAATTTGCCAGGCGAGGTGCTACATGCCTATAGTACCAGCTACTCAAGAAGCTTAGGTGAGAGGATTGCTTGAGCCCAGGAGTGTGAGGCTGCATTGG
Source organism: Papio anubis (assembly GCF_008728515.1). Taxonomy (NCBI): domain Eukaryota; kingdom Metazoa; phylum Chordata; class Mammalia; order Primates; family Cercopithecidae; genus Papio; species Papio anubis. The sequence continues at coordinate 4,734,259 of NC_044992.1, forward strand.
GCCATGACTGTGCCACTGTACTCCAGCCTGAGCGACAGCGCAAGACCCTGTCTCAAAAAAAAAAAAGTGAAATGCATTTTTCTTCCAACTGAGCCTGTGACAGTGACAGTTGTCTCTTGGTGTATTTGTCCTCTTTGTTTATTTGTTCCTTGTCTGTCTCCCACACTGATGGGTAAGCACTATAAGAGCCGTAAGCTCCGAGGCATTGCCTGTAATTACCACTGTTTCTCTAGAGCCTAGAACATCACCCGGGGCAGGACATTCCATACATATCTGTGAATATGTGAATGAATGGATGATGCCCCAGTCTCTTTCCCCTGCTATAGATGGACTTTCCCCCAGAGAATGCAGGCAGAAGTCACTTTGGGTCCAGTACCTGAAATTCCTGTGCTGTGCAGTCTAATTCCAAAGCCTCATCTGAACACACGCTGGCCTTTGGCTACTGGGGTCAAGAGGCTGGCTGGGAAGCAGTGGCCATACAATGCTGGGGAGGTGGAGTTCCAGCTTCCCCTTTGTTTCTCCCCATTCCTCTAGTTGTCCATGACATTTTCAAGGAACATGAGTGAGCCTGTTGCAGTTCTGGGTGGTTTCAGTGGAAAGGATTTGGCAAGACATTCCACAGGGAAGAGGGCGGGTGAGTGGGAGAGCAGCTGAAGGCAGCCACCACGTCAGCTTCACTTTCATTTCTCCAAGGGGCATTTCCAGGGCGTCAGGGACAGAAATCACATTTTCCTTCCCCAGGAAGTTCTGAGACTGTGGGTTTATTTCGCTTTTTTTTTTTTTTTTTTGAGACGGAGTCTTGCTCTGTCGCCCAGGCTGGAGTGCAGTGGCCGGATCTCAGCTCACTGCAACCTTCACTTCCCGGATTCAAGCAATTCTCCTGTCTCAGCCTCCCAAGTAGCTGGGACTACAGTCACACACCACCACACCCAGCTAATTTTTATACTTTTAGTAGAGATGGGGTTTCACCATATTGGTCAGGCTGGACTCGAACTCCTGACCTCAGGTGATCCACCCGCCTTGGCCTCCCAAAGTGCTGGGATTACAGGCATGAGCCACGGTGTTCTGCCTATTTAGCATTTTTAAAATAAGATGTTCAGTAAGAAATATAGTTTACACTGTGAAAGGTATACACATATTCACATAAATGAAGCATTGAAGGGCCATAGGCTGGCCATCGAGGGAAACAAGTTCTCCTCCCCTCCCCTCCGTTTCTCCTCTCCTCTCCTTTCTCTCCTCTCCTCTCCGCTCCTCTCTCCTTTCTCCTCTCCTTTCTTCTCTCCTCTCCTCTCCTTTTTCTCCTCTCCTCTCTCTTCTCCTTTTTCTCCTCTCCTTTCTCTTCTCCCCTCCTCTCCTCTCCCCTCCCCTCCCCTCCTCTCCTTTACCTTCCTTTCCTTTTTGTAAAGACAACAAAATGTTGTAGATGCACAAAAAATGTTGCGTAGGCTGGTCTCAAACTCTGGGCCCCAAGTGATCCTCAGCCCCAGCCTCCCAAAGTACCAGGATTGCAGGCATGAGCCACTGCATCTGGCCAGAGGGAATACGTTTCCTGTTCCCACTTAGCTGTTGCACTTGGAATAAGACCCTTTTTTTTTTTTTTTTTTTTTTTGAGACGGAGTGTCGCTCTGTCACCCAGGCTGGAGTGCAGTGGCCGGATCTCAGCTCACTGCAAGCTCCGCCTCCTGGGTTCACGCCATTCTCCTGCCTCAGCCTCCCGAGTAGCTGGGACTACAGGCGCCCGCCACCTCGCCCGGCTAATTTTTTGTATTTTTAGTAGAGACAGGGTTTCACCGTGTTAGCCAGGATGGTCTCGATCTCCTGACCTCGTGATCCGCCCGTCTCGGCCTCCCAAAGTGCTGGGATTACAGGCGTGAGCCACCGCGCCCGGCCAAGGAATAAGACCCTTAACATCTCCTTGCAGGCTTCTGAAAAGCTTCCAAGAGATGATGCATGCAAAAGAGCTGTGTGTGCAGAAGATCACCAAGCATGAGGCATTATTAAGGGCAAACCAACCAAGTTCTATTTACAATCGCCAAGTGTCTTCTAAGAAGGGCAGCTACCCGACGAGGAGAATTCCCTATTCTCCCTGCAGAGGATCTCCAGGTCTGCAAAGCTGGCGGGGCTAGGAATGAAGTTTGCTGGTAGGAAGTGGGGAATGTTAAATTCCTCTGGGTTATAGAGGGGGAGAATTTGGAGTTCTGGGAGGGAAGGTGATGAGAAGAAGGGATGGAAGGGTGAGAAGAAGGGGAGCCAGCAGGATGGTACAAAGGTGGGAGTGAACCCAGGCTAGATTAGGCCTGCGGAACTTAACCTACTTTACTTGATTTTAGTCACTTGCTTCTAGTTGATGTTAAAACCTATATAGCTGCTGGGATCAGTGGCTCACACCTGTAATCCCAGCCCTTTGGGAGGCCGAGGCTGGAGGATCACTTGAGCCCAGGAGTTCAAGACCAGCCTAGGCAACATGGCAAGACCTTGTCTCTACTAAAAACAAACAAACAAAAAACCAGATGTGGCGGCATGTGCCTGTAGTCCCAGATACTCAGGAGGCTGAGGTGGGAGGATGGCTTGACTCTAGGAGGTTGAGGCTGCAGTGAGCTGTGATCACCATCAGTGTACTCTAGCCTGGGTTATAGAGTGAGACCCTGTCTTTAAAAACAAACAAACAAACAAAACCTATATAGCTAAAAGTCATGTAGCTAAGCAATATTTCACTGGAATTCCACCAGCTTCCTGCTGCATAACATCTCTGATGTATAGGTCATCATAGTAATGGTTGTTTAAGTTGTTTTCCAGGGGCTGGACGCGGTGGCTTACGCCTGTAATCCCAGCACTTTGGGAGGCCAAGGTGGGCTGATCACCTGAGGTCAGGAGTTCAAGACCAGCCTGGCCAACATGGTGAAACCCCGTCTCTACTAAAAATACAAAACTTAGCCAGGCATGGTGGTGGGCGCCTGTCATCCCAGCCACTCGGAAGGCTGAGGGAGGAGAATCATTTGAACCCAGGAGGTGGAGGTTGCAGTGAGCCTCCAAGATCGCTCCATTGCACTCCAGCCTGAGTGACGAGAGAGAAACTCCGTCCAAAAAAAAAAAAAAAAGTTGTTTTTCAGGAACGTGTGGTCAGCTCTTATCCAGTTCAAGCCACTTATGACCATCAGTCCTTCAACTTGGTCTGTGAGAGTGTCCAGTAGGTGACGTTTGATGTCAGAGCACCAAAAACTCCATCCTTAGTCATGCTAATGCCACCATTTTGTGAACCTGCATCCTATGAAGAACCACGAAGCTTGACTAGGCTTGCACAGATCGCTGATGCCCTACTTTTCCTTGCCTCCAATCACCTTCCCTACACCTTAGGCCACCTGCTTCTTTGTCCCATCAACGTCTCTAAACCCCATCTTTGAGGAAGTCAGTTTGAGACCTATTTTCCCATCTCCTCACTTGGCTGCCTCATGAATAAACACATTCTCTGCTGCAAAACTGGTCATCTCGGCACGGTGGCTCCCACCTGTAATCCCAGCACTTTGGGAGGCTGAGGCAGGCAGATCACCGGGTCAAGAGATCGAGACCATCCTGGCTAACACGGTGAAACCCCGTCTCTACTAAAAAATAGAAAAAATCAGCCGGGCGTGGGGGCGGGCGCCTGTAGTCCCAGCTACCTGGGAAGCTGAGGCAGGAGAATGGCGTGAACCCGGGAGGCGGAGGTTGCCGTGAGCCAAGATCGCACGACTGCACTCCAGCCTGGGCGACAGAGTAAGACTCCGTCTCAAAAAAAAAAAAACAAAAAACTGGTCACCTCAGTGATTGGCTTACTGTGCGATGAGCAGAATGGGCCTCATTTGGTAACAAGAGAAGAAACTGATAGAAAGTCCTCCTCAGGGATGGGGTGGCAAAGACATTTTCAGAACAGGGCCCTGTTATGTTCCGTGCGTAGTTGTTTGCACTGGTGCGTTACAAGCCCCTCTGGTGGCCTCCCGCTTAGTCTTTGGTAAAGTCTGCTGCATCTGCCAGTGGTTTTGTGAGCAGATTTGTTCTGGGGGTGTGGGGAACTAAGAAAGGGGTGGAATAGAAACAGTGCAACATAAACAGTTAAACCCACAGAGGCTGCAGGCCCATTGCTGACCATGGAAAAAGAGGTGGACTCCTTGGGAGTTCACAGAAGTCTTGGGGAGGGCTTTGGACTTCCGCAGGCCTAGAATAAGGGTTCGAACTAATCTCAGCCTAGATCTCAAGGGTCTGAGAGGCTGTAGAGAACATTTAGGCTGGTTGGCCTGAGCAGCTCTTGCCCCAGTTCACCTCTAATTCCCAGACTGTTGCTGTTCATGCTCAGTGAGGCCTTGTTCTCACTCATCCTTCTCTCTTTTTTTTTTTTTTTGAGATGGAGTCTTGCTCTGTCACCCAGGCTAGACTCCATTGGTGCAATCTCGGCTCACTGCAACCCCTACTTCCCGGTTAAAGCCATTCTCCTGCCTTAGCCTCCTGAGTAGCTGGGATTACAGACACACATGCACCACCATACCTGGCTCATTTTTGTGTATTTTTAGTAGAGATGGGGTTTGGCCATGTTGGCCAGGCTGGTCTCAAACTCCTGACCTCAAGTGATCCACCTGCCTCGGCCTCCCAAAGTTCTGGGATTACAGGCATGAGCCACTGAGTCTGGCTCCAGTTGTCCTTCTCACTGATGTCAGCACCAGAAATGGTCATGTGGATAGTCACTGGCAACTTAAAACCCAAGTGTGCATGGGGAAGTGCAGGGCAGGGTCATTAAACGGAGTCCAGCCTCTCTTCTCCCTTTCTCTATCCTTTCACTTCTGGGAAAGACCGGAAACCTCACCTCATTCCTCTTTCTCCCATGGCCCCATCCCCACCCCACTTCAGCCCGTCAGCCTCCAAATGTAGTCCAAGTCCTCATCTCTGTACCTGGACCATTCCATTTTCACTGGTCCCTAGTCCCCATCTGGCTCCCCACTGGCTGCCAAATACCACTGTGACCCTGTCCTTTCCTTGCTTTAAGCCTCTCAGTAGTTTTTTTGGTTGGTTGGTTGGTTTTTTTTTTTTTTTTTTTTTTTTTTTTTTGAGATGGAGTCTTGCTTGCTCTGTCACCAGGCTGGAGTGCAGTGGTATAATGTTGGCTCACTGCAACTTCCACCTCCCGGGCTCAAATGATTCTCCTGCCTCAGCCTCCTGAGTAGCTGCAACTATAGGCACCCACCACCACGTCCAGCTAATTTTTGTATTTTTAGTAGAGACGGGATTTCACCATGTTGGCCAGGCTGGTCTTGATCTCTTGACCTTGTGATCTGCCCACCTTGGCCTCCCAAAGTGCTAGGATTAGAGGAGTGAGCCACCGCACCCCACCTGCCTCTCAGTCGTTATTTACCACTGAAGCAGAGTGAAGCCTGTGCTCTGCATTGCTTCACGGCCAAGACCTCGGGGACAAGTGGATACACAGGGCAGTGGGAGTGGATATGGCGAAGCTGAACCCTGGTCTCTTCTCGAAATAATTTTCTAGAGGGCAAAAGCAGATGGCTCCACCGAGAACTCACACCAGCCCAACACACTTTGATCTCGAGGCCTCTGGAAGGGAAGGTGCCTAATGAGCTACTTAAAGCCAGAGATGCAATGACAGCGGTACCAAGACTGGAGGTGTTCCAGGTCTTTCATCCAAGAGCCCCAAGACATAGCCTAAATTCGCACCACTGTAATCTCAGCACTTTGGGAGCCTGAAGCAGGCGGATCACCCGAGGTCAGGAGTTCAAGAGCAGCCTGGCCAACACAGTGAAACCCCATCTCTACTAAAAATACAGAAATTAACCAGGTGTGGTGGCGCGTGCCTGTAATCCCAGCTATTCGGGAGGCTGAGGCAGGAGAATCGCTTGAACCCGGAAGGTGGTCGTTGCAGTGAGCTGAGATCGTGTCACTGCCCTCCAGCCTGGGCAACAAGAGCAAAACTCCGTGTCAAAAATAGATAAATAAATAAAATAAAATAAAAATAAATAAATGGACACAGTCAGTGCCTTGCTCCCACCCCTACCTCCAGCACAGCACCATGACAGTCTTCTCACATATCAGTCCCAAAACATACTATCGGCATCCAGAGAGTGGGAATAACTCGTTACAGTTCACACCTCTCATTCCCAGTCATTATCTCATTTCAACCCGAGAGGTAGACTTCTTCATCGCCGCGACATACACACGAGGAAAAGGCCCAGAGAGGTGAAGCGATGCCTCAGGTCACTCAGCCAGTTACCGGCAGAGCAGATTCTTCAATGCAAGTTTTTCTCCAACCCTACCCAGCAGTCGTACCAGGGCCCCAGGCTGCAATCCCCTGGCCCGGTGCCCATCGGTGGCTCCCAGGGACACATGCCCTGATGCCGGCGCTGACAGATGTCTACTGGGAAGAGAGCAGGAAACTGTCCCTTGGAAAGCCGAGATGCTTACCTGAACTGTGAAGGTATCCGAGCGGCTAAGGAGACAGCAGTGGCTGGAGTGCTGCGGTTCAGGCACAGCTGGCGAGAGGCATTCCTCACTCACAGGCCCTCACCCACCGCTCGAGACAGTGAGCCTCATCCTGACCACTTCCCCTTTCTAGTCTGCCCACGGGGGAGAGACCCAGGCGTCATCTCTAGGCAAGCATCCCTTTTCCAGGGAAGCTGACGACCCGCGGCTGTCCGGAAGCCAGAATCTTCTCACTGCCCTGTGTCGCTCCCGCAAGACCCACCAGAGGACCCTCGTGGTGCGGGAGGGGGTCCTGGTGGGGGCCAGGGGCCAGGGTGGAGACTTGGCAGTGTGGGTGGGTGAGGTGCCCCCACAGACGAGTTTGCCCTGAGCATTCCTGGAAGTGGTAGCCTTAGTCTCAAGAAGAGCGACGGGACGCCGACTCCCACGCAGAGACAGATCCAGGTAAGAAACCAGCTCATGTGTGACAAACTCACCAGCTCACAATGAGGGTGACTCTTGAAAGCTCCTGTGCACCCTGGAACTGCTGAGACATCTTCTGCTTGCAGGAGGCAAGGGACAGGCTTCCTGTTTCTGAGGGCGTGTGAGTGGCGACATTGAGAAATGTGGCCAGTGGAGCATTTTGACGGAGTTGGGTTCCCTCATTTAACACTGTGAGACAGAAACTCCCAGCGAGGCCCACGGCCCCTGAACATGGGGGATGGGGTGGGGAAACCAATTAACCATTTTGTTGAATTGGCTGCTTCTGACTCAAATGAGCAGTCACATTAGTAAAAATAGGCAAACGGATGTGCGTTGTGTCTGCCTAGAGCGAATGAGTTGTTGTCGATTTCAGTAATAATGATGATAACCTGATAGGTCTGATAAATGTTTAACAAACACCTGGCTTGGCCGGGCGCGGTGGCTCACGCCTGTAATCCCAGCACTTTGGGAGGCCGAGGCGGGTGGATCACAAGGTCAGGAGATCGAGACCATGGTGAAACCCCGTCTCTACTAAAAATAGAAAAAATTAGCCGGGCGCAGTGGCGGGCACCTGTAGTCCCAGCTACTCGGGAGGCTGAGTGAGACAGGAGAATGGCGTGAACCCGGGAGGCGGAGCTTGCAGTGAGCCGAGATTGCGCCACTGCACTCCAGTCTGGGCGACAGAGCAAGACTCCGTCTCAAAAAAAAAAAAAACAAAAAACAAAAAACAAACACCTGGCTCTGGCCGGGCACAGTGGCTCACGCCAGCACTTTGGGAGGCCGAGGACGGCGGATCACCTGAAGTCAGTAGTTCGAGACCAGCCTGGCCAACATGGTGAAACCCCATCTCTACTAAAAATACAAAAATTAGCCAGGCGTTTTGGCGTGCGCCTGTAGTCCCAGCTACTCAGGAGGCTGAGGCAGGAGAATTGCTTGGACCCATGAGGCGGAGGTTGCAGTGAGCTGAGATCACGCCACTGCACTCCAGCCTGGACGACAGGGCAAGACTCCATGTCAAACAAAACAAAAACAAAACATCTGGCTCAGAAGATTCCTGATTTGCAGTGTTTACTAAATTCTTTTTTTTTTTTTTTTTTTTGAGATGGAGTTTTGCTCTTGTTGCCAGGCTGGAGTGCAATGGCTTGATCTCGGCTCACTGCAACCTCCAACTCCCAGGTTCAAGTGATTCTCCTGCCTCAGCCTCCCAAGTAGCTGGGACTACAGGCGCCTGCCACCACATCTGGCTAATTTTTGTATTTTTATTAGAGACGGTTTCGCCATGTTGGCCAAGCTGGTCTCGGTCTTTCGACCTTGTGATCCGCCCTCCTCTGCCTCCCAAAGTGCTGGGATTACAGGGATGAGCCCCTGCACCTGGCCAAGGCCTGAACTCTTTCTTATTAGGCTCATCCAAAGTTTAGCTGCTAAAACACCTTCCTAAAAGCCAATTTAAAATTCTCTGCTAGGCCAGATATGGTGGCTCACGCCTGAAATCCCAGCACTTTGGGAGGCCGAGGCAGGCGGATCACAAGGTCAGGAGTTTGAGACCAGCCTGGCCAATACAGTGAAATCCCGCCTCTACTAAAAATACAAAAATTAGTCAGGCGTGGTGGCAGGCGCCTGTAGTCCCAGCTACTCAGGAGGCTGAGGCAGAAGAATCGCTTGAACCTGGGAGGCGGAGGTTGCAGTGAGCTGAGATCAAGCCACTGCACTCCAGCCTGGGCAACAGAGCAACACTCCGTCTCAAAAAAAAAAAAAAATTCTCTTCTGAAGGGTGAATAAATGCTTCTGTGGATAGAACTTATCCTAGGCTAACAAAGCTGTGACTTCTTGGTTTGTGTTTCATTCATTCATTCAATAAATCAATCAATAAATTATTTTGCTAACCTTTAAGGACCCCAGTTCAGCTGTGTGATATAGTGAACTCTGTAACCCTATTCCCAACAATGCCTTTTGCACATCAAGTTCAAGGGTGAGGTGTCAGGTGATCAGAATTCCAGGCCTGGTTTGACAACTTTCTTTGTGAATCCTTCCCTTCTCTGAGCCTCAGTTTCCTTGTTGTAAAATGAAAGAATACAATTGATAAACATGAAAGTGCTTCAGGGATTTTGCCATAAGGTTTTTTTTTTTTTTTTTTTTGAGACAGAATCTCCCTCTGTCGCCCAGGCTGGAGTGCAGTGGCACAATCTTGGCTCACTGCAACCTCTGCCTCCCAGTATCAAGCGATTCTCCTACTTCAACCTCCCGAGTAGCTGGGATTACAGATGCGTGCCACCATGCCCAGCTAATTTTTGTATTTTTAGTAGAGACAGGGTTTCACCATGCTGGCCTGTCTGGTCTCAAACTCCTGACCTCAAGCAATCTGCCCGCCTCGGCCTCCCAAAGTACTGAGATTACAGGCATGAGTCACCGCACCTGGCCTTCTTTTTCTTTGTTTTTAAAGACAGGATCTTACTCTGTCACCCTGGCTGGAGTGCAGTGGTGCAATCACAGCTCACTGCAGCCTTGACCTCCTGGGCTCAATCGATCCTCCTGCCTCAGTTTCCTGAGTAGCTGGAACCACAGGCATATGCCACCATGCCTGGCTAATTTTTGTATTTTTTTTGTAGAGATGAGGTCTTGTTATGTTTTCCAGGTTGGTCTCAAACTTCTGGGCTCAAGCAATCCTCCTGTCTCAGCCTCCCAAAGTGTTAGAATTACAGGCATGAGCTACTGTACCTGGTCTATTCTAATTTTTAAAGGTTCAATAAAATTCTAATTCTCAATAACATTCTCTGTATCTCTCTCTCTCACACACACACAGTTATATATATATAACATATAGTTAAATATATAGTTGCATTTTCTTTTTTTTTTTTTTTTTTTGAGACAGAGTCTGGCTCTGTCACCCAGGCTGGAGCTCAGTGGCTGGATCTCAGCTCACCGCAAGCTCCGCCTCCCGGGTTTACGCCATTCTCCTGCCTCAGCCTCCCGAGTAGCTGGGACTACAGGCGCCCGCCACCTCGTCCAGCTAGTTTTTTGTATTTTTTAGTAGAGACGGGGTTTCACTGTGTTAGCCAGGATGGTCTCGATCTCCTGACCTCGTGATCCGCCCGTCTCGGCCTCCCAAAGTGCTGGGATTACAGGCTTGAGCTACCGCGCCCGGCCTATAGTTACATTTTCATTATCCATTAATCTGTTTGTAGACACTGAGGTTGTTTCCATGTCTTGGCTATTATGGAAAATGCTGCAATGGACATGGGAGTCAAACATCTTTTTCCATCTCTTCAGTTTCAGCCTGCGTGTTTCCTTAAAGGGCAGCATATACATTATATCTACATAATGATGTTTTGGTCAGTGATGGACCGCATATTAGACAGTAGTCCCCTAAGATTATAATGAAATGGAAAAATTCATATCACCTAGTGATGTCATAGCCATTGTAACATCATAGCACAATTATTTTTCAAATGAACTTGTATAGCTTACATGTACAGTGTTTGTAAAGTCTGCATCGTGTACAGTAATGTCCTAGACCTTCATATGCATCACTACTCACTCACTGACTCACCCAGGGCAACAGCCAGTCCTGAAAGCTCTATGGCGAATACTCCATACAGATATACAATTTTTAAAAAATCTTTTTATTTTTATTTTATTTTATTTTTTAGTTTCACTCTTGTTGCCCACGCTGGAGTCCAATGGTGCGATCTCGGCTCACTGCAACCTCCACTTCCCGGGTACAAGCAATTCTCCTGCCTCAGTCTCCTGGATTACAGGCACATGCCACCAAACCCAGCTAATTTTTCTTGTTTTGTGTTTGTTTTTGTTTTGGGACAGAGTTTCACTCTTGTTGAACATCTCCGTTTTAAATGTATTGTTTTCCTAATTTTGGTTGCGTTGTCTGTGTTCTGCTGTAGCTTGCTATGCTCCCTTAAAACAATTATTTTGAATTCCTTGTCAGGAAATATTTAGATCTCCACTTCTTTGGGGTTGGTTACTATAAAATTATTGTGTTCCTTTCATGGTGTCATGCTTCCTCAGTTTTCATGTTGCTTAAAGTGTTACATTACTGTCTTTGTATTTACTTGGGGAAGTCACTTCTTCCTGTCTTTGATAACTGGCTTTGAGAGGAAAACATCTTCACCAGTTAACCAGGCTCAGGGATTCTGAGGCTATTTTGTACTTTTTCTATGGATGCACCCACTCCACTCCTCTTGTTCGCTCTTGGGATGGGGGGGGGGGTTCTTAAGATGATATACCTTCTGTTAATACTGCAAAGCCAGGCCAAGCACGGAGAGTCTCCCATTTGTTTTCCTTAGGGGCAGTGCCCTGAAATGCTCATTTGTGTACCTTCTCCCAATCCTACGGTATCAAGCCTGTTGAGTGCATGTGCTTGCAAACCATCTGTAAAGCCCTACACTTGCTGTCCAGGGTACACCTAGAGAGGTCCAGCCATGGGGTGGTGAAAGGGGTGAAGCACATAGAGTATTCGAGGTGCCCATGGGCCAGCTGGGGAGTCTACAGGTAAGGCATCCCAAGCAGCTTGTGAGCAGGCCTTTGATGGAATCTGTGAAGCAGCTAGTAAGGTATGTGGCCCTTTGTTGAGTTTTATACTGTGATTGCTGTGAGTCTCTTGCCTTTGTTCCTTCCTCCACATTCTCCCAGCTACTCGTTCATGTGCATCCCTTCAGTATTCTGGGTGGGATGAAGAAGAGGGAGGACTCTTAGGAAACATCCTGCACAGCTGGGGAAGCTGAGTGTTCACTCATTATACTTTTACATTTCCCTGTGGGAGTTACTGTGGGCTGAGGGGGTCTGTCGTGTCACTGACCTGTACCACCTACGGGCAGGGGTGATGCAATGAAACTGTTCTTTTTATTTTCTTCAATGTTCCTATGTTTAGATTTTTTGCTCCAATGGTGTTCTAGAATTTCTTCCCTGGACTCCCAGAAAGGTATATTAATCCATGGATAGTTGTCAAAACCAGGGCACTGTGGAGGAGATGAGATGAATAGCAGTAGGAAACTCCTATTCCACCATCTGGGTCTCTCTGCCTTCTTCATATTTACTGTTATAGACTGATCTCTCCAGTTGGAAAACTCCTGGAGGACTGAACACTTTCTCAAGTACCACCTGAGTGGACAAAACATCAACTACGTTTCCTCTGCTCTCATACCACAGTCAACACAGAAGACTTCCATGAAATGTATGGAAACTTATCCCTACCAATAGGCAAGCGATCAGTTCTACATTCAACAGCTTATGGGTGTCCTCCAATTCAATTTCGCCACTACCACCCTGGAGACAGCATCAGATCACACAGATTAAGGGCTCAGTCCCACGAGACTTCCTGTCACTTTTGACGCCAATCACAAGCACCAGGATGTTTTACCCATGCTTCTGACCTACTGGCTATAAATGGGGGTTCCCATGGCTTCCTCCTTGGGGTTGATTAATTTTCTACAGTGGCTCACAGAACTCAGGGAAACGCTTATTTATGCTTACCAGTCTATTGTAAAGGATATTACAAAGGATACAGATGAAATGTTGCACAGGAAAAGATAAGGGGGAGAAGGGACAGAGCTTCCATGCCCTCCAAGGACGCACTGCCTTGCAGGAACCTCCACATGTTTGGCTCCCCAGAAACTCTCTAAACCCTGTCCTTTGTGGTTGGTATGGAGGCTTCATTATGTAGGCATGATTGATGAGACCATCGACCCACTGGTGATCAGTTTAATTTTCAGCCCTTTTCACCTCCTGGGAGGTGGAGCTGAATGTGCCAATCTTCTAATCCTTCTGGGTCTCTTCAGTGATCAGCACCCATCCTGTGAAGCCACATATGAGCTGCCAGTCATAAGTCAACTCATTAGCATACAAAAAGATAACACTTCGAAGAGTCTAAGGATTTTAGGAGTTGCATGCCAGCAAATGGGGACAAAGACCAACTGTATGTTACACCCTGCCAACCATGGCACCCTCCCAACATGGCACCCAGCATATTCACAATGTTACACCCTCCCAACTATGGCACCCAGCATATTCCTGAACACATAGGAAATACCTGATAGATACTCATTGACTGAAAAAAGAAACTGAGTCATCCACAGAGAGAGGTGAGTTGCAGCCGGGTGCGATGGCTCATGCCTGTAATCCCAGCACTTTGGAAGGCTGAGGCAGGTGGATCACCTGAGGTCGGGAGTTCGAGACCAGCCTGACCAACATGGAGAAACCCCATCTCTACTACAAATACAAAAGTAGCCGAGCATGGTGGGGCATGCCTGTAATCCTAGCTACTCAGGAGGCTGAGGCAAGAGAATCACTTGAACCCCGGAGGCGGAGGTTGCGGTGAGCTGAGATCAAGCCATTGCACTCCAGCCTGGGCAACAGGAGGAAAACGCCATCTCAAAAAAAAAAAAAAAAAAAATGTGAGTTGCGTACACAAAGGAGGCAACTTCATTCTACCAAACTTGAGTGCCTACTTTACCAGGCCATGTGCTGGACAGTGCAAGAATTCAAGAAAAGAATCCGACTCAGCATCTGCCCTCAAGAAAGTCCAGCAAAATGTAGGAGGAAGTTGAAGCCATAATATGATGCAGGCTAAATACAGTGACCTTCAATTTGTGCCAGACCCTATGCAAGTAGAGACTGAGAACTGGGCAAGTCATTCATGGGCAGAGCACATGCTCTACAGGACAGAAGGCACATAAGTTATTACTATGCATAGTGATGAATGCTAGTGCTGTGGAAGCACAAAAGTGGGAGAGAAGAATGGGTCTGATATGGTAGCATTTGAACTGGGCCTTGAAGGATGTGTAGGAGCTCACCAAGTGGAGAGAATGTGGACAGACACAAAGCAGCCATAGTGTTTGGAGAGAAACAGACGGTTGCATGGCTGATCAAGAGTGAATGTATTGAGCAGTCAGAGGCCTGAGAGCAAAGTTTAGGGACACACACCAGAGCATCTGGATCTGCCCACTTCCTTGCTACCTACATTCTTCCCCGACTATACCATTTGTCTTTCCACCACAAGAGGAGAGCAGGAAGTTGAGGCGGTTGTGTTCTTTCTGCACATCTGAAATGCCATCTGCTGGTCTGGGCAGCTAAAGAGGTCCCTGAGGGCGGTAGATTAGCAGTTGGACCAGAGGGGGTCAAGGAGAATGAAGGGCACCCTCTAGTGGTCATCTGTGGTACTTTCTCCTCGGGATTCTGGTCCTTCTGACCTCCCAAGAGGGATGGCTGGACACACAAGATGTTCACCTCTTTTTTTTTTTTTTTTTGGGAGACAAGAGTCTCACTCTGTCACCCAGGCTGGAGTGCAGTGGGGTGATCTCCGCTCACTGCAAGGTCCGCCTCCCGGGTTCACGCCATTCTCCTGCCTCAGCCTCCTGAGTAGCTGGGACTACAGGCGCCCGCCACCATGCTCGTCTAATTTTTTGTATTTTTAATAGAGACAGGGTTTCACCATGTTAGCCAGGATGGTCTCGATCTCCTGACCTCGTGATCCACCTCGGCCTCCCAAAGTGCTGGGATTACAGGCGTGAGCCACCGTGCCCGACGATGTTCACCTCTTAAAGCTATAGAGACCATCAGGCTAGAGGACACTCAGAAGGGGTTCTAGTCCACCCCTCATCCCATGACTCAACATTTTTGTCAACATCCGGGTGGCACCCAGCTTCTGCCGTTTTGTTTCTTCTGTTTCTTCTCACTCAGTCATCCAAGCCATGTATAAAATGAGGGTGTTATTCTTTGTACCACTCACAAGTGTCAATTAATCCCCATCATGAGAAAAAAACTGAAGTCATCCTGGCTAACACAGTGAAACCTCGTCTCTACTAAAAAAAATACAAAAAACTAGCCGGGCGTGGTGGTGGCGCCTGTAGTCCCAGCTACTCGGGAGGCTGAGGCAGGAGAATGGCGGGATCCCCGGGAGGCGGGAAAGCAGTGAGCCGAGATCGCCACTGCACTCCAGCCTGGGCTTACAGAGCCAGACTCCGCTTCAAAAAAAAAGAAAAGAAAAAAACTGAAGAAAGGGAAATCATAAAATAGAACATTAATAGATTTTATTATAGTTTTTAAGAAGTTTTTTAAGAGCTCTCAAGTGACAGTTCGGCTGGAGTTCTATGTGGTGCCATCTCTCAGCCTACTGCAACCTCCCACCTCCTGGGTTCAGGCTATTCTCCTACCTCAGCCTCCCGAAAGTAGCTGGGATTACAGGTGATGCACCACCACTTGGCTAATTGCATCTTTAGTAGAGACGGAAGCTTCCATGTTGGTCGGGCTGGTCTCGAACTCCCGACATCAGGTGATCCATCCACCTCGGCCTCCCAAAGTCCTGGGATTACAGGCGTGAGCCACTGTGCCCAGCACAAGAACTCATCTTTAAAGAGCTCTGAGAGCAGTATGGGTGGCCAAAGCACTCAGGTGGAACCGGAAGTCATCACTAAGCGTCCGTGGCTGCTTTGTTTGTCCCTAACAATAGCCAAGCAGGTGTTGCAGCTCCTCTGTCTCCCACCCCGGCCCTCACGACATTGAAGTAGGGTCTTTCCAGTTCAGATGTAAAAAGGCAAGTGTGTAAGTATTTGGGGGTGTAGCAGGAGGCAGCCGTCTCTTGTGTATGAACGGAGTCCCTGCCCACTTCTCCCCATTTCTGGAGGTAAAGATTCCCGTGAAAGTTATTGAGCTGCTGGGCTGCAAGGCTCGGTTCGCGAATCCCAGCACTTTAGAGGTCGGTGACGGGCGGATCACGAGGTCAGCAGATCGGCATCCATCCTGGCTAACCCGGGTGAAACCCCGCTCTACTAAAAAATACAAAAACTAGCCGGCTAGGTGGCTACTCGTAGTCCCAGCTACTCGAGGCTGAGGCAGGAGAATGGCGAAACCCGGAGGCAGGCGGAGCTTGCAGTGAACTGAGATCCGGCCACTGCACTGCAGCCTGGGTGACAGAGCAAGACTCCGTCTCAAAAAAAAAGTTACTTGGAGCATTGGGCCCCTAATCCCCAGAACCCACGACTATGTCATTTCACATGGTGAAACGTGGACTTCAGCAATGCATCAAGGATTTTAAGTGGGAAGTCATGTTGGATTATCCACATGGACCCCGTGTAATTACAAGGTCCTTCTGAGAGGGATGCAGGAGAGTCAGGGTCAGTGGCAAGGGACGTGCTGGCAGAGGCGAGAGACTGGGGAGATCCGAAGAAGGGCTCTTGAGCCAAGAAATGCAGGCCGTCTCGAGGAGCTGGTCAGGGCTGGGCAATGGCTTTTCCCCTGGGACAGAGATGGGGAGACAGCAGTGATTTCAGTTCTCACCCTTGAACCTTCTCTCTTCTGCGTTCCCAAACATGAGTCCACTAGCCCCATTACCACTCAACTGACTGGGAGCCACATCAACCACAACTCTTGTGATTTACCAGTTGTAATACTTAAGCATTTTCTGTGGCCTGGCAATTTATTGATTGATTGATTGATTGATTTTTGAGATGGTCTCACCCTGTCACTCAGGCTGGAATGCAGTGGTGCAGTCATGGCCCAATGCAGCCTCAAACTCCTGGGCTCAAGTGATCCTCTCACCCAAACCTCCCAAGTAGCTGGGACCATTGGCATGCACCGCCATGCCTGGCTAATTTTTAAATTTTTTGTAGAGATGGGGGTCTCGCTACATTTCCCAAGCTAGTCTCAAACTCCTGGCCTCAAGAGATTTTACTGCCTAGGCCTCCCAAAATGCTGGGATTACAGACATGAGCCACCGTGCCTGGCCTGGCAATTTAACCCAACTAAGTCATCTCCCCTCTGGATGTTCTCCCCATGACATACTTTTCAGTGGTTTTAAAATATTTTTACATTTTTTGAGACTCCTTTCATTGCACCGTGGGAATCTATGTCCCCTCTACTCGAAAGTGGGCTGGTTGGCCGGGCGCGGTGGCTCAAGCCTGTAATCCCAGCACTTTGGGAGGCCGAGATGGGCGGATCACGAGGTCAGGAGATTGAGACCATCCTGGCTAACACGGTGAAACCCCGTCTCTACTAAGAAATACAAAAAATAGCCGGGCGAGGTGGCAGCGCCTGTAGTCCCAGCTACTCGGGAGGCTGAGGCCGGAGAATGGCGTGAACCCGGGAGGCGGAGCTTGCAGTGAGCTGGGATCCGGTCACTGCACTCCAGCCTGGGCGACAGCGCGAGACTCCGTCTCAAAAAAAAAAAAAAAGAAAGTGGGCTGGCAGGACTCACTTATAAACCACAGAATGTAGGGGAAGGAAAGCTGCTTAACTTTTGAGGATAAAAAATTGTGCAGCTTTGGGCGGGGCGTGGTGGCTCACGCCTGTAATTCCAGCACTTTGTGAGGCCGAGGCGGGTGGATCATGAGGTCTCGAATTCAAGACCAGCCTGGCCAATGGAAGGTCCTCTGAATGAGCTACACCATGGTTGAGCCATTGTGACCCCTGTGACCCACAGGTACAGGCCTCCTGGAGTCACAAAGCCTGGAGCAACAGGAGAACCACTAAAGAAGAAGAAACAGCTAGTTCCTGCCCTAATGGATTAACCCACCTTTCAACATTCCACCACTGTGATATGTTCCTGCCCTACCCTAATCAATCAACCTTGTGATATCCTGCCTTGGGACTTCCCCCTCCTCATGACTATGTACCTTGTGACATTCTTTCCCTGCCATGAAAAACTGCCCCCTAACTGTAACTTTCCACTACCTACCCCAAACCTATAAAACCAGTTCCACTCCTACCACTCTTTGCTGAGTCTTTTCTCAGACTCAGCCCACTTGCACCCAAGTGAATAAACAGCCTTGTTGCTCACACTAAGCCTGCTTAGGTGGTCTCTTATACGGACGCACATAACAGCCAAGATGGTGAAACCCCGTCTCTACTAAAAATACAAAAATTAGCTGGGTGCGGTGGCAGGTGCCACCTGAGGCAAGAGAATCACTTGAAGTCGATGGGTGGAGGTTTGCGAGCCGGGGACCAGGCCACACCCAGCCTGGTGTGACAGAGTGGGAGACTTCCATCTCAAAAAAAAAATTGGCCGATGCGGTGGCTCACGCCTGTAATCCAGCACTTTGGGAGGCCGAGGGCGGCAGATCAACAGGTCAGGAGGATTGAGACCATCCTGGCTAACACGGTGAAACCCCATCCCTACTAAAAATACAAAAAATTAGCAGGTCGTGGTGGCGGGCGCCTGTAGTCCCAGCTACTCAGGAGGCTGGGGCAGGAGAATGGCGTGAACCCGGGAGGCGGAGCTTGCAGTGAGCCAAGATTGCCCCACTGCAGTCCAGCCTGGGCGACAGAGCGAGACTCCATCTCAAAAAAACAAAAAAAATTATGAAGCTTCTACTTCGTCCTCTTGAGTCTCCCACTCAGTGGGCCGGGGGAAGCCAGCCACCACATAAGAAGTCCAGCTACTCCGAGACCCCGCCATGCTGGAGAAGCCACGTAGAGCCCTGGGTTGGCAACCCCAGCTGAGCTACCAGGCCACAGCCCGTGCCAGCCGTGTGAGTGAGCCAGCTTGGACGTCCAGCCCTGTGGGGCCTTCAGATGACATCTGAGCAGCTACTAGGGAAACGCTGAGTGAGACTGGCCAGGCTCAGGCCTGCCTAAATTCCTGGCCCACAAAATCATGAGCAAACCAAGTGGCTATTTTAAGTCAACAAGATTTGGAGTAACTTGTTAACATCCGTAGTGGCTGGAACAACTTTTTCTCTACCCTCCTGCCCCACTTCCACGCCTCCAGGGGCAAAGCATAACGCCCATTTTGCTGCAAACAGCATACCTGGTCGGCCTCTCTTTTTTTTTTTTTTTTTTGCGGGGGGGATGGAGTCTCGCTCTGTCGCCCAGGCTGGAGTGCAGTGGTGTGATCTTGGCTCACTGCAACCTCCGCCTCCCGGGTTCACGCCATTCTCCTGCCTCAGTCTCCCGAGTAGCTGGGACTACAGGCGCCCGCCAACACGCCCGGCTAATTTTTTGTATTTTTAGTAGAGATGGGTTTTCACCGTGTTAACCAGGATGGTCTCAATCTCCTGACCTCATGATCTGCCCATCTCGGCCTCCCAAAGTGCTGGGATTACAGGCGTGAGCCACCGTGCCCGGCCCCTGGTTGGCCTCTCTATCACAGCTGAGTGCACACCTGTTATCTTGCCTTCCCAGGCCTTCACTCCCTCTTCGGTGAAAAGCAACCCTTTCTTTTGAGAAAATGTCCCCCCATTGCCCACCCCCTTTATCAATCACATTGTTTTCAGTCAGAGCTGCCACGTTCCTATTTTCACTCCCCACTGCCACATGGGAATGCAGATGGCCTCCAGGAGGTGAAGAAGGCAGCGAAATAGGTTCTTCCCCAGAGCCTACAGAAAGAACCTGCCTGCCAACACATCGCAGACTGCTGCACTTCGGCACCTCCAGATCTGTAAGAGAATATCAAACGTGTGATTGATATTTTGCTACAACAGAAACAGGAAGTGAATACACCCTTCAACACCTGCAAGATCCTCCTAGTACCTTTTTTTTTTTTTTTTTTTGAGACAGAGTCTCACTCTGTTGCCCAGGCTGGAGTGCAGTGGTACAATCTTGGCTCGTTGCAACCTCCCCTTCCCGGGTTCTAGTGATTCTCCTGCCTCAGCCTCCCAAGTAGCTGGGACTACAGGTGTGAGCCACCATGCCTGGCTAATTTTTGTAGTTTTTAGTAGAGATAGGACATCACCATGTTGGCCAGGCTGGTCTCGAACTCCTGACCTCAGGTGATCCGCTTGCCTCAGCCTCCCAAAGCGCTGGGATTACAGGTGTGAGCCACCACGCCCAGCCCCAGTACTTCTTTGTTTATGTCTAAACCAGTTCCAGGAAGGCTGCCACCGTTGGCTACCAAAATAATCCTTACACAACAATAGCGAGGATCCTTCCATCTCCTCTATTCTGGCCCTTGAAGCCTTATCAATGGTGAGGTCACAGTCATTGTTTGTTGTTTGGTTGAGAACTGAGGGGGTGGGGTAGGAGGAAGAAGGTCTATTTTTAAAAATCGCATACACTAAAAAAGGTTCAGGCTTGGCCAGGCGCGGTGGCTCAAGCCTGTAATCCCAGCACTTTGGGAGGCCGAGGCGGGTGGATCACGAGGTCAGGAGATCGAGACTATCCTGGCTAACATGGTGAAACCCTGTCTCTACTGAAAATACAAAAAACTAGCCGGGCGTGGTGGCGGGCGCCTGTAGTCTCAGCTACTTGGGAGGCTGAGGCGGGAGAATGGCGTGAACCCGGGAGGCAGAGCTTGCAGTGAGCCGAGATCAGGCCACTGCACTCCAGCCTGGGAGCACAGCGAGACTCCGTCTCAAAAAAAAAAAAAAAAAAAAAAAAGGTTCAGGCTCTGAGAACCTGTGAAATCTTGCCTAATTTTGGCTTTCCCCATAGGAACCCACCAGAAACGTATTCAAACTTGTACAGAGCACCCTTGATGCAACTAAGTCCATCTTAGAAAAATGCTCCATTTTCTGTTTCATAGAGCGCTTTGCCAACTAGGATAAGATGTTTTTGCTTAAGAAACAAATTTAAGGCCGGGCGCTGGGTGGCTCACGCCTGTACCCCAGCACTTTGGGAGGCCGAGGTGGGCGATCACAAGGTCAGAGATCGGAGACCACAGTGAAAACCCCCCGCCTCAATAAAAATAAAAACAGTCAGGCTGTAGGCAGTCCCAGCTACCAGGAGGCTGAGGTGAGAATTATGAAACCCGGGAGGCGAAGCCCAGTGAGGCCGACCTGCACTGTACTCCAGCCCTGGCGAGCAGCCGAGACCCCGCCTCCAAAAAAAAAGAAACAAATTTAAAAAAAGAAGAAGAAGAAGACTGCATCCGACCAGATAAAGATGCAAACAAGCACACTCTTCCACCATCACTTCTCATCACTCTCATCAGAGGACTCACAGGGACTCCAGCACTATAAACCATCGGCTGGCTGGGGCGGGTGGCTCACACTCAACCAGCACTTGGGAGGCTGAGGCAGGTGACCAAGGTCAGAGCGAGACCATGGCCAACATAGGGAAACCCCATCTCTACTAAAAATACAAAAATGAGCCAGACATGGTGGCGTTCGCCTGTAGTTCCAGCTACTTGGGAGGCTGAGGCAGGAGGATCGCTTGAACCTGGGAAGCGGAGGTTGTGGTGAGCCGAGATCATGCCACTGCACTCCAGCCTGGGCAACAGAGCAAGACTCCATGTAAGAAGAAAAAAAAAAAAAAAAAAAAAAAGCAAGCCTCTAGCAGCTTGAAATAGCCGTAACTCATCATCATCACTCATAAGAACTCAGCATTTGGCTGGGTGTGGTGGCTCACGCCTATAATCCTAGCACTTTGGGAGGCCGAGGCAGGTGGATCACCTGACACCAGGAGTTTGAGACCAGTCTGGCCAACATGGTGAAACCCCGTCTCTACTAAAACTACAAAAATCAGCTAGGAGTGATGGTGGGTGCCTGTAATCCCAGCTACTCAGGAGGCTGGGGCAGAAGAATCACTTGAACCCAGGAGATAGAGGTTGCAGTGAACAGAGATCACGCCATTGCACTCCAGCCTGGGCAACAAGAGTGAAATTCTGTCTCAAAAAACAGACAAACCAAAAGAACTCAGCATTTGACCCCCGAAAGCTCAGCCACATTAAAGACTCTTCCTTGCAAGATCTAACCGGGCCCAGACCACCAGACCAGGACTCCTTTTGTCTTCTTGCTTCCCGGGACTTGTTCCTTAACCCTTTCTCCTATCTCTTTTTCCTCTTTATGTTAAATGTTACTTTGTTGTGGGATGTTTAATATGTAACACTTACATATTAATTAAATATGTTATTTTGTGCGGTTTGCAATATTGACTTACTTGTGGACTGGCTGGAGCCTGTGTGCCCACAGCTGACTGCTGAGTGATGGGAAGTACTAAGGAGAATTGCCTCCTTGGGAACCCCATGTAGCTTGTGGCTTTTGTGATTTAAATAGCATCAATAAAAGCCTGACACTGTGGAAAGGCACAAACACACATGGACCTGGTTATCTGTAACCTTGTACTGCTCATGACAAAATTAGCAAATCATTTTCTTTTTTAAAAAAGCAGTCATGGTAAAATGTATGTGCCATAAGGCTTATTATTTTAATTTTTTTTTTTTTTTTTTTTTTTTTTTTTTTGAGACAGAGTTTTGCTCTGGGCTGACCACAACCTCCACCTCCTGGGTTCAAGCAATTCTCCTGCCTCAGCCTTTCGAGTAGCTGGGACTAAAGGTGCCTGCCACCACATCCGGCTAATTTTTGTATTTTTAGTAGAGATGGGGTTTCACCGGGTTAGCCACGCTGGTCTCCAACTCCTGACCTCGTGATCCACCCCCCTTGGCCTCCCAAAGTGCTGGGATTACAGGCGTGAGCCACTGCACCAGCCCAGAACTTTTTACATCTTCCCAAAGTGAAACACTGTAACCATTGTCCCCTCTCTCCTGCCCCTGGTAGCAATTCTTTCTTGAAAAAGGTTAAAGTAGGCAGGGCGTGGTGGTTCACGCCTGTAATCCCAACACTTTGGGAGGCCGAGGTGGGCGGATCACCTGAGGTCGGGAGTTCAAAACCAGCCTGACCAACATGGAGAAACTCCGTCTCCACTAAAAGTACAAAATTAGCCAGGTATGGTGGCACACGCCTGTAATCCCAGCTACTCGGGAAGGCTGAGGTAGGAGAATCACTTGAACCTGGGAGGCAGAGGTTGCGGTGAGCCGAGATCGTGCCATTGTACTCCACCCTGGGCAACAAGAGCAAAAACTGTCTTTAAAAAAAAAAAGAAATAAAAAGAAAAAGGCTAAAGTAGGCCAGGCATGGTGGCTCATGCCTGTAATCCCAGCACTTAGGGAGACCGAGGCAGGTGGATCACCTGAGATCAGGAGTTGGAGACCAGCCTGGACAACATGGTGAAACTCCATCTCTACTAAAAATATAAAAATTAGCCAGACAGCGGACCTGTAATCCCAGCTACTTGGGAGGCTAAGGCAGGAGAATCACTTGAACCTGGGAGGTGGAGGTTGCAGTGAGCTGAGACCGAGCCACTGCACTCTAGCCTGGGCAAGAGAGCAAGACTTTGTCTCAAAAAAAAAAAAAGATTTTATTCCACTTAGTAATTAATGAGGGAAGAAAGCCACCCAGCCTGTGCAACAGAGGGAGATCCTATTCAAAAAAAAAAAAAAAAAGGCCAATGTTGTAAGAGGTTTAAAAGAAAAATCCAAAGACCAGACAACATTTATAAATCAAGGTTATTGAAACGAACTGGGATAGAGGAGGGACCCATTTTAGGGGCCTGAGAGCCCTTTTAAGCATGGAAATTAAGGAAAATCTTGAGTTCCTTCAAAGAAAATTCCAGGTCTCTAGCTAGCCCTGAGAAGTAAATGAGTAGCTTGATGAGCAAGAAGGTAATAGTAGCTTAAAACAATAGGCAAGGCAGGGCACGGTGGCTCACGCCTGTAATCCCAGCATTTTGGGAGGCCAAAGAGGGTGGATCACCTGGGTTCGGGAGTTTGAGACTAGCCTGGCCAACACGGGGAAACCCTGTCTCTACTAAAAATACAAAGAAAGCTAGCTGGGTGTGGTGGTGGGCACCTGTGATCCCAGCTACTTGGGAGGCTTAGGCAGGAGAATTGCTTGAACCTGGGAGGCAGAGGTTGAAGTGAGCCAAGATCACACCATTGCACTCCAGCCTGGGCAAGAGAGCGAGACTCTGTCTCAAAAACAAAACAAAAAACAAACAAAAAATAGCCAAGGAAGTTAGAGTGAGGAGACGTTTTGTCACCCACATCCCTGAGTTGTTTTTCAGAAATCCGGACACCCACCAAATGGATCTGCTGGCCCGTAGACTTCAGATAAGGGCAGCTGAGAACTGAACTCTGACTTCTGGTCTTTGTTCTCAATTTCTTCCTGAGGGGCCTGGAGGAAGTCGTGCCCAGGAGCCAGAGCTAACATTCTTTTCTGCTGACCCCAAATTTTTAGACAAAGCTTCGCCTCCTGAACCAATTGCAAATCAGAAAATCTTTGAACCTACCTATGACCCGTGGCCCCCCTGCCTTTGAGATGTCCTGTCTTTCTAGGTAAAATCAATATATAGCCTGTATGTATTGATTTACAACTTTGCCTGTAACCTCTGCCTCTCTGCCTTTAAAAACTCTTGACTGGCCGGGCGTAGTGGCTCACGCCTATAATCCCAGCACTTTGGGAGGCTGAGGCAGGTGGATCACCTGAGATCAGGAGTTCAAAACCAGCCCATTCAACATGATGAAACCCCATCTTTACTGAAAATACAAAAATTAGCTGGGTGTGGTGGCACATGCCTATAATCCCAGCTACTTGGGAGGTTGAGGCAGGAGAATCGTTTGAACCCAGGAGGTGGAGGTTGCAGTGAGCCGAGATCACTCCACTGCATTCCAGTCTGGGTGACAGAGCAAGACCCTGCCTCAAAAATAAATAAACATAAAAAATAAAACGTTTGTCTGTAAGCCATCAGAGAGTTCAGGTCTTAAGCAGGAGCTGCCAGATTCGTCTTGCTTGGCGCCCTGCAATACATGCCCCACTTTCTCTGGCTGCGATCCTCATGCCAGTGTTTAGCTCTGCTGGGTCAGGCAGGCCCACCCAGGTTCATTTGGGTAACAGGAGGAGCAAATGTAAGCAAATCGTTTTTTAACAAAGGGGATGGGGAAGAAAATCAATGCAACTTCTACAGGACAGGACAGAATATCCACCTCTATAAACAAAAATTATTTTTGCATTGCTATCAGCCATCCATACTTTACAGAGAATTGAGATCACACAACCCAGAAAGATATCCTCTAGAACAGGGGTCTGGGGCCTGTTAGGAACTGGGCGCACAGCAGGAGGTGGTGTTGGGTGAGTGAGTGAAGCCTCATCTGTGTTTACAACTTCTCCCCAGCGTTCTATGACTGCCTGAGCTCTGCCGCTGTCAGATCAGCAGGGGCGTTAGATTCTCACAGGAGTGAGAACACCGTTGTGGACTGCACATGCCAGGGATCTAGGTTGCGCGCTCCTTATGAGAATCTAATGCCTGATGATCGGTCACTGTTTCCCATCACCCACAGATGAGACTGTCTACGAAAACAAGTTCGGGGCTCCCACTGATTCTACGTTATGGTGAGTTGTATAATTATTTCATTATAATAACAATGTAATAATAATAGAAATAAAGAGCACAATAAATATAATGAGCTTGTATGAGCCTGAAACCATACACTGCTGCTCCTGCCCCCTGGTCCGTGGAAAAATTGTCTTCCATGAAACCAATCCCTGGTGCTGCCCTGGAGTTTACATACTACACAGCTTTCTGATGAAACACAAACTTCTCTCTATATGAGAGATGGCTGAGGCTGAGAAATTCGAAAGAAGAACAGGTCAGTAGAACTTCTTGTTTTTTTGTTTGTTTGTTTGTTTTTTGGGTTTTTTTTTTGAGACAGAGTCTCGCTCTGTTGCCCAGGCTGGAGTGCAGTGGCGAGATCTCAGCTTACTGCAACCTCCACCTCCTGTGTTCAAGTGATTCTCCTGCCTCAGCCTCCCCAGTAGCTGGGACTACAGGGGTGTGCCACCATGCCTGGCTAATTTTTTTATATTTTTAGTAGAGACGGGGGTTTCACCACGTTGGCCAGGATGGTCTCGATCTCCTGACCTTGTGATCCACCCGCCTTGGCCTCCCAAAGTGCCGGGATTATAGGCGTGAGCCACTGCACCCAGCCTTTTTTTTTTTTTTTTTTTGAGATGGTCTCACTTTGTTGCCCAGGCTGGAGTGGAGTGGCATGATCATGGTTCACTGCAGCCTCAAACTCCTGGCCTCAAACGAGCCTCCCACCATAGCCTCCCAATAGCTGGGACGATAGCCATGAGCCACCCTGCCTGGCCAGGTCAGTAGAACTTCTGACAGAAAAGGGGCTTCAGGAGCAGTTTGTAGACCAAGAACAAGAGCCCTCATATTTCTGAGAGATACTAGAGCTTCCACTGTTAAACTGTTACCTATACTTGGGTTTCCTGCTGAATTTTGCAATGAACCTCTTCGATGTGAGAGACCTCAGGGTTTGCATCAGGGACAGCCAGGAAGGGAGGAGGCACAAAGCAAGGCTGGATCCCAGAGACTCTGTGGGCAGGAAGCCACTCGGCTTTTGAGATGAAGGCAAAGCCACAAGGGAGGGCCCCCCTAGAGCGGGAGCAGCCTTTGATATTCTCCAGGCCAGGAAGGCTCTGAGGGCTGGGCCTGCAGGGAGGGCTTTACATTCCAGAACTGAACCAGAAAAGACAAGGTTACCTCAAAGGAGTCCCAGGAATTCCCTAAAGAAGGACTCTGTGAGGGAATTCCTGCTGGGTGGGGGCATCCTAGAGCCCTTATGAACAAGGGTGTGGAGAGCTCTGCCCGCGGTCTCTGCCTTGGCACTCCCAAAGCTGAGTGGGGAGAAGAACCCACTTCAGTACCCACTGAACTGAAGAGAGTTTCAAAAAGTTACAGCCTGGCTGGTGCTGCCAAACCCTGCCTCTCCCTTCATCCAGACTGGTCCTGGGATGCTCAGTAGAAATTATAAATTGCCAAAAGTTTGGAAACATGGAAACATTCTCACTTCTACCACCAGATGGCGGCCATCATCCCTCATTGTTAAACCAGACAAGAAGCGCTTAGACCCGCATGTCACACCCATTAGGATAGCCACTAAACACACACACACACACACACACACACACACACACACAGAGAGAGAGAGAGAGAGAGAGAGAGAGAGAGAGAATCTGCTTGTGCACTCTTGGTGGGCATGTAAGATGGCACAACTGCTATGGAAAACAGCATGGAAGTTCCTCAAAAATTAAATTTCCGTGTGATCCAGCAGCAATTCCACTTCTGGGTCCTTACTCCACAGAATTGAAAGCAGGAGCTCAGAGAGAGATTTGTACATCCATGTTCATAGCAGTGTTATTCACAATAGCCAAAATGTGGAAGCATCCCAAGTATCCACCAATGAATGAATGGAGACACAAAATGTGCTTGTAGAAATACAATGGAGGCTGGGCGTGGTGGCTCACACCTGTAATCCCAGCACTTTGGGAGGCTGAGGCAGGTGCATCACCTGAGGTCAGGAGTTCAAGATCAGCCTGGCCAACGTGGTGAAACCTTGTCTCTACTAAAAATACAAAAATTAGCCAGACGTGGTGGCGGGCGCCTGTAATTCCAGCTACTCAGGAGGCTGAGGCAGGAGAATTGCTTGAACCCAGGAGGCAGAGCTTGCAGTGAGCCGAGATTGTGCCAATGCACTCCAGCCTGGGCGACAGAGTGAGACTCCGTCTCAATTAAAAAAAAAAAAAAGAAATACAGTGGAATATTATTTAGCCTTAATAAGAGAGGAAATTCTGATACATGCTACACCAGGAATGAATCTTCAGGACGCTATGCTAAAGTGAAGCAAGCCAGACATAAAAAATAAACATTGTGGCTGAGCATGGTGGCTCATGCCTGTAATCCCAGCACTTTGGGAGGCCGAGGCAGGCAGATCACTTGAGGTCAGGAATTTGAGCCCAGCCTGGTAAAAACATGGTGAAACCCCGTCTCTACTAAAAATACAAAAAATACTTAGCCAGGCATGGTGGCGCATGCCTGTAATCCCAGCTACTCAGGAGTCTGAGGCAGGAGAATCACTTGAACCCGGGAGGCAGAGGTTGCAGTGAGCCAAAATTGTGCCACTGCACTCCAGCCTAGGTGACAGAGCGAGACTCTGTCTTTAAAAAAATAAAAATAAAAAATTGTATGATTCCACTTATATTGAGGTACCTAAAATTGGCAAATTCATACAAAGAGAAAGTAGAATGGTGGTTGCCAGGTGCTGGAGGAAGGAGAAAAAATTCGTTGGTAAAATTGGAATCATATTTCACACATCAAAACCAATTCCAGATTTTAGTTAAAATTTAAATGCAAAAAAATAAAACAAATATTCTTAAATATTCATGTCATGAATAGTAAATATAATTTGGTTTCTTTTATGATTTTCTTTTTCATTTTCTCTTTCTTTCTTTCTTCTTCTCTTTTAGACGGAGTCTGCTTACAAGCCATTGAGTAGGCCGGGATTCAAGTTACTGCATTCGCCTCCCCGGTTCACTTTAATTTCTCCGCTCATTCTCCGAAAGTAGCTGGGACTACAGGCGCCTCGCCACCACTCGCTAGTTTTTGTATTTTGGTAGAGATGGGTTTCACCGTTAGCCAGGATGGTCTCGACCTCCTGATCTTCGTCCATCACTGCCTCTGCTGGGATTACAGGCTTGAGCCAATCGGCTGCTCGTTCTTTTTTGAGAGAGTTTCACTCTGTTGCTCCAGGGCTGGGTGCAATGGCATGACGAAGGATCAGGTCCTCCGCCTCGGTCTGGGTGATTTCTCCGCCTCAGCCTCCAGAGTGGCTGGGATTACAGGCATGCTTCAACCTCACACCCAGCCAATTTTGTATTTTTAGTAGAGACGGGGTTTCTCCATGTTGGTCAGGCTGGTCTCGAACTCCCAACTTCAGGTGATCCACCCAGGCTACTTACAACCAGCAATAAAGAGAAGATATGAAAGCAGCCAGAGAAAAAACAAACATAAAAATGACAGCAATCTTCTTGTTCAGAGTTAATGTGATGCAGAAGATACTAAAGTAACATTTAAAAAGTACTAAAAGGGCTGGATGCGGTGGCTGACGCCTCCCGAGTAGCTAGGATTACAGACGTGTGCCACCACACCCGGCTAATTTTTTGTATTTTTAGTAGAGATGGGGTTTCACTGTGTTAGCCAGGATGGTCTCGATCTCCTGACCTCGTGATCTGCCTGCCTCAGCCTCCCACAATGCTGGGATTACAGGCGCGAGCCACTGCGCCTGGCCATGGTCATTTGATTTTCAACAAAGGTGCAAAGGCAATTCACTGGAGAAAGGATAGTTTTCAATTCTTTAAATAGGTAATTGGAACAGAATAGAGTCAATGTAGCAGTAAATTGTAGCCTGGGCGAGGTGAAATAGTCCTACACATACATGGTCAATTGATTTTCAACAAAGGTACAAAGGCAATTCAGTGGAGAAAGAATAATCTTTTTGGCTGGGCACGGTGGCTCACACCTGTAATCCTGGCACTTTGGGAGGCCGAGGCGGGCGGATCATGAGGTCAGGAGTTCGAGAACAGTGTGGCCAACGTGGTGAAACCCCGTCTCTACTAAAAATACAAAAAAATTAGCTGGGCATGGTGGCATAAGGCACCTGCAGGAACCTAGCTACTCTGGGAGGCTGAGGCAGGAGAATAACTTGAACCCAGGGAGGCGGGAGGTTGCAGTGAGCTGGAGATCGCATTCACTGCACACAGTTGGGCAATAGTGTGAGACTCCTGTCCCAAAAAAAAAAAAAAAAAAGAATAGTCTTTTCAACAAATAATGGGTCAAAAGTGTGGCTCCAGCCTGTAATCCCAGCACTTTGGGAGGCCGAGATCGGCTGATCACGAGGTCAGGAGATCGAGACCATCCTGGCTAACACGGTGAAACCCCCTGCCTCTACTAAAAGTACAAAAAACTAGCCAGGCGAGGCGGCACCTGTAGTCCCAGCTACTCAGGAGGCTGAGGCAGGAGAATGACGAACCCTCGGGAGGTGGAGCTTGCAGTGAGTCGAGATTACAGCCCACTGCACTCCAGCCTGGGCGACAGAGCAAGACTCCATCTCAAAAAAAAAAAAATAGTTGAAACCATAGGACATCCATATGCAAGAGACACACAACAAAGTAAACAAGGCTGGCCGTGGCCCGCTTTTCCAATCCCAGCACTTTGGGAGGCCGAGAGATCGGGCGGATCACGAGGTCAGGAGATCGAGACCATCCTGGCTGACACGGTGAAACCCCGCTCTCTACTAAAAAATAAAACTAGCCGGGCGAGGTGGCGGCGCCTCTGTAGTCCCAGCTACTCGGGAGGCTGAGGCAGGAGAATGGCATGAACCCGAGGCGGAGTTGCAGTGAGCCAAGATCACGCCACTGCACTCCAGCCTGGCGGTAGAGCCAGACTCTGTCTCAAAAAAAAAAAAAAAAGTAAACAAAACCGTGAGAACCAAATGCCAAATGTAAAACTTAAAACTATAAAACTTATAGAAGGAAACACAGGACAAAATCTTCATGACCTTAAGTTTGGCAAGGATTCCTTAGATACTATATCAAAAGCACTATTTATAAAGGAAAAAAATCAATTGAGCTTCATCAAAAGTAGAAATTTCTCTTCAAAAGACACTGTTAAGAGGATAAAAAGACAAGCCACAGACTGGGAGGTAACGTTGGCAAATCATATATCTGATAAGGATTTGGGTCCAGAATTTATAAAGGACTCTCAAAATGCAATGATAAGAAAAACAATCTATATAAAAGTGAGGGCCGGGCGCGGTGGCTCACGCCTGTAATTCCAGCACTTCGGGATGCAGAGGCGGGTGGATCACCTGAGATCATAAGTTTGAGACCAGCCTGGCCAACATGGTGAAACCCTGTCTCTACTAAAAATACAAAAATTAGCCAGGCACGGTGGCGCACATCTGTAATCCCTGCTACTCGGGAGGCTGAGGCAGGAGAATCGCTTGCGTTTGGGAGGCGGAGGTTACAGTGAGTTGAGATCACACCACTGCACTCCAGCCCGAGTGACAGAGTGAAACTCGGTCTCGAAAGAAAGAAAGAAAGAAAGAAAGAAAGAACCAAAAGCTGCAAACTAAATCCACAGTGACAGAAAGCAGGTCAGCAGTTGTTGCAGGAGGTCGGGGGTGAGGGTCTGGGGGGAACTGGGAAGATGGGATTACAAACGCACAGGAGAAAACTTTTGGGGTGAAGGGTGTGTTCTTTACTGTGATTGTGGTGATGATTCTATGGGTATATACAGAGGTTGGTTAACACTTTATAAATTGTACACGTTAAATGTGTGCAGCTTATTTCATGCCAGTCATAACTCAATAAAGCTGTCAAAAAAAAAAAAAAAGGTGAATCTGGGATTGGGATGGGTGAGTGTCAGTCAGAACATGGAGAACTCAGAAGCCAGACGGAGGGGTGTAGATGATCCCCGGTGACGGGCCAGCACCCCAGCGTTTCAGACAGGAGTGGGCTGTGGGAAACCAATACTGTCAGCAGGATCTGGAATGGATTGGAGGCCAAAGCAAGGAGTGGGGGCAGGAGCTCCTTGCAATGGACCCACTATAGTAGTGGGGGTGGATTCTAGGAATAAAAGAAGGGGGTCTTTGGGAAATGAAGGCGAGGTTAGATATAGAAAAGGAGGGAGAAGCAACTGGATCCATGACAATTGAGGGCCCGTTCCCCAGCTCCCAAAGCAGTCACTTGATAAACCAAATCTAGGGCAGAGAAGGCTCTTGGAAGCTTGAAAACAAATTCCTGCTATGTCTGCTTCTTTCTGGTTTCTCCCCTGTGTGCGGGGTCCTGTGACCACAGCTCTTTCTGCTGACCGCAGCTAGGCGCTGCTGCCTATGGAACAGAACCACCCACTCAGCCCCGCTCACTCAGCAAAGGGGCCTGTGCTCCTGCTCCTGCACCCGACTGGCCTTCAGGACTGCAAGAGGCCCCCAGGGTCCAGCTCTTCCTGCTGCTCTCAGGGGCACCACCATTACCCTGTCCAAGCCAAGAACCGTTTTATCTCTCAAGTCAAGTTCCTCCTTTGGTCTGCTTTCTATCTCTCTAGGTGTAATGTAAGTCATGAATATTCATTCTGCCAAACAGCCTGGAGTCAGTGCCTGACTTTACTGCTCACTTCCTCTCTACCTTGGTCCTACCTCAGTTTACTCCCAAAATGCTCCACCTACCACTATGCCCTGATTAACAGACGACCCCATCAGGTGACAGGAATCTAAATATAACTGTGGCTGGGCGGCTGACTTCCTGTGTGTGCTCAAGGCAAGAGATTAGGAATTGTGCCTTCACCAAGCCTGTCGATCCAGATCCTAGCTGCCTGAGACAGCCCTCAGGGTACAAGCTTGCAATCTGATGACAGAGAGAAGGGGAAGGGAGGAGAGGGGTGCGTGGTAGGAGACAGCTTGGTCCAGAGAAAGGTGGGTGCCAAACCCAAGGCCAGAGGCAAAGTTTAGAGCCTTGAAGAATGACTAACACCACTAAGTGATGGGTTCCTGTAAACTTTATCCTACCTAGTGAGGAATCTGCCAGCCTTTGATTGACATCGTAATAGTAAACTGGTGCCTGAAGACCATACCCGAGCCAACTGTTTCATTCTTTCATCCATTTATTTATTCACCCAGCAAATATTCATTGAAACCCTGGTGGCTCCAGCCTGACCAACACGGTGAAATCCTGTCTCTACTAAAAATACAAAAATGAGCCAGGCGTGGTGGTGCACCCCTGTAATCCCAGCTGCTCGGGAGGCTGAGGCAGGAGAATCAGTTGAACCCGGGAGGTGGAGGTTGCAGTGAGCCGAGATCGTGCCACTGCACTCCAGCCTGGGCGACAGAGCCAGACTCCATCTGGAAAAAAGAAAGAAAGAAAGAAAGAAACCCTGGTAGCAGACCTACACCCTGCCTTCAAGGAGTGGACACCAAAAAATAAAACTAATTATGAACAAGATGAAAAGGGCTCCAAAGGGGTCTTCAGCCCAGATCTGGGAGAGGTTAGGTCAGGGAAGGTTTGTTAGAAGAGATTCCATTCAGGCCGGGCGCGGTGGCTCAAGCCTGTAATCCCAGCACTTTGGGTGGCCGAGACGGGTGGATCACGAGGTCAGAAGATCGAGACCATCCTGGCGAACATGGTGAAACCCCGTCTCTACTAAAAAATACAAAAAACTAGCCGGGCGAGATGGCGGCCTGTAGCCCAGTTACCTCGAGGCTGAGGCAGGAGAATGGCGAACCCGGGAGGCGGAGCTTGCAGTGAGCTGGATCCCAGCATCAGCCCAGCCCGGCGACAGAGTGAGACTCTGTCTCACAAAAAAAAAAAAAAAAAAAAAAAAAAGAGATTCCATTCAGACTCAAGTCCTAGAGGGTTAGTAGGAATAAGTTGAGAGAGGTGTGCCGAGGTCGGACAGATGGGCTGGAAAGATCCTGAAGGAGCACTAAGTAGTCTGGATATTGCACTTAGGGTGAAATGGCATTGGGGGCTGGGATGAGGTGAGGCAAGGCTGGGCGTATTGGCAAGTTCCTGATCTTGAAGGCCTTCATTCACTCACTCACTCACTGAACAAATATTTATTTATTTATTTATTGAGATAAAGTCTCGCCCTGTCGCCCAGGCTGGAGTGCAATGACACAATCTCAGCTCACTGCAACCTCCGCCTCCTGGGATCAAACGATTCTCCTGCCTCGGCCTCCCGAGTAACTGGGTTTACAGGCGCCCACCACCACGCCCAGCTAATTTTTGTATTTTTAGTAGAAATGGGGTTTCACCATGTTGGCCAGGCTGGTCTTGAACTCCTGACCTCAGGTGATCCGCCCACCTTAGCCTCCCAAAGTGCTGGGATTACAGGCATGAGCCACTGCGCCAGGCCTGAACAAATATTTATTAAAGACCTACTCTGGGTCAGACATTGTGCCAGGGGATCAAGAATAGTTTTGGCACTTTGGGAGGCCAAGGTGGGAGGATTGCTTGAGCCCAGGATTTTGAGACTTTGTCTCTATTTTTTTTTTTTTTAATTAACTGAGTGTGGTGGCATGCACCTGTAGTCCCAGCTGCCCAGGAGGCTAAGTTGGGAGGATCACTTGAGCCCAGGAGTTGGAGGCTGCAGTGAACTATGATCAAGTTGCTGCACTCCAGCCTGGGCAACAGAGTGAGACCCTATCTCAAAAAATAAAAAAAATTTTTTAAATAGTCCTGGATTCATTAAGAAATTTGCAGTCATTGGAATGATATCCTGAGTTAGGTGATTTTACCACTAACAACAAAACATTTTTGAGCCCACGCTACCAACTACTCCAATTATTTATTTATAATTATTCATACCATTATTATTAATTTTCTCAGGACTGACTATACACTGAAGGTGAAAGGCATTATTAGTGATAAGGGATGTAAAAATGTATTTCAAACACTCTTTTTGATAATTTCTCTCACTCCCTCTTGCTCATTTGCCAGATTTTTGGCAGATCTGATGAGATCATGTTTTTACCTACAATGTGGCTGATGAAGGACTTATGAAGAGAAGAAGTATCAGGTCTGCCATTTCCTTTTTTGTGGCTTGTGCTGGGTTTATTAGTTTATATTCAATCTGTCTGTCTTTGCAAGCCACATGTCCAGTTTTTGAGGGCTGGGTTAGTGATAATATAATATAATCAGAAAAGCTCGGCCAGGGACGGTGGCTCACGCCTGTAATCCCAGCACTTTGGGAAGCCGAGGCAGGTAGATCACGAGGTCAGGAGATCAAGAGCAGCCTGGCTAACACGGTGAAATCCCCATCTCCACTAAAAATACAAAAAATTAGCCCAGGCGGGGCGCAGTGGCTCATGCCTGTAATCCTAGCACTTTGGGAGGCCGAGGCAGGTAGATCACGAGGTCAGGAGATCGAGACCATCCTGGCTAACACGGTGAAACCCCATCTCTACTAAAAATACAAAAAATTATCCGGGCATGGTGGTGGGCGCCTGTAGTCCCAGCTACTCGGGAGGTTGAGGCAGGAGAATGGCGTGAACCCGGCAGGCGGAGGTTGCAGTGAGCCGAGATCGCACTACTGCCCTCCAGCCTGGGCGACAGATCAAGACTCTGTCTCAAAAAAAAAAAAAAAAAAGAAAAAAAGGCCAGGTGCAGTGGCTCACACCTGTAATCCCAGCACTTTAAGAGGCTGAGGCGGGCAGATCACAAGGTCAGGAGATCGAGACCATCCTGACTAACACAGTGAAACCCCATCTCCACTAAAAATACAAAAAATTAGCTGTGCATGCCGGCACGAGCCTGTAGTTTCAGCTACTCGGGAGACTGAGGCAGGAGAATGGCCTGAACCCGGGAGGCGGAGCTTGAAGTGAGCCGAGATCAGGCCACTGCACTCCAGCCTGGGCAACAGAGTGAGACTACATCTAAAAAAAAAAAAACAGGCCAGGCGTGGTGGCTCAAGCCTGTAACAATCCCAGCACTTTGGGAGGCCGAGGCGGGTGGATCACGAGGTCAGGAGATCGAGACTATCCTGGCTAACACGGTGAAACCTCGTCTCTACTAAAAATACAAAAAATTAGCCGGGCGTGGTAGCGGGCGCCTGTAGTCCCAGCTACTTGGGAGGCTGAGGCGGGAGAATGGCGTGAACCCAGGGGGCGGAGCTTGCAGTGAGCCGAGATCGCGCCACTGCACTTCAGCCTGGGAGACACAGCGAGACTCCGTCTCAAAAAAAAAAAAAAAACAAAAAAACTGTTTAGCTGAATCCATTTAAGCTGCAGTGCATCACAGTATGGTGAAGGCAATGACTCCACTTGCTGTTGTGTTCCCTATCTGCAGGCGGGCCTCCCCTCTTCCATCAGACACTATGCACCTAGCCCTACTCGAGGTGATCTGAGCTACACACCAGGATGTCAGTGCCAATCTGCAAAATATATATCAGCCCGATTTGATGTATGTCAGTCTTACTACATTTAATACAAAATCACATGCTACTGGGTCATTTTGTGGATTTCTGGAAATAGAGCCCAGGGCCATAGCAGCTGCTGTCTCTTATATCAGAGGTGGAGAAAGCTCCGATGTAGCCTATAGCAGGTATTGAATATGAGATCCTTGATTTTCCTGCCTAATGGCCTCCAATGGCCTCTCATTGGGTCAGAAAAAAATCCACATCCTGGCCGGGCACAATGGCTCACGCCTGTAATCCCAGCACTTTTGGAGGCTGAGGCGGGTGTATCACCTGAGGTCAGGAGTTCGAGACCAGCCTGGCCAACATGGTGAAACCCTGTCTCTACTAAAAATACAAAAATTAGCCAGGCACGGTGGTGTGCTCCTGTAATCCCAGCTACTCAAGAGGCTGAGGCAGGAGAATCGCTTGAACCCGGGAGGCAGAGGTTGCAGTGAGCCAAGATAGTGCCTCTGCATTCCCGCCTAGGCAACAGAGTGAGACTTCATTGAAAAAAAGAAAAAAAAAAAAGCTTGTGGTTTTTTCAAAGCTCAATTAACAACTTTTTCTTAACTAATTTATTACCGAATTTAATTGAAGGTCTGTCCTCATTGGCTAAGTGATTTGCAATATGTAAACATGGAAAAATTTCATTACCGCCTTGTAGGAACTTAAATTAGAAGAAAAACCAAACTCACAGAATGCAGCGGCAGCAGCAGCAGCAGAATATTCCGAAAAAGGGTTGGACTTGCTGCCACAAAATTCTGATTTTAGACTTGGCAGTCACTCATTCGCTGCGTCCAGCCTTCAGCTTTTGGAGGCTGCATTCTTCATTTGCAAAATGGTGACTACCAAAAAAAGAAAACCAAAACACAGCAAACAAAAAAAAACCCACTAATGGTGAGGTCTGAAAAACAAAGATGGGATTCCTGAGAGTGAAGGGAAGAATAATGAGCCAAGGTAAATAAAATGAGAGGTTAGACTAATGTATACACTTGAGATTCCACCTGCTTTACTCTCTCCTGTAGTCCACAACTATATGCTGGAGAATGGATTTACACTGGTCACTGAAGGAAAAGCCTAGTTGCATGACGGAAAGGAAAACCACAATAATCTCACCTCTACAATTCAATAATGATCTTAAGGTACTATTATACGCAATGAGACAAGAAAAACAAACAAGAGGTAAGTTTGCTAGAAATGTAGACTCAAAATTATAAGACTCAAAACTTTAATCCAACCCTGGTTTAAAACAGCAACAGCAACTGTTGGTCACAAAAATATTTGATGAGAAGCCTAGAGAGGATACATATTTTTGCCAAAATTATTTGAGAATGCAAATGTAGTTCTGGTTGTTATCATGTTGGCAAGAGAAGAAGAAAAGGTTAGGCCAGGCACGGTGGCTCACGCTTATAATTTCAGCACTTTGGGAAGCCGAGATGGATGGATCACTTGAGCCCAGGAGTTCAAGACCAGCCTGGGCAACGTGGTGAAATGCTGCCTATATATAAAAGGTAAAAATTAGCTGGACATGGTGGCATGCACCTGTTATTCAGTATGCTGAGGTGGAAGGATATATTGAGCCCTGCAGGCTGCAGTGAGCCATAATTGTGCCACTGTACTCCAGCCTGAGCGACAGAACAAGACCCTGTCTCAAAAAGAAAGAAAAAGAAAAGGTTAGCACTGTTGGGGATTAGCCAGGTATCACCAAAGATCTAATTTATATTTAAACTATACTTGCTTGCTTCTTTGTCACTGCAATGACAGTTCCTTTCAGCGTGTTTATTGGCCTTCAGGGAGAAGGAAATAAAGAGGCTCCAAGAGATATTAATCTGTTAGAGTACAAGAGGTTTTTTGTTTTTGTTTAATCTCACAGGAATGCAAGCTTTAGCCACAAGTTTGGGAATCATACAACTTGTAAAATATATTTATTATGGCAAATCGTATTTGCTCATTGAGGACCCAAACTATGCTCGGAAAAAATTGAACTTGCCCGCTCAACTTGTAAATTAACTCAGTGGTTTTATGATAATTCATGTATCATTTTATAAGGAGGTATTTACATTGCATAGACATCGATGGGCTCAGTGAATTGCTGGGATAGCTGGAGAACCAGATTTGAGGTTATGTAGGAAAAACCATAACCAAAATTATGACGTAGAACTGGTCTGGTGAGGACATCTCTGCTACATTCCAGAGGGGTAGGTGCTGAAATGATGCTGCTGATGGCACTGGGAACTGGAGGACACCACTGGCACTGTTGCCACTACTGCCACCATCTCTACCACTGCCAGTGGAGGCGTTCCACAGCTCCTGTTTATTCCTGAGCTCCAAATGCAAAATTTAAGATAGTGCATCTGATTACATACACCCAGGTCATATGCTCAGCCCTAGCTGCAAAGAAGGCTGGGAAAGTAGGTATCTGGCAGTTTCAGCATTGATGTTGGGAAGACAGTTATGCCATTCACCAGGCCTGTAGGATGAGGAAAGGGGTTCCAATGGGCAGATCACAAGGTCAGGAGTTCGAGAACAGCCTGACCAACATGGTAAAACCCCGTCTCTACTAAACATACAAAAATTAGCTGGGCATGGTGGTACGCACCTGTAATCCCAGCTACTCAGGAGGCTGAGGCAGGAGAATTGCTTGAACCCGGGAGACGGAGGTTTCAGGGAGCCGAGATCATGCCACCGCACTCCAGCCTGGGTGACAGAGTAAGACTCTGTCTAAAAAAAAAAAAAGAAAAGAAAAAGAAAGGAGTTCTGAGTGTGAGCAGCCAGTAAGAATAATACAAGTCTAATATATATATGGTTAAGCCCAACTATCCTCTTACCCTGCACCTGTGCCCAAACGAGTGAATGTTGTAAGCAAAATCACTTCATCATGCAGATGAAATCATTTTTAATTTATGACCTCAAGTCTCAAATGAACCTGCAACACAGCCAGACGATTCTATTTCTATCCACTTTCTAATAAACTCATTTTTCTACTTTCTGAGACACTATTTCATATGACTCCCCCTACAAATCTCCAACAGCTCCTCATTTCAATGGAGTCTTTGTTAGTAATCCCTAGAGAAAACAGATGCAATCAGAGGAGGTCTATTGATCTTCTCTTTCTGCAAATGCAACCTTTCCACTAGTGCTCTGAATCCCATCCCCTCTCACCAACTCAGAGTCTGCTCCTGTAATCTTCCCTTTTTTTTTTTTTTTTTTTGAGACAGAGTCTTACTCTGTCACCCAGGCTGGAGTGCAATGGCACAATCTCGGCTTATTGCAACCTCTGTCTCCTGGGTTCAAGTGATTCTTGCGTCTCAGCCTCCTAAGTACCTGGGATTACAGGTGCATGCCACCACGCCCGGCTAATTTTTGTATTTTTACTTGAGATGGGGTTTCGCTATGTCGGCCAGGCTGGTCTTGAACTCCTGACCTCATGATCTGCCCACCTCGGCTTCCCAAAGTGCTGGGATTACAGGCATGAGCCACCGCGTCCAGCTAGTCTTTCCTCTTTCATACTCCAGTGGATCATTCCCATTGGTATAGAAACGTATCTTAGCTGTGTGCAGTCGTTCACGCCTGTAATCTCAGTACTTTGAGAGGCCAAGTCAGGAGGATCACTTAAGCCCAGGAGTTCGAGACCAGCTTCGCCAATGTGGTGAAACCCTGTCTCTACAAAAACTACAAATATTAGCTGGTGTGGTGGTGCGTGTTTGTAGTCCCAGCTACTTGGGAGGCTGAGGTGGGAGGATCATTTGAGTCCAGGAGTTCAAGGCTGCAGTGAGCCATGATCGTGCCACTGCACTGTGGGCAACAGAGTGAGATCCTGTCTCAAAAAAAAACAAAAAAACCAAACAACAACAAAAAGATGTTTTAATATCACTCATCTCCAAAGACATAAACACAACAAAACAAAAACCTGCTTCAAGCCCATGTCCTCTTTCAACTCTTGACTCTGTTCTCTTTCCAAATCAACCTCATCATTACAGTGGCCTATTCTTGTACTCATTCTTCCTCATCTGCAACTTTTTCTCAAGCCACTTCAATTGGGCTCTTGTTCTCACTATTTAATCAAGGTCATTAATGACCTGTACATCTTGCCAAACCCAATGTTTGCTTGTTTAATTTTTCTGTTGGCATCTTATTGAGCTTCTTAGCAGCATTCGAAGCAGTTGAAAACTTTGTCCTTCATGAAATACATTCTGTTTGAGCTTCCATGGTTTCAAACCTCCCTGGTTTTTCCCCTTGTCAATCTACTTGGCTTCCCAGGACTCTGTCCTTAGCAGCCTTCTCTCCTCTATCTACATTCACTCCTTAAGTGATTTCCAGCCCCTTTGCTTAATTTACTTTTCCCATGAATTTTATTATATTTCACCTTTATCATATTTCTCTTATTTTGAAAAATCTCAAACTTACCAAAAAGTAGGAAGAATAATAACTACGAACACCCATATACTCTTCAATACAATTCATAAATTGCTAATTTGCCAACATTTGTGCACATCCTCTCTTTCTTCCATTTTTCCTCACCTCTCCCCCTTGTCCCACAGAGTTTACTTTTTGCTAAAACATTTGAAATCAAGTTAGTGTTTTTTTTTTTGTTTTTTTGTTTTTTTGAGACAGAGTCTCGCCCACTTCAGCGTCCCAAAGTGCTGGGATTACAGGTGCGAGCCACCATGTCCTGCCTGAAGACACTTATAGCTGTCACAGCTGGAAAGGTGTTACTGGCATCCAGTGGGCAGGAGCCAGGGATACTGCTAAACATCCTGCAAAGCACAGGACAGTTCCCAAAACAAAGAATGACTCAGCCCAAATGTCAGTAGCGCTGAGGTTGAGAAACCCTAGTCCAGATTTATTTGATTGTTTGTTCATGATTAGGTTCAGGTTCAATGTTTTTGGTTGAGAAAGCTACTCAAATGGTATTATGGCCTGTAATTCCAGCACTCTGAAAGGCCCAGGTAGGCGGATCATTTGAGGTCAGGAGTTTGAGACCAGCCTGGCCAACATGGTGAAACACTGTCTCTACTAAAAATACAAAAATTAGTCAGGCATAGTGGCACATGTATGTCATTCCAGTTACTCAGGAGGTTGAGGCACAAGAATCATTTGAACCCGGAAGGCGGAGGTTGCAGTGAGTGGAGACTGTGCCACTGCACTCCAGCCTGGGTGACAAAGAGAGATTCTGTCTTAAAAAAAAAAAAAAAAAAAAAGCAACAGCCTAGCAGCCACTGGAGGGGACAGTGAGAAGCGAGAGATTGGTGCCTTCTCGGATCTTCCCTGGACATGTGCACAGCCCTGCCCATGCATGTATCCTTCCAGAGTCCCAAGAATAAGTCAGAGATCATCAAACTCCTAATGCAGAGAATTGTCACTATTTGATCTATCTGGCAGCTCCCTGAAAATCTGTATTCCTAGGGCTTGTCTTTATTTGCATAGACTCAGAGCTCACTCCATGCAAACAGCCCTATCCTATGGCATTTGTTGAAAAACAAACAGACAAACAAAACAGCTGCAATTGCTCAACATTGCAGCTACTCCAGGTGGTAATGCCAGCTGGGGCCAACAAGAAGATAATCAAAGAGTTTAAAAGGAAAAGCTGAGGCATGAGATGTCCGTAAAGGGCCTTGGTAATCTCTGACTTAGGACTCTAGAAGGACACATGTACATACAGGGCTGTGCATATGCACAAGAAAGACCCGAGAAGGCCCCAAAATCTCACCTCTAGTTGACCTTGAGGCCATGCACAAACAGGAAGTGAGGGATAAGGGAGAGTTATAAACCGTCTCCTGGAGCGTTGCAGGTGTGATCCAACATACACACTGAGCCCGTTGGCAAAAGCCGTGAAGCTTATTGGTTCAAGGCAATTAAGAAAATCTGGCCAGGCACAGTGGCTCATGCCTGTAATCCCAGCACTTTGGGAGGCCGAGGCAGGCGGATCACCTGAGGTTGGGAGTTTGAGACCAGCCTGACCAACATGGAGAAACCCTGTCTCCACTAAAAATACAAAATTAGCTGGACGTGGTGGCGGGTGCCTGTAATCCCAGCTACTCGGGAGGCTGAGGCAGGAGAATAGCTTGAACCTGCGAGGCGGAGGTTGCAGTGAGCCAAGATCTGCCACTGCACTCCAGCCTGGGTGACAGAGTGAGACTCCATCTGGAAAAAAAAAAAAAAAATCCATTGTATTTTCTAGGCTGGGCAGCATGGTGAAACCCATCTCTACAAAAAACACAAAAATTAGCCTGGTGTGGTGGTGTGCACCTGTGGTCCCAGCTACTCAGGAGGCTGAGATAGGATGGTTGCTTGAGACCAAGAGGTCAAGGCTGCAGTGAGCTGGGGTCACACTGCTGCACTCCAGCCTGGGCAAGAGAGCGAGACTCTGTCTTTAAAAAATTTTGTTTTGGCCGGGCGCGGTGGCTCAAGCCTGTAATCCCAGCACTTTGGGAGGCCGAGGCGGGTGGATCACGAGGTCAGGAGATCGAGACCATCCTGGCTAACATGGTGAAACCCCGTCTCTACTAAAAATACAAAAAACTAGCCGGGCGTGGTGGCGGGCGCCTGTAGTCCCAGCTACTCGGAGGCTGAGGCAGGAGAATGGCCTGAACCTGGGAGGCGGAGCTTGCAGTGAGCCGAGATCGTGCCACTGCACTCCAGCCTGGGTGACACAGCGCGAGACTCCGTCTCAAAAAAAAAAAAAAAAAAA
This sequence comes from Papio anubis, assembly GCF_008728515.1. Lineage (NCBI taxonomy): Eukaryota > Metazoa > Chordata > Mammalia > Primates > Cercopithecidae > Papio > Papio anubis. The sequence goes on from NC_044992.1 coordinate 4,776,380, forward strand.
AATTTTGTTTTGGACGGGCCTTTGGTGGCTCATGCCTGTAATCCCAGCACTTTGGGAAGCCAAGAAGGGCGGATCACAAGGTCAGGAGATCGAGACCATCCTGGCTAACATGGTGAAACCCCGTCTCTACTAAAAATACAAAAATTTAGCCGGGCATGGTGGCAGGCACCTGTAGTCCCAGCTACTCGGAAGACTGAAGCAGGAGAATGGTGCGAACCCAGGAGGCAGAGCTTGCAGTGAGTGGAGATCACATCACTGCACTCCAGCCTGAGCTACAGAGCGAGACTCCGTCTCAAAAAAAAAAAAAAAAAAAAATTTGTTTCTATACACTACCACTAAAAAATATAAAAATATAGGCCGGGCACGGTGGCTCACGCCTGTAATCCCAGCACTTTGGGAGGCTGAGGTGGGCAGATCACGAGATCAGGAGATCAAGGCCATCCTGGCTAACACAGTGAAAAAAAAAAAAAAAAACATTAGCCAAGTGTGGTGGTGGGCTCCTGTAGTCCCAGCTCCTCTGGAGGCTGAGGCAGGAGAATGGCGTGAACCCAGGAGGTGGAGCTTGCAGTGAGCCAAGATCACGCCACTGCACTCCAGCCTGGGTGACAGAGCGAGACTCCGTCCCAAAAAAAAAAAATGTTATGTCTATACACTACCACCAAAAAATCTAAAAATATAATTCAGAAATCAATTTTATTTAAAAGAACTGAAAACAAGGAAATACTTAGGGATAAGTTTAATGAAAGAAGTACAAAATCTATACTCTAAAAACAATAAAATATTGACTGGGCGTGGTGGCTCACGCCTGTAATCCCAGCACTTTGGGAGGCCAAGGCAGGTAGATCACCTGAGGTCAGGAGTTCGAGACCAGCCTGGCTAACACGGTGAAACCCCATTTCTACTAAAAATACAAAAATTAGCTGGGTGTAGTGGTGCGCACCTGTAATCCCAGTTACTCAGGAGGCTGAGGCAGGAGAATTGCTTGAACACGGGAGGCGGAGGTTGCAGTGAGCTGAGATAGTGCCATTGCACTCCAGCTTTGGCAACAAGAGTGAAACTCCATCTCAAAAACAAAACAAAAAAACAAAAACAAAACAAACAAACAAAAAACTGCCAGGCACGGTGGCTTATGCCTGTAATCCCAACACTTTGGGAGGCTGAGGTGGGTGGATCACGAGGTCAGGAGATTAAGACCATCCTGGCCAACATGGAGAAACCCTGTCTCTACTAAAAATACAAAAATTAGCTGGGTGTGGTGGTGTGAGCCTGTAGTCCCAGCTACTCGGGAGGCTGAGGCAGGAGAATCACTTGAACCTGGGAGGCAGAGGTTGCAGTGAGCCAAGATCATGCCACTGCACTCTAGCCTGGTGACAGAGTGAGACTCCATCTCAAAACAAACAAACAAAAAAACTATAAAATACTGTTGAAAGAAATTTAAGACAAAAATAAATGCAAAGGCTGGGCGCGGTGGCTCACGCCTGTAATCCCAGCACTTTGGGAGGCCGAGGCGGGCGGATCACAAGGTCAGGAGATCGAGACCACAGTGAAACCCCGTCTCTACTAAAAATACAAAAAATTAGCCGGGCGCGGTGGTGGGCGCCTGTAGTCCCAGCTACTCAGGAGGCTGAGGCAGGAGAATGGCGTGAACCCGGGAGGCGGAGCTTGCAGTGAGCCGAGATCGCGCCACTGCACTCCAGCCTGGGCGACAGCGCGAGACTCCGTCTCAAAAAAAAAAAAAATAAATAAATAAATAAATAAATAAATAAATGCAAAGACACGCCATATTCATGGATTAGAAGACAATATTTTTTAATGAACAACACTCTTCAGAATGACAGATTCAACCCCAATGTTTTTCAAAGTCATAGCTGACTTCATTGACAAGTTGATCTTTTTTTTATTATTATTTTTATTTTTGAGACAGAGATTCCTTCTTGTTGCCCAGGCTGGAGTGCAATGGCACGATCACGGCTTGCCGCAACCTCCGCCTCCCAGGTTCAAGTGATTCTTCTGCCGCAGCCTCCTGAGTAGTTGGGATTACAGGCGTGCGCCACCACTCCCAGCCAATTTTTGTATTTTTAGTACAGATAGGGTTTCTCGGCCGGGCGCGGTGGCTCAAGCCTGTAATCCCAGCACTTTGGGAGGCCGAGACAGGCGGATCATGAGGTCAGGAGATCGAGACCATCCTGGCTAACCTGGTGAAACCCCGTCTCTACTAAAAAATACCAAAAAAAACCTAGCTGGGCATCGTGGCGGGCACCTGTAGTCCCAGCTACTCGGGAAGCTGAGGTAGGAGAATGGCGTGAACCCGGGAGGCGGAGCTTGCAGTGAGCCAAGATCGCGCCACTGCACTCCAGCCTGGGCGACAGAGCGAGACTCCGTCTCAAAAAAAAAACACAAACACAAACACAAACAAACAAACAAACAAAAAAAGAGATAGGGTTTCTCCATGTTGGTCAGGCTGGTTTCGAACTCCCAACCTCAGGTGATCCACCCATCTCCGCCTCCCAAAGGCAGCCTGATGTTAAGATTCATATGTAAATTCAATGAACCTAGAAGAGCCAAAGCAAGCCCCCTTTTTTTTTAAGACTCCCTCCGTCACCCAGGCTGGAGTGCAGTGGCATGATCTCAGCTCACTGCAACCTCCACCTCCCGGGTTCAAGTGATTCTCCTGCCTCAGCCTCCCAAGTAGCTGAGATTACAAGTGCTACCACCAAGCCCAGCTAATTTTTGTATTTTTAGTAGAGACTGGGCTTCACCATGTTGTCCCAGATGGTCTAGAACTCCTGACATTAAGTAATCTGTCTGCTTTGGCCTCCCAAAGTGCTAGGATTATAGGCATGAGCCACAGCACCCGGCCTCGGCCAACAATCTTAACAAAGAAGAATAAAGTTGAAAGATTCGCACTTCTTGATTTTAAAATTTACTACAAGGCCACTGTTATCGAGACAGTGTGGTACTCACACAGGATAGACATAAAGATCAATGAAATAGAATCGAGGTCCAGAAATAAACCTATACATTATTGTGAATTGGTTTTTAACAAGGGTGTCAGTACAATTCATTGCGGGAAAGAACAGCCTCTTCAACAAATGGTGCTGGGCCAAATAGATACCCATATGCAAAGGAATGAAGTTGGAATCATTCATGATAAAAGACAAAAATTAACTCAAAGGAATCAAATACCCAAATGTAAAAGCTAAGAGTGTTACACTCTTAGAAGAAAACATAGGCATGATCTTGGATCAGTTGATGTTTTCTTAGATATGACATCAAAACTGTAAGCAATGAAGGGAAAATAGATAAATTGGAGTTTGCCAAAATCAAAAGCTTTGGCAGGGCACAGTGGCTCATACCTATAATCCCAGCACTTTAGGAGGCCGAGGCGGGTGGATCACCTGAGGTCGGGAGTTCAAGACCAGCCTGATCAACATGGAGAAACCCTGTCTCTACTAAAAATACAAAAAGTAGCTGGGAGTGGTGGCACATGCCTGTACTCCCAACTACTCAGGAGGCTGCGGCTGGAGAATCGCTGGAACCTGGGAGGCGAAGATTGCGGTGAGCCGAGATCACGCCACTGCACTCCAGTCTGGGTAACAGAGCGGTGAGTCTGTCTCAAAAAAAAAATAAAATAAAATAAAATAAAATAAAATAAAATAAAAGCTTTTGTTCTTCAAAGGACATCAAGATAGTGCAGTGACAACCTACAGAATGGCCGAAAATATCTACAAGTCATGTGTCTGATAAGGGACTTGAATCCGAAATACAAAAAGAACTCTTACAACTCAACAATAAAAAGAAAAACAACCCAATTTAAATGGGCAAAGGATGTGAATAGACATTTCTCCAGAAAAGATATATATATACACACATATATATACATATGAACAATAAGCACATGAAGAGATATTCTACATCATTGGCCATCAGGCAAATGCAACTCAAAACCACAAGTTACCACTTGACATTCACTAGGATAGCTAAAATTAAAAATGTAGACAATAGGCCAGGTGCGGTGGCTCATGCCTGTCATCTCTGCACTTTGGAAGGCCGAGGCAGGTGGATCACCTGTGGTCAGGAGTTCGAGACCAGCCTGGCCAACATGGTGAAACCACGTCTCCACTAAAAATACAAAAATTAGCCAGGCATGATGTTGGGTGCCTGTAATTCCAGCTAATCAGCAGGCTGAGGCAGGAGAATTGCTTGAATTCGGGAGGCAGAAGTTGCAGTGGGCCAAGGTTGTGCCATTGCACTCCAGCCTGGGTGACAAGAGCGAAACTCCGTCTCAAAAAAAAAAAAAAAAGGTAGAGAATAAATAAGTGTTGGCAAAGATGTAGAGAATTTGGAACCTTCAAACATTGCTGGTAGAATCATCAAATGGTGCAGTTACTTTGAAAAACAGTTTAGCAGTTCTCCAAAATGCTAAACATAGAGTCACCATATGACCCAGCAATTCTACTCCTGGTTATATAGCTGAGCAAAATGAAAGCATATGTCCACATAAAAATTGCACACAACTGTTCACAGCAGTGTTATACGAAAATAACTCAAATGTTCCTCAACTGATGAATGAATAACCAAATGTGGGATAGCCACACAATAAAACATTATTTGGTCACAAAGGGAAACAAATTACTGATAGGTGCTATGAGACAATGAACCTTGAAAACATGCTTGGTGAAGAAACCAGATGCAAAAGCCAGCATATTGTATGATTCCATTCATATAAAATGTCCAGAATAGGAAAATTCATCTACATGGAAAATAGATTAGTAGCTCGTTGCCAGTGTCTGTCATAAAAGGAGACTAGGCAGTGACTTTAATGGGTACAGGGTTTCTTTTGTGGTGTTTAAACTGTTCTAAAATTGTGGTGATGATTGCATATGTTTGTGAATATATACTTAAGTGCGTGCTCTCAAGGGGTAGATTTTAAAATTTGAGTTATTTTTTTATTTTTTTTATTTTTTTTTTATTTTTTTTTTTGAGACGGAGTCTTTGCTCTGTAGCCCGGGCTGGAGTGCAGTGGCCGGATCTCAGCTCACTGCAAGCTCCGCCTCCCGGGTTTGTGCCATTCTCCCGCCTCAGCCTCCCGAGTAGCTGGGACTACAAGCGCCCGCCACCTCGCCCGGCTAGTTTTTTGTATTTTTAGTAGAGACGGGGTTTCACCGTGTTAGCCAGGATGGTCTCGATCTCCTGACCTCGTGATCCGCCCGTCTCGGCCTCCCAAAGTGCTGGGATTACAGGCTTGAGCCACCGCGCCCGGCCTAAAATTTGAGTTATATCTCAATAAAGCTATTATAAAAAAATTAGGAAATACAGAATATAAATACAGAATATGTAGTCTTATTTTCCCCTTTTTTCCTCTCTTTTTTTTTTTTTTTGAGACGGAGTTTTGCTCTTGTCGCACAGGCTGGAGTGCGATGGCGTGATCTCAGCTCACCGCAACCTCTGCTTCCCAGGTTCAAGCGATTCTCCTGCCTCAGCCTCCTGAGTAGCTGCGATTACAGGCACGCAGCACCATGCCTAGCTAATTTTTGTACTTTAACTAGAGATGGGGTTTTGCCACATTGGCCAGGCTGGTCTTAACTCGTGACCTCAGGTGATCCACCCACTTCAGCCTCCCAAAGTGTTGGGACAACAGGCATGAGCCACTGCACCCGGCATCTTCCATTATTCTTAACAAAATGTGTCATACTCTATATACATTTTTGGACTATGATTTTTTTTCACTTAAAAATATATCATGATGGCTGGGTGTGGTGGCTCATGCCTATAATCCTAGCATTTTGAGTGCCTGTAGTCCCAGCTACTTAAGAAGTTAAGGAAGGAAGAATTTCTTGAACCTGCAAGGCAGAGGCTACAGTGAGCCGAGATTGTGCCACTGAACTCCAGCCTGGACAACAGAGCAAGACTCTGCCTCAGGGAAAACAAAAAACAAAAAACGGGAGGCTGAGGCAGGGGAATCGCTTGAATTGGGAGGTAGAGGTTGCAGTGAGCCAAGATTATACCATTGCACTCCAGCCTGGGTGACAAGAGCAAAACTCTGTCTCAAAAAAAAAAATATGTATCATGACATTCACTTCATAATAGTACATGAAACTTCTGTTCATTCTCATTTATGACACATAGTACTCTGTTGTGTAGCTCTACCACCTATAATTCAATGAGTTTCCTGTATATGTGGCATATGAGCTGTTCATAACATTTTGCTAAAATGTCACAATTAATAACCGTGTGCACTTGTGTTCTTTCATTTTTTTGCAGATGTATCTGCAAGGTAACTTCCTATAAAAGAGATTATTGTGTCAAAGGATAGATACATATGAATATATGATGGTTAAACATTGCCAAATTTTCTCTCTCTAGTATCCCAGTGTGTACTTCCAACACCAATGTAATAGAGTGCTTATTTTCCTTCCAGCTTCATTAATATAGTAGGTTGCCACCTTTTGAATTTTTGTCAATGAGTGAGAAACAGTATCTCAGGCTGGGCTCGGTGGCTCACGCCTGTAATCCCAGCACTTTGGGAGGCAGAGGCGGATAAATCAACTGAGATTGGGAGTTTGAGACCAGCCTGACCAACATGGAGAAACCCCATCTGTACTAAAAATACAAAATTAGCCAGGCGTGGTGGCACATGCCTGTAATCCCAGCTATTCAGGAGGCTGAGGCAGGAGAATCGCTTGAACCTGGGAGGCAGAGGTTGCAGTGAGCAGAGATTGCACCACTGCACTCCAGCCTGGGCAACCAGAGCAAAACTCTGTCTCAAAAAAAAAAAAAAAAGGAAACAGAAAAAACCGAAACAGTATCTCAGTGGAGTTTCAGTTTGAATTCTCTTTTGAGTGAAGTTAAGCATCTTTTGACATGTTTAAAGAGCTTTTTTTTTTTTTTTTTTGAGACGGTGTCTGGCTCTGTCGCCCAGGCTGGAGTGCAGTGGCGCGATCTCAGCTCACTGCAAGCTCCGCCACCCGGGTTCATGCCATTCTCCTGCCTCAGCCTCCCGAGTAGCTGGGACTACAGGCACCCGCCACCTCGCCCGGCTAGTTTTTTGTATTTTTTAGTAGAGACGGGGTTTCACTGTGGTAGCCAGGATGGTCTCGATCTCCTGACCTCATGATTCGCTGGCCTTAGCCTCCCAAAGTGCTGGGATTACAGGCGTGAACCATCGCGCCCTGCCTGATAAAAAATCTTTAGCAAATAGTAGGTGCTCAGTAGGTGGCAGATATTACTAACAGTTAATATTATGGTCTGCAGGCTGGGCACAGTGGCTCATGCCTGTAATCCTAGGATTTTGGGAGGCCAAGGCGGTGGATCACTTGAGGTCAAGACCAGCCTGGTCAACATGGTGAAACCCTGTCTCTACTAAAAACACAAAAAAATTAGCCAGGTGTGGTGGCGAACTCCTGTAGTCCCAGCTACTTGGGAGGCTGAGGCATGAGAATTGCTTGAACCTGGAGGTGGAGGTTGCAGTGACCTGAGATCGAGCCACTGCACTCCAGCCTGGGTGATGGAGCAAGACTCTGTCTCAAAAAAAAAAAAAAAAAAAAAAATCAGCTTTGCTGGGCATGGTGGCTCACGCCTGTAATCCCAGCACTTTCGGAGGCTGAGATGAGTGGATTGCCCGAGGTCAGGAGTTCAAAACCAGCGTTGGCCAACATGGCAAAACCCCATCTCTACTAAAAATACAAAAATTAGCTGGGTGTGGTGGCGTGCATGTAATCTCAGCTACTTGGGAGGCCGAGGCAGGAGAACAGCTTGAATCTGGGAGGGGGAGTTTGCAGTGAGCCAAGATCATGCCGCTGCACTCCAACCTGGGCAACAGCAGGAGACTCTATCTCAAAAAAAAAAAAAAAAAAGAAATAAACCACTCTGCCTCTATGAATAGACAACAGGTTCCCTCAACCAATATCTCCATCATATTGTTCTTAACAGGACTACATCAGGCAACACAAGGGTAAAGCACTTAGCCCACTGCTTAGTACATGGTCTACACTAGTAAATATCAGCCAATTTTATTTCCAGGCAATTATGCCGCTATGTGGTTGATGTTACAAAAGAGGAATTCTGTGAGAATGGGGCATCCACCAGCTCTGGAGAAACTATATCTAGCAAACTACATTTATCAAGTAATAATGGGCCAGGCGTGGTGGCTCACACCCGTAATCTCAGCACTTAGGGAGGCTAATGTGGACAAATCACTCGCGCAGGAGTTTGAGACCAGCCTGGCCAACATGGTGACACTCACTCTCTACCAAAAAAAAAAAAAATTAGCCAGGCATGAGGGTGCACGTGTAGTTCCAGCTACTTCGGAGACTGAGGAAGGAGAATAACTTGAACCCAGGAGACAGAGGCTGCAGTGAGCTGAGATTGCAAATCTGCACTCCAGCCTGGTGACAGAGTTAGACTTCATCTCAAAATACAAAACAAGACAAAAAGTAAAAATGGATTCCTCTTTGTATTATTAATCAACAATTAATTAATTCCAATTAAAACTGGAATAAGAACAGGCTGGGCGTGGTGGCTCATGCCTGTAATCCCAGCACTTTGGGAGGCTGAGGCGGGCAGATCACCTGAGGTCAGGAGTTTGAGACCAGCTTGGCCAACATGGTGAAACCCCGTCACTACAAAAATACAAAAACTAGCCGGGCATAATGGCGGGTGCCTGTAATCCCAGCTACTCAGGAGGTTGAGGCAGGAGAATCTCTTGAACCCAGGAGGCAGAGGTTGCAGTGAGCTGAGATCGCACCATTGCACTACAGCCTGGGTAACAGAGACTCCGTCTCAAAAAAAAAAAAAAAGAACTTTTAATCAGCATGTGATAAGCAATATGATATATTTTCTGTCCAAAGCAAAGAAACTTGACATTTTAGCCTTGCAAACTTATCTAGAATAAATGTGACGGTTCCGTTAGGCTTTTGCAAATATTGGTGATTTCTGCCCTGGATCCCTAGGGATACCTTCACAGACTGACTTCTATGGTCCAGGACCCTTCTTCCCAGGATGGAAGCTACCTATCCAGGAAAAAAAGGACAGAAAGAATGAGACAAGCAGAGGGGCAAGCTGATATTTATAGACCAACTACCATGTGTTAGAGGTTACGTATTTGATCTCTTTAGCCTCCTGATGTGCTGTAAGGCTGATTTATTATTCCTATTTTAGACATAAGGAACTTAGATAAATAAGAACTCAGAGAGGTTAAATAATGTGTTTTGGGTCAATAGGTAATTTGTACCAGGATTTCTTTTCTTTATTTTTTTTTTTTTTGAGATGGAGTCTCACTCTATCGCCCAGGCTGGGGTGCAATGGTGCAATCTCGGCTCACTGCAACCTTCTCCTCTCAGGTTCAAGCAATTCCCCTGCCTCAGCCTCCTGAGTAGCTGGGATTACAGGTTTATGCCACCAGGCTTGGCTAATTTTGTATTTTTTTTTGCGACAGAGTCTCGCTCTGTTGCCCAGGCTGGAATGCGGTGGCGCAATCTCAGCTCACTGCAAGCTCTGCCTCCCAGGTTCACACCATTCTCCTGTCTCAGCCTCCCGAATAGCTGGGACTACAGGCGCCTGCCACCACTCCTGGCTAATTTTGTTTTCGTATTTTTAGTAGAGACAGAGTTTCACCGTGTTAGCCAGGATGGTCTTGATCTCCTGACTTCGTGATCCGCCCACCTCGGCCTCCCCTAAGTGCTGGGATTACAGGCGTGAGTCACTGCGCCCAGCTAATTTTGTATTTTTAGTAGAGACGGGGTTTCACCACGTTGGCCAGGCTGGTCTCGAACTCCTGAACTCAGGAGATCCACCCGCCTGGGACCCCCAAAGTGCTGGGATTACAGGTGTGAGCCACCGTGTACCAGAATTTCTAGGTCTTCTGATTCAAAGCCTGGAGCTCCTCCCTAGATAACAATCTACATCTTGTGAGACTGTGATAGAGAAGTCAGCCTTAATTAGCCGGGCATGGTGGTGCATGCCTGTAGTCCTGGGTACTTGGGAGGCTGAAGCAAGGTAATCGCTTGAACCCAGGAGGCAGAGGTTGCAGTGAGCTGAGATTGCACCACTGCACTCCATCCTGGGCGACAGAGTGAGACCCTGTCTCAAAAACAACAACAACAACAACAACAACAACAACAACAAAAAACCCAAAAGAACTCAGCCTTATGTTTGCGATACTCTCCCACATAGGCCTTACTTGGGAGAGGGGTGGAGGGGTGGAGCAAGGATGGTTTGGAGCAATGATCATGATTCTAGTTTTCCTTCTGTAGGTCCCAGGAGGGGAAAGTAGTTGCTCATGGCCAAATAGAGCTGGGGATACTTGGGAGAGTGAGAAATCAGGCTGGGGAATTACCCTGGCTAAAGACATCATGGGTGTTTGTACCTCTTAAGGTCTCCCTAGGAAGTTTTAGTGAGGAAGCCAATACCCAGTTTGTGACTTTCCAAGGGTTCCCACTTGCCTGGAAGGTGACAAGTGTCTGGGAAGCAGAAGTCCCTGCTTCTAGTCGTTTCCCTACAACCTGCAGTGAACCTGTCCCTTATTGAAGGCCAGCGACGTATGGTGCCCTGGCCCTACTCACTTCCTGTTTTTGAGAGTCTGGGTCCCAGAGGGAGAGGAAAACCAACAGTAGTGAGTGAGTACTATCAGCTGAACCCTGAATTGGTACACCTGGTCTGATAGCCATTTGTATTTATTGGAAACCACAGGACAGAATCCTTGAAACAGAATTCATTGAGGAAAATTTGATTTATCTACTCTGTGCCCTTTTTTTAAAAAAAAAAAAAATTTATTTTTTGACATGGAGTCTTGCTCTGTTGCCCAGTCTGGAGGGTCATGGTGAGATATTGGCTCACTGCAACCTCCATCTCCCAGGTTCAAGCAATTCTCCTGCCTCAGCCTCCCGAGTAGCTGGGATTACAGGTGCACACCACCACACCTGGCTAATTTTTGTATTTTTTAGTAGAGATGGGGTTTTGCCATGTCTGCCAGGGTGGTCTGGAACTCCTGATCTCAAGTGATCCGCATGCCTCGACCTCCCAAAGTGCTGGGATTAGAGGCGTGAGCCACCACACCTGGCCTACTCTGCCTATTGCCCACCTTTTGGGTTGTCAGTTAGGGGAAATAATATTTATGGGAAATGTAGTCAACGTTAAAATGCAGCAGTCTGTTCTCTAGCATGTCTGACCACTTGCTAGCCAGATCTGCTTGCACACTTGCAGTGTAAGCTCTCTGCCTGAAAGGCAGTTCCTTCTTTCTCTGATCAGCTCTGAGGGAGAGCAAGTTCTTCTTTAGTTGAAGAAATCTAGTTGAAGAGCTGAAACCTCTCTTCCTGCAATCCCTGCCCATCTGTATGCACCGTACTCCAGGGATTTGAGGACAATCTTCATGGCCCAAGTCATCTACCCTCCCACCCCTAGTGTAACTTTGATATTTTGGATGGATTCTTCATTCCTTGGGTCTCCATCCACCACAGCTGGTCAGTGTCCCTGCAAATAATGGTGCACAGAACAAATACAACCAACATTGCTGACGTGACCCAGTCAGGGTAATGTGCAGGAGATGCATCTGTTCCTATAATCTACACTGTGTGACTCTATTAATGAAACGCAGCGTGAGTGCTATCAGTTCCATAGAAGTTGCTCTTTTTTTTTTTGAGATGGAGTCTTGCTTTGTTGCCCAGGCTGGAGTGCAGTGGCGCGATCTCCGCTCATTGCAAGCTCTGCCTCCCAGGTTCACGCCATTCTCCTGCTTCAGCCTCCCAAGTAGCTGGGACTACAGGCGCCCGCCACCACGCCCGGCTAATTTTCTGTCTTTTTGGTAGAGACAGGGTTTCACCATGTTAACCAGGATGGTCTTGATTGCCTGACCTCGTGATCCGCCCGACTCGGCCTCCGAAAGTGCTGGGATTACAGGTGTGAGCCACCGCGCCAGGCCAGAACTTGCTCATGTTAAGTTTGTAATGGGAAAATACAACCAAATCTTTTTTTCTTTTTCTTTCTTTTTTTTTTTTTTTTTTTTTTTTGAGACAGAGTTTTGCTCTTGTTGCCCAGGCTGCAGTGCAATGGTACAATCTCGGCTCACCGCAACCTCCGCCTCCCAGGTTCAAGCGATTCTCTTGCCTTAGCCTCCCAAGTAGCTGGGATTACAGGTGCACGCCACCACGCCTGGCTAAGTTTGTATTTTTAGTAGAGACGAGGTTTCTCCATGTTGGTCAGGCTGGTCTCGAACTCGCGACCTCAGGTGATCCGCCTGCCTGGGCCTCCCAAAGTGCTGGAATTGCAGGCGTGAGCCACTGTGCCCAGCCACACCCAAATCTTTCTCACCTAAACTACACCAAGTCTATGCTTCTCATAACTGTCCCTCCCTGGTCCAGGAACTACTGTACTGATTTCTGCAATACTGGTTTCTTCCCATCTCTTACCAAGCCTGCCAACCATGTATGCATAATGTTTAGTTTTGTCTGTTTTGGAACTTTATGCAAGTGGAATCAGGTTCTAAGTATTGTATAATTTTCTTATTTCTCTCAAAATTAGGTTTGTGAGATTCATCTACATTAAACATAGTGGTTTGGTTTGTCTTATTTTTCTTTTCTTTTCTTTCTTTTCTTTTTTTTTTTTTGAGACGCAGTCTCACTTCAGGTTCCTCCTAGGCTGGAGTGCAGTGGCTGCATTCAGCTTCACTGCGTGCCTCGCCCACTCTGGTTCACGCTTATTCTTCCCGCTTCTTCTCCTGGGTGAAGGATCATATGCTACATCAAGGCTCGTTACTTTTTAGGATTTTTTAGTAGACGGTTTCACCATGTTAGCCAGGGATAGTCTCTCTTGGATTCTGACCTTGTGGGATCCACCCCACTTCGGCTCCCAGTGCTGGGATTACAGGCTTGAGCCAACGCCTCGCCTCTTTTTTTTGAGATGGAATCTTGTTCTCTCAGGCTGGAGTGCAGTGGCACAATCTCGATCTTGGCTCACTGCAACCCCCGCCTCCTGAGTTCAAGCGATTCTCCTGCCTCAGCCTCCCAAGTAACTGGGACTACAGGTGCATGCCACCTCGCCCAGCTAATTTTTATATTTTTAGTAGAGACAACCATGTTGACCAGGATGGTCTTCATCTCTTGACCTCGTGATCTGCCCACCTGGGCCTCCCAAAGTGCTGGGATTACAGGTGTGAGCCACCACACCCGACCAGTTTGTTCATTTTCATTGCTGTAGACTATTCCATTGTATGTTAAAACTTTTAAAAAATCTAGTCCACTGTTGATGAACATATGTGTCCTTTATTTATCGTATTATGAACTATGCCACTGTGAATATTCATGTGTCACTTGGGGCACATGGGCAATGTCATTGGTAACTAATTATTTGATGTATTTATGTGTTATTCCCAATGTCCTTCAGAACATAAGAATCACATCTTTTATACTTAATAAAGATTTTGAGCATACATCTGTTTTCTTAAAATATATTCCTAGGGGTGGAATTGCTGGGTCCTAGGGTTTACCTAAAAATATGAAAATGTTCAGTATTCTTGATGCTCCTATCTGATTTCAAAATGGCTTTTTCAACTACTTCCTTCACACGGAGAGCCCTAGGTGTCCAAATCAGATGCCTGACCATTTCTGAGGGACCTTGATCTTGAGGGCCTGGCTTCAAGCCTCATTATCAATGGCAATAAATTTGCCACTCTCTCACTGGAAGGAGCCCCTTCTATTTTATTTTTATTTATTTTTATTTTTTGAGAGGGAGTCTCACTCTGTTGCCCAGGCTGGAGTGCAGTGGCACAATCTTGGCTCACTGCAACCTCTGGACCTCCTGGGTTTAAGCAATTCTGCCTCAGCCCCCCGATTATAGGTGCCCAACACCATGCCTGGCTAATTTTTGTATTTTAGTAGAGACAAGGTTTCACCATGTTGGTCAGGCTGGTCTTAGATTCCTGACCTCAAATGATCTGCCTGCCTCGGCCCCCCACAGTGCTGGGATTACAGGCGTGAGTCACAGCACCTGGCCGCATCTGCTATCTTTATGGCTTATGCCTCGTGTTAGTCATCACAACAATACAGAGGATGCACTGGGCTGCCCTATCCTGGCCAAAGGTCTCCCTGGTAAGTATTGCTAATCCAGGAAAATCATTTATGGGGGCGTTGGGCAGGGTGCTGGGGAGACCCTGCTTGCTCTCTCAAATGCACACCAGTCATTTGGGAGACATTCACTGCTCGAAAAACTCGAGTCTGTATATTGGCTCTCCCCTAACGTTGGCAGGACCTGGGGCAAAAGTACAAACAGATACCTTAATTACTTAAAATTACAAACCAGGTCGGACATGGTGGCTCATACCTGTAATCCCAGCACTTTGGGAGGCTAAGGTGGGTAGATCATTTGAGGTCAGGAGTTCAAGACCAGCCTGACCAACATGGTGAAACCGTCTCTACTAAAATCACAAAAGTTAGCCGGGCGTGCTGACACACGCCTATAATCCCAGCTACTCAGGAGACTGAGGCAGGAGAATCACTCGAATCCTGGAGGTGGAGGTTGCAGTGAGCTGAGATGGTGCCACTGCCCTCCAGCCTGGGCAACAGAGTGAGACTCTGTCTCCAAAAAATAAATAAATAATAAAATAAAATAAAATTACAAACTACTCCAATTAACCGCTAACCTTAATATAGTCTATTCTTCTACTTGGACAAATCCATCTTTAAGACCTGATTGGTCAAGGCTGTGGTCACAAATTGTAATCCCAGCACTTTGGGAGGCCGAGACGCATGGATCAATGCAGGTCAGGAGATCGAGACCATCCCACAATATGGTGAAACCCCGCCTCTATTAAGAAATACAAAAACTAGCCGGGAAGTAGGTGGTGGCGGGCTTCTGTAGTCCCAGCTACCGGGAGGCTGAGGCCGAGAATGCATGAACTCCGGGAGGCTGGAGCTTGCAGTGAGCTGAGATCCCGCCACTGCACTCCAGCCCAGGATAGAGCGAGACTCCGCCTCAAAAAAAAAAAAAGACCTGGAAGACCAGGTTTAAATTTGTAGTCCCTGACCTCTGGGAGTTGCTGGCCAAGAATGAGGTGCATAAGGGAGCACAGGACCTGGCCCAACTATTGTCTCTTGGCTCACTTCTTTTCTCACCTCTGTCCTGCACCACGAGGGATCTGTGGACATAGGAGCTCAAACACCCAAGTGTCGTGTCACCCCCTTAAAATAAAACACAGCTGCCCTTTAGCCCCCCCTTTTTTGATGATAATCATTTTAATAGAAGTATATCTTCTTTAAAACAAATGATTTAATTAAAGAAAGTAGAAACTGATTCTAATTAGTGGATTTTCTGATTATTATTATTATTATTTGAGACCCAGTCTCGATCTGTCACCCACACTGGAGTTGCAGTGGCGTGATCTCGGCTCACTGCAACCTCCGCCTTCCGGGTTCAAGTACCTCGCTTCGCCTCCCGGGAAAGTACCTGGGAGTACTGGCACCTGCCACCACCGCTATTTTTGTATTTTTAGTAGAGACGGTGTTTCACCATGTTGGCTGGTGGCTGGTCTTGAACTTGACTGTGATCCACCTGCCTCAGTCTCCCAAAGTGGTGGATTACAGGTGGAGCCACTGCCATGCCTGGCCTATTATTATTATTTTTAATTATACTTTAAGTTCTTGGATACGTGTGCAGAACGTGCAGGTTTGTTACATAGGTATTCATGTGCCATGGTGGTTCGCTGCACCTATTAACCCGTCATCTAGGTTTCTTTTTTTTTTTTTTTTTTGAGACGGAGTTCATACTGTCGCCATTGGAGTGCAGTGGCGCTGATTCGCTCACTTCCTGCAAGCTCCGCCTGGTTCACGCCATTCTCCTGCCTCAGCCTCCTGAGTAGTTGGGACTACCACCACAGCTCGGCTAATTTTTTGTATTTTAGTAGAGACGGGCTCACTGTGGTCTCTCGATCTCCTGACCTTTGTGATCCTACCACTGCCTCCCAAAGTGCTGATTACAGGCTTGAGCCACCAGCCTGCCCTCACACATCTAGGTTTTAAGCCCCACATGCATTAGGTATTTGACCTAATGCTCTCCCTCCCCTTCCCCCTACACCCCACAGGCCCGGGTGTGTGATGTACCCCTCCCTGTGTCCATGTGTTCTCATTGTTCAATTCCCACTTATGAGTGGAACATGCGGTGTTTGGTTTTCTGTTCTTGTGTTAGTTTGCTGAGAATGATGGTTTCCAGCTTCATCCATGTCCCTGCAAAGTACATGAACTCATTATTTTTTATGGCCTCACTTTATATTCTTTTTATGTTTTGTTTTGTTTTGTTTTTGAGACGGAGTCTGGCTCAGTCGCCCAGGCTGGAGTGCAGTGGCGCGATCTCGGCTCACTGCAAGCTCCGCCTCCCGGGTTCACGCCATTCTCCTGCCTCAGCCTCCGAGTAGCTGGGACTACAGGCGTCCGCCGCCACGCCCGGCTAATTTTTTGTATTTTTTAGTAGAGACGGGGTTTCACCGTGTTAGCCAGGATGGTCTCTATCTCCTGACCTCGTGATCCGCCCGCCTCAGCCTTCTGAAGTTCTGGGATTACAGGCGTGAGCCACCGCACCCGGCCACTTTAGATTCTTTTAGGGATGCCTAGACTCTGCCCTAGAGAGAATGGATCTGGGAAAGAGGCCACAGCTTCAGCTAACTGGAAAGGGAATTCTGGGGCCACAGGTATTCAGAACTTGGTCCTGAAGTGCCAAACCCTGTGGACTCTCTCACCCTAGGGTGGGATTGCTGGGCCTTAGGATTTCCTTAAAAATATGAAAATGTATGTAATTCCTGATGCTCCTCTTTGATTTCAAAATAGCTTTTTAGGCCGGGTGTGGTGGCTCACGCCTGTAATCCCAGCACTTTGGAAGGCTGAGGCAAGTGGATCACGAGGTCAGGAGTTCGAGACCAGCCTGACCAACATAGCAAAACCCCATCTCTACTAAAAATACAAAAATTAGCCGGGTGTGGTGGAACGCACCTATAGTCCCAGCTACTCGGGAGGGTGAGGCAGGAGAATCGCTTGAACCCGGGAGGCAGAGGTTGCAGTGAGCCGAGATCACACAATTGCACTCCAGTCTGGGTGTCAGAGTGAGACTCTATCTCAAAAAAAAGCTTTTTAAACTACCTCCTTGGCATGGGGTGCGCTCCAGGTGTTGAAATCAGATGGGGAGTGGTGATTAGAGGGGAGTTCCTAAAGTATGGGGCCCAGGGCAGGTTCTCTTGCCCAGGTATAAAGGGCCACACTTGATTTCTCCTCTCCTGCTATGAGTGCAGGGTCTGTACCTGGCTGTATCTCCAGCATCTATCACCACTGAAAAGCCAAACGTATTTGCTTAATGGATAGTGCACTGGCCTCTGCATCAGAGGACCTGGGGTCCAGGCCCAGTACTGTCGGAAACAGTTCTTCATACTTTATTACCTCGTTTAAACTTTCTCTTTCTTTTTGAGATGGAGTCTTGCTGTGTCGCCTCGGCTGGAGTGCAGGGCCGGATCTCAGCTCTCACTGCGGCCCTCGGGCCCCTGGCTTCACGCCATTCCCCTCCTGCCCCTCAGCCTCCCCCGCAGAAGCTGGGACTACAGGGCGCCCGCCACCTCGCCTGCTGTTGTATTTTTAGTAGAGACGGGGTTTCACCGCGGTGCTAGCTGTGGGATGGTCTCACTGGACCTCGCGGATCCCGCCTGCCCCGCCTCCCAAAGTGCTGGGATTACAGGCTTGAGCCACCAGCCTCGGCCTAGACCATCGCTTAAACTTTTCTTAGCCATTATATTGATAAAAATTCCAAGAGGTGAAGTGACTCTCCCAAGGTCGCACAGCTAGAAGAGGTAGAGGCTGGAACTGCACCCCGCCATCTGTCCTCCTTTCTTATTCTTTTTCTTTTTTTTTTTTTCCCCCACTGTGCTGTGGTGGGCAACCGCGACCGGCCCGTTCGAGAGGCCTGGTCTTTACTGCTCTCCCTCTTCTCCAGCTCCGCCCCGCCTTCAGCCTCCCTCTGGCGCTGGGTCAGGCGCCCAGCTCCGCCCGGACCCTCCCCTCCTGCCGCGCTCTCTCCGCGCTCCCGAGGCCCCGCCCCTCCCCTCGGGCCAACGTCACGTGCCGCCCCATCCCCCCGCGCCTGCGCACTGCTTATTTCCCGCTGTCAGGATGAGGAGGCGGAGGTCGGCGGTCGGGTCCGTCTCTGCCGGCGGCTGTGGCGGCGCTGGCGGCTCCAGCCTTAGCGGTTCCTCCCTGGGCGGCGGCGGCGGCGGCTCGGTCGACGCCTCCTCCGCCAGCTGAGCCCGCGGGAGCCCGGGACGCCGCTTCCCCGCCCATCCCCGCTCCCCGAGGTCGGCCGCCTGGTCATGGCGCAGCCGGGCCCGGCTTCCCAGCCTGACGGTGAGGCGCCCACCATGGCAGGCGCGGCGGGCGCGGCCTGCCCGGCGTCGGCGTCGCGGGAGGACTTCGGGGAGGGCAGGCGGCGGGAAGGGTGCGCGCAGGCCCCAGGGGTGACCCTGCCGGGCGGAGACGGGGGCGCGCGGGCTGCGGCGCGCGAGGGCGGCGCGGGCGCCCAGGCGGCCGTCGCTGGGGAGGGGGCGGGAGGCGCCCGTGCAGCGCTTGCGAGAGGACGGAGGGAAGGGCGTGGGGAGGCTGCTGGGTAGCGTGGGGGAGTGTGAGGAGGGAGCGGTTCTGGGTAGCGGGGAACCGGCACGTGGGTTCTGCCCGTGGGGGAGGATGGAAATCGGGAACATGTGCTATATTCGTTAAAGAAAAAAAAAATGTTAGGTAGCGTGTCCTCCCCGCGGCCCCAATCCTTGCTATAGAGCTCTTTGCACCCAGTTATGTGACCTGGAAGTAGTTGTGTACAGTAACTGGATTTAGTAGCATTCCTTGAATGGCACTGTGGCTTAATGGTAAGTGTTGGGGCCTGGGTGTCTAAAGGACCTGGATTGTTAACCAGCAAGCTCTGGGCTCATTTGTTAGCCTCGTTGAACCTGAGTATTCTCACACACGAATTAATCAAGAGGTTAATTCATGCCTTTGTATTTTATCTATAAAAATAGCAACACGAATGTGTATATAAAATAATAGAATTGTTAGGAAGATATTAGGAGTGATGAGAATAGTGTTTGAGAATACTGAGGCCTACTCGCACTACTTGAAGATATTTGCTTGTGGTACTACAAAAAAATGAAGTGGAAGAAATGTGTCATTTATGGCGTTTATATTCTTGGAAGGGAAAAAAGGGCCTCATCCTAAATAATGAAAGTTGATTGTCAGAGCCCTTCATGATCTTCTGGGAAACTGGACTGAGCTGTGCCTCACAGATTGACTACATGGTTCCAGGTTTTACCACCTAGAATTGATGGTTGGGAGTAGTGTACTTGGTCTTTTCCAAGATCCTACTGTATCTAGTTGTGAAAGTTCTTTCTGGTGTGTTTCTATAATCAACGTGTGTGCTTAGTAGAGTAGAATGTTGGGAAAAGGGACTTGGTACGGAGTAGGTACTTTAAAACTTGCCTTTGCTTGGGGTTGTCTCAAAATAACCTTTCATGAAACCCTTACTCTTTATTCTTGCCTTTGGGGAACTTGTAACCGTATCAGATGTTAAGGTTCTGGCTGCTCTCTGGGAAATGTGCTCCAGAGCCTATTAGCCTGTAGTTTTGGGTGGTGTTAGCTGCCTGAGGGGAGATGTCCAGTGAGCTCTTGGACTTTTATAAGAACCTGCTTGCTATTTCTGTTTCAGTAAGGGAACGTAAGGGAAGGAAAGTATTTTTGGTGGGCTGTCAGAGAGAGGAAACCGGGATGTTTTCAGGCTGCATTTTAATGATCACCTTTTGCATTTGGTGTCAGGCAAGAAAACTTTGTTTTTCCACAATCCCACTTTCTTACTGCGCAGAGAGGCAGGATACAGAGAGAGCTTGTGGTTCTGATCAGGAGTGATAGGTATGCATAGCTGGCTGCTGCCTTCTCTTGAGTTGCATGGAAACAAACGTTTAGGGCAGCTCAGGTGACATGACAGTCTGGAATCAAAATTCCCTGCCTCTTTCAAGATATGAAATGGTCTTCCTTGTAAATAGGCAGAAGTGACTAAGCACTTGAAAGAGACTAGGGAAAATTAGCTTTAGGAAATGTTGTATTCTTGCTATTTTAGTTCAGATTTATTTCCTATTTTTCAAATCTTGTGACTCTAGTATGATTTTTATTTTAAATTAATGTAGGTAGCCATGGCTACTTTTTACAGTAGGAGAGAGGTAATTTGGTACATTTGAGTGCCTTGTGTCAGTGTCTTAGAAGTTCATCTTGGGGATTTTAATTTTTTTTTTTTTTTTTGAGATAGTATCTCACTCTGTTGGCCAGGCTGGAGTGCAGTGGTGCCATCTTGGCTCCCTGCAGCCTCGACCTCCTGGGGTTAAAGCAATCCTGCCACCTCAGCCTCCCAAGTAGCTGTGACTACAGGTGCATGCCACCATGCCCAGCTAATTTTTGTATTTTTGTAGATACGGCGTTTTGCCGCGTTGCCCAGGCTGGTCTCAAACCCCTGAACTCAAGGGATCCATCTGTCTACGCCTCCCAAAGTGCTAGGATTATAGGTGTGAGTCCCTGAGTCTGGCTTTTGGGGATTTAATTTGTGTCTTTAGCTGAACTCATGTAGACCACTTTAGCTTTAGGCACATTTGAATTTCCTGCTGATTAAAAAAAAAAAAAATTGCCAGAATTCTTTTGTGTCAAACTGGTGGTGAAAGATAACTAACTGCTTAGTCTTTGACTGTATCTCGTTTTATCCCATTTCAGAAGCGATTGTCTTTGATGACTTAAAAAAAAAATCTATATTGTCTGTTTTTCATGGCCATATGGTAGATTAGGAAAATTGATTTGTGTGTAAATTGAAGGGATGAAATGTAATCACTTTATTCATTTTAATTATTTGTAAATTAAAAAAGTTTTGGGTTTTTGATACTGCCTCTTAGTTTACTTATTTGGAATATAGGTAATTTTAATAGTTAAATTTCAATTGATCTGTTTTCCCCTGAAAATTCAAAAATGTGAAAAATTTCAAATTTTAATGTTTATTTTAATCTAAGTTCAACTATATCTTTGAAACATTTGCTCTGATTTTGCTTCACTTTTTTCTTTTTCTTTTGTAGAGAGGGTCTCACTGTGTTGCCCAGTCTGATCTTGAATCCCTGGGCTCAAGCGATTCTCCCATCTTGGTTTCTCAGTGTTGGGATTACAGGCATAAGCAACTGCACCCAACCCACTTCATTAGTTTTTATTCTTGCCATGTTGACCAGGCTGGATTCCTGATTGTTTCTTGTTGGTTACACAGACATGCTACCTTTTACCCCTGAAGGACATGCTTTACATACATAAATCTGCAACTTCCCTATCTCACTTAATAAATGTTAGCTAGAATATACTCATACATGGTTATATGGCCATGTAATGTTCTGTAAACACTATAGACGTTATCTTGGGGAATCTTCATAGCAATGAAGTGAGTACTATTGAAATATTACTGCTTCTATTTTCTTGATGAGGAAACTGAAGCACAGAGAAGTTAAAGAAATGTGCCTGGTGTTATACAGCTACTAAGTGGGGGAGCAGGCTTCAAATCCATGCCATCTGGCTTATGTACTAGATCATGGACTACTTTCCAGGTCAGTGTTGTAGGCCTTCCTCATTCTTGTTAAAGACTGTCTCATCATATGCATGTACCATGCATGATTTATTGCCTGTTTCCCTATTGTGGGGCAAGTAGATTGTTTTCAATTTTTAATTATTTTATAAGCAGTGTTGTAATGGATGTCCTTGTGCATATTTTTTAGGTACTCTTGTACTTCTGTAAGACTAGTGAATTAAATAAAGGGCATGAGTTCTGAGTGGTTTAAATTTTAATACCTGTAGCTAGCTTACTCTCAAAGGCATCGGTTTACGTACTCGCCAACAATATATGGCAGGTGGATTTCCCCTGTAATCTTACAAGCGCTGGATGATGTCATTTGTTTTAAATTTGTGTCTTTTGATTAAAAAAAGTGATGTTGTTCAGCTGGGCGCCGTGGCTCATGCCTGTAATCCCAGCACTTTGGGAGGCCGAGATGGATGGATCACAAGGTCAGGAGTTCAAGACCAACCTGGCCAATATAGTGAAACCCAGTCTCTACTAAAAATACAAAAGTTAGTTGCGTATGGTGGTGCGCACCTGTAGTCCCAGCTACTAGGGGGGCTGAGGCAGAAGAATCGCTTGAACCCGGGAAGTGGAGGTTGCAGTGAGTCGAGATCGTGCCACTGCACTCCAGCCTGGGGGACAGAGCAAGACTCTGTCTCAAAAAAAAGAGTTGTATTGTTCAGTTAACAAGTATTTGTGTGTCTATTCTATGCCAAATCCTATGCTAGGATCTAGGAAATGCAATGATGAACAAAACCAGACCCAGTCCCTGTTCCTAGGTAGTGAATCATTCAGCCACTAATTAGATAATCCTATAGACATGTACAAAACTATTTATTCAACTAATATGAATGTATACTGTTTCTCAGGCACAATTCTAGGCATTTGGAATACATCAGTGGGCAATATAGATAATAAATAACCCTGCCCTAGTGTGGGAGAAACGGATATTAAACAACAAACGTAAGCAAATGATATGGGTTGTTAGATGATAAGTGCAATGGAAAAAAGAAAACATAGCAGGATAAAAGGAAGGGGTGGGGTTGGTTTTAAATCGGCTGGTCAGGCAGCTTTATTGAGAAGATGACATTTGTGCAAAGACTTGAAGTAGATAGAGGAGTTAGCCTTGAGGATATCTGGTGGAAGGGTGTTCTAGGCAGGGATCAGTTTTTGCATATGCCTTGAGGGCAGAAGCATGTCTGGTGTGTTTGAGGAATGGCATGGAGGTCAGTGTGGCTGAAATGATGTTACGGGGCCTAGGAGAAGCCTGGAGTAGGATATGAGGTCAGGGAGGTCGTGAGGTGGAGGCAGATCTTGTTGGCCCTGGAGTATTGCAAAGATTGGTTTTCACTATGGGGAACCATTGAAAAGCTTTGAACAGAGGAATGATGTGATCTCACTTAGGTTTAAAAAAAATCGCACTGGGCCAAAGTGCTGGGATTACAGGTGTGGTGGCTCACGCCTGTAATCCCGGCACTTTGGGAGGCTGAGGCAGGTGGATCACCTGAGGTGAGGAGTTCCAGACCAGCCTGGCCAACGTGGTGAAACCCTGTCTCTATTATAAATACAAAAGTTAGACATGGTGATCTCAGCTCACTGCAGCCTCCACCTCCTGGGTTCAAGTGATTCTCCTGCCTCAGCCTCCCAAGTAGCTGGGATTACAGGCATGCACCACCGTGCTGGGCTAATTTTGTATTTTTAGTAGAGATGAGGTTTTGCCATGTTGGTCAGGCTGGTCTCTAACTCCTGACCTTGGGTGATGCATCTGCCTTGGCCTCCCAAAGTGCTGGCATTACAGGCGTGAACCACTGCGCCCGGCCTATTTTATTTCTTTTCTTTGTTTTTTTGAGACCGAGTCTTGCTCTGTTGCCCAGGCTGGAGTGCAGTAGTGTGATCTCTGCTCATTCTAACCTCTGCTTCCCAGGTTCAGGCGATTCTCATGTGTTAGCCCTTCAAGTAGCTGGGATTACAGGCGTGCAACACTACACCTAGCTCATTTTTTTGTATATTTAGTAGAGACAGGGTTTCACCATGTTGGCCAGGCTGGTCTCTATCTCCTGTTTTCAGTTTATCCACCTTCCTTGGCCTCCCAAAGTGCTGGGATTATAGGAGTGAGCCACTGTGCCTGGTTGAAGTGTGGCTTTTTGATTTGCACTTCCTGGATAGGAATTATATTAATTATGGCCTCTTTGTTTATTGGCTGGTTGGCTTGCTCCTTCCTTCCATTCATTTTTCTTTCTTTCTTTCATTTTTTTTCTTTTTTGCTTGCCTGCCCTTCCTTCCTCCCACCTCTTTCTTCTTCTTATCGTTCTTCTTCCTCTTCTCTTCTTTCTTTTCTCTTCTACTTTGAGTTGCTGTTTCACATTTATTTCTTTTGTGGCTTGTCTGTTTGTATCTCTTTCCTATTTTTCCATTGGGTTGTCCTTTTCTCAGTAATTTGGAGGAGCTCTTTGTAAATTATATTAGCCCTTTGGTATGTATTGGAAAGTTTGGTCTCACAGTTTGTCATTTCCCTCATTTAAAAAATTGTTTTGTTATGCAGAAAGCTTTAATTTTTAGGTAGATCTGACCTTTTTTTTTTTAAATTTATGGTTTCTGGGTTTCTTATTTTGCTGAGGAAGACCCCCCAACTCTCATGTTTATTTAAAGAGAAAAAAACCTTATTTTCAACACTTGTAGTTGTCTTTTATGTTTTGTAGTCTAATCTATTTGGAATTTGTTTTTAAATTAGGGAAGTTTAATATAAAGAATTTTTAACTAAACTGGAGATCACCCACTAAGACGAAAGAAGCCCTAAAGAATACAGGACTAGTAGACATAAGGAACAGTCATAGCTTCCAGGGCTGAGGCAGAACACCCTTTATTTTTTTCCTGAATAGATAACTAGTTGTCTTAATGTTTGTTCAATAATTCATGTTTTTGTTTGTAAATTATAACTTGATAAATCTCCCAACCTTTGAACTAGCAGAGATACTTAATCTGAAAAACACAGGCCCTGCATATACCCACAGTCTTTGTCACTCTGATATCCCAACACACAGTAGCCTGGAATTGGGTTAATGGCCTTTAATTTTCATGTCTTACCTGGCTTTCTGTGGAGAGAATTGCTTTTGAATCTTAAGAGCTCTAATTTCTAAAATATCTCCGTGTATCATACGCTAGGTTTTTATCCACTGAAGTTTGATGTTCTCTTCTTGTATAGTCATTAATTTGAATATTGTCTTTATGGAAGTATTTAATAAATATTGTTTAATTTTGTGTGGTCCAGTTGTGCCAGGGAATGTGAGGGGGAGAAATACAGAAATGAATAATATGTAGTTCCTTTAAGAGTTTTATGACCTAGTAGAGGAATGGGCCTTAGGAATGTAGACTGAGAAGGTGCCCAGTGGGAAAGCAGGTACAGTGGTGCTGTTGGATTATAGAGGAAGCTGTTACTCTCAGTAAAATTACAGAAAGTTTTCTTATCAGATAACTGAATCCATTACAACTGATAGTCTGAGTTCTCTTCCTTCTGGGGAGAAGGAGCTTACCATCTCCTAGTTTTGACTAGTTTTAATGTTTTATTTATGTCCTTCCTACGTGTTTATTTCTGTTATCACATGACTTGAATCTGCCTAACTTTCTTGAATTATTTTTATTATTTTTGAGATGGAGTCTCTCTCTGTCACCCAGGCTGGAGTGCAGTGGCGTGATCTTGGCTCACTGCAACCTCCGTCTCCTGGACTCAAGTGATTCTCTTGCCTCAGCCTCCCAAGTAGCTGGGACTCCAGGCACACGTCACTATGCCCGGCTAATTTTTTTTGTATTTTTAATAGAAATGGGGTTTCACCATGCTGGCCCGGCTGGTCTTAAACTCCTGACCTTGTGATCCGCCTGCCTCGGCCTCCCAAAGTGCTGGGATTACAGGTGTAAGCCACTGTGCCTGGCCGAATTATTTTGAAAGTAGAGACAAGTTCTGTCTACACTGCCTAGGCTGGTCTTGAATGCCTGGGCCCATGTAATCCTCCTGCCTCAGCCTCCCAAAGTGTTGGGATTATAGGCGTGAGCCACCACACCCAGCTTACTTAACATTCTTTTGATTATCTTTCAGATTCCAGTTGTTAATGACCTTCAGTGGTACCTGATGTTTTCTAGATGTATGTAACCTGTAGAAAGTAGATAAAAAATCATATAACTGAAAGGAATCCTAGAGAGTAGTTATTTTCCCTCAGTTTACAGATCAGGAAACTTAAGGACTAAAGAGGTAGAAGTCAATTGCACTGTAGCAGAGCCAGTACTAGAATGCAGGAGTGGAGTTGGGGCTGTTACTCTCTTCTGGTAACTGCATTTTATGTAGAGTGAGCTTTCTCTAGAAGCCTCATTATGATGTTGCCTGATAAGAATCATAGCATTGATGTAGCTTGATTATAGTCAGGATGAATAAGACTTCCTTGATAATCAGACCTTTTTCTTTAATATGTTAATTCTTTTTTTTTTTTTTTGAGACAGTGTCTCGCTCTGTCGCCCAGGTTGGAGTGCAGTGGCCCGATCTCAGCTCACTGCAAGCTCCGCCTCCCGGGTTTACGCCATTCTCCTGCCTCAGCCTCCCGAGTAGCTGGGACTACAGGCGCCCGCCACCTCGCCCGGCTAGTTTTTTGTATTTTTTTTAGTAGAGACGGGGTTTCACCGTATTAGCCAGGATGGTCTTGATCTCCTGACCTCGTGATCCGCCCGTCTCGGCCTCCCAGAGTGCTGGGATTACAGGCTTGAGCCACCGCGCCTGGCCAATATGTTAATTCTTTAAACAAGTATTTATTGCTTATGCCTATTGGTGATGGGCATTGTGTTAGGGTTATTGTAGCAAAGTAGAAATGTTCCTTATGTTCCAGAAAGAGATCTTGGCAAAAACAGCCCCAGAGACTATGATAGAGCCTGCAGCATGGCAAAAAAAGAGAAATGTTCCTTTTCTTATGGGTCTTAAAAGTCTAGTGGCAAATACATATGCCATGAAGAGAGGGCAGTTTGTCTGACTGATAATGGTATCCTCAGAACAGTACTTGTCATAGAATGAATATGGGTAGTAGATATTGAAAGATGGGTAACAATATGCAATTGTTATAGTGTTATAGTTTGTACAATATTTTGATAACACAGCAGAGACATCTTATTTAGAAAGTTAGTTAATGTAGGATTCTCCCTCCACTTCTCTCTCACTGCACCTCCAGTTATATTGGAGAAAGTGGCATTTGGATAAAGTCTTGAGAGTTGTGTAGAAGTTTTGATTGATGGAAATGGCACCTTGGAGGCAGTGGTTAGAGGAGGGGGGTAATCTTTGCAGGGTAGGGATGGAGAGTGTGTAGTGTGAGGTGTGTGAATAACCTGGTGTCCTGGGAGTGTGAGGCTGTTTAGAGACAGGTTTGAAAAAGGAGAGCCTGAATGGTGGAAATCTTTGCTGCCAGCCGGTGAGTCTGGATTTTTCTAGATGTGGATGGAACTGTGTTTTGATAGAGTGATATTGTGAACCATATTGTCCTGTAGGAAGCTTGCTCGGAAGATTATACAGAAGATAGATAGACTGTGAGGTAGATGATTGGTTAAGGAAATGGATTGAGCCATTGCTCTGATCTAAGAGGGAGATGATGGAGTTATAATGTAGGTCAATGGGAATGGAGAGAAGGAAATAATAGGTGTGAGAAATACTGTGGTAAAATAGCAACTTGATGAACATTTGATTTGGAATTTGGGTAGGAGAGAAATTGAAGAGGATTCTGAGAATGTAGATGCTGTTTATCCATCTAGGCAACCAGTAGAAGGGCACATTTAATAGTACAAAGTGACACATTTGCTTATAGATATGTTGATCTGGAATACTGGTGGGGCAGCCATTCAGAAATATCTAGTAGATACCTGGAAATGTAGGCCTGGAGTCAGGAAAGACATCAGCGATGTAGACGTCAAATGCCTAGGAGTCATCAGGATGAATACTGCTCAGGGAGAAAAGTATAGGCTATTTGGAAGGACACAGATAAAAATGGATTGGGAGAGGGAGGGGAAATCAGTGAACCTTATGAAAAAGGAGAGCTAGGATGATTAGTGTTAGAAGTCACTATTGGAGAAGGTTTGAAGAGGGGAGTGGTCAACAGTACTAAGTGCTGCAGAAAAGTCCGATGAAGGCAGAAGTGCTCACTGAAATCAGCAGTGAAGTGGTCATTAGGACCTCGAAGAGAAGAGTTTCAATAAGGAAGGTGTAAATACGGAGAGGTAGCGTATATAGACTAAATTTTGAAAGTATGGTAATACACATATGAGTGGTGTAGTCACTTGACGGAGTAGTAGGATTGTGGGAAGTGGTGTGTGTGTTTTAAGAATAGAGATTTAAATAATTGTATGATGAAGGACTGCCAGTGGAAAGGGAGAAACTGCCTAAAGATGTAAGATCAAGGAGATAGTAGATGGGGCTGGGTCTGGGTCTCAACTGAAAGCAGATGAAATAGAACAGGAGTATCCGAGTGTCAAGAGGGGCCACAGGGACTTCATTCTCCAAAATGGAAGGGAAAAAGGAAAGGACGAAAGGAAAAGGTAGAGAAAACTCTGAGGTAGAAGAGAGAAACTAAATATATGAGGCCTCCATTCTTTTATCCATTTATTCACATATATATGATTTGAACATGTATGTACTGTGAACAAGCCAGACAAGGTGCCTGTATTCATGGAGGTTATAGTTTTAACACCTTTATTTCAGTCAAGTAGATTATGTTGTTTATACCCTCCTGGGTTATCTTAACCAAAGAACACAGGAAGTAATTTGGCTCCTTTCTCAGTTGTCCCAAAGGTGACATAACACGTACCATTCTAGATGCAGAGGACAGCACTTTGGGAGACCCAGGTGGGTGAATCACCTGAGGTCAGGAGTTCAAGACAAGCCTGGCCAACATGGTGAAACCCTGTCTCTACAAAAATACGATAATTAGTTGGGTGTGGTGGCGCACGACTGTAATCCCAGCTACTTGGGAGGCTGAGGCAGGAGAATCACTTGAATCTGAGAGGCGGAGGTTGCAGTGAGCTGAGATTGTGCCACTGCACTCCAGCCTGGGTAACAGTGAGACTACGTCTTAAAAAAAAAACACACACACACACACAGAGGAGAGAAGTTAATACATTACATATATTGAATGCCTTGGGCATTAGGGCTTGCTTAATTCTTTCATGGACCCTGAGTTGAGAAAGGCTAGTAGACTAACAAGTACAGGATACGATTGGGTCCTTATTGTGGGAAATTTGATGGGTTGAGGGGAGCAAACCATGATGTGGGTTGTCATTCCTTTGTTAAGGCTATCAAAAATCGAGACAAAATATTTTTTTAACCATCAATCTCCAATTGATATCTACCTTCTCTAAACTCATGCTGTATTTATTGTCTAAATAAACTGCTGCCCCCATCTACATATGATTGCCCTACTGTTCTTAGTTACTCAAGAGCAGAAGTTTTCCAGCTGGGCATGGTGGTGCACACCTCTAGTCCCAGCTGCTTGAGAGGCCCCGATAGGAGGATTGCTTGAGCCCAGAAGTTCAAGGCTGTAGTGTGCAGTGGTCATGCCTGTGAATAGCCACTGCTGTGTAGCCTGGACAACGTGGTGAGACCTCTGGTTCTTAAGAAAAGCCGAATGTTTGTGAAAATAATCCTATCCTTCATTCTGTGAACCTAACAGGGCTCTGTAGAGAGTAATGGAAGGACATTAGCAATTTACTTCTGGCTCTGCAAAAAATTGTTCTGTGTTTATTCTTAACAGATGGAAATCTAGTGTCTTTAGAGCACTTCCACTTTTTGTAGTACCTATAAGTATTAGAAAGTTCTTCATTTGGGGGGCCCGAATTATTTCCCTTCTACGCTTTGGTTCCGACCTCTTGAGTGAATCAGTATTAGGCTATTTTCTCTTGCATAGGAAAGGTCAACAAAGCTTTTTTTTTTTGGAGAGTAGAGTCTCGCTTTTGTTGCCCAGGTGGCTGGAGGCAGTGGCAATTCATCTCGGCTTGTTGCAACTCCTCTCCAGGATCCAAGCTGATTCTCCTCCCTCAGCCTTCCCTGAGTAGCTGGGATCACTGGTGCCCACCACCATGCCCAGCTAATTTTTGTATTTTTTTTTTTTTTTTGAGACGGAGTCTGGCTGTGTTCCCAGGCTGGAGGTGCAGGGCGCTGACCTCGCTCACTGCAAGCTCTGGCCTCACCGTTCACGCTTCATTCTCTCCGCCTCAGCCTCCTGAGTAGCTGGGACTACAGGGCTCTACCATCAGCCTCGGGCTAATTTTTGTATTTTTAGTAGAGACGTAGGTTTCACCGTGGTCTCATCTCCTGATCTTGTGGATCCTACTCTCGCCTCGCCTCCCAAAATGTTAGATTACAGGCGTGGAGCCACCACGCCCGCCTTTTTTGTATTTTTAGTGGAGACAGAGTTTCGCCATGTTGGCCAGGCTGGTCTTGAACTCCTGACCTAAGGTGATCCACTTGCCTCGGCCTCCCAAAGTGCTAGGATTACAGGCGTGAGCCACCTTACCCGGCCACATATTTAAGGGGCTTTCTTCCATGTTAGGAGTTCCTCATATGAGGGTCCTATGCCTTCATTATTTTTGTGTGGCCTCCTCTGCTCGGCTAGCCAAATGTTCTAATGCCAAGTAGTTTGATAATGCTCTTCTTAAAGTGGTGAACCTAAAATTGGTGAAAATATTTTAGACACAGAATCTATGTGACTTGTGAAAAGAACAGCAAAACGTTCTCTTTTGATCAGGACTCTTAATTCTCTTTAATACAGGCTAACATTCCCTCAATTTATGTTTTAATATTAGCAATTCCCTTCATATTCTTGCCATCTATATATCTTTGGTGAGGTGTCTGTTGAGGTCTTTTGCCCATTTTTTAATTGGGTTGCTCGTTTTCTTATTGTTAAGGTTTTTTTGTTGTTTTAGGGGGATGGCTGAGTAAGCAAGCACTTGTTGAGTTTTAAGTGTTTTTTGTGTGTTTTGGATAACAGTTCTTTATCAGATATTTTATTTGCAAATATTTTTTCCCAGTCTGTGGCTTATCTTACTCCCTTGACAGTGTCTTCTGCAGAGCAGAAGTTTTGATTTTTAATGAAATCCAACTTATCAATTATAGTTGACTCTTGAACAACATGGGTTTGAATGGTGAGTCTTTTTATATGCGGATTTAAAAAAATAAATATATTGGAAAATATTTTGGAAATTTGCAAGAACTTGAAGAACCTGCAGATAGCATAGCCTAGAAATACCAAAAATTAAGAAAAAGGTATGTCATGAATGCATGAAACATATGTAGATACCAGTCTTTTATAATTTACTACCATAAAATGTACACAAATCTATTATCAGAAGTTAAAATTTATCAGAACGTACACAAATACACTGTACATGGTGCCATTTGCAGTGGAGAGAAATGTAAATAGAGATGCAGTGTTAAATCATAACTGCATAAAATTAACTGTAGTGCACACTATAGCAGTGTAGTGATTTTGTGGCCACCTCCTGTTGCTGGGTACTGGCGTGTTGCACGTGTCTACTGAAAATGCCGATCAGCCAGGCGGGGCGGCTCACCTCTAATTCCAGTGCTTTGGGAGGCTGAGGCAGTGGATCGCTTGTGCTCAGGAGTTCAAAACCAGCATGGGTAACATGTTGAAACCCATCTCTACAAAAAATACAAAAATTAGCCAGGCGTGATGGGGCACTCCTATAGTCCCAGCTACTCAAGAGGCTGAGGCCAGAGGATCCCCTGAACCTGGGAGGTGGAGGTTGCAGTGAGCCGAGATTGTGCCACTGCACTTCAGCCTGGGTGGCAGAGCAAGACCTTGTCTCAGAAAGAAAAAAAAAAAAAGGCTAATTATCTCTTAGCAGTTTGTCCATTCAGTAGATTGCGTATCACAGCAAAAAGTGATCTCTTGTGGTTCTCGCGTGTTTTTCATCATGTTGTACTATAAACCTTGAGACCCATACAGAGTGCCACTAGTGATACTGGAAGTGCTCCCAAGAAGCAGAGAAAAGTCATGGCATTATAAGAAAACGTTGAATTGCTTGATATGTACCATAGATTGAGGTCTGCAGCTGTGGTTGCCCACCATTTCAAGACACATGAATCCAGCATAAGGACCATTGTCAAAAAAAAAAAAAAAGGAAATTTGTGAAACTGTTGCAGCTAAGCCAGCAGGTATGAAAACCTTGTATTTTTTGTGAAATACCTTTTAATGTCATATTGAAAATGCAGCTTTTATGTTGGCGAAGGATTGCTATAAGACATACCTATAACTCTAGTAAGATTTGAGAAAAAGTGAAGTCATTATATGACAACTTAAAGCAGAGGAAGGTAAAGGATCTAAAGTTGCAGAATTTAATGCCAGCAAAGGACAGTTTGGCAACTTTAGAAAGAGGTTTGGTGTAAAATATGTCAAGATAACATAAGAAGCAGCTTCTGCTGACCAAGAGGCAGCAGGCAAATTCCCAGGTGCCATTAAGAAAATCAGAGGGTTGGCCGGGCGCGGTGGCTCAAGCCTGTAATCCCAGCACTTTGGGAGGCCGAGACGGGTGGATCACGAGGTCAGAAGATCGAGACCATCCTGGCGAACATGGTGAAACCCCGTCTCTACTAAAAAATACAAAAAACTAGCCGGGCGAGATGGCGGGCGCCTGTAGTCCCAGTTACTTGGGAGGCTGAGGCAGGAGAATGGCGTAAACCCGGGAGGCGGAGCTTGCAGTGTGAGCTGAGATCGGGCCACTGCACTCCAGCCCGGGCGACAGAGCGAGACTCCGTCTCACAAAAAAAAAAAAAAATCAGAGGGCTGGGCACTGTGGCTCCCACCTGTAATCCCAGCACTTTGGGAGGCTGATATAGGAGGCTCATTTGAGCCCAGGAGTTGGAGACTAGCTTGGGCAGCATAGGGAGACCCCATCTCTACAAAAAGTTAGAAAAAACTAGCTGGGTGTGGTGGCATGTGCCTGTAGTACCAGCTGTTCCAGAGGCTGAGGTGGGAGGATTGCTTGAGCCTGGGAGGTTGAGGCTGCAGTGAGCCATGATCACACCATTGTATTCCAGCCTGGGTAATAGAATGAGACGCAGTCTCAAAACAACAACAACAACAACAGAAATCATTGAGGAGAAAGTATTTGTGCCTAAACAGGTCTTTAATGCACACAAAAGTGCCCTATTCTGGGGGAAAAAAAATGTCCCAAAGAACATTTATTAGTAAGGAAGTCAAGTGGGCACCAGGATTTAGGTGAAGGCAGGCAAGGATAGGCTAACTGTACTGTTTTGAACAAATGCGGTGGGGTTTATGATCAGGACTGCCATTATCTGTAAAAGTGCTAAACCCCTGGGCCTTGAAGGGAAAAGATAACGTCAGCTGCCAGTCTTTTCTTGGTTGTACAGGAAGGTCTGGTCAATGAGAACTTTTTTCTGGATTGATTCCTTCAGTGTTTTCGTGTGAAGTCAGCAAGTGCCTGGCCAGTAAGGGACTGCCTTTTTTTTTTTTTTTTTTTTTTTTTTGGAGACAGAGTCTTGCTCTTTGCTCACTCAGGCTGGAGGCAGCAGGCTGATCTCGGCTCACGCAACCTCTGCCTCCTGGGTTCAAGCAGTTCTTCTGCCTCAGCCTCCTGAGTAGCTGGGATTACAGGCTCGCACCACCATGCCTGGCTAATTTTTATATTTTTAGTAGAGATGGAGATTCACCATGTTGGCCAGGCTGGTCGTGAACTCCTGACCTTGTGATTCACCTCACTGACCTCCGGAGTGCTGGAGCAGCATGGAGCCACTGCACCTGGCCTAAATTTGTTTTGATATTGGACACTGTCCTCCCTACTTGGAACACCAGGAGTTAAACACTGGAGAAGTTGTTGAAAGTTGGCTCACTCTGCCCCTCGGCTGGCATCAGTAATTCAGTCTTTAACATAAGGGGTCCCAAGGGCCATAAGGGCCTTTTAAGGTTCAAGCACGGTTTGGCTGGGTCATGGCTAGGGAAAGGAACTCCAGTGGAGAGAATGTGTTGAAAGTAGGGAAGGATTACACCATTGAAAATATCATTAAAAAGCCGTGAAAACCATCAAGCCCAGCCAATGGGCAACACCTGCTGGAGAAACTGTGTTGGATGTTGTGCATGATTTCACAGGATTTAGCACAGAGCCAATCGAGGAAATCATGAAAGAGATGGTGGATATGGCAAAAAGGTTGGGGGTAAAGGATTTCAAGATACGGATCTCGGAGAAATTCAAGAGCCAGTGGACGTACACTAGAGAAATTCATAGAAGGTAACTTGCTGGAGATGTCTGTTTCTGAACCAGCGCCAGGCTATGAGCAAGAAGACCGAGGAGCAGGGCCAGAAAACAAACTGACGTTAGTCTGGCAGGAGGGCTCTGATTATTCAAGACTGCAAAGACTGTGTTTGACTTTTTTTTTTTTTTTTTTTTTTTTTTTGAGACGGAGTCTCGCTCTGTCCCCCAGGCTGGAGTGCAGTGGCGTGTTCTTGGCTCACTGCAAGCTCTGCCTCCCGGTTTCACGCCATTCTTCTGCCTCAGTCTCCCGGGTAGCTGGGACTACAGGCACCCGCCACCACGCCCGGCTAATTTTTTGTATTTTTATTGGAGACAGGGTTTCACCGTGTTAGCCAGGATGGTCTCGATCTCCTGACCTTGTGATCCGCCTGTCTCGGCCTCCCAAAGTGCTGGGTTTACAGGCGTGAGCCACCGCGCCCGGCCTGTATTTGAGTTCTTTATGACATGGACCACTTCTATGATACAGGCACTGAAACTAAAGCAAATGGTGAAAGGATTGGTACCATATAGAAACATTCTTAGAGAAATAAAAATCCAGATTAACACATAGTTCCGTAAAGTTACACTGAGTGCGTCTGCCTCTCTTCCCTCCTCTTCCACCACCTCCGCTCCTGCCTCTGCCATCCCTGAGACAGCAAGATCAACCCTTCCTCTTGCTCTTCTTCCTCAGCCTACTCAGTGTGAAGACAAAGAGAATGAAGAGCTTTGTGATGACGCACTTCCAGTTAATGAATAGTAAACATATTTTCTGTTCCCATTATTTTAATATTTAGCCTGCTTTATTGTAAGAATACAGTATGTAATACATACAACACACACAGTATGTATCATTTGTTTTATGTTATTGGTAAAATTACTGGTCAGTAGTGGGCTATTAGTGAAGTTTTTGGGGAGTCAAAAGTTATACATGAATTTTTGACTGTGGGAATCAGTGCCCCTAGTCTAGTCCCACGTTTTTTAAGGGTCAGCTGTATTTTTTCATGACTTGTGCCTTTCGTATCGTATGTAAAAGTCATCTCCAAACCCAAGGACATCAATATTTTCTCCAGTGTTATGTTTTAGGAGATTTAAAGTTTTGCGTCTTTTACCCTTAGGTCTATAATCTATTTTGAATTTGTTTTTGTGAAGGATGTAAGGTCATGTGGCTCAGTTCGTTTTTTTACATGTGGATATCCAGTTGTTCCAGCATCACCATTTATTCAAAAGTCTGTCCTTTCTCTGTTGTGTTGCCTTTTTGCTCCTTTGCCAAAGATCAGTTGACTGTATTTGCATGGATCTGTTTCTGGACTCTATGTTCTGTTCCATTGATGTATTTTTTTTCTTTCATACTGCATGTTCTGAAATTTTATTTGCATTGAAAATAAATACTTGTGGCTGGGTGTTTTGGCTCATGCCTGTAATCCCAGCACTTTGGGAGGCTGAGGTGGGCAGATCACAAGGTCAGGAGAATCACAAGGTCAGGAAATCCAGACCATCCTGGCTAGCATGGTGAAACCCCATCTCTACTAAAAATACAAAAAAGTTAGCCAGGTGCGGTGGCGGGCCTGGGGTCCCAGCTACTTGGGCGGCTGAGGCAGGAGAATGGCATGAACCTGGGAGGCGGAGCTTGCAGTGAGCTGAGATCGTGCCACTGCACTCCAGCTGGGGCTACAGAGCGAGACTCCGTCTCAAAAAAAAAAAAAAAAAAATAAAAATACTCGTGATAAGGAGATCGAGACCATCCTGGCTAACACGGTGAAATCCTGTCTCTACTAAAAACATACAAAAAAAATTAGTTGGGCGTGGTGGCGGGCGCCTGTAGTCCCAGCTCCTCTGGAGGCTGAGGCAGAAGAATGGCGTGAACCCGGGGTGGGGAGCTTGCAGTGAGAGAGATTGCACCACTGCACTCCAGCCTGGGCGACAGAGCGGGGCGACAGAGCGAGACTCCGTCTCAAAAAAAAAAAAAAGTGATAAAACAATTTGTAAATGTATAATATAAAAGGGAAGTTGATATGAACTAATAAGATCATCCCTCAGAAATAGAAACACTGTTAATGTCCTGGTGAATATTTTTCCCGTGTCTAAAAAATGTGTTCTATGGTAATTTAAAAGCGGAATCATAGCTGTGCACAGTGGCCCATGCCTATAATCCTGCACTTTGGGAGGCTGAGGCAGGAGGATCACTTGAGGCAAGGAGTTTGAGACCAGCCTGGGCAACAGAGCAAAACCCCTGTCCCTACAAAAAATAAAAATTACCCAGGTGTCACAGTTCACGTCTGTAGTCCTAGCTTCTTGTGAGGTTGAGGAGATCGTTTGAGCCCAAGAGGTTTGAGGCTACAGTGAGCTATAATTGCACCACTGCATTTCCAGCCTGGGCCACAGAGCAAGACCTCATCTCTTAAAAAAAAAAAAAGGCAGAATCATGCTACAAATGCTGTTCTCAAACTATATTATTACTTTTGAAGTTAATT
The DNA here is from genome assembly GCF_008728515.1 of Papio anubis. Classification (NCBI taxonomy): domain Eukaryota; kingdom Metazoa; phylum Chordata; class Mammalia; order Primates; family Cercopithecidae; genus Papio; species Papio anubis. The sequence goes on from NC_044992.1 coordinate 4,812,772, forward strand.
ATTGTTTTCATGGCTGCAAAATACAGATTCACTATAATTTTTAGATGTATTTCTCTCATTGATGAATATTCATGCCATTCCAATAACACTCAAGTGGATGTTTCCACATTCATGTGTTTTTATAGGATTAATTCCTTGAACTGGAATTACTGAGTCTAAAGAATGTGAATGTTTAAAAATTTAATTCTAAGTACCATAATTCTCTTTCAAAAAAGGTTTGGCAATTTATAGGCTCATCAAGGTATATAAGAGAGCTTCTGTGGCTGGGCTTGGTGGCTCACACTTGTAATCCCAGCACTTTTGGAGGGCAAGGTGGGCGGATCTCTTGAGGCCAGAAGTTCAAGACCAGCCTGGCCAACATGGCAAAACTTCCCTCTCTACTAAAAATACAAAAATTAGCCAGACATGGCAGTGTGCATCTGTAGTCCCAGCTACTGGGGTGGCTGGGGCATGAGAATTGCTTGAGCCTGGGTAGCAGAGGTTACAGTGAGCCGAGATCAGCCATTGCACTCCAGCCTGGTTGACAGAGTGAGAATTTATCTTTAAAAAACAAAAAAGAAAGAAAGGCTCATGGTCCCTTAATTTAACAAGTTCTTTGCATATAGGGAAGTTGACCTTTGTCAGGTGTGTATCAAGTGTAGCAAAAATTTTACCCAATTTGTTTTTTAACTTTGAGAGTTTTTTGACTTTGAGAGTTGAGTTTTGGCATATGGAAGTATTTTAATTTTTCTGTGTGATTATCAGTTTTTTCCTTTATGATTTCTAGGTTTGTGTTCTTCTTCTTTGTGTTTTCTTCTTCTTCTTCTTCTTCTTCTTTTTTTTTCTTGAGGCAGAGTCTTGCTCTCTTACCAGGCTGGAGTGTAGTGGCGCTATCTCGGCTCACTGCAACCTCCGCTTCCCACGTTCAAGCGAGTCTCCTGCCTCTGCCTCCCAAGTAGCTGGGGCTACCACCACACCCAGCTAATTTTTGTGTTTTTAGTAGAGACGGGGTTTCACCATGTTGGCCAGGATGGTGTCGATCTCTTGACCTCGTGATCCGCCTGCTTCGGCCTCCCAAAGTGCTGGGATTACAGGTGTGAGCCACTGTACCCGGCCTAGTGTTTACTTTCCCCTCCCCTCCCCTCCCTCAAGTGTCGCTCTGTCACCCAGGCTGGAGTACTTTTACATGATCAGTTTGCAGTTTATTTTGCCGTCAGGAATGATATAAGAATCCACCTTTTACTCTACTTGTTGTTTTTTTTTTTTTGGAGATGAGTCTTGCTCTGTCACCCAAGCTGTAAGTGCAGTGGTGCGATCTCGGCTCACTGCGACCTCTGCCTCCTGGGCTCAACCAATTCTCCCGCCTCAGCCGCTCGAGTAGCTGGGACTACAGGTGTGTGCCACCACCCCTGGCTAAATTTTGTATTTTTAATGGAGACGGGGTTTTGCCGTGTTGACCAGGCTGGTCTTGAACTCCTGACCTCAGGTGATCTGACCACCTCAGCCTCCCAAAGTGCTGGGGTTACAGGCATGAGCCACTGCACCTGACCTTACTACTTACTTTCAAATGGTTGGCCAATTGTTCTTGCACCATATGGTGACTAATCCATTTTTCTTCATTGATTTTGAAATACTACCATTTATCGTATGCTAAATTTGCAGGAATATTTGAGTTCATTTATAAACTGCATTTTGTTCAATTGATTTACCTATTCTCTTGTTATACTACATGGTTACAATTACTATTCCCTTCTTCTCTTTAATGTTTTAATATTTAAAAGAGCCGGGCTGGGCATGATGGCTGATGCCTGTAATCCCAGCACTTTGCCAGCCCGAGGCGGGAAGATCACGTGAAGTCAGGGGTTGGAGACCAGCCTGGCCAACATGGTGAAACCCTGTCTCTACTAAAAATACAAAAACTAGCCAGGCGTGGTGGCACACCCTGGCTACTCGCAGCTACTTGGGAGGCTGAGGCAGGAGAGGTGGAGGTTGCAGTGATCTGAGATTGCACCATTGCACTCCAGCCTGGGCAAAAAAAAAAAAAGATCCAGATATCCTTCATTATTCATTTACTAGAATTTCCTTGATTATTCTTAAGTATTTTTTCATTCAGATAAAATTTGGAATGAGTACATTAGGTCCACCCACTGTGCTTACCTCTCTTGTTTAAAAAAAAGAACTTAAAAAATATCTGTTGTGTTTATAAGCTCAAGAGAGCATATATCGTTAACAAACATCTTTACAATTAAGATAAGTTAATGCATTAACAAATGCATATTAATTTAAATAATAATAATTATTATTTTTTGAGATAGAATCTTTCTCTGTTGCCCATGCTGAAGTGCAGTGGCGTGATCTTAGCTGACTGCAACCTCGGCCTCCTGGGTTCAAGTGATCCTTTCATTTCAGCCTTCGGAGTAGCTGGAATTACTCTGTGCTCATGATCCAGCCTGACTAATTTTTTTTCTATTTTTAGTAGAGTGGGTTTTGACATGTTGCCCAGGCTGGTCTTGAACTCCTCGCCTCAAATGATCTGCCCACTTCAGCCTACAAAGTGCTGGGATTATAGGTGTACGCCACCACACTTGGCTGCATTAATTATATTTTTTAATCCTTCTAATTCTTTAAAGATAATATTAACATTATTTCACAATTGAGGCTATACAAATTTAATAACTTGCCTAGAATCCAGGTTGCCGTGACTGTTTTCATTCTAGCTATCCCTCAGGTCAGTTTTAGCTTAGCAAACTTTGATCATTTTTAAAAAGGCAAAATTAAGGCTCCAATTTTCTTTTCTGATCATAACGTACAAAGAAAGTGTAAAAGAAAACTAGACTTGCTGAGCGTGGTGGCTCACGTCTGTAATCCTAGCACTTTGGGAGGCCGAGGTGGGCGGATCACACGGTCAGGAGTTCGAGACCAGCCTGGCCAACAGAGTGAAACCCCATCTCTACTAAAAATACAAAAAATTAACTGGGTATGGTGGTGAGCGCCTGTAATCCCAGCTACTTGGAAGGCTGAGGCAGGAGAATTGCTTGAGCCTGGGAGGCTAAGAGGTTGTAGCGAGCCGAGATCGTGCTATAGCACTCCAGCCCGGGTAACAGTGTGAGACTGCATTTCAAAAAAAAGAAAACTAGACTTACACATAATTCTATCGTTTAGAGTATTTTTTTATTCTACATTTAAAATTTTTATATCTACACATAAAAATATTTTAAAACAATTGATCATATTGCACATGTGGTTTTGCATTCTGCCATTTTCATTTGGTTATGATGTGAACAGTCTCCCTGTGTTGTAAGTTTTCTTTTCTTTTTTTTTTAATAGTGGTTTTGACCAGTTGCGGTGGCTCATGCCTGTAATCTCAGCTCTTTGGGAGTCCGAGGCGGGTGGATCACTTGAGGTCAGGAGTTTGAGGCCAACCTGGCCAACATGGCAAAATTCCATTTCTACTAAAAATACAGAAATTAGGCATGATGGTGTGCGCCTATAATCCCAGCTACTCCAGAGGCTGACAGAGGAGAGAATCACCTGAACCTGGGAGGTGAAGTTTGCAGTGAGCTGAGATTGAGCCACTGCACTGCAGCCTGGGGGAAAGAGCGATACTGTCTCAAAGGTGGTTATAAGTCTAATTTATCATATAAATGTATCATTTTACTATTATTGCCATTTTGATCATTTATAAATTCTCACTATTAATAATTTCATAGGAAATAGCATTCTTGTACATTAATCTTTGATCTCATCTTTATTTCCTAGACTGTTTTGGATCTGAAGTATGACATTTTGATATATACTGCCAAATTGCTTTCTAGAAAGCCAGTTCTAGTTTACATTTCTTCTTCTTAGTGCTGACGATGTCTGTTAGTCTCACTTCATCCTTGTCAACATGAAGTATAGACTTAAGATGTTCTTGCCAATAGGCAAGGCATAAAAATGGTATCTGACTGATTTTAGTTGCAGTTTTAGTATGATTGGCTTTTGTTCATTTTTTTTCCTTTTTTTTGTTTTTGATTGTTTTAAAAAAAATATATTGGCCTTTTTTTGTGTGTGCATTGCCTCATCATGTCCTTTACCCCTTTCTTAATACATTTTTAATTTATATACTTTTTTTTTTTGAGATTGAGTTTTGCGTTGTCACCAGGCTATAGTGCAGTGGCGTGATCTTGGCTCATTGCAACCTCCACCTCCTGGGTTCAAGCAGTTCTGCCTCAGCCTCCCGAGTAGCTGGGATTACAGGTGTGTGCCTCCCTGCCTGGCTAATTTTGTATTTTTAGTAGAGACAGGGTTTCACCATGTTGATCAGGCTGGTTTCAAACTCCTGACCTCATGTGATCCACTCACCTTGGCCTCCCAAAGTGCTGGGATTACAGGTGTGAACCATTACACCTGGCATTTATTTATTTACTTTTGAGATAAGATCTTGCTCTGTGGTCCAGGCTGGAGTTTGGTGGCGTGGTGCGATCTTGGCTGATTGCAATCTCTGCTTTCCAGGCTCAGGTGATCCTCTCACCTCAGACTCTGTGGAGTAGCTGAGACTACAGGCATGCACCACTATGCCTCTCTAGTTTTTGTATTTTTAGTAGAGATAAGGTTTTTACATGTTGCCCAGGCTGGTCTTGAACTTCTGGGCTCAAGCCATCTGCCTGCCTTGGCATCTCAAAGTGTTGGCATAATAAGCATGAGCCGCTGTGCCTTGTCCATTTTCTTATTAAAATGGGGGATATATATATAAATATTTGCCGGGCGTGGTGGCTCACACCTATAGTCCCAGCACTTCGGAAGACTGAGGCAGGTGACTGAGGCAGGTGGATCCCTTGAGGTCAGGAGTTTGAGAGCAGCCTGACCAACATGATGAAACCCTGTGTCTACTAAACAAACAAAAATTAGCCGGGTGCAGTGTTGCACGCCTGTAATCCCAGCTACTTGGGAGGGTGAGGCACGAGAATTGCTTAAATCCGGGAGGTAGAGGTTGCAGTGAGCCGAGATTCCACCATTGCACTGCAGCCTGGACAATAACAGAGGAAAACCCAAAAAAAACTATCTATATATCTCTCTCTCTCTGTATATATGTGTCTTCATAGATGTTGGCCTTTGTTTTTTATTTGTTACAGATATTTACAGATATTGTCCACGTTTGTCCTTTGTCTTATTTTGGCTTTTGGGGTAATTTTTTTTTTGAGACAGGGTCTCACTCTGTCATCCAGTCTGGAGTGGAGTGGTGTGATCACGGCTCACTGTAACCTTGACCTCACACCTCAGCCTCCTGAGGCCCCTATAGACACATGCCACCATGCCTTGGTAATTTTTGTATTTTTTGTAGAGACGGAATCTCCCTTTGTTGCCCAGGCTGGTCTCAAACTCCTGGGCTCAAGGGATCTACCTGCCTCAGTTTCCCAAAGCTCTCGGATTACATGTGTGAGCCACTGCATCTGGCCATTGGGATAATTTTTGTTATGAAGAAATCTAACGTTTCACTTGGACAAACTTATTGATAATATTTTGACATTTTCAAAGATGTTCTGTCTTAAAATCAATTAGGTAGATGTTCATAACTTATGTTGTTATACGTTTAAATTTATTTTTAAACAGTGGCCAATGTTTTTCTACATCATTTCAATTAAGTTGTTTCTGTGTGAGCTGTTTGTCAAGTTGATCTTCCACATCTTGCGCTTGTCATTAATTTTCTTTCTATAATTATTTTGTAATTGCAGATAAAATTTATATTGCCCATTGCAGACAATTAAGAAAATGCAAAAAAGCGTAAAGTGAACAGTCAGCAAAGACAGTTTATTAACGCTCTGATACACAGTTAGCCCTCTGTATCTGCGGACTCCACGTTCATGGATTCAACCATCTGGGGATGGAAAATGAAAAAACCCTTTGGGAGGCTGAGGTGGGGGATCACGAGGCCAGGAATTGGAGACCAGCCTGACCAACCCCGTCTCTACTAAAAATACAAAAATTAGCTGGGCATGGTGGCACGCATCTGTAATCGCAGCTACTCAGGAGGCTGAGGCAGGAGAACTGCTTGAACCCGGGTGGCAGAGGTTGCAGTGAGCCGAGATCGCGCCACTGCACTCCAGCCTGGGTGACAGTGAGACTGCGTCTCAAGAAAATAAAAAACCAATAAAACAATAAAAATACAAATTAAAAAATGCAGGATAACAACTATTTACATAGTATTTACATTGTATTAGGTATTATAAGTCATTTAGAGGCGATTTAAAGTACATGGGAGAATATGCATACGTTATATGCAAATACTACACTGTTTTATATGTAATGGATTTGAGTATCATCAGATTTTGGTATCCGAGGGGTCCTGGAACCAATTTCCCTCAGATACTGAGGGAAAACGGTATTATCTTTTTAAAGTTTCATATGTATAAAATATGTGAAAAAAACTTAAAAATTTGATAAAAAATTGCAATACCTTTATAGCATGTTTTTTCTCGCTTAAATGAAGAGATGTTCATGATGTATTATTAAATAATGTTATTTTTAAGGCCAAGTGCGGTGGGTTACACCTGTAATCCCAGCACTTTGGGAGGCTGAGGCGCGCAGATCACCTGAGGTCAGGAGTTCGAGACTAGCCTGGCCAACATGGTGAAACCCCGTTTCTACTAAAAAAAAAAAATAAATAAATTACAAAAATTAGCCAGACGTGGTGGCGCACACCTGTAATTCCAGCTATTTGGGAGGCTTAGGCAGGAGAATCGCTTGAACCCAGGAGGTGGAGGTTGCAGTGAGCTGAGATCAGGACACTGCACTCCAGCCTGGGCAACAGAAGACGACTCCATCTCCAAAAAAAAAAAAAAAAGTTATTTTTAATGGTATGTAACAGTAGTATTTTAATGTATGGATTCCATAATATGTTTAATCCTCTATTAGTAAATATTGTTTTTATTTTTTTCTATTTCAGATGACACTGTGGCAAGCATCCTGATACATATGTCTCTAAATATTTAGTCAAATACTTCCCTCTGCTGAATCCCTGTTGCGTCAAAGTTTACATACATTTAAAATTTGATACTTTTGATAAAATTAAGTTTTTATATGTTCTTTTGTATCAGGAATAACTCTATCTGAGACCAGCTGGAAAGCCAACCTAGTTGCTTCAAAAGTGAAGGCTTCAGTTTTTCTCTGCGTTCCACGTTCACACGTAGAGTTCTAAATTTGGTTCAACTGCTCAAGAATGTCAAAGATCGGAGTTTCTTCTATTTTCTGCTTTCTTCCTCTGTGGGCCTGTTTGTCACATCATTATTTTTTGTAGATTTAGTTCTGATTTCCTTTTGGGAATATTTATTGCTTTAAATCTTCTACTGTTTTCTTAGTTACGTTTGTTGGGTTCTCTACTTCAGGCACGTGGATCATCCTTATTTTGGATAGTCTATTTCTCATAGCTATTTCCTCTCTAATTGCTTTACTTTTCTTTAAAATTCACTGAGATTATCTCAGGTCTTTTTGATCTGTTTAACAAAACGGATTGCATTAATGGATTTCTGAATGTTAGTTTTTCACACTTAGATAAACTCAACTTGGTTGTGATGGATTGTTATTCTGGTATGGAGCTAGATCTGATTTGCTAAGGTTTGAGAATTTTTGCAATTATATTCATAAGTGAGATTGGCTTGTAGTTTTCCATTTTCGTACTGCGTTGTGTTTTGGGTTTTTTTTTTTTTTTTTTTTTTTTTAAAGACAGTTTTGTTCTTGTTGCCCAGGCTGGAGTGCAATGGCACGATCTTGGCTGACCACAACCTTCGCCTCCAAGGTTCAAACGATTCTCCTGCCTCAGCCTCCCAAGTAGCTGGGATTGCAAGCATGTGCCACTACACCTGGCTAATTTTGTATTTTTAGTAGAGACTGGGTTTCTACATGTTGGTGAGGCTGGTCTCAAACTCCCAACCTCAGGTAATCTGCCCGCCTCGGCCTCCCAAAGTGCTGGGATTACAGGCATGAGCCACCACGCCCTGCCTGGTTTTGGTATCTTGATTATGCTAGCTTGGTAAAATGGGAGGCATTTCATTGTTTTACTATGCTGAGGACAGTTTAAGTAGTATTGAAAATATTCTGTGAACATTTGATAGAACTTATGTTCCCTTTCAAGATTCATTTTAACTTGTATAGCTATTGCATAATTTATTTTGTCAATTTTATTTTCTTGTTTTTGGTGTGGTGGTGGGGGGGGGCAAGGTCTTACTCTGTAGCTCCAGCTGGAGTGCAGTGGTGCAGTCATGGCTCACAGTAGCCGTGACCTCCCGTGGTCAGTTGATTGTCAGCCTTCTGAGTAGCTGGGACTGCATGTGTGCACCACCACATCTGGCTAATTTTTGTATTTTTTGTGTAGATGAGGTTTCACCGTGTTGCTCAGACTGGTCTTGAACTGTGGGCTCAAATGATCTGCCTGCCTCAGCTTCCACGAGTGTTGGGATTACAGTCATGAGCCACTGTACCCACCTTTTTGTTAGTTTTCTATTGTTAGATATTGACTTTTTTCGAATGTTTTGGAATTTTAACTGATGCTGCAGTCAATATTCTTGCAATTACATCTTAACACATATATATGATTATTTCTTTAGGATACATTCCTGGTGGTGAAATTGTGTAATCACCTTTAGTTGAGAACCACTGGTTTATGACAAAATGCTTTAGGATATCCATTTACCATTCTGATACAAAATTGTACACAAGACTTTTTTAAAAACCCCAAAACCTTAACAGCATAATGCCTTTATTGTAAAGGAAAATAATTTGTAATTAGTAATACAGATTGCTTACAGATTTCAACATGTAAATAAACAGTGCGACTACATAAAAGAAGAACATCCCTAGGAGGTGGTATTACACCTGTTTACAACTTCTGCTTATGTGACTCATGAATCTCCTCTGTTAAACACCCGTAATCATGGGGAAATCTAGCTAGGCCTTGGAATGAGGCAGGTCAGTGTTTGAATCCAGGTCTGCTACTTACTAGCTGTATATCAATAGATTGGCTTAATCTCAGAATATTTCTTCATCTATAACTGGGGTGATAATGCCTCTTTTATGGTTTGGTTTGAAAATGTAATGAACCAGTGTATAGCCTGATACTCCATGAAGAGCTATTTGTGAATTATTTAATCCTTAATACAATGCTAGAAGATAGTCCTATTATTAGTCCCCATTTTTACAGATGGAGAGAAGGAACCAGCTTAGTGGGAGGGCTGGAATTCAAACCCTAGTTTATTTCCAGAGCCTGTGCTGTCAGTTGTTACGTGCTATGACTTCTCATATAATAGTTGATAAATAGGCAATTTCATTTTCTGTAGCTTTAATCAAGAGTTCCTTCCCAAGTATTAACATCAGCATTCTTTCCTTAAGACTTCCCTTTCCTCTTGGTTCTCGTGTTCCCTTCCTGAGACATAAAATTAATCTCCTTCATCCACATGTAGGCAGATAGCTATTTATTAAAAATTCTGTTCTGTCTCTATGTATGACCTTGATATTTCGGAAAAGCTCATAAATAATGCAGCCAGCTTTCCTTGTAAATAAAATATAACCCTGTGTTTTTATTATTTATTTATGAAGAACTTTTCTTCTGATAAGTAACCCCCACTGTAGAGTTTATAGCTAGTGTGTAACCTTTTTATAACCCAAGTGTAGGGAGATAAGGAATTACATCTACATTTTAAAATTTTCTATGTTACAATCAAGGGAAGGGTGTATATAGGGAATTTGATTTGTTTTATGGTATAATTAAATATGATTCTAAGAGGTGTCTTATGTTGCATTAGGCTTTTTTCCTGTAAATTATAAAAATCTTAAGAATATTCTAAACCAACTACTATTTATATTAAAGGAACTGGTAATACCAGAGATGATGATCTTCTTTATGAATAGTTCTCCACTGTGAATTGTGTGTGTATGTGCATAATGCCTCGTTATATCTTCATATGGAACTTCTTAAACATTTAAAAAGATTAGTATGTAGAGTCACCACCTTGCATGTGTCATGATTCTTAATATATGGCCAGTCTCACCTATAACCCCCACCTCCTCCAGGATTTTAAACTACGAATCTGTGATTTCATTTGGAAACATTTCAGGGTATGTGTAAACATACCACAATACTATTATAATACCTAAAACCAGTTAACAGTATCACCAAATACCCATTCCATGTTCACATATTCCCTAATTGTTGTGCGTACTTGTGTGTGTGTGGAGGAAGTTTCAGCCTACCACACTGATACCCAAACTGCCCCATTTTTGGGCAGTGTGTGGCCTCTTTACATTGACTCCTAAATCTTTTTATATAACCTTAACAGACAAGATGTTCCAGGCTTATCTTGTACACTTCCTATCCTGGACCTGGAATCGATCCTTTTTCCTAACGATCCCTAGTTCCTTTTAGTGGGGAAATGGCATTTAGAGAACATAGTCTGGGTACTGGGCGTGTAGCATGTATTTTTTTTTTTTTTTTTTTTTAGCAGTTTTTCTTAAGTCACTATTATCACTGTTATCTTTAAACAGAACACTGGGCATCATTTAATCTTTTATTGATGACTTAGTATTATGGAATTTAGTTTTGGTACTGAGCGGTAAGCTGATGAGTCCCTAGAGCCACTGAAGTTTGTTTTCAGTTAGTTTTGTTTGCCCTTATATTAAGTGGTTCTGAATTCCAGTTCATTTTTAGTCATGGTTTTATTTTTGCCTTGTGACCCAGTCCTCCCTGCTGTCACTGGGGTTTGTTTCTCATTTACAGGGCTATTCAACCTGCTATCTGCACTCATTTCTTTTTCTTTTTTTGTTTTTTTTTTTTTGAGTCTTTCCCTGTCGCCAGGCTGGAGTGCAGTGGCGCCATCTCGGCTCACTGCAACCTCTGCCTCCCGGGTTCAAACGATTCTCCTGCCTCAGCCTCCCAAGTGGCTGGGGCTACAGGCGCCCGCCACCACGCCTGGCTAATTTTTGTATTTTTAGTAGAGATGTGGTTTCACCTTGTTGGCCAGGATGCTCTTGATCTCTTGACCTTGTGATCCGCCCGCCTCGGCCTCCCAAAGTGCTGGGATTACAGGCGTGAGCCACTGCGCCTGGCCTGCACTCATTTCTAAACTGCTTTTTCTCTCTGACTGGACTCCAGGCAAAACTGAGGGTTATGTTAGGAGATATGATTGGGTCTTATAGAGTATAATGTGCAGTTAGTTGGGAAGGAAAATCTAACCAGCTAAGCATTCAAGTGCATGAGTTTTTCATTTCTGTTAAGCTTGAAGGCTGTTATATTACATTTGTTGCCAGGCCTCCTTATGCTTCTCTAGACTGTGACAGTTTCTATGACTTTGGTTTGATGATCTTGCCAGTTTTAAGAAGTGCTGGTTGAGGCCGGGCGCGGAGAACTTCTCACAAGTTTCCAGGTGATGGTGGTGGTGTGGTCCCAGAGCTACACTTGGAGAATCACTCCTTTATGCTAAACTTTAAGGAATACTCAAAAGCTGCTCTAGACCTGACCTTAACGGAAACTTGCCTCTGGTGCTGTTGGCCTATAGAAAAGAAATTGACTTAATGCCGTTGTCACTACTGCTTGGACTGATACCATTTCTGATTCAGGAGCTAGACCTATACCACTGGGACGTGACTAAAAGTCTTACAGCAATGAGAATGGAACCTTGTTTCTTGACACGGCTCTATTCTTTTTTTTTTTTTTTTTTTGAGACGGAGTCTCGCGCTGTGTCACCCAGGCTGGAGTGCAGTGGCGCGATCTCGGCTCACTGCAAGCTCCGCCTCCCAGGTTCAGGCCATTCTCCTGCCTCAGCCTCCGAGTAGCTGGGACTACAGGCGCCCGCCACCACGCCCGGCTAGTTTTTTGTATTTTTAGTAGAGACGGGGTTTCACCATGTTAGCCAGGATGGTCTCGATCTCCTGACCTCGTGATCCGCCCGCCGCCTCCCAAAGTGCTGGGATTACAGGCTTGAGCCACCGCGCCCGGCCTTTGACACGGCTCTATTCTGAACTGAAGTTGCATTTGGGTGTGTTTGTTTGGAGGAGCCTAGGTCACATTCCTGCATTCTGGTTTTAAGGGAGATTGGGGATTTGCATTTGACTTCTATTTTGGGAAGCTGAAACTCATAAAATGGAAATTTCTTTAAATGTAAGAAGACTATTGGAAAGATGATAGACAGCCATGGATATGGCGGTTGTCAAACTACAGCAGTACTACTGAAAGTAACCTGTACACAAACTGTTTTTAATGTCTTCGAGGACACAAGGAACCTGAACCAGAATGTCAATCCATGTACTGCTTTCTTCATAGAAAAATGTCAGTAGAACTAAGCAATGTGCTTAATGTCTTAGTTTATTTTACATTGTGGCACAGACTCCTTATCTCATTCTTAGACAAGTAACAAACAGTCTGCATACCAAACTTAGAGTAATAAATCAGTATCAGGCTCCACCAAGATTTCAGGTGATGTACCAAGGGTCTCTTAGTCCTAACCTATAACTTTGTTTAAAAAAAAAAAAAAAAATCAACCGCCTGTGCCGTGGTTAAAACTTCGGGTTGTAAGAGGAGCCTTGGTTTAATACCAATTGAAGTGGAAAGGGTTTAAGGACAGTATTGGATTACATTAATCTTGTGAGATAACAATAACAATGTGGGGTTGTGGCAAAAAAAAAAGCTAGAGTAGATTTACCGTACCTTTTTTTTTTTTTTGAGACGGAGTCTCGCTCTGTCGCCCAGGCTGGAGTGCAGTGGCCGGATCTCAGCTCACTGCAAGCTCCGCCTCCCAGGTTCACGCCATTCTCCTGCCTCAGCCTCCCGAGTAGCTGGGACTACAGGCGCTGCCACCTCGCCCGGCTAGTTTTTTGTATTTTTTTTGTAGAGATGGGGTTTCACCGTGTTAGCCAGGATGGTCTCGATCTCCTGACCTTGTGATCCGCCTGTCTCGGCCTCCCAAAGCCGTACATTGTTAAGGGTATAGTCCCCTGAAGAAAGGAGATATTTCTGTTAGACTCTATGCTGGTATTGTGTTTAGATCAGACTGTCATATTTTATGTGGAACTTTGACTAAGTTTAGTTTGAAGGGTGAGCAGCTTGGATAATGAAGCATTTAGAAATCATGATTAGGAGAAATCTGGAGAAGAAAATAGGGTAGGTGTGAAATGTCAGATACTAGAAAATCTACTCTCTAATTCTGGACAGCATAACTAAAATCTTGGAGCAGATTGGGGGAATGTTACTAAAAAAAGATTTTTTTTTTTTTTTTTGAGAGAGTCTCGCTCTGTTGCCCAGGCTGGGTGCAGTTGTGCAGTCTCAGCTCACTGCAGCCTCCTCCTCCCCAGTTCAAGCGATTCTCAAGCCTCAGCCTCCCGAGTAGCTGGGACTACAGGTGCCTGCCACCATGGCCAACTAATTTTTTTTTTTTTTGGTAGAGATGGGGTTTTGCCATATTAGCCAGGCTGGTCTCGAACTCCTGACCTCAGGTGATCTGTCCCCTTCGGCCTCCCAAAGTGCTGGGATTATAGTCGTGAGCCACCGTGCCTGGCCAGTTTACCTTAGTTTATAAAGCTACTTTATAAGCTTTTTAATGTTTTCTTTTGGAGTGCAGTGTTGCCATCTTGGCTCACTGCAAACTCAACCTCCCAGGCGCAAGCGACAGACACACACAACCATGCCTGGCTAATTTTTGTATTTTTAGTAGAGATGGGGTCTCACTCTGTTGCGAGGCTGGTCTCAAACTCCTGGCCTCAAGCAGCCCTCCCACCTTGGCCTCCCAAAGTGATGGGATTATAGATGTGAACCACTGGGCCCGGCTAGGAAAATCTTAAAATCTTAAGTGCAGTGTAAAAAATGATTATTTTGTAGACTGTGAGTTTCTTTGTTTTTTTTTTTTTTTTTTGAGACAGAGTCTTGCTCTGTCGCCCAGGCTGGAGTGCAGTGGTGCGATCTTGGCTCACTGCAAGCTCCGCCTCCCGGGTTCATGCCATTCTCCTGCCTCAGCCTCCCCAGCAGCTGGGACTACAGGCGCCTGCCACTACTCCCAGCTAATTTTTTTTTTTATTTTTAGTAGAGATGGGATATCACTGTGTTAGCCAGGATGGTGTCAATCTCCTGACCTCGTGATCCACCCGCCTCGGCCTCCCAAAGTTCTGGGATTGCAGGCATGAGCCACCGCTCCCGGCCGACTGTGAGTTCCTTAAGAGCAAAATTTAAAAAATGATTTTTTTGTGTTAAAATATTCTGAGACCATTTTGTATATGTGTACTTTTTTATGAGCAAATAGATTGAAGTAGAGCAATAAAATAGCATAATTATTAAAATAAGAAACATAAAGCATTTCATTGCCTTTTGATTTAAATCTCATCAGCATAATTCTTTTATTACTCTGAGTGCCATTTGGGATATTCATTACAGTCTTTTTTTCTATATAATTTTTACATAGCTCATACTGTGCTATATATAACATTGTATTTTTTTATTTAACTTTTTCTGGCTTGGTATTCCTTCACTGAATGAATACGTAAAATGGGTAGGATATACCTACCATACTTAATAGTTTTATTTTATTTTATTTATTTTTTTTGAGACAGAATCTCATTCTGTCACCCAGGCTGGAATGCAATGGTACGATCTTGGCTCACTGCAAGCAATTCTTGGTTCAAGCAATTCTCGTACCTCTGTCTCCCAAGTAGCTGAGATTACAGGCACGCACTACCATGTCTGGCTAATTTTTGTATTTTTGGTAGAGATAGGATTTCACCACATTGACCAGGTTGGTCTCGAACTCCTGTCCTCAAGAGATCCACTTGCCTTGGCCACCCAAAGTGCTAGGATTACAGGCATGAGCCACTGTGCCCAGCCAATAGTTTTATTTTAAAATCCAGTGACACACAAGATAAAACATTTGAGTTTTAGGAACTATTCAGATTCTTTGAGCCCACTGGAGTTATTTTTTGTTGTAAATTGGTTGAAATAGGTATTTTCTTGGAGTTCGAACATCTTTAAACAAAAAGGTTTTGGTCGTAGTACATTTCATGTTACTTATATCTTTATCAAATTTAGTGTAAAGATGCCAGGTGTGGTGGCTCACGCCTATAATCCCAGCACTTTGGGAGGCCAAGGCAGGTGGATCACTTGAGGTCAGGAGTTTGAGACCAGACTGGCCAACATGGTGAAACCCCACCTCTCCTAAAAGTACAAAAATTAGCTGTGAGTGGTGGTGGGCACCTGTAATCTCAGCTACTCGGGGGGCTGAGGCAGGAGAATCACTTGAACCCTGGGAGGTGGAGGTTGCTGTGAGTTGAGATCACGCCATTGCACTCTAGCCTGGGCGACAAGAGTGAAACTTCGTCTCAAAAAAAAAAAAAAAATTATTATAAGTTTTACTTGTAAGAGGAACGTAGTAGTAGGACACAGCTTGAGTCTTAGAAATACTTTAAGTTATTACGTGTTCTCTTGTTTATATCAAAATTATTAGGTCTTTACTCCATTTATTTATTGTATTCTTTTTTTCTTTTTGTATTGCTGTTGTTAATTCAGACATTCTGAATCGAGTGACATAGTCATTTTTCCCTTTGGATGTCAAGCATTATAAGTAGCCATTGCATGGCTGGACGTGGTGGCTCACACCAGTAATCCTAGCACATTGGGAGGCCGAGGCAGGTGGATCACCTGAGGTCAAGAGTTCAAGACTAGCCTGGCTAACATGGTGAAACCCTGTCTCTACTAAAAATACAAAAAAATTAGCCTGGTATGGTGGCAGCTCCTTTAATCCCAGCTACTTGGGAGGCTGAGGCAGGAGAATAGCTTGAACCCAGGAGATGGAGGTTGCAGTGAGCCGAGATTGCGCCATTGCTCTCCAGCCTGGGCAGCAGAGCAACAACTCCATCTGAAGAAAGGAAAAGAAAAAAAAAAAAGAAGAAAGGAAGTAGGCAATGCATTAGATAATTTCTCCCTTTTTCTTATTGCTCAAATGAAAGCAACAAATACGGGATATATGGAACTGTTGACAAAGGCTGGCATACTGATATTCTCAGCCTTCTAAATTTCAAGTTTAATGTTGTTGAAGGCTGGCAATACAGTAATTACTTTGTTTGTGATGCTATAAAGATACATGTTAATAGGGAAGGGTATGAGCTGGAAGTCTCAGCATGGAACTGAGTCAGAATCATGAGGTTGGAAGTGACTTCTGGTCTTTTCTGGCTACATATAAAGTCATTTGATCACCACTTTTTTGCTTTATTCATGAAATAAATACTACCAATTTAATAATGACAGCTAACGTTTATCAACTTTATTCTATATGCCACACTAAGTACTTTTTACATGAACTGTTAGCTAATGATTGTGACCTATTAGCTGCCATGTTATAAAAAATAATGCAGCATTTTGTGTGATGAGAGCTGTTTTCTCCTTGATTTGTGGTTGGTTGCTAATGCATTAGGATACGCTTATTTGTAAACTTTCTCATATTTAGGGTGAATTGAATTTTCTAGATGTTGTAGTAAAGGCATTCTTGTAAAAAGCCGTTTTTTTGTCTTTCTATATTGTAGAATTGCAGTATGTTAGAAGTACTTGAGGTGGATGATCACTTCTTAAAAAAAAAAGAGAAAGACAATTACTCGATATACTCTCAAAGGGATCATGATTTCTAGAACCGAACACTGTCCTGAAGCCTGGAGAGAGCCAGGCTTTGTGGGTATAGAGTGGGTCTAAACTGTGGGCCAGAGCCATCAGGGGTTGGGAGTAATGGAAACCTACTTAGTCTTGGCTGCATCTTTAACGGCTGCATTTTTGTTTTGTTGATTCATTTGTCTCAGTTCCTAATTATAAACACATTAATGTTGAGAGGTATGGGTGTTTTGGTTATGTGTGTATTTTGGTAGAAGGTAGGGATAGGAGGGGATACGTCTTATTAGAGAAAAATAAGAACAGAGATTTTGGTTTTTCTCTTTCCCTGATTCCCCAGAGCCCTTTATCACTCTGTACTAATCAGTAGCTACTAGTAATACTAAAGTGTTACGTGGAAAAGTTGTTTAACTTACTAAACAATGTGGATTTAATAATAAAAATACCAGTAAAATTAGCACAGAGAACAGATTTCTTTCATGATTTCAAATGGTAATATGAGATAGTTGCACATTTTTTCCTTCCAATGGATTTCTCATCCCTCTTTTTCTCAAAGTTTTATCAAACCTTCTGTTGACCAGAAGTTGTTGCTTTGACTTAGAGACCCTACGTGTTTGTTCCTTAAAATAATTACCATTAATGACATGGAACTCAAACCAGCAGTCATCCTGTTTCTGCAGTGATTGCACTTACACTATTAAATCTATAGCGAGGCTAGTTTCAAGGTCTCATGGGAATGAACACATAGAGATACTTCTCGACTTAACCATGGAGCTATACCCATTATAAATTGGAAATATCATTAAATGCATTTAATACACTTATGGAACATCATAGCTTAGCCTAGCTACCTTAAATGTGCCTAGAACACTTATATTAGCCTACAGCTGGGCAAAATCTTCTAACAGAAAACCTGTTGTTGACAAAGGCTGGCATACTTATATTCTCAGCGTTTTAAATTTCAGAAGGTTTAATATTGTTGAAGGCTGGCATTATAGTAATTAGTTTGTTCATGATGCTATAAAGATACATGGTAGGCTGGGCACGGTGGCTCATGCCTGTAATCGCAGCACTTTGGGAGGCCGAGGCGGGCAGATCACCTGAGGTCAGGAGTTCAAGACCAGCTTGGGCACATGGTGAAACCCTGTCTTTACTAAAAATACAAATACTGGCTGGGCACAGTGGCATGTGCCTGTGATCCCAGCTACTTGGGAGGCTGAGACAGGAGAATCACTTGAGCCTGGGAGGCGAAGGTTGCGGTGAGCCAAGAT
Organism: Papio anubis; assembly: GCF_008728515.1. Lineage (NCBI taxonomy): Eukaryota > Metazoa > Chordata > Mammalia > Primates > Cercopithecidae > Papio > Papio anubis. The sequence continues at coordinate 4,830,625 of NC_044992.1, forward strand.
TGTGCCACTGCACTCCAGCCTGGGTGACAAGAGTGAGACTCCGTCTCAAGAAAAACCCAAAAAAGATATATGGTAATAGGGAAAGGTATAAGCTGGGAGTCTAAGCATGGAACTGAGAATCATGAGGTTGGAAGTGACTTCTGGTCTTTTCTGGCTACATACAAGGTCATTTGATTATTATTATTATTTTTTGTTATTCATTAAATAAATACCACCAATTTAATAATGACAGCTGACATTTATCAAGTTATAATAAAATGTTGTGTATATCATGTAATTTATTGAATCCTGTAGTGAAAGTTGAAAGTGAAAAAGAGTGGTTATATGAGTACCATAATAAAATGGAAAAATTGTAAGTGAAACCATCAGTTTGAACCATCTGTATTGGTTTTAGTTCATTGTCAAAGAAATACACATCTGCATAGAAGAGAACTTTGAGAAGCATATGGAAGGCTGGGTGCGGTGGCTCATGCCTGTAATCCCAGCACTTTGGGAGGCCGAGGTGGGCGGATCATTTGAGGTCAGGAGTTCGAGACCAGCCTGACCAACATGTGAAACGCCATCTCTACTAAAAATACAGAAATTAGCTAAGCATGGTGGTGCATGCCTGTAGTCCCAGCTACTTGGGAGACTGAGGCAGAAGAATCACTTGAATATGGGAGGCAGAATTTGCAGTGAGCCGAGATCGCACCACTGCACTGTAGCCTGGGCAACAGAGCGAGACTCTGTCTCAAAAATAAAAAAGCATATGGAAGAAATTAATGGGCCATAATTCTGTTACTCATACATGAAGCATTGGTACATTTTTTCCCATGTTTTTTTCCTATACATTTTAAAAATCAGCTCTCAATTAAATTGAGTGAGTGATTGGGAGAGGGGATAGCCTTCAAAGATAATCTCAGATCTTGATTAAAATTGTAGGCAAATCATCATTATCTGGAGTGACTTGTAGCAGGAAACTTGGATCTCTGCTGGCCTAAGTAGTTAGTGGTTGATTAGGACTAACTGATACCCCCTAAAGGGATTATGGTCATAGCTTTAAGGCTGGGATGCTGTTGGGGCAAAAGAGGAGATCAGGGGTTTGGACAGCTGGACCTCCTATCTTATGCTTCAATCAAAAGAACCCTTCGGTTTGGTCAGGGAAGGCAATCATTTAACCAACTGAGTCCAAATTACAGTGTCCATAAAGTAAAAAAAAAGTCTGCTAATCCCCGCACACCATGATCAATATTGAAAACATGGAAGAAAACCAGATCATCTCTCAGTAATTGAGAGTTCATATAGAATGTACAGTTCTGTATCCTCTCTCTGTGAATGGGTTTTTGATTATGATCTCAGTATAATGGTAATGGATCATTTTGGAGTTGGAAGAATAGTTCAGTCTGGTATGGCGGCACTAATTAGGGAACCTATTAGATTCTGCTTGTGACATTTGAGAGAAATGGGAAATAGCAAGATTGGCAGTGGGTTCATGTGTGGGATAATTAGCTCAAATAATCCAGTATTTAACAGTTCTAAAATTGAATTGCTATTCAGTTGCACAAAGGCACTTTAGAAGCTCTTTTTTTGTGGGGAAGTTGGTCTTATGTGATTCTCTGTATATTTGTGGTTTCACTTTACATGACTCATTTACAGTTGTGTATTAAGTCTAATAGAAGGGTCTTTTTTTTTTTTTTTGAGACAAGAGTCTCACTCTGTCACCCAGGCTGGAGTGCAGTGGCGTGATCTCGGCTCACTGCAACCTCCGCCTCCTGGGTTCAAGCGATTCTCCCGGCCCAGCCTCCTGAGTAGCTGGGATTACAGGCGCCTGTCACCATACCTGGCTAATTTTTGTATTTTTAGTAGAGATGGGATTTCTCCATGTTGGCCAGGCTGGTCTCGAATGCCTGAGCTCAGGTGATCCACCTGCATTGGCTTCCCAAAGTGCTGGGATTACATGCGTGAGACACTATGCCTGGCCTGTCTTACTTTTTTTTAACATTAGAATATCCTAGCATATGGTGGATTTTTGGAAGAGACTTGACTACTTGTTTCATGTATAGCAGTGTGCAGCTGGAATATTAATTTATTGTTTTATAAATTTATTTATAAATAAAAGTTATTACTTGTTAACTAGTATTTTTTTCCCCCAGTTTCTCTTCAGCAACGGGTAGCAGAATTGGAAAAAATTAATGCAGAATTTTTACGTGCACAACAGCAGCTTGAACAAGAATTTAATCAAAAGAGAGCAAAATTTAAGGAGTTATATTTGGCTAAAGAGGGTAAGTTCATAAGTCTCCCACCACCTTCAATGCGAAAATGGCCTCAAAGTGTTGAGTTTCTTGGTAGTAGTGTTAATTTTATCATTGAATAAGCCTTGATTTTATTGGTACTTGCATAATAAAAGAATACTGTTTAAAGGCCAGATTAAGAATGAGATTGAAAAAACAAGTTGAAAAATGCCTTCTTCAGATTTTGCCTTTTTTTGATCTTACTGTTGATATTTAGGTTGCATAGCCTTGAGATAAGAGACGGTCATTGCTCTTACACTTGAGATACAGTTGTGGGCAAACTAGGATTGTTGGCATTCTAATAACATCTTTAGCTGTGTTTAATTCCGTGAAACATCAGTTTTACCCAACAAATATTCAGTTGTCAATAAATATTTATTTAATATCTACTATGAGGCAGACATTATACTTACGTGTTGGGTATACAGAAGGAGCAGAATTCATGTGGTTCTTTAACTTGGTTGAACTCAATGAGCCAAACAGATGTTAAGTAATTGTGTGATGAGTTGTTAAAAAAGAAATTGCAGGCCGGGCGCGGTGGCTCATGCCTATAATCCCAGCACTTTGGGAGGCCGAGGCGGGCGGATCACCTGAGGTCGGGAGTTCGAGACTAGCCTGACCAACGTGGAGAAACCCCGTCTCTACTAAAAATACAAAATTAGCCGGGCGTGGTGGCGTGTGCCTGTAATCCCAGCTACTCGGAAGGCTGAGGCAGAAGAATCACTTGAACCCAGAAGGCAGAAGTTGAGGTGAGCCGAGATCGCGCCGTTGCACTCCAGCGTGGGCAAGAAGAGTGAAACTTCATCTCAAAAAAAAAAAAAAAAGGAAAAGGAAAACTATCAGGAAAATACATGAGAGAACATGGTGGGGGACCTAATTTGAAGGATCAGGGAAGGGGCTTACATTCTGAGTACTGACCTAGAATAATGTGGATATGGTTTCCACGGCTCTCTAGACCAGTGGTTCTCAAAGTGTGGTTGTGGAACAGCATCATTATCATTATCATCACCTGGGAAGGTTGTTAGAAATGCAAATGTTTTGGTCCCACCCAGATTTACTGAGTTAGAAACTGGAATTTGGGTCCAGATGCACACTAAATTTTGAAAACTGCTTTATTCTGTAATAGAATAGTGGCGCTCAAATTCTAACATGGATAAAAATCACCTGGAGAGCTTGTGAAACCACAGTATGTTTGGGTGGAGCCCAGAAATTTACATTTCTAATAAGCTCATAGATGATTCCAGTTACTGCTAGTTCAAGTACTACAGTCTGAGAAATCCTGTTCTAGACTAGTGATCATGCAGCTTTTTTAACTTGTGAACTCTGTAAAATATATACTTACATACAACCTTTATACATTTTAAAGTTGATGTTTAAAATTTTTTGCTTGAAAAGATGTGAAGGATATATGTTTTATATTGTTGATATTTACAATTTAAATGAAAACTTCGTGCTTTTTCTTTTTTTTGAGATGGAGTCTCGCCCTGTTGCCCCAGGCTGGAGTGCAGTGGCGCGATCTCAACTCACTGCAACCTCTGCCTCCCGGATACAAGCGATTTTCCTGCCCCAGCCTCCCGAGGAGCTGGGATTATAGGCATGTACCACCACGCCCCGCTAATTTTTGTATTTTTAGTAGAGACAGGGTTTCACCATGTTGGTCAGGCCGGTCTCGAACTCCTGACCTTGTGATCCGCTCTCCTCGACCTCCCAAAGTGCTGGGATTACAGGCGTGGGCCACCGCGCCTGGCCAACTTCGTGCTTTTAGACATATCCAGTGGAATGAAAATATCAGTGATTTAATGTCCATTGTCATCTGTTTAACAAAAAAACACACGAATAGCTTTGTAGCAGAGATTTTACAGTGGTTTTCCTCCTTGAGTTTTCTTCTTTACATCTGTTTTAGAATTTTGTTCTTAAAAATGGTTTTGGAATTTGAATGTGCATTTGTTTCTTTTTCTTTCTTTTTTTTTTTTTTTGAGACCGAGTCTCACTCTGTTGCCCAGGCTGAAGTGCAGTGGTGTGATCTTGGCTCACTGCAACCTCCGCCTCCTGGATTCAAGCGACTCTCGTGCCTCAGCCTCCCTAGTAGCTGGGATTACAGGCCCATGCCTCAATGTGCTGTCTCAAAAGAAATAAGTTCTGTCTGGTTATTCAGTATCTTTATATGAATGTATCTTCTCCCTTTTAAAATTTGTTTATGCTTTTGAATTAATCAAGCACCACTGTCCTTCTGCAATGGTATATTCTTGTCAAGATGACCTGTAAAACATTCGATGTATATATAAAAGGTTGTGGTAGTATTTTCTCTGATGATCAGTTGAAACCCAGCAGTATTGATGCTGGCTAATGATATCCATTTTCTCCTTTACCTCTTATACCAAAACCTCTGTAGCTTGTTCATCCTGTCTACAGCTAATTGAAGTCAATCTTGCCTAAACCTTGTTTGTTTTGCTTTCTTTTTGTGTGTCCCCAGTAAAGCTGTTAGGATTCCTTCGTTTTCTTATTTTCTTTGAAATTATAAAATTGAATTTTCCCAAAAATTCTGAAGAAATGAAAATGACCAAGAGCCTCCCATTTCTGAAATGCCTTATCAACTGCAGTTTTAGATCTGTGAATTAAAGAGCTTGTAACATGGGTTGGTTCAAAAACCATGCTTAGTTTGTTAAAATTTCATTGATGACATCTAAATACAGTAAATAGTCTTTTTGTGTACTGTTGTATCTTTACTGTCCAAAGCGGTCAATAAACTTAGCTGGCCATAGCAAACAGTTGGGGTAGCTTTTTACAAAATTTCAAAAAAATACTCTGATCCTTTTTGAGAGTTTTTGAGAGACATTCGTAAAGAAAATGCATAGTATATAAAAGGTCATATGCTGATTACTTAGTTTTTGTCTTGGCTGTTAGCCTATATCATAATAAAAATCAAATGTAAAGATTTCCCCTGAGACAGCAGCTTTTATTGTATCTACTGTGAAGTCTAAATCTAGTTTTAATGATTGCCACAGGTGTTTACAGTATAAACCAGGATTTTGATGTGGACAGCAGTCTTTGTTTTATCTTTCAGGAAAACCAGGTCAAGGTAACTCTGAAAGTCCAAACATTGGTTTTTTCCCAGTAGGTCCAGCTTTTGCTTTAGTGTTGTGATAGCTGTGTTTGCACTTGTTTGGAGAATAGCTGAAATATAAGTGCAGATGGTAATGAGAAATGCACCTTTTTACTTCTCTTACTGTCTGTTCTTTTCTTAGTGCCTATTCTTTTTTTTTTTTTGAGATGGAGTCTTGCTCTGTCACCCAGCCTGGAGTGCAGTGGCACGATCTCGGCTCACTGCAGCCTCTGCCTCCTAGGTTCAAGTGATTCTCCTGCCTTAGCCTCCTGAGTAGCAGGGACTTACAGGCACATGCTGCCACACCCGGCTAATTTTTGTATTTTTTAGTAGAGATGGGGTTTCACCATGTTTCCCAGGCTGGTCTTAGTACCCGTTCTTTTCCAAGCCGACTTTAGCTGGGAATGTTATAAATATTTCTGAAAGTTTTATTGCTTTTCTGTTGAAGTATTTTCTGATTTAGCTTTTCTTTAACTACAGAGCTTGGCACTACAGCAGTGTTTGTTTTGTGCTCTGGAAATTTGTAGTGTTGCCAATGAGTAAGAGACGGTTACATGAAACAGAACAAAAGGCCATATAGTTCTCAATCTGACGAAAAATAGTAGGAATAGAGCTTATAGCTAATCACCAGAAGACATTGAAGTTTTCTACTGGGGTTCAGAAAGTCTTTATACATGGTTGTAATTTATATATAAAGCTGTTATGCTAACTAATCAGAATTTCAATAGTGAAAAGCTAGATATAGGAAGCTATCTGTGGTTCCAGTGTCATAAACTTGCACTTAGATATGGAAATGAAAACAGTATATAAAATTAACAAGACCCATTAGTAATACTGTAAACAAATGATTAGAAATTAAAATAGTGTTTGCCAATAGATTTAATCAGTAGAGACGATACAGAGATTTTAGTAAATTAGAAAGCAGTACTGAGGAGTTCTCCCTCCTAGTGAGACAAAGAAGGAAATATGAAAGAACATAAAGACATAGAGGATGAATTGAGAGCCTTCAACACACATCTGAAAAGAGTTCCAGGGGAAGAGAATGGAAGGGATAGTAAAGAATATTGGAACAGATAACTTAGATTTTTACTAATAAAAAATGTGAGTCCTTAACGTCAATACTGACTACTAAACAGGATAAATAATAGTAAATTCAAGCCGGGTGTGGTGGCTCATGTCTGTAATCCCAGCACTTTGGGAGGCTGAGGTGGGTGGATTACTTGAGGTCAGGAGTTCGAGACCAGCCTGGCCAACATGATGAAACCCCATCTCTACTAAAAATACAAAAAAACTAGCCAAACATGGTGATGCACATCTCTAATCCCTGCTACTTGGGAGGCTGAGGCAGGAGAATTGCTTGAACCCAGGAGGCGGAGGTTACAGTGAGCGTAAATTGTACCACTGCACTCCAGCCTGGGCAACAGAGTGAGACTTCATCACAAAAAACAAAACAAAACAAAAAATAGTAAATTCATACCATGGTACATCTTTTATATGATAGAACATCAAGAATCAAAAGAAAATGTGAAAAGCTACCAGAGCAAAGAAACAATTACAAGAGATACTTTGCAAGCACCATAGATGCCAGAAGACAATGAAATAAGATCTCCAAAGTGCATAGAAAAAATAATTGTCAACCTAAAATTTTATATGCTGCTAAATTATTTAAGAGTGAGGGCAAAATAGATATTTTAGGCATATAAAAACTAAGCACTTAGCCATCTATGTAATCACTAAAAGTACTGCTAGTAGGTCAGCTGTGGTGGCTCACGCCTGTAATCCTAGCACTTTGGGAGGTGGAGGCTGGCGGATTGCTTGAGTTCATGAGTTTGAGAACAGCCTGGGCAACATGGTGAAGCCGTGTGTCTACTAAAATACAAAAAATTAGCTGGGCGTGGCAGTGTGTGCCTATAGTCCCAGCTACTTGGGAGGCTGAGGCAGGAGGATTGCTTGAACCCGGGAGGCGGAAGTTGCAGTGAGCCGAGATCGTGCCACTGCACTCCACCCTGGGTGACAGAGCGAGACTCCGTCTCAAAAAAAAAAAAAACCAACAACAAAAAAAGAACTGCTAGTAGAGATAGACATTCGCAAAAAGAAAACATAGAGGAAATATATAGGATGTAAGAAATAGGATAGGGCGGGTGCTGTGGCTCATACCTATAATCCCAGCACTTTGGGAGTCCAAGGCGGGTGGATTGCCCGAGGTCAGGAGTTTGAGACCAGCTTGGCCATTGTGGTGAAACCCCATCTACTAAAATGCAAAAATTAGCTGGATGTGGTGGCAGGCACCTGTAATCCCAGCTACTTGGGAGGCTGACATAGGAGAATTGCCTGAATCCAAGAGATAGATGTTGCAGTGAGCTGAGATCACGCCACTGCACTCCAGCCTTGGTGACAGAGCAAGACTCTGTCTCAAAGGGAAAAAAAAAAAAAAAAAAAAAAAACAGTGTAAGAAACAATACAAAATACAGAAATTGATAAAAATATATATTTTTAAATTTTTATCTTTTGAGATTGAGTCTTGCTCTGTCGCTCAGGCTGGAGTGCTGTGGTGCTGTGATGGCTGACTGCAACCTCTGCTTCCTGGGTTCAGTTGATTCTCCTGCCCTAACTTTCTGAATAGCTGGAATTATGGGCACCTGCCACCACGCCTGGCTAATTTTTGGAGGAGACACATCCCCACTTATTCTTTGAGGCTAGTGTTATCTTGACCTCAGAACGAAGGAAGACATCACAAGAAACTTAGCCCAGTATTCCGTGGGAATATAGATGCACAAATTCTCACCAAAGAACCAGCAAATCAAATTAAGCTACAGGTAAAAAGAATCACACAGCATGAAAAGTGGGATTCATCCCAGGAATTCAAGGTTGGTGCAACACCTGAAAATCAGTAGGATAAGAAACAAAGACACATGATCATCTTACTAGACAGAAAAAGTATTTGACAAAACCCAACACTGTTTCATGATAAAAACACTAAAACAGGAATAGAAGGGAACTTTGTCATCCTGAAAATGGGCTTCTACGAAAAACTTACAGCTAACATCACACTTAATGTTTAAAGACCAAATGCTTTTCCCCTAAAGCCAGAAACAGGACAATTATGTACACTCTGACCACTTCTGTTCAACATTGGAAGTGAGGATCTATCTAGGGCACTTACCCAAAGAAAGAAAAAGGAAGGGAATCCACATTGAAAAGGAAGAAATAAAACTACTTTTCTCTGATGGCATCCTCTTTCATGTACAGACTCCAAGGGAATCCACCACAAAACTAGTTAAAACTAATAAGTGAGTTCAGCAAGATTCAGGATATAAGAGCACCATACAAAAATCAGCTATATGTATGAAAATGGCGTTAAAGAAACAGTTCCATTTACAATAGCATCAAAATGAATATTTAGGAATACATTTAACAAAATAAACTCAAAACTTGTACTCTGAAAACTTCACTATTAAAAGAAATTAAAGGAGATCTGGGCTGGGCGCAGTGGCTCACTGCTGTAATCTCAGCACTTTGGGAGGCTGAGGCGGGCGGATCACCTGAGGCTAGGAGTTCAAGACCAACCTGGCCAACATGGTGAAACCCTGTCTCTACTAAAAATGCAAAAATTAGCCAGGTGTGGTGGTGCACGCCTGTACTCCCAGCTACTTGGGAGGTTGAGGCGGGAGAATCGCTTGAACCTGGGAGGTGGAGGTTGCATCGAGCTAAGATCGCGCCACTGCACTTCAGCCTGGGAGACAGAGTGAGACCCTGTCTCACACACACAAAAAGGAGATTTAAATAAATAGACATCTCATGTCCATGGATTAGAAGTCTTAATATTGTTATGGTGGCACCACTCCTCAGATTGATGTACAGATTAAATGCAGTGCCTTTTAATATCCCAGTTGGCTTCCTTGTAGGAATTGACAACTGATCCTAAAATTTATATGGAAATTCTAGGGATCTAGAATTGTCACAACAACCTTTAAAAAGAAAAATGTTTGAAGACTCACACATCTTGATTCCAAAACTTATTGCAAGGCAACAGTAATCCAGACAAGGTGGCACTATCCGAAGGACAGACATAGATCAATGGAATAGAATTACATTCTCAGTTGCTTTTCCACAAGGTGCCAAAACCGTTCACTGGGGGAAAGAATAATCTCTTCAACAAATTGTGGTGAGACATTTGGATATCTACATGTGAAAGAATGAAGTTGGACCCCCTGCCATCTGCCAGAGTTAACTCAAAATGTATAAGGACCTAGATGTAAAAGGTAAACTATAACTCTTAGAGGAAAAATAGGGTTAAGGTTTTGTGACCTTGGATTAGGCAGTGTTTTCTTAGGTATGACACTAAAAGTAGAAGCAACTAAAGAAAAATGAGATAAATTGAACTTCATCAAAATTAAAAATATTCATGTTTTCAAGGATACCATAAAGTGAAAAGACAACCCACAGAATGGGGCAGAATCTTGCAATTATTATATTGGATAAGGGTCTAGATTACATAAAGACATTACAACTCAATAGCAAAAAGACAGTCCAACTAAAAATGGACAGTGAATCTGAATAGGCATTTCTCCAGAGGAGAAACACAAATGGCCGATAAGTATGTCGTAAGGTGATCAGTGACATTAGCCCTCAGGAAAACACAAATCAAAATTACAATATGCCACTTAGTACCCACTAGGATGGCTATAATTAATACGTCTGACATTAACAAATGTTGGCAAGGATGTGGAGAAATTGGAACTCTCATACACCACTGGCAGGAGCGTAAAATGATATGTTAGCTTTGGAAAACAGCCTATCACTTCCTCAAACAGTTAAACATAGAGTTACCATTTGACTCAATAATTCCACTCCTAGGTATATACACGCAAAAAATGAAAACGTTTCCATACATAAACTTGTACATGGATTTTTGTAGCAGCATTATTCATAATAGTGAAAAAGGAATATCCTAAGTGTCCATCAACTGATGAATACATAAACAAAATGTGTTTTTTCTTATCCATAAAAAGGAATGAAGTACCAGTTCTACAACATGAGTGAACCTTGAAAAAACATGCCAAGTAAACAAAGCCAGTCAGAAAACATCACATATTTTATGATTCTGTTTATATGAAATATCTAGATTGGCAGTCTGTAGAGATAGAAAGTAGAATATTTGTTTTCTAGGGTTGGTGGGGTGAGGAGTTGGAGATGAAAGAGCACAAGGTTTTTTCTGGAGTGATGAAAAAGTTCTAAAATTGATAGTGGTGATGGTTGTACAAGTCTGATTGAATATACTAAAAAGTCATTGAATTATATACTTTAAATGAATTGTTTTATATGTGTGATACTGTAAAATATATATTTGGGGCGGGTGCGGTGGCTCACACCTGTTATCCTAGCACTTTGGGAGGCTGAGGTGGGCGGATCACCTGAGGTTAGGAGTTTGAGACCAGCCTGACCAACATGGAGAAACCCCATCTCTACTAAAAATACAAAATTAGCTGGGCGTGGTGGCGCATTCCTGTAATTCCAGCTATTCGGGAGGCTGAGGCAGGAGAATTGCTTGAACCTGGGAGGCGGAGGTTATGGTGAGCTGAGATCATGCTATTGCACTCCAGCCTGGGCAATAAGAGTGAAACTCCATTAAAAAAAAAAAAAAATATATATATATATATATATATATATGTATATAAAAAATATATAAATATATAAAGTGATAAGTGTCTTTGTTAATGAGCTGACTGATGGCTGGCAGCCCCTAGGTAATTTCAGGATAGGGGATGGTCACCAGAAAGACCAACACAGGAGTAGAGGTTGGAACTTCCAACCCTGCCTCCCAACCTCCAGGTAGAGGAGAGGAGCTAAAGGTTAAGTTGATCATTAGGGGCCATTTAATCATGTCCATGTAATAAAGCCTCTAATAACTGAAAAGGACAGGGTTTGGAGAGCTTCCAGGTAACTGAAGATGTGAAGGTTCCTGGAGGGTGGTGCCCCAGAGAAGGCATAGAAGCTCCATGCCCCTTCCCACATGCCTTGTCCTGTGCACCTTTTTCTCTGTACCCTTTGTAATAGTCTTATAATAATCTGGTAAATGCAACTAAATGTTTCCCTGAGTTCTGTGAGCCCAGTGACAAATTAATCAAACCTAAGGAGATGGTTGTAGAAACGTCAATTTATAGCTGGTCAGTCAGAAACACAGGTAAAATAATTTTGAAGCTTACAATTGATATCAGAAGTGGGCTTCAGTCTTGTTAGACTGAATTTTCAGCTTGTGTGATCTGATGCTATTTCCAGGTAAATAGTGTCAGAATTAAATTAGAGGATACCCAATGGGAGTATGCTACCAAAATTACTGATTGGTTACTGGTGGACGAAAAGTAATATGTGAATTATATCTCAATGAAGTTGTTACAAAAAAGTACAGTAAGCCAATCTAAGTAAAAAAAAGATTACTAACACAAGAGAAATTACTAATATCAGAAATGAAAGAGGAGACTGCACTCTAGATCCCATAATAGTAAAAGGATAATATAAGAAAATTATGGAACAACTTCATGATTAGTAACCTTTCAAAAAAGAAAGCACTGTGCCCAGTTGTGTTCACTGGTGAGTTCTATCTGCCATTTAAGGAAGACACTATACCATGAGTTACACCAATCTCTCCGAGTCTCTATTCTCTATAATCTTTCAGAAGATAGAAACAGAGGGAATACTTCCTAACTCATTCTGTGAGGTCTGCATAATCCTAGTCTTAAAACCATACAAAGACATTTAAAGAAAACTACAGACTCATATCTGTCATGCACATATATGCAAGATTCCTTGACAATATCTTAGCAAATCCAATCCAACAATGTATAAAAGTTACACACTGCAGCCAAGTGGCATTTGTGTAGGTACTCAAGACTGGTTCAACATTCAAAAATCAATGTGTAACTTACCATATTTGAGGTGATAGATATGCTAATTGTACTGATTTGATCATTTCACAATGTATAGATGTATCAGAATACCACTTTGTACCCAACACATATGTACAATTATTATTTTTCAATTAAAAAGTTTAGGCTGGGAGCGGTGGCTCACGCCTGTAATCCCAGCACTTTGGGAGGCCGAGGTGGGTGGATCACGAGGTCAGAAGATCCAGACCATCCTGGCCAACATGGTGGAACCCTGTCGCTACTGAAATACAAAAAATTAGCCAAGCGTGGTGTGCACCTGTAATCCCAGCTACTAGGGAGGCTGAGGCAGGGGAATCGCTCAAACCCAGAGGCGGAGATTGCAGTGAGCTGAGATCATGCCATGGCACTCCAGCCTGGTGACAGAACGGGACTCCGTCTCAAAAAAAAGAAAAAAAGAAATTTGTCACATATTTTTTTCCTTTTTGAGACCCAGACGGAGTTTCACTTCATCACCCAGGCTGGAGTGCAGTGGCGCAATCTCGGCTCACTGCAACCTCTGCCTCCCAGGTTCAAGCGATTTTCCTGCCTCAGTCTCCCAAGTAGCTGCAATTACAGGCACCTACCACACCTGGCTGATTTTTGTATTTTTAGTAGAGATGGGGTTTCACCATGTTGGCCAGGCTGGTCTTGAACTTCTGACCTCAATCTGCCTGCCTTGGCCTCCCAAAGTGTTGGGATTACGGGTGTGAGCCACCAAGCCCAGCTTACCAGAGAAATTTAACAAGGATATTGAAATAATTAAATTAAACAGAAGTCTCAGAACTGATAAATGTATTTTCTCAACTGGAAAATTCATTAGAGGCTTTCAGTAGCAAAATGGATCAAGCAGAGGAAAGAAGCAGTGACCTTGAAGACAGGCTGTTTGAAAAAACAAAGAGGAGAAAAAAGAATGAAAGCAATGAAGATGACCTACAGGATGTAGGAAAGTATTTCAAAAGACCAAAGTTAAGAATTGTTGGTCTTCAAGAGGGAGTTGAGCAAGAGCAAAGGTAGAAAGCTTATTCAAAGAAATAGCAGAAAACTCTCCAAAACTTGGGAAGGATATAAATATCCACATGCAGGAAGGCCAGAGGGCACCAAAGGAATTTGACCCAAATAAAACTACCCCAAGGCATATAAGAACCAACTCTCAATGGTCAAGGACAAAGAGAGGATCCTAAAAGTAGCAAGAGAAAAGTAGCAAATAACCCTAATGGAGCTTCAGTTAGTCTGTCAACAGACTTCTTAGTACAAACCATAAAGGTAAGGAAGGACTGGAATGACATCTTCAGTGTGCTGTGCTGAAAGAAAAAAAAAATTGAACATCTAAGAATCATATATCCAACAAAGTTATCCTTCAGATATGAAGGAGAGATATATTCTTTCCCAGACAAAAGTTGAGAGAATTGACAACTACTAGATCCATCCCACAAGAAGTGCTAAAGGGAGTTCTTCCATTTGAAATTTTGAAAATGCTAAGACACCAAAAAAAAGAAGTATAAAACACACTGGTAAAATTAAGTACATGGACAGACTCAGACATGGACAGAGTTAGACTCTTAATACTACAATTGGTAACTCTAGTATAAAGCCCAAAAGACAAATCTACCAAGAACAGTAATAGCTATGGCAGCCTATTCAGAGATAGGTAATGTAGATATGTTTAAGTTGAGACTACTAAAATTCAGAATGTGGGGAAAGTGGAGCTAAGTTGTAGAGGTTTTTTCCCCACTTTTTTCTTTGTTTCTATTTTTTAAGATGTATTCTCTTTAAAGTAACTTGTTATCTACGAGATGTTTTTTGTAAGCCTTGTGATAAAAACAAAACAAAAACCTATAATAGATTCACTAAAAATCAAAAGCAGTGAATTAAGACATACTACCAGAAAAAATCATTTAGCCCCAAAGACAGAAAGGAAGAGAGGAGTTACAAAGCAACCAGAAAACAAGCAATACAATGGCAGTAGTTTAAGTCCTTTCTTATAGATAACACTGAATGTATATGGATTCAGTTCTCCAATTGAAAGCCTGAGTGACTGAATGGTTAAAGAAGCCACAACTATATGCTGCCTACAAGAAACCCACTTTGGCTGGGTACAGTGGCTCATGCCTGTAATCCCAGTATTTTGGGAGGTTGAGGTGGGAGGATCACTTGAGACCAGGAGTTTGAGACCAGCCTGGGCAGCAAAGTGAGACCCTGGCTCTACAAAAAAAAAAAAACTGGCCGAGTGCAGTGGCTCACACCTGTAATCCCAGCACTTTGGGAGGCCAAGGTGGAAGGATTGCTTGAGCCCAGGAGATCGAGACCAGCCCGGGCAACATAGTGAGACCCCATCTCTACTAAAAAGTACAAGATGTGGTGGCATGTGCCTGTGGTCCCAGCTACTTGGGAGCCTGAGGTGAGAGGATCACTTAAGCCCAGGAAGTCAAGGCTGCAGTGAGCTGTGATTGTGCCACTGCACTCCAGCCTTGGTGAGAGAGTGAGACCCTATCTCAAAGTAGAAATTAGCTGGGCATGCTGGCATGTGCATGTGGTCCCAGATACACAGTAGGCTGAGGCAGGAGAGTTGCTTGATCAAGCCTGAGAGGTTGAGGCTACAGTGAGCCGTATTTGTGCCACTGCACTCCAGCGTGGGTAGCAGAGCATGACCATGTCTCTCACCACAATCAAGTAGATTACTCCTGAGGATGCAAGGATGGTTCAGTATACACACTAAATAAATGTGATACATCACATTAACATAACCAAGAACAAAAGCCATATGGTTGGCCAGGTGTAGTGGCTCATGCCTGTGAACCCAACACTTTGGGAGGCCGAGGCGGGTGGATCACTTGAGGCCAGGAGTTCGAGACCAGCCTGGCCAACATGGTGAAACTCCGTCTTTACCAAAAATTCAAAAAATTAACCTGGCATGGTGGTGTACACCTGTAATCACAGCTACTCTGGAGGTTGAGGCATGAGAATTGCTTGAACCTGGGAGGTGGAGGTTGCAGTGAGCTGAGATTATGCCACTGCACTCCAGCCTGGGTGACGGAGTGAGACTCTGTCTCAAAAAAACAACAAAAACCATATGGTTATTTCAATAGATGCTGCACAAGCATTCAGTAAAATTCAACACCTCTTTATGATACAAACCCTCATCAAATTGTGTGTAGAAGGAACACACCTCAAAATAATAAAGGGCATACATGACAAACCCACAACTAACATCATACTGTATGGGGAAGAGTTGAAGGCCTTTCCTCTAAGATCTGGAGCAAGACAAGGATGCCCACTTTAACCAGTTTTATTTAACATAGTATTGGAAATTGCAGCCAGAACAGTTAGGCAAGAGAAATAAAGGGCATCCAAATTGGAAAGCATGAAGTTAAGTTTGTCTTGTTCACAGATGACACAATCTTATACTTTGAAAAACTTAAAGACGCCACCAAAAAAGTGTTTAGACTGATAAATTTAGTAAAGTCGCAGAACACAAAATACACAAACATCATTAGCATGAATATATACCAACAGTGAACAGTCTGAAAAATCAAAGCAACCCCATTTACAGTGGCTACAACACACACACACACACACACACATATCTAGGAATTTAACCAAAGAAGTGAAAGATCTGTAAAACACTGATGAAAGAAATTTAAGAGGACACACACAAATGGAAAGATATTCCATGGTCATGGATTTAGGAGAGTTAATATTGTTGAAATGACAATACTACCCAAAGCAATTTACAGATTAAATAAAATTCCTATCAAAATACCAATGACATTTTTCACAGAAACAGTAAAAGAAATCTTAAAATTTGTATGGAACCAGGAAAGACCCTGAATAACCAAGGCTATACTTAGCAAAAATAACAAAGCTGTAGGCATCAACACTATATAACATCAAAATGTACTACAAAGCTATAGTAACCCAGTCAGCATGGCACTGGCATAAAAACTGACGCATAGACTAATGGAACAGAATAGAGTACCCAGAAACAAATCCATGCATTTGCAGTCAACTCATCTACAACAAAGTCACCAAGAACATTCAGTGAGAAAAGGAGAGTCTCTTTAATAAATGGTGGTAGGATGACTGGATAACCATTTGCAGAAGAATGAAATTAGGCCCCATCTCTCTCCATATACACAACAGTCAAAATAGATTAAAGATTTAAATCTAAGACCTGAAACTATGAAACCACTAGAGGAAAACATTGGGGAAATAGACATTGGTCTGAGCAGAGATTTGTGTGTGTGTAAGACCTCAAAAGCATAGGCAAAAATAGACAAATGGGATTACATCAGGCCAGGAAGCCTCTGCCAATAAAGGAAACAAAGTGAAGAGACAAGCCACAGAATGGGAGAAAATATTTGCAAACTACCCATCTCATAAGGGATTAATAACTACAATATATAAAGAAGTCAGTAACCAAAAAGCAAATCTTACTTAAACACAAGCAAGATATTTGAATAGGCATTTTTCAAAAGACATAAATGGCCAAGAGGTATGTGAAGAGATGCTCAACATCACTAATCATTAGAGAAATGCAAAGCAAAACTACAATGGGATATCCTGTCACCGCAGTCAAAATGGCTTTTATCAAAAAGATATTCATCCACTGATGGTGGGAATGTAAATTAGTATAGCCACTGTGGAGAATAGTATGGAGGATCCTCAAAAGACTAAAATAAGAGTTGCTGTATAATCCAGCAATTCCACTATTGGATATATATCCAAAAGAAATGAAATCATTGGGCGTGGTGGCTCATGCCTGTAATTCTAGCACTTTGGGAGGCCGAGGCAGGTGGATTACCTGAGCTCAGGAGTTCAAGACCAGCCTGGGCAACATGGTGAAACCCCGTCTCTACTGAAAAAGCAAAAACAAACCAACACCCCCCCCCCAAAAAAAAAATTAGGCGTAGTGGTGTGTGCCTGTAATCCCAGCTACTTGGGAAACTGAGGCAGGAGAATCGCTTGAACCTGGGAGGTAGAGGTTGCAGTGAGCCAAGGTCACACCATTGCACTCCAACCTGGGCAACAAGAGCAAAACTCCGTCTAAAAAAAAAAAAAAGCATGAAATCCTGTGATTTGCAGCAACATGGATGGAACTGGAAGTCATGATGTCAAATGAAAGAAGCCAAGCACCGAAAGACAAGTGTCACATGGTCTCATTTGTGGGCGCTCGTGAGAAGACAGACTAGACTGGTGGTACGAAGGTCAGGGAAAGCTGGGCTCGGGGGAGATGAAGAGAAGTTGCTTAATGGGTATGAATATATGGTTTGATAGAAGAAATAAGACCTAGTGTTAAACAGATCAATAGGGTGACTCTTGTTTACAGTAATCTATTCTGGCCGGGCGCAGTGGCTCACGCCTGTAATCCCAGCACTTTGGGAGGCCGAGGCGGGCGGATCACGAGATTAGGAGATCGAGACCATCCTGGCTAACCCGGTGAAACCCCGTCTCCACCAAAAACACAAAAAATTAGCCAGGCGTTGTGGCAGGCGCCTGTAGTCCCAGCTACTCGGCGGGAGAATGGAGTGAACCCAGGAGGCGGAGATTGCAGTGAGTCGAGATCGCACCACTGCACTCCAATCTGGGTGACAGATACAGGCTCCGTCTCAAAAAAAAAAAAAAAAAAAAAAAGTACAGTAATCTATTCTAGATTTCAAAATAGCTAGAATAATTTGAATGGTTCTAGCGTAAAGAAAAGACAACCCCTGGTGCCATGGGGATGAAAAAAGAACGACAAATATTTAGGGTAATAGATACCCCAACTACACCCAGTTTGATTTTTACAAGTTACATTAATGTATTATCACATGTACTTTGAACTATGTACCTCTATTATGCATCAATAAAAATAAAATGCAATGGTAACAAAATGAACAGCCCCATTACCACATGGGCAAAAGACCCAAACACCTCACTAAAGAATATATACAGATGTCAAGTGAGTAGATGAAAAGATTATTAGACTATGAGAATGGCCTAAATCCAAAATACTGCCAATACCGAAAAATGCTGGTGAGGATGTGGAGCAACAACAACATTCATTGCTGGTGGGAATGCAAAATGACGTAGCCACTTTGGGATATAGTTTAGTGGTTTCTTACAAAACTAGGCATACTCTTGCCTTTTGATTCAGCAGTCATGCTCCTTGGTATGTAATTAAATGACTTGAGAAGCCTTTGTCCCCAAAACTTGCACAAATATATTTATAACAGCTTTATTCATAATTGTCACAACTTGGAAGCATGGAAGATGTCCTTCAGTAGGTTAATGGATGAATAAACTGGTATATTGAGACAGTGGAATATTATTCCATGCTCAAAAGAAATGAGCTATTAAGTCATGAACAGACGTGGAGGAAAGTTAATGCATACTACTAAGTGAAAGAAGGCAATTTGAAAAGGCCATATACTGTATGATTCCAAGCATATGACATTCTGGAAGAGGCAAAACTATGGAAACAAAACAAAAAAAGATCAGTGGTTGCCAGGGGTAGGAGGAAGAGGGGGTGAATACGTAGAGTACAGAGAATTTTTAGAGCAGTGAAACTATTTTGTGTGATACTATGGTGGTGGGAACATGTCGTTATACATTTGTTAAAACCCATAGAATGTACCACATTAAGAGTGAACCCTAGTGTAAACTAAGTGGGTGATGATAATGTACCAGTGTAGGTTCATCAGTTGTATCAAATGTGCCACTGTGGTACAGGGTGCCTGTTGTAGAGGAGTGTGGATGTACAGGGCTGTGGGGCATATGGGAAACCTCTATTTTCTGCTCAGTTTTGCTGAGAACCTGAAACTGCTAAAAAGTTTATTGAAAAAAATAAGAAAATACAGTTATGTATTGCTTAGTGATGGCGATACATTCTCAGAAATGCATCATTTGGTGATTTTGTCCTTGTGCGAACCTGATGGAGTGTACTGACAAACACCTAGATGGTACAGCCTACTACACATGTAGGCTACATGGTATAGCCTATTGCTACTAAACTGAAAAGCTGTACGGCACATTACTGAATACTGTAGGCAGTTATAACAGTGATATTTTTGTATTAAACATAGCTAAACAGGCCGGGCATGGTGACTCATGCCTGTAATCTCCGTACCTTGGGAGGCCGAGGTGGGTGGATCACCTGAGCTCAGGAGTTCGAGACCAGCCTGGCCAACATGGCGACATTTCATCTTTACCAAAAATATAAAAATTAGCCGGGTGTGGTGGCACATGCCTGTAATCCCAGCTACTTGGGAGACTGAGGCAGGAGAATCGCTTGAAGTTGGGAGTCGGAGGTTGCAGTGAGCTGAGATCGTGCACTGCACTCTAGCCTGGCCGACAGAGTGAGATTCTGTCTCAAAAAAAAAAAAACCCCAAAAAACAAACCCAAAAAGCAACATAGCTAAACATAGACAAGATGTGTGACACTATGATGTTGCCATGGCTAGATGTCACTAGGCAATAAGAATTTTTCAGCCCCTATAATCCATGTAACCACTGTCATGTATATTTTTTGTTGTTGACTAAAACGTGATTATTTTGCATATGACTGTGTGTCTGAGATTTGTCTCATAATATATATGGAGTGCATATGGATGGTTTGGGGGTGATTTGCCATGAGTGTATGGTTACTAGAGCTGGCTGGTGCATACATGAAGTTTATAATAATTTTTGATACCTGGTAGGGTAAGTCTCCCCACTTATTCAAAATGATCATGGCCTTTTTGTTAAACTTTTTCTTATATAAACATTTAAAAATAGACAAAAGTAGACAAAACAGTATAAAGCTATGTTAATTTAGACAGTATACAAAGTATTGGCATGAAAATAGACAACTTTTATAGAACAGAGTTCCCCAAATCGAACCCTCACAAATGTGGAAATTTGAAATATGACAAAGATGGCATTGTCAGGATGGGAAAAGACTGGGACAATGGGCATAGGACAAGGAGAACATCTGTACAGATAAAGCAGGTTTCAGTTTCACACCTGAATACCTGTCAACATAATATGTGATATATTGAGACTGTGATATTCTAATTAATGAATGAAGTAGTTATCAACAGTCAACAATGTTGAGGGCTAAGAAGTAACCGCAAAAGAACATTAAGGTTTTAAAACCTGCAGCATAAGTAAAGGTGTAACATATATGCACTGTAATGATAAACCCAAATTCCCGACGGTTGTTACCTCAGGGGAAGGTAGTGTCTTTGTGATGTTTTGTTTCCTGAAGTTAAAAAGAAATGGAAGGAGATGTAGCAAAATATTAAAAATGATGGGTCTAGGTGATAGGTAATAGGTGCCCATTACAGAACTTTTTGTATTGTTTCTGTTCTTCAAGTAGTTTATAATGCTTTATAGCATTAGTATAGGCCAGGCCTAGTGACGCATGCCTGTAAGGGCACATCACTTGAGCCTAGGAGTTGGAGATCAGCTCAAAGCAGCATGACAAACCCCACAAAAAAATACAAAAATCAAAGTAGGTGGCTGGCATTACGCCTATAGTCCTGAAGCAATGGAAGCTGAGGAGGATCACTCAGCCTGGGAGGGCAGATTGCAGTGAGTCGAGGTTGCATCACTGCACCCAGCCTGGGCTGAGGAAAGTGAGAAGCTGTCTTTAAAAAAAATGGTCAAGAGTGACTCATGCCTGTAATCCCAGCACTTTGGAACTGAGGCAGGTGGAACACGAGGTCAGGAGTTCAAGACCAGCCTGGTCAAGATGGTGAAACTCGTCTCCTACTAAAACTACAAAAAATTAGCCAGGTGTGGTGGCAGGTGCCCATCCCAGCTACCGGGAGGCTGAGGCAGGAGAATCAGCTGAACCCGATGGCAGAGGTTGCGCCCCACTGCACCCAGCTCATGACAGAGTGAGACTTTGTCTCAAAAAAAAAATATATATATATATATATATATATAAAACCAAATGAAGTACTTGAATCTTGTTTTGATCTTAAAACAAATATCTACAGAAAGTACCTTCTTTTTTGTTCAATTGGAGAAGTTTTACCAGAGGTTTGGTATTAGTTATCAGGCAGTCGTTAATTTTGTTTTGTGTGACAGTGGCACTTTGTTTATATAAGAAACTCTCCATATTTTTAGAGAGGCATCTATACAATACATTAGATAATGTAATATTTCTGGGGCTTTAAAATACTACAGGAAAGAAAAAGGATAGTTTAAATAAGCATGGCAGGCTGGGTGTGGTGGCGCACGCCTGTAATCCTAGCACTTTGGGAAGCTGAGGCGGGTGGATCACCTGAGGTCAGGAGTTCAAGACCAGCCTGGCCAACAAGGCGAAACTCCGTCTCTACTAAAAATACAAAAATTAGCCGGGCGTGGTGGCACGTGCCTGTAATCCCAGCTACTCGGGAGGTTGAAGCAGGAGAATCTGTTGAACCCAGAAGGCAGAGGTTGCAGTGAACCAAGATTGTGCCACTGCACTCTAGCCTGGGCAACAAGAGCGAGACTCTGTCTCAAAAAATAAATAAGTCTGGCAAATCTTGATTCCTGTTGAGTCTTGGTGAAAGTTGTATGAAGGATTGTTGTAGTATATCCTCAACTTCTGAATATGCTTGAAAATTTTTATAATTACATATACAGCAGTAAAAGCAATAAACGAATGTTGGAACTCCTACTATTGACAAACGTGTTTGAAATGCTTTACTACAAAAAATTAAGATTTTCTAACTTTATTTTAAACTTCTGTCTCCTGTTTTTTTTATTATATATATAAATATAACATTCGCATACAATATATATTCATATATAATAACTAAAGTTAGTGTTGACCAAGTTTTCCTCCAGGCTCTCTATTTGACTTTTAAGTGCCAAAAATGGATATTTAGGTCTGGTATTTGTTTACAGTTTTTCTTTTCATAATGACAGCTTGGTAGTGAATACCTCTGGGTAATCTCCAACAAATCAAAAGTACCAGAGGTAATTAGCACGAGGACCTGTTAAGTATGTAAACTTGAGCCTCGAAAAAATTGTAGTACCCAAAAATGAATAAAATACCCCAGAAATAATGCTTTTTCTTTTTTTTCACTTTTTATGAAACAGTTTGACACTCAGAATATAGAGTTGACACACATAAACTTTTCCTTTGTGGTTTCACGTGTTTGTAACTTTCTGGGTTAGTCCTAGTTGCATGCCTACCACGACTTCCTAGGTGTCCGTCTTTAAGCGACTTTACACAGTTCCTTTTTGTAATTAATGTTCTTAAAACTGTCTTTGGCTAGAGATTCAGAGTATTTTAAGAGCGATGGAAACTGATGTTGAGAGAGTCAAGATTTCAGAACAACTTAGCATGACTAGGTATTTCCCTCTGTAACTTGGACTACCAAATCATTAACTCCTGTGATTGTTTGATAACAATGAATGTTTCACAACGTTTAAAAGTTCTTTTATTTTACTATTGGATTTTTATAAGTAGTTAGAAATTTATGCAAGAAAGTATTGCCACTGTCTTCATGAGGCAACCGAGACTTCCGAGTCTTGTGATTTCCTTAAAGTCATCAGCTGGTTAGTGGTAGAGTTAGATCTTAAATCAGTTTATTTTCTTGGTCAGTTTGACTTAGTTATTGTGCTTTGGAGAGGAAATTGATAATTTTACAAAGATGAACAATTTTTTTTTCATAAATACCTTACAAGTTGAGATGCTAAAAGACATAAGGTAAGGCCGGGCGCGGTGTCTCACACCTATAATCCCAGTGCTTTGGGAGGCTGAGGCGAGAGGATCATTTCAGCCCAGGAGGCCAAGACCAGCCTGGGCAGCATAGTGAAACTGCCTCTACAAGAAATTTCGAAAATTAGCTGGGCATGATGGTGCAGGCCTGCAGTCCTAGCTACTCAGGAGGCTGAGGTGGGAGGATCGCTTGAGCCCAGGAATTTGAGGTTATAGTGGTCTATGATTGCGTCACTGCACTCCAGCCTGGGCGACAATTGAGACCCTGTCTCTTAACTTTTTTTTTTTTTTTTTTTAAGAAAGACAGCAGCTGACTGGGAAAAGTTTTGTAAGAGAAGACAGATTTAATATCCAGAATATATAAAATGCTCTTACAGATCAGAAGGAAGATCATTCATTAGAAGCAAATGTAAAGAATATCACCAAACAGGAAATGAGTCAGTAGTAAATATATGAAAAGATGCTCAAACTCCTTATTAACAGGGGAAATGTAGATTAAAATGACCATTTGCTACCCATGATATTTACAAGAATTTTTAAAAGAGGGAAAATAGTGACTGTTGTTAAGGGTATGGGAAAACAATCACACATCCCCATATACTATTGGTAAGTTCATCTTTTTTTTGAAGTCAGTTTGGCCAAACATATGTTCTGCCTGGGCTTAAACCATGTAGGAGGCACATTACATCAACTTAGTATTTAAAAGATGGTAAGAAGGAGCTGAGAAATTAATGCTAACTTTAAAGAACATAGGTCTAGTCACTGCCATGTGCTCTGGCTTTCTTTTCTCTTTTATTAAACATCTTTTGAATGTTTGTAGAAGGTACTGTTACTAATTAGCATTTCCAATAAATTATCATTACAACAACCTTGTGAGGTGGCTATTTTTAACTTCCATTTTGCAGATGTGGAAACTTAGGCCAGAGAGATTAAATAACATGACCAAGTTCATTTAGTCAGCAGGTGGGAATGTGTAAATTGAGCTTTAAAACCATAACCGTAACCACTGGATCATTAGATAGATAGTAGCAATTGGTTTGTGATACCCAGCATACCTTAAGTCTCATCTCTATTAAAAGGGTATCATTTTGTATGTTTATATTTTTAAATTTAATACCTTATTTCTTTATCGGAATGCCAGTCTGATGAAAGTGAACATTAATGGACTGTCTTTTACTTTTCTCTCCAGAGGATCTGAAGAGGCAAAATGCAGTATTACAAGCTGCACAAGATGATTTGGGACACCTTCGAACCCAGCTGTGGGAAGCTCAAGCAGAGATGGAGAATATTAAGGCGATTGCCACAGTCTCTGAGAACACCAAGCAAGAAGCTATAGATGAAGTGAAAAGACAGTGGAGAGAAGAAGTTGCTTCACTTCAGGCTGTTATGAAAGGTAAAGACAAACACAGAGATCAATTTTTTGATTTTCTAAGATACCCGATTCTGATGATTGAGAATATTTTCAGAGAATCTTAAAATATATCCAGAGTTTCATTTGTGGTTTTATGTACTGTCATCATCAAGATGATACTTTCAGATAAAAGAGAAGTCACTGATAACATAAATGGGTATATCAATCCTATCTAACTTAATAATGGAGAGTTACAATAGGAATGTTATAGAGATAATGCATTAAATGAGGACTGTACTTTGTAAGGCTTAAAAGTCGATTTCTTCTAGGAGGCAGGCTAGTAATGTCAAAGAATAAAGCTGTATGGGCACAGGCAATGTGCTGGAGTAGAGAGAGCTGCCATGCAAAGGGTAAAGTAACTGTTTACATTGATGAGCTTTAGCTAATTATTGCCCTTCCAGTGTAGTTTGGCCATATGGTTTAGAATTTTTTTTTTTTTGAGATGGAATCTCGCTCTGTTGCCCAGCCTGGGGTGCAGCGGTGCAGTCTCAGTTCACTCTACTCACTGCAACCTCCGCCTCCCGGGCTGAAGCGATTCTCCTGCGTCAGCCTCCCGAATAGCTGAGATTACAAGCATGTGCCACCACGCCTGGCTAATTTTGTATTTTTAGTAGAGATGGGGTTTCTCCATGTTGGTCCGGCTGGTCTTGAACTCCTGACCTCAGGTGATCCACCTGCCTCGGCCTCCCGAAGTCCTGGGATTACAGGTGTGAGCCACCGCACCCGGCCTGGCTTAGATTTTTAAAGAAACTTTGTATATGAACTCTTCACTGCACTGTGTTGGGTAGAATGGCCTAGGCTAGGGTAGGCTTCATGGGCTGCCACCTTTCATCTAAAAGAAGAGACATAGTTTAGTCTCAGACTCCTTTTGGCACTAGTGCTTCATTACTTCCCAAATTTCTGAGAAGATGATGATGAAACAAAGTAAGTTGTCACTGAATCCTTGAGTTCCTGGAATTAGTTAATATTCTGTTTTATTTTTTATTTTTTGAGACGGAGTCTTACTCTGTCGCCCAGTCTACAGTGCAGTGGCATGATCTCGGCTCACTGCAACCTCTGCCTTCCTGGTTCAAGCAATTCTCCAGCCTCAGTCTCCCAAGTAACTGGGACTACAGGCACATGCCACCACGCCTGGCTAATTTTTTGTATTTTTAGTAGGGACGGGGTTTCACCATGTTAGCCAGGATGGTCTTGATCTCCTGACCTCGTGATCTGCCTGCCTTGGCCTCCCAAAGTGCTGGGATTACAGGTGTGAGCCACCGCACCCGGCCTGGATTAGTTAATATTCTAAATGTGAAATAGTGATGACTTTTTCCACCGTGTTTGCAATTGTGTGTCACTTTTTGCCTTAGTGCTCTTTATAAAAAGGCAGGTGAAGCTAGCCCTATTTCTGAGTATGTAGTTATGACCTAGAGATTACTCTAGGCTTCATGTAACAAACCTGACTATGGTGATTTACCAAAATAGGAGTTCGTTTTTCTCCCAGAACACGAAATCCAAAGGTAGATACCCCAGGCCTGGTTGCGTTGGTTCCATGATGTCAACAATGCCTCAGACTCCTTCAGCCCTTCTGTTCTTTCATCCTTAGCATATGGTTTTCAACTTAATCTTTGCCTTAGCTGAAAAATAGCTGCTTCTCCTTCAGTCTGCATCAGAAAAGCAAAAGTTTTCTAGAACTACCCAGCATATCTCCCTCACTTTGTTGACCAAATGTGTGGTCACTCATAACTACAAGGGAAACTGGACAATGTAGTTTTAAAATTGCGCACACTGACTTCCTAAACAAAATTGGAGTCTTACCAGTAAGGACGAAGGAGTGGAAATTAATGGGCAATCAACGGGTCTGTCACATTTTTTTTTTTATATATATATATATATATTTTTTGAGATACTTAGGGTTGAGTGCAGTGGCGCGATCTCGGCTCACTGCAACTTCCGCCTCCTGGGTTCAGGCAGTTGTCGTGCCTCTGCCTCCCAAGTAGCTGGGACCACAGACATATGCCATCACACCCAGATAATCTTTTCTTTTCCCTTTCACTTTCCCTTCCCTTCTCTGTTTTTGAGACAGAGTCTCACTCTGTCACCCAGGCTGGAGTGCAGTAGCACGATCTCGGCTCACTGCAACCTCTACCTCCCAGGTTCAAGTGATCCTCCTGCCTCAGCCTCCCCAGTAGCTGGGATTACAGGTGCCCACCACCACGCCTGGCTAATTTTTGTAATTTTAGTAGAGACGGGGTTTCACCTCATTGACCAAAATGGTCTCGAACTCCTCACCTCAGGTGATCCACCTGCCTTGGCCTCCCAAAGTGCTGGGATTACAGGCATGAGCCACCGCACCTGGCAATTTTTCTCTCTTTGGTAGAAATGGGGTTTTGCCATGTCAGCCAGGCTGGTTTTGAAATCCTGGCTTCAAGTGATCCTCCTGTCTGCCTCCCACAGTGCTAGAATTACAGGTGTGTGTGAGCCACTAAGCCTGGCCATATTTTAGGATTATATCAAAGAGAAAGCCATTTTTTAAAGAGCTTATAGAGTTTGCCTCAAGTTACAATCTTGGGTTTTAGTAAACGATTCCAGAAATATATCCCTTTTCTCACACTTCCAGGTAGTGGGATTGGGGCGACATATTATATTTGCCTTGGGAACCATAGTATATGTCTAAGAACATAGATTTTGGAGTTGGCCTTAAGTGTGAATTCTAGCTTTGCTTCATTCTGGGCGTGAAACATTGGCCAGACTAGTTAACCTTTCCTAAGATTCTCTCATTCGTAAAATAATACATGACACAGGTTTATTGTGAAGATTAGAAGTGATGATTTAAAGCCTTTATTTCTGTATATCATAAGAACTACAACTAGTTTGTTTTGTTTTTTAGTGAATTAAACATTTTCCAGAAATTAGACGTAAGCTTTTTATATAACTTTAAAAATTTTCGTGTGCCGGGTTATTTTTTTTTTTTTCATAATGCTTAGATGTGAAATATGTGGTGATGTTTTGTAGAAACAGTTCGTGACTATGAGCACCAGTTCCACCTTAGGCTGGAGCAGGAGCGAGCACAGTGGGCACAGTATAGAGAATCCGCAGAGAGGGAAATAGCTGACTTAAGAAGAAGGCTGTCTGAAGGTCAAGAGGAGGAAAATTTAGAAAATGAAATGAAAAAGGTATGAAGGAATGTGTTCATCTGTAGAAATATTTGAATTCAAATGCAGAGTGCTCTAATATTGTTGTGTAATAGAAAGTAATAGAAGTACTTTGATATTTCCTGTGAGAGTAATTATTTGGACACAGACCTAAACATAGTACTAAATAATGTTGTATCTGTGGCTAACTCTGTCATCTTATTCAAAGTTTTGATCAAATGTCACTACTTCATGGGGTTTATCCCGACCACCTGCCATTTAACATCGCAGCCTGCCAACTTCCCTCTGCCGCCTGTCACTACTCTCGTCTCCCTTATCCTTCTCTAGTTTTTCTCTTTCCATAGCACGTATTTCCTTATACTATACAGAGTTCACCTGTTGTGTTTATTGTTTACTGTCTTTCTTTCCTTGCTAAAATATAAGCTCTGTGAAGGCAAGAGTTTTTCTCTCTCTCTCTCTCTCTCTTTTTTTTTTAATAGATTCGGGGGAACATGTGCTTGTTTTTTATTTGTATATCCTAAATGCTTAGCATAGTGTCTAGGAGATAGGTGCTTGAATTCCTAAGTATCAGTTGAGTGGGTGTTGTTGCTTGATGACTGTGTCTAAAGCGAAGTTCTAGAATAGATGTTAGTTTTCCTTCTTTCTCAGTGTCCTTTGGTTTCTGTGTACCACACATTATGTACCACATATGCTTGAACATAATACCATATAATACTTGAACATAAGGCAACTAAATGTAAAGTGAGACATTTTATCATTGAGGAAATATTAAAAGCTTTTGAGCCAGTTTAATTAAATGAACTTTTACATTATTTTATATGCATACACATATTTAAAATCACATTATATAAAATAATTAGTAATTGATTTTTCTTTTCAATTGAATTTATCATGCCTTTTTGGTTCTTATTTCTTAGTTCATTCTTCAAATGTATGTGTATTCATGATTTCCACAATCTTTTATTTTTTTAGAACTGTTTTTGATTATCTGAAAAATTGGGAAGATAGTTCCTATATACTCCATGCCTAGTTTCCCCTGTTGTTAATGTTTTACATTAGCATGGTACATTTGTCACAGCTAATAAGCCCAAATCAATTTATTCTTATTACCTAAGTCCATTTTTGTATTCAGATTGCATTAGTTTTTACCTAATGTCCTTTTTTTTTCTGTTCTAGGATCCCATCCAGGATACCACATTGCATTTAGTCATGTCTCCTTAGGTTCCTCTTGGCTGTGACAGTTCCTCAGATTTTCCTTGTTTTTAATGACCTTTCTGTCATTTTTAAAAGTGCTCTTTAAAGGTTTTGTTTATGATGACATTCAGCACTTGGAATTGTGAAGTCATATTTATATTAATAAATAACTTGATTTGTGATCAATTCTTTGCTTCCTCCCTCCTTATTTTTCCCTGTTGTTTTTTATCAGATGACCTTTATCAGCATCCTAAACTAGCCTTGACTGAAATATTTTAACTTGTCTTTTCCAAGTAGTATTTAATTCAAAATAAAATAAATGATGACTTTGTAAGGACCTGAAAACAAAGTGAATCTGAACCCCTGTTTTTTGAGGGATATGTGTTTTGGGGAAAATCCACCTCACGTTTGGGCATTTATGATATTTTTCCCTATCGTGCACAACTTAGGAAAGTTTGCACCCATTTAAATTCAGTGAATTAGGTTTTCAGTTTCTCTAGAAGGAAAAAAGCCAACTTTTTGAGCCTGCCTTTGTTTCTCTGCGTGTAAGTGTATGTATATATAAGAAATGAAAATTGTTTTCTCACCAGTTTACTAGTTTATGTAAGTTGGTTCCTTTTAATCCATGTTTTTGAGAATGGACTTTGGAAAACAATGATAGTTTTAAGGGTCATTCTTTAGGTTTGTTTCATTTAGATGGTAAAAGTAAAACAATATTTAAAGTACTCTGTTTAATTGGATGGAGGCCTTTTTATAGCAACATAATTTTCTAACATTTTGGAAAACACATTATTCTATTTTGGGTGTTTAAAATATAATCAGCCCTTTCATTATTCATAAGAAATTATTGTCTCATGAACTTAGTAACCCAGGAATTTAAAAAATAATTATGGGCTGGGCGCGGTAGCTCACGCCTGTAATCCCAGCACTTTGGGAGGCCGAGGCAGGCGGATCATGAGGTCGGGAGATCGAGACCATCCTGGCTAACACTGAAACCCTGTCTCTACTAAAAATAAAAAAAATTAGCCGGGTGTGGTGGCGGGTGCCTATAGTCCCAGGTACTCAGGAGGCTGAGGTAGGAGAATAGCGTGAACCTGGGAGGCGGAGCTTGCGTGAGCCAAGATCGCGCCACTGCACTCCAGCCTGGGCGACAGAGCGAGACTCCGTCTCAAAAAAAAAAAAAAAAAAAAAAAAAAATTATGTGTATTTCCTTTTATATATTGGATATTTTCTTAATTGATTAACAAGTCAAATTTGTTTTAGTCAATCAGTTTTCCCATTCCCAAATTCTAAATAGAATATTTGGGAAAACTTCAATTATACCTTGACATTCAAAGTAATGCACTATTTGAAAGTTAGACATTAATTCAGTTTTGTGAATGTTAATATAGTGCCTGGTCAAGTTACTTGTTACATACTAAGTTTTAGCAAATGGAAGGGTTAGAGTTTCTTAGGAAAGCAGTAAATGAATAAGTCGTGGCATTTAATTCTTTTTAACCATAGGCCCAAGAAGATGCTGAGAAACTTCGGTCTGTTGTGATGCCAATGGAAAAGGAAATTGCAGCTTTGAAGGATAAACTGACAGAGGCTGAAGACAAAATTAAAGAGCTGGAGGCCTCAAAGGTTATGAAACATTGTAATCCATTTGCTTGAAACCCAAGATTCTGCCCCAGTACCATGAACAAAATTAGAATCAGTAATAGGGAAAAAAAACCCTGTAATTTAGACTATGCATCTTAAGAATCTTTATTTACAATGCAAAAAACTGCCACGCACGGTGGCTCATACCTGTAATCCCAGCACTTTGGGAGGCTGAGGCGGGCGGATCACCTGAGGTTGGGAGTTCGAGACCGGTCTGACCAACATGGAGAAACCCCATCTCTACTCAAAATACAAATTGGCTGGGCATGGTGGCCCATGACTGTAGTCCCGGCTACTCCCAGCCTCAGGAGACTGAGGCAGGAGAATCACTTGAAGCCGGGTGGCGGAGGTTGCAGTGAGCCAAGATTGCGCCATTGTGCTGCAGCCTGGGCAACAGGAGCGAAATTCCATCTCAAAAAAAAAAATAGTAATAAATAAATTTAAATCAAAAAACTGCTTTGAGATGGTTTTGCTCTTACGGACATTGAAAATAATCACAATAATGGTGTTTTATCACAAGTGGCTGCTTTGTCACAAAGTTAGTGTTCATTTTCTTAAGAAAATGAGACCCCGTCTCATTCATTTTCCTATTAAGGAAAATAAACTGTTCAAAGTTGACCTTGTTTTCTGATGGCAGCTCCAGCATTGATGTTTTAGAGATAATGTAGCTATGGTATTGCTGAATTTGTTGGCCATAAAGACACAGCACAAGAATTAAAGTAGGAACAGGCCAGGTGTTGTGGCTCACACCTGTAATCCCAATACTTCAGGAAGCCAAGGCAGGATAATTGCTTGCACCCAGGAATTTAAGACCAGCCTGGGCAACATAGTGAGACTCCCGTCTCTACAAAAAATTTTCAGAAAATTAGCCAGACGTGGTGGTGCATGCCTGTTGTCCCACCTACTTGGAGACTGAGATGGGAGGATTACTTGAGCCCAGGAGTTTGAGACTACAGTGAACTGGCACTCCAGACTGGGTGACTGAATGAGACCCTGTTCCCCACACCCCCAAAAAAGGAAGAAAGTAGGAACAAAAGAAGCAGTGAGGCCGGGCGCGGTGGCTCATGCCTGTAATCCCAGCACTTTGGGAGGCCGAGGCGGGTGGATCACGAGGTCAGGAGATCGAGACCATCCTGGCTAACACGGTGAAACCCCGTCTCTACTAAAAATACAAAAAATTAGCCGGGCGTGGTGGCGGGCGCCTGTAGTCCCAGCTACTCGGGAGGCTGAGGCAGGAGAATGGCGAGAACCCGGGAGGTGGAGCTTGCAGTGAGCCGAGATCCGGCCACTGCACTCCAGCCTGGGTGACAGAGCGAGACTCCTTCTCAAAAAAAAAGCAATGAGAGAATAAGCAAAAACAATATAAAAATAAATGGGAATTTATCAATAGTCTTGGTAAATGTAAACTGATACCTGTGTTTAAAAGAGATTATCACATTGGATTGTAAAAATCTAACTATATTACTTGTAAGAGCTATGCCTAAAATCAAACTACAAGGTAAGATTGAAAATATTAGCCAGGCATAGTGGTGTGAGCCTGTGGTCCCATCTACTTGAGAGGCTGAGATGGGAGAATTACTTCAACCTAAAAGGTTGAAGTTGCAGTGAGCCATGATCATGCCGCTGCACTCCAGCCTAGGTGATAGAGTGAGACTCTGTCTTAAAGGAAGGCCGGGCGCGGTGGCTCATGCCTGTAATCCCAGCACTTTGGGAGGCCGAGGTGGGTGGATCACCTGAGGTCAGGAGTTCGAGACCAGCCTGGCCAACATGGTGAAACCCTGTCTCTACTAAAAATGCAAAAATTAGCCAGGCATGGTGGCACACGCCTGTAGTCCCTTCTGTTTGGGAGGCTGAGGAAGGAGAATTTCTTGAACCCGGGAGGTGGAGGTTGTTGTGGTGAGCTGAGACCGCACCACTGCACTCCAGCGTGGGCAACAGATGAGACTCCATCTCAAAAAAAAAAAAAAAAAAAGGAAAGAAAAAAGATTGAAAATAAAGGGATAAAAATATACCATGTAAATTCGAACCAAAAGAAAGCTGCTATAGCGAGTGTAGTATCACAAAGAGAGGATAAGGGGGAAAAGCCACTAATAGAGATAAAGAAGGATCCTATCTAAAAAACAGTTCATAAGTAAGATATAATAGTCATGAACTTGAATGCACTTTACATAGTCATGAAATGCATGAACTAATAATGATAATTACAAGAAGAAACTGACTTTCACAAATACAGTAGCAGATTAAAATTGACCTTTAGAGAATATAATCAGAAAAAATTATTAGTAGAGCTATAGACATTTTGAATTATCAGGTTAATAATTTAGTTGTAGTTGACACACAGAACTTGGTATCCAAGAACAAGATGGTATCACATACAGTACTAGAACATAATAGTTAAAAGCTCAGCATTTGGTAGCCTGGGTTAGCTTGGGTAAATTACTTAATCATACTGTGCTTTGATTTTCTCAACTGTGAAATGGGGATAATAAGCCCACATTAATAGTCACCATATGGCTATTATGAGGAACATATAAATCCCTATAATAGCCACCATATGGCTATTATGAGGAACATGTAAATTAATACCTATAAACATTTAGGATAGTATCTGGGACAAGGTGTAGTTATTTTTAGATACATTATCTTAGAATTGAGGTTACACAGACCCAATTCTGTAACTATGGGTTATTCAGTTATTTACATTAAAATGATAGTTAAAAATGCCTGGACATGAAAAAAATACTCATGGAAAAAGTAATTACAAAATATTTAGAATGATGTGAATAATGCCAGATCTTTAAAAAAAAAAAAGTACAAATTGAGCCAGGCACAGTGGCTCATGCCTGTAATCCTAGCACTTTGGGAGGCTTAGGTGGGTGGATCACCTGAGGTCAGGAGACTTCGGGACCAGACTGGCCAACATAGTGAAACCCCATCTCTGCTAAAAATGCAAAAAATTAGCTGGGCATGGTGGCAGGTGCTTATAATCCCAGCTACTGGGGAGGCTGAGGCAGGAGAATTGCTTGAACCCGGGAGGCAGAGGTTGCAGTGAGCTGAGATATTGCCATTGCACTCCAACCTTGGCAACAAGAGCAAAACTCCGTCTCAAAAAAAAAAAAAAAAAAAAAAAAGACTGAAAATAAATGGAAACGAATAATATAAATAATATAAATTTGTGAAATAGAAAAGCAAAAGAACAATAGAGAATATCAGTATAATGAAGAAATGGAAAACCTATACACAAATCTCTAGTAAGACTGATCAGAAAAAATGAGAACAAAGAGAAATCAGAAGTGAGGCCAAGTGGGGAGGCTCATGCCTGTAATCCTAGCACTTTGTGAGGCTGAGGCAGAAGGATCACTTGAGCTCAAGGGGTTGAGGCTGTGGTGAGCCATGATGGTGCCACTGCACACCAGCCTGGGCAAGGGAGCCTGTCTTAAAAACAAAAAAAACAGAGGACATAACTACAAATCAGTAGAAATTTAAAAATAACAAGTACTATAAACAATGTCACACAAATAAATTTGAAAACAGATGAAAAAAAATTTCTAATAAGATAGCCAAAATTGTTCCAAAACAGGAAAGCTAAGGTAGTCAGTAATTATTAAAGAAAGTGGATCTAGAGTAAAAAATCTTATTGTCTGTTGTCTCCTCTCACCGAAAGACATTAAACTGTTGGTTTTACAGGTAAGTTTTTCCAGACTTTCTGGAAAGAGCAAATTCTTATATTTTACAAAATCTCAGGGAATACAAAAAGAGAGAAAGCTCTCCAAATCATTTTATGAGACTAGTAGATCTTCACTACAAGTGAACAAACACATAGAAAGGTAGTATGAGAAAAAATTACCGATCTGTCTCAGGAATACAGAAGCTAAAATTTTCAGCATTGTAGCTAAAATAAACGGGGAGAAATACATCATGACTAAGTAGGGTTTATTCCCAGAAATTTATCAGAAAATCTATTATTGCAATGTACACAAAAAATGATTGGAGAAGAACAGCATATTCGTCTTGGATTCAGAAAAGTATTTGAGAAATTTAACCACAATAACTTAGTAAGGGGCTATTAATCAAACCTTTAGCAAACATAGTTAAGGATGAATATTTAGCAGCCTTACCGTTAATGATGGGAACATTCTGGGGCAGACCCATGCCCAGTAATTCAGAAATGAGGTATAAGAACTGGAAAGAAAGCTACGAGACTGATTCAATTGTCTATATAAAGAAACCAGGGAATGTACAACAGATAGTTAGACCTAATAAGAGTTCAACAATTTGAAAGTTGTTCTAACAAAATCAACATACAAAAATAGTTGTTTTTCTATGCCCCAGTTGAAGGATGCAGTGGGGGGAGAAAGATTGATCCTATTCACAAGAGTTAAAAAACAAAAACAAAAACAAAACAAAAAACTAGTTACCTACCAATATAGCTAAACAAAGATGGGCAGGGTCCTTAGAGACTACATCATAAATGAGGACCTGAATCTGTGTATTTTCCTGAATGAAAAGATAGAGCATTGGGCCAGGTGCGGAGGCTCACACCTGTAACCTAGCACTTTGGGAGGCCAAGGTAGGGGGATCACCTGAGGTTAGGAGTTTGAGACAAGCCTGGCCAACATGGTGAAACCCGGTCTCTTTATTAAAAGTACAAAAATTAGCTGAGCATGGTGGCGGAAGCCCAGCTACTCAGGAGGCTGAGGCAGGAGAATTGCTTTAACCCAGGAGGCAGAGGTTGCAGTGAGCTGAGGTCGTGCCACTGCACTGTAGCCTGGGTGATAAAGCGAGACTGCGTCTAAAAGAAAAAAAAAAAAAGAAGCCCTCCATTTGTATCCCCAGATTTTTAAATTTTACTCAGAATTCAACAGGGTTTAATAAGGAGCTTGATTAATTCAGTTCTAGAAATAGACTTCATATAGAGAAATAAAGGAACAGAAATAGCAAAATTTTGAAGACAAGATGAGGAGACTTGGCCTACCTATCAGATAGTAGGACCTCAGTAAAGCTACTATAATTAAGATAGTTTGTTACTGGTTTAGGGATAAACAGATGGATCAATAAAACAGCCCAGAAATAGACCTACATATATGTGTAAATTTGATATATGACAGGTGGCATTACAGATCAGTGGGGGAAGAATGGATTGTTAAAAAATACCCTTTTTGGCTGGGTGCGGTGGCTCACACCTGCCATGCCAGCACTTTGGGAGGCCAAGGCAGGTGGATCACCTGAGGTCAGGAATTTGGGACCAGCCTGGCCAATGTGGTGAAACCCTGCCTCTACTTGGCTGGGCATGGTGGCTAACGCCTGTAATCCCAGCATTTTGGGAGGCCGAGGCCGGTGGATCACGAGGTCAGGAGATCGAGACCATCCTGGCTAACATGGTGAAACTCCGTCTCTACTAAAAATACAAAAAATTAGCTGGGTGTGGTGGCGGGCGCCTGTAGTCCCAGCTACTTGGGAGGCTGAGGCAGGAGAATGGCATGAACTCATGAGGCAGAGCTTGCAGTGAGCCGAAATTCTGCCACTGCACTCCAGCCTGGGCGACAGAGGGAGACTCTGTCTCAAAAAAAAAAAGAAACCCTGCATCTACTAAAAATACAAAAATTAGCCAGGCATCCGCCTGTAATTCCAATTACTTGGGAGGCTGAGGCAGGAGAACCGCTTGAACCTGGGAGGTGGAGGTTGCAGGGAGCCAAGATCTCACCATTGCACTCCAGCCTGGGCGACAAGTGAAACTCTGTCTCAAAAATAATAATAATACATAAGTTATTATCTGGCCATGTGCGGTGGCTCATGCTTGTAATTCCAGCACTTTGGGAGGCTGAGGTGGGCGGATTGCTTGAGCTTAGGAGTTCAAGACCAGCCAGCACAACATAGTGAAACTCTTTCTTTACAAAAAATACAAAAATTAGCCAGATATGGTGGTGCTTGCCTGGAGTCCCAGCTACTTGGGACTGAGGCACCAGAATCACTTGAACCCAGGAAGTGGAAGTTGTAGTGAGCCGAGATTGCGCCACTGCACTCCAGCCTGGGCGACAGGTTTATTCCTAAACCAGTAACAAACTATCTTTTTTTTTTTTTTTTTGAGACGGAGTCTCGCTCTGTCGCCCAGGCTGGAGTGCAGTGGCCGGATCTCAGCTCACTGCAAGCTCCGCCTCCCGGGTTCACGCCATTCTCCCGCCTCAGCCTCCCGAGTAGCTGGGACCACAGGCGCCCGCCACCTCGCCCGGCTAATTTTTTGTATTTTTTAGTAGAGACGGGTTTCACCGTGTTAGCCAGCATGGTCTCGATCTCCTGACCTCGTGATCCGCCCATCTCGGCCTCCCAAAGTGCTGGGATTACAGGCTTGAGCCACCGCGCCCAGCCAACAAACTATCTTAATTATAGTAGCTTGACTGCAAGCCGTACTATCTGATAGGTAGGCCCACTCTCTCCACCTTGTCTTCAAAAAGATTTCTTTTTTTTTTTTTTTTGGAGTCAGTCTTGCTGTGTCACCTAGGCTGAAGTGCGGTGGCACAATCTTGGCTCACTGCAACCTCCGCCTCCCAGTTTCAAGCAATTCTCCTGCCTCAGCCTCTCGAGTAGCTGGGATTACAGGCCTGGGCCACTGCACCTGGCTAATTTTTGTATTTTTAGTGGAAACGGGGTTTTGTTATGTTGTTGGCCAGGCTGATCTCGAACCCCTGACCTCATGTGATCCACTCACCTTGGCCTCCAAAAGTGCTGGGATTACAGGCTTGAGCCACCGCGCCCGGCCCCAAGGTTTCTTAAGACAAAAATACTGACTGTGAAAGGAAAACTGGCAAGTTTAGCTACATTATAAAGTTCTTTGTTAAAAGATACTATTAATACAAAAAGTTGAAAAGAGAAGCTACAGACTATAAGAAGATACCAGTACCTCTTAACTGACAAAATATTAATATCCAAAATAATAAAAAAAAACTGCTAAGTTGGCTGGACGCGGTGGCTTACACCTGTAATCCCACTACTTAGATTGCTTGAGACCAGGAGTTTGAGACCAGCCTGGGCAACATGGAGAAACCCTGTCTCTACTAAAAATACAAAAAATTAGCCAGGCGTGGTGGCGGGTGCCTGTAGTCCCAGCTACTTGGGAGGCTGAGACACAAGAATTGCTTGAACCCGGGAGATGGAGGCTGCAGTGAGCCTAGGTTGCGCCACTGCACTCCAGCCAGAGCAACAGAGCGAGACACTCTCGAAATTGCCAAGTCCACAAGTGACAAATAATTCTGAAGAAAAACAGGTAAAGTGGCCAAGTGCGGTGACTCGCGCCTGTAATCCCAGCACTTTGGGAGGCCGAGGCGGGCGGATCACGAGGTCAGGAGATGGAGACCATCCTGGCTAATGAGGTGAAACCTCGTCTCTACTAAAAATACAAAAAATTACCCGGGCGAGGTGGCGGCGCCTGCAGTCCCAGCTACTCGGGCGGCTGAGGCAGGAGAATGGCGTGAACCCGGGAGGCGGAGCTTGCAGTGAGCTGAGATCACGCCACTGCACTCCAGCCTGGGGGACAGAGCGAGACTCCGTCTCAAAAGAAAAAAGAAAAACAGGTAAAGTATAGCCAGGTGGCACACACTTGTAATCCCAGCTACTTGGGAGGCTGAGGCATGAGAATTGCTTGAACCCAGGAGCTGGAGGTTGAGGTTGCAGTGAGCTGAGATTGCGGCACCGCCCTCCAGCCTGGACGACAAATTGAGACTCGGTCTTGGAAAAAAAAAAAAAAAAAAAAGAAAAAGAAAAAGAAAAAAGAAAAAACCAAAAACCAAACAGGTAAAGTGTATGCGCAGTCATTGAACAAAAGAGGAAACCAGAATAGTCAAGGCATGTGAAAAGATACTCAACATTCAACCACACTAGAAATTGGGGAAATGTAAATCAAAGTGGGACACCATTTTACCCTAACCGGGTTGTAAGTGCTACAGAGAAATCTGTCACATTCACCGACGACTGGTGTATGTGAAACTCTTCCGTTCGAGGCACTGTTGTCAAATTGTACTCCCAGGTGACTGTTTCTGGTTTCTTATGGCCCTTGTTCCTTCTCTGTACTTTCTCCTGCATAGATCCTAGTACCACGTACATTTTTCCGAATAGGTAACTTTCAGTGGTCGGTGTGCACCCTCTCCTTGTCCCCTGGCTTCTTGTAGATGTCCATTTGTTTTTGGTTTTGGTCATTACAGGGTATGGAACTCAAAGTAATTCAAAGTTACTCAGAGTCCTGCTCAGTAGTTTTCAAATATTAGAAATTCATTATTTATTAAACCAAATATTTATCCCAAAAAATAATAACTGGTAGAATTAGTGGGTTATATACCACCATTTTAAATCTGCCATATGGACTCTTTTACCATCAGCTGAATTACCCCCGTCTTCAGGTGTCAGAGAAAGCATTTCACGATAGTTGCGACTTTACCATTCTTTGTTCATATCACGTGCTGGACTGTCAGCCTTCAGTGAAGCATCAAATGATTGCTTACCTAGTCATTTAAATCTTTGACTATTATTGCATGATGGCCTAGAAGTAAAGATAACTGAAAACAGAGAAACCATTTTAAGTTTGAAGAAATAGGAAGATAAAGGGCATGAAAAGGACTTTGAATGTGATATTAGATATAACCATTCGAAAAAGTTGAAAGTTAACTGAAAGGTTAGAATTTAGAATGGACAATTTATGTGACAGGTTAAAGTGACATAATCCTTGATTTTCTGGGGAAGAATTAAATTTGTTTTGGTTATAACTTTCCTATATTAGACTATATTGTTACTATTTTGAGTATTACACTTAATTGATCAACAGAAATAAAGCATTGTTTTTAAAAGATGTGGTTTTATTATTATTTTTTGGAAACAAGGTTTCTCCATGTTTCCCAGGCTAGTCTCAAACTCCTGAACTCAAGCATTCTGCCCACCTTTGCCTCCCAAAGTGCTAGGATTACAGGCATGAGCCAACATGCCTGGGCAAGATGTGATTTTAAAAAGTATTCTGCATTTGCCTTTAAGTCATTACAATGTGAGACTAGTTATTTGTTCCATCATAATTTCCTCTTTTTCACTTCCATAAGTATATTAATCTGTGAAAATGTCTTTATACATTAAATATATAAATTTACATTTGGGATTCCCTCACCAGAAATAAAAGGAAAGCAAACTTAAAAGTGTATGGTATCATTTTTGTCCTTAGAAATTATCAATTTAAAAAAGCAAAACATACCTGGTGTTACTATTATGGCTAAAACAGACACATGCATATGTTGCTGTGGGAATACAAATTGGAACTACGTTTTTGAAAAGCAAGGGACAAAACTGTTATGTGAAATCTCAATTGTATATTTTATTCTGGTGGTATGATTATGGATGACATCTATTAATTATGTTATTTTCCCAGTTTTCTATATTATTTTATAATTAAAAATTATAAATGGTAATTTATGTAGATGTAAAATGTAGATGTAAAAGTGTCAATTTTTTTTAAGGCATAGCCAGAACTTACCATCATTTTGTATCTAAGATAGAAACTGTTGTAAATTTCAGTTTAATGGAATTGCATCTTCTTTCAGGTTAAAGAACTGAATCATTATCTGGAAGCTGAGAAATCTTGTAGGACTGATCTAGAGATGTATGTAGCTGTTTTGAATACTCAGAAATCTGTTCTACAGGAAGATGCTGAGAAACTGCGGAAAGAATTGCATGAAGGTAAATAAATATTCTGTATATTTTTATCTTTGTCTCTAAGAACCATATAAGTTAAATTGATGTTGACTAATAACAATGACAAATCTTAAAATAACAATGCAACATGTTAGTGATTCAATTTAAGCCTTATAGTTGGTTTAAATGCACTCATGCAAACCTGAAATTATGGATTTTCCTTCATAACCTCAGTAATAACTTTACAAGGCAGCCAGATGCAGTGGCTCACTCCTATAATTCCAGCATTTTGGGAGGCCAAGGCGGGCAGATCACCTGAGGTCAGGAGTTCGAGACCAACCTGGCCAACATGGCGAAAACCTGTCTCTACTGAGAAAACAAAAATTAGCCAGGTGTGGTGATGCACACCTGTTATCCCAGCTACTCGGGAGGTTGAGGCACAAGAATCACTTGAACCCAGGAGGCAGAGGTTGCAGTGAGCCGAGCTCACACCACTGCACTCTGGCTTGGGTGACAGAGTGAGACTTCATCTCAAAAAAAACAAAAAACAAAAAACCCAACTTCACCAGGCATGAACTTTGGGCAGAAAGATAATAAAGCTGGGAATTTCTCCGTAAATTACTTTTCCCCCCACACTCATTTTGATGGAGGTGTATTAGCAAAAGTTAAAATTGGAAAGGGCAGAGAGCGTATTCTGGAGGCCCCAAGTACTGTCCTGTTTTTAAGGGACAGTTTTGATTTCACTAGTCTGGTAGCAGAGTGATACAGAAATTGACTCTGTTTTCCAGGGGCACATTCTTTCCCCACTAAAATATTATTAAAATAACCCAAACTTTGAGTAAAGTTTTGGCCTTCAGGAAACAGTTTCCAAGTGTGCTATTGCAATAAAAAGACACTCATATTCTTAAAGGTGTCCAAAAGAGCTAGTTCAGTTTAAACTATGTCCCTCTAACACTTCCAGAAATAATGTAAATTATTGAGACTACCAAACCTTCCTAATAACCCTTGAAAAGTACCTGAGAAGGTTGGCCGGGCGCGGTGGCTCAAGCCTGTAATCCCAGCACTTTGGGAGGCCGAGACGGCGGATCAGGAGATCGGGAGATCGAGACCATCGGCTAACACGGTGAAACCCCGTCTCTGCTAAAAAATACAAAAAACTAGCCGGGTGAGGTGGCGGGCGCCTGTAGCCCCAGCTACTCGGGAGGCTGAGGCAGGAGAATGGCGTGAACCCGGGAGGCGGAGCTTGCAGTGAGCTGAGATCCAGGCACTGCACTCCAGCCTGGGCGACAGAGCAAGACTCTGTCTCAAAAAAAAGATAAAAGTACCTGACCTGAGAAGGTTAATTAAAATGAGGAAGGACGTGGAGTAATTTCCATACTGAAACACTCACAATAAAAAATAGAGTCTTTTTTTTGAGACGGAGGTTCGTTCTTGTCGCCTAGGCTGGAGTGCAATGGTGCGATCTCAGCTCACTGCAACCTCCACCTCCTGGGTTCAAGTGATTCTCCTGCTTCAGCCTCCCGAGTACCTGGGATTATAGGATGTGCCACCACGCCTGGCTAATTTTGTATTTTTATTAGAGATGGGGTGTTTCTCCATGTTGGTCAGGCCGGTCTCAAACTCCCGACCTCAGGTGATCCACCTGCCTCAGCCTCCCAAAGTGCTGGGATTACAGGTGTAAGCCACCACGCCCGGCCCAGATAGGCTTCTTTTTTTTTTTTTTTTTTTTTTTTTTTTTTGAGACGGAGTCTCGCTCTGTCGCCCGGGCTGGAGTGCAGTGGCCGGATCTCAGCTCACTGCAAGCTCCGCCTCCCGGGTTTACGCCATTCTCCTGCCTCAGCCTCCCAAGTAACTGGGACTACAGGTGCCCGCCATCTCGCCCGGCTAGTTTTTTGTATTTTTTAGTAGAGACGGGATTTCACCGTGTTCGCCAGGATGGTCTCGATCTTCTGACCTCGTGATCCACCCGTCTCGGCCTCCCAAAGTGCTGGGATTAAGAAGTTGTCCTTAAATGGAGTTTTGGAAGGTGGGTAGGTGCTTGTCAGCTACTCAGAAGCATGGCATTCAAGGTCATTTGCATGTGTTGCAGTTAGGTAAGGAAGTCTAAGAAAAGCAGTTCAGCACAATTAGAATACAAGAGGCAATGGGCAAAATGTGAGATTGGAGCAGTAGAAACAGACCAGTACATAGAGGTTTTATGCTAAGAATATTGGACTTGATCATCTGG
Source organism: Papio anubis (assembly GCF_008728515.1). Taxonomy (NCBI): domain Eukaryota; kingdom Metazoa; phylum Chordata; class Mammalia; order Primates; family Cercopithecidae; genus Papio; species Papio anubis. Next base: position 4,872,872 of record NC_044992.1, read on the forward strand.
GCAGTTCGGAGCCTCTGAAGGTTTTTTTATTTTCTTTTTTTTTTGAGTTGGAGTCTTGCCCTTGTCACCCAGGCTGGAGTGCAGTGGTGTGATCTCGGCTCACTGCAAGCTCCGCCTCCTGGGTTCATGCCACTCTCCTGCCTCAGCCTCCCAAGTAGCTGGAACTACAGGTGTGCGCCACCACGCCCGGCTAATTTTTTTTGTATTTTTAGTAGAGATGGGGTTTCACTGTGTTAGCCAGGATGGTCTTGATCTCCTGACCTCGTGATCCACCCGCCTCAGCCTCCCAAAGTGGTGGGATTACAGGCGTGAGCCACTGCGCCCAGCCTATTTTCTCTGAAATAATAGTTTTATTAAGATAAAATTTGCATGCCATAAAGTTCACTCGTTAAAGTATACAATTCAGTAGTTTTTAATATATTCACAAAATTGTGCCCTATCACCACTGTCTACTTCCAAAACATTTTCATCACCTCAAAAAGAAATCCTGTACCCATTTACTGTCGCTTCCTATGTCTTACCTCCAGCCCTTGGCAACCACTAATCTCCTTTCTATCTCTGTGGACTTGCCTGTTCTGGACTTTGATGTGAACGGGATTTTGGAATATGTGCCTTTTTGTGTCTGGGTTCAGTGGAGGGTTTTTGACTGGAGAGTGGTAATATTTGTTTTGCATTTTAGAAAGTTCAATCTAATAGCACTGTGGTGAATAGAATAGGGAGGGCAAGACTGAGGGCAGAAGAATGAAAAAGGGGCCTCTGTTGTAGTTGTTTAAGTCATAAGCGCTGGTCTAAGGCAGAAGCCAGAAGATAGATGTATCATATTGCAGAGGAGGCCGAATTAGCAGGTCTCTGTCATAGCTGAATATGTTGGGGTGAGGAAAAGTCAGAAGTATGAGCTGTCTCGGGTTTCTGACTTGGTAGATGGGTAGATGGATCATGCTACCTCCTCTCTTTTCAGTAGAAGATGGCTGAGCTGATGAGTATCAACAACACATACCGTTTTACAAAGATTCCTTGACCTGTCATAAGAAGTCTATATTAACCGGACCCAGTGAGGATTTCTGGATAACAGATTTATCAGAATGTATTAAACACAATTAGGAGTGTTTATTCCACCTTTGGCCTTTGGAGCAATGTTTCCCAAAGTATATTCTCTAGAATACTTGTTATTTGAGTTGTACTGTGAAAAGTTTTTTTTTTCTTTTGTGAAATAGATTTAGGAAAGGCTATATTATATATCACCTTCCAAGAAAACACAGACATAATTAAGACCCCGAGTTCAAAGTCCTGCAGTAAAGAAATCTTTTTTTTTTTTTTTTTTTTTTTTTGAGACGGAGTCTTACGCTGTCGCCCAGGTTGGAGTGCAGTGGCGCAATCTCGGCTCACTGCAAGCTCCGCCTCCTGGGTTCACGCCATTCTCCTGCCTCAGCCTCCTGAGTAGCTGGGACTACAGGCGCCCGCCACCGCGCTCGGCTAATTTTTTGTATTTTTAGTAGAGACGGGGTTTCACTGTGGTCTCGATCTCCTGACCTTGTGATCCGCCCGCCTCGGCCTCCCAAAGTGCTGGGATTACAGGCGTGAGCCACCGCGCCCGGCCAGAAATCTTTAAAAATTTATTTAATTATGGAGGAGCCTTTGCAAAATAATAATAATAATAATAATAATAAATTTATCCCTTTAACCTGAAGTTTCTAAGACTTTACTAAGCACAGAAATCTTTCTTTGCTGTGTTCCTACGAGTCCACTTTGGGAGACTCTGCTTTAAAGAGATGATGTGGGGATAGGTTGCCCCTTGGTCCAGCTAAGAATAGAATCCTAGAGATGTGGACCATTGGTCAGACCTGGCTAGGAGCCCTGTGCTAAAGAAATTGCCTACATTAAAATTCAGTGTTTTTGATTTGTGGTGGGGGGTTCCTAAACAGTTTGCCATCTCTTGGAGCAAGAGCGACAACAACACAACCAGTTAAAGCATACGTGGCAGAAGGCCAATGACCAGTTTCTGGAATCTCAGCGTTTACTGATGAGAGACATGCAGCGAATGGAGATTGTGCTAACTTCAGAACAGCTCCGACAAGTTGAAGAACTGAAGAAGAAAGATCAGGTGAATAGAAGTTTTGAGGACTGATTTGCCTTGTCAGTAATGTCCCCCACCACATGTGATTGCATTACCTTATGTGTATTAGAGACTGACTTAAGCTGCAACAAGGTGATATGTGCCACTTTTAAAAACATGACAGCTACATTTGAGGGGCTTTGTTTTTCATCTTTAGAAAGGGCCTCCTCTAGGGGGTGGGGAAACTGATTTAGAAATGGTCTTCAGTGACTGCAGGATGCAGCAGTGCATACTTCGGAGAAAATCTTTCTCTCCCCTGCTGACCAGTTCTCCCAGTGCTCCTGGGTTTTATCAGTCCAGGCCAAGTCTTGGGTGACATTGCTGTAAAACAAGCTTGTCCAACCTGCAGCCCTTGGCTTTGAATGCAACCCAACAGAAATTTGTAAACTTTGTTAAAACGTTATGAGATTTCTTTTGCAATCTTTTTTTGTTTGTTTGTTTTAGCTCATCAGCTGTCGTTAGTGTATTTTGTGTGTAACCAAGACAGTTCTTCTTCATTGTGGCCCAGGGAAGCCAAAAGATTGGACACCCTGCTCTAAAAGCTCTACTAGGTGACATGATATGAATGGAGAGGCTGAGTAATAGGAGGTGGCAGATGTTCAGAGCGCTGCATATTTAGGTTCCTGTCTTCTCCTTATCTTTCAGTTATTTAAATTGCATGAATTATATATATATATATTTTTACACATTATCATAATTTTTTTGTTTTAAATACAGTGGAAAAAATAAATATGAAGTGATCAAGTGAAAAATCTTCCTTAACATCTCCCACACCTCCCCTTGTCAGAAGATTGTTTTACCATTTGGTAGAGAGTCTTCTAAACCAGTTCTGTGTGTTCATGATACACATTTAGGGTATAGTTTTCCTCTTACACAACTATGGTTATATACTATAAGTATTTATTCTAGGCAGGGCATGGTGGTTCACGTCTATAATCCCAATACTTTGGGAGGCTGAGGCGGGAGGATTGCTTGAGCCCAAGAGGTCAAGACCAGCCTGGGCCATATAGTGAGACTCTGTTTCTACAAAAAATAAAAAAATAAAAAAAATAGCTGGGCATGGTGGCACGTGCCTGTAGTTCCAGCTACTTGGGAGGCTGAGGTGGGAGGATCACTTGATCCTGGAGGCGGAGGCTGCAGTGAGCTGTGATCACACTACTGCACTTCAGCTGTGGGTTACAAAGCAAGATCTTGTCTCAAAAAAAAGTGTATGTATTTCCCATATGCATTATCCTGGATATATTTTCATATCAACGTTGTATTTTGCTCTTGACTGTGGCATGGAGGCACCCTGTTGATTTACCCTTTCTCCTTGTAGTGGGCATCTAGGTGGTCCCCCTTTTCTTGTCATCTCAAATAATGTTGCAGCTAAATCCTTGACCATATTGTGTATGTGTGCAGATATTTCCCTAGGATAGCTATGTAAAAGTGTTCCCTGCCTTTCTAAGTATCTTGTCAAACATTTCAAATTGCTTTATGTGACTTAGGTTAGATTTTGTTTTGCAAAGTTTCTTCTTTTTTAAATTTCCTTTTTGTGTCTTAATTTGGACTCATTCGTCTTACATGTAGTCAAAGCCAACATAAGGATTTTTTTTTTTTTTTTGAGACAGGGTTTCACTCCAGTCACCCAGGCTGGAGTGCAGTGGCACAATCTTGGCTCACTGCAACCTCCGCCTCTCGGGCTCAAGCGATTCTTCTGTCTCAGCTGCCCAAGTAGCTGGGACTACAGGCGTGTGCCACCACGCCTGGCTAATTTTTGTATTTTTAGTAGACACAGTGTTTCACCACGTTGCCCAGGCTGGTCTCAAACTCCTGACCTCTAGTGATCTGCCTGTCTCAGCCTCCCAAAGTACTGGGATTACAGGCGTGAGCCACCACGACCCCCTGACATAAGGATTTAGATTCTAAAGTACAGATCTTATCCTGCCTCCCCTGCCGCCCATTAAAAGAGTCTAAATGTGGCCGGGTGCAGTGGCTCACATCTGTAATCCCAGCACTTTGGGAGTCCAAGGCGGGTGGATCACCTCAGGTCAGGAGTCTGAGACCACCCTGGTCAACATGGCAAAAGCCTGTCTCTACTAAAAATACAAAAATTAGCCGGGTTTGGTGGCACGTGTGTGGAGTCCCAGCTACTTGGGAAGCTGAGGCAGGAGAATCACTTGAACCTGGGAGGCGGAGGTTGCAGTGAGCTGAGATCGCATCATGCCTTCCAGCCTGGGTGACAGAGTGAGACTCTGTCTCAAAAAAACAAAAACAAAAAGAGTCTAAACTTTACTAAGATGATCATGTAAAACTTTTGAACATTTATTGAGCTCTTACTGTGTGCTAGCATTGTGCTAAGGCTTTATGTATAAATCTTTATCTCAAGTGCTTATCAAAAAAAAAAAAAAAAACTGAACTCCCCATAAGTGGTAGGGACTACAGTTATACAGTTCCTGTGTTCTAGAGTAGTGAACAGGCTGAGAGGTAATGTATGGCCCATCTGAGGCTTGAACAATCTCTGATTCCAGAGTCTGAGTGCTTACTCACCACCTCTTTCTCCGTGTCTTTTACTTCTCCTGTGCCTGCCCATTTTTCATCCATATAAAATTACACAGAATTCCCCCACAGGCCTGCTTTTCCATGTTTCTGTCTTTTGCATGTGCTTCCTTTCTCCCTGGAACCCTTAATTTTCTCTTCTCATGCAACTGGCAAACTTACCTTACTGATCTTTCAAGATTCAGCTGAAGTGTTACCTCCTTTGGGCCCCCTTTGCTGGTTCCTTCAGATGAAATCAGTCATTGTTTTTCCTCCTTCTTTATAACCTTGTACATACTTGTAAGTGTGTGTCTCTCCTCACTAGGCTGTTTTAGGGTACACTGAAGGTATAAGATATCTCACTCATCTTTGTTGAGTGAATTATTCTATTAACTTTAATCATTCCTAAGGTATAAGGTATCTCACTCATCTTTGTTGAATGAATTATTCTATCAACTTTAATCATTCCTTTTGTATTCATATACATTTGTTAATGTTTCTAATGGATGTGTAACATTATAAAAACTTTTTTGGGAGTGGTGTGGTGTCTCACGCCTGTATTCCCAACGCGTTGAGAGGCCAAGGCGGGAGGATCTCTTGAGCCTGGGAGTTTGAGACCAGCCAGGACAATAGCGTGAGATCCCATCTATACAAAAAAACCCCAAAAAATTAGCCAGGCATGGTGGTGCATGCCTGTGATCCTGGCTACACGAGAGGCTGAGGCAGGAGGATTGCTTGAGTCCAGGAGTTCAAGACCAGCCTCGGCAACAAAGTGAAACCCTGTCTCTACAAAAAATAAAAAAATTAGGCAGTCGTGATGGCACATGCCTATGATCCCAGCTATATGAGAGGATGAGGTGGGAGAATTGCTTGAGCCCAGGAGATCGAGGCTGCAGTGAACCATGTTTGCACCACTGCATTCCAGCCTGAGTGTCAGAGCAAGACCTTGTCTCAAAAACAGACTTTTTCGTATTTATTTTCTACAGTAATCACAAGGAATGTTCTGTGTAAAAAAAATTTTTTTTTTTTTTTCATGGATCATTTGAAGAGTCAGTTTTGCTTTCTTTTGTTTTGCCTAACTTTATGCAGTATACTTTTCTTGGAAGCTGCTTCCTGATTTCTTCTTTATACCAGGGTTCTTAGTTTGTGCTTATAGTATTAAAATATTTTGTCATTTCCAGAGGCCCTTATATGGGATTATAAACAAAGAAGCGTAAGTGTCCAGTTTTCTTGTATCATAATGCTCTGTTCTTTCTTATTTGTTTTGAATGGTTAAAGAACTATGTCACTTATTAAGTAGGTTACTTGGGTCACATATATGTTTTTTTCTTCCTAACTTTTAGGAGGATGATGAACAACAGAGACTCAATAAGAGAAAGGATCACAAAAAAACAGATGTTGAGGAAGAAATAAAAATACCAGTAGTGTGTGCTTTAACTCAAGAAGAATCTTCAGCCCAGTTATCAAATGAAGAGGTATAGTGAGTCTATAATTAAAGTCATTATATACACAATGTCAACAATTTTAGCTTACTCATACATCAGTTAATTACATTGTCCATATGAGAAGTGAGAAGTTCATTTTTTCTAACTAGGTGAAAGCTAGATAAAAATGACAGTATTTATTTTCAGTTGTTTTTATGGCATTATAGGTAGCACTGTTTGAAACCTGTTGTAGCTTCATTCACTGTCTGAAATAATTAGATGTTCTTTTTCCCAGTATTTCCCAAATTTAATGCATTAAAATAAACCTTTAAATAATGTCTGCAAAATCTTTTTTGATGTGAATAGTACATATTGCTAATACTTGTCTTTTTTGTTTAAAAGAGATTATCTAAAGCGCTGAAATGCTTAACTCCCTATAGCATATATATGAGTATTAACCAGTATTAGGTTTTCATCCCTGACGGCAGTGGGTGAGGTTTGGCAGATTGCAACAACACAGGGTGAAACGTTTCAGGTACTAGGAATGAGTAGAGTAGAGGGACCTGGAAGTGTTAGGTGTTCTGTGCCCTTGGCACCTCTCACCCGCAGTGGGGCAAGGGCCTTCTCATTGGGTTTCCTGTCTCAACCTGTCCCATTCCATCGCACCCTCAGCATTACTGTCAAATTCATTTTCTTAAGTGCAGCTGCAGTCAGGCCACTCCCCTACTCAATAACTACCATTGACTCCCGTTACCTATATAATTAAGTACACATTCTTCACTCGGACAGGTAAGGCCCTTCATCATCTGGATTACATTTTAGCCATGTTGGTCGTCATCTTGGGCTGTACTCCCACCTGGTCTGTTGCTGCCTTCATTTGGAGTACTTTCCTCCCATTGCCTTTCTGAGTATTGAAATCCTGCTCATCTTTCAAAGCTCGTGCTGGTTATCTTGTTATCAGTGAAGGAAGTGCTTCTCTTATTGCCTTGAGGACGAAAACGAAGATCCCCCAAGATCCCTAGCATGGCATACAAGGGCATTCACAGTTGAATGGCCCTTCTGGCCTCACTCACTGCTCTCCACTTCTCTGTAGCCAGACCTGTGCACTTACTGTTCACACTCACTGCCCTGTCCCTGCGGCTTAGAATCACACTCACTCCCTGCCTCACCTGCTTTCCTGATCTGGTGAATGAATCGCAGTTAAATTGGATACAGATCTTGTCTTTCCTTTCAGGGGTATCCTGCTTCTGTTTACTCTGCAGATTTACTTTGAGCCATACGTAATCTACCTCCTGGTGGTTTATATGCCCATGCTTATGGATTGTTTGAGGTTTAAGAAAAACTTTAAAAAAATTTTCGTAGACACTGAAAAGTGCTGTAGATTGTAGTTGTTTTGTTCATTCTTTGTTCTGGGACGTAGACTGGGAACCACTTGGTCTAATTCTGCTGTGCATTTCAAAAATATTTAGACTCCCAAGAGAATGTCTCAAGTTTTGGGTACAGCCAACGATTACATAGTGTTTTCATCATGCAGTAATCTATCCAGGAATGTCTGAAAAGCGGGGAAACAGGAAAGGGACATTTGTTGTGATTTACTGAGAAGTATTTTTATTTTTGATTCTCTCTTAATGATCTGTAGACTTTCAGAGCTGATGTTTTGCAATTTGAATGTTGAATATAATTGTTTTTTATTGAGAATAATGACACAGCTCTTGGTTTAGAGTTAATCTGAAGCCTGGCTAACATGGTGAAACCCTATCTCTACTAAAAATACACAAGATTAGCCGGGTGAGGTTGCGTATGCCTGTAATCCCAGCTACTCAGGTGACTGAGGCACGAGAATCGTTTGAACCCAGGAGGTAGAGGTTGCAGTGAGCTGAGATTTCACCACTGCACTCCAGCATGGATGACAGTGAGACCCTGTCTCACACAAAAATGTTAATCTCAGATGCTTTGGAGAGTTAGATTTATGGCTAAAGATATTTGAAATTTGTAGACCTCACATTTTCTTTAACCTGATGCTTATAATGTGCTTTTCTCTATACAAAATGTTCATTATGGAAAACTTGGGAAGTATCGGAAATGCCATACAAAATAAAAATAACTGGTAGATCGTCCTACCCAGAGGTCACAACTAATATTTTGGTACATATCTCTTTCTTGCTTTTCTTATTTTCTTTTCCAGAGATAATATATATGTCAACATATGTGTTTCTTTCTTTTTTTTTTTTTTTTTAAATTTGAGAAAGGGTCTCACTCTCACCCTGGCTGGAGTGCAGTGGCGCAGTCTCAGCTCACTGCAGCCTTGACCTCCTGGGCTCAAGCGATCCTCCTGCCTCATCCTTCTGAGTAGCTGGGACTACAGGCGTCCGCCATCCTGCCCAGCTAATTTTTTGTAGAGACAGTGTTTCAACATGTTGCCCAGGCTGGAACATATGTGTTTCTATTTGTACTTTTTTCAAAAATTTGAGACAGGGTCTCACTCTCACCCAGGCTGGAGTGCAGTGGCGTGATCTCAGCTCACTGCAACCTCCGCCTCCTGGGTTCAAGCAATTCTCCTGCCTCAGCCTCCTGAGTAGCTGGGATCACAGGCGTGCACCACCACGCCAGGCTAATTTTTGTATTTTTAGTAGAGATGGGGTTTCACCATGTTGACTAGGCTGGTCTCGAACTCCTGGCCTTAAGTGATTTGCCCACCTTGGCCTCCCAAAGTGCTGGGATTACAGGTGTGAGCCACGGTGTCCAGCTTGTGCCTGGTTTTTAATTCATAATGGTGACTGAGTGATGACATAGGGAGGTCAATGCCACTGAAAGAAGTTTTGTGTTACTCACAGTTCTCCTAGAAGCAGAGGCCCAGCACACCATGCATGGCCACAGCACGGAAGTACCAGAGCTGGTCAGGAGGCAGGAGCAGGAGCGAGAGAAAAGCATGGGCCATAGCTATTACTGTGGTTTTCTGGGAAAAGCAAAGTGGAGCAGAGGAGAGAGTTTAGGACTGGCTAGTAATTAATTCCGGCAGCCTTTGGGGTATAGGGTCTGTTCTTAGCTATTTGGAACTGGCCCTGGGTTGATTTCGGGCAGGGGAAATACTCGCTCGGTGTGTGATTTAGGTAAGGGAGATGGTTGGGGATATGAGTTTGGGATTGAATGGTTTGTGTATGAAAGGTGTGTTTACAGTCAGGTAAGTTGTTTATTATCTCTAGAAATTAGCTAGTCCTGGGAAGCAGTTTCTTCACGCCAGAAAGGCCTCCAGTAAATCAAGACATCATGAAATATAGAAAATGAAAAGTATGATTAACACACTGATAGTCAAGTTGGTTCCACTTTTTACTACCATCCAATTTTTCATTATCGTAAGTAATGTCATAATGTTATATATAATTTTTCCTTGTACAAAAATCGTAGATGCATCTGATTTTATTTTATTTTATTTCATTTTAGTTTTAGTATAAGTTCTTAGGAAAAGAACTGCCTGGTCAGGCACAGTGGCTCACAAGTGTAATTGCAGCACTTTTTGGAGGCTGAGGCAGGCGGATCACTTGAGGCCAGGAGTTTGAGACCAGCCTGGCCAATATGATGAAACCTGTCTCTACTAAAAATACAGAAATTAGCCGTGTGCGGTGTCTGGCACCTGTAGTCCTAGCTACTCACCGTGGCTGAGGCATGAGAATCCCTTGAGCCCAGGAGGTGGAGGCTGCAATGGGCCGACATTGCTGCAATGGGCCGAGATTGCGCCACTGCATTCCAGCCTGGGTGACAGAGCGAGACTCTGCCTCCAGAAAAACAAAAACAAAAACAAAACAAAACAAAAAACCGAAAAAAAAAACCCTACTGAATTCAAGAATGTAAACATTTTTAAGATATTACTGCCAATGTAGTAGTCTGATGTGGGGTTTTTTGAGATAGGGTCTCATTCTTGCCACCCAGGCTGGCTAGAGTATAGTGGCACCATCACAGCTCACTACAGACTTGATCTCCTAGGCTCAAGCAATCCTCCTGCCTCAGCCTCCTGAGCAGCTGAGACTACAGGCATGCGCTACCATGCCTGGCTAATTTTTAAATTTTTTTGTAGAGGCCGGGCGCGGTGGCTCAAGCCTGTAATCCCAGCACTTTGGGAGGCCGAGACGGGCGGATCACGAGGTCAGGAGATCGAGATCATCCTGGCTAACACCGTGAACCCCGCCCATTAAAAAATACAAAATCAGTCAACAGGCGGCTCGTAGCCCAGCTACTGGGAGGCCGGAGGGCGAGAATGGCGAAACCCGAGTATGGAGCTTGCAGGAGCTGGAGATCGGGGCCTACAGCACTCCAGTCTGGTTACTGGGAGTAAGATTTGCTCAAAAAAAAAAAAAATTTTGTAGAAACGGTCTCCTATGTTGCCCAGGCTGGTCTTTACTCCTGGGCTCAACTGCCTCCCACCTCAGCCTCCCAACCAGCTGGGATTTGGTGGCTGTTACTGCACCAGGCCTGTAGTCTGATGTTTTTCTTTTTTTTTTTTTTTTTTTTTTGAGACGGAGTCTTGAGTTGTTCGCCTCAGGCAGTGCCATCTCGCTCACTGCAAGCTCCTGCCTCCCGGCTCACGCCATTCTCCTGCCTCGTGCCTCCTGAGTAGCTGGGACTACAGGTTTCTGCCACCATTAATTTTTGTATTACTTTTATTAGAGACAGGGTTTACACTGTGTCTCTACTCCTGACCTTGTGATCCTTCCACCTTGGCCTCCCAAAGTGCTGGGGATTACAGGCATGGAGCCACCTCCACCAGCCGCCTGATGCTTTTTCAAATGGCCCTCACAGCTGTTCTGTCCCTAGCCCCTTCCCTCTTCAGTATCACAGCAGCACTGTATGTCATACATGTTAGGTTTATTTGTAAAACCAACAGAACTAAGCTTATCCCAGTTTTTGCTTAGATACTACTTCTGGGATCTTGCCATAGTGTTTAATATATACTTAGATTTGTGTTCTTTTTTTTTTTTTTTTTTTTTTTTGAGACGGTGTTCTCATTTGTCGCCCCAGGCTGGAGTGTAGTGGCCGGATCTCAGCTCACCGTAGCTCCGCCTCCTGGCTCACGCCATTCTCCTGCCTCAGCCCCAAGTAGCTGGGACTACAGGCCCCACCACCTCGCCTCAAGCACCTTTTGTATTTTTAGAGACGGGTTTCGACTGTTAGCCAGCATGGTCTGGATCTCTCCTGACTCGCGATCCCACCCCGCCTCCCCCTGTGCTGGGACAAGGCAGGCTTGAGCCACCGTGGGCCGAGACTTGGTGTTCTCAGTCATTGCAGTTTCAGATGAGCAAAAATCTTTTTGAGACGCAGTGTCTGTTTGTCACCCAGGCTGAGTGTGCAGCGGGCGCGGATCTCGGCTCACTGCAGCTCCACCTCCTCGGTTCACGCCATTCTCTGCCTCAGCCTCCCAGTAGCTGGGGACTACAGGCGCCCACCACCACGCCTTCAAGCGACTTTTGTATTTTGTAGAGATGGGTTTCACCCCGTGGTGCTAGCCAGGATGGTTTTGATCTCCCGACCTCATGATCTGCCCACCTCAGCCTCCCAAAGTGCTGATTACTGGCATGTGCCAATCACCAGCCCTCAGATGAGTAAAAATCTTTAAAAGGAAAGAAATGGAGGCATTAATTCAAAATTTGTCACCTTTTTATTATTACACCAAGAATATTTTAAAACATTAAAAAAATTATTACATGTCGTCAGCTGAAGTAACAAAACAACTGTGGTCTCAGTCTCCTCTTGGTTCATTTAAAAGGCATTTCTGGCAAACGAGTGATATTATCTTAAGTATTTGCCTCATTTAAGTGGAATACATTCAGTTGGAAAGAAAAACTTGTTGGCATTTTTTTTTTTGAGACGGAGTCTCAGCCTGTCACCCAGGCTGGAGTGCAGTGGCCGATCTCAGCTCACTGCAAGCTCCTCGCCTCCCGGTTCACTTCATTCTCCTGCCTCAGCCTCCCGAGTAGCTGCTGGACTACAGGCGCCTCTGCCACTCACTCGGGCTAAGTTTTCTTGTATTTTTAGTAGAGACGGGCTTCACTCAAAGTTAGCTTAGATGGTCTCGACCTCCTGACCTCGCGATCCGCCTGCCTCAAGCCTCCCAAAGTGCTGATTACAGGTTTGAGCCACTGGGCCTGCCTTTTTTTTTTTTTGAGACTTTGTCTCACAGTCACCCCAGGCTGGAGTGTGTGGCGACTGCTCTCACTGCAGCCCGCCTCCCAGGTTCACACCATTCTTCTGCCTCTACCTCCGAAAGTAGCTAGACTACAGGCGCCCCACCTCGGGCCTGCTAGTTTTTGTATTTTTTAGTAGAGACGGGTTTCACCATGTTAGCTACAGGATGGTCTCGACCTCCTGACCTCGCGGATCCACCCGGCCGGCCTCCCAAAGTGCTGGGATTACAGGCTTGAGCCACCGCTACCGGGCCACATTTTTCTTTTTGCATCAATTTATCTTATTTCCCCACTAACTATGCAACTGCTTCATGTAATGGCACTGGTTTGCTTTTTGCCTTCGGGAATGTGCTGTACCACGTTGTTTAAAAATTGAGATGAAATTAATGTAACATAAAATTTAAAGTGTATAATTCAGTGATATTGCATATATACACAAATGTTTTTAGTTTGAAAACATTTTTATCACTCCCAAAGGAGACCTCATACCCATTAGAGTCACTCCCCATTTTCCCTTCCCCCCTAGCCTCTAGCAACCACTAATCTGCTTTATGTCTCTATGGATTTACTTGTTCTGGACATTTTCAATAGACGGACTTACATAATATGTGATGTTTTGCATCTTCTTTCGCATAGTATACAACATTGAGCATGTTGATTACACCTTGCTTGCAAATAACACATTATTGGGCTGGGCGTGGTGACTCACGCCTGTAGTCCCAGCACTTTGGGAGGCCGAGGCGGGCAGATCACAAGGTCAGGAGATCGAGACCATCCTGGCCAACATGGTGAAACCCCGTCTCTACTAAAAATACAAAAAATTAGCCGGGCGTGGTGGCGGACACCTGTAGTCTCAGCTACTCAGGAGGCTGAGGCAGGAGAATGGCGTGAACCTGGGAGGTGGAGCTTGCAGTGAACTGAGATCTCGCCACTGAACTCCAGCCTGGGCGACAAAGCGAGACTCCGTCTCAAAAAAAAAAAAAAAGAAAAAAAAAGAAAATACCACGTTCTCGTCATTTCCTTCCTACTACTCTGTCCTCTCCTTTGCTCATCCCCAAAATGTTAGTCTTTCTCAGGGTTCTGCCCTTGGCCCTCTTTTCCTACACACTCATCCTAGGTGTTTTGATTTGCTGCTGTGACTTTAATTATCATTATACAATAGTTACTCCCAAGTCTCTATTGAAAGACTTCTATGTCCCTCTATTAAGGGGACATCTCTACTTGGATATACGATAGGCACCTCACGCTTGACATACGCAACACTGAATTGCAGGTGACCTTCCCCAGCTCTTTGTATTTGGGAGCTCTTTGAGCTACCAGAGCATTCAGCACATAGCTCTAGCCCATCCTTTTATCACAGTATTATAAGTCTGCTTACTTACCTTGTGTTTTTGAAGCTGTGTGTATCTCTAGGTCAGGGATTACATCTTGCCCACAGTTGTATCCTGAGGGCCTGGTTTCATGTCTGGCATGTAGAAATGACACTTAGTAAATGTTTGTTCCATGAGTCTATGAAGGTAGCACATTAATGATTATCATGTGTAATGAGTGGCAGAATACATTTATTGTATTTTTTTGTATTTAAAAATGCAGAGAATTGTCTAACTTGGCAATATATATTTTCACATTTCAGGAGCATTTAGATAGCACCCATGGTTCCGTCCATTCCTTAGATGCAGACTTATTGTTGCCAGCTGGAGATCCTTTCAGTAAATCGGACAATGACATGTTTAAAGATGGACTCAGGAGAGCACAGTCTACAGACAGCTTGGGAACTTCGGGCTCATTGCAATCCAAAGCTTTAGGCTATAACTACAAAGCAAAATCTGCTGGAAACCTGGACGAGTCAGATTTTGGACCACTGGTAGGAGCAGATTCAGTGTCTGAGAACTTTGATACTGCATCCCTTGGGTCACTCCAGATGCCAAGTGGGTTTATGTTAACCAAAGATCAGGAGAGAGCAATCAAGGCGATGACACCAGAACAAGAAGAGACGGCGTCCCTCCTCTCCAGCGTTACCCAGGGCATGGAGAGTGCGTACGTGTCCCCGAGTGGTTATCGTTTAGTTAGTGAGACAGAATGGAATCTCTTGCAGAAAGAGGTGAGTTACCTTTCTCACGTTTTTCCTCTTGCTCACACTGAGGCACACTGGGGAGCTCTGGGATTTATCGTTCATTCAGCAGATGGTTCCTGGAGTCAGTGCAGGCACATGTTGCCAGCAAGTGGATGTTAACCTGTGTCACCTGACCCTTGTCATAGTCTGCTTCGGCTATTCCAGGTAATTGTGACAGAGAAAGGAGCTAGCGAGCTTATCACAGTGAATGTGAACTCACAACTCTCAGGTTGGAGCGATCTGCCTGACTAGCATTGCTGAATTTAAGTTAGAGCAACCTGAATTTGGTTTGCTTTGCAGTTTTCTATAATCTCAGTGTATTCCAGGATTCAGGCTTTTATCTTTCCTTTAGATCAGAAGCGCAATTGCTTGTCTGCTGTTGATGCTGAGAGCGGGTTTAAAGAGGGGTTGGGAATATGGGAGAGAAAAGAAGCCAATCTTTAATGAAGTCGATTTTCCTTCTTAGAGAATTTGTAAATTTACAGATAAGATTAGGAGATAAACCCTTAGATATTTGCCTAATGCTTTATGGATTACAAAGGTCTTTCACACACCTGATCTCTTTAAGCTTTATGATTATAATGAGGCAAGTGGGGCATGGTTATCCCCAATTTACAGGTAAGAAAACTGGCTGGGAAAGATAAAGCGAGTTGCTCAAGTGTTACCTTCGACTTAGTTGCAAAACCTGACTCCTGGGGCTTTCCTTGACTGAGGGCTGCTTCCCTTTAAGGAAGCCATGGGTCAGTAAGTGGAACAGCTTACTGAGGCCTGAAAGAAAGTATTCTCGTTGGTCTTATGTAAAACATATGTGCCAAGGTGCTATTTACTAGTTTCATACCTATTTTATACTTGGAGCTGGTGAAACGGTGACTTGGCACTGTCTTTATTTGTTTTTCCTTCCCAGTGGTTGGTTAGTATTGAACTGTGAGTACCATGGTATAGTACCTTTTACTTGCTTTGTGTTGTCCTCAGATGTGAGGTTTTGTGTCTCTTGGCAATAAATTGTGTCCCATGTGTCCCGTCATACTTGTACTGGAGAGTTTGACATTTTAGAATCTGACCCTATATTGTAACTTTTTGCCATAAGGCCCTGAAGAAAGTGTTAACTTCATATTCTACTGAGCACCTTTGGTAAGACTGTGCACGTGTACCTCAAGTGTGTGATGTAGATTTATTTTGTTTTGCCTGATAAGAAGTAATTTTGGTGCCCTTCAGGTGCATAATGCTGGAAATAAACTTGGTAGACGTTGTGATATGTGTTCCAATTACGAAAAACAGTTACAAGGAATTCAGATTCAGGAGGCTGAAACAAGAGACCAGGTGAGTTTCTTCTGGATGTGCCAAATTGGGTATCTATTGTAGTTTTTGTTGGAGGTGCAGAATTAATTGCCTCCCCTCCGCCCCCAGCCCCATTTACATTATGAAGCGTATCCATCTTGTTAAGTTATGAGGTAACCTGGTACATGCAATGGCAGCTGCTTTTCCAGTGGAGCTCACTAGGACTCTGCTTTTGTGTATCTGCACAGGCTAGCGCAGCTCTTAAAGGGACACTGCCTCATCTCCTCTACCCCTGCCCCTTCCGTCTAAGGCCTAAAAGTGATTTTATGGACATGGAAAGTACTTTATGATGTGGAGATCTCAGGAAGATAAAAGGTTGATTGTTGCCTCTAATAGAATAAAGGCTTAATTGAATGCTAATCAGAATTTGTGTCCTTCATTGCTTATTGCTTACTTCTTGTCATAAATTTGTTGAATTAAGGTTAATAAGTTCACAGAAATTAAGCTTTGGTAGATTTGGTATGCTGAGATTGATAAATCTTCAGTACCTTTTCAAATGCAGTGTTTAATAATGGGTACTTTGATAGCATTTAGGAAATAATATAGAAATTCATAAGAGTAGGCTTGTAAAAGTATATGTAAGAAAGATACATTTTCCTTGTATTTCCAAATTGTTCTTTGGTTGTTATGAAGATTATTCCTAATCTTCAAAATAACTTTAAGCAGGTTAGAATGATGGTTTAATATTTTCAAATGTCATCGCTATGGAGTTCCTTCATACACTGTGTGCTTTACTCATCGATGTTTCAAAGGTTAACTTCTAAAGGTATTTGCAGAACTAATGTAGCTGTCCCCTGGTGGTGTCGTGTAGCAGTGGTTTTCACAGACATTTCAGTAGACTGTTTTAAGGCCTGGCTAAAAATTAGTCAGAAAAATAAGTGGGAAAAGGGTGTTCATGGAGAGAAAAGATGTACAAAGAACAGAGTTAGGAAAGAAAATGATGTATTCTAGGAAGTATGAGTAGTTATGTGGCTGGGCACAGGGGGTGATTGTTACAAAATAATGGGAGAGTAAACTACAAAGACCATGATGGGAGCAGTGATGACTGAAGAGATTTAAATTTTACCCTGAAGCCGGGTGCGGTGGCTCACGCCTATAATCCCAGCACTTTCAGAGACCAAGGTGGGCGGATCACCTGAGGTTGGGAGTTCAAGACCAGCCTGGCCAACATGGAGAAACCCCATCTCTACTAAAAATGCAAAATTAGCCGGGTGTGGTGGTGCGTGCCTGTAATCCCAGCTACTCAGGAGGCTGAGGCAGGAGAATCCCTTGAACCTAGGAGGTGGAGGTTGCAGTGAGCCGAGACTGCAGAGCGAGAGACTATGTCTCAAAAAAAAAAAAAAAAAAAAAATTTACCCTGAAGACTTTGAGAGGCATTTAGAGTTTTAAGTAGGGAAATTATATTATTTCACTTTTTTCACAATTTCTGGTGTTAGTGTGGATTGTAGCCCGGAGACAGAGGATACACTCTAGTTAGGGAGAACAGTGTCATGGCCTGGAGGGTCTAGGGGAGAAGCAGATGTTTTCAGATGAGACGTGTGTGAAAAATGATTTGACTGTAAAGCACAGTACAGTTGTCTCTTGAGGTCATTTATCTAATTTCTGCCTGAATTAAAAAATCTATGGTGTTTCCCAGAAAAAGACATAGAGTTTGTTTTTTTTTTTTTAATTCTGCAGTTAGATTTTTTTGAAAAATTTATAAAAGGATTCTGGTTTTTCTTTCTAATTGACTTTTAAAATGATATAGGTGAAAAAACTACAGCAGATGCTAAGGCAAGCTAATGACCAGTTAGAGAAGACAATGAAAGATAAGCAGGAACTGGAAGACTTCATAAAGCAAAGTAGTGAAGATTCGAGTCACCAGGTAAGGGAGGGTTTTTAGAATGTGGCCCATGAGGGATGACTGGGTTATTTAAATGAAAGATTCAAAAAATAGAGTCATGTTTCTTTTGCCTTCAAGATTTGGCAGTTTTATTTTCCCTCAGGTAAAACGATTTCTTACTGATCATTCTGTGATATCTGTTTTACAGATTTTTAAAGAATAACTTTTGAAATAATTGGTCAGTAAACGCCAGGAGGCTCTGATTCTCCTTTCCTTTTTAGTTTGTATTAGTTAGGTTTTCCTGCTGCACTGGAAACTTGCTGACCAAGATACTAATTATTTTCTTTTAAACTTTGTAAAAGTATAGCAACATGAAAAAAAAATAGCATATACAGATACACCAAACATACCAGAACCAACATCTGTGTAACCACCATTGAGATCAAGCAATAGAATATTAGCCAGTCCCCAGAAGCCCTCACTTTCCCCGCACTTACAGCTCCCTCCCGACAGGCAGCCACTGTCCTAACTTGTAACACCATCAGATTAACCTGTGCTTCATGTTTAGAAAATGAAGCCATACAGTCTGTGTTATTCTGCGTCTGTCTTCCCCCGTTCAACAGTGTATTATTCCTACTCATGATGCATGGAGTAAGTTTGTTTATTTTCATTGTTGAATAGTCATACCATTATACAGATATGCCACAATTTATCCAGACTAACGTTGATGGGTATTTCAGTTGTTTCCAGTTCTGGGATACTATGAATAATGTTCCTTTGACATTTTTGCATAGGGCGTGGTGGACGTGTTTCTGCAGGATTTGTAACTGGGGTGGAATGCTTGGGTACAAACGTTCAAAATGCCACATAGTTTTCCAGAGTGGTTACACCAGTTTAACCTCCACCAGCAATGTATGAGCGTTCCTGTGGTTCCAAGGTCTTGAAAAAACGTCATTTTGTTATTTTAATTATAGCCATTTCGGTGGGTGTGTAATGGTATTTCATTGTGGCTTAGTTTGCATTTCTCTAATGACCATTGAAGTTATTTAGCATTTTTCATGTTTCTTGGCCATTGTGATATTGTGTGTGTGAGAGATTCCTGCTCAAGTCTTATCCTCATCTTTCTATTGTGTTGTCTGTTTATTTTACTTTTTTTGGTCTCTAAAAACTGATTTGTTAGGTGTCCTTTATATAATCTTGTTAGAATCTTTTGCTGACAAGTATTGCAGATGTCTTTTACTTAGTAACTTATATTTGCTGTTTTTTGTTTTGTTTTTGAGACGGAATCTCATTCTGTCGCCCAGGCTGGAGTGCAGTTGTGCAACCTTGGCTCACTGCAACCTCTGTCTCCCGGGTTCAAGCAGTTTTCCTGCCTCAGCCTCCTGAGTAGCTGGGATTACAGGCACTTACCACCACACCCGGCTAATTATTGTATTTTTAGTAGGTTTCACATTGTTGACCAGGCTGGTCTTGAACTCCTGACCTCAAGTGATCCACTCGCCTTGGCCTCCCAAAGTGCTAGGATTAAAGGCGTGAGCCATGCACCTGGCCCATCAGTAGCTTATGTCTTCGTTAATGGTGTCTTTTAATGAACAGAAGTCCTTAATAATGTCAAATTTGGGCGGGCGCGCAGTGGCTCACGCCTGTAATCCTAGCACTTTGGGAGACCGAGGTGGGCGAATCACCTGAGGTCGGGAGTTCAAGACCAGCCTGACCAACATGGAGAAACCCTGTCTCTACTAAAAATACAAAATTAGCCGAGTGTGTTGGCGCACGCCTGTAATTCCAGCCATTCGGGAGGCTGAGGCAGGAGAATCGCTTGAACCCAGGAGGTGGAAGTTGCCGTGAGCCAAGATCGCACCAGCCTGGGCAACAAGAATGAAACTCCGTCTCAAAGAAAAAAAAAATCAAGTTTGTTAATCATTTCTTTACGGTTTGTGATTTTCTTCCTTTTTAAAAAGGAATCTTTTCCTATGGAGTTAGGAAGATATCCTATATTATAGAGGCTTTATTCACATTTATATCTAAAATTCCTTCAGAACTGACTTAGACACACATACACACACACACACACACACACAGTGTAGATAAGGGTAAAACTTTTTTTTTTTTTTTTGAGACGGGGTCTCGCTCTGTCGCCCAGGCTGGAGTGCAGTGGCGCGATCTCGGCTCACTGCAAGCTCCACCTCCCGGGTTTACGCCATTCTCCTGCCTCAGCCTCCCGAGTAGCTGGGACTACAGGCGCCCGCCACCTCGTCCAGCTAGGTTTTTGTATTTTTTAGTAGAGACGGGGTTTCACCGTGTTAGCCAGGATGGTCTCAATCTCCTGACCTCGTGATCCGCCCATCTCGGCCTCCCAAAGTGCTGGGATTACAGGCTTGAGCCACCGCGCCCGGCCAAAACTTTTTTTTTTTAAAAGTATGGATAGCCAATTTCTGTATGACTTGGTGAAAAGATCCACTTTTCCCCCATTGCTCTGTGTGGATTAGTTTCAGAACTATGGTCTGTTCAGTTTGTCTGTTTGCCTATTTTTTGTGCCAAATTCTACACTGATTTATGTGAAATAAAATTTTTTTTTTTTTTTTTTAAACCCAAGACAGAGTTTCGCACTTGTCGCCTTGTCGCCCAGGCTGGAGTGCAAGGGCACATTCTGCGCTCACTGCAACCTCTGCCTCCCAGGTTCAAGCAATTCTCCTGCCTCAGCCTCCTGAGTAGCTGGGAATACAGGCGCCCACCACTACATCCAGCTAATCTTTTAAATTTTTAGTAGAGATGGGGTTTTGTCATGCAGGCCAGGCTGGCCTCGAACTCCTGACCTCAGGTGATCTGCCCGCCTCAGCCTCCCAAAGTGCTGGGATTACAGGTGTAAGCCACTGCACCCGGCCTGATTTTTTTTTTTTAAACATCTTTAAACATAGCTCCAACTAGGTCACATGAGTTAGTATCTGCCTAGACACCCATAGAATGCTCTCTGTTACTGTGTGGCTGCATGTGACTCGGGCTTTGGCACTGCCTTGTGTTATCCGAAAGGCCAAGGCTTTGCACACAGCAGATGTGCACACAGCTGTTGGATGATGGTGAGTGGTTACCATGAACCAATAAAATGCCAATTCCAGACACTAAATACTTACAAGATAGAAGAGTTAGTTTCAGAATAACCAATTTCCTAACTATATTTCTATGCATTTTTTAAGATCTCTGCACTTGTCCTAAGAGCCCAAGCATCTGAGATCTTACTTGAAGAGTTACAACAGGGATTTTCCCAGGCAAAGAGGGATGTTCAGGAACAGATGGTAAGTTTACTTTTAAGTAAATGATAACTATGTTACATATATTCCTTTTTTGTTCTATCTTTACATCATCTTTGATAGGAATTTATCATCCTGTCCAAAGTAGTTACTGTTGTCTTCTCTTGGGACTGTAGAACATTAATAATGGACAAAATATTGTAAAGACATCATTCCTTTTTTAAACCTACTTTCTGGCCAAACAAAAATTTTTCTCATCGTTTAACTTATTTTTCTGTTCGGGAAACCTAAACAGAATAAACTATGGACCTACATTTAATTTTTAATTCCAAATAAAAGCTAAAAAATTGAATGTCTGAGAGCCCTAGCCGGTACAACTTTTGACCAGTCATTTTGTGATTTTCCTGGATGGCTAATTTATTTAGAATAACCTTATTAGGGCTGGGCACAGTGGCTCACGCCTGTAATCCCAGCACATTGGGGGGCCAAGGCGGGTGGATCACAGGGTCAGGAGATTGAGACCATCCTGTCTACCACGGTGAAGCCCCATCTCTACTAAAAGTACAAAAAATTAGCCAGGCGTGGTGGTGGGTGCCTGTAGTCCCAGCTACTCGGGAGGCTGAGGCAGAAGTGCTTGAACCTGGGAGGCTGAAGTTGCAGTGAGCCGAGATCGCGCCATTGCACTCTAGCTTGGGTGACACAGCAAGACTCTGTCTCAGAAAAAACAAAAACAAAACAAAACAAAAAAACCTTATTAGTTTCACAGGGGTTATGAAAAAAACATGTAACTGCTGTGGTGCTGGGGAACTTCCAGAAGGCCATCTGTTCTGAGAGGGATGGGGGCCAAGTGATAGGAGCAAGGGCTGCCTAGAGCCTTTGCAGATAGTTCCCCAGGCTTGGCCTCCCTCCTTACCAGTCTGGCTACATTTGCTTTGTTTTTCCTTTTCTCAAAGTTGGAGCCTACATCTCATGCCTCCAGCTAAATTAGAGGTGGCCCTGCTGGGGTGATTCTCCAAAGCTGATTCTTACCCGGGGATGACAGTTTAAAAAAAAAAGCCTTGGGTGGAATGGTCATTGAATGTTTTTAATTGGCATTAGGTCAGCATCTGAATGGCCTATGAACTGATCCCTAAATCTTAAACCTGGTCTGTAGGGAAGCATCTCATCCTAATCATTGACCCATAGTTTCATATGTTTTCTCTAATTAGACAATACAAAATAATAACACTGGCGTAAAGATCATTGTTAAATACTGACAGTTTCATAGAGGTGAGCCTCCTACACTCCTTTGTTCCCTTGCATCTTTTTCCTTCTTGTCTGTTTTTTTATTTGAGATGGAGTTTTGCTCTTGTTGCCTAGGCTGGAGTGCAATGGCCTGATCTCCTTCTCCTGGGTTCAAGTGATTCTCCTGCCTCAGCCTCCCGAGTAGCTGGGATTACAGGTGCGCAACACCATGCCTGGCTAATTTTGTATTTTTAGTAGAGATGAGGTTTCTCCATGTTGGTCGGGCTGGTCTTGAACTCCTGACCTCAGGTGATCCACCTGCACTGGCCTCCCAAAGTGCTGGGATTACAGGCGTGAGCCACTGCACCCAGCCTCCTTCTTGTCTTTTAAAACCCATCAGCCTTTGCAGACACTTTTCAAGCTGGTTTCACTTAAAACGAATGTGTGTGAGTGACACTGGAGAATTGTTGAAATTAAGGTTGAGGTCCTATGAACTCTAATACATGACCATTTTGTTGAAATTACCATGAGTGAGAGACACTCACCACCTTAGTGCATGCTTGCCCTTGTTCTGAGTCTTTCTGTGTATGTTTGTAGGTATATGATGTGTATGTTTGTATGTCTTGGTTTGTGTTTTTTGCTGGACTATTTGGAGTTATTGTAGATATGATAGTCATAAGTATTTTAGTATGTATTTCCTAAAACAAAGAGTTGTTCTGCATTGCTGCAGTACTATTATTACATCCTTAAAATTTAACCAGTTGTCCCAATAAGTCCTTGATTATTTTTTAGTGGTGGTTTTCCTTTTTATATTTTCTATATTTTGATCCAGGAACCAATCAAGGATCACATAATTTCATCTTGTTGTCATGTTGCCTTAGTCACTTTTCATCTAGAACAGGCTCCCACTCTTTTTTTATTTTTAAGAATCCAGGCCGATTGCTTTGTTTTAGGCCAGCTGTCTTGTAGAATTCATTTGTCTGATTATCTCCTTGTGATGTGATTCAGGTTAGACATCTTGGCACGAATACTGCGTAGATGAAATGGTTCAATGGGAGGTTCCTAACATCATGAGGCACGTTAATGATGAGTGCTTCCGTTACTGGGGATGTTAAATTTGATCACTTGCTTAAGGTGGGGACAAAATAGTTCCAGAATGACTACATCAATATTGCTACCAACAGCAAATCTACTAAGGAAAGGTCAACATTTCTTTATAGTTCTTTCTGCCCGTAGACTGTATCTCAGATAAGGGTTTACAGTTTAAGTACTCTGTTCAAATGTTAGTTGTTCTCTCTGTGGTTGTATTAGGAATTTGACATATAGTTAGCTCCATTTGTTTCTCTTTATGTTACATTTTCATATTTGATTTTTCTTTTTTGATTTATATTTTGAATATGCAATATGGTTCATAATCAAAAGTATAAAAATAAATACTCCATTTCTATTCCCTATCCTTTTCACCCCATTTCCACCCACTCTTATACGTAATCATTTGAATTTATTTTTGGCTTATCTTTCTGTTTTTCTCTTTACAAAAACAAGCAAATATATACATATTCTTTTTTCCCTTCTTTCATATCCACAAGGTGGTGGGATGCTAATATTTTGTTGTAAATGGGTTGAAAGTGATCATAAAGCACAGTGGATTCTAGTCTGAAGACAGTAAGAGCCAGTGGGATTTAGCCAGAGCATATGCATGGCCTTGACTGCCTGTCTCTAGCCTGTTTGTCCTTCAGGATGCAGCTCAGTCATCACCTCCTCTGGGAAGTGTTCGTTAACTCTCTCCCCAATTTCCTGCCCCAAATTAGGTGCCCCTTTGGCCTTTTATCACTGCAGTACCCAAGCTCTGTCATAGCAGTTAATGGTATTGTAGTTTTTGGTTTACTTGTCTTTCTCCTCTATTGGACAAAGTCTTTGTCTTTTACGTCTGTATTTCCTCTGGGCAGCAAAACACATGGCATAGAGTAGTAGCTGCAAAATAAATGTTGTATGAGAGCATAATCTACATGTATGTGTGCCCTTAAGGTAAGTGACCTGGCATTACAGAGTAGCAGGAGCCACATGCTTTCCGAGAGCTTTGTCTTATACTCGGATTTGCTGGAGTAACTTTTATATTGATGCAAATAATATGAAATACCTAAAATTGTTTTATACAGCAACAAGCAGAAGTGGGAGTGTGTCCGATTTTAAGAATAAGCTTCTCTGGCCGGGCGCGGTGGCTCAAGCCTGTAATCCCAGCACTTTGGGAGGCTGAGGTGGGCGGATCATGAGGTCAGGAGATCGAGACCAGCCTGGCCAACATGGTTAAACCCCATCTCTACTAAAAATAAAAAAAAATTAGCTGGGCGTGGTGGTGCATGCCTCTAATTCCAGCTACTTGGGAGGCTGAGGCAGGAGAATTGCTTGAACAAGGACTCGGGAGGTGGAGGTTGCAGTGAGCTGAGATCACACCACTGCATTCCAGCCTGGGCTACAGAGGGAGACTCTGTTTCAAAAAACAAAAAAAATAAAATAAAGAATAAGCTTCTCGAGTGCTCTGTGATTCCCAAGCTTAGATCCTCTTGACGACTTCCAGTATCTGGGCCTGCTGGGCCATTCACAGTGATCCTGAGCCTGAACAGATGTACACATGACGGGAAATGAAGACACTGCTTGGCTTCTCCCTCCTTTCTGCTGAGTGCATGCCATGAGAAAAGAGGCGTTGTCTTAGAGCACATGCTCTGTCTGACACGGGGCTTGATGGTGTCAGCCACTTCCATTGAACTAGAGATCCTGGTCCTTCTGTAGTACAGGGACATGGAGGGAAAATATTATTATTAATTAATTTTTTTTTCGAGATGGAGTCTCGCTTTGTCGCCCAGGCTGGAGTGCAATGGCGCAATCTCGGCTCACTGCACCCTCTGCCTCCTGGGTTCAAGCGATTCTCCTGCCTCAGCCAATTCCCAGTTGCTGGGATTACAGGCACACGCCACTACGCCCAGCTAATTTTTTGTATTTTAGTCGAGACGGAGTTTCAGTGTTTTGCCCAGGCTGATTTCAAACTTGTGATCTCAGGCAATCCACCCACCTCAGCCTCCCAAAGTGCTGGGATTGCAGGTGTGAGCCACCGCGCCCAACCAGAAGATAGTATTTTTAAGCGGTTTGTAGGAACAATGGAGAATGAGCCTCAGATACCTGCTGCTTTGCCTGTCCTCTTGTGGAATATGTGCTGTAAATCAGAAAATCTCTGCACTGCTTTTTCTAAGTCTAGCAGAACTTCACCATACCCCGTCCATCCTCAGCACTCCTTTAGTTTGGTCTTGTTTTTCTCTGGTGTAGCTATTACCAGACCAGATCTACCTTTCTGGCTGTGATTAGTGTCTCCTTCTATTTTAGGCAGTGCTGATGCAGTCACGGGAACAGGTTTCAGAAGAGCTGGTGAGGTTACAGAAAGATAATGACAGTCTCCAGGG
This sequence comes from Papio anubis, assembly GCF_008728515.1. NCBI lineage: Eukaryota > Metazoa > Chordata > Mammalia > Primates > Cercopithecidae > Papio > Papio anubis. The sequence continues at coordinate 4,898,302 of NC_044992.1, forward strand.
AAAGCACAGCTTGCATGTGTCACTACAGCAAGCCGAAGACTTCATCCTCCCAGACACCACAGAGGTAACTTAACTTTCCACATGATCAAAAATGTCAACAAGTACATTTTCGGAATTGGCTGTGTGTTCTTTATGTAAACAGCTTTATTCAGATATAATTCACATGGCGATCCAGCCGTTTGAAGTGTACCGTTCAGTGGTTTTTGCTGTACTCACAGATGTGATGTGTGCGACCATCATCACAATCCATTTTAGAACATTTTCATCACCTCAGAAAGTAACTCCTTGTGACCCAAGTACACCAGCTAAAAACAAACACAAACACACACACATAAGAAAAAGTAACACTTCACCCTTTAGCTACCATCTTTATTCCTCCTCCTCCCCTAACCTTAAGCAACTGCTAATCTACTTTCTGCCTCTATAGATTTCCCTATTCTGGACTTTCCTATGAATAGAATCATACAATATGTGGTCTTTTGTGTACATCTTCTTCACGTAGCCTAATGTTTTCAAGATGTGTAAGTTATTTTTGTGGGACCATATTGAGAGTGTGCCAGAAATTAAATGTTTGAAGAGGTCACCATGCTGGCTGCTTATGATGTTTGTTTTTGTATCTGGTACTTGAAAGGTTATACCACACTCACCATCATTCTGTCCATAAAGATGACACTTGTGTTTCTTTTTGAGACAGATATTATCTGTCACCCAGGCTGGAGTGCAATGGCATGATCTCTGCTCACTGCAACCTCTGCCTCACGGGTTTAAACGATTCTCCTGCCTCAGCCTCCCCAGTAGCTGGAATAACAAGCGCCCACCACCACGCCTGGCTAATTTTTTGCATTTATAGTATAGACGGGGTTTCACCATGTTTGCCAGCCTGGTCTTGAGCTCCTGACCTCAAGTGAGCCACCATGCCCAGCCAAAGATGACACTTTTGGTCACTTACATTCTTCTGTGGTTGGGTAAACCTGGGCTACAAAACCGATTTCCCAGAGACATTCATAATTGTCTCCTGAACTTTAACCAAGCTTTATTTTTAATTTTTATTTTTTGAGACACAGTTTCATTCTGTCGCCCAGGCTGAAGTGCAATGGTGCAATCTTGGGTCACTGAAACCTCTGCTTACTGGGTTCAAGTGATTCTCCTGCCTCAGCCTCCCGAGTAGCTGGGATTACAGGCATGTGCCAGCACGCTGGGCTAATTTGTTTTTGTATTTTTATTTTTTATTTATTTTTTGAGAGGGAGTCTCGCTCTGTCACCCAGGCTGGAGTGCAGTGGAGCAACCTAGGCTCACTGCAACCTCCGTCTCCCAGGTTCAAGTGATTCTCCTGCCTCAGCCTCCCAAGTACTGGCACAACAGGCGCGTGCCACTGTGCCCAGCTAATTTTTAAAAATATTTTTTAGTAGAGATGGGGTTTCACCATATTGGCTAGGCTGGTCTTGAACTCCTGACCTCGTGATCTGCCCGTCTTGGCCTCCCAATGTGTTGGGATTACAGGGCATGAGCCACCATGCCCGGCCTTTTTTTGTATTTTTAGTAGAGATGGGGTTTTGCCATGTTGGCCAGGCTGGTCTCGAACTCCTGATCTCAAGTGATCTGCCTGCCTGGGCCTCTCAAAGTGCTGGGATTGCAGGCGTGAGCCACTGCCTGCTAGTCTAGATTTTAAAATGTTCCAGGAATCCAGGCCGGGCACAGTGACACTTGCCTGTAATCCCAGCACATTGGGAGGTTGAAGTGGGAGTTTTGCTTGAGCCCAGGAGTTTGAGACCAACCTGGGCAACATAGTGAGACCGTGTCTCTACAAAAAATAAGAAAATTAGCTGGGCACAGTGGCATGCATGTGCCTATAATCCTAGCTACTTGGGAGGCTGAGGCAGGAGGATGGTTTGAGCCCAGGAATTTCAGTCTGTGGTGAGATAGGATTATGCCATTGCACTCCGTACTCCAGTCTGGGTGACAGAGGAAGATCCTGTCTCAAGAAAAAAAAAGGTCCAAGAATTCTTGAAGAATGTAGTCAGTGTGTAAGCCTTGATTCTTGGACCTGCCTCAGTAATAAATCTTATGAAATTTTAAAAACTGTTGTTTTATATATATTGTTATCTGAAACTCCCGTTTTTACTTTAGAGTTGCTTTAGGATATAATTGAAAGACTTTCTAAAAGAAGACAGAACTAAAATTTAGGAAGAAAAACAAAACAAATTATGTACTGAATTTATTACAGAAAAACAGCTTACCACCTTCGAAAGCCATCTCTGCCATTATTTGCCTCTGGCCTAAGGTAGTACTTTGCCTGTGGTAGATGTTCAGTACATGTTTGAATGAATGAATAAGTAAGTAAGTAAACCTTATCCTCTTGGTTCACACTTGCTACTGAGTGGGAACTTGCTACTGAGTTTTGTCTTCATTTCCTAACGCCTCACAAATTTCTGCAAGTAATAGTAGAGGAGTCTAAGGTATTATTTCGATTGAATGGCATATTGTAAGTCACTTAACCTTTTTATTTTTCTGCTTATGAAACAGTTTTGAGGGAAGAGTATGTGGCTCAGAAGATACGACTTGGCCAGAAATGTCTTTTCTATAATATAATGAATGTTAACCTGACATGGCACCTGCCCTGAAGCTCTAAGTGGCTTAATGGTCAAAGTCTTAATTTTTGAACCATTAAAACAGCATCTGAGATTCTGGTTATAGAAAATCTTTAGCTTCTTTATTTCTTTTCACTCTCACAAACGCAATACTCATTTGTTTCTTGAATCCAGGCACTGCGGGAGATGGTATTAAAGTACCGCGAGGACATCATTAACGTGCGGACAGCAGCAGACCACGTAGAAGAAAAGCTGAAGGCCGAGATACTTTTCCTAAAGGAGCAGATCCAAGCAGAACAGTGTTTGAAAGAAAATCTTGAAGAAACTCTGCAGCTAGAAATAGAAAACTGCAAGGAGGAAATAGGTGAAGATGAAAGTGATGTAGTTTAGAGTCAGTAAAGAAAACTTCAGTAAAGAAGTAATACGTGGCCGTGGAGTCTGGAACCAGAGAAGCATAGGAAAAAATTTCGTACAGACTCAGTCCATTTTTTATAGATATTCTGATATATTCAGATTCTGAATATATATTCTGATATATTCAAATAATCAGAAATTCTGGTTATTTTAAAAACTTGTCTTTTTTTTTGAGATGGAGTTTCACTCTTGTTGCCCAGGCTGGAGTGCAGTGGTGAGATCTTGGCTCACTGCAACCTCTGCCTCCTGGGTTCAGGCAGTTCTGCATTCTGCTGCATCAGCATCCCAAGTAGCTGGGATTACAGGCGTGCACCACCACACCCAGCTAGTTTTGTATTTTTAGTAGAGACGGGTTTCTGCATGTTGGTTAAGCTGGTCTCGAACTCCCGATCTCAGGTGATCCGCCTGCCTCGGCCTTGCAAAGTGCTGGGATTACAGTTGTGAGCCACTGCGCCTGGCCGAAAACTCGTCTTTTTAGGAGTTCTGTGGCCTCTTTGGCAATTATTCATAAATAGGATTCTCAGTACTTGAACCCAGACCCAGGGGAATGTGATTCGATGGGTGGCGTTTCCCTGCAGAGACGTGATACGTGATCTAGAAGTAGTTTATGACACCGTGTCCGTTTGCATAGATCCTGCTTTTCCCTGCGCTGAATATGCTGATTGCTTGGTGATAATTTTGAGACAGCCCCCCAGAACCCATGTTCAGCATATATTTGAATCCTTCGGGGGTGTTCTAAAATTTTAAAGAAAAAAATGTTTATGCAAAATAATAGATGAATGCTAATACGTCTCATTTTTTTTTTTCCTTCTAGCTTCCATTTCTAGCCTAAAAGCTGAATTAGAAAGAATAAAAGTAGAAAAAGGACAGGTAAGACGTGAGTTTCAAATTAATTCTGTCAGCAACCGGTGGTTATTTATTGACTCCTACTATGGTAGACCCAACGAATAAAAAATAGTTAAGGCATGGGACCTGCCTTAAGGAACTTCTGTCTTGCGGGAAGAAAACCACGGGGGTAAGGGTGTGATGGTGACTTACTGAGAGTGCCCTGTGTGTCAGGCTGTGTAGAACTGGAGGAGGTAAGGCTAAGCTGTGACTGTGGCTTGGAGTTTCCAGTGTAGGGAGAAGATTGGCCAGGTATGGTCATAACATGTTATATGCTTAGAGGTACAGTAGAAATATGTATAAAAATGTTACAAACAAGAGATGATGTTTTCTAGCTGGCTTAGTCCTCTTAGACATCATCAGTACCTTTCATAGTAACCCCATTCAACTTCCTGACCTCACTGTTCCTTGATTTAGAGATTTTCACCTCCACCCTGCTCTCCCTTCTCACACACTGGGCTGCACTTTGCCCAACTGTGACATCTCACTGCAGCCTTAAATTCCTTGACCAGAATCTGCCATCCTTCCAGCTCTTCATCCTGCAGGCCTCTCCATCGGAGTACCTCATTCAGACCTCCACTTCTCTGAACTTCCCCTTGTATCCTGGTTTTAGCAGCTTCATGGCTTGCTTGCTTTCCCCTAGGTCGCATCTTACTGGCCTGCCTCTTCCCCTCATCTCCCACCACACCTGCCCCTACGGTCTTTCACTCCTTGTCCTGCTGCTGCCCTCACCTGACCACTGCCCAACCCTGGACTAGTCCTGCTGTCCCTAGCTGCTGATGCCACCAGACTTGGTGACACTGCCTGCTCGTGCTGCCAGATGGGCCTCCAGTGCTCCTCATGCAGCCTGCCATGTGTTCTAAGTTGCGTCTCCTCCATTCCTCACAGTGGCAGTTTCAGAGTCATCTCACCTCAGCCTCCTCACTCTCAGCAGATGCTGGCCTCACTCCTCAGGCGTCAGGCAGGGCCACCTTCAGCTCCTGGGCTCCTCAATTACAGGTTCTCCTTTTATTCCCAGCCTTCTCTTTTCCTTCAGAGAAAATGATGGCCTGCTTCTGAGCACAGTGTGTCACTGCATAGGTGCTTTGACTGAGTGTCTCCGGACTTCTCCAGACGTCCCCACACCGTGCTGGGCCTTGAACTTCTACCTCTGGACTGGTCTTTTCCATTATGCATGAACAGGCCCAGGTGTCTCCCATTCAGAAGGAAAAAGTCTTTGGATTGCACTCCTCTCTCAAGCTACCAATCTTTCTTCTTGCTTCTGTTGCCACAGTCTTGATCATGTCCACTGCCAGACTTCCCAGCCACCCCTCCACCCGCTGCAGTCTGCCTCCTGCCTCCACTTTGCTTCTGAGATTGCACGAGCAGAAATTACCAGCGCTTGAAATACATCTCATCCTTTCCATTCCAGCTGCCACTCTTTGAGTTCAGACTTCACTCTCACCTGGCTTATTTTAACAGCCTAACTTACTTCCCTGCCTCCAAAATTTGTCCCTAATTCATTTCCATATTGAAATCAAGGTGATACTTAAACATTACACTTGTTCGCATCTCAGTCTAGTGGAGAGCCCTCCAGTGGTTTCCTTTATTTACAGGATCAAGTCCGTATCCTTAGCCCAGCCAGAGCTCTCCTGCCTCACACTACCTCTCCGCCTCAGTGCCTGTGGCTCCCAATGTGCCATGCTATAGGCCAGCTGAACATGCCACCGTTCCTGCATGTGTTTTTAATGCGTGCCGTCCATTCCCTCTTACTGGAGTATCTCTTCCATCCTCTCCCCTTGTCACCCTTGTCTTTGCCCTGTAAAAATGTAGGAGTCAAATGTCATCTCCTCTAGGAAGTCCTTTGTAACTTTTCTGGCAGAATTAAATGCTGCTTCATTCATGCTTCCCACGTCTGTTTCCCCTGGTTTCTCCAGTTTGAGGCCTTAGAATACAGTAGGTGCCTAATAATGGTTAATGAAAGAATAGTTCAGGAAGAATACAGAGGGGATCCACAGAGCTGAAAGGGTGAGAGTATTCCCAGTGTAGCCTGAGTGTCTTGGTGTAATTCTCCGGGCTCTAGGCTCTTTTAGGCAGTGCACTGCGGGCCTGAGGGAGTTTCTGTCTCAGCTTTTTCTGTTTTCACAGTTGGAGTCCACATTAAGAGAGAAGTCTCAACAGCTTGAGAGTCTTCAGGAAATGAAGATCAGTTTGGAAGAGCAGTTAAAAAAAGAGACTGCTGCTAAGGTAGTATTTTCATTGGTCATTTAATTTTGAAAAGTAGGGCTAAGAAGGTAGGATCCCATCTTGCATGTTAAGAAAAAATATTGGTGCTTTGAAGTGTCACCTTTTAAAAAGTTGGCAAGACTGACAGCTTGTGAAAAGAAAAAAATTAAACGAATTGATCTATTCCAGCTGGGTTAAATCTTTTCTGCCAGGTCCGGAGGCCTGTGTCATGTCTAGCTTCCGATAGTAGGTAGGCAATCAGGGCCATTGACCAAGCCTGGGCACTGCCCAGTTAGAAGCAGCTTTGAAAATGTCATTCCATCTGACTGATGTATCAAATCCTAAGAGAGATGGCATCAAACCAGGTTTGCCGCCTACATTTTGATGAGTTCCGTTAGAATAAACGTGCATGTTGTGGGGGTAGTGAGCTGCGGGGTCAGACCTTAAAGCACAGACAGTGTTGTTGAACTGCTTGTTTTTAGAGGCTCCCACACATCCTGCTGAAGTTTTCTGTGAGAGAGATTGGGGATAGCTGGGGCTGCCTGGGGCGTAGTCACTAAGTTTCCTGGTGGGTGCTTGACTGTGGATGTTGTTAGAGGAAATCCTGTATGCATCCCTGTCGCTGTGACAGATTCTGATCTCAGCAACTGTTTTGATGATTGATTATTGTCACTGTCACCAGCTGCTGGGGGTGGGGGAGGGCAGCACTTTAATCCATTTCTTCCTCTGGCTTTTCACACCCAGTTCATCTTAGGACCTACAGCAAGCAGTCCAGATGGCTTGCACACTTGCCCTACAGATAAAGAGATTGGTCGTGTATAGGAGTATGATGGATATCCACCCACCTTGCTGCCCTAGTAGTTGGTAACTACAAGTTACTAGATTTCCTAAGTAATTCGGCCCTTTGGCATTAATCTTCATTCAAAACTTGTATTTTTTAGGCTACCGTTGAACAACTAATGTTTGAAGAGAAGAACAAAGCTCAGAGATTACAGACAGAATTAGATGTCAGTGAGCAAGTCCAGAGAGATTTTGTGAAGCTTTCACAGACCCTTCAGGTGAGGCGTTTGGGGAACCACATACAGAGCACGAAGGCAGTTTTGGGGGACAGAACCTTGCCAATCCCTGACTTGACCACTGGCAGTAGCTAGAGGTTTAGAGACTGGCTGCTCCTACCTCCACCCCAAATGTCTGCCTCATCATTCAGGCCAGAAACCTGGTGTGTTCTTCACACTTGGCCCATTTTTCTTTTTCTCTATACCTTGCCAATTTTGCCTCCTTATGAGTAAAGTATAAACTCCTTAGCATACTATGTAAGACTCTTCCCAACCAGGCCTACCCCTGTATTTTGCTCATCTCTCTGCCTTGTTTTACATTCTCATGTTTAACTGCTTGTGGTTCCTCGCCCACAGTGTGGTCTTCCGTCTGGTAAGCATCCTCCTCTCATCCCCTCCTGACTCCTTTCTTTCAAGGCTCAGCGTAGGTTTATCCATTCCATGGAGCCCTTCTAGGTCCCTGAGCTGGGCTTAAGTGCCCCCTCCCTCTGCCATGCTCCCTTGGGCACTCCATGAATGCCTGTAATGACAAAATGACATTTAGAATATTGTGCTAAGTTTTTTTTCCCAATGGAACTTCAGATTCTTTTTTTTTTTTTTTTTTTGAGCAGAGTCTTGCTCTGTCACCCAGGCTGGAGTGCAGTAGCTCACTGCAGCCTCTGCCTCTCGGGTTCCAGTGATTCTCCTGCCTCAGCCTCCTGGGTAGCTGGGATTACAGGCACACACTACCACACCCAGCTAATTTATGTATTTTTAGTAGAGACGGGGTTTCACCATGTTGGTCAGGCTGGTCTCAAACTCCTGACCTCAGGTGATCCACCCACCTCAGCCTCCCAAAGTGCTGGGATCACAGGTGTGAGCTGCCGCACCCAGCCTGGAACTGTGTATTCTTCAGGGTCCGGAGTCAGGTTTCATTTGTCTCCATAATCCCAACACATTATACTTTAAAATCCTAGTCTGGGCCAGGCATGGTGGCTCACGCCTGTAATCCCAGCACTTTGGGAGGCTGAGGTGGGTGGATCACCTGAGGTCAGGAGTTCGAGATCAGACTGACCAATATGGTGAAACCTCATCTCTACTAAAAATACAAAAATTAGCCGCGCATGGTAGTGGGTGCTTGTAATCCCAGCTACTCGGGAGGCTGAGACAGGAGAATTGCTTGAACTCGGGAGGTGGAGGTTGCAGTGAGCCGAGATGGTGCCACTGCAGTCCAGCTGGGGCGACAGAGCAAGACTCTGTCTGGAGGAAAAGAAAAAAAAAAAAAAAGCCGGGTGTGGTGGCAGGTGCCTGTAATCCCAGCTACTTGGGAGGCTGAGACACGAGAATCACTTGAACCCAGGAGGTGGAGGTTGTAGTGAGCCGAGATCACACCATTGCACTCTGGCCTGGGTGACGAGCAAAACTGTCTCAAAAAAAAAAAAAAAAAAAAATCCCAGTCTGTTACGCAATAGCTTTGGGGAATTATTTTAAAAATTTTAATTGTTCTTGTTGTCTCCCTTTGAAGTGACTGCTACTCTGGTGAGTTAATCTGCTGCATCTCAGCTAAACCAGTCACAGTTCAGCAAATCTAGGCAGGAGCCACCTGTACTTACCTCACCATTGTTTCTCCAGGTGCAGTTAGAGCGGATCCGGCAAGCAGACTCCTTGGAGAGAATCCGGGCAATTCTGAATGATACTAAACTGACAGACATTAACCAGCTTCCTGAGACATGACACCCTGATGGCAGGATTCCAGCCTGCACTTTGGGTTTTTAACTCATCTTTAGAGCAACATTAGTTATTATTTAACTCTTAACTGAAGAAAGAGAAGTCACAACAAAAGGAAGACTGGAGAAATGCTTGCTTCTAGAGGGAGAAGACTGTGCGGCACAGGAAACAGCAAACGGGGTGATCTGCAGCCCAGACCTTCAAATGCGAACACTGATAACGCCAGGCTTGATTCCAACAGGCGTGGGATCAGATTCGGCGATGGAAAAAGTGCTGTTTCCTTGCCTGCTTTCTCCAACATAGATTTTTGGAACACATTTCCCTACCCTAAAGCGACATCCCAGTAGTGTTTGGAATTTTCTGTTCATAGATATTGGAAGAGAATTTGCTTTATCTGTTGTCTAGAGCTCATCAGTAACAGTATTCAGTTAGCAGACAGAAGTGTAGTATGCTGTATGAATATTTTATATTAAAATATGAAGGTTTGGAGCAGGCCATTGGCTACTGACTGTATTTCCCTCACTCAGTACATTTTTGTTTCTCTTTTACCATTTTATCTTGCTTTGGAGGACCTTAAATGCTACTGAAACTTACCTGAGAACCATAGGACTGTGGCAAACAAAACCAATTCAGGAAGTGAATTAATGATGAGGATCTGAAAACTTGGCTAGGGCTATATATACTGGAAGCTGAAGGTTAAAGGAAAAGCACAAGAAACTTGGGAAGCACTTTCTCTGCATACTTAGATGATCTTCATGGGCCCATAGGTACCAGGATAAAGCCGAACTGGTACCATCTACTCTTTTGAAGTGTTTTAGTCTAGTTATTGGATCAGTGAAAAACATTAATAAAACAAGCTTTGTCTGAGAACCTCTAGTATACATTTATAAATCTGCTTATTTTTCAACTTGGATCATTAGGCTTACATACTACTTGTTTCAAATGTGTCAAATACAAAAATGGTAACTAGGTTGACAGACATTTTGTATTTTTCTTTTAAGTCCAGACCTGGAATGTAAGGGACAATGCTTATGGAGAGCCAGTTAGAATACTGATCAGTCTGGAAATCTGCCTTGCCATTTTACAAGCATTAGATTCCTTTCCTGTGTGAAGAAAGCCTCCGTGAAACAGGTCTTTGCCATAACTTTATGAAGTGCTACAGAAAGCACAAAGGATTGATTCACGTTCACCAATACCTGCTGAGAGTACTGTCCCAGGAAGATCCACTGGATGGATCATCATCCAGGAGGTTCAAAAGTAAAATGGTTTTCAGATCATTTTTGAGATTGGTTGCATAACAGTATGGTACCTGAAAGAAGGCTTCTGGGAGTTAGTGAACTAGGTAGATTGTTTTGTTCACATAAAGCCACCATCAACTTAAAGTGAATTGTCTGTTATAAATGAGGTCACTATGGACTTGCCCTAAAGATCTTTACTCCTGTACGTCTGTCTTCCATAGGACAAATGATAAGTACTACATACCTCATCTCTTGGGTTATTATTGTAGTCTTGCATTCATGATTATGAATTTAAAAATAAATATTAATTATGGAAATAGTACTAAAGGCTTGCCGCGCATGAAACATTATTTAAATTGGTTTGAAGTCCCTTTATAAAGAGTGCTATATGGTTTAGATAAAGGAAACATATAACTATTGAGTTACAGGGGATTTTATCAATTATAAAATGCAATCAATTTAAATTACGTAGGTTTAAGACTAGTCCCTTGGATAAGCCCCAAGCGAATTTGTCTTCAGATTATTAAAATTAGTGCTGCAAATCAGGGTGGGCAGTTCACAGCCTTTCTGAACTGACTGAACTAGAGCTTGCAGTGAAGTGTTCTGCTGAGACTGAGCACCTTACAGATATTTTTCTCCAGAAGACAGTACTGGGTAATAAAATCATCACAATTAGGGAATGGTTAGTGTTCTCTACTGTGACAAATGCAAACTGCTGAAATTCACTTTATTGAGAAAAATACTGTAGAAAAACCCAAACTGAGACTCTAAGTTTTGTTTAACAATGTGCTTCTGGTATGCAACAAACTACTGTGTCACTGTCCAGGTAGGAAACAATTCTTTCCACTGGGTTTTCAGCGTAAATGGGAACTGATTTAGAAGGCGAAAGAAAAGATCAGTTGGGTTGAGTGTTCCTGTGCTTATATTCAGTCTGTGCATACATGTTCTCATGCATGTCTAACCTGATTTACCTCTTACCTGTAACCTACCTTATCACGTGGCTTTTAATTGGCAGTCACTCAGCCATTTCTAAGCAGGTATAGTACTACCTTTCAGAACTCACATTGGCAAGTATAAAAAGATGAGTTAAGGCGAAGTGAGGACAGAATCACATTCTGCATACTAACCTATTTCTTTTTCTCTCCCTTTAAGGTGCTAAACCTGCACCTCATGTGCCCTCAGTAACAAGTGTTAGGAGGTAGAGCACAGCCTCACTCAGCTCTGGAAGGTAATACAGCCTGTGAGGAAGTGAGCCAGCAGTGGCCTTTGCAATTGTGGATCTTGAGCTCTGCTCTCAGCAGATTTCAGGTGTAACCATTTGTTAACTGTACTGAAGGTGTGTCCTTAAGAAGAAAGTGTTCACATTAAAAAAGCTGCTGCCGAGTACACTGTGTGGTCTTTTCCTTTGAATCCTAGGTTCTGTCCCTCTCAGAGTCATGTTTCTGGTGCTGCTACTTTAAAACACAGCTCACAGGAATACCTTGCTCAGATACGGAGAACACTCAACAGGCTCAGGGAGGTTCTGGCCGTGTGCAGTGTGAAATAACCCTGACTCCTTGCTGAACACAACTGTAGGCTTGAGTTATAAAGCACAATCCAAATTTTAAATAAAAACATTTATTCAATAATTATAAAACAAAATATTTAAAAAGATGAACAACCACACCAAAGGTCATCCAAAATGCCTTTTTATAAATTAGATAATGCTACCTGTTTTACAATATGGGTTTAAGCCTTCAGTGGTGTTCACTTCAGGTGTGAGTCAGCTCCTGGTGGTGTCAGAAGTTTACATGATTGCGGATATCATTGATTTGCTTCACCATTTCCCTTATGTGTTCACCCCTGTAAAATTGTAAAGTCACTCACTTTTGGAAATATAATAAACCACTTATATGGATTCTTAAGAATTCAAACTGGTAATGTTGAAATATCTAAGAACTGCTTTGCTAAAATTAACAGCTGAAGGTTTCAGATGGATAGCAATAGTGTTCACTGTTCATTTAAGGTGGCAAATGGTGCAAGTACTGGAAATACTTTTGAACATAATTACTGTAAAATACCTTTGGCCACACAACAAAATCATGTTACTAGAAGGTCATCACTTTCAATCCTCCCACCATAGTCATTTCTTAAGCCCCTACGTATCATGTGGCTCTCGTCCCAGTAATTACTTGACATGCAAATACCAAGATCCAGGTGTCTATTAAGACAGGTTGACTGTGGCATACTGTAAAGGAAAAACTCTCTCGCAGTAATAGCTGACTGGAAGTATTTACTTACTCCTCCTTCAGGATGGACTGAATGCACTTCCGCTGGTAGGCACTGAGAGTAATGGTGGGTTTTTGAAGACTCAACACCTTCTCCATCTTTCGCTGCTGATAGTCCTTTTTCATAGTAACCTTAAGTATCAAAGTAGATATTTTGGCAGTGGTTTGTCACACACATTTTATCTATTTGAATCTGTTCTTTTTACATTTTTGTAAAATTTTCTGTAGAATAAGTGCTTTAAGAAAAATTACCAAATTTAGCTAGTTTGGATCTATTCCTACCTGTTTGATGGCATTGCCCAAATGTCGAAGTTGATCAGGTATCAGCTGTAATTCTTTCTTCATGTCTCGCTCACTATCAGAGAGAACTGGGAGCTCAGAGTGAAAACTGTGAAGTACTTTTTTCATCCTTTAGAAAAGGCAAGCAAACATCTCAAGTTAAGGTCTCTGCTAATTAGGAGAAACATAATCACAAGCTCATAATTCATGAATCTGGTGTCTCTGAAGTAGGCCCCGTAAGAAGTGTTAGGGGAGAGCCTCATGTTTCCCCCAACATATTCTTCAGAGGAGAGGTAGGAGGATCAGTTCAATTTTGTAGGTATGTAAGCACCTGCCAATGCCCATTTTCTTAAATATCACTGTTAGTACCCGAGTAGGTAACTAAATGTTATACAGCCCACTGACCTGTTCATGATATCCTCTTGTTTTTCTTTAGCTTCCTCATATTTGTCAGCTAAACGCTCAGCCATTTCCCGCAGACTTTTCCTAATGATATAAGAAACAAGAGACTCTTGAGGTCCACACCTTGATGTTGAAACCAATTAATGTGGCTCAGCATCTTAGGGTAAGAATATGGTTCCAGTCCTACTGACCTATTGTTTTCTTCTTGTTTTTGACACTTACCTCTCCTCTCGACAATAATTGAGATCTTCTAGTTGTTTCTTTTTTTGGTCACATAATAATTTGACCCTTCAAGAACAAAAAGGAATAGAGTTTACTCAGAAGCCAGGTCTAGGCTATAACACAGCATCAGCTACCAGCCAGGGATCGATGGTTTGTGAGCACAGGACATCATACCTCCGCTGAATCTCCTCCTTGGCCAAGTCCTGTTTGAGAATGTACTGCTCTCTGAACACCTGGGTGGCTCTGCTGAGGAGCTGAAGGCATTCTTCAGGAGGAGGGGCTAGGTCCTTTTCAGAAGCTCTTAAAAACAAAGTTTCTACCTTTATTTTCCTTAGCTGAGTAAAACAACTGAAAATAGACTCAAGTCACAGGTGCTTTGTAAACTTTTTATATTTTTAATTTATTTCTTTGAAATGGAGTCTCGCTCTGTCACCCAGGCTGGAGTGCAGTGGTGCTATCTCGGCTCACTGCAACCTCCGCCTCCCAGGTTCAAGCGATTCTCCTGCCTCAGCCTCCCGAGTAGCTGGGATTACAGGTGTCCACCACCCCACCTGGCTAATTATTGCATTTTTAGTAGAGATGGGGTTTCACCGTGTTGGCCAAGCTGGTCTTCAACTCCTGACCTCAGGTGATCTGCCTGCCTCGGCCTCCCAAAGTGCTGGGATTACAGCTGTGAGCCACCGTGCCCGGCCTAACTTCTTTTGAGACAAAGTCTTGCTCTGTCGCCCAGGCTGGAGTGCAGTGGTGTGATCTCGGCTCACTGCAACCTCTGCCTCCCAGGTTCAAGTTATTCTCCTGCCTCAGCCTCCCAAGTAGCTGGGACTACAGGCACATGCCACCACACCCAGCTAAATTTTTTTTGTATTTTTAGTAGAGATGGGGTTTTGCTGTGTTAGCCAGGATAGTCTCGATCTCCTAACCTCGTGATCCGCCCATCTTGGCCTCCCAAAGTGCTGGGATTACAGGCGTGAGCCACCGCGCCTGGCCCAGCCTAACTTCTTTTTAAACACTTCCTGTTTATCATTCTCAGGTGCCACTTCCCCCCCGTTCCCCATTCACTAGCTGATTAAATATATCCAGTTTCTTCCAAATCCATCACAGTAAAAAGTGTATGAAACAGATGAGGACAGAAAGGATGCACAGTAATTATGAAGACAGAAGAGAACCCATTCATAAAACTGCTATGCCCAAGGTTGCATACTTCAAAAATGCTGGATTGGCAACACTACGTTGCAAAATGCTTCTAATATGCTTTTCAAAGGAATCTGGGGTTTCAGCCAGAACACGGAGGGGAGACTCTGCCACTTCAACATCTTCTCGAGTACAAAGAAGGGGAGGAGACGCTGGATGGACTGTACTTCTGCAAAATAGAGAAGTAAATTGAATTCTACCATGGAGCGATTTACTGTATTACAGGAAAGCAGAAACCACATTAATCCAGAACTTTCAGAATATAAAATAAGGTGTTACTTTTGTAAAAGTGCAAGAATGCATGTTTGCCACCTAGAAAAGGTCACTTTGGGAAGCTACACCCTTATTCTTCCAATGCCCCTAATTTGTCAAAGCATTTCTGACTGCCATTTCTGGTTCTTTTCTAAAAGATTAAGGCAGCACAAACACCTAGCATGCATTCTTGGCAAAGGACTTGAGAGCCAGTTTATAAGCCGGAGCCACAAACATAAATTACTTGTTAGGTTTAGAGTTGATCAAAACCAGTATTAAGCCAGGAAACTGCTGTGTATGTATACCACATTGGTTCTATATAATTTGATTTCTAAAAACTATTCACTCAAGTGCAAATACTCAAACTTCAGAAAGAGCTTAAAAGATCTCACAAACTTTAGCAGCATGGCAACTGATTTACTCTGAAGGCAACAATTCTAATGTGAATGTTTGGTTGGACATGGTGGCTCACACCTGTAATCCCAGCATTTTGGGAGGCTGAGGCAGGTGGACCACTTGAGGTCAGGCATTCGAGACCAGCCTGGCCAACGTGGTAAAACCCTGTCTCTACTAAAAATATAAAAATTAGCTGGGCGTGGTGGCACACATCTGTAATCTCAGCTACTTGGGTGGCTGAGGCATGAGAATCGCTTGAACCCAGGAGGCGGAGGTTGTAGTGAGCTGAGAACACATCACTGCACTCTAGCCTGGGTGACAGGGTGAGACCCTGTCTCAAAAAAAAAAAAGAAAAAAAAAAACTGAAAGTTTGTCAAATACCATTACTTTATAGACAACTTGTATTTCAGGGAGCTAGCAGAAATATGATCTGAAAGTATCCAGATAATTGGCTGGGCGCAGTGGCTCACACCTGTAATTCCAGCACTTCGAGAGGCCAAGGTGGGTGGATCACCCGAGGTCAGGAGTTCAAGACCAGCCTGGCCAACACGGCAAACCCTCATCTCCACTAAAAATATAAAAATTAGCTGGGTGTGGTGTGCGCCTGTAATCCCAGCTACTAGGGAGGCTGAGGCAGGAGAATCGCTTGAACCCGGGAGGCACAGGTTGCAGTGAGCCGAGATCATGCCACTGTACTCCAGCTTGGGCAACAGAGCAAGACTCCATCTCAAAAAAAAAAAAAAAAAAAAGTATCCAGGCAATTAATGTTTATTTTTTCTCTTTGGGATTTATATTTATTCTGAAATAAGCCAGTGTGACTAGGTTTTATTTTACTAAATGTACTGTGGGTGTTTAGGGGTGGGGGTGGTGTCTAGTGTTTGAAGCTCCAGTGACTTTTGTTTTTGGTACTCATATTCCTGCATTTATATAACTCAGAATGATCTTCCAAGGCTGTTGGACAAGGAAGACAGTGATTATAGCTTACTTGTCTGACTTCCTTAAAGGAGAAGGACTAAGAGTTCAGCTTTTTTTTTTTTTTTTTTTTTTAAAGACACAGGGTCTTGCTCTCACCCAGGCTGGAGTGCAGTGGCATGATCATGGTTCACTGCAGCCTAAAACTCCTGGGCTTAAGAGTAGCTAGGACTACAGGTGTGCACCACCATGCCTGGCTAATTTTTTGTTTTTTGTAGAGATGGGGGTCTCACTATTTTGCCCAGGTTGGTCTCGAACTCAGGGCCTCCCAAAGCATTGGGATTACAGGTGTGAACCACAACTGCACCCAGCCTGAGTTCAGCTTTATTCCAGTTTACATATTCTACAATGTCCCTCAGGCTGGCAGAGATGGAGAAATTAAAGAGTATGAGTATGGACTTCTGAGTCAATGAGATCTGCATCTGTATCCCAACTCTATTTTGTTACCTGTGATTTTAGCATTTACTAACCTCTTGATCCCTGCTTCTACTCTTATAAAATGGAAATGACAGAACTGTCCTGACAGGGCTGCCCTGATGATTCCAGGAGGCAGTACAGGCACATGGCTTACTTCTGAGCTTGGCACATGGTCACAGCTTGAGAATTATTACTCATATTGATAATGGAATTTGGTATTCAATTTTAGTATTTTTTCCCCACACTCTGAAGAAAAGCTCCTGACTCTCAGCGAGGTGCAGGGGATACCAGAAACCATGCCTAAAATGAAACCTTACAGAGATGGCAGGAACAGAAATATCTATCCTTCCAACCCTCAAGTCAGAAGCCAAAGCATAAACCACACTTTTGTATAGCTTCAAGTTGGTTACTGAGTGCATTTTCTCAACTGCAGAATTAATGAGAGCTGTGCGGAGAATAGAAAATGGACGTACAGTAAAGGCCTGACGAGGCATTCATAGGTACTAGTGACGCAGAGCATCGTGGGGCCCAGAATGTCAGGGACAATCCAAAATCCTCGAATTGGAGCCGGATGCCTGGAAAAACACAGTCATAGTTAAGTTACAAAGCAGCAAATGCAATGGAACCAAGAACAAAGACATGACAGGTCATGGCCTTCTCAGGCCTGGGCTGACAGTTGCCTGGGACATCCTGTCAGTACCATAACCTCAAAAGTGGTGGCCTGGAAACCTTTCATACAGCCCTACACTAAAGTCTAGAGCCCATGTCACTAAGTCACTCAGGAATCCCTAACTGTAGAGTGGTGCTGACTGTAATCTCAAAAGTTACACGTTACACTGAAGATCTGTCTGTCTCTCCAACTTGCACATAAGCCCCAGCTATCTAGCCCACTTCTAACAAATTAAGTGCTTACAAACTGTTGAATGAACAGAGCTGCCGAGTCTGTCTCAATGAGGCCTGACGTCAATGTCACAGGAAATCATTTAGCATGCACAGCCTGCATCTCTCTCTCAATCTTCCTTCCCACTTCAGTGAAGACACTGGAAACTGAGACCTCAGATGGGAAATGTCAATCTGCCAACATGCTCTCCTAGCGGCTCCCACGCCCATCCCACCTGCATGCCTACAACACGCAACTGCCCCGAATGCGGATGCCGCCTCCGCTCACACCTTCTGAAAATTGTATCATTAACTGTGTCGTTTCAGAATCTCCCTATTATCTACTTCCCCTCAGCTTGCAAACTCATGTCTCTTCCATTTCAAATACTCCCATTTCAATATAATGTCCAGTTCCCCTTAACTGATTCTTTCTCTCCATCCCTTTAGAACCAGCAGTCGACACACTAGTTCCCCTTCCATAGCTCCCATTTACTTTTTTGGCATCTAGAAGGTTGTAAACTTTTACTTTTTGTTATCAGTGTGAAATCTACACAGTACTGGGCTATATACTAAGTAATCAGTATCCAGGTCAAGAATCAGGACACTGCAGGGGGCTTCAGGGCTCCCATGTGACTTTCCCTGGTCATAGCCTTTCACTCCCCAGAGAAGTAGCTACTACTCTGACATTCATAATACCGCGTCTTTGCTTTGCTTTACAGTTTTCCTATGTATTCATTCCTAGGCAGGAATGCTTAATTTTACCTGTTTCTGAAATTGATATAAATAGGATTTTGGGGTTTTTTGGAGACAGGGTCTCACTCTGTTGCCCAAGGCTGGAGTGCAGTGGTGCGATCACAACTCACTGCAGCCTTGACCTCATGGGCTCAAACAATCCTTCCACCTCAGCCTCCTGAGTAGCTGGGACCACAGGTACATGCTACCACACTGGCTAATTTTTTTTGTTTGTTTGTTTGAGATGTAGTCTCACTCTGTTGCCCAGGTTGGAGTGCAGTGGTGCAATCTTGGCTCACTGCAACCTCCACCTCCCAGGTTCAAGTGATTCTCCTGCCTCAGCCTCCTGAGTAGCTGGGATTACAGGCGCCCGTCACTACACCCAGCTAATTTTTTTTGTTTGTATTTTTAGTAGAGATGGGGTTTCAACATGTTGACCAGGCTGGTCTCGAACTCCTGACCTAGTGATTTGCCTGCCTCGGCCTCCCAAAGTGCTGGGATTACAGGCTTGAGCCACCGCGCCTGGCCTCACCTGGCTAAATTTAAAATTTTTTGCAAAGAAAGGGTCTCGCTATGTTGCCCAGGCTGGTCTCAAACTCCTGGCCTCAAGTGATCCTCCTGTCTCACCCCACCAAAGTGCTGGGATTATAGGTGTAAGCTACCACGCCCAGCCTACATGGGATTTTATTATTTTCCCTGTTCACTCTTTTTTTTTTTTTTTTGAGATGGAGTCTCATTCTGTCACCCAGACTGGAATGCAGTGGTGTGATCTCGGCTCACTGCAACCTCTGCTGCCCGGGTTCAAGCAATTCTCCTGCCTCAGCCTCCAGAGTAGCTGCGATTGCAGGCACCTGCCACCGTGCCCAGCTAATTTGTGTAGTTTTTAGTAGAGACTGGGTTTCACCATCTTGGCCATCTTGAACTCCTGACCTTGTGATCCACCTGCTTCGGCCTCCCAAAGTGCTGGGATTATAGGCGCAAGCCACCGTGCCTGGCCTCACTGTTCACTTTTCAAGCTGGTACAGTTTGCTATCCTTCTTGTGCCCCACCAAGCGTTTTCCCTGTGGTCCTCTGTATTGCCAAACCTAGACTATGTCTATTTCTTAGTGTATGCTATTTGTCTCATGTTTGTGTATACTCGATGTCTGAATGCTTAGAAGACATCCAGTAATTGATGAACAGAATAAAGGGAGGTATCTAGAATACCTTCCAGGTTTCTACTGGGGATAATTGGGCTGATATGGCGCCCTTCCGAAAAATGGGACGTAGGAGAGAGACTTTTGGGGAGACAGAAGATGAGTTAAGGGGACATCTGGAGTTTTATGTTCCTATAGGATATCTGAGTGGAGGAGCCCAGTAGGCATCTGGATATGTGAATCTGGAGTTCAGAGTGGTCTGGGCTGGGGCGATATGGATGTGGAAACTGTCAGCACTGAAACCATGATTATGGCAAAAGGTACTCAGGAAAGGACCTAGAAAGAATAGAGAAGACCTGAGGAAAGAGTTGTGAGCATCACTTGTAAGCAGTAAGTCGAGGCAGAGGAACCAGCCTAAGAAGGAAACTTGAGAGAAGGACTGCTGGAGGGACTGAAGGAGAACCTGGAGGGACAGACGTCAAGGATGCCAAGAAGAGTGTGTTTCAAAGAGGAGACACAGGCAACCTCATCAAATAAACACAGCAATGCAGTGAAGGGCGGGCAGACTCTGCTCTCATGAAACATATACATCCCAGTAGTGGTGACAAGCATTAAAAAAATGCAAATATAAATAGTATAATACGTGCTACAAGGGATAAGAGAATAGGAGGGCCCTAGGTTAGACTGGGCAGTCAAGGGTGTTCTCTGTGAAGAAGTGACATTCAGATGAGAAAGAAGGGTACGAGTTAGCCAAGACATGACAGCAAGCTGGGGCTGGGGCTGGGGCAGGACCTTCCAGTCGGGAAACAGTATGTGGAGTGGCCCTGGAGCAGGAGAAAGCTTCTGATGAGCAGGACACTCTTAGGGGAGAAGTATCATGTCTGCAACTTTCAATGATTCAGCAGTGAATACTGTGGACGTGAGTGTAATGGATACGCACGTATCTGAACTGCTGAAATGAACAATTGTTTTCTGATATACAAGGGAGGGAGAATCCTTACCTGCAGGGCAATGGCTTCGTACAAAGGATGTGTTCAACAAAGCATTTCTGTTCTGTAGAGAGTTCCTGTAAACTATCCTTATCTTCTTCATCTACCACAGAAGACATTATATAGATGAAATGACGCTTAGACAAGTCTCAAATTAAAACGCTCATGATATTGGGTTAAATGCAATTAAGTTCTTGTCTGGAAACACTGCTTCTCAAATACTATGCTTTTCTGACACAGGCATGTGCTTTCCCAGGGGGTCTAGATTTCCGCCCCAAGAAGCAAAGTAGGATTTTCCTTGGTAATGTCTCTAAATGCAAAAATGTTTCACTAAGAAGAGTGAGATCATTCTCTTCCAGGCTGTTCCTTACCCACACTGATTTTATTTCCATACAGGTTGAGTACCCTTTATCCAAAATGCTTGGGATCAGAAGTGTTTCAGATTTCATATATATATATTTTTTATTTTGGAATATGTGCATTATACTTAGTAGTTGAACATCTCTTACCTGAAAATCTAAAATCCTAAATGCTCCAATGAGCATTTCTGTTGAGTGTCATGACAGCACTCAAAAACTTTTGTAGCTCACTCAGGTTCAAGGATGGAAAAAAGAGTTTTGGATTTCAAATTTTCAGAGTAGGGTTACTCAATCTGTAACAGGTTTTTTTTTTCTTTTTTTAAATGGAATCTCCCTCTGTTGCCCAGGCTGGAGTGCAGTGGCCCAATCTCTGCTCAATGCAACCTCTGCCTTCTGGGTTCAAGTGATTCTCCTGCCTCAGCCTCCTGAGTAGCTGGGACTACAGGTGGATGCCACCACGCCCGGGTTTAAGTAGTAGACAGGGTTTCATCATGTTGGCCAGACTGGTCTCGAACTCTTGAACTCAGATGATCTACCTGCCTAAGCCTCCCAAAGTGCTGGGATTACAGGTATGAGCCACCACACCTGGCCTGTAACAGTTTTTTGAAATGTAATTCACGGTACCATACAAGTCATCCATTTAAAGTATACCCATTAAAGTATACAATTCAGTAAGTTTCTAGTGTAAGAACTGTATGCCTGGCTGGGTGCAGTGGCTCATGCCTATAATCCCCAGCACTTTGGGAGGCCGAGGTGCATGGATCACCTGAGGTCAGGAGTTCAAGACCAGCCTGGCCAACATGGCGAGACACTGTCTCTACCAAAAACACAAAAAATTAGCTGTACATGGCGGGCACCTGTAGTCCCAGCTACTCGGGAGGCTGAGGCAGGAGAATCGCTTCAACCCAGGAGGCGGAGGTTGCGGAGGTTGCGGTGAGCCGAGAGTGCACTCTTGCACCACACCCTGGGCAAAAAGAGTGAAACTCCTTTTTTTTTTTTTTTTTTTTTTGAGACGGAGTCTTGCTCTGTCACCCAGGCTGGAGTGCAGTGGCCGGATCTCAGCTCACTGCAAGCTCCGCCTCCCGGGTTTACGCCATTCTCCTGCCTCAGCCTCCGAGTAGCTGGGACTACAGGCGCCCGCCACCTTGCCCGGCTAGTTTTTTGTATTTTTTAGTAGAGACGGGGTTTCACCGTGTTAGCCAGGATGGTCTCGATCTCCTGACCTCGTGATCCGCCCGCCTCGGCCTCCCAAAGTGCTGGGATTACAGGCTTGAGCCACCACGCCCGGCGAAACTCCTTCTCAAAAGAAAAAACAAAAAACAAACAAAAAAATTGTATACCTATCATAACAATTTGGAATATTTTCATTTTCCCAAAAGAAATCCACATAACCATTAGCAATCACTCCTCAGTTTCTGCCAAACTTTCCAGACCTAGGCAACTAATCTACTTTCTGTCTCTGTAGATCTGTCTATTCTGGACATCTCATATAAACAGCCATACAGTTGTTTGTGACTGGCTTCTTTCACTTAGCATCTGTTCACAGTTCATCCATATTGTAGCATGTATCAGTACTTCATTCCTTTTTATTGTTGAATAATATTCTGTTGTATAGACATACCACATTTTATCTATCCATTCATCAGCTTATGGACACTTGGGTATGTGGCTTTTGGGCTATGATGAATAATGCTGCTATGAACACTCATGTACCAGTATTTGTGTGGATACATGTCTTCATTTCTCTTGGAAATATACTCAGGACTGGAACTATCAGGTATGTGGTAAATGAACAATCATTTGAGGAACTGCCAGATTGTTTTCCAAAGTGACTGTACCATTTTACATTTCTATAAGCACTGTATAAAGGTCCTCATTTTTTTCTACATCCTCAACACGTGTTAATGTCCATCTTTTTCATTTTAGCTATACTAGTAGATATGACATGATACCTCATTGTGGTTTTGTGGTATCTTATTTCCATAATGACTAATGATGTTGTATATCTTTTTACAGATATGCTATTTGCCCAACTGTATTGAATGCTAAGGGTTCTTTATATTGTTCTCCATACGAGTCCATTATCACACAAATATTTTCTCCCATTTTGTGGGCTGTTTTCCCTTTTCTAATAGTATCCTTGAAGGAAAAAAAGTTTTAAATTTTGATGGCCGGGTGCGGTGGATCACACCTGTAATCCTAGCACTTTGGGAGGCTGAGGCAGGTGGATCATTTGAGCCCATGAGTTTGAGACCAGCCTGGGCAACATGGTGAAACCCCATCTCTACAAAAGACACAAAAATTAGCCAGGCATGGTGGCTTACTCTTTTAGTCCCAGATACTTTGGGGGCTGAGGCAGGAGCATTGCTTGAGCCCAGGAGTTCGAGACTGCAGCAACCTATGACTGCACCACTGCACTCCCACCTAGACACCGTGTTAGCCAGGATGGTCTCGATCTCCTGACCTTGTGATCGGCCCACCTTGGCCTCCCAAAGTGCTGGGATTACAGGCGTGAGCCACCGCGTCCGGCCTTTTTTTTTTTTTAAAGCAAATTCTTCCAGACCCTGATTGAGTCAGTTTTGGTATTTTCTTTCTTGAAATTTGTCCATTCCATCTAGATTATGTAATGGCATACATTTTGTTCATAATATTCCCTTATAATCTTTTATTTCTGTAAGTTCAATATTAATATCCCTGCTTTTATTCCTGATTATAGTTAGTCTAGCTAAAGGCTTGTCAAATGTCGTTGATCTTTTCAAAGAACCTTTCGGTTTCACTGATTTTCTCTATCATTTTTCTATTCCAAACTACTTTTCTGAAATTTATTAAATCTATTTTTCCTCTGAAATCTATTAAAAGTGCAGAGAGTTAGTAAACTCACCTGATCCAAGAAATTTGTGAAGTTTATGAATCCAAGTTAGCCCAACACTATGTACACCAGCTTCATGAGTACAGTGATATCTTGAAGGACACTTGGGATCTGCAAATGGAATGATTAATGATACAAAAGTAGCCATTGGATAACTAAAAAAATTCACCTCAAATTTGTTGGCTACCCCACAGTAGCCTACGAACGCATTTGTTGATGGAAGGTTTTATAAAAGGCTTTCCTATTGTTAGGGGTTTTGAAATTTTAAAATTTGAATTCAAATTTCGAATATATTTAAGTACAGATATACCTCAGAGATACTGTGGGTTTGGTTCCAGACCATTGCAATAAAGTGAATATAGAAATAAAGTGAGTCACACAAATCATTTGGTCTCCCAGTACACATGAAAGTTGTGTTTACACTATGCAGAAGGTTATGTTTATACTAGTAGGTACGCAACAGCATTACGTCCAAAAATATGTACACACCTTAACCATTTTTTATTGCTAAAAAATGCTGACGCAGAGACACAGTGAGCACATGCTGTGTGAAAATGGTGCTGATAGCCTTGCTTGATGCAGGGCTGCTGCAGCTTTCATTTGTTTAATAATAATAAAAAAGCACTATCTGTGAACCACAATAAAATGAGGAGGTATGCCCGTATTCTGAAAAGTATAAAAAATGGCTGGGCATAGTGGCTCACGTCTGTAATCCCAGAACTTTGGGAGGCTGAGGTGGGTGGATCATGAAGTCAGGAGTTCGAGACCAGCCTGACCAACATGGTGAAAACCCGTCTCTACTAAAAATACAAAAATTAGCCAGGTGTGGTGGCAGCCGCCTGTAATTCCAGCTACTCAGGAGGCTGAGGCAGGAGAATTACTTGAACCCAGGAGGCAGAAGTTGCAGTGAGTGAGCCGAGATTGCACCACTGCAATCCAGCCTGGGCGACAGAGTAAAACTCCGTCTCAAAAAATAAAAAAATAAAAAAACGCAATCTGAATGTTATTTTCTAAATATGAACACAAGAGGTTCACCAAAACATAAATACTTGCTGTCAAGTAACTCGTTTGTGCTTTTCTCTGTGCATTTATTTAGTTCTTCAAAAGAAAATGGTGGTTAAAATGGCAGCTCTGTAGAAAACCTATGCTTGTATACATCGACTTAAATAAAATTGTTGAAGCAAATGCACTCCTACAGCATAGGTATCACAAAAAACTTCAACACAACGGCTCAGGGAACAGTTCTATCAGTGTACTAAGGTGTGAAATGAGAAGTGAAGTTTAGTATGTCTTCATAATGTTGACTGACAGATAGTTTTAAAGGTTATTTTCAGTTTGGGATGCTCTTTTTGTTTGACAATCATTTATAACTAAAAAGTATGAGTAGTTGTTACACAATTTTAATTAACTGGTTTTGAAACAAATATTTCTGTACCTCCTTTGAGCCCCAGTATCAGTGAGACAATCCTGAGACTAAAAGATAAGCTATTGAATACTTATTATTATGTATATTTATCTCTGTAACTCAAGATTTTTATTATTAATATTAATAATGTTACTGGCCGGGTGTGGTGGCTCACGCCTGTAATCCCAGCCCTTTGGGAGGCTGAGGTGGGCGGATCGCCTAAGGTCAGGAGTTCAAGGCCAGCCTGACCAACATGGAGAAACCCCGTCTCTATTAAAAATACAAAATTAGCCAGGCGTGGTGGCTCACACCTGCAATCCCAGCTACTCGGGAGGCTGAGGCAGGAGAATTGCTCAAACCCGGGAGGTGGAGGTTGCGGTGAGCTAAGATTGCGCCACTGCACTGCAGCCTGGGCAACAAGAGTGAAACTCCGTCTCAAAAAACAAACAAACAAAATAATAATGTTATTAAAGTAAAAACAAAATACAGAGATAAGGTATATATTGAAGCTGATAAAATGGCACAATAACCCATAAAACCCCTAGATTAAATTTTCCTTTAACAGTCTCACTTTGTGATTAGTGACTTTATCATATATTAATGTTCTAAAGCTGATACATTATTTTTCTGTCTTACATATTGAGGTTCCATAAAACATCTTAGAAAACAGCATTCTGCTATAAAAAGTTTAAAAAACCTTCGTCTATGGGAATCATCTAGCTGTTTGAATAAGTAAAGTATTGAAAATTTTCTTTTCATTTGCCCGTATTTTAAGACTTAACGCTCAAAT
The DNA here is from genome assembly GCF_008728515.1 of Papio anubis. Taxonomy (NCBI): domain Eukaryota; kingdom Metazoa; phylum Chordata; class Mammalia; order Primates; family Cercopithecidae; genus Papio; species Papio anubis. Next base: position 4,923,952 of record NC_044992.1, read on the forward strand.
CATCTCATCAAATCTAACATTGTTAAAATGACTTTTCAAAACCTGTAGTGCTAACATCAACAGAAAAATCTTAATACTGGGGTGTAAAACAAATTGATTACTAAAAAAAGCCAACATTTAGTTAACAGGAAATCTGTTAGACACCATCACTTTGTCACTAAGAAATCTGGTGTGCCTCAGTGATTATAATATGCCTTGTTCAGCACAATTATGAACAAGTCAAAAATTTCTTAGTTTCACATATGAAAATGTTACTCTCATTAGAAGAACCAAGAAAAGGCTGGGCATGGTGGCTTATGCCTAAAATCCCAGCACCGCGGGAGGCCAAGGTGGACAGATAAGGAGTTCGAGACCAGCCTGACCACCATGGTGAAACCCCATCTGTACTAAAAATACAAAAATTAGCCAGGCGTGGTGGCGCATTCCTGTAATCCCAGCTACTTGGGAGGCTGAGGCGGGAGAATCGCTTGAACCTGGGGGGCAGAGGTTGAAGTGAGCCGAGATCGTGCCATTGCACTCCAGCTTGGGCAACAGGAGCAAAACTCCATCTCAAAAACAAACAAACAAACAAACAAACAAAAACAAAAACCGAAGAACAAAATGTCTACATCTACACTTAAGATTTCCCAAAGATATATGTATCTATATGAGGAAACCAATTAGTTTCTGTCACTTTACTTCATTTGGTCTGTTTCCTCATCTATAAAATTCTTAGACAACAGAAATCTCAAAATTCCTTAATTAGACAAACCCAATGTACGCTCTTTGCTGGTTTGTTATGTAAGGAATTCTACCCCCTTAAATATTTTGGCTATACTTTAGTATAGAGTTGAGGCCAAAACTAGGCAAACTGGCTAACAAGAACTGTAAGGAGAGTAGGTCAAATTGCTACAAGATTGAAATCCTCCTATGTTGCAGTGAATGACATGATTTCATTCTTTTTTAAAGCCAAATAGGGCTAGGCATGGTGGTTCACACCTGTGGACCAGCACTTTGAGAGGCCGAGGTGGGAGGATCACTTGAGCTCAGGAGTTTGAGCTTGGATGACATGGCAAAATCCCATATCTACCAAAAAATACAAAAATTAGGCGTGTAGTCCCAGCTACTCCAGAGGCTGAGGTGGGAGGATTGTTCGAGCCTGGGGGGTGAAGGTTGCAGTTAGCCAAGATCACACCACTGTACTCCAGCCTAGGTGACAGTGAGATCATTATCTCACACACACACACACACACACAAAAGCCAAATGGTATTCCACTGTGTATATACACCACATTTTAAAAATCCATTTGGGGCCGGGCGCGTGGTGGCTCACATCTGTTATCCCAGCACTTTTGGAAGGCTGAGGCAGGTGGACTGCTTGAGGCCAGGAGTTTGAGACCAGCCTGGCCAACATGATGAAACCCCACCTCTACTAAAAATACAAAAATTGTCAGGCATGGTGGCTCACGCCTGGAATCCCAGCACTTTGGGAGGTCGAGGTGGGTGGATCACGAGGTCAGGAGTTCGATACCAGCCTGGCCAATATGATGAGACCCTGTCTCCACTAAAAATACAAAAATTAGCAGGGCGTGATGGCACGCGCCTGTAGTCCCAGCTACTAGGGAGGCTGAGGCAGAAGAATCGCTTGAACCCAGGAGGCAGAGGTTCCAGTGAGCCGAGATCGCGCTATTGCACTTCAGCCTGGGCAACAGAGCGAGACTCTGTCTCAAAATAAATGAATAAATAAAATAAAAATAAAAATACAAAAATTAGCCAGGCATGGTGGTGGATACCTGTAATCCAGCTACTTGGGAGGCTGAGCCAAAATAATCGCTTGAACCTGGGAGGTGGAGGTTGCAGTGAGTCGAGATTGCGCCACTAAACTCCAGCCTGGCTGATAGAGCCAGACACCGTCTCAACAACAACAACAACAACAACAACAACAACAACAACAACAAAAATCCATTTGGTCTGTTGATGGATACAGGTTGATTCAACATCTTAGCTATTGTGAATAACACTGCAATGGGCATGGCAGTGCAGGTATCTCTTCAACCTATTATTTCCTTCCCTTTTGACATATCCAGTAGTGGAACTACTGAATAATATGGTAGTTCTACTTTTGATAGGACCAGGAAAAATTCACTATTAGGAATCTGGGTGATCTGGACCAAAGACCACTATTTTAAAACTTGGAAATTTGCTCAGTCTGCCTTAGACAAAAAGTGTACTATAGTGACTAAAAGGCTAAAAAAACCCAGTCAACTTTTTAAAGGCTGGAACCACAGAACAAACACATGACATAGGAACAGTCTATGATAGTCTTAGTATAAAAATCATGGGAAGAAAGCACTACATTTATTGAAGAGCTTACCTCTATGAAGTTTGATTGGACAAGAAAAGTCAGAATCAAAAGGGTCATCCTCTCCAGATGCCAGTTTCAAAGCAAGCTCCAACTCAACACATTCAAACACATACAGAGAAGGAATGAGGTCAATCCTGGAATCCCAGGACTTTTCTGACTGTAAAAAAAAAAGTGTTGTAATTTTGATCTTGCATGTTAATTTGAAAATGTACACAATTAAAAACAGGCAAAAAGCTGGGTCAGGGCCAGGTGCGATTGTTAATGCCTGTAATCCCAGCACTTTGGGAGGCCAAGGTGGGTGGGTGGATCATCTGAGGTCAGGAGTTCGAGACCAGCCTGGCCAACATAGTGAAACCCTGTCTCTACTAAAAATAAAAATTAGCTGGGCATGGTGGTGGGTGCCTGTAATCCCAGCTACTCGGGAGGCTGAGGCAAGAGAATCGCTTGAACCTGGGAAGCAGAGGTGGCAGTGAGCTGAGATCATGCCACTGCACTCCAGCCTGGGCACCAAGAGCAAAACTCCGCCTCAGAAAAAAAAAAAAAGAAGCTGGGTCAAACAGCGCTTTCAAATTCTTAATTCCACCTCTATCCTAACAGTGCACTGCACTGTTATTCTGAAGAGAAAACATCTTTCTTCCTTTAAGAAGATGTTTGTGAAAAAAGCCGATTCAGTGATTCCAAGGCTCTTTTTATCTGTCCCTGAAGATTGCAATATAGAGATCAGAAAGTAACACGCAGATGGGTGGACCAAGTAAGTTGGGCAACCTTCTAACTTCTTTCCACTTAGATTGCTAAGAGTGCCTCAGCTACTTTTTTAACTGTTTAATTTCCAAAATATCAGAAGTTCCATAAATAAGTTAAAATTCCTTCTCATATATTAAGCATTCATATTGGGTCAGGAAGTGTGCCAGGTATCGAAGATACAAACACCCACAGCAGCCTGCACTTACTGCTTGGTCATCTTCTTCTTCCCCTTCTAGCACGACACAGTGATACAGCATTCCTGATTCAGTGGCGATCACTAAGATATTGGGGACACAGGGTAAGCAGAGGATAGCACAAGCATCATAACCATAGTTATCTTCAGCCGCAGGATGCATGGGCAACGGACCCAACAGCTTTCCAATAGTTCCAGGGCTAAAGAAGGAGTAAAAACATATTTGGGAAATGTTGACAATAAGCTTGCTCACCCCATAAAACCATTCTTTGACTTTGTTTTCCTCCAGCTACCATACCCTCATTATAAATGTAGGATATTCCCAATACTCCACCTTCTCGCTCTCCCACTCAGATTCTACCGCTCTGGTGTTTCTCAACCAGAGACAATTTTGCCCTAGAGGACAATGGCAATGTCTGAAGACATTTTGGCTTGTCACAACTGGTTGTCACAATGTGCGGGGAGGTATTGGCATCTAGTGGTTAGAGGCTAGAGGCTGCTAAACACTCCCCTACAGCACAGCACCTCTAAAACAATAATTCAGACCAAAATGTCAATAGTACAGAGGCTGGAAACCCTTGCCCTAAATTTGCTATGGTTTATGCTTTCACCACTCCACTGAAGCCACTGTGGCAAAGGTCACCTGCAAGATTTGCTAAATCCAAAAGGCACTTAACCTTCTGCTGCATTTATCACTGGTTAACAATTACTGCTACTCAATATCCTTAACAGCTATAACAATTCTTTCTTGTAGTTCTCTCTTCCTACCTCTTTAAAGACAATTTTCTAATGTCCTTTTCTAATTTCTTTCTCTTAAATATTGGTGTTCTCCAGGATTCTGTTGTATGTTTTGACTTTTTTCAAAACACACACTTAAATGAGAGCTTATTAAACTATGCCTCGTTTTAACTACCATCTATATTCCAAGACTACCAAATCCTTTCTTCTGAAATGTAGCTTCTCTTCAAGGCTTTGGATCCCTATACTAAATCTGATTTGACAAATACTTATTATTGAGTGCCACATGATTCTCCCAGTGAATGACTGTTTAGTTGATGAGGCAGACATTTAACCAGAATTAGTATACCATGTGATAAGTGCAAGAACAGAAGGATTTATGGTGTACAAAGGAATGACAAAAAGATACAAAGATAATGAAGAAAGCTATCAAAAACAAATAAGAAAAATAGAGAAAGAATGATTTCTGGGAAGGGGGTTATTGAGCAGCTTATGCAAAGTCCTGGAAGCATGAAAGACAAGGAACTAAGAAGAAGAAAACTTATTTAGTATGATAGGAGGCAAAGTACAAGGTCTAAGGCAATGGCAAAACAGCTAGACAGACATCCAGGACTGGCTTATGAAGTACATCATCTTGGATGCCATGTTAAACTATTCAGTCTGCTGGGTAACAGTATATTACTAGAGGTTTAAATCAAGTAATGGAGCTTCACTTTACAAATCAATCTGGTATTAGGGAGGAAGACATGGAAGGGTCCAAAATGGGATCTGGGGAAACTATTTAAGAAAATAACCTAGGCAGATGATGAAGTTCTGAAGCACGGACAACGGAATGGAGAGAAGGGTGTATAACCAGGGGCACCCAATCTTTTGGCTTCCCTGGGTCACACTGGAAATTGTTTTGGGCCACACAGAAAATACACTAACAATAGGTGATGAGCTTTTTTTAAAAAAAAAAAAAAGAAAGAAAAGAAAATCGCAAACAAATCTCATGATGTTCTAAGAAAGTTTACGAAGTGTTGGGCCGCATTCAAGGCTGTCCTGGGTTGTGCACAGTCCGTGAGTTGGACAAGCTTGGTGTATACTTCCAAAAAATTTTAATCACAAAATCCACAGAAATTTGGGACTGATCAAATGTAAGGATGAAGACAACTTTTGGGTTTTGGGCTAAGGTTACTAGGCAGATCATGGTTTGGACAAATGAGGGCTCAGCAGTAAGAGGAGAAGGGGTAAGGGAAGGTACTAACGTTACCACAAAATCCTCCTGAGCTCATGTGTGAAAGGCAGAGAACATTTCTGCAAGGCGAATGCACTCAATAGTGAATCCTCACCATTCTGTAACCTGTCAAGCTCTTTCATCTTTCTTATCTTTATGGTTTTGCATACTTTCTTCTCTCTTCTGTACCCACTTCCGACTGTCTAGTGAATCCTTCAAGTCCAAGCTTTTGTCATAGCATTTCCTCAAAGTCTTCCAACATCAGCAGGTCTACTCATTTACTCCATCACACTCCTGAAGAACCCGGTGATGCCCTGAGCACATGACACTGTACTATAGTTACTGGTTTAGTTGTATGCCCTTCTGATAGATAAGGAACCACATGGTAGGAATGTTGCCTTCAATCTTGTATTTCCATCTTCTGCCACACAGTGGACCCTGAATAAGTATGTTAAGTCGATTTATAAGCAAATAAACTCTAATGCTCAGTCCTTAGCCTTATGCCTCTGCAGTTTTCCCTCAAATTCTTATCCTGTATAGACTCTCTCACCATGACAGATGATTTTCATACCTCTATTTTAATTCTTCTTGTCTCTCATCATCCTGTATTTCCAACTGTCCATGGAATATTTCCATTTTATTGGTCCAATACTATCTTACACTGATTTACTTAAAAATAAAGCTTCTCCCCCAATTAGCTGCCTTTACTGACCTGTTTCTGTTCATGGCATACTCCCTTATCCAAACAGTAACTAAGTCTTATTTATCCTTCCTTTGTTGCTATCTACTGTGTTTAATTTTTCTCTCTGTTCTACTACCACCCAAGTTCAAACTCTCATAAATTATAAGCTCAATTTTGCAAAAGCTTCTTTAAAAGTCTCTGTCCCAGTCCCTTTCCTAACCAATTGTTTTGTCCTTCTGCTCAGAAACCATCACTGGCTTCCTACTACCCTATTCCTACAGAAAAAAAAAATCCACACTCACTCTTTAAAGAGGTATTTTTAATGCCAGCAAATTTTCTCAGGGCAGATACTTCTAGCTTTATCACTTAATGCTCCCTACATGAATCCTCAGCTGTAGCCCAGAATGTCTAATAAATGAAGCTTGAATGACACTTGCACTTGCTTATTTTCAGACTCTACTTTATGCTGCCCTTGACAGAAATGCTTTCACCCTTCCTTGATACTTCATTTAATCCTGAATGAACCCTCTAAGTCACACATGACATCGCTCCTTCTCTACAAAAATTTCCTCAACCTCGCAGTCAGAATGACCTCTCCTTCCTCTGGTTCTTTTTTTTTTTTTTTTTTTTGAGACAGAGTCTTGCTCTGTCGCCCAGGCTGGGGTGCAGTGGCCGGATCTCAGCTCACTGCAAGCTCCGCCTCTCAGGTTTACGCCATTCTCCTACCTCAGCCTCCCGAGTAGCTGGGACTACAGGCGCCCGCCAACCCGCCCGGCTAGTTTTTTTGCATTTTTTAGTAGAGACGGGGTTTCACCGTGTTAGCCAGGATGGTCTCGATCTCCTGACCTTGTGATCCACCCGTCTCGGCCTCCCAAAGTGTTGGGATTACAGGCTTGAGCCACCGCGCCCGGCCTCCTTCCTCTGGTTCTGACGGTCTGTGTACCAATACTGTGGTATAGATAGTATTTTTTCATGTGTATTTATCTTTCTCCCCACAACTGGGACATAAATACCAGATTACCACGTCTACGTGGTGCCTTGTTCATATAAGATAAACCATAAGCACTTGTTCGGATAACTAGAATTTGTGAACACAAATCCAGGCCTATCATAAGTGATTATCCAAGAATTCTATAGAACTTACCCAAATAACATGAAGAAATGAGAGGCCAAATGATCTGTACTAACCCTTTCTCAAAAAGATGCAAGCCAAGCATCAGAAGGCTGCAACATTTCCACAGACTCAAAAACATGGCTCCCGAGTCCAGCCTCAACGATCTCTACTGGAGCCCAAGCTGAGTTTTCATTTCAGGTGGGTGACCGCCGCAACTCACCTGTGTAACAGACTGATGTATGTCAGGAAAGTCTCTCCATTCTCATATAAGATGTACAGTGGGTATGCCACTACTTCGTCTTTGCCTTTTTGTCCAAATAGAGTCTTTGGGACTGCTGCCAATGGCCCAAAGTCAAATGCCACTGCTGTCTCTCCTAGAGATGCAGTATATGCCCTTCTGGAAAGAGATGTAAAAACCAACTTGTTAAAAACAAAAACAACAAAAAATAAAAATAAAAAAAACAAAACAAAAACACAAAATAATAATAGGAGGTAGGTATATACAGCATTTGTAGGCAATGGATTAAAAAGACAAAAAATGATTATGAAGAAGGTTAACATTTAAACATTCTCAGCTGGGTGCTGTGGCTCATGCCTGTAATCCCAGCAATTTGGGAGGCTGAGGCAGGTGGGTCACCTGAGGTCAGGAGTTCGAGACCAGCCTGGCCAACATGGTGAAACCCCGTCTCAACTAAAAATACAAATATTAGCTGGGCATGGTGGCGGGCGCCTGTAATCCCAGCTACTTGGGAGGCCGAGGCAGAATCACTTGAACCTGGGAGGCAAAGGTTGGAGTGAGCCAAGATCATGCCATTGCACTCCAGCCTGAGTGACAGAGTGAGACTCCATCTCAAAAGAAAAAAAAAAAATCTCATGAAATTAAGTGAAAAAAGCTAGCCATAAAATTATTTGGTTCTACTCTCATCTTAAATAGTTTAAATACACAGATATACAAATAGCAAAAATATATACATACACACAAATGCAAAAAGGAAACAGGAAAACACATGAAAACATCAACAGTTGTATCTGAGCAGCAGGATCCGTAAGTTCTACAAGTAATTTCAAAGCACCTACTCTGTGCCAGGTCTTTTCTAGGGTCTGGGAATATGTCAGTGAATTAAACAAATGCCCTGCCCTCTAGAGAGAGACATACCACAAAAAGAAATAAAGATGGAACATAAACTCAGAAAATATCATGAAAATCAAGTAGGGTAAGAGGGTACTGATGGAGGTGGTACTTTACACTAGTTGGTACGGGAAAGACTCTGATAAGACATATGAGCAAAGATCTGAAAGAAGTAAGCAAGCAAGTCTGTGGTTAACTAGGGAAGGAGCAGTCAAGGTGGAGAGCAAACGTCTAAGGTAGAAGTGCTTAACGTCTGTGGAATGGCAAGGAGGCCAAGGTGCCTGGAGCTGAGAGCCAGGGCACAGAGAGAGGAATGAAGCTGGAAAGGCAATCAGGTGGCATACCTGTGGAACCTTTATAGGTAAAGATTCTGGGAAATCAATGGGGTGTGGAGAGCAGGGAAGTGGAATGATCTGATTAAACTGATCTGATTAAACTGTATATTAAAGTAGAATGATCTGATTAAACTTTGGCTGCTGTATTGAAACAGGCTATAGCTATAGGAGATTACAAAAGATTTTCAATTTCTTCTTAATACTTTGATCTATTTTTCTCAATTTTCTACAGCAAATATACATTATATCAAGAAGACGAATCATAAAACCATGCTGTTTTTGCATTTAAAATTTAGTGTAGTTATTCAGGAAGATTCTAGTTCAATACAAGGTTAACAAATATGGTTAAAATGAAATCACAATTTCATATAGTTGAGAAAGCAAACATCAATGCAAGATATTATCTTAGTTTCTTTATCACATAGAAAGGTGATAAAGAAACGAATGGTGGCTCAGGCCTGTAATTCCAGCACTTTGGGAGGCTGAGACGAGCAGGATCACTTGAGCCCAAGAGTTCCAGACCAGCCTGGCCAACACGATGAAAACCTGTTTCTACTAAAAATACACTTACTTCTCACATTACCAAAAGCATGCTAGTCACCTCTGCAAAACCTTGCAATATGTTAAAACTGCCTTTCTAATCCCAATAAGCTAATTTAAAAAACCATTTTATGACTCAAATAAAAACTTACCCTTTATTGAGTACTAGGCTTTCTTCTTCGGCTTCTGAAAGTATAATCACCTTAGTGGGTGTCTGGGGCTCACGTAGCGAGTAAATTCTAGCAACCAAAAGAGAAGAAAACCAGCACTTAAAATTCTCTTTTCCTTTCCCAAAACTGCACTTTCCTCTCCATCTAGTCAGTTCTTGAGAATTTTCCCACCACTTATCACAACTATTTCTTCGCAAAAATCTTGCTGTTGCAAAGTAATCTACTTCATTTATTCTTTAACTACATGAGGGAGGTTTCACTGGGACCTGAAGAAATGTTCTCTATCCTTACCAATATTCTTTAACAGCCTATTCCATACCACTGCACCTCTGTCACTTCCGTCCTGAGCCCTTAGCTATACTCGCCTTGTCCAGTCATCTCACTATTGCCCCTAAGCTTGCCAGTTTTCCTTCAACTACATACATCTATCTCTGCCTATTAGACACCAAATCCCACCAGAGAAAGAACCGTATCTTATTCTTTATATGCCAACTGGCTGACAGAGTGAGTGACATTTAGCCTGCATATCTATTTATGTGTTTGTTCTATAAAAACCCAACGTCGGCCGGGCACAGTGGCTCACACCTATAATCCTAGCACTTTGGGAGGCTGAGGTGCGCGGATCACTTGAGGTCAGGAGTTTGTGACCAGCCTGGCCAACATGGTGAAACCCTGTCTCTACTAAAAATACAAAAAATATTTGGGTGTGGTGGCACACACCTGTAATCCCAGCTGCTCGGGAGGCTGAGGCAGGAGAATCGCTTGAATATGGGAGGTGGAGGTTGCAGAGAGCTGGAGGCTGGAGTGAGCCAAGATCATGCCACTGCACTCCAGCTTGGGTGACAGAGTGAGACTCCATTTAAAAAAAAAAAAGAACCAAACAAAGAAACCCAATATCATATCATCTCTATTTTCTCAAGGTAAAGTATGATACTGATTTTTTTTAACCAAAATTATTTTAATGTAAAGTAACCTATATTTCACAGCATATAAGGCTATTGTGAAAAAGGGAAAGAATTTTCAAAAGGCCAGTAATGTCATTTTAGAAATCCAATGTCCCTTACAATCACTTATTTTGTCTGACGCCACTAAGAATTTTTAAACTTGGTTTCTTCCAATATCAATAAAATGCCACATTAAGTAGTTAATAAATGTTTTTCATGATAATTTGATCCATTTGAATACACATTTATTACAGTCTTCCTAGGTTCCTACAAGCGTTACTAACTTGAAAATACACATAAATACTAGACAATAATGTTGTATTGGGGAACAGTGAAAGAAAAAGAAAGTGTAACAGGGCATTCGGTGAAAATTTCCTTTTGCTCTGAAATTGCCCAAAATCTCCAAAGCTTAGGAAAACAGAAGTGTTAAGTACCACATATTTTAAAAAAGAACCTTCAATATCTGGGGCCAGACACTTCCTCTGGGGCTTAAGAACTGTACCTACGCTATCTTCCCACCATCTCCTTTTCCATCACAGGATATAAAAGGAAGACTAAGAAGAGAGGATGTCAAAGAGTCCTTCGGAGTACAGTATAATGTTTGTGCTGGGAAGATTTTCCCTCCCCTCTTTCTCTGCCCTGAACTCCAAAGCCAAACGGGTGGGCAGGGAAGGCTCTAGGAAAGAGCCAGATGTGGAGGTACCTGTAACAAGGGAGACTGGTGCATTTCCTAGCTGAATGCCCCTTAGTCACGTAGTAGCTGTCTCAGTTATTAGATCGAAAAAACATAGCAATACACACATATCATGTTCAGTACCATCTACAGTTTCAGGCATTCACTGGGGGGTCTTGGAATATACACCCTGCAGATAAGGTATACTGTACCCCATCTTGAGAGAGGATTCAGGGCATAGAGAACTGACAGGAGCCAATGGGAGCCAGAGCTCCTCAGTGATGGGGAGAGCTGGAAGTTCAACACTGCCCTCCAACACACACACACACACACACACCATCTATGCAGAGACTACCACATCAACGGAGTTCACTGGTGACAGATGGAACAAGATTAAAACAAGATCAGGCATACTTCCCCATCACTACCAGTTTGGTAAGATCTCTACCTCACCTATCCCACTCCCCTACCCCACACTGAAGGAGTTAGATTTGGAGGAAGGAGGAGGCAGCCCATTCCTTACACTTCACCCTATGCTCCAAAGTGCTGGGATAAGAGGAAGAGTGAAAGAGCAGACCGCACACTCTCCAATCGCTTCTGATCCCACAAAACACAGGTCTGACCTACAAAAGGGCCAGGACATAGTTGTGAAATAGATTTGAGATCAAATAGCTTTTGAAATTTTTATTTTCTTTAGACAGGGTTTCACTCTGTTACCCAGTGGTATGATCATGGCTCACTGCAGCCTCAAACTCCTGGGCTCAAGCAATCTTCCTATCTCAGTCTCCTGAGTAGCTAGGACTACCGGCACATGCCATTATGCCCAGCTAATTTTTCTGCAGAGACAGGATCTCACTGTGTTGCCCACATTGGTCTCAAACTCAGGGGCTCAAGTGATCCTCCCACCTCAGCCTCCCAAAATGCTGGGATTACAGGAGTGAGCCACTGCAACTGGCCAAGATTGGAGTTTTAAACTGGACACACTGTTTTCATAACTAGAAGTAACAAGAAAGCTATGGGGATCTGTACAAGACACCATTAAGGGGGGAGCCGTTCAGCAGTGAAGGAAGATTTAGTAGAGCACAGTTAAAAGCAGTGATTAAGAAAAATAAAACTGAAGGTATCTGTACTTCTGCTGAGTCTTCCCAATTAACGATCCAGAAAGTTAACTGATAATATAGTAGAAATCTACATAGCATTAGGGCATTTAATAATAGAGTGCAAAGCTTAGAAGAGGCTTTAGAAACTATTGAATCAAACCTGCTCAACTTAAAAGATTGGAAACTGAGCCACCCCCATCCCTAAAAAGCAGCTCAAGATCTCAAAGATAACAGAAGAGGAGGTGGGACAAGAATTCAAATCTCTGAATTTATACTTATATTCTCTTTCTTTTATGCTACATTATCACCAAAAGGTGACATGATGAAAGAGTTTTGGAAAGATTATTCTAATGTGTCAGATTAGGAAAGGAGATACTTGGAGGCAGGAAGACTAGTTGAGAAGGAATAGTGGTAAGTAAGGCACGTAAGTTAGGGCAGTTAGGTGATTCTTATGATTGAGAATGGGTTACAACAGCCATCAGATAAAAGCAGACTCATTCAATGACTCACTTTGTTCTATGTTGAGCTGTTAATTGGCAAACAGAAACAGAGCTTTCCCACTTGCAAGGCTTCAAGAGAGAGAAAAATAAAATTTACCTTATTACGTTGTCTGATGTTAACAGCACTATGTGGGGATCCAGTATTTCACTTGGATACCATGCAGCATGCTTTAGAGTCAGAGAGGTAGAACTGGTGAAAAATCTCTCAGCAACTGGAGTGGTACTAAAATAAAGATAATAATTTTCCAAAACATTTTATACAACTTTGATGAAAAATCTTCTAAAGGAACTTCTTTTTTTTTTTTTGAGATGGAGTTTCTCTCTTGTTGTCCAGGCTAGAGTTTAATGGCACAATCTTGGCTCACTGCAACCTCCGTCTACTGGGTTCAAGCGATTCTCCTGCCTCAGCCTCCCGAATAGCTGGGATTACAGGCACCTGCCATCACGCCCGGCTAATTTTTTGTTTTCAGTAGAGAGGGGGTTTTGCCACATTGGTCAGGCTGGTCTCAAACTCCCGATCTCAGGTGATCTGCCCGCCTCGGCCTCCCAAAGTGCTGGGATTACAGGTGTGAGCCACCGTAAAAGGCCCTAAAGGAATTCCTATTTTAACACTCTTTGCTTCTCTTTCCTTCAAATGTATTTCCCTGAAATCATGCTGAGAGGGCATTCAAGGCATCTATTCAAACAATATCAAAGAATTGAAATAAAAATATCTTCTAAATTATAGCACATTGGCTGGGTGCGATGGCTCACACCTATCTTAGCACTTTGGGAGGCCAAGACGGGTGGATCACCTGAGGTCAGGAGTTTGAGATCAGCCTAGTCAACATAGTGAAACCTCGTCTCCACTAAAAATACAAGAATTAGGCAAGTGTGGTGGCGCGTGCCTGTATTCCCAGTTACCCATGAAGCTGAGGCAGGAGAATCGCTGGAACCCAGGAGGCGGAGGCCACAGTGAGCTGAGCTCGCACCACTGCACTCCAGCCTGGGCTGAGGAGGTTGCAGTGAGCTGAGATCATGCAACTGCACTCCAGCTTGGACTACAGAGCGAGACTCTGTCTCAAAATAAATAAATAATTTAATTAAATTTTATTTATTTATTTATTTGAGATGAAGTCTCGCTCTGTGGCTCAAGCTGGAGTGCAGTGGTGCGATCTTGGCTCACTGCAACCTCCGCCTTCCGGGTTGAAGCAATACTTGTGCCTTATCCTCTTGAGTAGCTAGGACTACAGGTGTGTGCCATCACACCCAGCTGATTTTTTGTATTTTAGTAGAGATGAGGTTTCACCATATTGCCCAGGGTGGTCTCAAACTCCTGAGCTCAGGCAATCCACCCACCTGGGCCTCCCAAAGTGGTGGGATTACAGGTGTGAGCCACCGTGCCTGGCCTCAAATTATATAATATTTCATACATATATATACATTTTACGATGGTTTGACTTAGGATTGATACATATTTTACACAGTACAAGTGTTTTCAGATATAGTATCTCATTTGATGCTTTTACTAACCCTGTTAGGAAATTACAAGGGCAGATATTATCAATCCTGTTTTTAAAACGAGGAAACAGAGACTTAGGAAATAAACAGTTTAAGGGGACTCAACTTATAAGCTGTGGAGCTAAAAGTAGTTTCTACCTTATACAGATGATCCCCAACTTTACAATGGGTTTACCAGTACATAATCCATCATAAATCGAGGAGCTCCTTATGACTTATGATGGGTTCATAATGTTGAAAAATCCTATGCTGAACCATCCTAAATCAGGGATCATCTGCTGTGCTGTCAGCAATAAATGCATTTTCAACTTAAACTGGGTTTATTGGGACATGACCCAATCGTAAGTTGACAAGCATCTGTACTCTTTTGAGTAGATCTTTCAGATTCACTTTTCTGGATTTGTTGAAAAAGAAATTATATAAAAATAGGCCAGGTGTGGTGGCTCACACCTATAACCTCAACACTTTGGGAGGCTGAGGTGGGTGGATCACTTGAGGTCAGGAGTTCAAGACCAGCTTGGCCAACATGGTGAAACCCCATCTCTACTAAAAATACAAAAATTAGCTGGGTGTGGCAGCGCTTGCCTGTAATCCCAGTTACTCGGGAGGCTGATGCACGAGTATTACTTGAATCCAGGAGGCGGAGGTTGCAGTGAGCCAAGATTGTGCCACTGCACTTCAGCCTGAGTGACAGAGCAAGACTCCATCTAAAAAATATATATATATTATATATACACACACATATATACACACACACACACACACATATATATATACACGCACATATATATATAAAAAATACTTACTTCTACCTAGTTGAAAGAATGGCCTAGCCTCCAATGAGAGAGCAATGTGGTACTTCAGGCAGAATAAAAGTACAATCAACCACACATATACTATAAACATTGATAACACAGAAGCCAGTCTGCAGACCACGAGGAGTGCTCTAATGTTTCGAGAGCAGTATACTAAACATGCTTAAGAACCACTGGTCTTGAACAATTTTCTGTATATATAATAAATGATACAGATAAATACCACACAACTTACCTACAATTCACTGTTGATTTTCCACCTTCAAATTCAGAATTCTTCCCCCATCTCTTAGGTAATTCTAATACCATAAGTCCTTTTATTCCTATAAGTGCTACATGATGTTGTGTTGGACTTAACAAGACTTGATAGATTTCAAACAGGGGTGGATTTATGCAAAGCAATCTCTGAAAATTAAAGCAAACCAGTCAATATAGTTAGTTTTAATATAAATATGGATGGCAGTTACTTGAAATCACAGTAATAGTTTAGTTTACAACAATTATAGGATAATAAAACTCTGGGTAAGTGCTCACACTTGTACCATTAACTCATGTTTTTTTGAGATGGAGTCTTGCTCTGTCACCAGGCTGGAGTGCAGTGGTCCACTATTGGCTCACTGCAACCTCCGCCTCCCAGGTTCAAGCGATTCTCCTGCCTTAGCCTCCTGAGTAGCTGGGACTATAGGCGCACATCACCATGCCCAGGGAATTTTTGTATTTTTAGTATAGACGGGGGTTTCACCATGTTGGCCAGGATGGTCTCGATCTCTTGACTCATGATCACCTGCCTTGGCCTCCCAAAGTGCTGGGATTACAGGCGTGAGCCACCGCCCCCGGCCATGAAATGTTTTTAATCATCTAGATTGGAATGTTCCATAAAATGCATCAGATTTCCTTACCTTGATAAATAGAGACTACTACACATAATGTTCCTTCTTATAATCAAGCTCCACCCTACTACTCCAGGTCTCAACTCTCCACCACTCTTCTGCTTGTACCTCACACTCCAAACAGATTAATTGGTATTTCTGTATTTCTGGGAAATCATCATGCTTTGCCATGCCTTTGTGTCTTTGTACAATTGTTTCTCTTCTTGCAATGCTTTTGATTTTTTTCTTTTTTAGCTAACAAGACTTACACATTCTTGGGAGATTCAGCTTCTATGCACTTTCTTCCCAAGAAAACATCCCTGATCTTCTGGCCAGGAATAAGTGCATATTTTCTGTTTTTGTTTTTTTTTCCTGAGAGAGTCACGCTCTGTCGCCCAGGCTGAAGTGCAGTGGTACGATTTCGACTTACTGTAACCTCTGCCTCCTGATTTTTAGTAGAGATGGGCCTCCTGGCCTCAACTGATCTGCCCACCTCAGTCTCCCAAAGCGCTGGGATTAAAGGCGTGAACCACTGCGCCTGGCCATCTTTTCTGCACATCAATGATATGCTCTGGATAATTCTATTATACTTATTATCACCCTACATTCTAATTGTCCTTTTTACTTGCTCATCCCACACAACTATGAATTACCTGAGATCTACATCTTTCCTCTCTGTATTCTTAGCATTCTGGCATACTGCTGACTCTCAACAGATGCTTAGTAGATAGACATAAACTCAGAATTAATAAGCAATGATAATTATTATATAATAGTAAAGAATGGCTTGAAGGCCAAGTACAGCGTCTCACACCTGTAATCCCAGTACTTTGGGAGGCTGAGGAAAGTTTGAGACCAGCCTGGGCAATACAGTGAGACCTCGTTTCTACAAAAACTGGGGGGAAAAAAAGGGTGGCTTTAAGAGCTTCTGTAGCAAGCAGAATGCTGCTTTACCCATGAAGGCTTAATAACAGTGATCTTTTCATGAGATTCTGGTATGTTGTGTCAGCACCACATGTCCTCAAAATTCTCTTCTTCTCTTGGTTCTATTTGTTCTCCCATGACCATCTGTTTCTTTTCTTTCTACTTTCAGGAATATGTTATGAGACTGCCAAGGTATTGTTTATCTTTATGTATGAAGAATCACCCTAAGCCAAAATGCTTTTAGAACAGACACGACTGTTCTAAATACAATATTTCAAATTGCTGATGTCTGTAATCCTGGTTTTGTTTTTGTTTTTTTAGTTGCCCTTTGCTGATTCTAATCAAATTATTTCTCCTCGTCTTTCCTTCTTTTCTCTATATTCAACCCCCATCTTCTTTCCACTTGATTTTTCTAGTCAAACGCAAACCAAACAAAGGCCACCTTTCTTGTTACATATACAATTCAATCAATTTAGTTCATTCACAATAATCACAGTATTTCGGTTGCTGTTGTTGTTTTTAAAGTTACAACTCATGCTCTTTTTTTTTTTTTTGAGATGGAGTCTTGCTCTGTCACCCAGGCTGGAGTGCAGTGGCAGCCCACTGCAGCCTTTACTGTAGGGGCTCAAGTGTCCTTCCCACCTCAGCTTCCAGAGGAGCTGGGACTACAGGTGTGCACCACCATGCCCAGCTAATTAAAAAGGTTTTTTTTGTAGAGATGGGGGTTTCCTCCTGTTGCCCAGGCTGGTCTTGAACACCTGTTCCTGTGCTCACAAGATCCACCTGCCTCCACCTTGGCCTCCTAAAGTGCTGATTATAGGCTAGAGCCACTACGCCCAGCTTACTCATGCTTTTAACATCCAAAGTTATAACTCATGATAAGCTGCTTTCTTCCCCATCTCTAAGGTTTTGAGATTCTGGAGGAGGGAAGGTTACCGAGAGTCACCAACATTTACTGAGAGCTTATAAATTCTGGGCACTCCAGCATTTTTGTATGCTGGACAACAATTTTGTAGCCTGAGCAACAGAGAAAGACCCCATCTCAAAAATAAAAAATAAAACAAATTTTTTAAAAACGAGAAAGGCAGACCCTGCCCCTGCCTTGGAGCTTACAGTCTAGAAAAAAAGACAGAGGCAGAGCGCCAAGGCTTACGGCTGGAATGCCAGCACTTTGGGAGGCCAAGGCGGGTGGATCACCTGAGGCCAGGAGTTCCAGATCAGCCTGGTCAACATGGTGAAACCCCGTCTCTACTAAAAATACAAAAAGCAGCCAGGTATGGTGGTGTGGGCCTGTAAACCCAACTACTCAAGAGGCTGAGGCAGGAGAATCGCTTGAATCCAGGAGGTGGAGGTTGCAGTTAGCTGAGATTGCACCACTGCACTCCAGCCTGGGCAATAGAGCAAGATCCTGTCTCAAAAAGAAAAGAAAAGAAAAAAAAAAAAGGCCGGCGCAGTGGCTGACTGCCTGCAATCCCAACACTTTGGGAGGCCGAAGCAAGTGGATCACGAGATCAGGGCTTCGAGACCAGCCTGGCCAACATGGTGAAACCCCGCCTCTACTAAAAATACGAAAATTAGTCGGGCGTGGTGGTGCATGCCTGTAATCCCAGCTACTCCAGAAGCTGAGGCAGGAGAATCGCTTGAAACCGGAAGGCAGAGGTTGCAGTGAGCCGAGATGGCGTCATTGCACTCCAGCCTGGGAAACAAGAGCCAACTCCGTCTCAAAAAAAAAAAGTAATTATAAATAATTAAATTATAATTGTGTCAAATGCTACATAGCAGTATAAGATGTTATCGAAATACTGTGTGCTGAACATTTGGTAATTATTATTAATATTTTTTGAGACGGAGTGTTGCTCTGTTGCCCAGGCTGGAGTGCAGTGGCTAGATCTCAGCTCACTGCAGCCTCCGCCTCCCAGGTTCAAGAGATTCTCCTTCCTCGGGCACCCGAGTAGATGGATTACAGGTGCGCGCCACCACGCCTGGCTAATTTTTGTATTTTTAGTAGAGACGAGGTTTCACCATGTTGGCGAGGCTGGTCTCAATTTCCTGACTTCAGATGATCCACCCGCCCAGGCCTCCCAAAGTGTTGGGATTACCGTCGTGAGCCACCGCGCCCGGCCTTGATAATTTTTAACTGAAACTGTTTAAGTAAGCAAACTGTAGACTCTTGCCCTATTTTCAAAATTGCAGAAGCATTGCTAGCGTCTTATTAAAATTAAGTCACTTCTCGGTAACAAGAGTTGGACCGGGCCCACAACAGATGTCATACCTTAGAATGAGTACCAAGCTCTTTACTTTTTAATCTTTAAGAGAATCTGTGTATTACAAACAAACATTTCCATAAACCAATATTTGATCACAGCAAGTGTGTAATACTTTCTGGATCACGCCCATTTTCACATGCTGTTGGCTAATCAAAAACAAAAATCCCAATTTGGGGTATGGCTTTATTTTCTAAAGCGGGCGTTGGGGGTGGGGAGGAGAATTAACAGAGACTTTCTCCTCCACGTCAAGCATGAAACGTGGTGCTTTGAAACCTGCTACCTGACTTGCTGTGCCCAACCCAAGAGAAACTTACGATCTATGCCTATTAGAAGTGTCATGTCAGGGAACAGGTTTCTCCCGACCAAACTAAAAATAGCAACTCCGCCCACTCTTTCTCAACCCCTTCAGCCCGCTTTGTTTATCTCCAGAGCACTCATCCATCACTATTATTTTTATTGATTATTCCATGGTCCTTTCCTTCCTCCCAGATCTCCAGGCCGTAAGCATGGAGAGAGCCTGAGTCCCCGCGACCGCGTAGGGCAGTGTCGGAGCCAATCCGCGGGAACGCCTGCCACGAGATGAAAAAACAGCCAAGAGGGGAAAGAACAAAAAACTAGTTCAGATCCCCGTCAGGGTCACTTCCAGATCGGCCTGACAGTACCTGGTACCGGGACAGGGCGGGCTCTTCATCGCCGCCGCCGGGGCCCCGAAGGCGAACGACTAAGAAGGAGCTGTCTTCTGCGTCCCACAGGAAGAGCTCTCCGCCGAGGCCAAAGACCACGTTTCTCGTCAGCAACTGCGGCGGCGGCGACGAAGGCAACGACGAAGAAGCTGGTTTCTCAGCTTCGGCTGGACTCTGGTTTTTCAGTCCCTCCCGGAGCCGCAGGAACACGACGTGGTTAGGAAGCCAGGTCTGCCACAGCTCGCCGTCGCCCACTAGTCCTTCAGCGGCCGCCATCTTGGCCCAACTGCACTTCTCACTCCAGTTGCTCAGCCCGCCGCTGAGCGCAGCCAATCCGCGGCCGTCCACTCACTGCTTCGGCCAATCATCGAGCAGGCGGCCCGGAAGCTCGAGAGGCTCGTGCCAGGGGAGGGGCGAGGGCGAGGCCAGCCCACCGGGCAGGGGCGTCGCCAAGGGACACCCAATCACCATTATTTCTGAAGCCCAAGGGGGCGGGACGAGAAGTCAGCGGAATGGTGATGCTACTGGAAGTCTAGCACCTGGGGAGAGACAGACTTGTGTATCTAATTGCCTATTGGATACCTCCATCTGGGTAAACCCAGGCATCCAGAACTTTCCCTCAAGACTTACCTCCCTCAATGCAGGTTGGGCTGGCCTCACACATTTCGCTTGGATGCCTAAATCTGTTTCCACGTGGTGCCGGCCGGTAATACAACGCTTCCCAGAATACCCTGCGATCCAAGAGCAGTCTGCAGGCGGAAACTACAACTCCCAGGGGTCTGTGCGCGCCGTCAGGGGGCGGGGCTTGCGGCCCTGTCTCCCGCGGAGAGGAGATGGCGGAGTCATTGAGGTCTCCCCGCCGCTCCTTGTACAAATTGGTGGGCTCGCCGCCTTGGAAAGAGACTTTCCGGCAGGTGGGTGTGGGGTTTGCGCCGTGGTCACTATCCCAGTCCGTCCCGGCGACCGCCGTCTTCCCTGCCTTCGCCTTAGCCCTGCTCGGTGGAGCAGGTGCCGGAGCGCTCCTGGTCTGTGGAAGCGGACCTCAAACCCAGGCCTCCTGACTGTAGAGTGTGGGATTAGCCCGGGTCGGCCCAGTCCTAGAAAGCCTTGTTTTTGGATTCGGTTTTGTTTTGAATTTAAAGTGTGGTCATTGGCCGGGCACAGTGGCTCACGCCTGTAATCCCAGCACTTTGGGAGGCCGAGACGGGCGGATCACGAGGTTAGGAGATCGAGACCATCCTGGCTAACACGGTGAAACCCCGTCTCTACTAAAAAATACAAAAAACTAGCCGGGCGAGGTGGCGGGCGCCTGTAGTCCCAGGTACTCGGGAGGCTGAGGCAGGAGAATGGCGTGAACCCGGGAGGCGGAGCTTGCAGTGAGCTGAGATCCGGCCACTGCACTCCAGCCTGGACGACAGAGCGAGACTCCGTCTCAAAAAAAAAAAAAAAAAAGTGTGGTCATGACATCACCCTTTGCACCTCTGCAGTAACACTATCTACTGTTGCTGCGGAAGTGGACACCGAGAGAGGCACTTTGCCTACGTTCGTCTTGTGAGATAGAGATGATTTCTATTCTAGAGAGTAGTAAACCGAGGCTTAGAAGAGCGCTCCACTTCAGTTCTGGCCTCTTCTGAACACAGTGTGGTTGCTAGTAAGTAATGTCCAAGAAAGTAACCCGACGCAAGAAAGATAGCAGATATAGCAGAGTTTCTCAGCCTTGACAATGGACATTTTGAGGGAGATATTTACATGTTGTGGAGGGCTGTTTAAGCCACATCTCGGGCCTCTACCCACTAGATGCTAATAGTCCTATAACTAGAATTGTGACAACCAAAAATGTCTCCAAGCATTGCCAAATGTTCCTTGGGGGACAGAACCTCCCTGAGTTCAGAAACGCTGCTGTGCAGAAACGCTGCTGTGCTACTCTAGAATTTGGAAGGAATATAAATGTTCTGTAATAGGACATTGGATGCCGAGAGATTAGGCACACAACTATTAAGGAAACTGGCAAGCTAGAATAAAAAATACGGTTATATGTAAATATATGCACAAAGCATTGTAATTTTATGTATCTCTACAGAGGAATATGCAAAAGTAACACTAGTTAGTATTATCATTGAAATTTTGTGTCTATAAACTTTCTTTAATGTTTTCCCAACTACTGTAAGAGTGTTTTTTAAAAGTAGAAATGGTTTTTTTTTTTTTTCCTCCCCATCTTGCTCTTTTTTCCCAGAGATGCCTGGAGAGAATGAAAAACAGCCGGGACAGGCTCCTAAACAGGTACCGCCAGGCTGGAAGCAGTGGGCCAGGGAATGCTCAGAACACCTTTCTAGTGCAAGAGGTGATGGAAGAAGAGTGGAATGCTTTGCAGTCAATGGAGAATTGTCCAGAAGACTTGGCTCAGGTCAGGCTGGGCTATGTGTTTTCAGGAGGACTCCACCAAGAACGGCTACTGTCCTTTTTTACTTGTTTACTTGAGTCCCCTAAACCCACCATTCCCCTACCCCCATTTAGAATTCAACAGTCTTTTTTTGTGTGTGTGAGACGGAGTCTCACTCTGGCGCCCAGGCTGGAGTGCAGTGGCGCTATCTGGGCACACTGCAAGCTTCGCCTCCCTGGTTCACGCCATTCTCCTGCCTCAGCCTCCCGAGTAGCTGGGACTACAGGCGCCTGCCACCACGCCCGGCTAATTTTTTGTATTTTCAGTAGAGACGGAGTTTCACTGTGTTAGCCAGGATGGTCTCGATCTCCTGACCTCGTGATCCACCTGCTTCCGCCTCCAAAAGTGCTGGGATTGCAGGCGTGAGCCACTGCGCCCGGCCTAGAATTCAACAGCCTTTAACCCAGGCTTTTCTACCCTTAATGTTAGACTTGTCTAGATGAATTGTTCTGAAATACCAGACCGTAGATCTGCTCATCACTGCAACATCATCATTTATGAAACTAAAAAGAAAGAAATTTCATTTCTTGCCTCCACCCTTGGAAATTATGATTTAGTAGGCATAGGCTAGGAATCTCTTTCTCTCTCTCTCTCTCTCTTTTTTTTTTTTGTCTTGCTCTGTCACCCAGGCTGGAGTGCAGTGGCAAGATCTCGGCTCACTACAGCCTCCACCTCCTGGGTTCAAACGATTCTCCTGCCTCAGCCTCCCAAGTAGCTGGGAATATAGATGTGTGCCACCATGCCTGGCTAATCTTTTTTCTGTTTTTAGCTGGGATGGGGTTTCACCATGTTGGCCAAGCTGGTCTTGAACACCTGACCTCCAGTGATCTGCCCACCTCAGGAATCTCTTTCTAAAAAGGTCTCCAGAAACTTTCAGATTCTAATCTCAGCCAGCGTTGGGAGCCATGTGTGGGAAGGATACCATTTATAGTGTATCAGGAAGAGCACTGGATTCGAAGTCAGGAGTTCCAGAATTTGGATCCTGGTTTGGCTGTTGACTCTTAACTTCAGTCTGCCTCTTTGAGGTTTAGTTTTCACATTTATAAAATGAGAAGATCATGTTTGCAGCATTGTAAGGATTATGTAAGAAAATGCGAGCAACTGTTTGAAACTATCAACGCACTGTGTAATAACGATGCATTATTCAGTGGCTTCTATGTGTCCTACAATACACCAATGTTTGCCTTACATTACCACAATTAGTACTCACAGTAACCCTCTTAGATAGATTTTATTCCCACTTTACAGAGGCCGAAACTGAGATTTGCAGAGACTAGGAACTTTTCCTGTGATTACATAGCCTTGGAAGAATATGTACCTAACTCCTACCCTATATCGTCTCTCCAAAAGTGGGTACCATTATTTTGTCACTGGGTAGTTGGATCATTTGTTGACGACGTGTCAGCATGACAGCATTACCCCACTGTCAGTGTATTGTGCAGGAGGACTAGACTGATTCTATCCGGCAAATCTGGATTCTTCAAGCCAGCCTCCAAGTATGAATCATTGTGGGGCTTAGTTGGTGATTAATACTTCAAACTTCTGATGCCTCCCCTTTCTCTTCCAGTTGGAGGAGCTGATAGACATGGCTGTGCTGGAGGAAATTCAACAGGAGCTGATCGACCAAGGTAACCCCTAGGAGTAGTCCTTCCTTACCTGTATTTAGCTACTCAAATGCTGTGACTTTTCCTCCAATCAGGATTAGTTCATAAGTCCCCTTTGTCTACCTCTATCGATCAAGTGTCCAAAAGGCTCTTTTTGTACTCTGACATCTTGGCTGTCTAGCTTCCCAATAATAAGGGTCTCCAGGGTGCTAGGCTTTGTGCTAAGAACTTCTCATTTAATGATGCTGTTTTCTCCACATGACTGCCCTGTAAGATAGTAGTAGTAGAACAGAAGGTGGTGTTCTCATGCAGGTCACACAGCTAGTAAGTGGAGTAGATGGGAAGCAAAATCAGTTGTGTGAATCCAGTTCTTGTGTTTCTTCTACCATCCTGCCTCTCTATTAATGGGTTAATAGTTCACTGAGGGTGGTGGCTTATGCCTCTAATCCCAGCACTTTGAGAGGCTTAGGCAGGAGTATTGCTTGAGGCCAGTTGAAGACCGTCATGGGCAACATAACAAAACCCTGTCTCTACAAAAGTAAAAAAGTTAGCTGGGTGTGGTAGCACATACTTGTAGCCTCCTTCATCCAGAAGGCTTAGGCAGGAGGATCACTTGAACCCAAGAGTTTAAGGTTACAGTGAGCTATAATCGTACCACCTCACTCCAGCCTGGCCGACAGAGTGAGATCCTGTCTCTTAAAAAAATAAATAAATAAAAAGTAAACCTGCCACTTTACAGGATACAGTGACAGTGCGTGGTCCGATCCCTTGCCCTATTCATTTCAAGTGCCACATTTTCTCTTAACTCCCCAGGGCCTGTGAGCATGCACTCCTTGAGGGAGGTGCCCATAGCACTGTGTAGAGAGCATAATTTTGTACTTTATATAGTTAAGTCATTTTTTCCATGTAGCCCTGATTTGGTCTGTGCCACACAAATTAAAGTGGTAAAGCCAAGTGAATCTTAGAGGTATGACTCAAGGGTTTGCGCTCTTGCCTTATCATAACAATAACTGTTGATTACTGAAAGCTCTCTATATGCCAGGCAATGCACTAAGTCTTTTTTTTTTCTTTTCTTTTTTTTTTTTTTTGAGACATGGTTGCTGCCCAAGCTAGAATGCAGTGGTGTGATCACAGCCCACTGCCGCCTTGACCGCCTGGGCTCAAGCGATCTTCCCACCTCAGCCTTCTGAATAGCTGGGATCATAGACGTGTGCCACCTCCCCTGGCTAATTTTTTTTATTAACTTTTTTTTTTTTTTTTAGCCAAAGATGATTAAAACAAGACAAAAAATTATTTATGTATTTATTTTTTAGAGACACGTTCTTGCTCTGTTGCCCAGACTGGAGTGCAGTGGTGTGATCATGGCTCACTGTGGCTTCATCTTCCTAGGCTCAACCGATCCTCCCATCTCAGCCTCCCGAGTAGCTGGGACCACAGGTGTGCACCACCATGCCCAGCTAATTTTTTTTATTTTTTGTAGAGACAGGGTCTCACTATGTTGCCCAGGCTGGTCTCGAACTCCTCCCTGGTCTCATGTGATCCCCCCACCTCAGCCTGCCAATGTTTTGAGATTACAGGCATGAGCCAACATGCCTATCCTTATTTTTTTTTATTTTTTGTAGAGACAGGGTCTCACTGTGTTGCCTAGGCTGGTCTCAAACACCTGGACTCAAACCATCTTCCTACTTTAGCCTCCCAAAGTGTTGGGATTATAGACATGTGGCATGGCCCCCGGCCTTAGGCTTCATTTTTATGACCTGTAAAATGGAGATAATACCTTATACATTTGTTGTAAGGCTTAAATAACATGTGTAGAAGACTTAGTGCATTGCCTGGCATATAGAGAGCTTTCAGTAATCAACAGCTATTGTTATGATGAGGCAAGAGTGCAAACCCTTGAGTCATACCTCTAAGATTCACTTGGCTTTACCACTTTAATTTGTGTGGCACCGACCAAAGCACTTAATTTCCCTGTGCCTCAGTTTCTTCACCTTAGAAATAAGGATAATAGTGAAGAAGTTAATATATGTAAGGGACTTAAAATAGCATTTCACACATAAGTGCCATGGAAGTGTTAGTTGTTAATGACTGTTGCTGTTGACTCCAGTTAGACTGTAAATTCCTTATCATCTTTTTTTATTGATTTTCCCTTCCCCCCACCTACAAAACCTTTCTTAGTGGTGAAACATAAGCCTCACCAAATGCTTATTTTGCGGCATATTTAATAAATCTGAAGTGACAAAGATTTACTGCATTGTGCTGTCCTCAGCCATAGGAACATTCTAAAGCAGAAGCTGGCAGACTTTTTGTGAAGAACCAGATAGCAAATACTTTAGACTTTACAGACCATGCGGTCTCTGGCACAACTCCTCAACTCCGCCGTTCTAGTGGAAAAGCCGTTATAGACACCACATCAACAAACAAGCATGACTGTAGTGTTCTGACCCCTTCCCTAATGTCTAGACTGTGAGCTCAATAAGGGCAGGATGTTTTTTTCATCTTTGTGCCCCTGTGACTAGCACATACTAGGTACTGTTGTATGTTTGCTGAATGAATGAGCACACAGATTCTGAACAACACAGATTCCAAGTATGTGGACATACTTGGAAAGCAGATCTCTTTTGATTCAGCAGGGTCATCCTGGCATCAGAAATCAGTTCTCTTTTTTTTTTTGACACAGAATCTCGCTCTGTCGCTCAGGCTGGAGTGCAGTGGCGCAATCTCGGCTCACTGCAACCTCCGCCTCCCGGGTTCAAGCGATTCTCCTGCCTCAGCCTCCCGAGTAGCTGGGATTACAGGCATGCACCACATGCTGGGCTAATTTTTTGTATTTGTTAGTAGAGCTGAGGTTTCACCATGTTGGCCAGGCTGGTTTCGAACTCCTGACCTCAAGCCTGCCTCAGCCTTGAGGGATTACAGGTGTGAGCCACCTCGTCTGGCCAGCAATCAGTTCTCTTTGTCAGCTTTCCTTAGTTGCCTGTGGGACCCTGTCATTCCCTATCTGTGCTCCCATGATCTCTGGAGATGTGTGTGAAAATTGTCTCCTTGATCTTCAGCCTACTTTACCTCTTATGCTCACAAAAAGGGGACAGAGAGGAGGGAGAGGGATCTAGCAAGATGAAGCCAGCCTGAGAGAGCAGTAAAAACCAGTGATGGCTATTGTGGTTTTGCCCAAATCTTTCCCTTGTGTGAAGGAAGCCTTTGGCAGTGAAGCTTAGAATTAAATACAGGGCAAGCTGAAGCACGGTGAAGCACTCCAACTGCCTTTGCCTTGCAGAGCAGTCCATCATCCGCGAGTATGAGAAGAGCTTGCAGTTTGATGAAAAGTGTCTCAGCATCATGCTGGCTGAGTGGGAGGCAAACCCACTCGTCTGTCCTGTATGTACAAAGTAAGAGTTTTGAAAACCTTTTCAGCATTATTCGTTCCCATTCCCCACTCCAAGGTGAGTGGAATCTCCCCTGAGATTTGTTGCCTGAAAAGGTTTGGAGATCCAGTTCTGGTGGCCATGATGCTCTGGGATCCTAATTCTGCTTCTAGGTACAACCTGAGAATCACAAGCGGTGTGGTGGTGTGTCAGTGTGGCCTGTCCATCCCATCTCATGTGAGTGTTCCACACACAGATTTCATGATACTTTTTCCCACACGGATCTACTTTCTTGAAGATCCTCCAGCGCTGCCTCGGAGCCCATTGTGCATATTTCTTCCCAGTTTTATGTTCAGTGGTGTCACATTGGTAGCTTCAAATCGGCCATGGTGAGAATATCTGTGGCATGAAAATTGGCAAACAGTACACATCAGGGCCTTTAGGGCCCTGGAGAGCCACCACTGCTTAAGGTTTTTATGGAGACCTCAGCTTGGGATTGGAAATGCCTGTATCTGACGTTTCATAAAAATTTTCTATATATGAAGACATACCTAATTCAGAATTTAAGCTTTAGTAATCTTTTATTTATTTATTTATTTATTTATTTATTTATTTATTTTTGAAACAGTCTTACTCTGTCACCCGGGTAGTAATCTTTTATTTATTTATTTATTTATTTATTTATTTTTGAAACAGTCTTACTCTGTCACCCGGGCTGGAGTACAGTGGCATGATTTCAGCTCACTGCAACCTCTGCCTTGCGGATTCAAGTCATTCTCCTGCCTCAGCCTCTCAAGTAGCTGGGATTACAGGTGCCTGCCACCACGCCCGGCTAATTTTTTTTATTTTTTATTTTTAGTAGAGATGGGGTTTCACCATCTTGGCCAGGCTGGTCTCGAACTCCTGACCTTGTGATCCACCTGCCTCAGCCTCCCAAAGTGCCGGGATTACAGGCATCAGTCACTGTGCCCGGCCTTTAGTAATCTTAAAATACAGAAAGAGCCCTTTTATCTGGCATGATGGGGACTGCAAGTTTGCCAGTTAATTGAGCAATTGATTAAAGAGGCAAATTATAAAAATAAAATGTTTTATGGTAAGTTTCAAAAACATAAATTTATTTGCCAGCCTTTGAGTGGGGCCCTCCTGATTGGAGAGCTGAGTCACCTGTTTTATTTTTTATTTTATTTGAGATAGAATCTCACTCTGTCACCCAGGCTGGAGTGCAGTGGTGAGATCTCTGCTCACTGCAACCTCTGCCTCCCGAGTTCAAGCGAATCTCCTGTCTCAGCCTCCTGAGTAGCTGGGATTACAGGCACACGCCACGACACCTGGCTGATTTTTGTATTTTTAGTAGAGACGGGGTTTCACCATGTTGGTCACGCTGGTCTCGAACTCCTGACCTCAAGTGATCCGCCCGCCCGGCCTCCCGAAGTGTTGGGATTACAGACATGAGCCACTGTGCCTGGCCGAGTCACCTTTTTTACATAAACAACTCTTATAATACATAGTCCAGAGTTTACGATTTTAATTCTGTAAAGTGGATCAAGAAGCTGAGTATGCAACTTTGGAATTTTTCTCCCCTATCTTTTACCTAATTCTATAGCTCTTTTTCTTTCTTTCTTTTTTTATTTTTTTTAAGCAGCTCATCTTTTTGAGTGTTTCCTAAACTTTCCACTTATAAAAATAACACTTCATGGTTATTCCCTTGTATTATTGATTTACATAATAAGTAATTAGCGTTACTGAGTTACAGTAGCAAGTTCAAGTAACTCAAGCAGACCTGGGAGCATACACTGCTAGTTGTTGGTAAGGATGCACTCAGCTGGTGGGGGCAGAGGCAGAGGGAGGCTGGAAAGTAGCCTACAGCCTCTAAGTGTTCTTTCTGCCATGAGTGGCCATCAGTGTGTTTTACAGCAGTAGAGGGCATTGGTTAATATGGAGAGGCAGTTAAATGGAGATTGGTTAAGAGATCTTGGCACAGTCATGGGCCCGAGTGTCTTTAAGGCTCCAAGGAATCAAGCCATCACAGTGAGCCACAGTTCTATTGGTTGGCATGAGGAATGAGGATTTTTCCATCTGTTGGCTATCAAGTCACTGAGAGGAGGTTGAACTTTTTTATTTTTTAGTCTTCTGAGTTGACAGAGCAGAAGCTTCGTGCCTGTTTAGAGGGTAGTATAAATGAGCACAGTGCACACTGTCCCCACACACCTGAATTTTCAGTCACTGGAGGAACAGAAGAAAAGTCCAGTCTTCTCATGAGCTGTCTGGTAAGCCTCTCCTGGGACCCAGTCTGTGGTAAGAGGGGCCTGTGGTTGGTTTTATTCCTACCTCGATAGAAATAATGACCTAGAAACAGGTAAATGTTTAATGCAGTTTATTATCTGAGGAATTTACTTCATAGAAAAGTGAAGGTAACAAGTCATTTCGACTCAAAGGCCAGTCAGAAGGGAAGAGGCAGCATAGGATCATGGCAAGAGGATTGGTCTGGGAGTTAGGACGTGTGGCTCCACACCTTCTCCTGATAGATCAGCACGGTGGTTTTGGATTCAGCTGGTCATTTCATAGTCATAACACCCAAATAGGCCATGCTGGCATCACTTTTGCAGAAGGAAACAGGGCAGAAAGTATAGCAGGGCAGCCTTAGGTTTGTCTGTCAGTGGAATTTTCACAGAGGTCCAAGGGCTAGTCGCTAGCCTGAGTGACAGCTGAGGTGTGAGGGCTGGGAACAAGCGGGTATGGGAACCACCTGTCCTAGAAGCGTGCTATAGGAACCAGTATCTCTCATAATCCATGTAATCTATCTATATATATATGTGTACATGTGTGTATATAGATATCATACAAACACACATAAAACCGATATGATATATTTGCTTTTAGATCCCAGGCAGGGGGAGCCTTGGGATTAGGAGCACACTGTACTTCAGGAAGTTCATAACCATGGCCTTCTACTGGGTGTTTATAGA
The DNA here is from genome assembly GCF_008728515.1 of Papio anubis. Taxonomy (NCBI): domain Eukaryota; kingdom Metazoa; phylum Chordata; class Mammalia; order Primates; family Cercopithecidae; genus Papio; species Papio anubis. The sequence goes on from NC_044992.1 coordinate 4,953,807, forward strand.
GTTCTTTCATGGCCCTCTCATTCCAAACGCAGGTAACCTACAGGGGTCATTTTTATTATAAGCAACATTGCCTAGTAACAGCCATTTCACCTTTATCAGGTTTCTTCCATAGGTATTTAATTCTACTCATTCATTAAAAAAACAATGAGTTGAGGACTCATTAAAATTGAGAAATACACATCTCTCACGGAGCTCAAGCCTTGGATTGATAATAAGAGAACAGAATAAACAGGCAGTACCCTGGAGAGCTGTAGAGGGAGGGCTTATGGGAGTTCATAGGAGGGTGATCTCCTTTATGGTGACGCCTTCCTGGAGGAGGCATTTAACTTGAAGCGTGGAATCGATCTGGACAGACATGGAGATCTGGCCAGTTGTGGGGGTAGAGCTTAAGTGGAAGATCCCCACATAGAGGAACAAGGCAGAGAAGCAGAAAACTGGAGTGTATACAAAGAGCATCTTATTCTACTTCGCTGGAGCATTAGGTTCATGAGGGAGAGGCTAGTTCCTGTTAGATTCAGAGAAGTGATGTCATCTGGCCAAAATTTTACTACTAATAAGCGATAGAGCTGGTGTTAGACCCCAGGTCTTTGTGCTTCCAGTGCCCCTGCTGTTTCCTGCTCCAGGCTCTGGCCTTGGTGGAAGGAATCCATTTTCCATCAGCTTGTGTGGAAAGAGACACAGCAGGTGAAAGTTTAAATAAAACACCTCACTACTTCCTGTTGACTACAGGCGTATGTTCCCTTCTGTTCCAGCTCTCCAGCACTGGTTGCAGATGCTCAAATATGCAGTGCTTTCAGGCCTCTGTGCTGTTGTTCATGCTGTTCTGTCTGAATGCCTTTGACTCCTCCCACTACATTTAAGCATCATTTGCACAGATATTTATTGAGCACTACAATATGCCATGTACTTCATTCACCTGATTCCTCACAAGGAATTGGCCAGTCTCAGCCAGGCACAGTGGCTTACACCTGTAATCCCAGCACTTTGGGAGGCTGAGGTGGGCAGATCACCTGAGGTCAGGAGTTCAAGACCAGCCTGGCCAACATGGTGAAACCCCATCTGTACTAAAAATACAAAACTTAGCTGGGCATGGCGGTGGGTGCCTGTAATCCCAGCTACTCAGGAGGCTGGGGCAGGAGAATTGCTTGAACCCAGGATGCGGAGGTTGCAGTGAGCTGAGATTGTGCTGCTGTACTCCAGCCTGGGACACAGAGTGAGACTGTCTCAAAAACAGAATTGGTGGCCGAGTGCGGTGACTCACGCCTGTAATCCCCACACTTTGGGAGGCTGAGGCGGGCAGACCATCTGAGGTCAGGAGTTCAAGACCAGCCTGGCCAATATGATGAAACCCTGTCTCTACTAAAAATACAAAAAAATTAGGTGTGGTGGCACACGCCTGTAATCCCAGCTACTCGGGAGGCTGAGGCAGGAGAATCGCTTGAACCCGGGAAGCAGAGGTTGCAGTGAGCGGAGATTACGCCACTGCTCTCCAGCCTGGGCAACAAGAGTGAAACTCCATCTCAAAAAACAAAAACCAAACAAAAAAAGAATTGGCCAGCCTGAGAAGTCCGTTCCTTTAGAGTCTGTGTTCCCTTTTTCAACAAACCTAATGAGGGCTGGCAGAGGGGAATTGGCCAGTGTCTCCTTGGGCTTCCACCATACCTCATGCCGTGTCATCCATAACAGTGCTGCAGTTACCTGCCCATGTCTGTCCTTGAGGGCATGGCCCATATTTATTTCTACTCCCAGCGCTTGGCCTATATTAATAAATACGTGCTTAATATGTTTGTACAGATGAGTTAAGGTGGAGGGAGGAGAGTTGAAGAGGGCACAGGTCAGCTGGCTTTGGCTTCTGTCTTAGTAGGGTGAACAGTGAGTCATCTACACAGATTATAATGGTAGCAGAGCTAGAGTCTACAGCTCCTCAAGTATGAAAGTCCCCTTGAGTGTGAAAGACCAAATGCTGGCGGGTGGACGAGAAGGGCAATTAAAGGGTAAGCGGAAGATTGCCTAATTGCCAAGTGTACAGCTTCAGCTCAGCATATAATTATGGACCCCAGTTATCCACTCACCTAACCGTCAGTGTCCTGTGGCTCAGAGCAGCAGTGAAGCTAAGTGGGAGGTGAGGTTTGGAAGGTGAGTGCTGTGTAGCAGTCTTGGAGATCATAGTTGTCAGTGCTGGCTCTGGGGCGGGCAGGGAGACCATTGTTGGGTAAGTAAGGGGTGAGGGGAGGCGGGGTTCACAGCAAACACGAGAAACACAGCCAGGTGCTGTGGTTCACATCTGTAATCCCAGCACTTAGGAAGGCTGAGGTGGGTGGATCACTTCAGGCTAGGAATTCAAGACCAGCCTGGACAACATGGTGAAACCTGGTCTCTACTAAAAATACAAAAATTAGCTGGGCCTGGTGGCTCGCACCTGTACTCCCAGCTACTCAGTGGGAGGCTGAAGTGGGAGGATGGCTTGCACTCAGGAGGTGGAGGTTGCAGTGAGCTGAGATGGCGCCATTGCGCTCCAGCCTGGGTGACAGCGAGATTGAGCCTCAAAAAAACAAACAAAAAACAAGAAACAGGAGGGGGAAAGACAAAATTGTATTCTGTAGGTTCCTGGGGAGTTATTGTTCCCCTACTGCTCAAGGTCATCGCCAAGGTCTGATTTTTCACACAAAAAAATTGCAACCTCTGGCATAAATGGCTTAAGGACAGATGATTCCTTAGCATAGTGGAGGGGCTGAGCCACCAAGGAGTCGGGAGCCAGTTTTACACTCAGGTGCTTACTGATCATATTACAGATCGAGGGGAAGACATGTTTTCTGCCCGTACTGATCATGCATGGTTGGTACCTCCCCTGTGATACGTACCTGCTTCAATCTTGTGTAGACTTGGAGTCTCATGTTCCTGCTGGGCTCTAAAAGCTCCAAGCTACCAAGAGTTTGAACACAATCATACAACCTTTGTGGTCAGTAGTTTCCTGAGGTGAGGATGTTTGATTAGTTCATCTGCAGGATTTGATCTTAGCTTGAAGACTGTTGATGCTGACGGTTTCCAGACAGCTGTTTGAAGGCTGCAGGACAGAGGTCCAGCAAAGCCAAAGAGGGGCAGTTGTCGGTGGCCTTCATGACAAATTACACGACCTAACTAATTCAAACTGGACTCAGGAGACCTCATCTAATGTGTAGCATTCTCATTGATTACAACTTTTAACGATGTATCACATGTCTTTCATGACTAGAATACAATTTAAGCTAATTCTTCTCCTGTTTAAACCTAGGCCTGTGATACCTGGGCTGTGATCCTCTAGAGCCAGCGTGGACTCACATCATTCTACGGGTTGAAGACAACTCACTCCCTGAGGAGCCTTGTACATACAAGCCTTTTATTTATAACTTATTTTGTATTGAAACTTTTAACCGATCCTGAAGGAAAAAAAACTTTTCCGACATCTGTTCTTGGTCTTTTGTGACGCAGGTTGAAGCGGGAGGAATAGAATAGATACACTGCTTTGGAGGAGATAAACCAATTTTATGTCTATCATGTTATACAAAAATCTAGAAATAATAGATTTGTACAGGAAAAATGATAATAAATGAGAGCGCAAAACATATAATTTAAATTTGGTGTTTTCCCCCATGATATTAGGACCATAATCATTTCAAAGCACATGTCTAGCTTCAGAGTAGGACTTGTTCACTGGCCAGAGCCTGCCATGAAACTAAGGCTTTCAGCGTCTGTCTGCTCTACTGGCTCTTGACAAAACTCTTGAGGTCTTCAAGAAAACTAATGTACTCCTGGTGCTCCAGGGCTGTGCTGAGCTCCACCAACTCATCTGCAAAAGTGTTGTCCACCCCTCGGTCCGCAAGGAAATCCATTAGGTGGTCATATAAGGCCTGCAAAGAACAACATTTACTAGTTTAAAAAAAAAAAAAAAATCTGTAACGAACATTAAAATGTTTCTTTCTCCCCTTGAACTAGGACCCTTCCTTCCAAGGCCCAAAAGGTTCCCTCATCTTATCAAGCACTCACCCAGTCCAAGGAATCTGTGTTGAGCGTGTAATTAGTATCCTTCCATTCAGACTCGCCACTGGACTGAAAGCTAACTTCCCTGATAGAGAAGATGTCACTCTCAGCCTCGTCTTCTTGTCCAACCTGAGAAGAAACAATATTTGGGGAAACTGAAGGGTTCTCCAGGATAAGCCAGACTCATGCGAAGAAAGGGGGCCACTAGGCCGGGCGCGGTGGCTCAAGCCTGTAATCCCAGCACTTTGGGAGGCCGAGATGGGCGGATCACGAGGTCAGGAGATCGAGACCATCCTGGCTAACACGGTGAAACCCCGTCTCTACTAAAAAATACAAAAAATAGCCGGGCGAGGTGGCGGGCGCCTGTAGTCCCAGCTACTCGGGAGGCTGAGGCCGGAGAATGGCGTGAACCCGGGAGGCGGAGCTTGCAGTGAGCTGAGATCCGGCCACTGCACTCCAGCCTGGGCTACAGAGCGAGACTCCGTCTCAAAAAAAAAAAAAAAAAAAAAAAAAAGAAAGGGGGCCACTGACAGCATGAAACTGATCAGGTTTTAACCCTCTTCCCTCACTCCCCTCCCCTCTTCCCCCTGCTGGGCTGGTCTAAGCTAGAAAGTCTTTAAATTTATGCTAAAAGGGACAGGAAGTTCCCAAGGGACACGCTGTGCTCCCCAGGGGTGCCAAGGGGCTAGCACTCCATCCTACATACCTCATCCTCTGGATAATGACAGTCCAACACAAGGGCCTTCTTGCCATGATTCTTTATAACTTCAACCACGAAATTGGGAGTTGATGTCAGTTCAGGCTGGGAAAACAAGAAGTCAGTACATGCCACTGCTGGAAGGAGATGGATGCCTGGATCAAGGATCTCTGTTCAGATTTCTCAGAGCCACCATTAGGATGTTATATAGCCATTTTAATAGTCTTATGCCATACTATTCCCAAATGAAGAGCTTGGTCTCACTTCTGTTGGCACCCTGCTTGTTTAAGTAACACACTGGATTTTCAATTAAGAAATCTGGATACCAGCCGCCTCAGCTATGTGCCAATTAACTGAGTTTATATCAGTTCCTTAACATTCCAAGCCTTTTCCTCCACCCATACACTGCAAAGCTTTCCTAAAGTTTCAAGATTCCAGCTTGACTGTTCCAGGAGTCTTCATAAGGGACCAGGGTCAAAGGCTGGGGAACCTGGCCATCCTTATGGCTGAATAACAGCAGCAGCTTTTCCTCTGATGTGGAGCTCTGGGAGCAGACTGGGTCCAATGTCAGAGAGATGCTAGTTGGGGTTGCTGGGAAAGAAGCACACCAGAGAGCTGTGCCATCCACACCAGGTCATGACCCAACACTGTACTGATGGGTTTTGGGCAGAAGGTCTAGGGACTCCGTGGCCCTCGTACTGGCTGGTTACCAGGCTGGGCACAGCACTTCCTAAAATGTCTGAAGAGTAGACATGATCCAGTTAAAGTCTCTTATGCCCCTGGCATTCTTTTTTTTTTTTTTCCTTCGAGGCAGAGTGTTGCTCTGTTGCCAGGCTGGAGTGCAGTGGTGTGATCTCGGCTCATCGCAACCTCCGCCTCCCAGGTTCAAGCAATTCTGCCTCAGCCTCCTGAGTAGCTGGGACTATAGGTGCCTGCCACCACACCCAACTAAGTTTTGTATTTTTAGTAGAGATGGGGTTTCACCATGTTGGCCAGGATGATCTCGATCTCTTGACCTTGTGATCTGACCCTCTCGGACTCCCAAAGTGCTGGGATTACAGGCTTGAGCCACCACACCTAGCCTGCCCCTGGCATTCTTATCTTGGTTAAATGGCTGTTGTGTATTACCAGCTTGTGACTGATATGTTAGAAACATTCCACACATGCAAACACACCAAATGATAACCTCCAATATAAAAAATCTCCCCACAGGCCGGGCGTGGTGGCTCACGCCCATAATCCCGGCACTTTGGGAGGCCAAGGTGGCTGGATCACTTGAGGTCAGGAGTTTGAGGCCAGCCTGGCAACCACAGTGAAACCCTGTCTCTACTAAAAATACAAAAATTAACCAGGTGTGGTGGCACATGTCTGTAATCCCAGCTACTGGGGAGGCTGAGGTGGGTGAATCGCTTGAACGTGGGAGGTGGAAGCTGCAGTGGGCAGAGATCGTGCCACTGCACTCCAGCCTGGGCAATGGAGCGAGACCTTCTCTCAAAAACAACAAAACTCCCTATCATGGGAAAGGCTGAGAACATTTCATTTCCTTTCCAGCCAAACCACTAAGCCTGAGCTGGCAGACAGCAACGTATTTTGCCCCTGGGAAAAGGAAGAGGGCCACAGTCCTGTTAAAGCTGGCCAGAAACCACTGATTCCTCCTGCCTCAGCCTCCTGCATAGCTGGAACCACAGTCGTGCCACCATGCCCAGCTAATTTGTGTTTTTTTAAACTTTCATAGAGGCAGGGTCTTGCCATGTTACTCAGGCTGGTCCTCCTGGCCTCAAGGGATCTTTCTACCTTGCCCTCCCAAAGTGCTGGGATTCAGGCGTGAGCCATGCGCCTGGCCTTAGAGGAAAAAAAATTTTTTTTTTTTTTTGAAAGAGCAAAGAAAAACGCTCCTTCTTTAAGTCCCAGGGACAGCCTGTCAGAACTGAGGTAAAAGCTGATCATAGTGTTAAAGCTTACCTCCTGTTCTTCAACCTTCTGCCCTTGCCTGCGTTCCTCCTCCTCCCCATCCAATGTTGGTGGGATGCTGTTGTTAATGTTGAAAGTGACAGTGATTCTAAAAGGGCAAGAGAAAACATAACAAAGGCATCATTTTAACTGAGTAGGTTAACACACAAACAGGGAGGTCTGCTACAGTTACAAAGGTGTACTGAAACAATGTCTCTATCCTAGCTGGCTGAATTATATGCAGAACTTCAAACAAGGCTGGTGCCTACATCCAGTCCTGAGTGATTCAGCAGGTCTCAAGTGTGCCTACCATGTACCAGCTGCTGGAAGCCAAAGCTGGCCTCAGCTTATCTCAGCCAAACAAGTCATGCATGGGTTACTCCCAACAGGGCCAGTACCCCAGGGCTCACTGCCATGTGTTGACTGGGCATCTCATGGCCACAGCCAGCTGACACTGCCCACCCTGGTCTTCCAAGGAACCCTTGGTAAAAGTAAGGACCTGGGAGGCTGGTGAGATGGAAGAGAAGCCCCTTTAAGAGCCTTTCCCCATAAGAAAATTTGCCCTGCAAGGAAAGGAAGAAGGAGCAATGGAGGGTTGCATCTGTTAAACACGGAGAGCAGCCCTGGCCTCGGGAAGGGGATGCCTCACAAAGAAAAAAACGGCTGTAGTAGATAGTCATCCTTCAGAGTACTTGTGGGAAGTTTTATCATCACAAAGCAGGCCAGAGACACCAACTAGCGACAATTTTAAGGTGCAAGAATCCACACCTGACAAATCATGTCCCAAAGTTTGAGTCAAAATTCCTGGGAGATAAAGTTTAGAACCAGAACTGCTGGACTATGCAACTCTGGCAGGCACCGTTCCATACAAGTTCCATGAAGTACCGCCCCCTCGACTTGTGCTAACTAGCTGCTTTGCCAGGAAGTCACCTTTCCATAGTAACAGAGGCAGTCTAAGGTTGACACAATCTGTCTGATTCCAACTGTGCTGACCAAGCTGAGCTCCTGGGCACAGAAATGGAATGATGTTCGTCAGAGCATTATTTTTAATGGCCCCCAAATAGCTATGAAAACCTTGTGCAAATGGTTTTTAGGTGAGATTACAGAAGACACAATTGACCTGTGTAGGGAAAAACCACACTACACAATAGCCAAGAGAATTGGTACCCTACTTCACATCATACTCAAAATGAATCACAGACCTCAACTAAGAGCTAAAACTAGAAAACTCTGAAAAAATTAAGGCATAAATCTTCACAACCTTGGGCAAGGCAGTGGTTTCTTAGATGTGACACTAAAAAAAGCACAAGCAACCAAAAAAATAGGTAAACTGAACTTCCTCAAAATCAGAAACTTTTGTGTCAGAGGGCATTACAAAGAAAGTGAAAAGAAAACCCACAAGATGGGGAACAATACTTGCAAATCATTAATTTGGTAAGATCACTATACCCAGAAAAACTAAAGAATTCTTTTTTTTTTTGAGACAGAGTCTCACTCTGTCGCCCAGGCTGGAGTGCAGTGACGTGATCTCGGCTCACTGCAACCTCTGCCTCTGGGCTTCATGCCATTCTCCTGCCTCAGCCTCCCGAGTAGCTGGGACTACAGGCGCCCGCCACTATACCTGGCTAATTTTTTGTATTTTTAGTAGAGACGGGGTTTCACTGTGTTACCCAGGATGGTCTTGATCTCCTGACCTCGTGATCCGCCTGCCTCGGCCTCCCAAAGTGCTAGGATTACAGGTGTGAGCCACCGTGCCCGGTCAAAACTAAAGAACTCTTACAACCCAACAATTAAAAATGTAAACAGGCTGGGCAGGGTGGCTCACACCTGTAATCACAGCACTCTGGGAGACCGAGGAGGGCAGATCACAAGGTCAGGAGTTTTGAGACCAGCCTGGCCAACATAGTGAAACCCCATCTCTACTAAAAATACAAAAATTAACTGGACGCATGCCTGTAATCTCAGCTACTCAGGAGGCTGAAGCAGGAGAACTGTCCGAATCCGGGAGGCAGAGGCTGCAGTGAGCCAAGATCGTGCCACTGCACTCCATCCTGGGTAATAGCAAGACTCCGTGGGGTGGGGAGGAAGCTACAAATTGTATGATTCCATTTATATGAAATGTCCAAAAGAGGCAATCCATAAAGTAGCTTAGTGATTACCTGGGGTGGCTAGAGGGAGGAATAATGAGTGACTGCTAATAGGTATTGTTTGGGGATTGACAACAATGTTCTAGAATTAGGTAGTGGCAACTGATGCATAATTCTGTGAGGACTAAGAACCACTTAATTTAATAAACTTCAATAAATGAGTAAATTTTATGCCATATAAATTAAATCACATTAAAGCTGTGATTTTAAAAAAGAATTATATATACATCATAAGGTCAATCATAAAGAAAATTCAATTTATTTATTTATTTATTTATTATTTTTTTGAGATGGAGTCTTGCTCTGTCCCTCAGGCTGGAGTACAGTGGCGCCATCTCGGCTCACTGAAACCCGGGGGTTCAAGCGATTCTCCTGCCTCAGCCTCCTGAGTAGCTGGGACTACAGGCGCTTGCCACCACACCCTGTTAAAATTTTTAGTAGAGACAGGGTTTCAGTGTTAGCCAGGATGTTCCTGATCTCCTGACCTCATGATCTGCCCTCTCTGCCTCCCAAAGTGCTGGGATTACAGGCGTGAGCCACCACACCCAGCCTCAATTTAAAAATCTGGGCCGGGCGCGGTGGCTCAAGCCTGTAATCCCAGCACTTTGGGAGGCCGAGGCGGGTGGATCATGAGGTCAGGAGATCGAGACCATCCTGGCTAACATGGTGAAACCCCGTCTCTACTAAAAATACAAAAAACTAGCCGGGCGTGGTGGCGGGCGCCTGTAGTCCCAGCTACTCGGAGGCTGAGGCAGGAGAATGGCGTGAACCTGGGAGGCGGAGCTTGCAGTGAGCCGAGATCGCGCCACTGCACTCCAGCCTGGGTGACACAGCACGAGACTCCGTCTCAAAAAAAAAAAAAAAAAAAATCTGGAAGATGACAAATGTTTATCTGTGTAATGAGATTATGGATGACTATAATGCAGAAAAGTGTAAACACTAACAGTTTAGGAGAAGGTGGGGCACCTGACTTAGGTCACAAACTCCCCGCCTCTGATGGCAGCCCTTACTACAGTGGAACCCCATCCTGTTACATATAAGTTACATGCCTTGCATTTTCACCCATGCTAAACATTAGAGAGAGCAGGGTGCTACTGTATCAGGGCTGTAAATCAGAGATCAAACTGATTCTGTCAGTACTTTTTTGCGCTACATTTTTGTCTCCTTAGTAACCAGCCCACAGCAAATTTGTGTTCAGTGAATGGACTGAACACAATTGAATCCTTCACTCTCTTGAAAACCATTTATCCACACCTGAACTCAAGGCTCTTCTAGGGATGACCCAGGACGGGTCTTGCAAGGTTAAGGGAGTCGGTGCCCTGGGATCCCCAGACCAGTACTTACTTTTCCCCGGCAACTTTCCGCACTAATTTCGCTTCTGTCCCATTCAGTTCCAGCTCCCAACCTCCAGACATCTTAGGGAGGGTTTTATGCTTCTGGATTTTTCTTTCCTCCTTAATTTCATCCTTCAGGAAATCAACAAAAGCTTTGTCTCCTAGAAAAGAAATCCATATACATAAAAAGGAAAGCCAGTTAGTCTAAAACATAAAACTATTACCCTGGTTATCGCAGCCAGAAACCTGGACTATTTCTAATCTCTCTGCTAAGCCTCAGTTTCCTTATCTGTAAAAATACCATAATATTAGTGGGAAGCTGAGCCTGATGCTGGAAAAGTGATTTCCAACAATGAACGCATTACCACTTTCCGCTATAAAGCAGAAGAATTTCCGATCATCCTCTTCCACTTGCCAAACGATAGTTGTATCGTATGCTATTTTCAAACACGACCTTGGGCTTTCCCAAAAGTCCACTTTCGAGAGAATAAGACTAAGGATAAAGGTACCCTCTAGTATTTAATTTTATTCACCTCCTACCAACAGAAAATGGAACTGGTGGATAGGGGAGGTGGGGGGAATATGATCACACGTGGGTTTAACCCGCTGGTTGCCAATCAATGGAAAAATGTCCCAGACCTCGGAGGTCGGTTGCAGGCCCCATTCCTGGTCTTTTTCCCTCCGTGAACCGCAAACCACACCCCTGGCCCGCGTGCGCGACCCTCACCTTCAGTGTGCAGCAAGCCGCAGCCACAGTCACAGGCGCAGGGTCCTCGAGGCCGCAGGAGGCCCGGCCGCCGCTCGGAACCTGCGCGCACGCTGAGCAGCCCGAAGGGCCGGGCGCACAGCCGGGGCGCCGGCTGCAGGAGCTGCCGGAAAGGCGAGGCGGGCGCGGCAGCGCGGAGGCTGGGGACGGCGGAGCCCAGCACACGGGGCACGCAGCGCAGCAGAGGTAGCATCGCGGAATCCACTGCGAACACGTGCAGATGCAAAGGACAACCCAGGCCCAAGTACCCCGCGACCTAGCGCGCCGCCGGAAGCCCCGCCCCTGCCCGGAAGCGCTTCCCGCGCCGGCGCACTGAGGACCTAAGGACCCAGGCGGAATCGCGCCCTCTGCTGGAGACCTCCGGTGCAGCCCGGGAAGCCTCGAATCCGGTTTCCGGAGCCTTCTTGCTGCGCTGGCCTGAGTCCGCTGTCCGAAGCTGTTTAATTCTTTCTAGTGGCCGCTTCCACCTACTGTTTTCAAGGCACGCCAGGCTTTTGGGCTGCGTGGAATGCACTCTTGTCTTTCCCTAGCTCTCACCAGCCCCTTACACGGTCACTTTCCTCTAGGAGGCTGTGGTGTTATATTATGTATTTATTGGTTTTCATCCCCAGTTACAGTTACAGTTTTCACCCCCAGTTACAGTTATTGGTTTTCGCCCCCAGTTACAGTTACAGTGTTCTGTGATAATGTTGGGTGTGTTAGGCCTCAGGAAACAGACTCTCACTCTCCCCTTCTCCTGCCCTCCTTTCACCCGCCCCAATGCAGGACTCTAATCTCCCACATTTCTGATTATGGGTCTTAAGTCCCTTCCCAGAGAAGGTCCCACCCTATACCCTGGGGGAAGGGATGCTGATGTCCAGAAGCTTCCACCCATGAGGACAGGGTTTGCAGAGCCTCTGATAGCTGAATACGTGGAGGTTCCTGGAGGGTGGTGGCCCAGGGACGGCGAGGAAGCTCGGAGCTTCTTCCCCACTGCCCACCCTGCTCATCTCCTCATCTGTATCCTTGGTAATATCCTTTATATGAAACCGGTAAAAGTGTTTCCCTGAGTTCTGTGAGCTGCTCCAGTGAGTTAATACAACCCAAAGATGGGGGTTGTGGGAACCCCAACTTGAAGCGGGCTGGTCGGAAGTTTCAGAGGCCCAGACTTGCCATTGCTGTCTGAAGGTCCGGGCGGTCTTGGGGACTGAGCCCTCAACCTATGGGATCTGACACTGTCTCATGGGATCTGACACGGTCTCCAGGTAGATAATGTTGGGATTGAATTGGAGGACACCCCGCTGGTGTCTGCTGCTTAGTGTGGAGGGAAAAAACCCAAACGTTTGGTCACAGAACTCTTCTGTGCTGATTGTTGTAAGAGCAAAGGAAAAAGTCAGGGTTTTCCTGAGAGGCCTTCCTAGAACCTCCTTTTTTCCATCAGCTTAGAACTCATGCTTGTGCGCACCCAGCCCTTAGGCTTCATTCTCTTTTCAACATAAACCTCCTGGCATTGCTGGTTTTAACCAGGTTAAACCCAACCAGACTGTGACATCCTGAAGGGCAGGATCCAAGAGTAATTTCTGTGACCTTCCCTCTCTGCACCTCCGACCCTGCATCCAAGTTCTAATGGAACATCATTTTTCTGGGGACAAGAAGCCGGCTTGTATCATTTAGATAGGTCCAGAAGCTTCCATAAAAACCCAAGGATAGGGTTTGGAGAGCCTCTGATAGCTGAATACACAGAGGTTCCTGGAGGGTGGTGGCCCAGGGAGGGCGTGGCAGCTCGGAGCTTCTTCCCTATTCCCCACCCTGCTCATCTCCATCTGTATCCTTGGTCATATCTTTTATATGAAACTGGTAAAAGTGTTTCCCTGAGTTGTGTGAGCTGCTCCACTAAATTCATAGAACCCAGAGATGGGGTTCAGATTTAGATTAAGAACCAACAATCCTACCTTCCCAGGATATACAGGACACACAAGCTACTAAGAAGGTATGTCTTACTAACTCATGATAAGACTAACACTTAATATTTTCTAAATAATTTTCTATGAATAATGGAAAAGAGACCCAAGAAACAAGCCATACACATCATATACAAGATTCATTTTTAATGGATTTGATCGTCAAGTGCAAATTTGAGCATTATTTACAGGAGCTTTCTGTAGAGTTATTTCTGTTCAAATAAAACCAGACTCTCAAAATACAACATACGCCTGAACCTACTTGATTTTTTCCCCCTCCCTCTAGTTACCAAGGAATATCATATCTCAGATGCATGGCCTGCTATCACACTGGTCTTTAAAGAAAATAAAAAATGCATGTCATGGTCTGCAGCCCTTGCATGGATTTGAAGGATTTATACATTGTGCAGCTAGTATTTATCAGCTCTTGCCCACAAAACCTCCCATCTCATTTACCTCACAACTGGCAGCAATGCAGCATTATATTTGTAGGCAGACCTGTTGTTTGCAGTCCCAGCTCCCCGTCGTGCCACTCGGTGCTGTATACCCATGATTGTCAGAAGACAGACACCTAGAGGCGATTCTGCCGGAGTACTCCATACAGCTGCCCACGGAGCCAAGGGACTTTTCCAGACACGGGTTTCGGTGAGGTTGGCAGTATCATACCAATGATTCTACCACCAGCAAGAGTAATAAAGGCCATGGCCAGTGGAAGGAGAAAGGACAAGATGAGGAAGGTGAACAAGAAGGTATAATCCATGTTGCTTCCTAAGTTCTTCCTCACCAACTTTCCTGCACGGAAGATGCAGATCAACCCAGCATGCTCCAGGTGATGTCAATCCCTGGCGAGACCAAAACCACCTGGCCACTTATGGAGACTTATCACTCTTTATCCTGCCCACTGCCCCCTCCAGCACCAATGCATAAAGTCTGCCACTGGCAGGAGCCAGCTGCGGACTTCTTCGCCCCCGTGATTTGTGGACCGGAGAACATCACCCCGAGACGGTGCTCCCTGGCCTCCCCCACACCTGGAGGACCAGAGAACCTCGGCCCCGAGAGTGTATGCATATTTGCACAAAAGACTACTTCATGCAATTCTTGGCCTCATGTTTAATTACTTAGCTCTCCTAAACAAGCTACTAAATTAAAACAAAGTAGTGCCAAATTAATTTAAATTAAAACAGTTATATTGCAATGTTATTGTGAAACATTTAACTTTCTTAAGCGTAAAGTGTACTATCCCTTGCAGCTCAATAGAAACAACGATGTATTTCCTTGTAGTAATATGTGGAGTCAGAATGGGTTGTCCAATCTGGTTTAATCCCTGAGCAGCTATGTTAAAAGTTAACTTTTTTAAAAAGCCCAATAAAAAACTAAATACTGTATTAAAACTCTACCACAATGTTACAGTGATATACATGCTTCTGTACAGAAACATTAAAGCTACTTAGAAGCTGTTTACATCCTTTGCCTCTCAGAAAAAAAAAATATACATTTCTGGAAACTGTTCAGGTACTTACGCTGGACATAAATTACCCCGAGTTTTTTCTTTTTTCTCTGAGACAGTCTCGCACTGTCGGCCAGGCTGGAATGCAGTGGCTCAATCTTGGCTCACTGCAAACTCTGGGCTCTCTCCCATCTCCTGCCTGTGCCTCAAAGCCCCTGGTAGCTGCACTGGCAGTGCCACCACCCCGGCTAAGTTTTGTATTTTCAGAGACGGGGTTTTACCACGTTGGCCAGGCTGGTCTTGAACTTCTCAAGCAATCCACCCACCTTGGCTTCCCATCCAAATGCTGGGATTACAGGCATGAGGTGATCTGCCTGCCTCAGCCTCCCAAAGTGCTGGGATTACAGGTGTGAGCCAATCACGCCTGTTGAATTCCACAATTTTTTCTTTTTTCTTTTTTTACCAGCACTGTGAATGATTTACAATACTTTTCTTACTCAAGTGATCTAAACATCCTAATCCCTACTGCAAAACAAAAACAAAACAAAGTTTAAAAAAAATGTGGGAAACTTTTCAGAAAGTCAGCCATGGTAACAAGTCAGTAAGTGGAAGAACTGGTTCAAAGTTCAAGAATTCAGTAAGATAAGGTCAGCTGCGGCTCAATACCAGTGTCCAAAGTGTCTGAAGGCCGAGATGGCGGATCACAAGGTCAGGAGATCGGTGACCATGATGAAACTCGCCTCTACTAAAAATAGAAAAAATTAGCCGTGGGCTTAGTGGCGGGCGCCTGTAGTCCCAGCTACTCGGGAGGCTGAGGCAGGAGAATGGCGCGGAACCCGGGAGGCGGAGCTTGCAGTGAGCCGAAGATTGGCGCCCACTGCACTCCAGCCTACATAGAGCCAGACCTGGGCTCTCAAAAAAAAAAAAAAAAAAAAAAAAAAGAATTCAGTAAGATAAGGTATCTAGGAGCTGTCAGATCTTTCGCCCACATATAACCATTTCTGACAGAGCCCTAAACACTGAGAGCTTGACTGCGCAGGACCGTGGCTAGCGTTGGAAATAAAGACTCAGCTGGACTTGACATCCCCAACTCCGGACAGATGGGACTCCTGATGGGGCTGTTCCCCTCAGGCCACAGCTTCCAGAAACAGACCGCCCATGATCTCTGAAGAGCCTCTTGGGCAGTTTGGCCCCTGGTTATTGTTTTAATTTAAATTAATTTGGCACTAACTGTTTTGATTTAATTTAATGTAACTTAATTTAGGAGAGCTAAGTAATTAAACATGAGGCCAAAGTACATAAGAAAGTGGCAGTCTTTATTGCAATATATACACTCTCGACGAGGTCTTCTGGTCCCCTGCGTGGGGGGCCAGGGAAGTCGCTACCGGGCGCCTCGGTGATGTTCCGGGTCCACAAATGCAAATAAGAATACGCTGGCTTCCTGCCAGTGGCAGACTTTTATGCATTGGTACTGGAAGGGAGGGCAGGGCAGGATAAGGGCGATAGGGCTGCCCATAGGCTGCGGGGCCGGGTAAGTTTTGATCTCTTTCGGGATTGACATCACCTGGGAGCATGCTCGGTTGATCTGCATCTTCCGCATGCTGGAAAGTTGGTGAGGGAAGAACCCGAAGCAACAAGGGACTGCTCCATCTTGTTCACCTTCCTCCATCTTGTCCCTTTCCTCTCACCTGTCCAACCCTGCTGATTATTATAAGAATTTGTGGGCTGCCCTGTTCCAAGCCCCTGCTGTTAAGGGGCTGAGTTAGGGTCTGGAGGCTGGGCAGCCAAGTGGATGTGAGCACGGCTGAAGTGCACTCAGGTGATCTCTTGACCCGGCCTCTGTGAGAAATTTTGTATTAGAATGGGAGCAAGACATGCAACATAAGGCAGAGGATTATATGGGAATTAGGAATGCTTTGTCTGCCGTACTACAGGCAGTAGCCATAATCGGGTGGTCCGGGGTTAAGGGGCTTAAATATTGAAGCTTAGGGAAACCCCGATAATTAAGGGAAGAAAAATACCAGCTTTTGGATGTTATTAAGGAGCTTGAGCTAAGCTAGTTCAGGCCAATTCTCCTTCGCTATATAGGTTAAGCTAGGCACCAAAGATACCAGAACGCAAAGGGACTGTGATGGAGGTATATTAAGAGTTTTAGATAGAGTTTGGTTACACCTGCAAAGTAGCCTCCAACAGGGGCCGCCTGGGTCCTGTTGCTTGGAGCTTATGTGCAATTTCAAGGCCCAAAGGAGTCAAGTAGCAAAAAGGGTCTCTGTCTCACTCTGTCTCTTCATCTCTGTTCCTCCTGATCTCTGTCATCTCTGTCTCTCCCCACCTCTGTCTTCTCTGTCTCCTGACCTCCTGCTCACTCGGCACGCTCCCACCAACTCCCCTACCTCCTGGCTTCTCCCTATCTCTGACTCAACCAGGGACTGAGTGGCAGCAGAGATTCCTGCAGGTCTGGGGCTTCTACTGCCTTTCTGGTTACAGCCTCCTTCCCTTGTAATTCTGTCCCTCTCCATCCCTGCCCACTAAGTCCACACTCAGCCAGGTAGCAGGCATTAACCCCAAGTATGCAAATCCTGCAAAGTGCCCTGCATGACTGAGTGTATCTAGTTGTCTGTAGACCAGGCTTAGAATTCCATACAAAGTTAGGATTAGTAGGAGTAACTAGGGGAATTAGGAGGAACCACAATAATTAAGGGACAAAGGTGTGGAGGGTAAGTTCAACATTGCTGAAATCACAAAGGGCACCCTGCCAAGCTAGGGTCTCTATGAGAGTAAAAAGCCAAAGTTCCTACTGGTTGGGAGATGGGTCGAGAAGGAGGGTATCTATGGGGTTAAAAGTCAGTTAAGATGCAAAGCAATGGTGGGAGGAACTTAGAAAATTTGAGGGAGGGTGTTGGATCCTGAGTAGAACCTGGGCCACCTGGGAGAAAGGGAAGGGGAATAGATGGGTGTTTTGAGTTAGGTTAAGATGTTTTATCCCAAGAGGGGTGGGACAAGAGGGGCATGATGAGGAAAGAGGGCAGCACACAACCAGGCAGTAATTTAACACTAAACTACAGGGTTAGACGGTTTACCGCCTACCCCAACTACTGAGATAGTGGATGGCTGGCTAGGACCTCCATAGGTTGGCTTAAACAGAATAGGTAGCCCAGATGATGTAGGAGAAAAGAAATTGGCTTACCCGGCCATCTGTAGAGTTACTCCTAGGCTCGGGCGCAGGGTGACCAGGGTTCCTCGGAAAGGTGGGCAACCGGCCAGTCATCGCCCAGGTGTAGGAGCTGGAAAGGAGCCCGCCTTTGAGGAGAGGCACCCACGTTGAGGGCGCAATGCCCGCCCTTGCTGGCGGCAATCAGACTCCAGTGTCCTTCCTGTTGGGTTGGGTGCATAAGTGTGG
Source organism: Papio anubis (assembly GCF_008728515.1). NCBI lineage: Eukaryota > Metazoa > Chordata > Mammalia > Primates > Cercopithecidae > Papio > Papio anubis. Next base: position 4,971,505 of record NC_044992.1, read on the forward strand.
TAGGCAGGCGTGATTTGACACCTTTTTTTCCCAATGCCCAGTTGTGCCACACTTAAAGCATGGACGAGACAGAGTGGTCAAGCTTGGCCTGGGACACTGGTTTGCCCATGTCCTGGTCTCCGTGATTTATAGCAGGAGTTCTGGGAGACTTGCCTCAGGTCTCTCCTGCGTCGGCAGAGGCAAGGCAACGCTTGGTTGAGTGGGCAGCCACTAGAGCTTGCCTGAAGCACAGCCCTTCTTTTTTCCCTTGTCTAGCTCTTGGCGGCCTCAGCTGCTGCTCTGAGCAAAACCTTAAAGGCCAATCTTCCTGTATAGGAGGTGAGGCCCACCCCAACCTTTTTGCTTGAACGGCGTGGAGCTGACTGGGATAAAATAGGAGGCTAGGACAGCTGCTCTGGCTGGGGAGGTGTGGTCACTCTGGCAATTGGGCCAGTGCCTCTGTGTAAGGCAATTTAGGCCAGCTGTCTCATCTGGGTGCTGGATGATTTCTTTAGTTTATCAAAATTCGACCACTTTGTTAGAGGCTGCCTGCATAATCGCCAAGAGACATTGAACCATAATGTCCTTCCTACGGCGCGCCAGTTGCCGCGGTTGGTAATCTCAATCTGTTTATGGACGGACAGCCATCTCTCCTAACAGGACACAGTGGGCGCTGATTAAATGCCATTTATCGTGCTGCTCATGCCGCACCCCTCTTTCCTCTGGGTTAAGAGGAAGTAAGAATGACATGTAAGTCATGCCAGTGTCATATGTTCTGGGCCTAGGTACCTAAAACTCTTGGAATATTAGGTGGGGTTGGCTGGAGAAGTCGCCAAGTCGTTCTTCAGTCGGAGCGCCCAGCGACGACCCCAAACTGCCCTTGGCTCCAGCAACTCTTGGGGTGGGGGAGGGGGCAACAAACTAGCAGGGAGGTTGGAACAGACTGACCAGTGGTGTGTTACATGCCATTCGGCAGAGGGGTTGAGGCAGGCTGACTGGTAGAGGGCTGATCATCGGGGCTGCCACCATGGTCTGGAGCTTAGTATGGATGGAAATGGGAGAGTAAGAGGAGTGGCTGAGGGAGGAAAATGGGAGGGGCAGTGGACCTATAGGGAGGGGTGGAGAGGAGGGCTGAAGGAGGAGGCCGGGAGGGGTGGTGGAAGTCCATAGGGAGGGGGTTGGAAATGGGAGGGAGGTCGCCGTCAAGCCGGCCCCATCTGGAAATGGAGGGTGGAGTCCTCCCTCAGTTGCTGGGAGGGGGAAATGCGGGGCCAAGTTTAGGTTGAAGGCCAAAGACCAAACACAACACCTACAGGTTCGGGCGAGCTAAGTCGTGAAAAGCCTTGGACATGTGGATAATTTCTGACCACTTTTCGAAAGCCTCTGCAGAAATTAGGAGATCTAATTAAAATTGCCATGTCTAAAGTGCCTTCAGGCGTCGCTGAGACTGGTTGTCAGTCTCAATGTTGGTGACTGGCCACGCACAGTGGATATGCACCACCGCCATTTAAGATCTTGCTGTAATTGTAAAGTTTTGAGATTAGTTAGAAGACACCTAGATAAGTGTCTCTAGGTATTTTAATGTGATTTCATTGCCTTCTCTCTATAGGCGAAACCGAACTCTACCTGGCTACAAAGCGTCCTTTGGAGCACTAGAGACCGGAGGCCCTGGAGCCGGAATGGGAGATTACCTCCAGGCGGACGCCTCCGCCCTGGACTGGTCTCACATGGACTGGAATGGAGTTCCTTTGGGCAGAGACGCCTCTACTCCGGGAACTTCTCCTGTGGGTCACCTGAGAACAGCACCCAAATGCTATAGACTTCTGGCCAAGGAGGCGAGAGGAGGAGGCAGAGCCCACCCCAGCAGGACTCTGGAGTGTTGCCTGTGTCCTGGTTCAAGGGGCGTGAAGGAGGAGGGGCTCCTCGGACCTTAGGGGGCCCTGAGGAGGGCCCTCCCCGGTTTCGCACCAACTGTTTTAATTTTAAATTAATTTGGTAATTCAACTGTTTTGATTTAATTTAATGTGTTCACCGGGGAGAGCTAAAGTACTGTAAACATGAGGCCAAAGTACATAAGAAAGTGGCAGTCTTTTTATTGTAAATATGCACACACTCGACTCCAGGTTCCTGGTCCTCAGGTAAATAGGAAGTCGCGCCGGCGCCGCGATGTTCTCCGTCCACAAATGCGGGGCCGGGCTAGGTCACGCTGGCTCTCTGCCAGTGGCAGACTTTATGCATTGGTACTGGAAGGAGGGCAGTGGGCAGGATAAGGGCGGATAGGGGCTTCTCCATAGGCTGGCCGGGTAAGTTTCTCATCTCTTCGGATTGACATCACCTGGAGCATGCTCTCGGTTGATTTGCATCTTCGCTGCCTGAAAGTTGGTGAGGAAGAACCCGGAAGCAACAAGGACTGCTCCATCTTGTTCACCTTCCTCCATCTTGTCCCTTTTCCTTCACCCAAACAGTTATAACTACGATTCATTTAGTAAGAAATGACAAGACACCCACAGATGTATTTGGACCAAATAAGCACAACAGAAGAGCCAAAGCTCGACGACTTCTAGGACAGAACATTGTCTGGGGAAAGATTACTGGCTTCTGATAATTAAATAGCTAAGAGGAACAGTGAGTGCCTTTTCTCTGCTCGGAATGTCAGAACAGGAAGAGACTGTGGAGACCTCCAATTCCCTCTGACAATGAGGCTTAGAGGGAGGTGCCTAGCAGTTAGAAAGCAGCAAAGCCAGACTGTCCCCAAGTCCCTACGAAGAGGGAAAAAATATCATAGCACATTAATAAGACGCAAGAGTAAGTGCTACAGCTCCAGCTCTTTTCGAATTTGTCCAGCAGGCCTTCCGGTCTTCACTGAACCGCCCCCCGCCCACACACCACGAAAGATACAAGGATGCAAGCCCAGATGTGGTGTGGTCTCTGGCATAAGCCAACGTTCTCTGGGTTCTGTGTACCCCTCTCCCCTCCCCACCCCCACCACCTCTGACCAGGGGCTCTGCCCCAAAAGAAACAGCTGAAATGGTACGAGTCACTCTTCATGCCCACATGTTCGCTGGTGCCCAGTTAGAGGGAAAAATGGCAACTGTGTATGTGGGAGTCACCTACACACACAAAACACTGAAAGGCCAGTTTCCCATGTCTATGTGTGACAGGATTCAGAAGGTATAAATCAGCCTTCACCCGGGAAGCTTACATGTCTCCTGAAAGCATGACAGGGTCACGCACCAACAGGGTCACGTACCGAGGACCAGGAGGCTCCTTTACTGGTCTCCGCTTGGAGACAGACACAGAGCGGTCCACCTCCAGACATAAGTGTTCAGTAGGAGTCGCCATCCCAGGAGGTACGAGATAACAGCACCTCCCTCTGGAAACTTCTACAGAAGTCAGTTGTGTTTTCTATTTTAAAACTGCATACAGATAGACGTTAAACAAGAACCAAGGGCAACATCCAAGCTCCGCAACCTCCTGTGGCCCTTCCAGAAAATCGCCCTCAGTCAGAAGAACTTGGGATGTTGCTGTACCTAATTCACATCACGTGGAAAGCAGCAGCATTCAGCCTAATGGCTCCCAACTCCCTGTATGTGTGGCGTGCTCCAGGCATAGTTCTGGGTACCTTCCATTCATTTTCTCTAAACTTTATGAACCCAATTTTATAAGGATTATTATTATTGCTCCCATTTGGCAGATGAGAAAACTGAGGCTCAGGTGTTAATTAAGTCAAAGTCACCCAGTAAGAACCAGAAGCATAATTTTGAAGCTTCCAGGTACAAATGATATGTCCATGTCTACATGGGTCAGTCCTAGGAGGTGAAGCAAAGATGCTTTCAAGCCCCTGGAAGTCAGGCACGCTCAGCTGACTCCAAGGCTTCTCTAAGCGCCGCCCTGGAAGGCTGCTGTGAGGACGACTGGAGTCCAAGCTCCCAGGGACCAGCGATTCTGGTGGCATCCTGGCATCCTGGGGCGGCTCAGTTTCTGGCAGTTCTCAGCTTCCTCCTAAAGTATTCAGGGGCAGCCTCGTACAGCCACTCTGCATCCACGACGCAGAGGTCCCGCATGTAGCACTTGTTGGTGTAGAGCAGCTCGGTGTACACGACGCAGGCCGGCTTGCAGTGGAAGAGGACGGATGACGGGTGGATGGCCACCGGCTGGTGGGTGTCCGTGGTGGCATAGGTGCCGTCTGGCTGAAGCTCAGCGGTGCTCATGAAGAGGCTGTGAGCCAGGCAGCGGCGGACGCTCTCCATGTCTCCTCGGGATGACACGATTGGCATTGACATCTGTTTCGGGAGAAAGCGAGGAATGGAGCCGACCCCAAACACTGGTCAGCACTACGCAGTGTGTTGGGGAAACTGGACCCATCGGGGCAAATGCAGCCCGCACTGTGAGCCTAACAAAGTGGATTCTGACATTCAGAGGTGGTCACCAAGCATCAGCAAGGTCAGGGGAAGAAGGCCCAGCTGGAGGAGGGCGGATCAGAAACAGGGAAACTACTGCCTGAGAAGGCAGGGCTGGGAGGGAGGCGCTCACGTTAGCCACCAGACCACAGGCAGGCTGCGTGACCCACCCCTCACCTAAATTCCATCAGGACACCCAGAAAGGAAAGGCCCTTCCCTCTCGCTTTGACCATCTCACCATCTCCTCATGCCGATTCGCCTCACATGCTGCTGCCAGGCTCATCTACCTAAAGCACGGCCCAAACCACTCTCCATCCACTCAGACACCTTCAACACTGTCTCTATCGCTCCTTGCAAAACAATGCAAAGTTCCCGAGGTGGAGCCACGAAGGAGCCGCCCTGAGCCGCTCCCCCGTCTTTCCTCTCACCGCACTTTTTCTTTTTCTTTCTTTTCTTTTTCTGAGGCTGAGTCTCGCTCTGTCACCCAGGCTGCAATGCAGCGGCGCGATCTCAGCTCCCTGCAACCTCCACCTCCCAGGTTCAAGCGATTCTCCTGCCTTACTTAGCCTCCCAAGTAGCTGGGATTACAGGCGCCCGCCACCGCGCCTGGCTAATTTTTGTATTTTTAGTAGAAACGGGGTTTCACCATGTTGGTCAGGCTGGTCTCGAACCCCTGACCTCAAGTGATCTGCGCGCCTTGGCCTCCCGAAGTGCTGGGATTCCAGACGTGAGCCACCACGCCCAGCCTCACCACTGTTCTTTAGACACTCCATGGTTCCCCATAGTTGGCTGCCTTCTCTTTCCTCGCCCCGTTTCATGATTCCTATCTCTGTGCCTTCACATTTGCAGCTCTTAGTAGAAATGCTGCCTTTGTCTCATCAGAGGAAATGTCAGTCACCAGTCAATGTCCTTGTTCTACTGCTCTGGATGAGTGGGTCATGTAACCTACGCCCCTGGGCACAGATGAACAAACCAGTGGTACACACTCGCTGGACCTAAGCTGGCCAGCTTCTCTCTTCCAGGCATCTGTTAGGTTTGAAACTGGAAAACTTGTCAATCTCTGCTGGGCTCTTGAGAGGAGGGGCCATGCAGAGCAATCACTTCCATGTGGAGGTAAAGGGGGGAAGAGGGAAGGAGGCACGCAGAGGGTACTCGAAGCAAGAGAAGCAGCAGGTCCAGAGAAAGCAGCGGCCCTGGCTCCTGCAGGCTTTTTCTAGTTCCTGTGACTCTATTTCCTGCCTATAGGTTCTCAGAAACACCTTTCGATCCTTGGAAAAATCTTTCTTTTGTCCTTTATGATGGCTCAAGGGTTTCTGCTGTTGTTGACAATCAGCCGATCTATGCCTGAAGAAGATACTTTTTTTTTGAAGAGACAGGGTCTCGCTCTGTTGCCCAGGCTGGAGTGCAGTGGCGCAATCCCGGCTCGCTGCAACCTCTGCCTCCTGGATTCAAGCGATTCTTGTGCCTCAGCCTCCTGAGGAGCTGGGATTACAGGCATGCACCACCACGCTCGGCTTATTTTTGTATTTTTAGCAGAGATGGGGTTTCGCCATGTTGGTCAGGCTGATTTTGAACTCCTGGCCTCAAGCAATCCACCTGCCTGGGCCTCCCAAAGTGCTGGGACTACAGGCATAAGCCAGCCACCACACCTGGCCTGGAAGATACTCTTTTATCTCCTTATCTGTCAAGATCTAGCTCAGTTGTCACCACCTCCAGGAAGCCCCAGAGGCTAAGTGCTGGTCTCTCCTTCCAGACTATCAGCTTTACCACTCACTGGCTGAGTGATTTGGGGCAAATTATTTAACCTGATTAGGCTTAGTTTCATCCTTTGTAAAATGGGAGTAACAACAGAATCAGTCTTATAGGTTGAAAAGAGGATTTTATCCTTTGGGTTAAGGTCTGAGTTAAAAAAGAAAAAAAAAGAAAAAAAGAAACGAGTTTAAATAAAGCAATCACATAAAAAGTATTCAGAACAGGGCTGAACAAACACCTCATAAATGATAGTGGTTACTTTAATCTGATGGCCTCCTGGCGTGAGTGTATGTACGTCAGGTCACCGTCTAGATTATTACTTAGTTACTGAGCAGGCATGTCTGTAGTCTCAGGACCTTGGCCAGTGCCTGGCATATAATGAGAGGTATCCCTGGCCACTACAGAGTCCTAAATCCAGAACTAATAGAGAAGCGCCATTTCTACTGTCAATAATTGAGAAAACTTACGAAGCCAAGAGACAGACTGGCAGGAAACTATTCAAATACAAAAGCAGTTTGAAAAAATGTTGGGCTGGGCGCGGTGGCTCACACCTGTAATCCCAGCACTTTGGGAGGCCGAGGCGGGCGGATCACAAGGTCAGGAGATTGAGACCACGGTGAAACCCCATCTCTACTAAAAATACAAAAAAAATTAGCCGGGCGTGGTGGCGGGCACCTGTAGTCCCAGCTACTCAGGAGGGTGAGGCAGGAGAATGGCATGATCCCGGGAGGCGGAGCTTGCAGTGAGCGGAGATCGCACCACTGCATCCAGCCTGGGCGACAGAGCGAGACTCCGTCTCAAAAAAAAAAAAAAAAAAAAAAAATTGTGTGAAAGACCGAATACAACAGGCTACTAAGAGAAGAAACAGCTCTAGTGCTAACTACAGGCCGTTGGCATCAGACACAGGCCTGGGTACGGGCTGTGACTGTCTCCCAGGAGTGTCCACACTGAGGGGGCACAAGGCATTCGCCACAGAGTGCCTGTGACGACAGCAAAAACATGGACACTGTCTCAGTGATCAACAGCAAAAGAACACTCACGAGACCCTCTACCTCTGACATAAAATGTGGAGTGTCATGCAAGCATTAAATGTACCACAACAGGCCTTTCAAACACCATGTACTCTAAGAGGGAATAAAAAGCTAATATAAAAAACTTCGTGGGTCAGGCACGGTGGCTCACGCCCGGAATCCCAGCAATTTGGGAGGCCGAGGCGGGTGGATCGCCTGAGGTCAGGAGCTCAAGACCAGCCTGGCCAACACAGTGAAACCCCGTCTCTACTAAAAATACAAAAAATTAGGCTGGGAGTGGTGGCTCACGCCTGTAATCCCAGCACTTTGGGAGGTCAAGACCATCCTGGCTAACACGGTGAAACCTTAACTCTACTAAAAATACAAAAAATTGGCCGGGCGTGGTGGCTCACGCCTATAATCCCAGCACTTTACCTCGTCTCTACTAAAAATACAAAACATTAGCTGGGTGTGGTGGGTCACACCTGTAGTCCCAGCTCCTTGGGAGGCTGAGGCAGGAGAATTGCTTGAACCCAGGAGGCGGAGGTTGTGGTGAGCCAAGATCGTGCCACTGCACTCCAGCCTGGGCAACAATAACGAAACTCCGTCTCAAAAAAAAAAAAAAAGAAAAGAAAAGAAAAAACACTTTGTGGTGGACACTTTGGCAATATCTAACGAAATCCAAATTCCCCATCTAGAAATTCATTCTGTGCACACCACGGCACATATGCAGGAGGCAGAACCTAAATGACCGTTACTAGAGGCTTAAATAAACTGCAGTGAATACAATGAAATGCTATGAAATCACTGAAATGAATGAGTTAGACACATGCAGCACCAAAAGCCCAGAAGGATTCAAGAAATACACATGTGAGGCCAAGCGCCGTGGCTCACACCTGGAATCCCAGCACTTTGGAAGGTCGAGACGAGCGGATCACCTGAGGTCAGGAGTTCGAGACCAGCCTGGCCAACATGGTGAAACCCTGTCTCTATTAAAAATACAAAAATTAGCCTGGCGTGGTAGTAGGAGCCTGTAATCCCAGCTACTCGGGAGGCTGAGGCAGGAGAATCGCTTGAACTTGGGAGGCAGAAGTTCCGGTGAACAGAGGTTGCAGTGAGCCGAGATGGCACCACTGCACTCCAGCCTGGGTGACAGAGCAAGACTCTGTCTCAAATAGTAAAAAAGGAAAAGGAAAAGGAAAAGGAGTGAAGCCATGTGGAAGAAAGGAAGTTGTGGAACAGTACCTCATATACACGTATCCGTGTATGTGTGTGCTCGTACACAGGCACACAGACATGCACAAAAACATACATACACAGAAACAAATTCTAGAAGGATCTACCCCAAACGGTTAACAGTAGTTATCTCTGGAGGGGCAGGATTATGGGAGACTTTTTAAACTTTCTACATTATAAATCACTATTTTCTGCATTGTGTAAATATTTAACAACTATATACGACTTGGGTAATCTAAAAGGAAATAATGGAGATATTCCCACTTAAAATCTTATGAAGAATTCTAACCCTGGAAAATGCTTATAAAGATTATAAAACCAAATATAAATTATACATAGAATTTGCTATGTGAAAAAATACAATAAAAAATAGGCTGTAGGAAATAGGCTAAACTACTGAGATGTGGAATTGTGGGTAACTTCCTTTTTTCTTATTTGTGAAATTTTCTACAATGAGAAATCCTTTTATAATCACTAGCAATAAGCAATTTCAAAATGTCTACCTTGAACGAAGTAACAGCTTTGTCACCCAAAGAACACTAGGACCGGGACAATACCTTCAAGCAGATGTCCCTCAGCTGTGCTCTGACTTCGGCGACCAGCATCATATTCTTGCTGTTGACAAAATTCTCTTTGCACCAATCCTGAATAGGAGACAGAACGATATCACAATCCACTCATTCACTATTTATCTGTTCACAGAGACGGGGCCTTGCTCTGTTCCCTGGGCTGGAGTGCAGTGATACAATCATAGCTCACCACAAACCAATCCTCCCACCTCGGCCTCCCAGATAGCTTCAACTACCTGCACGTGCCACCATGCCCAGCTAACAAGCCTCTCATTTCTATAGAAAAAATATAACAACATTTTTAGAACACAGTTGAATTCAGAGGAAAAACTTTAGGTGCCAAAAAGGAACGTAGGAAAATATCTTTATATCAAGAAACATGAACTATAAGGAAAACTATTAATAATTTAAACTAAAGAAAAACTTAAAGTTTCCCAACTTGGGATAGTTGTCTCTTCATACCCAATAAAATATCAGAATCTCCAGAATAGATTTTAAAAGTTCTACAAGTCATTAAGAAAAAGACCAACGACCCAGCAGAAAAATGGACAAAGGAGATGAACAGACACAGAAAACAAAATAGAAATGCCCAATTTATGTAAGGCTTCTTCTTTCTTTTTTCTCTTTTTGGAGATAGAGTCTCGCTCTGTCACCTAGGCTGAGAGTGTAGTGGCACGATCTCAGCTCACCGCAACCTCTGCCTCCCAGGTTCAAATGATTCTCCTGCCTCAACCTCCCGAGTAGCTGGGATTATAGGTGTGCACAACCACGCCCAGCTAATTCTTGTATTTTTAGTAGAGACGGGCTTTTGCCACGTTGGCCAGGCTGCTCTGGAAGTCCTGGGCTCAAGTGACCTACCCGCCCCGGCCTCCCGAAGTGCTGGGATTACAAGCTGGAGACATGGTGCCTGGCCCTGGGCAAGTTTTTCAACTGCACGAAGCTTCATTTCCATGACTATGTTTCATGAATATAAAAGATAATAATAGCAGTGCTCATTTCTTAGAAGTACTGTACTGAATGAGATCATACATTAACAAGTGCTTAGCATGGGGCGTGGCACGGAGTAAGTACTCATTAATTGGTATGCACTACCATTATTAGACATATTACTTTATTAAGTTCCAACTACGTTTTGATGGGTTGGGAGTCGCTTAAGTCTTGCTGAGTTAAACACGGTTCAGAGCAGAGACCGGAGTGACATTTCTTTGGTGACCTCCCAGTACTGAGGCATTTCCGAAATGATGTCTGGCTTTCTTTTTGTGATTCTTTAGATCATTCAGCCACAAAGGGAAAGTGTACTTTTTGTGCGGCTTCAGTAGAAAAAGGGAAGCACGCAGCAGAGACGAGCGGCTGTCTCTGGAGAACAGGAGCAAGACAAGGCTCACCTTATTTCCACCCAGGTTTTTGAAGGTCCGATAGATATTGAGCAGGGTCATGTGATCCCCCTCGCTGGATACGAACTTCTTGCGGACCCCTTGCACTTCCTCTCGCCGGGAAGGAGGGTTGTGGAGGACGCTGTCCACAGACAGCAGGGAGACAATGGTCAGGATCTCCTCTGTACAGTGGAATTTGGGGGACATGAGGATGGTCTGCAAACCGAAATTTAAAATTGTGTAAACCCAGCCTTCTCCTAGCTTTAGAACGCACTCTTTCTGTACATTGCTTTTGCAGCTTCCTTTCTAAGGAGTTAAAGGACAGGTATTTCCAAAACCATGGCTATGTACATGAGTGTTATTTCACTCTTTCATATTAAATAGAACAGGTGACTGCCTTCCCTACAGAGTTCCCAATTTCTTGTGGGTAGGGCTCTTGACTTCGTATCTTTGAATCCCACACTGAACATCAACCGGGGCTATTTAAAAGCGAGGGGTTGGTAATTATTTAAGAGAAAAAGTGAGATTAATCGAGAAGCACTGGGTTAATGGTTCTACTTTGGGATGGCTAACTCTAATGTACAGAAAGCGGACTGAGGAGAGGGTATCATTTACTTTGGCAAATTTGGGTTCTAAAGGAAATGCCGCCATCTTTCTTCCAATTGGAGTCAGGGAAAGCTGGTCATCCTTATGTTCGAGAGCACCTAACAGGTCCAGCTGGGCAAGGGCCGCCTGAATGTGATCTAAAGAAACAGAGACATAAAAAGGAGCCAAAAGTCCAAAAAGAATGAAGTTGCAGCCAGTTCAGTATTTCTGGGAGCTTTTGATAACTCTACATCAAACAACAGCAAAACATCAAAACATCAAAACCACCACTGCCCCCTGACACACCTGTCAAAGAATGACGTCACTGTCTTCAGTCCAATTCCCTCTTTTTGTTGAGACGGAGTCTCGCTCTGTCGCCCAGGCTGGAGGGCAATGGTGCAATCTCGGCTCACTGCAAGCTCCGCCTCCCGGGTTCACGCCATTCTCCTGCCTCAGCCTCCCGAGTAGCTGGGACTACGGGTGCCCGCCACCACACCTGGCTAATTTTTTGTATTTTTAGTAGAGACGGCGTTTTACCATGTTAGCCAGGATGGTCTTGATCTCCTGACCTTGTGATCCACCCACCTCGGCCTCCCAAAGTGTTGGAATTACAGGCATGAGCCACTGTGCCTGGCCTCCCTTTTCTTTTTTGAGACAGAGTCTTGCTCTGTCGCCCATGCTGAAGTGCAAATGTGTGATCTCGGCTCATTGCAGCCTCCACCTCCTGGGTTCCAGTGATTCTCCTGTTTCAACCTTCCCTGTAGCTGGGACCACAGGCATATGCCACCACGGCTGGCTAATTTTTGTATTTTTAGTAGAGACGGGGTTTCACCATGTTGGCCAGGCTGGTCTCAAACTCTTGACCTCAGGTGATCCGCCTGCCTTGGCCTCCCAAAGTGCTAGGATTGTAAGTGTGAGCCACTGCGCCTGGCCTCAATTCCCTTTTTAAATGACCTGTTATTTAGCAATATGTATGTAGATTTTGAATACACACATCAAAAGTGTAACCTTTGACCCAGCAATGCTACACTTACAAATTTCACCTGCAGATATACATCGCACAGAGACCCTATCGCCAGAAGCAAACACATAACAGTGGAAATAGCAGTTGTCTCAGGGGCCAGCTGGGGAGGCTGGGAGACAAGGAGGGGTGAGACGGACATTATCACTATTTACTATTTTATATTTTTTAAACTTTGAACCGTGTAAATACATTACCTATTAAAGAATAAAAAAGCATTTCTAAGGATGCAGTAAATATATACATCCCAATAAGGAGTGATCTGTAAAATGTATTAAATGAAAGAAAGCAGTGTGTTTCTCATTGCTTTTTTTTTTTTTTTTTTTTGAGGTGGAGTCTTGCTCTGTGGCCCAGGCTGGAGTGCAGTGGCGCGATCTCTGCTCACTGCAAGCTCCGCCTCCCAGGTTCACGCCATTCTCCAGCCTCAGCCTCCCGAGTAGCTGGGACTACAGGTACCCGCCACCACGCCCGGCTAATTTTGTGTATTTTTAGTAGAGATGGGGTTTCACCATGTTAGCCAGGATGGTCTCGATCTCCTGACCTTGTGATCCGCCCGTCTCGGCCTCCCAAAGTGCTGAGATTACAGGCGTGAGCCACCGCACCTGGCCTTCTCATTGCTTTTTTTAAAGCAATATTTACCAATTGAAGGATGGATAAATGCATTTTGGTTTATTCACAGAATAGAATAGCACTTAATGTGAAAAAGCATCAACACAAATAAACTATACAGAACAAGCTGAATGAAAACAGTTTACTCAATAACATAAACTTACAAACAAAGAACAAACAGGTGGTTTAGGGATACAGACGCATATAGTAAAACAATAAAGAAAAGCAAGGCAATTACAAACAAAATGTGGGAGTGGTTACCCCAAAGGAGTGGAAGGAGGCGAGGGCAAGTGGGTGGCGGGGGTGCCCTGGGGGCTTCAACTGGGTACACAGGTGTTGGATTTTAATCATTCCTTATACCTTATGTATCATCATTTGTTCGTAAGGATTTAGCAATGAAGGGAAAAAATCAAGCACAGAACAATGTTCAATGTTTGTTGCTGTTTATGGTTTAAAACATACTACAGGCTGGGCGCGGTAGCTCACACCTGTAATCCCAGCACTTTGGGAGACTGAGGCGGGTGGATCACAAGGTCAGGAGTTCGAGACCAGCCCAGCCAACATAGTGAAACTCCAACTATACTAAAAAATACAAAAGTTAGCCGGGTGTGGTGGTGCACACCTGTAGTCCCAGCTACTTGGGAGGCTGAGGTAGAAGAATCACTTGAACCTGGCAGGCAGAGGTTGCAGTGAGCTGGGATCGCACCACTGCACTCCAGCCTGGGCAACAGAGTGAGATCCTGTCTCAAAACAAAAACAAAAACAAAAACATACTACAGTGGGGGCTTGGTGGCTCACACCTGTACTCCCAGCTACTCGGGAAGCTGATGTAGGAGAATCACCTGAGCCCGGGAGGTTGAGGCTGCAGTGAGCTGAGAATGTGCCGCTGCACTCCATCCTGGACAACCTGAGCGAGACCCTGTCTCAAAAATAAATAAATAAATACATAAATAAAATTAAACATACTACATATACTCACATATGCATACATTTGCTCTAGAAGTCTACTAGAAAATACTTCCAGTGGTTGTTCTAGGGGAAGAAAACTATGAACCTGAGGATTAGGGCAGGACCCTTGTACACCCAATCAATTGCTGACTTTGTGTTTTCTTTCTTTTTTTTTTAAAACCAATTGCATTACTTAAGAAAAGGAACGGGGGGAAGAAAAGGAAAATGGTGCATTGATGAGAGGCCAGGTGCCAAAGCTACTATCATAAAGATTTCCAGTTATGTTCTTCCACTGTAGAGAAATTACCAATGAACAGGAGACTGATCAAATTCCAGTTAAAGGCACAGAAATGTGATCTTTGCAGTCCTTGTGCTGAAAAAAGCACAATTTCATTACAGTTCTGTAGTAACCCAAGGACTCACATGATGACCTTCACTGGTTCCAGAGGTCAAGGAAACTTATTGATGGTGCTGACAGTACAGAATCTATCATTTCATAGCTAGGAGCACTGGCACATGCCTGTGGTCCCAGCTACTTGGAAGGCTGAAGCGGGAGGATCGCTGGAGCCCAGGAGTTGGAGGCTGTGATGGGGCCTGTGGGTAGCCACTGCCCTTCCACCTGGGCCACACAGTGAGACTCTGTCTCTTTAAAAGTCAATCAATTTATCTGTCATTTCATGATTTTGAGATGCTTCTCTAATAACTAATGTTGTTATCCACACAATTAAATAAAGGAGATGACCAAAATACTTTATTTTTTTGGAAGGGTCCATTTGTTGTTGTTTGTCTCCTCACCCACCTTCTGCAAAACTGTGGATTTCACTTACCTGGAGATGGCTTGGACATGAAGTCAAAGGTGAGCACATTTGGGACTTTCATTGCCAGAAGCTGAAGCATCACACTGGCCAGGTTACACCTGCGAAGAGCGTGAGGCCAGGGTCATCACCTGATCCCTCTGCCAGTGAGTCAGAACCACTCACGGAGGAGTGTGAGTAAAACCGCAGCTCTGGGCAAGCAGGAGAGACGTGGGGACAAACGGCAGCAGTGTAGGTGCCTACCTCTGGATCTCTGGCACGGTCATCTTATCAAACTTCTCAAACTCCTCCTCCGTGTAGAGCCGGTAACAGATGCCACTGTCCTCTCTGCCAGCCCTCCCTGTGCGCTGCCAAGCCTGCGTCTTCGATACCCGCTGCACTGCTAACACCTCAAGACCACTGTCTGGACGGAGAGTGAGCCCCATTAGTGCTTCATCACATGAACAAACTCTTTCTACAGTGTTGATAAAAAGAAGCACACCAGTGGTTCTTTCAGCAACACAGGGGTCCAGAAAACCTCAAGGCTAGCACAATGGACAGCGCAAAACCAGGATGCTCCGCAGCGGTTTGGCCCTAGTGAAACAAGGCTTTGCAATAAGCCCAGTGTGAAATCTGTCACGAAAACGTCAGAGAAAACTCACGCATGCAGCAAGGGGCCAGAAGAGTTTCCGAGGTCTTGCCTTAGGTGGTAGGACGGCCAACCCCTCCCGTTTGCTTGGGACAGAGGGTTTCCTGGGATGTGGGATTCTGGGTGCTAAAACTGGGACAGTTTCAGCAAACGAGGATGGTGGTCATACTATCAATCAACGACTCCGGAATTCAATGCCTCAAATCACTTGGGAGCTTTATCCTCCCTCCCAGTTCTGTTGTAAGACAGAAATAATGTGATGTCTGTTTTCTAGCAGTAAATGAGGTTCATTTCCTTGATAAAGGTGTATTCTTAGCCAGGCACTGGAGACCCAAGCTCCTTCACCTAACGTCATCTCAAAAAGATACACCTGTGGAAGTCACGACCCTCAAATGTTTGCTGGAGCATTTCAGCTCAATAATTGGGAGCAATAATTTCAGTGGCCTCCACTCCTCAGTGGAATAAAGCGAAGTATCAAACAGATATGAGTCAAGATGACCTGAAGTTAGCTTCCCACCGCACCTTCTTAGGAGAAGCCAGTGCTCCTTCTATGCCTCAGCCCAGCCAGGGGATCTGGTTCCTTCCTAGGAAACCTGGGAGCTCATACCAGCCATATATATATTTATATATAGTTTCTGATGACAGCCTTTGATTGACACCCAGCTATTCCTGGCCTTACAGCCGACTTCTGATGGGGTACTGGACCCTCTGCTCAGGTCCCAGACCCTGTGTGCCCAAGTTTGCTTGACCTGGGCTCTTCCTTCCTGCCTCTACTTCCTGTCTCACATACCCGCCTCAGGACTCCTTTGTGGACCTGGAGTGTAGATGATCTCACTCATGGCGCCTGCCACCCGAATTTGCTAGTTACAAACATGAAACACTCAGGGGAAAACTGCGGGACTACAGTTTCAGTGACTGCTCACTAGACACAGGAGAGACATTCATGAACTACAAATTCTCACCAGGGTTATACTTCTTTGCTTTAACCATGCCCGTGTCAACTACATATTTTATTCCTGTAATGGTTATGGAGGTTTCAGCGATGTTGGTTGAAATGATCACTTTGCGATAGCCCTAAAAGGAGGAAGAAAACCAAAAAGCCGCATTGACACACGGATGATTCAGAAGCCTTCAAACATATTCTCACCATTGATTTCCACAAGTCACTCAGGACCACGAAAAGATGACTCCATTATTAATGGCAGTCATTAATATGAATGGTTGGTCATTCAACTAGGCAGGGGAAGGGACGCTGCAGTCTTAAAGGTCAATTTGAGGCAACAAGATGTAGCGGAACAAGCACAGGAATCAGAAGCAAGTAGATGTGGGTTGGAATCGTGGCCCCGCCAGCGACTTACTATGCGCTCCTTGAGCAAGTGTGACTTCCCCTCTTGGGGCCTTGCGATCCCCATGGGATCATCACCGGCCTTGCTGGTTCCCATGAGGATGAGAGACAGTGGATATCAAAGCTAGCACAGTGCCTGGCACGGCAAAGGCACACAATAAATGCCACAATGGACACATGCAATTTATGCGGGTCCTTAGAAGTCACTCATTCACCTTGCAGCTTTGGATTATACTCTCCCTCATCCCAACAACTGCCTCCCTGCTCCCATCACAGGAGCGCCATATATGTCACCGTGCATCGTGCTCCTGCGCCTCCTCAATGCACTAATCTGGTACCTGGGTAGCCCATCCCATACACCTTATCTGGAACCTGGTAATAGGTACACAGACCTCACTGGTGGATCCGTCTGGGTGCCCACAATAGGGCTGGAGAGAAGAGGTGGTGCACTCACCTTTGGGGCCCCTTGGAAGACTCGCAGCTGCTGCGCATAGGGCAGGGAGGCGTACAGCGGAAGGACCAGCAACGCAGGGCAGCCGTCTGGGAGGTGCTTTGCAATGTCTCGGCAGGTCTTGCTCATGGCTTCGATCTCCTCCTGCCCAGTGAGGAACACCAGGATGTCCTGTGAAGGAGGGGCTTCCTGTAAAAAAGGTAGAGGGGGTTTACTAGGCATTGATAGAATTGCAGCTTGCACAGAAAAAGACAATGGTGATTGATGATGTTTCCCAGAGTTATTTTTCTTAACTATGGAAATGTAAATGAGCCTAAAAGTTGATGTCTAGCTTGGAGAGAACCCCGACCAGCAGTGCATAAAATGGTAATAGGCTGGGTGTGATGGCTCACGCCTGTAAACCTAGCACTTTGGGAGGCCGAGGCGGGAGGATAGTATGCGGCCAGGAGTTTGTGACCAGTCTGGGCAACACAGCAAGATCCCATCTCTACAAAACACTTTTTAAAAAATTAGTCAGGGGTGGTGGCACATGCCTATAGTTCCAGTTGCTTGTCACTGCACTCCAGCCTGGGCGACAGAACGAGACCCTGACTCAAAAACATAAAAAACAAAACTGGAATATATAGGAGTTAGCCAGCTATGTTGATAGGCCAAGTGATGAAATTCTGAAGGAAAATCATCAGATTGTTTTTTCTAACAAGAACAATACCATGAAAAGCATAATCAGGCAAGCAAATAAAATCTGCATGAGGCTTCCTTCCTTTTGTAAGCATCTTGAAAGACGAGGTTGACAAAACAGAAGGCAACTTGGGGAAATCCTAATCCGTGGAAATGAACAGATGCAGCCACGCTGGAAAAGGAGCCTTTAATAATGATGCCATCGAAAGCGCTTTCACACGCCCCCAAACATACACTGTATACTTGGACAACTGCTTGAGCTGTTGAGGTTAATGGGGTTCCTCACTTTCAAAGGGAACAACACCCAAGTGTGAATGACATACCTAATGCCCTGATTTTTCTTTGATTTCTGATCAGACATATTAATTTGTTTGATGTAAAGTGCTTGACACTTTGGGAGGACAAGGCGGGCAGATCACCTGAGGTCAGGAGTTCGAGACCAGCTTGACCAACATGGTGAAACCCTGTCTCTACTAAAAATACAAAAATTAGCTGGGAGTGGTGGTGGGTGCCTGTAATCCCAGCTCCTCAGGAGGCTGAGGCAAGAGAATTGCTTGAACCTGGGAGGTGGAGATTGCAGTGAGCCCAGATTGTGCCACTGCACTCCAGCTTGGCCAACAGAGCAAGACTTTCTCTCAAAATAAAATAAATAAATAAAATAAAATAAAATTAAATTAAATTAAATAGGGGCAGGCGCAGTGGCTCATGTCTGTAATCCCAGCACTTCAGGAGGTCGAGGCGGGTGGATTACAAGGTCAGGAGATCAAGACCATGCTGGCTAACACAGTGAAACCCATCTCTACTAAAAATACAAAAAATTAGGCAGGCATGGTGGCACACGCCTGTAATCCCAGCTACTCGGGAGGCTGAGGCAGGAGAATCACTTGAACGTGGGAGGCGGAGGTTGCAGTGAGCCGATATTGCACCACTGCACTCCAGCCTGGGTGACACAGTGAGACTCCATCTCAAAAATAAAATAAAACAAAATAAAGTGCTTGATGGGCTGGGCGAGGTGGCTCATGCCTGTAACCTCAGCACTTTGGGAGGCTGAGGCGGGCAAATGGGTTGAGGTCAACAGTTTGAGACCAGCCTGTCCAACACAGTGAAATCCCATCTCTACTAAAAATACAAAAGTTAGCCGGGTGTGGTTCCAGATACTCGGGAGGCTGAGGCACAAGAATGGCTTCAACCTGGGAGGCAGAGGTTGCAGTGAGCCGAGTTCATGTCACTGCACTCCAGACAGGGGGAAAAAGAGAGAAACCACAAAAAAAAAAAAAAAAAAAAAAAAAAAAAAAAGCCTAATGGCAAAATAAATAGAAAAAAATGTTAATAATTATATGTATGTTTAGGTATATATGTAAAAATACGTATTTTTAAAATGTGTATCTTTTTTTCAGCCCAGTATTAACAGAACAATTGTTCAGAGGTACACACAGACAGGACAAAATCTAAATCAGTCAAAACCTCATCAGTGGGAGATTTCATCAAAGCCGGGGTAACCTAATGCACCAGCAGCTGCCATTTATGAAAAATTCTCATCTCATTTGCTTTCCGCAGTTAAACAAGGCAGACTTCTTCCCCAAATACTATGAAAACGACCGTAAAGGCCACTGTCTCAGAAAAAAAAGACAATGAGAGATGAGGAGGCTCAAATCACTTTGGAAGAGAGAGGGGAAAGTGGCTGTTTGACTTGGCTGGAGGGAGGGAACTACACATCGTGTTGTGGGAGAGTGAAAACCCAGGGATTGGCTCAAAGTCTGAGTATAGCGTGGTTAAACCCTCCAGTTCCCTCTCCTACCCAGGGCGGCCAGGAGACTGGGAAGCGCTGGGCTTCACCACGGGAAAATGGTGACAAAGGGAAGAGTCATGATAACAACTGCACAAAGGCCCAGGAGAGCCACCTGCCCTAACTGGAACAGCAGCATAAGGGACTCTGTAAAGACAGACTGTGCTTGAACACAGAACCATTCACGATTGGCACATGAGAGATGTTGGAACATTTGGAAAAAAATGAGCCAGAGCTACCTACAAAGCTTACACAACTGTGTTGTTCAAGAAACAAGGTATAGGGATGACGGTGTGCTACTAGCAATGTGTGGTCATGATATTGTTAGTATTGATACTGGACTCAGAAAACATCATAATAGGCCAGACACAAGGGTGCAAGCATGTAGTTACTCCCCAATGCTGAGGCAGGAGGATTGCTTGAGCCCAGGAGTTCACGACCAGCCTGGGCAACACAGCAAGATCCTGCCTCTAAAACAAAAACCTAAACAGAAACATCATGATAGAACTGTCAAGAGGCTGGAGATAAAGGGGGCTGGGGAGGGGCAATTCTAAACTCTTGTCACCATGGTAAGAAATTAGCATACGATGCCTGATACCCATAACTCAAGAAACAGTGGCAAAAGCAAGGTAGTTTAGAAATACGAAAGCAGTATGTAGAGACTGAAAGGAGGTGCCCTAAACAGCAGAAATCTGGGATGTTGAAGTAAAAACAACTGTTATTCTTTTATTATGAACCTTTTACTACAGACTACTTGACTTTTTAAAACTTTAAACCCCATATGCATCACTTCTTTTAAAATAAAAATTGACTGGGCACGGTTTCTCACATCTGCAACCCCAGTGCTTTGGGAGGCTGAGTCGGGAAAATCACTTGAGGCCAGGAGTTTGAGACCAGCCTGGGAAACATAGCAAGACCCTGTGTCTACAAAACATAAAAAAAATTAGCCAGGTGTAGTGGTGTGTGCCTATAGTTTCAGCTACTCAGGAGGCAAAGGCAGGAGGATTGCTTGAGCCCAGGAGATCGAGGCTGCAGTGAGCTATGATTATGCCACTGTTCTCCAGCCTGGGTGACAGAATGAGACTCTGTCTCTAAATAAGTAAATTAAATAAAAATTAATTTTAAAAGTTTGCCTCTGGATTTTCTCAGAAAGCCAATAGGAAGGTAAAAATATTAAATTTTATACAAATTAAACAAAAATGATTTAATGATTCAAATTTTTGAAGTAAATGTTTAATAAAATGAGAAAATATTTTTTAATATTCTCCTAATATAGTAAAAAAAAAAAACAACAAAACTCTAAGTTGCAACCCATTATTGGGCCAATGTCAATTTTTTCTTTTTTTGAGATAGGATCTTGCTCTGTCTCCCAGGCTGGAGTGCAGCGATCATAGTTCACTGCAGCCTTAATCTTCCAGGCTTAAGTGATCCTCCTACCTCAGCATCCCAAGTAGCTGGGACTATAGGCGTGCACCCCCACACCTGGCTGATTTTTTTTATTTTTAGTTGAGATGAGGTCTTGCTATGTTGCCCAGGCTGGTCTCAAACTCCTGAGCTCAAGTAATCCTACCCACCTCTGCTTCCCAAAGTGCTAGGATTCCAGGTGTGAGCCACTGTGCCCAGCCAACTTTTTCTTTAAATGAGGTACAAAATATCAGAGTACCCTACATGTAGTAAAAGACGTAGTTTCTTTTTTAAAAAATAATTTTTATAATTTTTTATAGAGACAGAGTTTTGCTATGCTGTCAGACTGGTCTTGAACTCTTAGACTCAAGTGATCCTCCTGCTTTGGCCTCCCAAAGCATTGGGATTACAGGTGTGAGTCACCATGCCTGGCCAGAAGCGGTGTTTCATAGACTTATTTCAGTTATATGTATAGCGTACTGGGTTGCAAAATAAAAAGTGCTTCTTTTGTTTTTTTTGAGACGGAGTCTCGCTCTGTCGCCCAGGCTGGAGTGCAGTGGCATGATCTCGGCTCACTGCAAGCTCCACCTCCCGGGTTCACGCCATTCTCCTGCCTCAGCCTCCCGAGTAGCTGGGACTACAGGCGTCCGCCACCACGCCTGGCTAATTTTTTGTATTTTTAGTAGAGATGGGGTTTCACCGTGTTAGCCAGGATGGTCTCGATCTCCTGACCTCGTGATCCGCTCACCTCAGCCTCCCAAAGTGCTGGGATTACAGGTGTGAGCCACTGCGCCCGGCCAAAAGTACTTCTTAATAGGGGTTATAATCAAGAAAAGTTGGTAAGCTACTGCTCTAACATGGCAATTTTCTGGCTCAGTGTAAGAAAGCTGCTGGTCAGAGTTGAATTATTTTTCTTTTCAGAGAAAAGGAGAGAAACCATAAACAAAGGATAAAAATCCAGACACAGCAAATCAACTCCTTATTCATCTTTTTTTTTTTTTTTTTTTTCCAGACAGAGTCTCCCTCTGTCACCCAGGCTGGAGTGCAGTGGTGCGATCTCGGTTCACTGCAACCTTCGCCTCCTGGGTTCAGCCGATTCTCCTGCCTCAGCCTCCTGAGTAGCTGAGACTACAGGCACCCGCCATCAGGCCCGGATAATTTCTGTATTTTTGTAGAGATGGGGTTTCACCATGTTGGCCAGGCTGGTCTTGAACTCCTGACCTCAGGTGATCCGCCCGCCTTGGTCTCCCAAAGTGCCGGGATTACAGGCGTGAGCCACTGCGCCTGGCTTCCTTATTCATGTTGATGACACAACTCACAAAGCTGTTTTTTTATTCAGTGGCTTTGCTTTTTAAGGCTCAATATTCTCACTACCAACTGCAAGATAAAAGACAACTTTTTGGGAATTTGCCCCCCACACCATACCTGGTGGATCTGGAAGACTGAGACAAGCGCGGCGTGCAGGTAATCATTCTGAGGCTGTTTGGTGTAAAACACTTGGATCGGATGCTGCCGACCCTCTAGGTAGAGGACGGGGGCGCCATTGAAATACTGAGAGAACAGGTCCACATCCATCGTAGCTGACATCACAATCACCTGCATGAAAGAACGAAGAGGACCAGAAGCAAACATTGGGACAGCCTTTCCATGTCCCTCTCAAGCCCCAAAAGCAGATGATTGAGGCCTGTGCCATCTCCATTAGAGCTGACTTTCTTCCAAGGCTCTGAGCAGAACAGGCAGAGGAGAACACCCTGCTAAAGAACACAGGCCAGGCCAGTTTCCTTTCCTTTTTTTTTTTTTTTTGAGATGGAGTTTCGCCGGGCACAGTGGCTCACGCCTGTAATCCCAGCACTTTGGGAGGCCGAGACGGGTGGATCACGAGGTCAGGAGATCGAGATCATCCTGGCTAACACGGTGAAACCCCGTCTCTACTAAAAATACAAAAAATTAGCTGGGCGTGGTGGCAGGTGCCTGTGAAAGGCGTGAACGCGGGAGGCGCAGCTTGCAGTGAGCCGAGATCGCACCACTGCACTCCAGCCTGGGCAACAGAGTGAGACTCCGTCTCAAAAAAAAAAAAAATCGAGACGGAGTTTCACTGTTGTCGCCCAGGCTGGTGTGCAGTGGCGCGATCTCAGCTCATTGCAACTTCCGCCTCCCAGGTTCAAGTGACTCCTGCCTCAGCCTCCCAAGTAGCTGGAACTACAGGCACACACCACCATGCCCACCTCATTTCTCATATTTTTAGTAGAGACAGGGTTTCACCATGTTGGCCCAGGTTAGTCTCGAACTCCTGACCTCAGGTGATCCACCCGCCTCGGGCTTCCAAAGTGCTGGGATTACAGGAGTGAGCCCCCACGCCCGGCCAGGCCTGTTTCCTTCTGTGTGTTATGCGTACTTTCAGAGGAAGTTTCCCTAGTTCCTTTCTCCTCTTCTGTGCGGCTTTCACCACTCCAAAGAGCACATCTGTGTGGATAGTCCGTTCGTGAGCTTCATCCAAAATGACACAGCTGTACTTCCGAAGCAAAGAGTCTGAAATTGCTTCGCGCAGAAGCATGCCGTCTGTCAGAAACTTGATCCTGGTGTCGTCTGAGGTGACATCATCAAAGCGCACTGTATAGCCGACCTGTGCAGAGAAACAACTTATTCGGTCATCAAACATTTCTTGAGCGCCTGCTGCGTCCAGCACTAAGTTGGGCGCTCGCACCACCACAGTGAACAAGACCAACACCAACCCTTCCTACTCCCTTGGGGGGCATGCAGTCTAGCTGGGAGAGACCATGGTCAAGTTTACTTCAACTGCAATTAATGTAACTATTACAAGGAATATTTAAAATTAACCTTCTAGCTCAAGCTATTTAATAATTTCATGTGGGCCGGGCGCGGTGGCTCACACCTGTAATCCCAGCACTTTGGGAGGCCGAGGCAAGTGGATCATGAGGTCAGGAGTTTGAGACCAGCCTGACCAACATGGTGAAACCCCGTCTCTACTAAAAAATACAAAAATTAGCCGGGCGTGGTGGCGGCTGCCTGTAATCCCAGCTACTCCGGAGGCTGAGGCGGGAGAATCGCTTGAACCCAGGAGGCGGAGGTTGCAGTGAGCCGCGATTGTGCCACTGTACTCCAGTCTGGGTGACAGCGCGAGACAGTCTCAAAATAAAATAAATAAATAAATAAAAAAGTTTCATGTGAAGTTATGTACAGATATGAAAAGATGTCTAAAATATTTTTAAGTGAAATGAGTACACACACACAAATCTGTCTTATATACAGTTCTGAGACTCACTCTCAATACTCACATATACACTGGCATAATGCTTACAATGTTTCTAGAAAGACATATAGATAAGAGAGTTAACAGAGGTTACTGAAGGCTTAAGATGTTCAAAGAAAACAACTAATTTATCCAACTTGACAACAGATTTTGAAAGCAAAGCACATGGGACCAATAGAGCCCCTCATCTCTCAGGAGCTTGTAAAGAACTCTCGGAAGAATAGGCAAGAAAGCAGCTCATTATGTAAAAGGAGTCTTGTTTAGAAAAATAAAAGGCAGCGGGCATGGTGGGAGAACTGTTTAGTCAAGAAGTGTTAAGAGTAAAGAAGGAACCAGGTACCAGCTTCCCGAGTTCAGTTCTCTTCTCGTCTGAGACTCTAGTAGCAAGAGAGATGGCAGCTACTCGACGAGGCTGGGTCACAGCAATGATGCCCTGGCGGCTGATCCCTCCTTCATACAGGTACTGAGGGATCTGAGTTGTCTTCCCAGAGCCAGTTTCCCCTAGGAGAGAGGGAAAAAAAAAAAAAAGGCTCATTGAAATGCAAATTAGGGCTGGGCGCCAGGGCTGGCACCTATAATCTCAGTACTTTGGGAGGCCGAGGTAGGAGGCTGTCTTGAGCCTAGGAGTTCAAGATCAGCCTGGGCAACACAGCAAGACCCTGTCTCAACAACAACAATTAGCCAGGTGTGGTTGCATGTGCCTGTAGTCCCAGCAACTAGGGAGGCTGAGACAGAAGGCCCAGGAGAGGCCCAGGAGTTCAAGGTTACAGTAAGCCATGATTGTGCCACTGCATGCCAGCCTGGGAGATAGTGTGAGACAATGTCTGGAAAGAAAAAAAAAAAGAAAAATAAATGCAAATTGGCTGGGCACAGTGGCTCATTCCTGTGATCCTAGCATGTCGGGAGGCCAAGGGAGGAGGATCACTTGAGCCCAGGAGTTGTCTCTAAAAAAATACAAAATTAGTTGGACGTGGTGGTGCACGCCTGTGGTCCCAGCTACTCTGAAGGCTGAGGTGGGCATATTGCGTGAGCCAGGGAGGTCCAGGCTGCAGTGAGCCATGATCACACCACTACACTCCAGCATGGGCAACAGAATGAGACCCTGTCTTAGAAAAACAACAACAACAAAAAGCAAATTGATATAAATTTCACCAAACAAACAGCTCAAAGTCAGAAGTAAAAGATAAAATACTCTGAGTTGGTAAAGCCTCAGGAGAACGGGCATTCAGGTACGTGTACTGCTGGCGAAGTTAGTTGGCTAATTGGTATTATTTCTTAGGAGGCCAAATTATGTTTTTTAAATCTTTAAAATGTTTATATCCTTTGACCTGCAATTTTGCTTGCAGAAATTGATTCTAAGAAAATAAGTAAACTTGTGTATAAAGATACAGCTTCGAAGAGATTTTATTCAATTTTGCTCCTGACAGAAAAAAACTGGAAACGATATAAATGTTCAAAAGGTAATTTACATAGTTAAAATATAAAATAAAATAATTTACATAGTTAAAATATAAAATAAAATACAACTGTTACATAGATTTCCGCATACTGATGGACATGCAGAGACATCCATTCATGCACTGCTGCCTTCAACTCCTGGCCACTCCCCAGCCTGCTGCCTCCCTTCAACCCCTCTGCCTCTGCCCACACTATGGGCAGAGCATCTGCCCTCACACTGCCTGCCTGGCAAACTCTAAGATGAGTCAGGCCTCAGACACGCTCTCCTGGCTGCAGAGGTGGCCCTCCTCTGGGCTCCAGAGAGCCTTGTTCATCTCTCTTTCAGCGCTGACCATCCTGCGTTGTACAAAAGCGTTTAAATGTGTCCATCCTCCCACAACACCAGAAGCTCCCGGGGGGGGGGGGCAGTGCTCTGCAAGTCCCTCACAGGTACCTGAGTATCTTGCATACAATAAGCACGCAGTAAATGTTATTTCCTGCCTTGTGTGAGTTCCTTTAATAGTGCCTGATTAGAGCAAAAAACTCAGCAAATCTGCGCATCCTTCCCCTCCCTCCAGTTATCACCAGGCCTCTCTGACCTCACAGAGTCCTCCAGTCCCATTATTTGTGGGGTATTTTTCCCGTCAGTCTGTCAGCCCCCTCTGACTGCTCATCCTTCCTGACCCAGACAAGAATCAGACTAAGAATTTGATTATTCTGCAATCTTCCTGCTGAATCCACTAGGCAAAATCCCAAACTTGAATTAATGTCTCTGTCCATCTTTCCTGCTCCTGTACCAGGGCAACTGAGTGTTGCTAAAGTAAAATACAAAATGCTTGGCACCAGAAGTGTTGTGAACTTTGGATGCTTTCAAGTTTTGTAATATTCCCATTATACTTACTGGCTGAGCATTTTAATTGTGAAAATCTGAAGTCCTAAATGCTCCCAAATCCAAAACTTTTTGAGCACCCGACATGATGCTCAAAGGAGATGCTCCTTGGAGCCCCCTCTGGATTTTGGATTTTCAGATTTGGGATGTTCAACCTATAATTTGGTTGTGCAGAAGCAAACCTGAGTTTATAGTGTAGCCGAAATGCACCTAGGCACCAGTACTACCAGGATCTGTTTTCTTGTTTTTGCAGCCTGTCTTGTCTCCATCCTCCCCAAGGGCCCACTTGAAGCCCAGTGACTCCCATTCTGAGCAGGGCTCCTGAACCTGTCTCACAGAAGTGGGGTTCTAAAATGTGATCATCTCCCTACCTGCCCCTACAAGCCCTTCTGCAGTGCACCGTCCTTACATCCATTCTCTAGCCCTGCAGCCTCTTAGCCTTCTTCCTCTTCCAGACCAGCCCTGCATCTAGCGCTTGTGGCCAACCTCCCCGCTTCCCCACACCTCCTGATCTTTGCTCCATTAGCTCGATTCTATCTTCAGCCTCCCTCCCTATTGAGTTCTTCCCCTCAACCTCTGAATACAGACGGTCCCTGCCTTAGAACTGCTCGACTTCAGGATGGAGCAAAAGTCAAAACCATACAGTAGCAACTGTTCTTTTGAGTACCCACACAACTGTTTGTCACTTTCAGTATGGTATTTAATAAATTACATGAAATATTCAAGACTATTATAAAATAGGCTTTCTGTTAGATGATATCACCAAACCATAGGCTAATGTACATGTTCCGAGCACACCGAAGGCAGGCTGCACATATTCAATGCATTTCCAACTTAGGATATTTTCAACTTATGAGGATGGGTGGGTTCGTCCACACATAACCCCGTTCTAAATTGAGCAGCATCTGTAAAGTTCCTCTCAGCTTCCCTCCTTTTTCTCAAAACAGAAGCCTGCTCCCCCTGCTTTCAGCCCTCAGCTCAATGTCAAATCAGCTGTTACCCACAGAGCTTTGTTGAAATAGCTCTCCAAGGGATCCACGATCAATAGTGTCAGAGACTGTGAAA
This sequence comes from Papio anubis, assembly GCF_008728515.1. Lineage (NCBI taxonomy): Eukaryota > Metazoa > Chordata > Mammalia > Primates > Cercopithecidae > Papio > Papio anubis. The sequence goes on from NC_044992.1 coordinate 4,998,756, forward strand.
GTCGTGAAAAATTTTGTAAAAGGAAATTTATGCAAGAAATGTTTCACAATTTAAAAGTGATTACGCTTCCTGAATGCTTTATAAAATGTCACTACAACTCTTAGCTGTACAACTTGCCTGCTTTGCAGCTAGGTTAAAACCTAGGACGCAAGGAGCTAAATGCTGAAATAAGCCAGCACTTCTTATCTGCACTTCTGTCTAAGTCCTAGCTCTACACCTAGCGCATAATTAAAATCCCAAACTTACCAAGGTTTTCAACAAAGCTAAAGCTAAAGGTTGCTAAAAGTTAACAATGTAACATGCATTTAAAACTGATGAAGAAGCAGTTTATGTGCAAGGTGTGTAAGGAAAGTAAAATACACTTTTGGCAAAAAGATTATAAGGAGGGATAAGAATGTACATTTTTACCTATTTTAAAAGTTTAAAGAATTGTTTTGAGGGGGCCCAGCGCGGGGGCTCACGCCTGTTTCTATATCAACCAATCAGGCCCGAGTAAAAAGCGCTGCTAAAAAAACTTAAAAAAAAAGGCTAAAAAGCTAAGGGAGTACCAAAACAACCAAATGGACTCTTGGTTTGAAAACAAAATCATAGCACGCGTCATCCCATTCCTGGGCTCTCTCCTAATACTATGCCTGGGACTAATATTCTTTTTTGTTTGTTTGAGATGGAGACTGGCTTTGTCACCCAGGCTGGAGTGCAGTGGTGCCATCTCGGCTCACTCCAAGCTCCGCCTCCCGGGTTCAAGCCATTCTCCTGCCTCAGCCTCCCGAGTAGCTGGGACTACAGGCGCCCGCCACCTCGCCCGGCTAGTTTTTTGTATTTTTAGTAGAGAAGGGGTTTCATGGTGTTAGCCAGGATGGTCTCGATCTCCTGACCTTGTGATCCACCCGTCTGGGCCTCCCAAAGTGCTGGGATACAGGCGTGAGCCACCGCGCCCGGCCAAGGGACTAATGTTCTTACCCTGCCTAATTAACCTTTTTCAAAGATTTTTAACTGACAGGATCATGGCCATTTCACAAACAAACTCCCCAAAAACATCTACAGATGGCATTGCTCCTACAGTCAACCTGAGGCCAGGAAACTCTCCGTCCCCTCGTTAACAGGAAGTAGCCAGAAAGACCATGCCGTCCCTCCTCCTTTTTATAACTGAAGGGTCTGGATTGACAGAGCAGGAGCATCACCATCTTGGACAAGCCCCTCATTCAAAAGTTCACCTTAAAAAACCGCCTAAATCCAAAGGGCATCAGCGTAATGGCTAAGGTCAGCACGACCATAGACCACAAATAACATCTCCAATCAGAAACATTCCGAACTCATCCCCGACCAGACACATGTCAGCCCCAAGATAACCTGGCTCTGACCGAGAAAAGTTAGCCGGGAGATAACCCCCCTCCGGGCCGGAAAGATTCTGCTCCAAGACAACCTCCCCTCCTCCCAAAGAGAGTCCAATCCCGCCAAAAACTTCTCCACACCTATAAACATTCCAAGCTTGTGATAAGGGCCCTCACCCTAAAACCAATATATACTCTTAAGTCTGTAAGAGAAAGGGCTCCTGACCGAACTCGGCCAGGAGCGCCTCTCAGGTTTTAACTAAAGAAAACCCGTCTTTAATTGCCAGCCGCGTTTCGTGTTTCTTTCCTTTTTCTTTAACTCTTACAAATAGCTCACATCCAAATCCAGTGGGCATCACATCCAAGTCCAGTGAAACTGGACTGGACTGCTGCATCTGCTCACTCTGTATTCCTTTGACTAGCAGCACTCATGGGTCTCCTTCCCCTTTTTGGCTGCTCATCCTTTGCGTCCTTCAGTATCTCCTCTAACACGTGGGGGATGAAAGCCCCTTGAAATCAGTCCCTGCCCAACAACTCTGCCTGTTTTCATGCACCAGAAACTACACCTTCCCTTTCCACCGGAATGTGTTCAGGTTCCCATCTCTCAAAAGACTTTCTCTCCTGCCTAGAACGCCCTCCCTCCCACACGACCTCCCCAGCCACCTCCTCACAAACTGGGTCAGATCCACTCTCCTAAGCCCCGCAAGCCCCCGGTACGTGTCTCTATCCTTTTACACGGAAGGTGAGTCTTTGCCTACACACGTCGGTCACTCTCACCGGGCTGTCCAGCGCCTCCAGGGCAGGGCTGCCGGACCCTTCTTCGAGGCCCCTCTCCAGGTCTGGCCCAGAAAAGGTATTCAGGTTTGTTGAAACCAAGAACGAAAGGGATTGAGAGGCATGTAAGAAAAACTGCTTTAGCTAAGCCACGGACGAAGTGCAAGGAAGAGCCCGCCGGCGCGGCCACTCACCGATGAGGACCGCGTTGTCCAGGTTTCGGAGCTGGGCCAACAGTTGTCCCCGCGCCTGGAAGATGGGCAGACTCCGGCGCTGCAGCTCCACAGCTTCAGGGTAGGGACTGGCCAAGGGCTGGGCCAGGGGCGGCTGCTGCCTCCGGCCTCCTCCTCCACCTCTGCCGCCGCTGCCCGCAGTCAGCAGCATCACCACTTGCCTCCCAGGAGGGAAGGACCCAGAGCGGCTCGGAGGCCCAGAGCCCGGCCTGAATCTCTTGGCCGGCGGGAAGCCCGCCTCCTCCGGCATGTCGGGAGGGCACCGCAGCAGGAGGCGCAAGCGCCGGCAGCTCCTGCCCCCTCTCAGGTGCAGACAGCAGGCGCGCACCGCCCCTTCCTCGCCACGTGCTGGCGGCTCCCGGCGACCACCGATGACATCACGGCCGCTCCAGCCTTTCGAAAAGGGACTGCAACTCCCAGCATGCATTGGGGGCTTGGGAAGGCTTTCACTTCCTGGGGGTGGGAAAAGCAGGGCCTGAGGTACAACCAAGAAAAGGCCCGGAGCTACAACCGCGAAACACAGGGTGTACGGTTCCGTGGGACTGTAGTCTTGGTTAACGAGGGTTTTCTCGTTGTTTTGTTTTAGTAGCGTTACTTCTTTTCAGTAAACACGCGTTTTTTCCTTCTCTGTCCAAATCACAGTCACTCTTCAAGAAAAGTACTTAATTCTGTAAAATCAATGAGAAGCACAAATGTGCATTGTCCAATCCTCTAAACAACTTGTAAGTTTTGTGGTAGATACTGGTTATTAGATTATTTCTAATTTACAGATAAAGAAATTGAGTCATCTGAGATTATTCAGATGTCCCCAAGTCATAGATTTGTGATCATCTTGTGTTACAGAAAGGAAAACCAATTCTATGATATACATGAATTTAACTCAGAAAATGACTATGCCAGAGGATGTGGTCGCCTCCAGTAATACAAGCAGAGGACGGAGGGAGTTCAATGAAACTAAAATTGTCTTTTATCTTTCCTTTCCCCCAACCATTCCAGCCAGACTCTCACGTTCTCTACATGGCTGTGCAACCCCATCATAGACACTTCAATGAAGATTCAGAACTGCAGCAAAAAAAGTAGGATTATAACTAGTTCTTCCTTCCCCTCCTAAAAATTCTTAGACGATTTGCTAATTTACCAGGAGAATGCCAAGTAGCTGTTTGCTCTTACAGGAAATGTGATTTCCAGAGTACACCGTAGGCTTCAGCTCATGTGAAGGGCATCTTCTGAAGCGCGTTTCCATGAAACTCACCCTGTATGTGAACCTGTTAAAAAATCTCCCTTCCCATGATTCGTGAGAGAGCTAGTCTAAAAACAAAAACTTCCCCTTTCCTCCAGGTCGGAGATAATTTTCCTCTAGTTGCTGACAGTTTGGTGACCAGGCATTACTGAAAATGTGCACGTTGAACCAGCAGCAGATTTGTGTTTAAGAATAAACTGATAAATTTTCACTTCCTACCCTGAAATATTTAGAAAGGCAAGCCAAAACTACAAGGGATAATAAATGTTAACTCTCAAATTATGGACCTTGAGTAAGTAAAGACATCCCAGTTCTTTTTCCCAGTGTGCTTTCCAGAGTAACTTAATGTAGGAGTCCAATGTTCCTAATGATGACAATAATTTAGGTAATATAAATGGGTGGACTTATTTCTTGATGAAGCACATGCCACCTCTAGATGCAGCCACTAATCATTTCTAGGCAATGGCTGTCATGTAGACCTATTATTGCCAGATCTTCCAGTTTTCTCAAGAAAAGCCAAAAGTGAAGATTTTTATCTGTCAATGTTAAATACAGGCTTAAACTAAAAAAAAAAAAAAAAAAAAAGCACATAGGTAGGTAACCAATCTGCAGGTAACTCATCCATAATCTTCGGCCTAATGATCCAGCTATTTTGTAGCCTCAAAGCTAAGAGGACCAAAGAGTTGAAAAATTAAGTCCTATATATGCATCAAGCCATGTTGCCCACATTTCTCCCATTGGTAGACTGAAATCTGCTGTTTCTCCTAAAGAAGTCTCTTGGGGTTTAGCAGCTTTCATATTAGATACTGACAACCTAATAACTATTCAAAGAATATCCTGGTTCTTCCTCCAAAAGATGAAGTGTCAGATACATTTCATTTTTAACTTGTTTGGGATGGTCTGTGGACTTAGCTGGTCTGATCATGACCATACCAGCTGGTGGTCACCTTTGCTTTTCTGACCACCAAATCACGGCCCTTGATCATGTTCAGTTTCCCTCTATCCCATTTTCAGAGACAACCACAAGCTTCAGCAACTAGACTCAAGCTTGCATGCATACACTTTAATCCTTGTATAATTAAAAATACCAGATAATACTTTGCTGATCAATAAACAAAGGTATTTATTCAGCACCCATGTGCCAAGCACTGTGCTAGGCACTGTGGTGGATACAAAAATTAAGACATGGTCCCTGCCCTTAAGGAGCTTACATTCTCATGAGGGAGACAAGACTAATATACATGTACCAGCTAGGAACAGTACAAGACAATATATAATTTGGCGTAAGAATATGTCATACAGACTTGAAGCTTTATAGGGATTCAGAGACAGACAATAAAATTGGCCTTAGAGTCAAGATTTTTTGAGGAATCAGGAACAAGGCCAGGCCTGGAAGAACTGAAGAGACTTAAGTTGAGGTCCCTGTTAGGTAGAAGTGGAAGTAAAGTTAAGAAAAAAACAAGTATGCATATAATATAGGGGCTTACTAAGAAGTCACTGTGGATTTCTGAGCAGAGGAGTGACTTGATCATACAAGATTCAACAATTTTATTGCAAACTCATAAAATATGTTTAAGTAGTCTGGAGACATCCTACAGAACACAGAAAATAATGGCAGGATCATGACTAACAACATAGCTGGAACTCACCTGTCAAAGAAAAACAGCTACAACATAAAACCCTGGCAGGATAGATGACAATAGTTCTAGGAAGCCCATTACTCAACATGGCAATAGCTCCAATGCTTCCTTATTTTCAGAGGCCCCAGAGACAGAGGGTTTCATTATCCAGACCCAGGACTTGAGTGTTCTGCTTCTAGAGACTACACAAGAGGTATGAAAGATAAGAGGACATACAAGAGTGACACAGAAAAAAACAAGCGGAAGAGAGAAACAAATAGAAATCCATACTGGAAAAAACGCACCGAAATGTATATAAAATGTATCTCCTAAGGAGATGCAATTTGTATGTCCATTTATTTTTAAATGAACGTATACCGTATTTCCATAACAAACAAACAAAAAACACTATGCTTTAGTCAAGTGTGCTTTTCAGTATGACTGGAAGAATCCAGGAATCCCTCAAATTATGTGTAAGGTTAGTTGGTCACAAAATTCCATCTGTCAAATCTCACTTTTAGTTTATTTGCATTGGGAAACGGAAGTGTGTTCTGGAAGAACTAAGATTGAGAGGTAAATTGGGGGGAAAGTAAGGACTTTTCCTTATGTCCATTCCAGCACAGGTATCCTCTCAAGCAACACAGGGCTAGGCATGGTGGTTGTAGGGCTGGCCAAACTGATGAGAGGTGACACTGCTCAGGACACAGTGTAGTCGCACAGCAGGGCATCCTACCACTGGGAACTTGCACCCTATAAAATCAGAGAAACCAAAAAACCCTGTAACTGCCTGCCTTTAGGCTGTATATTCAAAACGTATTTCCTGTTTTACCCAGTCATTAACGTATACAGATATTCCCTACTTAAATGAACAGTGAGTGAATAGATTTTAGGATCAGCATTTTACCACAAAAATGCCATTCATTGCATAACTCCAACTCAGGGAGAACAAATAAAACTAGAGAAACTCATTTCTAGCCCAAAAACAATTTAAAAAAAACAAAAAACAAAACAAACGTCACTGATAAAGCATTCTTGAGCAAAAACAAGAGGATAAAACTTAAGAATCCCGTAAGGATTATACATGCTAAGACTGGCTTTTAAACTTTAAAAACCTTTTTTAAACTGCTTAAAGAAAAAGCAGTCCCATAGACCCAGGTTCCATAAAATTGCAACAATCATATTCAAAGTTACTAGCAACATGTAAAATACTTAAATTCCATTAGTTATGCAATTCCATTTAAAGACATTAAAACACTTTTCACTTCAAAAACAATCTGAAAATTCCTATTTAGGATGTCCGTTATGTTTAAGCCTATATCTGTCTGTCTTTCTGAGGACAATCTCACATTCTGGAAAGCTACCCCTTAACGAAGGTTGAACTACTACTAACAGTCCACTTTTGGGAAAGGGACTGTTGCATACACACTGTTAATGAAAGCTGTTTGGAATCATCTCTTTCCTAGCGGTGCTCTTCCAGGTTCTGTGAGTTACTTAAGCAGTGTGAATGCAAACCTGCTGAGACTCAGGGAAGACTTAATACTTAGGGGAGGTATTTATTGAACCACAGCATTAAGTGTCTACTTCTGCGGACCCTGTCTTAAGTTCTACCTGATTGGGAAGGTAATCTAGGTACTTGGTTCTGAAAAGGTTCTTGAATTTTCATGAAGCAAATCACTAATGTTACCTAGCCAAAGACCCTGGAAGAACATGTGCCTGGCTAACTGGTATCGGTTCATCTGGCTCCAAAGTCAACATTCTAACTTGTTTTCTAAATCGAATGAAAATCTGAGACCCTGTCTCTATTTTTTTGTAATTAAAAAAAAAAAGGCAAAAAAAATTTTTTAAAAAGGTTGGGTGGCTCATGCCTGTAATCCTAGCACTTTGGGAGGCTGAGGTGGGAGGATTGCTTGAGTCCAGGAGTTCAAGACCAGCCTGGGCAACACAGTGAGACCCCATCTCTATTAAAAAAAATCTTTTTTGGCCGGGCGCGGTGGCTCATGCCTGTAATCCCAGCACTTTGGGAGGCCGAGACGGGCGGATCACGAGGTCAGGAGATCGAGACCATCCTGGCTAACACGGTGAAACCCCGTCTCTACTAAAAATACAAAAAATAGCCGGGCGAGGTGGCGGGCGCCTGTAGTCCCAGCTACTCGGGAGGCTGAGGCAGGAGAATGGCGTAAACCTGGGAGGCGGAGCTTGCAGTGAGCTGAGATCCGGCCACTGCACTCCAGCCCGGGCTACAGAGCAAGACTCCGTCTCAAAAAAAAAAAAAAAAAAAAAAAAAAAAAATTTTTAATTAAAACTTTTTTAAAAAGAAAAGAAAAAAAAAAGTCCAATGAAAATCTTCCTAGTTTTCCAAAAATGTGGCCCTTAGCAATCTTTCCCTGGATACTTCTTAATGGAGAAATGTAAGCAAAGCAAATAAGATGCCACATTAGCTTACAGCTGACTTTCCTATAGCTGAATTCCTACTGCTACAAGAAGCATCCTCCCTCCTTTTTTTCCACGTTGTCTGACAGTTTTGCAAAACCCAGATGGAAACAACCTATCCAGATGACAGAAATAAATCATCTTCCTGGTGAATCTTGCATTCTGAATTAGTAAGATGTACACAACCACAGCATGACAGCCACGTATTTCCAATCCTGAAATGAAATCCAGTTAAAAGTTGTGAAGACACAGAAGAACAGCTGTGTAAACTGTTCTGAGCTCAGATCTACGCAGGAGAGCTACAATACATTATCAGAATTTAAAAGATCACACACAAAAGCTTTAATACAGTGAGAGAAAAATGGAATTCAGTTTTATTTTGTCCTCTCTGAAACTTCCATTTACACCATGGCCTCATCTATCAAGAGGAAGAAAAGGCCCTGCCTTATACCATAAAAATCAAGTACTCATGTACTTGTTGGAGGTGGCAGGATATTTGTTTCTCCAGTTTTTTGGCTCTGAGAAATTACACTTTCAGTACCAGCGTAGTGAGGAACCACTGGCAAACTGTTGGAAATGTCTTCTGGATTAGTCAGTGTACCATTTCATAAAGTGCTTCTGGAGTTAAAATCTGCCAAGCTGTCAAAAGTGTCCACACTTTTGCAACAAAGGATAAAAGAATCCCAGTGGGTATCACTGAGTCCTTCCCAGCTGGGTCTCATTATTGGCACTGCTGCTTTAACCTCCAAGGCGCTGGCCCTCACCCCAGGCGAAGCCTCCTGGCCGTTCTTCAGGTAGTGGATTGTAATTTGGATCCTCATCTGGTGTATCAAAAATAGCTTTCCTAAAAGACAGGCAACAGATATAATTTGGTCCCAGAGTCATCTCAGGTCCAAAGTACTACAAGGTCAGTTCAGGTCCCACAGGGTTTCCACCCATAGGTAAACACTACACCCGCCTGCCAATTAAACAGTCAACGTATTGTAAGAGCATCTATAATTATTAACATTTACATTAGCTTTTATCTTTCACTGATTTTTACTAGAAAAGCAACCCAAATCATAGTAATTATAGAGAAGGAGAAAACAAGAGATTAACAAAATATCCTAAATTCCCAGAGGTAACTATTGTCAATGTTTCAGTTACTCTTTGGGAACTTTTACATTATGTAATTTTACAAAAGTTAGATCACACTACTTTTGTAAGCTGACTTTCACATATTTATCATTAATGTCTCCCCATAACCAAGGTATCACCCAAGTGTCCATCAACAGGTGAATGAACAAAATACAGTACATACATATTACAGAATTTTTTTTTTTTTTTGAGATGGGGTCTCGCTCTGTTGCCCAGGCTGGAGTGCCGTGGTGCGATCTCGGCTCACTGCAACCTCTACCTCCTGGGTTCAAGCAATTCTCCTGCCTCAATCTCCCGAGTAGCTGGGATTACAGACACCCGCCACCATGCCCAACTAATTTTTGTATTTTTAGGAGGGACGAGGTTTCATCATGTTGGCCAGACTGGTCTCGAACTCCTGAACTCAGGTGATCTGCCCACCTCGGCGTCCCAAAATGCTGGGATTACAGGCATGAGCTACTGTACCTGGTCAACATGGTAAAACCCCGTCTCTACCAAAAATACAAAAATTAGCCTGGCACGGTGGCGCATGCCTGTAATCCCAGCTACTACTCAGGAGGCTGAGGCAGGAGAATCGCTTGAACCTGGGAGGAACAGGTTACAGTGAGCTGAGATTGCTCCATTGCACTCCAGCCTGGCAACAGAGCAAGACTGTCTCAAAAAAAAAAAAGGAAGGAAATTCAGACACATGGTACAACATAGATGAACCTTGAGGACTTTACACTAAATGAAATATGAAATAAGCCAGACAAAAAAGGACAAATATTGTATGATTCCACTTATGAGGTACATAGAGTAGTCAAATTCAGAGAAACAAAATAGAATGGTGGTGGCTGGGGTGGCGAGTTGTTTAATGAGTACAGAGTTGCAGTTCTGCAGGATGAAGAGAGTTCTATGGATGGTGGTGATGACAGCAAAATAGTATGAATATACTTAATGCCACTGAACATTTAAAATGAGTTAAGATGGTGAATTTTATGTTAGGTATTATTTTACTACAAAAGTTTTAAAAAATTCACAAGGTATCCCAAGAAAAATTACTGCAGAACATAGGAGGGGATAGTAAATGTCCAAAAGACTCTCTAAGTACTAGGATGTAGTAATTCAAAACCTCACTAAAGAAGGAACCATTAAAGCAGCATCCTCAATTTGCACTTATATTTCTACTTGTAATCCCCCACAGTAGATAAAATTAGAAATGTATTTGAAAACTTCTAATTTATACTGGAGTCAGAAAAACTATACTTCAAAATGAGTTTTTAAAATTCTTACGAATTAACAATAAAAACAAACCAACAGAAAAAATGGGCAAAGGGCTGAATAGGCAATTCAAAAAGGAAATCCATGTGGTCAATAAACGTGAGAATGTTTGCTCTCACAATAATCAAAGGAAAGTACATTAGAAACTGAGATCCCGGCCAGGCGTGGTGGCTCATGCCTGTAATCCCAGCACTTTGGGAGGCTGATCACCTGAGGTCAGGAGTTCAAGACCAGCCTGACCAACATGGCGAAACCCCATCTCTACTAGAAATACAAAATTAGCCGGGTGTCGTAGCGCATGCCTGTAATCCCAGCTACTCAGGAGGCTGATGCAGGAGAATCGCTTGAACCCAGGAGGCGAAGGTTGCAGTGAGCCGAGGCTGAGCCTCTGAACTCAAGCCTGGGCAACAGAGTGAGAATCCGTAGCAATGACAACAAAAACAAAACTGAGACCCCTTCTACTGCCCAAACATTAGCAGGATGGGGGTGGGGGCACAGCCTGGTATAGGGAGTCAAGAGCCCCATCAGACCATGCACACATGGAGGTGGCCCGACGAGATGTTAGCCTGAGTAGGGTGGGGAGGCATCCCCGTAAGAGGGCAGCCTGGTCTGGGGAATCTGAGGGTGAGTGAGATGAGCAAGGCATCCATATGGGGCAGGTGGAGACTATCACAAAAGACTGGTTACATATGAGTGGTAATTAGGTAGGTAAAACATTAATCATAGTAAGAATCAGGTTAGGACAGATGGAAAGGGCAGATGGAAAGCAGTGGTACATTCACACAACCAAATAATACTCAGCAATAAAAAAGGAACAAATTACCAATAAATACAAGAACACAGATGAGTCTCAAAAACATTATGTTGAATGAGAGAAGCCTTTTACCAGAGTACATGCATACTGTACGATTCTACTCATGAAGCTGCACAACATGAAAAACTAATCTACAGAGGAACAAAATCAGAATAGCAATTGCTTCTTGGGGGACAGGTGCAATGACTGACAAGGAACGATATCAGGGAACGTTCTGATTGATGGTAATTTTCTGTCTTGATAGATACACAGAAGTGTGCATTTATAGAAACTCAGTTGACATACTCAAGATTTTGTTGCACATAAATACTGAACTCTAGTTACTGATATGCATACTCAAGTATACAAGGAATTAAGTATACATATAATGGCACATACATTTTGGATTGGAAAGCTAGATGTAGGGATAGGTGTGCAAAAAGAATAGGGAACTATTAATTACAGAATCTATGTGGTGGCTACATGAAGCTCACTCCAATTTTTTTCTGATTTCCTATAAGTTTGGAAATTTTCATAATAAAATACTGGAGGAAACAAATAGGAAAAAAGCTAGAACGAACCATGAGGTAGTACTAGAAATGGGAGTATAGTATAAACCCATGTTTTTAAAAATACATAGATCTAAAAATATACATTTGTATACATTATCATACATACATACATATAATTCCACTGCTCTGTTCACTGAGAGGATCTGGGAATAGCAACACTCCAATAGCAATGAGCACATCTAGCACCCAGATCTTGGCTTCTAAATACCATTCTCCACTTTAAAGGAACCAGGGCTCCTTGAAGAAACAGCTGATTCTAGGACTGGATCAAGGAGAGCACAGGATGAGCCTGGTATATCTTGTTGTGCCAGAAAACAATTGCAAAAAATAAAACAAAATAAAAAGTGGGCTGTAGTGGCTCACACCTGTAATCTCAGTGCTTTGGTAGGCCAAGAGACAGGAGGATCACCTGAGGACTGAAGTTTGAGACTAGTCTGGGCAACATAGAGAGACCTCGTCTCCACAAAAAAAAATATTTAAGAAAGAAAATAAGCAGAGGTTGGTGGTGTGCACCTGTAGTCCCAGCTACTCAGGAGGCTGAGGCGGGAAGATCACTTGAGCCCAGGGGTTTGAGTTAACAGTGTGCTATGATCATACCACTGCACTCCAGCCCGGACAATGGAGTGAGACCCTGTACTGCATATGTAATTTCCTGGAGGACTGAAATTGTTTCAAAACATTTTTTAAAAATCATAAACAATGAGACATCATCCTATAACTATTCAACTAGGAAAGGGTAAATGAAATGTCTCCCTTGTTTGATGAGGATGTGCAGAAATGAACAGTTATAAATGCTAGTTGAAATGTAAACTTGAACATCCATTCTGGAAGGCGTTTGGCAACAAAATAGCAATTCCACTTCTAGGAATTATCTTTTGAAAATAATCATGGATGTGTGCAGAGATTTAGCTACAAGGATATTCACCACTCCAATTATAGACGAGAAAACCAAGCACTAATGTCAATGTCCATCAATAAGGGATTAGTAACATTATGCCATATCCATACCATGGAATATCCCCTGTTATAATTTTATAACACTTTAGGATGGAAAAAACAATTCTGACATATTAAGTTTACAAGGTTACAAAAATTGTTTTTTGAGACAGGGTGCCACTCTGTCCCTCAGCCCAAAGTGCAGTGGTGCGATCTTGGCTCACTGCAGCCTCAACCCCTCTGGGCTCGAGCAATCCTTCCACCTCAACCTCTCAAGTAGCTGGGATTACAAGCATGTGCCACCATTTGCAGCTTTTGTAGATATGGGGTTTTGCCACGTTGCCCAGGCTGGTCTCAAACTCCTGAGCTCAAGTGATCCATCTGCCTTCGCCTCTCAAAGTGCTGGGATTACAGGAATGTGTTATGTTTTCCAGGCTGGAATGCAGTGGCTATGTTAAAGGCCTGGCCCAAGAAGAGCAGTGGCTATTCACAGGTGCAGTCATAGTGCACTATGGCCTTGACTGGCTCAGCGTTTTTTAGAAAGTACAGACAGTAAAGACTGAAGAATACACACTGAAAAGTTAACAATGATAGCCACTGCTATACCCAAGTGTGGACAATTTCACTTTCTTCTTTTTGCTTAACTAGTCTACAACAAACATTTTATAACAAAAACTCACATTTTACTTCTCAATTGAGCCCTTTTTAATATGGCATCTCCCAAGGATACCAAATTTCAGAGTAGAAAGAGGTCTCATAAATCAAAGTTCTACTGCACTCCAGCCTAGGTGACAGAACGAGACCCCATGTTTAAAAAAGAAAGAAAGAAAGAAAGAAAGAAAGAAATCAAAGTTCTACCTCAGGAAACTGAATTGCAAAACAGAAGGGACTTGCTCTATGGCTGGTCAGTGGGACAGCTACACCTGGTTTCCAGTCCAAAGCTATTTGCACTCTGCTTCACTTCTTATCTCAACCACCTGCTCGGCAGGCCACAAAGTCCACCATCAGAAACTTTCATCGGTTTTGCCCATTTTGCTACCTTACTTCACTAAACGTGGACAGTGGCTTTCATAAAACCAGCAGGCTCCTCCTGGAATAGGAAGTTCTAGTGGTCATCTGGAACAACGATTACCAGGTTACTCCCAAGATATCCTGAGCCTGTTAACCTTGCTCTTGCCACAACCCTGGCACTCTCTGCTCCTACCCAATCCAAGTGCTCTTCAACTGCAGCCAGACTGCTCAATCTGCAAATAGTTACTGACCTGAACTATGTGTACTAGGAGCTAGGGGAGCCGAAGAAAACACAGATCATGCCCTCTGTCCTGGTTTGCCTGTAAGAGTATGTAACCTGGTGTTAAAATACTCACAAAATAGATGGTGTTTTCAGAATTCTTATTCCACCAGGCTGATTGGGAAATACATCTTCCAAGAAAAAATAAATGTGTCCAACTGCAATACCTAGAGTCAAGCAGAAATAAAGGATGAGGGAGAGAATTAAAATTTAGATGGCAGGTAGACCTACCAACATAAATCGACTACATTTAGGATGAATGTCAACATAATTATTAAAAATTAATGAACTAATATTGTAGTATTTTACAATAGGTAATACATGAAGGCCAAACAGAATAAACATGCAAAATAGTGGTAAAATACTTTTACAGGTAAAATGACTTAAAAAATAGTGAGAAGAGCCTTACCCAAAAGGTCCACAATGATTGAGTTCCCCAACAACAAGGAAAAGCCCATGAGCACCCAGGGCAGAAAGGGGGCCTGGAAGTTGAGAAGGCCAAAGAAGTTCATGCGGACATAGGGGTTCCTTCGGCTCCACACGTAGACGAGCATTATTGTAAAGGCCTGGCCCAAGAAAACTAAGCTCACAAACAGACCAAAAAGCTAGCAAATGACATTAAGGAAAATATCAACATGAAAAGTTTAATAGGGAAGACTGAGCAGGAGAACTAAAGATTGTGTTCTAACAAAAGTTTGAATTGGAAAAGTCAAGTTGTTACATCTTTAGAACAGAAGGAAAAAAACCCAGAAAATAATTACCCAGAGCAATCAGGCAAAAATCTGCTTAGGCTAAATTATTGAGATTTACAGCTACTTCAAACAAATAATTCTGCTTTCGTGAAGTTCTTGCCTCTTTGGAAAATGTGTTAATTCTTCGTTCAATAATTATATTAAAGCTTGCTCACGATTAGCACCTTTACAGAGGTGAATAAAGCTAGCTGGAATAAAACCATCTTGTCGGACCGTACCATATCTAAGTCTATTGTATAGATGAAAATTCTTTTTCTGAAAAATAATTTATTGGTTTTGAAAGCCACCAAGTAAATGTCTTACCAACTTAGTTTAAAAGTGAAGTACGCCAAGCAGCAACGATATAACTGAGATGCTTAACAGGAACCCACCTGGGTTAAAAGTTCCTGTGACTTGCTCTTCCTGTCCGACTGCTAGGCTTGGAAACTTGTCACAGAAAATGTGCTGTAAAATAAATGATAGCGCCCTGAAGCTAAGATCTGGAGATCTACTTTTATCTGTTTGTTCCGAATATCTAGAGAATTGTGGGAGACAGATGACAAGTTTTAGGAAGAGCCAGGGTGTTCTTCAACATTTTCCCGTAGGTTTTCTATTTGTTGAAGGATACGGTCATTAAGAATCCACCAAAAAGGAACATAAATACAAAGTCTGCTGTCCGACCTCGGAAAGAGCCTTCTTCTAGCATTCGACAGTAACGATATCTTAAGTTCCAAGTTAAGAAAATATTCAGCACACGAATATGAACAAAGTAAAAACTTAATGTTATCTTGTAAGTACACTTGGATTCCATATTATTTGTAAGAAGTCAAGTCTTCATTTGTGTAAGAATGTTTGAGTGGTAATGTGATTACTCTTTTACCAAGCATTTTAGAAAAGGTCAAGACCAGCATCATTTTTAACAAACTGTCCCTGGCTGGGAACTAATACAGATGACACACAGACCACAGACATGCTTTCAGTCCCCTATCCTTTTTTTTTTTTTTTTCCTTTCGAGACAGAGTCTCGCTCTGTCATCCAGGCAGGAGTGCAATGGCACAATCTCGGCTCACTGCAAGCTCTGCCTGCCAGATTCAAGCGATTCTCCTGCCTCAGCCTCCTGAGTAGCTGGGATTACAGTTGTGCACCACCACACCAGGCTAATTTTTGTAGTACAGAGCGGGTTTCACCACGTTGACCAGGCTGGTCTCAAACTCCTGACCTCGTGATCCACCCACCTTGGCCTCCCCAGGTGCTGGGATTACAGGTGTGAGCCACCACACCCGGCCCTCCAGTCCCCTACTAAACCTTTAAAAATTTGTATTGTCTTTCCTGTGCTCAGCCACACCTTAATCTGCACCATCTTTGCTTCTCCACGTCCTAACTTGGAAGAAATCCGCAGCAAGAAGCCTTGTGTGCTAAACTACTTTTCCAGGCCTGGCAGGTTGAGCACCTCAGTCAATAAAGATGAATCATGAGGAGAAAAAACTTTACTGGAAACTTCTCAGAACGATATACTACACAGGACTTAAAATGGATTCCTGCCATCCTCGGGAAGGAATGCAGCTGCAGATGAGCTGAACTGTAACTCCCTCTTCATACAGAGGGCAGGGGTGGAGGAGGAATGCCCTGCTCTGTGGCCCCAATTGCCACTGGATCAGAGCTGGGGTTTTCCTTTCAACAAACCGGAACTTGACAAGCCCAGCAGACACAATCACTGTCTTTCAGCCAGTAGTTCCAGCAACCACGACCCAAGGAGATCTCAAGTTTCCACTCCTCATGAACCCACTCCAAAACTTATGCCCAAATTCTGCTAAATTATCATTGTATTCAGGTTGTTTTACCGCTTTGTACCTGTTGGTGTTACTGTGGAGGTATGCCTCAAATCAATTCTCCCCTCCCTTGATCAGATTTGTAAGTAACAAAAAAGCAGAGGTGCTATCTTTTTATGGTTAAAGCCTCCCATTTGAACAAACAGTGACCTACAAACATTTTCAAAACATTACTACCTAACCAACTACTTTATGTACCACCGACCCAGAAATTACAGCTAAGATGGTACCAAAAACAAATAACAGGATTAAAAGTTTCAACTTAATTTTTTACTTCCTAAGAAAACAAAGTTTTGATGCTGACCCCATTTAATAAAGGATACAGAAAAATCATGTTAAATAAAAAATTGAATCCGACTGGCCCAAAAAATAAGAAATTGGTGATTAATCTCCATATCTGTTAAAAAAAAATCAAGAGAAAGATGTATTAAGTAAAATAAATTACCAGGAAACAGTTCCATATTAATACAAAAGATACATCCTATGACTGCGATGGTTGAGAAGCCTTGGACAGAGTGATATTCTGTTCTGAAACAAAAACAGGGGCACATAATCTGATGTTAGATTTTTTTTTTTTTGCTGCTTTTAGTTCAAAGTCTGAAAGACATCATTGTGACTGTGACATTTATAATAATAGGACAGAAAATTTTAAATTGTGATCATCTTATCGAGAAAGTTTGGTAGGAAGGCTAGGTTAATTTGCCGAACAGAAAACAGTGCTTTCGTGTGTAGTATCATCATATAATAAATAGAACTGACATACCAGAGAAAAA
This sequence comes from Papio anubis, assembly GCF_008728515.1. Lineage (NCBI taxonomy): Eukaryota > Metazoa > Chordata > Mammalia > Primates > Cercopithecidae > Papio > Papio anubis. The sequence continues at coordinate 5,015,705 of NC_044992.1, forward strand.
CTTCAGGGTCTAATATAAATTGCTGAGAAATGTTTACATCAGGCAGTCAGAAACATCAAAAAGAAAGGAAAATTCTTTTTTTTTTTTAATTAAAACTTAAAAAAAAAAAAATAGAGACAGGTCCTCACTATGTTGCCCAGGCTGACTCAAACTCCTGGCCTCAAGGGATCATCCACCTCAGCCTCCCAAAGTGCTAGGATTAGAGGCCTGAGCCACTGCATCTGGCCAGAAGGGAAAATTCTAAGGCAAATACCCAAGTTCTAATCTGAACAAATGGCCAACTCCCTGTAAGAACTAATGCTCTAATAATTACAGTCTACTTGGGAGATACAAGAACACTCATTTTCTTTTTCCTTTTTTTTTGAGACAGAGTCTCGCTGTCGCCCAGGCTGGAGTACAGTGGCACAATCGCAGCTCACTGCCTCCCAGGTTCAAGCAATTCTCCTGCCTTAGCCTCCCAAGTAGCTGAGATTACAGGTGTGCACCACCACACCAGGCTAATATTTTTATTTTTAGTAGAGGCAGGGTTTCATCATGTTGGCCAGGCTGGTCTCAAACTCCTGACCTCAAATGATCCACCCACCTCAGCCTCCTAAAGTGCTGGGATTACAGGCGTGAGCCACTGCGCCCGGCCAAACACTCATTTTCCTGTTGGAAACCCTGATACACCCTTTCCTACCCAACCTCTCCACACCCACAGTAACCACTCACAATGGTAGAGTGCTTAACATTTTAAAATGTCTACTATCTGTTGTGATCCTGTGAGACAAGCAAGTTAATTCACAGATAGGAAACTAAAAGACTAAAAGTTGAATAACTAGCTGATACTAGTTATTCAGCTAAAAGTTGAACTACTAGCTGAACACTAGTTATTCAGCTGAAAGTTGAACTTTTAAATGTCCTGACCAAGGACCCGCAGGAGTAGATGGAGACTGATGGCAAATCTCAAAGTCCTAACTCCAAATGTCATCAAGAGTTTAACAGTTTAACCCCAGGCAGAGTAAAACCAAGCAAGCCAAGTAGGAAGCAAGACTTACTTGGATGGAACTACAGCTCCATGTGAGTATTGTGGGAACACAGTGACAAGAGATGACAGGACTACTTTACAAATCACTAAATTCTTGAGAATTGGTAACTATTAAAGTTGGAACAATTCAGTTATACATATTAATTATCCAGATTTTAGAGTCCTCATCCTAGTGAGGAGACAAGCATACACATAACTGCAAAGTAAAGGTGAGAGATGCTCTAAAACAAAGGAGGATGAGTACATAAAGGTTACACAAAAGCTGCGTTTTGAAAGGCAAGCCAGAGTTCAATGGGTATAAAGTGAATGAAACACATTTGAGACAGAGGGAACAGCATGTGTAGAGGCACAATTATTGGCTTTTGGGTCTCTCCCCTACTCCAACTATGGTCTGTAAGATCATCTTGGAACAGAAAAATCCATGTTTCTTTTAGCATTTTGAGACAGAGTTTCGCTCCTGTCTCAGAGGCTGGCATAATCTCGGCTCATTGCAACCTCCGTCTCCCGGGTTCAAGTGATTCTCCTGCCTCAGCCTCCCCAGTAGCTAGGATTACAGGCATGTGTCATCACGCCCGGCTAATTTTTGTATTTTTAGTAGAGACAGGGCTTTACCATGTTGGCCAGGCTGGTCTCGAACTCCTGACCTCAGGTGATCTGCCTGCCTCAGCCTCCCAAAGTGCTGGGATTACAGGCGTGAGCCACTGCGCCCAGCCTCTTTTGACATTTTAATTACCGGAAAGGACCATCTCCCACTGTAATCTAATAAACCACCATGTAGCTTTAGATGTTTGGAATTTTGTTAGTATGATCTGATCACTGGAAGACAGATCACAATTTAAAAGCACTAACAGAATTGAGTTTCTGGACCATCATGATAACACCAAGGTGGTGGGCGTGCCTAGGTGGTGAATGGACAAAATAAGGCCATCCCTGCAGAGACAACCCCTAAGCAGCTAGCTGGTCACTCTCCTCTCATACTACAACATTAAGTCTAAACCAGTGATTTCCGAATACAGGAACTGGACGCATCAAAACGATGCAGGGAACTTTAAAAATGAAACACAGATTTTAATTCCTACCCTTGCAAATTCTGATTTGGTACTTGTTGAGGAGCTTGGGAATCTCTTCAAAGTTCCCTAAGGGATTCTCAAGTCCAACCAGGCTGCAGAATCACTGCTTTACATCCTGACAAGACAACTTATAATCAAAGGTCCCCCACGGGGTTCTTTTTTAGGATAGTGTACAACAGGATTTGCTACTAAACAGTAAGTAAAAGAAGAAACTGAAGCATTAATCACTATTGTGATGAACCACTTACTTGAAAGTGTTTAAAGATTAATTCAGGATTGAAGTACAACTGAAAAGGTGTGATCAATTCCAACTGCTGAAATAGAAAAAGAGCTTCTTAAAGCAAATCAACCAAGAAACAAAATTTCATCATTTACAACAGAGGATTAGTAGGTCTAGCAATTTCCAACTCTCGGTCAATTACTGATTTTCTTTAAGCCTTTCTTCTTAGGCCAGAGGAAGAGGTTGGTAAAGAATTCTCTAGAATTGGTAGAATTCTTTGTATCCTCAATACCTAACACAAAAAAGTTTATGTTGCAATAGTTGAGGCTGACATGAAGAAATGAGGCAGACAGGTGGTGATATTTTAGACACAGGACAAATAAAAACAGCTGCTATGAATCTACCCACCACATGGGCACCACCTGAAACAGCCGTGTGAAACAACAAAACTCACTTGAAATAACGGAGACTCGAGACCCTGCCACCGTTAGGGCTGGGTACCTCCAGCTAGCCCTTTGTTACCCAGAGACCCTCTTTATTATAAGCCACTCCCCTCTGGACAGTTTCCACCTTGCTTTCCTCATTCCTGTTTCTTCATAAAACGGACCTTCCTCTCACTAGTCACCACGGTACCACCTGGCCATTGGCAGAGCTCTCGGACACATTTCTCGGGTGGGAGGCTCCCGCAACCCTAACCCGGTATAGGTCCGGCCCTCATCTCTTAGAAACTGACCTGACCCCCCATGAAGCAGCACTCCCTTCTCAGGTCACTGGATAAGCATTCTCGGCGCCAACTCGAACCCCAGAGTAATCCCTGTACGTCTCCACCCATCCCCGGACCAGCCCCTCTGGGCCTCCCCGAAGCCCAAACCCCAGTTTCCTGAAGACCCAGTCATATCCAGCCCAGATAATGAGAAGGTGGCACTGCAGCTGCTCACCACGGCGGCGGTGGTGAGGACGCAGGCCGTGGTGTAGGCGCGGCTGACCGGTGGGATCTGCAGGTACTCCAGCCGCAAGCTCTGGTACGCCATCTTCCCCACCGTCGCCTGCCCCCCTCACTTCCCCTTCCGCCAGCAGGCCCCGGCGGCTGGGCGGGACAAAGGCCTCCCCCGCGCCCGCTTTAGGGTTCCCTCGGCTGCCCAATCAACGCCAAGCAATCGGTCAGCCGCCAATCCGTAGAGACTTAAGGAAGGCACATCCGCCAATCACGAGTTGCGTCGCCACCGCCCCCCCACCCCCCACGCCCCCCCCCCCCCCCCCCCCGGGTCCCCCCCCCCCCCCCCCCCCCCCCCCCCAGCGCTCCATCTCCCCATCCTGGCTTCTCCACCAGCCAACGTCCGGGAAAAGCGAGTAAGTACAGGTTCCTTCTGCCAATCCCCGCCGGCCACAGCTAACTTTCCCGCCCGGCCCCTTTCTGTCATAATTGAGGTGTCCCCAACCAGCCAATCAGGAACGCGAGAGTATCCCGCGTTTACTTTCGCTCGCCGAGGCGCGTATCAGTCGGAATTTTGGGGAGCCAACCGCGCCGTCTGTCCCTGGCAAGCCAGCGGCGGTTTAAAGGAGGTGGCGGGAAGCCTGTGTGTGCTCGAATTCGTGACCCTCATGGTCGCTCCGGTAAGTACTGCGGGGCAGCATTTTCTCTGAGGAGAAGCGGGGACGGACGAGACTGGCTTAGGCGGCATCGCGAGGGAGCGCGGCAGCCCGTGGGTCGGCCTTACAGCGGGCTCCAACCTGAAGGTCCCAGCATGCAGCGCGGGCTTGAGGCCCGACGGATGCCGGGAGCCGGCCGGAAGTTCCGGCGCTCTGGCTTCTGGGTCCTGTCCAGCGCGATCGCCGGGTCTTCGCTTAACTCACTGAGATGGCCTGGGCACCTCTGCGTTGAATCGGCAAATACTGATCAAGCCACATTTATTCTGCCTTCAGGAACTCTAAGTCTAGCAGAGAAGATGAGGCGGTAGAAGTTTATCAGCCAGTGCCCGAAAAGAGGTCCTGATGGGAATTCAAAGGAAGGAGTTAATCAAGGAAGTGTATTTTTTGTTGTTAGAGATGGCGCACATCTGTAATCCCAGCTACGTGGGAGGCTGAGCTAAGAGGATCACTTGAACTTAGGAGGCCGAGGTTGTAGTGAGCCAACATCATACCACTGCACTCCAACCTGGGCGAGAGAGTGAGACTTTGTCTCAAAAAACAAAAACAAAAATAACAACAACAAGAAAATTAGCCAGGCATGGTGGCCTGCACCTGTAGTTCTGGCTACTTGGGAGGCTGAGGTGGGAGGATTGCTTGGACCCGGGAGGTTGAGGCTGCAGTGATCCGTGATCGTGCCACTGCACTCCGGCCTGGGTGACAGAGCCAGAACACGTCTCACAAAAAAAAAAAAAAAAAAACAGAAATCCTACCTTACATATACGGCCAAACAGTTATAACCACTCTATATTTAGCCATTACAAACGTAAAGTTTTATTTTATTTTATTTTTTGAGACGGAGTCTCACTCTGTTGCCCAGGCTGGGGTGCAGGGGCGTGATCTCGACTCACTGCAACCTCCGCCTCGGGTTCCAGTGATTCTCCTGGCTCAGCCTCCCGAGTAGCTGGGATCACAAGTGCCCACCACCACGCCTGGCTAATTTTTGTATTTCTGGTAGAGATAGGGTTTTGCTATGTTGGCCAGGCTGGTCTTGAACTCCTGACTTCAGGTGATCTGTCCATCTCGGCCTCCTAAAGTGGTGAGACTACAGGCATGAGCTATCGTGCTCGGCCTACAAACATAAATTCTTAAGATTAGCTGCATCTTCCCATAAGAAGATTTGACTGTACTGCTTATTGCAAATTATTTCATAAAGTGCATTCTAAATTCACCTGATAATTGAAGTAGCAGTTTGTTTTAGCTAATTGCCTTTATCTGAATAATAAAACTTCTCTTATTTCTATGACAAGCATATCATTTCATCTCAGAAAAAGATGCCTAAGTTGAATTCCCACAATGGCAAGGAGATAGGGGTTTATTTTCCTAGATGTTTATATTTGAGAGGAATTGCTTGCAGACCCTTGAAAAAACATGTCAGGGTTATAAAGCTGACAAGGGACTTACTCATCTTCTAATTGGGGTTTTTTCATATGGCTTGGCTGGAGAACAAGCAAATTGAGGACATCGGCAATGAAGTGATCAAAATGATAGATCATGAGGCCTAAAATGAATAAGGAAAGAAGAGAAGTGGGAGAGGCTGAGAACAGAAAGAGAGGGTGGAGGGGCTGTAAGTCTTGAAGATTAGGGTGTAATATGAGTATATAAGAATTGGAAGAATTTTATAGGAGGTGGTAGTCAAAAAGTAGAAGCAGTTTGGAAGAGTGGTTACAAATATCAAGAGCCAGGTGGCTAAAAGGTGGAGCTATAGGTCATTGAAGCTCAAGAAACTGAATCTCTGGGGCATTGGTTAAGTCATCTGTCTAGACTTCAAAGTTGTCTAGGATGGTAATTCAGAAGACTGTGATCTGTGCCAAAGTCACAGGTAAGGGAAGTGAACAATGAGGAGGGGAAAAGGGAGAGTATAGGCTGATGGAAGGAGCCTCAGAGAGGCAAGAGTTTATATTCTGTTGTGGAAGTGGCATCAGGTATAAAGGAAAACAAACTCCTTATTTTTTATTTATTTGCTGCTTTGTTTGCTCTCTGTAATGTGATTTGTTATCCTGCAGAAGATTTTTTTTTCCAAATGAATTATTTCCTTTTTACATTTGCAGGTTTTTCACACCTGAAAATAACATAGCAAAATAAGCCAAGATGTCTGTGGATCCAATGACCTATGAGGCCCAGTTCTTTGGCTTCACGCCACAAACATGCATGCTTCGGATCTACATTGCATTTCAAGACTACCTATTTGAAGTGATGCAGGCCGTTGAACAGGTTATTCTGAAGAAGCTGGATGGCATCCCAGACTGTGATATTAGCCCAGTGCAGATTCGCAAATGCACAGAGAAGTTTCTTTGCTTCATGAAAGGACATTTTGATAACCTTTTTAGCAAAATGGAGCAACTGTTTTTGCAGCTGATTTTATGTATTCCCTCAAACATCTTGCTTCCTGAAGATAAATGTAAGGAGACACCTTATAGTGAGGAAGATTTTCAGCATCTCCAGAAAGAAATTGAACAGTTACAGGAGAAGTACAAGACTGAATTATGTACTAAGCAGGCCCTTCTTGCAGAATTAGAAGAGCAAAAAATTGTTCAGGCCAAACTCAAACAGACGTTGACTTTCTTTGATGAGCTTCAAAATGTTGGCAGAGATCATGGGACTAGTGATTTTAGGGAGAGTTTAGTGTCCCTGGTTCAGAACTCCAGAAAACTACAGAACATTAGAGACGGTGTGGAAAAGGAATCGAAACGACTGAAAATATCTTAATTGCTCAGTAGTCAAAAGGAGGAGCCTGTCAAAAAGTAGAATCATAAGGAATTTATACCAATGACTGTTCAAGCCAACCATACTTTTTATTAGATTTGCTTTGTCAACTCTTTCTTGTATTCTGTGTCTTCCTCTTTTTTGGTCCACTTTCCTGAGGTATGTGTGTACTTCTTTGAACTAGGCTGCAGCATCTGTTCCTTAGAGTCTTCTAATACGTGGGAAGGGATCAAACGAAGAAGCCATGGCCAGTTAAAGATATTTGCAGAGTTGTACCTTGGTCATAAGTCCTTTGTGACCTTGATGATTTTGACTTACTCTTTGGATGAGACCAGATGAGAAATGGATTAAACGAGTGGCTCCTTTAGTAGTAGTAGTATTTTTGAGGCAAGGTCCCCTTCTGTCACCCAGGTTATAGTAGAGTTCAGTGGCACAGTCTTGGCTCACTGCAACCTCTGTGTCCCAGGCTCAAGTGATCCTCCTGCCTCAGCCTCCCAAGTAGCTAGGACCACAGGTGCGTGTCACCATGCTTTGCTAATTTTTTTGCAGAAACGAGGCCTCACTATATTGCCCAGGCTGAGTGACTTTCTTATTAACCAGTCATTACACTGCGGGACAGCCAACATAGAGTACTTGCTCTCACCCTGTACATTTTCTTACATCAGGGAGTCAATATGTAGTGGAAAGAAGCATGTAGCAAAAAAGACAACCTTGGTCTTTAATAAAAAAGAAATTGGTTTATTTCCAAAATAAATCTCCTGACAAAAATCCTGGTGATGTTAAGCAATGACTGTCTTAGAGTCCAGCCGGAAAAGACCTTACACAAAAAAAGAGAACCCACTGGAATAGAGAACGAAGCATGTAGCATACTCAGTAGTGAAATTTAATTTTACTGTTACGTATCCATGCCAATTTGTTTTCATACTTCAGTTGGTTTTGGAATCTGCTTTGTACCTAATATTTAATTATTTATTCATACAAGCATCAAATATTTCATTCCCTCAGTGGGAAATTTGTGTTTAAACTCAATGGAATCTAATATTTCTTTATGTCATTAGTCCCTGTAAAATGTTAGGTCACCCAAGGAAAGGGGAGAAATAGCAATGGCTGCTCCTAAGGTGTTGCTTGCCCTCCGTGTCTTCCTAAAGAGCAGAACTTGGAGTTTCTCCTTTATGTAGAGAAGAAGTAACTTTGGGTGTATTTGCAATGAAATATTCATAGATACTGAAAGCTTGTGTTTACATGAAATATGTTTATTATCAAGAAGTCCTTTTTCCAATTCTGTACATTAAATATATGTGTTTTAAAAGGTTTGGTTTTTATTTTTTGCTGTCTATAATGCCATGGTATATTTCTTTCCAGTATGACTTTTTACTCATTTGAAAACACTGTCCGTTTCACATTTGCAGCTTATTCAAAATCTGTAGTGGGTTGAACAGTGATCCCTCAAAAGATAGGTCCATGTCCTAATTCCTGGAACCTGTGAATGTTGCCTTATTCAGAAAAGGAGACTTTGCAGGTATAATTAAGGATATGGAGATAAGGAGATCATCCTACATTATTTGGATGGACCCTAAATCCAGTGAAAAGTGTCCTTATAAGAGAAAGGCAGAGGGAGATTTCAGACAAAAGGAGGAGGTATCACGATCTCAAAGGCAGGTTGGGGCCAGGCACAGTGGCTCACACCTGTAATCCCAGCACTTTGGAAGGCCTAGGTGGGCAGATCACTTGAGGTTCAGGAGTTCAAGACCAGCCTGGCCAGCATGGTGAAACCCTGTCTCTACCAAAAATGTAAAAAATTAGCCAGGTGTAGTAGTGCATGCCTGTAATCCCAGCTACTCAGGAGCCTGAGGCAGGAGAATCGCTTGAACCCGGGAGGCGGAGGTTGCAGTGAGCGGAGATATCACCACTGCACTCCAGCCTGGTAACAAAGCAAGACTCCATCTCAAAAAAAAAAAAAAAAAAAAAAGTTTGGAGTAATGCAGCCCCCACAAGCTGGAAGAGGCAAAGAAGAGATTCTCCCTTAGAGCCAACAGGTGGATTGCATTTCTGGCTTCCGGAACTGTGAGAGAAATGTATTTCTGTTGTTTTAAGTCATCAGTTTGTTACAGCAGTCACAGGAAACGATATACCTATTAGCAGACATGTTAGTGAAATCAGAATATTGAGATGTTCATGAAGATATAAACTGTCTATTAAGGAAACAACTGCTGAGGCCTTGTCCTTATTACATGCAGTAATATGGTTCATCTTAATACAGTTAAGTATGGTCATGACCTGGATAGAAGGGTGAAATCCAGTGTTTGAACTCAGGGGTCCATTTCGTGTTGAGTACATGCTTAATAACTGCTGGACATTACTGTTGCTGTTTGTCATGGTGGTGTCTCTGCAGAAATAATATAGTTGGCCCTATCGTCCTCCAATAAGTAAATTCTCCCTTCAGAAATTTACAAATGAATCAAAATTATATACAGCTGGTTACCCATTCTCTGCTTCCCTGGGATGCAAGGTGGTTTTAACGTGTGAAAATGCATCAATAGAACAGAATAAATAGAACCACAATAGAATAAAGGATAAAAATTGTCCCATCTCCCATCCAGCATCAATCACCCAATTTCTCACTCTTCCCCCCACCCCAATACTAGATCCCGTTGTTCTGTAATACCAAACCGTCCCTGGTTTTATTTATTCTCTACTGTCATGCCTATTCACCACTACATAATGGATGTAAATGCAAAAAAAAAAAAAAAGCATAACTGGGTGCAGTGGCTCACGCCTGTAATGCCAGCACTTTGGGAGGCTGAGGCAGGCAGATTGCCTGAGCTCAGGAGTTCAAGACTAGTCTGGGCAACATGGTGAAACCCTATCTCTACTAAAATACAAAAATTAGCCAGGTGTGGTGGCGTGCTCCTGTAATCACAGCTACTTGGGAGGCTGAGGAATGAGAATTGCTTGAACCCGGGAGGTGGAGGTTGTAGTGAGCCAAGATTGCACCACTGCACTCCATCGTGGGTGATAAGAGTGAGACTCTGTCTCAAAAAGCAAAAAACAACAACAACAAAAAAAATTGCTGGCATGCACCTGCAATCCCAGCTACTCAGAAGGCTAAGGCATGAGAATCACTTGAACCCGGGAGGCAGAGGTTGCAATATGAGACGAGGTCCTGCCACCACACTCTAGCCTGGGCAACAGAATGAGACTGTCTAAAAAAAAAAAAAAAAAACAGGCTTGGTGGCTCACACCTGTAATCCCAGCACTTTGGGAGACTTGTTGTGGGAGAATTGTTTGAATACAGGAGTTCAAGACCAGCCTAGGCAACATAGTGAAACCCCATCTCTACAAACGAGACAAAATCAGCCAGGCATGGTGGTGCATGCCTGTAGTCTCAGAGACCTGGGAGGCTGAGGTGGGAGGATAGCTCAAGTCAGGGAAGTTGAGGCTGCAGTGAGCCATGATTATGAACACTGCACTCCAGCCTGGGTAACAGAGTGAGACCCTATCTCAAAAAAAAAAAAAAAAAAATAATAATAATAATAATAATAATTCCTGAACAAAATATAAGTAAATCAAATCCAGTAGTATATGAAAAGGATTATACACGATGACCAAGTGGGAGGTATCCCAGGAATGTAATATTGGTTTAACATGTGAAAATGAATTAATGAAATACACCACCTCAATAGAATAAAGAACAAAAACCCTATGATTACCTCAGTAGACACATAAAAACATTTGACAAAATTCAACACCCCTCCATGACAGAAAACACTCAACAAACTAGGAACAGAAGGGAATTTCCTCAACCTGGTAAAGGACATCTATGAAAAACTCACAGCTAACATCACACTTAATGGTGAAAGACTGAATATCAGGAAAGAAAGCAAAGGATGTCCACCCAGCATCCTATTCAGCATTGTGCTGAAGATTCTCCCAGGACAGTTACACAGGAAAAAGAAATAAAAGGAATCCAGATTGGAAAGAAAGATCATGTCTGCAGATGATACGATCTTGTCTAAGACCATCCTGTTGTCATCTTAAACTATTAAAACTCATAGTTACAAGTATTAGAAGAAATAAATGAGTTTCAGCAAGGATTTAGAATATAATATCAATGTAAGAAAAGCTATTATTTTTCTTTTTTTGAGATAAGGTCCCGCTCTGTTGCTCTGGCTGGAGTGCAGTGGTAAGATCCCAGCTCACTGCAGCCTCAACCACCCAGGCTCAAGCGATCCTCCCACTTCAGCCTCCAGAGTAGCTGAAACCACAAAGAGCTTGCCACCACGCCCAACTAATTTTTAAAATTATTAGTAGAGATGAGGTCTTGCTATGTTGCCCAGGCTGGTCTCAAACTCCCAAGCTCAGTCTCCCAAAGTGCTGGGATTACAGGCATGGGCCACTGTACCCAGCCTCAATTATTTTTCTATGCACTAGCAATGAGCAAACAGGAAATGAAATTAAGAAAACAATTCTATTTTGAAGACATCAAAAATAAAATCCTTTGAAGAAATTTAACAGAAAATGTAGAAAACTCATTGTATTCGTCCGTTTTCATGATGCTAATACAGACACAATCCCTATCAAAATTCTAATGGACTTCTTTGTAGAAATTGGCAAGCCGATCCTGAAATGTATATAGAAATTCAAAAGACCTAGACTAGCAAAAGCAATTTTGACAAAGAATAGCAAAGTTGAAGAACTTGTACTTTCCAATTTCAATATTTACTGCAAATTCCAATTTCAATATTACAGTTATCAGGACTGTGTATTAATGGAATAAAGATAGACATATAGATACATACAATAGAAATAAGAATTCAGGCCAGACAAGGTAGCTCACACCTGTAATCCCAGCACTTTGAGAAGCCAAGGCAGGTAGATCTCTTGAGGTCAGGAGTTCAAGACCAGCCTGGTCAACATAGCAAAACCCCATCTCTACTAAAAAAAAAAAAATACAAAAATTAGCCAGGCTTGGTGGTGCAAGCCTTTAATCCCAGCTACTTGGGAGGCTGAGGCAGGAAAATCGCTTGAAGCTGGGAGGTGGAGGTTGCAGTGGGCCGAGATCATGCCACTGCACTCCAGCCGGGGGAACAGAGTGAGACTCCGTCTCAAAAAAAAAAAAAAAAAAAAAAAAGAGAGAGAGAGAGACAGAATCCAGAAATTAACTCTCACACACACACACAAATTATTAAAAAACAACAAAAACCAGAAATTAACCCTCACATTTACAGTCAAATGATTTGAATAAGGGTGCTGGGATAATTCAATGGGGAAAGAAGAGTCTTCTCAGCAGACGGTGTTGGGATAATTGGACACCCTCATACAAAAGAATGAAGTTGGATCCTGCTGCACACCATGTACAAATATGAACTCAAAATGGATCAAAGACCTACATTTAAGAACTAAAACTATAAAACTCTTAGAAGAAAACATGTATTAGGTTTAAATCTTCATAATCTGAATGGGTCAGTGGGTTCTTAGCTATGCCACTGAAAACATAAACAACAAAGCAACAATAGATAAACTGGATATCATCAAAATTTAAAACTTTTGTGTTTCAAAGACACCATCACAAATGTGAAAAGACAACTCACAGAATGGGACAATAAATTGTAAATCATTTAATAATAGACTTGTATCTAAAATATATAAAGAACACTTAGAGGCCAGGAGTGGTGGCTCACGCCTGCAATCCCAGTACTTTGGGAGACCCAGGTAGGCGGATTGCCTGAGCTCGGGAGTTCGAGACTAGCCTGGGCAACATGGTGAAACTCTGTTTCTACTAAAATACAAGAAATTAGTCAGGTGTAGCAGCGTGCACCTGCCATCCCAGCTACTGGGGAGGCTGAGGCAGGAGAATTGCTTGAACCTGGGAGGCGGAGGTTGCAGTTTGCGGTGACACTGCACTCCAGCCTGGGCAATACAGTGAGACTCCATCTCAAAAAACAAAAACAAAAACAAAAAAAACCCATCTCTACAAAAAATACAAAAATTAGCTGGGCCTGGTGGTGTTCACCTGTAGTTCCAGCTACTTAGGAGGCTGAGGTGGGAGAATTGTGTCAGCCCAGGAGGTGAAGGTGGCAGTGAGCCGAGACTGCGTCACTGCACTCCAGCCTGAGTGACAGAGCCAGACCTAGTCTCAAAAAAACAAACAAAAGAAACAAACAAAAAATGTCCCAATATCAATTGTAATTGTTGCACAACTCTGAGTATATTAAAAGTCATTGAATCGTACACTTTAAATGAATGAATTGTAAGTTATATGAATTATGTCTTAATATAGCTGGTAAAAATAAGAATACACACTCCAGAAACAATGCCTGGGTTCAAAATCTTGCTCCATTGCTGTGACCTTGGGCAAATCATCTCACCTATGCCTGTTTCCTCATCTGCCAAATGGGAAGAATAATAGAACTTACCTCATAGGGTTGTGAGCATTCAATGATCTCATGCTATATAAAATACTAAGCCTGCCACCTGGTAAGTTCCATCATTAACAAAGTGAGCTCCATGAAGGCAAGGGTTGTCTCTGTTTTCCTGATAATTATCTCCAGTGCTTGGACCATAACAAGTAATGACATAGTTAAAAAATTAATCTGGCCGGCCGCAGTGGCTCATACCTGTAATCCCAGCACTTTAGGAGGCTGAAGAAGGTGGATCACCTGAGGTTGGGAGTTTGAGACCAGCCTGAGCACCATGGAGAAACCCCATCTCTACTAAAAAAAATACAAAATTAGCCTGGCATGGTGGTGCATGCCTGTAATCCCAGCTACTCCGGAGGCTGAGGCAGGAGAATCGCTTGAACCTGGGAGGCAGAGATGGAGGTTGTGGTGAGCCGAGATTGCACCATTGCACTCCAGCCTAGGCAACAGAGCAAGATTCTGTCTCAAAAAAAAAAAAAAAAAAAAAATTAATCCATTTTCCCAGTATCAGTTTCTACTGTTTCAAATAGCTAAATTTCAACTGTTTCTCAACAACTTAAACTTACTACTGTTCCATGATATTCAGAAACCACTGCTTACTTCACCATCACCATATATTTACCTATGACTGACAACCCAAATTGCCCAAAACAGTTGGCGTTGGCGTTGCCTTCATCCTTTGTGACTTACCGGAAGTCAGTTTACTGGATATCTAATATTTTTACCTGCTTAGCATCCATGGCTCTTCAATCTTCCTCTGGGAACTATTCCTTTCCTATTGCATGCTATTTTCATAGGATTGCCTATTAAGATGACTCTTCTGCCTTTTAGCCAAAGATGGGCATGTGACCCCTGCCAGGCTAATAAGACTCTAGCATTTGATTCTTGAGCAGCACGGCACAAGGACCCCAAAAATGGGTCCTTGTTTGTTTGGTTTTTCGTTTTGTTTTATTTGGAGATGGGGTCTCTGCCATGTTGCCTAGCTGGTTTCAAATGTCTGGCCTCAAGCGATCCTCCTGCATCAGCCTCTCAAGTAACTGGGACTACAGGAATGCACCACTGCACCTGACTTGGGGGCCTATTTGTTTTTATGGTCTAAAAGGCTGTCTGTGTATACTAAGCAGACAGGGAAACACTTGATATTCTGGACAAAGGAAACTCTTACTGGACGCCCAGAAATTGGAGGACAGTTGCAAGCTCAATACAGGTAAGCAGTAACAGTAAAATTAGGCGGGCAGTAGAGAGACACGTGATCACATATTCCTGGGATACCTAAACTATAACTCAAACTATATAAGAGGAAAATTGGCCAGCTTAGACGCATGATGACACTAAAAGTACACACTTATTGTGTGTACACATTGAAGTGTACAAATTAAGTGTACACTTAAAATACTTAGAGAGTGTGAAGTAGTATCTCATTGTGTAGATGATGTGAGAGTAATGGAAATTTAATATTGATTAGAAAATACAGGCCAGGTACTGGAGCTCTATGGAACCAGGAATTTGAAGGAGAGTGAAATCGGGAGAAGCATAGGGAAGAGAGATGGGCTGATAGGAGAGAATATGGGGGTATGGAAAGAAAATGAATTCAGGGGCTGGAGTGAGTTTAATATTGGAGACAGCAGGGATGGGGTGAATGTCAAGGAAGATTGGAGTACAATATTGAGACAATAATCAAGTAGGGGGAACAATGCAATGAATACTGAAATAAGGGGATCAAATGGGGCTGGATATTTAGGAGAATATTGAAGCCAATATTAAGATTGTAGAGGCAATAGGATCTAATAACAGTATAGTCATGGGAACTAGGTGTTGGAATTTGGGGTAGAAAATGGAGGCCCAGACTGGGCACAGTGGCTCATACCTGTAATCCCAGCACTTTAGGAGGCTGAGGCGGGTGGATCACTTGAGGTCAGGAGTTCAATAGCAGCCTGGCCAACATGGTGAAATCCTGTCTCTACTAAAAATACAAAAAAAGTTAGCCGGGCGTGGTGGCATATACCTGTAATGCCAGCTACTCGGGAGGCTGAGGCAGGAGAATTGTTTGAACCCAGTAGGCAGAAGTTGCAGTGAGCCAAGATCAGGCCACTGCATTCGAGCCTGGGGCACAGAGTGAGTCTCAGTCTCAAAAAAAAAAAAAAAAAAAAATAGCTGGGCATGGTGGCACGCACCTGTAGTCCCAGCCAATTGGGAGGCTGAGGCATGAGAATCGCTTGAACCTGGGAGGTGGAGGTTGCAGTGAGCTGGCCACTGCACCACAGAGAGAGACCCCATCTCAGGGGGGGAAAAAAAAAAAAAAAGAAAACAGAGGCCCAGATTTGTTGGCACAAAAAGGGCCATGATATTGTGGAACAGTGATCGAATGTTGAGGAACAGGGAACTTTGGTTTTGGGAAGAGAGGGACGAGTCTACTGTCAGGAGATTGGCTGAGGAAAGGAAGCTGGGGGATCATATCCTGAGTAGTCCCTGCGGGACTGGATGAGAGATAACAGGGGATGTGTGAAAGGGAGACAATGAGATCAAATGTTTGGAGAGCGCTAGGCTATATGTTGGGAGTCCGCGAGTACTTAATACTAAGAGATAGCAGAAGATCGAATATCTAAGTTTGAAAGCTGGAAACCAGTGAGGGATAAATATTGTGGTCCTTTGGAGACAAATTTTTTTTTTTTTTTTGAGACGGAGTCTTGCTCAGTCGCCCAGGCTGGAGTACTGGGGTGCGATCTCCGCTCACTGCAAGCTCCGCCTCCCGGGTTCACGCCATTCTTCTGCCTCAGCCTCTCGAGTAGCTGGGACTACAGGCGCTGGTCACCACGACAGGCTAATTTTTTTTTTTGTATTTTTAGCAGAGATGGGGTTTCACCATGTTAGCTAGGATGGTTTCAATCTCTTGACCTCGTGATCCACGGCGCCCGGCCTGGAGACGTAATTTTGGGAAATAGTGCCACCGATTGCTGTGGGGAAATTGTTGTAGTAAAGTGTGATTGTAAAGCACAAGCTGACATTGGGAACACTGGATGTCATACTTGTGGCACTGAAATAAGTGTCCGGGGACAAGATATCAAGGCACAGAGTGACATGGGATTATGGGAAGTCAGAACCGAGAAATGGCAAGGCCCTGATATTGGAAAACGGGGAGCTTGTAAAGACCCACGGGGCAAATTCCAGAGCTTAGCTGGGGGACTGTACTTGGTTTTCGTAAAGGAAGCAAGTGGAGACTAAATACTGAGGGGCAGTAGGTGATGCCACAATGGGATAGTGGCTGATCTGCCATAAAAGGACGGTAGACTCGGATACCGGCGTGTTGTGAGGACCGGATGTGGAGAAAGATGCCATCGAAGGGCCTTGTAGCTATTCAGTGGAGGGAGAGGCTACATTTTGGAATACTGGGTCATGGGGTTAAGTCTGTTTTGGAGGGACAGTAGGGAATGCTGTGGAGCAGACTAGGAAGTTGGGCAGGGTCCACTGCAGAGTTGGAAATTAATGGAGAACTGAATATAGAGGAGACTGAAAAAGAGATAATTTATTCCATCAGAGGTATCACAATTACAGATTACAGACATTTGCAAGTAAAGACTATGCAGGGTTACAGCGCTGCGTTTTGACATTTAACATTCATGAGTAAACAGAGATGGCCGGTGGGTAAATATCTTGCCAAAGTGGTTTCTGGTATTAAGCCTTTTGAGTCTAAGATGACAAACCCCTAGGGCTCAGGTGGTTTTCCCGCACTAACTCTTGTCAATGACACATCCCTCAGCCCCCTTTGTCTTGGGTGCCACAGCTCCAGAAAGGCTCCGGGCCAGAACGAAGCCATCCTAGAGTCCCCAAGGACAGCCCTCCCGTGGACCCCGGCTAGGGCCCCAGAGTCTCATCCTGAGGAGTGTGCCAGCTCTGGGCCTGCGTCCCAGTGGGGTTTGCAGCCACAGGTCCCGAGAGTCCCGGACACTTCCAGGGCATGGTCTCCTGGTAAGACAGCTCCTCCGGCTCCTCCAGGCAGCGACAACAAAGTCTAAGGCAGGAAAAACGCACAGTCGTGGTCAGCCAGAGCCCCTGGGGGCGCATAACGAAACCCCGACGAAAGCCACTTACCGAGTCCCGCCCTCCAGCTACGCCTGCGGCGCGGTCTTGTCCTCTCTCGGCCGCGCCAACTCCGGGGCACAGCCGGCTCCTCCTGGGGGCGATGCAGCATCACAGGGCTCCGGCCCAGCCCGGGCCAGGGCGCCGACCCTCCCCGCGGGACCCTCTCTAGAAGGCCGCGGGTCTGGATCTGGCTCATCCCTTAAAGAATCCAAGGTTGGGCGCACTCTGAGCTCCCCAAACACAAAATGATGGGCTCCCTGCGCGTGCCCCCGCGTCACAGAGTGGTAGGGGTCCAGCGACATTCTCCTAATTATAAACGGGGTTCAATCACACCCCAGAATTCTAAACGCCCCCACCCCTAACCTGCAGGTGCAAACAGCACCCTTCTTTCATTGCCTGCAGCTACTTTGTACTTTCCTACTGATAGACAAAGATAGTGACAACAAAGAAGGAAAGAAGCATCGAAAGCTACATGAAGGGGGTGTGTTCCAAAACACAAAATGCCGAGCCCTGTTTTCCCTTTCCCTCCCCGCTCGGTCCTGCGCCCACCCCGTCCCGCGCTGGCCACTCAGGCAAGCTGTAAATGGATATAGGTAAAGATGCAGGAGGTGATGGAGAAGGCGATGGCTGCGTAGATGAAGATGGAGAGGTGAGGAAAATGGTCGAGATAGCAGCCCTCGACCAGTGGAGGCGCCTCCTCCTTGGGCTGGGGGCGCGATGCGGCCTTCGGGGGCTGCCCGGCGCGGCCCCCCTGCGCCCTCCCGCCCGCGCGCCGACCAGCCTTCTTGCCCGCGGCCGACGCGGACCTGGGCGCACGGGCAGCAGGAGGGTCTTCCGGGGGAGGCTTGTCAAACAGGCCTTCGGACTCGGGGTCCGGGCGAATCTGCTCGGGACCCCAGGGTCTGCGCTGAAAGAGTCCGTCAGCCATGGGCAGGATCGCGGGTAGGTGGGTCAGCTGGCTCTGGGTCGCAGCGCAGTGGGCGGTGGTCTGGGCTGCGGCTGTATTTCTACAGCCCCGGGTGGGGGCGGAGCCAGAGGGGCAGGGGGCCTCTGCAGGGTCCGCCGGGCCTCTCAGCAGAGGCGCAGCTTCGTCTGGCTCCTCCTTCCGCCCCCAGCCTGTTGCAGACGCTGGCTCGCCGGGTTCCAGCTCCCCGGCCGGCGGCTCGGCAGTCTTTGCGCAGCAAGGTTTGTCTCCATGGCAACCAGACTGGCGGCGCAAGGGGGAGGAAGAGGGAGCTTCCTGGGACCCCGGCTGGCTGGGACCCCGGGGCACGAGCAGGCTTGGCACCTAAGAAGCCGAAATGCAACCAGCCAGGCTCTCAGCTGCGTGGGGAGCTTCCCCAGGGCATATTTCTCCTTTTAAACGAAATATTTATTGTGTGGTCTGTTTTAAATTTTAATCTTAATACGTGAAAAAGCTAACACATCATCTTCGTAGAAAACTGGAAATTGAGAAAACAGTATAGGCAAAATCAGTGTAAAATAAAGCCTCCCACCATCCCAACGTCCGGAGATAATACAGCTAAAGAATTGGTGCATTTCTCTGCCTTCCTCCTTTTTTTTTTGTCTCTCCATCTACATCTGTATCTGTACAACCTGTTTTCTCTTCTTGCTCTTCACCCACAAAAGCAGGACTCCAGCCTTTTGAGCATCTCACATATGATTAAGAACAAATCCTTCAAAGACCTGCCTCACCTAAGCCCATTTCTCAGACCCACCTGGGGTCTACTCAGGCCTCCTTGTCATCCACCAAGCCCTCTCTGGCTTCACTGGTACTGCCACAGGCTGCTGCGCACTAGCATCTCCTGGCGTCTCTGTTGCACCTGAGGTTCCAAGGCCGGCTGGTGTTCCCTCCTGGAATGGAGGGAGAACAATCACTTGGGTTTATTTGAGTCCCAGTAGATTGGAGGGGTCCGCTGGCCGGCTTTGTTAGTTGCAGCAAATCCAAACTGCATCAGACAACTCCCTGCCTCCTGCAAGTGAAAGGCCGGGGGTGAACCAAGGCCAGGGTGCTGAAACACTGTAACCAGGGTGCTATCCCTCTCTATCTTACAGCATTGCCAGCAACTTCTTGCATGGCCAGAGCCTACTAGGTAGTGGTAGGTACTCAGATTTTTGCTGAATGAATGATGCAGTGAATAATGGCAGCAGCAAACTCTGGTTCTCACAGCTTAACCCCCTCAGCTAAAAGGGCTTCCAGTTGGCTGGATGAGGAGAAGATGTGATCCTGGGAATGTAAAATGGTGCAGTTCCTTTTTTTTTTTTTTTTTTGAGACAGAGTCTTGCTCTGTTGTCCAGGCTGGGGTACAGTTGAGCGATCTCAGCTCACTGCAACCTCCGCCTCCTGGGTTCAAGCGATTCTCCTGCCTCAGCCTCTGAGTAGCTGGGATTACATGCGCACACCATCACACCTGGCTAATTTTTGGTGTTTGTAGTAGAGACAGGGTTTCACCACATTGGCCAAGCTGGTCTCGAACTTCCTGACCTCAAGTGATCCACCTGCCTCGGCCTCCCAAAGTGCTAGGATTACTGGCATGAGCCACTGTGCCCAGTCGGATGGAAGTATATGAAGGGTGAAATGGAAAGGTATGGAGGGTGGAATGGAAGGATGGTTTAGGTGGAGTGAAAGAATGTGAAGAATGGAATGGAAGGTTGCAAAAGGCAGAATGGAAGGACATGGAAGGACCAGAGTTTGAAAAGTGGAATGGGAGGATGTTTAGGGTGCAATGGAAGAGCTTGAAGGATGTCATGGAGGGGTGTGAAGGGTGGAATTGAAGGGTGTGAAGGGTGAAATGGGAGGATGCTTAGGGTGGAATGGAAAATGTGAAGAGAGAAACAGAAGGACACGTAGTGGACTGGAAGAGTGTCAAGGATGGAATACAAGGTGTGTAAGGTGGAGTGGAAGAATAGGAAGGTTGTAATGAAATGGTGTGAACAATGGAATGGAAGGGTAGGAAGGGTGAAATGAAATTGTGTGATGGATGAATGGAGGGGTGTGAGGCTAGAATGGAAGGGTGTGAAGGGTGAAATGGAATTGTGTGACGGATGAATGGAAGGGTGTGAGGCTAGAATGTAAGGGTGTGAAGGGTGAAATGGAATTGTGTGATGGATGAATGGAAGGGTGTGAGGCTAGAATGAAAGGGTGTGTAGGGTGCAATGGGAGGGTTTTCAGGGTGGAATGGAAGGGTATGTAGAGTGGGATGGAAGAGCTTTATGTAAGGCTGTGGCATTGAGAAAGTCACCCAAACTGACCTATGAGGTTTAAGTAGGAGCAGGTAGTGGGGAGGTCTCAGTAACCAAGAGGGTCTCGGGCAGAACCATGCAAAGGCTTACTGCGGCGGAGCTGGGTGTAGGTGAGGAGTGCAGGTGTTAAAAATGCTTTAGTAGGCCGGGCGCGGTGGCTCACGCCTGTAATCCCAGCACTTTGGGAGGCCGAGGCGGGCGGATCACAAGGTCAGGAGATCGAGACCACAGTGAAACCCCGTCTCTACTAAAAATACAAAAAATTAGCCGGGCGCGGTGGCGGGCGCCTGTAGTCCCAGCTACTCGGGAGGCTGAGGCAGGAGAATGGCGTGAACCCGGGAGGCGGAGCTTGCAGTGAGCCGAGATCGCGCCACTGCACTCCAGCCTGGGCCACAGCGCGAGACTCCGTCTCAAAAAAAAAAAAAAAAAAAAAAAAAGCTTTAGTAACTGCAGGGCCTTTTGCATATTGACAAGATGTGAGGCTAAATCCGGAGCTCAGACAGCAGAGGCCCAGGTGTCTCTAGGATACCTTGTTATTTTTTACCTGGTGTATGTGTACAGAAATGAATATATTGCAAAACAGTGCTGGTCCCAGCCCAGGTGACCCCTGGGGGCTCTATCTGTCAGGAATTGAGAGAGCTTGACTTACTCCATGGCCTCACCCTGGTGCAAGCTATGCCTATGCCCAGCAACAAGAGCTAACTTTGTCCCAGGCCAGGGACTTTAGGACCCGTAGACGTCCCTGACAGGACAGTTACCAGAAGGTCCCAAGCTACAACTTCACTCTCTGCTTGGCACCTGAGTGTTCCAGGAAAAATCTCATGAGTCCAGGGCCTGGAGCCAGCATCCGCCAAAAGACCCCAAATGGGGCTGGGCACGGTGGCTCAAGCCTGTAATCCCAGCATTTTGGGAGGCCGAGACGGGCGGATCACGAGGTCAGGAGTTCGAGACCATCCTGGCTAACACGGTGAAACCCCGTCTCTACTAAAATACAAAAAAAATTAGCCAGGCGAGGTGGCGGGCGCCTGTAGTCCCAGCTACTCGGGAGGCTGAGGCAGGAGAATGGCGTGAACCTGGGAGGCGGGGCTTGCAGTGAGCTGAGATCCGGCCACTGCACTCCAGCCTGGGCAACAGAGCCAGACTCCGTCTCAAAAAAAAAAAAAAAAAAAAAGACCCCAAATGGACAAAGGTTGCCTTTAGCTCCTGTTTCTGGGACCTGCCCAGAGTACATACCCCTCTCATAGGTGAGAGAGGCCTCTTCTAGAAGGATCTTTGCTCCTGGGCTATACTTTGATAGGTTTTCTTCATCCATTTAGGGATTCATTCTGCCTCTGGAAGAAAGATACACTGTCTGAGTCAATAGGAATCAGGGATTTGAGGCCAAAGCCTGGATCTGAACAATGGCCAGTTGACCGTGTTGGTGACCCCCTCTATGAGGAATCCTAGGACACACATGGATCATAACAGCAGCAGCAGCAATCACTGAGCACTGACTGTGTGCTAGGAACTGTGCCCAACATTTCTGCAGAGATGGTCTCACTTCATTTTCATGACCCCCTAAATTGGGCACCAGTATTTTCTCCAATGTTCCAATGAGGAAACTGAGGCTGAGAAGTGAAGGAATCTAAAATCTGCTGCTAATGCTGACTGCTGGGGGCCGGGTGTGGTGGCTCACGTTTGTAATCCCAACACTTTGGGAGGCTGAGGTGGGTGGATCACCCGAGGTCAGGAGTTCGAGACCAGTGTGGTCAACATGGCAAAACCACCTTCTACTAAAAATACAAAAATTAGCCAGGCATGGTGGTGCATGCTATAATCCCAACTACTCGGGAGGCTGAGGCACGAGAATCGCTTGAACCTGGGAGGCGGAGGTTGCAGCGAGCTGAGATCGCACCACTGCACACCAACCTGGGTGATAGACTGAGACTCTGTCTCAAAAAAATATAGACTATACTAGAATAGAATAAAATAAAATAAAATAGAATAAAATACTGACTGCTGGGGTTCTAACCCATGTCTCTCTAACCCAAGGGTAAGAGGTATACCTCCCAATCCCCACCCCTTCAGCTACCCACCCCAGGCTTGCTCACCATCAAAGACGGTGTCCTGTTAGCCTTTCCCAGGTCACATCCTGGGCCTCACCCTGCAGCAAAACAGACTTGGTCCCTTTAGAATGTGTGCACAGAGCAAGAGGCAAAATTCACCAAGGCCACTTTTAGCTCGAAGTGTTCATGCCCAGCTGAGGAAACAAGCTTCGGTGGCGGTGGTGGTGGGATGTATGTGTCCATGGGTGGGTGGGAGAGAAGGACCTTGCAGGAATCTCTGCTGCCTGGGCTAGAGCTGTTTGTTATCCTGGAAACCATGGTTGCTTTGAAACTGGCTGCTGAATTTCTCTCCTGCCAATTTCTAATTTCTGTGCATGCCCTGGCTAGGAGAAGGGAAGTCAAGCCAGGAATCTCCCCTTTCCACAGGTCCACTACCCAAACCCACCGTTGATGGGAAACCTCCAAGTGTATTGCAACCTCTACACCAGGATGTGCCTGGATAGGCCTAGTCACCTGCTGAAGGTGCTGTGGTACTTCTAGCCCAATGCAGGGTCAGCTGCCTGCCCCACCCTGAGAGGCTTCTGGGAGCTCACACCCAATGCTGACCATCCCTGTGCTCCACCCAGTCCCCTGCTGGGGATAGGGGTAGCAGTGATTGCTGAGCAAGGCAGAGAAGGGGAGGCTGAGTAAAGCCTGGGGCTCCATGGGGCAGACAGCGGGAAGTCAAGAACCTGTCTGGGGGCTGTGAGGTGGCACCTGGCAGGCGGGATTCCACATGAGCTGTGGCTCCAAGCCTCCCTATCCTCCCTTCCTGCCCCTATGCACGCTCCAGGTCCCATCAGACTTCACTTACAAAGCACACATTCAAAGATACAATTATTAAGAATTTCAAGGCAGTGACTGCCATGCATTAAACCCCAAGCATGGGGGCCTACTGCCATTGCACAGGCTGCACCTCCAGGGAGCTGGTCCTACTCACAGCCTACCGAAGGTCTAGTTTAGCCTAGCTGGGCACGGATGGCTTCTTCCTGCTCAGTGCTGTGGTTCTGCATCAGATGTTTAGCTTTCCACGGTGTGTTTTCTCCCACTAGAGAGAACTCAGCGCTTCCAGCATCTCAGCTGCATTCCAGGGCCCAGCAGAACTCACCACTCTGGACATTTTCATCCTCTTCCCCGTTTTCTTTCACACACACAGACCTCGGCTCTCTGCATATGATCTTCCTCAGAGAGAACAGATTTGGTTACTTGTGCTCTGTCCTCTTCTCTTTGTGCCGCCCCTATAGAACAAGAATCATCAAACAGGGTCAGGCGTGGTGGCTCACACCTGTAATCCCAGCACTTTGGGAGGCTGATGCGGGTGGATTGCCTGAGGTCAGGAGTTCGAGACCAGCCCGACCAACATGGTGAAACCCCGTCTCTACTAAAAATACAAAATTAGCCGGGCGTGGGAGTGGGTGCCTGTAATCCCAGTTACCTGGGAGGCTAAGGCAGGAGAATTGCTGGAATTTAAGAGGTGGAGGTTGCAGTGAGCCGAGATCGTACCATTGCACTCCAGTCTGGGCAACAAGAACAAAACTCTGTCTCAAAAAAAAAAAAAAAAAATTGTCAAACAGCCAATTCAGCAACATCATTCTTCTCCTCCTTTCATTCCTCTATCCACCCAGAAGCTGACCCACACTAAATGGTTAAGAACTGTGAGGATAATCCAGCAATTCCCCTGCTGGGTGTATACCCAAAAGAGTTGAAAACAAGGTTTCAAAGAGACATCTGTACAGCTACGTTCACAGCAGCACTATTCACAACAGCCAAAACGTGGACGCAACACACGTGTCCATCAACAGATGAATAGATAACCAAAATGTGGCATAGACACACAATGGGATGTTTTCCTACCTTAAAAGGAAGGAAATTCTGGCCAGGTGCAGTGGCTCATGCCTGTAATCCCAGCACTTTGGGAAGCCGAGGCGAGAGATCACCTGAGGTCAGGAGTTTGAGACCAGCCTGGCCAACATGGTGAAACCCCGCCTCTACTAAACACACACACACACACACACACACACACACACACACAAAATTAGCTAGGCATGATGGTGGACACTTGTAATCCCAGCTACTTGGGAGGCTGAGGCAGGAGAATGGCTTGAACCCAGGTGATGGAGGTTGCAGTGAGCTGAGACTGCACCACTGCACTCCAGACTGGGCAACAAGAGCGAAACTCCATCTCAAAAAAAAAAAAAAAAATTAAAATTAAAAAATAAGAAATAAATAAATAAATAAATAAAAAGGAAATTCTGACACATGCAATACCATGGATGAACTTTGAACACTTTGTGATAAATGAAAGAAGCAAGCGCAAAAAGACAATGATTGTATGATTCCACTTACACAAGGTTTCTAGAGCAGTCAAATTTAAAGAGACAGAAAGCAGAATAGTGGTTTCCAGGGGCTGAAAGGAGGCAGGAATGGGGAATTATTATTTAATGGGTACAGAATTTCAATTAAGGAAGATGAGAAAGTTCTGGAGATGGACAGTGGTGATCGTAGCACGTCGAGGTGAATGTGCTTACACTTAAAAATGGTTATAATCATAAATTATATTACAGATACATTCAACTAAAGTAAGGAAAAAATAACCGTGAGGACATTTTGTTCTCCCTCAAACTGTCTTCAAATAAATTAAATTAAATTAAAGGTCTTCAAATTAAGGCCTTCTAAAATCAAAAGAAAACAAAAACCAGCCATTAAAGAATCAAGAAATTCAGCCAGGCATGGTGGCTCACGCTTGTAACCCCAACACTTTGGGAGGCCGAGGCGGGCAGATTGCTTGAGTCCAGGAGTTCCAGACGAGCCTGGGAAACATGGTGAAACCCTGTCTCTACTAAAAATACAAAAATTGGCTGGGCGTGTTGGCTCACGCCTATAATCCCACGGGGAGGCTGAGGTTGGTGGATCACAAGGTCAGGAGATCGAGACCATCCTGGCTAACACGGTGAAACCCCGTCTATATTAAAGATACAAAAAATTAGCCAGGCATGGTGGCACGTGCCTGTAGTCCCAGCTACTGGAAACTCAGGAGGCTGAGGCAAGAGAATTGCTTGAACCTGGGAGGCAGAGGTTGCAGTGAGCTGAGATTGCACCACTGCACCCCAGCCTGGGCGACAAAGCGAGACTCTGTCTCAAAAAAAAAAAAAAAAAGAAAAGAAAAAAATTAGCCAGCGGGTGGGCACAGTGGTTCACATCTGTAATCCCAGCACTTTGGGAGGCTGAGGTGAGCAGATCACAAGGTCAAGAGTTCGAGACCAGCCTGGCCGAAAAGATTGAAACCCCATCTCTACTAAAAATACAAAAATTAGCCAGGCATGGTGGCGCACGCCTGTAATCCTAGCTACTCAGGAGGCTGAGGCAGGAGAATTGCTTGAACCATGGAGGCAGAGGTTGTGGTGAGCTGACATCGTGCTGTTGCACTCCAGCCTGGGGGACAGAGTGAGACTCGGTCTCAGAAAAAAAAAAAAAAAATTAGCTGGGTATGGTGGTGTGCACCTGTAATCCCAGCTACTCAGATGGCTGAGGCAGGAGAATCACTTGAACCTAGGAGGCAGAGGTTGTAGTGAGCTGAGATTGCACCACTGCACTCCAGCCTGGGTGACCGAGCAAGACGCTGTCTCAAAAGAAAAATAAAAAATAAAATAAATTTGTTTTGTAGAGACAGAGTCTTGCTATGTTGCCTAGACTGGCCTTGAACTCCTGGCCTCAAGTGATCCTCCTTCTTAGCCTCTTAAAGTGTGAGAATTACAGGCTTGAGCCACTGCATCCAGCATGAGGGAAGCTATTGCAAAATATAAAAAGTCATGAGACTATTGATGTCCTTTGATACAATCATCCTATCCCTTAGTATTGACTTCAAGACAGTGATCTAAAGGATAAAGAAAAGCTCTCTGCAGAAAGACATGTATTGCAGTACTGCTTATCGTGGCAAAAAATTGGAAGCAAACTCAATGTCAGAACAAGAGGAGAATAGTTAATTAAATGATATATCTACTGCAAGGAGTCATGCAGTCATCAGGGGAAGATTATCCTGAAAACCCTTAAGTAGCTTGAGGGATGCTTGTGATGATCCAAATCAAAGTCAAAAAAAAAAACAACAAGATTTAAAACCTCATGTACTAGGATGATAACAAGATGAAAAAGTGTTCCTGCAGAGAAAGACTGGAATGGAAAGAGGAAAGACAGAATTTTTGTATTGTTTGGATAATGAGATCCTGGGGTGACTTCTTTCTCATTTGACCAGAACTTGTACACCATGGTTATATTAGTTTCTGTGCAACGAAGGCAATTAACAGATGAAAAAAGTCTAAGTAATGGACCCAGTGGCCATTTTCAGGATTAACAATACTCTGTGATGGTCTGATTGGTGCCCACGCAGACAAAGGTCCACACCTAACCGCCGGGATGGCCCCACATTACCTAGCAACTACCTGCTTAACAGCAGTTGCTAGGAAACCAAGAACACCGCAGGACTCCTGACCAATAGCACAATGTCCATACTACTGCCAGCCTTCTCTTCAGGTTCTCTCCAGCAGTCATGCTCCTGTCTGGCCATTCCTCTTCTCCTCCTGTTCTCCTCCTTCTCATTCCTACCTGCCTGGGGCTAACCTGCGAGTAGCACTCACTCACGGGTCCCGCAATCATACAGCCTGACACAACACAGGTGATCACAGGTTCCAGAGGACCATTTTCCTTCCCCTGCTTCCCCTGCTTCCCCTGCTTCCTTCTTGCTCCAGGACTGGGGCCTGGACCAGCGTGTGTGCATGGCTCAAAGTTTAAATCCGTAGTTATGCCACCATTGAGACAAGTATTGCTCATGGCCTCCATCAGGTTCTAGCACCTGGCAAATCCTACTCCTCCAGAGTGATTCCTTCAGGAAAGGCACTGAGCCCAGCCCAGGGCTCCCACCATCCATCAGAGTGCCTGGTGGAAGCATTCCATGATTCTTTTTTTTTTTTTTTTTTTGAGATGGAGTCTCACTCTTGTTGCCTACGCTGGAGTACAGTGGTGCAATCTCAGGTCACTGCATGAGCCACCACGCCCAGCTAATTTTGTTTGTATTTTTAGTAGAGACAAGGTTTTGCCATGTTGACCAGGCTGGTCTCAAACTCCTGACTTTAGGTGATCCATCTGCCTCAGCCTCCCAAAGTGTTGAGATTACAGGCGTGAGCCACCTCGCCCAGCCAAATCCATGATTCTTGAATACATTCTTTGACAGGGGTCATGTGGACATCTCCCTGTTCCAAGTGGCCCACTTTAAAGAGAAAGAAAACCTCATGTAGGATGGATTAGTCTGAACGCAATGATCCTGGAAGACTCCAATTTTCCACCATTGTTGAGAATGATCCCTGCTGCCCTGCACTTCTCATTCCCATCATCTCCATGTGTTGTTCGACCATCATGTCCATTCTCAGGAAGTCGCCATGTGTCTCTATTCAAAAAGATCTTTCTTCTATTCTTTTTTAAAACAGAGACAAGGTCTCAGTATGTTGCCCGGGCTGGTCTCAAACTCCTGGACTCAAGCAATTCCCTGGCCTCAGTCTCCCAAAGTGCTAGGATTATAGGCAAGCACCCTGACAATTATTTTTATTTAGAGACAGGATCTTGCTCTGTCACCATGGCTGGAATGCAGTGGCATGATTATGGCTCACTGGAGCCTGGGCTCAAGGGATCCTCCTGCCTCAGCCTCCAGAGTATCTGGGAATACAGGCATGTGCCACAACACCTGGTTAATTAAAAAAACTTTTTTTTTTTTTTTGGGATGGAGTCTCGCTCTGTTGCCCTGGCTGGAGGGCAATGGCACGATCTTGGCTCACTGCAACCTCTGCCTCCCATGTACCAGTGATTCTCCTGCCTCAGTCTCCCGAGTAGCTGGGATTACAGGCACCCGCCATCATGCCCGGCTAATTTTTGTATTTTTGTAGAGACGGAGTTTCACCATGTTGGCCAGGCTGGTCTTGAACTCTTAACCTCAGGAGATCCATCAGCCTCGACCTTCCAAAGTGCTGGAATCATAGGCGTGAAAAATATATATATATTTTTTTGAGACAGGGTCTTGCTATGTCGCCCAGGCTGGTCTTAATCAATCTTCAGATCTTTGCCTCCCAAAGAGCTGGGATTATAGACGTGGGTGCGTATATCGTATCTCCTTGCCACTGGAATATAAATTGCTTGAAAGCAGATACTCTGTGGCTTCTGTTATCACTGGCAGCTACAACAGCCTCAGGCCCAAAGAAGCTAAGATTTACTGCCTGCCTAGCGTTGTGTACCAGCTCGCCCAGAACAACTTCCCACTCATGAGCACACCTAATCAAACAACCGTTTGACGCCAGCTTTACTATTCCCTTCTTACACATCTGAAAACCTGTTTCAAGATCACACATTTAATGGGTGGTAGAGTCAATAATTTGATTCCCAGCTCACTGCCTGTCTCTCGAATTCTAGCTGTTGCTATCAGAATCCGGATCCAGGCCGGGCACGGTGACTCACGCTTGTAGTCCCAGCACCTTAGGAGGCCAAGGCGGGCGGATCACTTGAGGCCAGGAGTTCGAGACCAGCCTGGCCAACATGGTGAAACCCTGTCTCTACTAAAAATACAAAAATTTAGCCGGGAGTGGTGGTGGGTGCCTGTAATCCCATCTACTCGGGAGGCTGAGGCAGGAGAATCGCTTGAACCTGGGAGGTGGAGGTTGCAGTGAGCCGAGATTGCGCCATTGCACTCCAGCCTTCCAGCCTGGGTGACAGAGCAAGACTCCGTCTCAAAAAAAAAAAAAAAAAAAAAGAAAAAAAAAAATCTGGCTCCAAAGCGGACATGCATCTGTGTCTCCCCCACCGCCACGCACTTGTTTTTGTCTGGCCTTTCTCCTACTCCAAGACCGGCTCCACTTCCGGGCTCGCTGCCATGGAGACGGCTCCGGATTTAGGAATACATTTCCTAGGCTTCCGGCAACTAACGTGAGGACCTGCTGGGATGAGGGAGGGGGAGCTCTGCAGAAGGGGGCGGGACACGCGGGGCCTGCGCGGCTTAGCGGGTGGCGGAGTCCCTCCTGGCGTGGGTGCCCTGGGTCTCTCCGTACCGGCGCGCCCCCTTGTGCCCCGCACGCTGCGCGCACGCGAGTCCGCCGAGCCCATCCTGTGCCCCCGCACTCGGGCCAAGGCTTCTGCGAAGGTCGCGAGTTGGCCTCCTGCGTCACCGGCGAGAAAGCTTCACAGGTGGCGCCACCCGGGGCTACGCGCCCTGCGGGGCCGCATGAGGTCACCGCTGGAGCTGCTGTGAGAGGGCATGGGAGGCCCAGGCGGCCTGGACCTATCCTGCGACGCGGGGGCCACCCGGCCCCTAGCTGTCCTCTCCCTTTTCACCTGATGCCGTTTAAATTTTTTTTTAATTTTGTAAATAAAAAAATTTAACGTCTCATAAAGATAGGGTCTTGGTATGTTGCCCAGGCTGGTCTTGAACTCCTGGGCTGAGGCGATCCTCCACCTTAGCTTCCCAAAGTGCTGGGATTACAGGCGTGAGCCACTCCACAGGGCCATCTGATGCCTTCCTTTTTTTTTCTTTTCTTTTTTTTTTTTGAGAGTGAGTCTCTCTCTGTCACCCAGGCTGGAGTGCAATGGTGCAATCTTGACTCATTGCAACCTCCACCTCCCGAGTTCAAGTGATTCTCCTGCCTCAGCCTCCCGAATAGCTGAGATTACAGGCCCGTGCCACAAGACTTGGCTGAGTTTTGCATTTTTAGTAGAGACAGGGTTTTGCCATGTTGGCCAGGCTGGTCTTGAACTCCTGACCTGAAGTGATCCACCCACCTTGGCCTCCCACAGTGCTGGGATTACAGGCATGAGCCACTATGACCAGCCTCTGATGTGTTCTTGAACTCAAACTTTCAGCTCACCAAGGCCTCTAGGAGGGTCAAGAGGGCTGGATGGGTGGGTGGGAATGAAAATAGGTGAGGCAGGCCGGGCGCGGTGGCTCAAGCCTGTAATCCCAGCACTTTGGGAGGCTGAGACGGGCGGATCACGAGGTCAGGAGATCGAGACCATCCTGGCTAACGCGGTGAAACCCTGTCTCTACTAAAAAAATACAAAAAACTAGCCGGGCGAGGTGGCGGCGCTTGTAGTCCCAGCTACTCGGGAGGCTGAGGCAGGAGAATGGCGTGAACCCGGGAGGCGGAGCTTGCAGTGAGCTGAGATCCCGCCACTGCACTCCAGCCTGGGCGACAGAGCGAGACTCCGTCTCAAAAAAAAAGAAAAAAAAGAAAATAGGTGAGGCACTGGACTTCCCTGGTTTGGGTTTGGGGGCGTTCACTGCTTGGTCACCTGGTGATTTGAGAAAACACTCTCTAGTCCATTCAGGCCTCTGTTTCTGTACCTCTCTGTCTTTTGTTGTCTGTTTTCCCAAGAGAAAAGAAGAATCAATGACTGACAGCTGCCATCACCAGAATAAGGTGTAGTTTGCATGGGGATATTTTTCTTAACTTTATTTGGGGGCTGTTGCTGCATCCTATTTTGTGCACTCAAGTGTTTTGTCATTTGGGCAGATGTCTGAGACAAAGTGGCAAACATGAGAAGCCATGTTTGCTCATTTCTGTTTGCCAGAATAATTTCACTAAGTCCCTGACTCTGTAACGTCTGCTGCTCTCCGGAAAGATGCTTTGATAATGAAACAGGATAGAGCACAGGGCCCCCAACCTTGTGGTTGGGGCAAGACTCTTGCCTGTATTCCATTAAAGATAAATGTCCCTAACCTTCTCTTTTTCTACATATAAAATAACATCTAGGCCAAGCTCAGTGGCTCATGCCTGTAATCCTAGCACTTTGGGAGGCTGAGCTGGGTTCAGACCAGCCTGGGCAACGTGGTGAAACCCCATCTCTACTAAAAATGCAAGAACGAACTGGGTGTGGTGGCATGTACCTGTAGTCCCAGTGATGCAAGATTTTTCTCAACCCTGCTTTGCCAGTTGGAAATTTCTGTGAATGGTGGGGTCTCTGTTTGTTTGTTCCCATCGTCCCACTCCAGCCCATGCCTCCCAGGCTGGCCCATCCCCACCGCCACTTCCCGTTGCATGGGATGGCCGCCTGGTGCTGGTGGAGGACTGGAGGGCTACAGCTTATAGCTCCTTTTGCCCCCTCTGTTTGGTGGGTTACAGGTTGTTGTCCCACCTCCAAGAAGAATGAGGTTATGGTGACAATCGAAGGGTGAGGACGGCAGAGAAGAATTTTATTGAGTGACAAAACAGCTTTCAGCTGAAGATGATGTGAGGGTGGTCTCTTTCTTAATGTGGTTGGGTCCAGGGCTTTTATGGGCTCAGAATGGGGAGTACACTCTGATTGGTTTGTGAGTAAGCAATAAAGGCTAAAACAAAACCACCACTCAAAGGTGGGCATGATAGTGTAAAAAAGCCAATTAAGGAAGGGTAGGTGTATGTAAAATAGGTGAAGGGTGAGGATCAGTCAGAGGAAGGTGTCCCAAACAGGAGGGGAGGTTCTCAATCCAGTCCAAGGATTTACCTGGGACTTGTTGCTAGGCTTTAAACTGTCTTTGGCTTAAAGGTGGGGTTTCGCTGGGGACCTGTCCCTATCTGCCTAGGCATTTTACTGCCTCCTGCTGCTATTACCAGCCATTCAGGAGTCTGAGGCAAGCAGATTACCTGAGCCCAGGAGGTTGAGGCTGCAGTGAGCTGTGATTCTCCTATTGCACTCCATCCTGGGTGACAGAGTAAGACCTTGTCTCAATAAATAAATAAAAATAACATCTGGCAGGGTTAGTGATTATGCTTCTGATAGTGACATGAGGCAGTCAAATGCCTAGGCACATAGGGGTGGGTCCCTGGTGAAACCCCACCTCCAAGCAGAAGACAGTTTAAAGCCTGAAAATGAAGCTACAAGTTAAATCCTCAGACCAGACTGAGAATCTTTCCTCTGATTGATCCCTACCCTTCACCTGTTTTACCATTCACCTTTCCTAATTGGTTTTCTACACTGTCGTGCCCACCTTTCAGTGATGTCTTCACTTAACCTTTTTTGCATACTCACAAACCAATCAGCAGGCACTCCCCATTCTGAGTCCATAAAAAGCCCTGGACCCAGCCACACTGAGAGAAGAAAAAACCACCCCACTGCAGGGGTAGGGGAACCACCCCACCGCACCCTGCATCCCTTCTCCGCCAAGAGCTGTTTCATCAGTCAATAAAGTTCTTCTCCCTTCAACTGGCAGCATATTCTTCTTGGATGCAAGACAAGAGTTCTGGAACTGCCAAACTCAGGTACAAGCTGTAATACAGGTGGGCGGAGCCAGTATGCAAGCCAGACTCAGCCTGGGCAGGCTGAATGGGTGGGATACCACCAGTGGCAGGTATCCTGGCCCAACAAGGCCTAGGTGGGAAGGTGGGGGTGGGAGGCTTTGGGGAGTAGGAGGTTGGTGGGCAAAATGACAGAGAAAATTCCTGCATCACTTCCGCAGTCAATAACCACATGTACTTTGGTGATCACTGATGTACTGTACACCCACACCCTGGTCACTCTGATGTGATTTTGCAGGTACTGAACCCCACCACTTGCATATGAGTAGTGGGCTGAGACACTGCTTTGGAGCAACTGACAACCACTCCTGGGCTTTAAGGCCTCAGTTTATAGTCTTCAGCAAGACTTCTGAATAAACTAGCTTTAATTATTTAAAAGCTTGATTTTTTTTTTTCTTTAGTTCACATGTCCCTGGATCACTCAATGTGTTTTTTTTGGTCCTCCTGGAACAAGATGTTTGAGGTGGGACTAGCCTTTCAGGAGGAGTTATTCTGGAGTCCTTGGGGGTAACCTCACTTCCTTCCTGTGGCCTTCCTTCCATAGGTGG
Organism: Papio anubis; assembly: GCF_008728515.1. Classification (NCBI taxonomy): domain Eukaryota; kingdom Metazoa; phylum Chordata; class Mammalia; order Primates; family Cercopithecidae; genus Papio; species Papio anubis. The sequence continues at coordinate 5,049,089 of NC_044992.1, forward strand.
AGTCTCGCTCTGATTGCCCAGCGCTGGAAAGTGCAGTGGCACGATCTCGTGCTCACTGACAAGCATCGCACCTTCAGCTGGGTTCATGCCACTTCTCGGACTGTTCCTCGGGAAGCCTCCCGAGCTAGCTGGGACTCCAGGTGCCCACCACCACACCTAGCTAATTTTTTTTTTTATTTCTCTAGTAGAGATCCAGGGTTTCACCATGTTAGCCAGGATGGATCTCAATCTGCACTATGACCGTGCAGTGTGATGCGCACCTGCCTTGGCCATCCAAGCAACTAGTTTTGGGATTACAGGCGTGAGCCACCGTTCCCAGCCTTGTTTATGCTTCCTCCATAGGCTTATCCTACCTGAGACCAGAGAACAGCCCCTGGATCTTAGGTAAAGAACATTTTTCTCAAAGTGTGGGTGTCCTGCTAGACTCCACTTCCATTACAAGATTGCTGGTTGATACAACTGCCACAGTTAGCAGGAACAGTGCTCATCCCCAGGCAGCTGATCTAGAATTCGTTCACAGTCAGCCACGTTTGTTGAACATGTTTCCAATGTGATATAAGCAAAAAAGTCCATCTGTCCAGAAGGTAGATCGGATCCCCCACGTCCCTTCACCCATGCTTTCTTTCTGTGACCTGACTGAAAATCACAGAATGACTTGACTGCTCTGTGACCCAGCCAGCTGCAGGTTCTTCCCAGCAGGCTGGAACCCAAACCGAGGCCTTGAACATTCTGAGGTGCTGAAAAAGGTATCTCGGTTGTTGTCAAAAACACTGAAGGAAACTGGTTGCAGCCCTGAGCGATTCCTTAAACCCTCCCACAAACTGCATACCTGACCTTCTTGCTGCAGGAATATGTAGGTAGAATCCCTTCTCTCTTGCTGTTAGTCTCAGAGATACACTGCACCCCACTCTCTGTGTCAGTGTCCCTATTCAGTGCTTTGGACGGATTGCTCTGAATTTAGTGCTGCTTTTTTTGGAATCCCAGCCAGCCCCATGTTGGTATGGTTTGAAGTAGTCCCTTGCAGGAATTCCCCAGAGGCTGCTTCTGGGCTGGCTGGACACAATAACAGCTGAAAACTAAATGGAGTATGCAACTTTTTATTCCTTTATTTTCACTTTTTCTTTTTTATGTATTTTTTAATTCTTAAATTTAAAAATAGAAGTAAAAAAATTTTAATTTATAAGGGTTTTCTGGTAAAAATGGAAAGCCTGCTAGGCAAATTCTCAAAGAGCTGTAATACGCCTGTATTTTCTGAATAAACTTCCCTCCACTTTACTGTGTCGGCTTGCTCTTGTAGATCTTCCTGTACAAAGCCAAGAATCCACGTGGTCTCCCACGCTGAACCCCAGTTTTGGGGCTCACCCTGTGACACGGTCAGAGGCAGACGGTTCCGTGTCCCTCCTATTCCTCCTTGCTTCTGGATGGGATCCAGAGGGCTCTAGGCTTGGCTGCTGTGGCCACCAGACGAGGCTCTATGAGGTCTGTGGGGGTCTTGCCAGCTCCAGATGGACGTTCCCTGAGATGCTGTTAGGCCACCTGGACTGGGGCCCCCTGTGGCATCCCTGGCATAGACACATAATGCCCAGCAAAGGCATCATCAGAGTTCCATTACTTTCGTGCTGGAAGGCCAATCAGATGGCAACTTGTTTGCAGAGAAAGAAACTGAGACCCAAAGAAGGGTCAGGCAAAGCCAGGACTCCAGGGCTGCTGTTCATACTTCAGCTGCTGAGTGGCAGGACTCCCTTTTTGCTGCCCTTCTCCCAGAGTTCCATAATGAGGTGAGGATGGGTCTCCTTCAGGGCTTGGTAGAGTTGATCTTTGCACCTCCGGTCCCAGGACTGGCTCAAGCTGAACAGCTTCCGCATCTGGCTGGGCCTGGTGTCCTCAGCCAGCACCCTCTCATACTGCTCCTGGCTCAGCACCTGTCCATACAGTTTGTCCAAGACAGCCTCCACCGATGTCACTCGGGCTATCAGCTGCTCTCGATACTGGTCCACAAAGTGCAGCAACCCCGGGGCATCCAGAGATGAAGGTAATGCTGGCAATGAACAAAGAAGGGCTCCAACCACAGCCTCCATCTCCAATCCCCATCTTCAGCCCTTTCCTCTCTCCTCTCTGCATCCCTCGCTTCCTTCTGCCTCCAGAAATGCACTTCTGCCCTCCCTCATGCCAGCATCTAGCCTGGCATTCTGCCAGAGTGGGGATCGGGAGTGGAGTTCCTGCTGGGCGCATTGGAGGCTGTCAGATAAGGAGTTCTAGGGTCTCTGTGGATAGGACAAAAGGGTATGGGGAGGGACCATGCACCGCTCTCCAGGGCCTGACCCCTTGTGAGGTCTGCAATGATGAGTCCCTTCCTTTCTCTCTTCCCTTCCCCCAAGAACCAGACAGTACCCCAGAACTGCCACTGCCTCCTGTGGTCTCTGAGAGTTGTTACTGACCTATGGGGGCTGGAGGGACCAGAGTAGCTGCAGGTGTGAGATCTCCTGGACAAACACAGAGATGAAGATGATCTGAAACAGTGCTAAGTTATTAACACACACAGTACACCTCCAGGCTCCCACTCACTTCTGAGATTCTTCGATTTAGAAAAAAGTCACAGACAAATTCTGGTAGAATCTGGAGTAAGAGCTGGAAAGGTCCTTACAGGTTATCTAGGTGAATCCCTTCCTTATACATATGGGGAAACTGAGGCCCAGAAGCTGTGATCATACAGTAATAGAGAGAAGGCATCTAAATGAGCAATAGCAATTTCTCCTACAACATCCCAGACTTGGTTTTAATCCCGTGTTGGCCTGAACTGTATCCCTGGTGAACTAACCAAACCCCTTGCTAGATAGCTTGAACTATTTAGCACCTCCTTGTTCTGAGCAGAAATCTACTTCCTTGTTCTTGTTTAGCCTTCTAGACTGGCACCAACCAAAGGTGTATGTTCTGGAATTGGATGTCAGAATCTAGAATCAAGATCAAGCAATCTTAGGACATGAGAATAACAAATGAATTTTAACAGAAAAGACAGACAACAACAAAAATGAAGGGACTTAAAAATTGCTTTGCAAAGGAGAGAAAGGGGAAGTTCCCAGCAGCTCATATGCACAAGGTCTGAGAGGCTGAGCAGGCTCCAAGTTCAGTGTGATCTCACAGTTCAGGGAGGTGGGCACAGGGGAGGGAGCTGAGGCTGTGGTACCAGGAGCACAGGATCCATGTGGGTGGAGAAAGGAGGGTGTTTCGCATCCTCTCTGCTGACTGGACAGTCCAGGGGTCAATTCTGACTCATTCCCACACTGGAGCATCTGCCGAGGGAGGTGACTGGATGGCAAAGAATTTACAAACCAAAATAGCAGAGGAACGATGGAAGGAGCTGAGATGTGCAACTTGTATAACAAGAGTCATCAGGAAGGCTATGACCACAGTCTTCCAGAATCTAAATGGCTTTCTCATGGGGAAGGAGATACACTTTTTCTATGAGTTCCAAGGGACAGAATTAAGACTGGTAAGAGGCAGAGATTGGCTTAACATGAGGAAAAAGATAATATTGCTACGATTTGTTAAGGATTACTGCATGAGGAATGTATAGACATCGCTTTATTTAATCTTTCCAACATTCCTACAAATTAGTCATTATGATCCTCTTTTTACAGACGAGGGACTCAAATGAATTAAGTAATTTTCCCAAGGTCACTCAGCAAGTAAGTGCTGGAGTGGGATTTGAATCCAGGTCTGAAGCTGGGGCTGGTTAGTTCTCCATCTGTGTTTGCACCCAAGCCAGGACTCAGTAAAGCCCATCCTCTTTCCACTACACTGTGAAGCCAGCTTGTTGCAGCTCAGGAGGTAGACTCACCATTTTTTGACAGCTGACTAGGGATGGTTGTCCTAGAAGGACCGTTTGGAGGGTTTGGGTTCTTAGAGTGTTGGTACTAGACTAAGAGTCCATACGTTTTCTCTATCCCAGAAAATGTATTATTTGATTTCCTCTTGTCTACCTCAAAAACACTGAGCGATACAGGGAGAGTATCTGAAATTGCCAAATCGGCTTAACCCATACAACCATATGACTATCTAGGTCTTATTCTTCCACCTCACATCCAAACTACCATGAGAAACTTAGTGAAAAGCTTTGTGGATGTCGACATCTGTTAATTCAAGGGCACTGTGAAGACACCATTGTACCTGGAGACAGCATACATTTTAGAGGGTCAGATTGACTCAGGTTTAAATTCTAGTCGTAACAACTGTTATGTAACTTGAGAAAGCCACCTACCTCCTACCTCCTGTGGGCTATTTCTTCTCATCAGTAAATTGTGATAATGCACACGCCCTCCTCCACCCCCACCCCCATCCCCCACACACAGACTTTCTATCACTGACTTTCTTCTTCTTTTTTTTTTTTTGGAACGGAGTCTCCCTTTTTGTCCAGGTTGGAGTGCAGTGGAGCGATCTCGGCTCATTGCAACCTCCGCCTCCCGGGTTCAAGTGATTCTTGTGCCTCAGCCTCCTGAGTAGCTGGGACTACAGGCACACGCTACCACGTCCAGCTAATTTTTGTATTTTTGGTAGAGACAGGGTTTCACCATATTGGCCAGGCTGATCTTGAACTCCTGACCTTGTGATCTGCCCACCTCAACCTCCCAAAGTTCTGGGATTACAGGCGTGAGCCACCGTGCCCAGCTCCTTCATTGATTTTCTTTCTCCTCCCACCTCTGAGTTCTGTGGACTTGTCCTGGTTTTACCTGGTTTCACCAAGGCCTCCCACACCAGAGTCTCATCTTTCTTGTCTTTCATTTGCAGCCTGATCCCTGATCCCAAGTGGCCAACGTAGAACTCCGAGAACAGCTGGGCTTCTCCAGGGCTTCGATAGCAGAGCTCCAGTTCCTGAAGAGGCAAAGAGTTTAGTTGCCACCCTGTTCATCTTGCATGGAAGGTTTTTCCCCACCTGACATCTTCTTGGCTCTGCTTGGTTCCACAGGGACACTCCAATGATCCCTGTACTGAAATCAACTACCACCTTCAGAAACTGCTCTTTTCCCAATTTTCCACAGAAGGATGACGACACAACTGAGCACCTCAAGGGTAAGTCAGGGCTCGTCCTTAAACGTAGTGCTCATAATCCTAAGCCAGATCCTTCTTGCTTCACCTCCCCCATCTTGAATTCAAACCCTCATTTCTCCAGCCCAAAGCCTGTCTTCCCAATGGATCCCAAACTCCACCCACTTTCAATTGACAAAAATTTATATCCATCCCTTTTCCTAAATCCCAGCTAAGACAGAACTCTTGATTCCCCACTGTCTTCCAAACATGCTCCCTTTCCAGTTTCCCCAAACTCAGTAAAGGACAGGACCATCCACTGAGCATGCAGGCTCCAAACTTGGAATCATGCTTAACTCCTTCCCTACACAGGCCATCCAGCAGGTCCTGTTGGCTTTACCTTCAAAATCAACCCTGAATTCATACACTTTTCTCCATCTCCCTCACTACCTTCCTTGTCAAGTGACCTTCAACTGTAACTTGCAGTATTGCAACAGCCTTTTTCTTTTTTGTTTTGTCTTTTTTTCTTTTCTTTTCTTTTCTTTTTTTTTTTAAGAGAGATGGGGTTTTTCCATGTTGCCCAGGCTGGACTTGAACTCCTGGGCTCAAGTGCCTCAGCCCCCTGAGTAGCTGGGACTACACGCGTGCGCCACCATACCCATCTTATTTTTTCATTTTTCATAGAGATGAGGACTCCCTACATGGCCCAGGCTCATCTTGAGCTCTTGGCCTCAAGCGATTCTCCCACCACGGCCTCTCAAAGTGTTGGAATATAGGCGTGAGTCACTATACCCAACCACAACAGAATTTTTTTCTTTTTCTTTCTTTTTTTTTGAGACAGGGTCTTGCACTGTTGACCAGGCTGGAGTGCAGCGGCACGATCTCAGCTCACTGCAACCTCCGCCTCCTGGGTTCAAGCAATTCTCCTGCCTCACCTTCCCAAGTAGCAGGGTTTACATGTGCCCACCACCACGCCTGGCTAATTTTTATATTTTTAGTAGAGACTGGGTTTTGTCATCTTGGCTAGGCTGGTCTGGAACTCCTGATCTCAGGTGATCTGCCCACCTCAACCTCCCATAGTGCTGGCATTACAGGCATGAGCCACCACGTCTGGCCTTTTTTTTTTGGACAGAGTTTCGCTCTTGTAGCCCATGCTGGAGTGCAGTGGGGCGATGTTGCCTCACTGCAACCTCTGCCTCCTGGGTTCAAGCAATTCTTCTGCCTCACCCTCCCGAGTAGCTGGGATTAGAGGCGCCTGTCACCATGCCCCGCTACTTTTATGTATTTTTAGTAGACGGGGTTTTACTGTGTTAGCCAGGATGGTCTTGATCTCCTGACTTCGTGATCTGCCCGTCTCAGCCTCCCAAAGTGCTGGGATTACAGGTGTGAGCCACTGAGCCACTGCACCTGGCCCATAACGGCCTTTTGACTTGTCTCTCTGCTTTCACTCTTGCCTGCTTATCATTCATTCTCACCCAGCAGCCAGAGGCATCTTTATGAAAGTAAACCAGGTCTTGTTTTTTTTTTTTTTTTGAGACAGAGTCTTGCTCTGTCACCTAGGCTGGAGTACAGTGGTGCAGCCTCGGCTCACTGCAACCTCTGCCTCCTGGGTTCAAGCGATTCTCCTGCCTCAGCCCCCTGAGTAGCTGGTATTACAGGCATACACCACCACACCCAGCTAATTTTTGTATTTTTAATAGAGACAGGGTTTCACCATGTTGGCCAGGCTGGTCTCGAACTCCTGACCTCAAGTGATCCGCCCGCCTCGGTACCCAAGGTGCTGGGATTACAGGGGTGAGCCACTGCGCCCGGCTGCAAATCAGGTCTTGTATTAGCATGTTTATGACCCTCAAGAGCTTGCCATTGCACTTAGAACAAAGTGCAAACTGCACACCAGGGCCAATAGGGCAGATGAGGCCTGGAAGACCCTGCCTCTAATCTGACTCATCACTTGCTATACTGACCTCTTTCTTGTCATCTGGAGGTGTCAAGCTTGCTCCCACCTCTACGCCTCTGCACACATTCCTTCTGCCTGAAATGTTCCTCCACAAATCTCCATGTGGCCTGAACCAACACCCAATCTAAAGAAAATCTTTGTTTCCTTAGATCTTCCTCAAATGTAACCAAGGCCCAAATCCTACAGCAGATTCTTTCTAACACCCTTTCCTGAGACACCCTATGGTTCCCCATAATATGTGTTCTGCCACTGCAATGAGTAATAAACCCAGTGTGTTCGACTACAGGTTTGTTCCTGGTGGTCTGGACTAGAGGACATTGATGACCTATAGCTCAAACACTTCCCAGTGTCCCCAAGTCAAACCCCATCATCCTTCTCATCCTGCATATGATCCTCCCTTCTCCGAACTTTCTTTCTCCCAGTCTTGGAAGCATTCCCACTTTCCCTAAATCCCACTTTCTGTTCCACCTTGATTTATCCCGTCCCTGGGAAAGCTCTGAGACCTGCCCCACAGGCATTCCCAGGTAGGACTTCTGTTCGCAGTGAAGAGGCTGACGCTGAGCTGCTCACCTTGGGGAGTATCTCCAGCATCCCTGAACCAGACCCAGACACGGTGTAACGACAGCCCATATAAAGTGGGGTCAGCGGGGGTGGCTTGTGGATTCGCACAAACTGGAATTTCGTTTCTTCATCATCTATGGCCTACGGAACATAGGCAACAATGATTAAGGGAGGCTTCTGCCCCGTGGAATGTGGTCTGAATGGGGGGGATGGTGCATCTGTGTGTTTGCGTGGACAGAGTGGGACTCTATCACCCCTGCCTCCCTCCCCGCATGCACTGCTACACAGGGAGCCCTCACTTGGTCTTTGTTATTCTCAGGATGGGAATAGGGTTATTGTTAGAGAAGTTAGAATGGGGAAAGGCTACAGTTTTAGGCATGGGAGCCTCCAATCCTTTGATTCCTGGACAGGGGCTGCAAGAAACTGTCCAAAGATGGGAGATGAGTCCATGATTGAGAAGGGACGAATTGTCCACCCACTTCAAGGTTCTCCTGTACAAGAGGCCCATCCTTAGTCCCAGTTAAAGGCCCTCTAGGGGGCTCTCTGGCTGCATTTTGTGTTTACCGTCAACCCACTGTGGCCCAGCCTTTCTGGCTCTTAGTGTCACCTTCCGAATGGAGCAGTCACTTGGGATCAGGTAGAGGTGGAAGGTGACTTCCTCAGGATGGAGGCGGTGGTAAAGCAACACCAGGGAGTTGACGGGAAAGAAGCGCAGGGTACTATGGATCACTTTCAGGAGGACTCCCAAGGGGGAGAAGCTGGGGTTTTCCAGAATGATGTGATGCAGCTCCACCCTGGCTGGCTTCTCCAGGAGCATCCCCTCCTCTTTAAAGTGGGCCACTTGGAACAGGGACGTGTCCACATGGCCCCCTGTCAAAGAATGGATTCAAGAGGCACAGGTTTATTTTTCTTTATTTTGTTGAGACAGAGTTTCCCTCTTGTCGCCCAGGCTGCAGTGCAATGGAGCAATCTCAGCTCACTGCAACCTCCGCCTCCCGGGTTCAAGCCATTCTCCTGCCTCAGCCTCCCGAGTAGCTGGGATTACAGACACGCGCCACCACACCCGGCTAATTTTTGTATTTTTAGTAGAGACGGGGTTTCACTATGTTGACCAGGCTGGTGTTGAACTCCTGACCTCAGGTGATCCGCCTGCCTCGGCCTCCCAAAGTGCTGGGATTACAGGTGTGAGCCACTGCGTCCAGCCTAAGAGGCACAGATTTAGTGTTGTTACTGAGTCAGGATTTGCTGGTAGGGTAGGATCCCAGGGCTTAGGCTCAGGTACCTTCTTGGGGGAGCCCAGTGCTTATGGTCTTGAATATGTGTGTCCCCCTACAATTCATATGTTGAAAGTCTAACCCCCAAGGTGACGGTATTAAGAGGTGAAGCTTTTATGGGAGGTGATCAGGTCATGGGGGTGGAATTCTCATGAATGGGATTAGTGCTCTTATATAAGAGACTCAAGGGAGCCTGCTTGCCCCTTCCACCCTGTGAGGACACAGCTAGCAGGCTCCATCTATGAGGAAGAGGGCTCTCACCAACACACCACATCTGCGGGCGCCTTGATCTTGGACTTACCAGGCTCCAGAACTGTGAGAAACAGATTTCTGTTATTTATAAGCTACCTAGTTTATGGTATTTTGCTATAGCAGCCTGAACAGGCTGAGACACCCAGCAGGGGGAAGAGGGGCATTTCTAGGCCTGGGGTCTTCGGAGGCTGTGGGAAATTGTGCCACTAGGCGGGAGCACTTAGGATTGCTGAACTCCTCAGTGGGAGCTCAAGGATCACCCTTGAGCCAAACTTATACACAAACCCAGCCCCTGGCCCGGGAGCTGGGAAAGATAGAGAACCTTTAGTTGCCTGTGCTGGTGTGGATTCTCCATGAGAGTGACGCTGGCAGGTTTGACTGGGCAGGTAGAAAAAAAGGAGGAGGAAGGGGCAGTGGGAAAATGGAGTGACCAAGGTGTTTGGCCACTCACCATTCAAACTCTTCTTTTTAGGAAGAGCCTCCTCCTCCCCACTGCGTGGGTCTTGGCAGGAGGCAAGCCGAGCCCCCCACTCAGGATGCTGCTACTCCCTAGCGTCAATGACACAAATGTGTCACCAATACTTGACTAAGTGGTTGTCCCTAACTGGGACCTCAAGTCTAGAGCGGTAAAACACAGATGCAGAGAGAGAGAATTTTGGCAGTAGCAGTTGGGTGAAGAGTCCAGTGGGAGGCAGGTGTCGTGGTGCACACTCATAATTCCAGCTACTTAGGAGGCTGAGGTGGGTGGATCACTTGAACCCAGGAGTTTAAGGTTGCAGTGAGCTAAGATTGTGCTGCGGCATTCTAGCCTGGGTGACAGAGTGAGACCCTGTCTCAAAAAAAAAAAAAAAAAAAAAAAGGAAAAAAGAAAGTAAGTAAAAGAGTCCAGTCGCTCCTGGGCAGGAGGGTCCTACAGTAGCTGTGTCTGCAGCCTGTCTCCATATTTTCTTGATGTGACCTTGGCCCTGCCCTTGGTTTCTCTGAGTCACTGGGCCACTATTTCCTTTCCCCAGCTAAGATTTGTTGCTAAGTCTATGAGTTAGTCAATAACCTTTCAGTGTATCCCTTTTCTGCTTAAATCAGCCAGAATTGGTATCTTTGATTGCAGCCTCTGACCAGCGCCAGCACCTTGAAGTTATAAGAGACCTTGAGGGATGAACACTGGTAATGGGAGAGACACAGGCCTAGCGATCAGGAGTCCCAGCTCCATCCCTGCATTGCCTGGTAACTGCTGCAATGCAAGTGGTTTCTGGGCAATAAGGCATCCAGCAAGCTGGACAAGGCCCTTAGTCAGATGTCAATCCCAGAATCATGAAGACCCTTACTTAAGTTTTCTCATTTAACTGCATTTTTGGGATGAAAATAAAGTCACAGTGGTATCTATCATCTGAAAAAATGAGGAAGAATTCACCTATGAATCTTACCAATCAAACAATACAACTGTTCTTTTTTTCTTTTTGAGACACAGTCTAGCTCTGTCACCGAGGCCGGAGTGCAGTGGTGTGATCTTGGCTCACCACAGCCTCCACCTCCTGGGTTCAAGTGATTCTCATGCCTCAGCCTCCTGAGTAGCTGGGACTACAGGCATGCACCACTGCGCCTGGCTTTTTAGTAGAGACGGGGTTTCACCATGCTGGCCAGGCTGGTCTTGAACTCCTGACCTTAGGTGATCCGCCTGCCTCGGCTTCCCAAAGTGCTGGGATTACAGGCGTGAGCCACCGCGCCCGGCCACAGTATAACCATTCTTAGCATGGGACACCTGCATCCCAGTCTTTCTCTACAGCAACACCTTTTCCTATTTTTATCATAGTCTATGACGCTTTGTCTCTTGTTTCCCGTGGCAGTTTAACTTGTTGCAAGGACGTTGGACCTTTTAATTACCACAGCCTATGATCCCTGCTAGTGGATGCACCACCCTGTGATTCAGCCTCTGTTTCTCATTTCAGTGTTGAGTTTGCTTCCAACTTTTCACTATGATGAACAGCACTGCAATGCACATATTCTGCAGGAAGCTGCTATTTCCCTTGTGTTACTGCCTTGAAATCAATCAGTACCAAGGGATGAGGAAAGCGTGTGAGGCGGCAGGACCTCCTTCACCCCGCAGTTGCTTCTCCAAGAGGTGATGCTGGTTTGCATCGCCATCACTGGCACTAGATGGATGGTCTCACCCTGACCTCCAAACCTTGGGACGTCCTCACATGTCAGCTGAGGGAACCGAAATCCTGGGAAGAAAGTGCTTTTTCCAGGGTCACACAACCGGCCATGGACTCTGACCACAGTCTGTGGCACTAACAGATGCTCGGTGCCACTTGAATTTTCGCTGAATTCCAGAAGGTGCTGGGTGTCTCCAACTTACCTTCTTGCTAGGGTGACCAACTGTCCATGCTTGCCCAGGACCGACAGGGCTCCTGGGGGTGCAGGACTGTCAGTGTTAAGATGAGCTGGTCACCCCCCTTTTGTACATATTGCCCTTTCCATAGATGGTGGTAGTCACCTCATCCAAACCTGACAGCATACTTGTGCTGATAGATCAGAGAGAGAAGGGAAGCAATGGGGGAGACTGTGGTCTGAAGGAGATGAAGGTTGAGTGTTGACTGGGGCAAGTGTCACTGGCAGAAGGACCTACCTGGAGCTGCCTTTGGCTGGTTGCACTAGAAAAATCTAGAAAATGCTATCGTGAGGGAGGCATGTTTCTGTGGGTCAGGGGTCCAGGGCTTTGCATCTGCTCATTACACAAAAGCGTATTGAGTATGGACAATGTGCCAGGCCCTGTGGATGCAGCTGTGAACAGGAAAGACATGGGGACAGCAATTCCAGAGCTTGTGGCCCAGTGGGGAATACAGGCAGCAAATAGAACAATGGACCAAAGCATCACAAGTGCTCCGCCAACGGCAGCCCATCAGCTCCTTCCTCCTTTCCCAGCCGCATGCCCACTGTTTGCCTTGGGACATTGCTGCTCCTGCTGCCCAGGAGCCTGGGGACTCTCCCTCCTTTAGATGCTGCCCTTGGGCCTGTGACCTGATGTCTAGCCGTGCCCTCCCTGCTAAGTGTGTGGTCAGCACCGTCCAGGCTCAGGTGAGGGGCACAGTGGCTCTCCCGCTCAAGCAGGGACAGTGGGACCCACATCACATGAAAGTGGGACACTAGAGGGTTGTCTAGCAGAGCAGCTAAATGATACGGACCGCCTGGCTTTGACTCCCAGCAAGGGCTCTTACTGACTGTGGGACTCTGAGAAGATTACTTGCCCTCTCTGTGCATCATCTGTAAAGTAGGGCTGATAACAGCATCCCCCTCTCGGTGTCACTGTGCAGATTGACTGGGTTTGTGTCTACAAAGCCCTGGGATAATAAGGGCCACTTGCTCGTATTACAGATAAAACGCAGCTTGACCAATCTATCCACCTGGCTGTGGTGCTTCTTTCTGTTTCTTCCTCAAACAACTTGGCCCAGTCCTCTTGGTAACTTGGGGTCTGGGAAGAAAATGCTACTAAATTGTTTTTTTTTTTTTTTTTTTTTTTTGAGACGGAGTCTAGGTCTGTCGCCCAGGCTGGAGTGCAGTGGTGCGATATCTGCTCACTGCAAGCTCCGCCTCCCGGGTTCATGCCATTCTCCTGCCTCAGCCTCCGGAGTAGCTGGGACTACAGGCGCCCGCCATCACGCCCAGCTAGTTTTTTGTATTTTTAGTAGAGACGGGGTTTCACCGTGTTAGATAGGATGGTCTCAATCTCCTGACCTTGTGATCTGCCCGCCTTGGCCTCCCGAAGTGCTGGGATTACAGGTATGAGCCACCATGCCTGGCTTTTTTTTTTTTTTTTTTTGAGATGCAGTCTCTTTTTCTTTTTTAGACAGAGTCTTGCTCTGTCACCCAGGCTGGAGTGCAGTGCATGATCATGACTCACTGTAGCCTTGACCTTCCGGGCTCAAGTGCTCCTCCCACCCCAGCCTCCTGAGTAGCTGGAACTACAGGTGTACACCACCATGCCTAGCTAATTCTTTAATTTTTTTTGCTTTTTTTTTTTAGAGATGGGGTCTCACTATGTTGCCCAGGCTGGTCTCAGACTCCTGGGCTCAAGTCATCCTCCTGCTTCTGCGTCCCAAAGTGTCGGGATTACAGGTGTGAGCCACTGCACCCGGCCACTAAGGTGTTTGAATATCCATTTTGCTGAATCTGAGTGCTGGGACTCTGTATCGTTATACTATTCAGTAAGTGTTGGTTCCAGGAAGCCAACAGTTTTGAGGCCTGAGGGATATCACTGTGGTTTCCAGCCATGTCATCTGGTTGAACTCCTGAGTGGGTAGGCAGGGGGAGGGGGTGAGAATGGGGAGAGACCCCACTCAGGTGGCTGTGGGAAGTGTTCGTGTTCCCACGGGCAGCACAGAGAGGAGCAAGGGTGACAAAACTGAGGGAACTCACTTCCTCTTGGAGGAAGGGTTGTGTGGAGAGCAGAGGTCTGTGTGTGCTGAAGGAGATGGGTGGGTGGGGGAACGAAGGACCCGAAGGACAAGGCCAGCTTCATGGGCGTTTGGCCTGTACAGTCACACAGATGTGTTTCAAAAAGATATGTCCAGACAAGAGTGGAATGCGGGAAAATCTTGCTCCCCATCTCCATAACCCCCCCTCGGCCCCTCAAAGGAAGCCACAACACCCTCTCCCAGGAGATCATCATTCTATACTCCCTTTCAGCCCATAATTACCACCACCTTCCTCCCTATCCTTCCCTCTTGTTTACCTTGGAGAGCCACAAAGTGAGGGAGGTGCACAGCTTCCACGGCTCCGGGCTCAGCCTTGATGTCCAACAGAGGCCCTGCCACCATCCAGCTGTGCTGTGGGTTGATCTCACCCAGGAACTGGTCCCACACACAGAATTCAATCTCAGTGGTCACCGCTTCTCTCACCACAAAGCAGAGACCCGTGTTGGGCCAGCGGTAGGAGCCAGCTACAGGGAAGTGAACTCTGGGAAGAAGAGGGAGAAGCAGACACTTACTGCATGAACTCACTGAGCACATGCTGGATGCCAGACCCCATGCAGGGGCTTGCGGATACGGTACAGGGGCTTCAAGCCCAGACTTTAGAATCAGATGGACTTGCAGTTTAGTCCTGGCTCTTCTGCTCTTGACTGTGGATCCCTGAGCAAGTCATTTAACCTTCCTGTTTTTGGTTTCCTCATCTGTCCCATCTCCTAGTTGTGAGAAAAAGTGACTCAATGCATGCTCACAGCTTAGTACACGCCTGGGAGCAGTGAACTATTTCTACTATGTTGATGATGGCAATGATGGTGATGATGAAATAACAAGTGTTTGTTTATGTAAAGGGCCTATTTACCAATAATTAATAACAATATATGTGCTAAGATTTCTATCTATATCTATTATCTATTTCTATCTGTCTATATCTATCTCTATCATCTCTATCATCTATCTCTCTCTACCTATCTCTATCTATCTCTATCTCTATCTACCTCTATCTCTATCTCTATCTATCTCTATCTCTATATCTATCTATCTATCTCTACATCTATCTATCTAATTTATATCTCTATCTATCTATCTCCATCTATCTAACTGTCTATCTCTATCTATCTATCTATATGTCTCTCTCTTTGGAAATATGGTCTCACTCTGTTGCCCAGGCTGGAGCACAGTGGCCTGATCTTGGCTCACTGCAACCTGGAAATCCCTGGCTTAGGCGACTCTCCCACCTCAGCTCCCTGAGTAGCTAGGACTACAGGCACAAGTCACCATGCCCAGCTAATTTTTTTGGTCATTTTTGTAGACACAAGGTTTTGCCATGTTGTCCAGGCTGGCCTTGAACTCCTGGACTCAAGTGATCCTCCTGCCTTGGTCTCTTAAAGTGCTGGGATTATAGGCATGAGCCACTGTGCCTGGCCATATGTGCTAATATTAATGCTAAACCCTCAGAATTGGAAACAACACGTTTATAGAGATCAGAAGTGATTTTCCCAAGGCTCCTCATGTGGGTTAATAGTGGGTCCCGGGATGCCCCAGCTTCTGTAGGTGTGAGCTGGGAGTGATGCTGTCTCCTGGTTGAGATGATGTCTGTGGCAGTGTTTGGTAAGTGGTAACATGTTATATAAGAGATAATGAGTATGACTATAGACAATTACTACTAGTGCAACTGTAAGCCCTGGGAGGGCAGGGCTGCCATATTCATCTTAGGGTTCCCAGCTACTAGTACAGTCCTTAGCTCATTAGCAGCTGTTAATAAAACAGGAGCATACAGATTAAGAGAGTTGGTGAGATTTAAGAAACATAACAAACAAAATACAATGAGTGGACCTTGTTTGGATCCTGATAAGAACACACCAACTGGCCAGGTGCGGTGGCTCACACCTGTAATCCCAGCACTTTGGGAGGCTGAGGAGGGTGGATTGTCTGAGGTCAGGAGTTCGAGACCAGCCTGTCCAATATGGTGAAACCTCGTCTCTACTAAAAATACAAAAATTTTTATTTTTCACACGTGGTGGCATGTGACTGTAGTCCCAGCTACTAGAGAGGCTGAGGTGGAGACTCACTTGAACCTGGGAGGTGGAGGTTGTAGTGAGCCAGGATTGTGCCACTGCACTCCAGACTGGGCGACAGAGCGAGACTCCATCTCAAGACCAAACCAAACCAAACCACCAACTTTAAGAACACGTTTTAGACAATTGAGCAATTCGAATATGGATTGGGGATTACATGAAAGATTTATTATCAGATTTGTGAGATGTGATATTGGCATGGTAGTTATGTTATGGAAGAAAAGGTTTTTATTTTTGTTTTTTGAGATGTGTAATGAAATATTTAAGGGTAAAATCACCTGACATCTTGGATTTAAAATATTGTAACAATAACAAAGTGGGGGAAAGTGAACAGCTGAAATGAATTTGGCAAAACAGTGGCTGAAGCTGGGTAATGGGTACATGGAAGCTCCTTGTACTCTCTATTTTTGTGTATATTAGACAATTTTAAGTTTCATAAGAAAACAACTTTTTCCATCATGAAAAGCACACACCCGGTGTTTCAGCCCTGTCTCTGCCTGTTGTCTGGGCAAGAGGAGGGGACCCAGTGGCGAGTATGGGTTGAGGGGAACTGTCTGTCTGTGGGGACCCAGCATGGGCAGTGGGGTGGGGGAGGCCAGCCTGGGACCAGCAGAGCCCCTCACTCACCGGTACAGGCTCCTTTCTTTATCAACTACCTCAGTAGCCACAGGCCCCGTGGGGCCCCAGAAGTCATCGTCAGTCCCCAAAGGCGTATCCTGGTCCCCTAGAGAGGCAGGTGAAGGCAGGCACAAGGGTTCCACCTGTTCTACCTCTGGGGAGCTTCCCTCTGAAACAGCAAGGCAGCGGTCAGCTCCAGATTCTCTCACCTGGCCTCCCCCAGCCCCTATGGTTATACTGTAAGGGGCCCTTCCCAAAGCCGGCCTGCCTGGACCATGGCAGGGAGTGTGTCTACAGCTTCTGCTCCTGCTCCCTGGCTGCCTGCCTGCTGTCTGGGAAGCCCCACTCCAATGCCTCCAGCCCAGCCTCCGCCCATCTCCCCTTCCCCACTGGAACAGAAGTGCCACACTTCCCAGCATGCCCAGGTGGGCAGGTTGAGAGAGGAACATGGTTCAAAAGATGAAAGGGGCCAGGCACTGTGGCTCTTGCCTGTAATCCCAGCACTTTGGGAGGCCGTGGCAGGAGGATTGCTCCAGTCCAGGGGTTTCGGATCAGCCTGAGCAACATGGGAAGACTCGTTTTCTATAGAAAAAAGAAAAATATCAGCCAGGCATGGTGGTGAGCGTCTGCAGTCCCACTAAGGAGGCTGAGGTGGGAGTGTTGTTTGAGCTCGGGAGGTTGAGGCTGCAGTGAGCCGTGAACATGCCACTGCACTCTAGCCTGAGCAATAGAGTGAGACCTTTTTTTTTTTTTTTTTTTTTTTTAAGATGGCAGGGCCAAGATGGAGATGTGATTCCCCGGCCTTGGCAGTCAAGAATGGGAGGCTGGACCCCGGTTCAGGGTTTGATACATGCCGTAGACGTTCTGGAGAACACCGGTGGGTGCAGGAGAGGGGGAAACAGAAATCCAGCCAGTTCCTAGGAGTGGGCGCTCTCTTGTCAGGGTAGCAGCTACCTAGGTAGGAAACCTGCCCCGTCCCACATCAGGGGCAGAGGGATGGAGGGAATGACCTCCCACAGCTGGCCTCCCCCAACCCCTGTCATGATGCCCCCAGCCTCGCCCCTTCAAACTACCTGATCCGAGTCTCTGCCGCTTGAGTGAGGACGTGCTATTACTCGTCTCTCCTGTACCCAGGCCCTCATCAGGGATCATCCCAGTTGGTTTCCTGGACAAAGAATTGTTCATTCTGCCTGAGATCCTGGAGGAAGCGAGGGCTGCCTACATGACATTCCCACTAAAAATTCAACTCCTCCTTGGGCCAGGTGCAGTGGCTCACATCTGTAATCCCAGCACTTGGGGAGGCCGGGATGGGTGGGTAGCTTGAGCTCAGGAGCTCGAGACCAGCCTGGGTAACACAGTGAGACCTCCCCACCTCATCTCTGCCAAAAATACAAAAATTAGCTGGGCATGGTGGCATGCACCTGTATCCCAGCTCCTTGGAAGGCTGAAGTGGGAAGATCACTTGAGCCCAGGAGACAGAGGTTGCAGTGAGCTGAGATTGTGCCACTGCATTCCAGTGTGGGTGACAGATCCAGACCCTGTCTCAGGCAAAACAAAACAAACACAAAAACTCCATCCGAATTTGAACTAAATCCTGTGGTTCTTCTGTGGTCCCTGTCTCTGAGCAGCCTCCATCCACTCATGCACCCAGGCTAGAAGTGGGGTGTCATCCCAACTCCCTCTGCGCCCACCCTAAGAGCCGATCACCTTGACAGCACCTCCCAAATAGCTCTTGTTTCTATTCTCTTCTCTCCAGCTCCGTGACCTCCACCCGAGTCCCAGGCCCTGGCCTCCGTGGCTCGCACCACTGCAGCATCCTTGGAAACAGTAGTGGCTGAAACGCGGTGGCTCACGCCTGTAATCCCAGCACTTTGGGAGGCTGAGGCGGGCAGATCACAGGGTCAGGAACTTGAGACCAGCCTGGCCAACATGGTGAAAACCCGTCTCTACTAAAAATACAAAAATTAGCTGGGTGTGGTGGCGGGCACCTGTAGTTCCAGCTACTCTGGAGGCTGAGGCAGGAGAATGGCTTGAACCTGGGAGGCAGAGGTTGCAGTGAGCCGAGATCATGCCATTGCACTCCAGCCTGGATGACAGAGTGAGACTCTGTCTCAAATACCACACAGATTCCTGGGCCCCACCCCGGAGATTCTGGTTCAGTGGGTCTGGAGTGGGGCCTGAGAATTTGCAGTTCTATCGAGCTCCCGGTGAGGGTGATGCCAACGCTGCTGGTCCACGGACCACACTTTGAGTAGCTGCTCCTGACGCCTGGCCTCCCATTCCTCCAGGGGGCTAAACTCTTCTCTCTCAGAGCCTCTACTTCTGCCTGGACTCCACCCCTTCCTAGGCCCAGCCAACCTGTCCTGTCTTTCAGAGCTCAGCCCAGCTCCTCTTGACCAGGTCAAATAGGCCCACTGGTACATGCACTGACCCCAGGTGCATTTGCGCAGACACTTGTGGGATCACCCGTGCCTGTCTCCCTGCTGGACTAAGCTCCTGGAGGCTGGGCCGTATCTTTTTTGTTCACTGCTACATCCTCAGATCCCAAAATAGTGCCTGACACATAGTGAGTCTGCAGGGAATGTTTGTTCTATGAGTGAATGACTCCTCTTAAACCTAGGAGCTCTTTTCCTTCCATTTCAGGGGAGCCACTGCAGCCAGGAACCTGGGGACAGATGTCCTTCATGGTCAGGTGGAAAGGCACCCACCTGGGAGAATGCGGGAGCTGCAGCGGATTCCTCGGGGAAGGGAAGATGGACTTCCCTGGCCCCGGGGCTTGCCCCTCAAGTCAGGGGTGTGTGTGGTGGTGGTGGTGGTAGTGGTGAGGGCGGTGGGTGACAGTGATGGCGAGGGTGGTCTTTTTCCCAGGGCACGGGCTCTCTGTCTTTGTCTCCCTCTTGTGGTCATTGCTTTCATTGTTCCAAACCTTCTCTGGTTTTCACGGAAGGATTGCTGGACTAGAGGCCATTTGGTATCATGCTGTGCTGGGTCCAGGGGATTTGCTGGCTCACCCACCCACTGACTTTTTCTTGTTCTTTTTTTTTTCTTTTTGAGATGTTGTCTCGTTCTGTCACCAAGGTTGGACTGCAGTGGTGTGATCTCGGCTCACTGCAACCTCTGCCTCCCGAGTTCAAGTGATTCTCCTGCCTCAGCCTCCTGAGCAGCTGGGATTACAGGCACCCACCACCACGCCCAGCTAATTTTTGTATTTTTAGTAGAGACAGGGTTTCACCATGTTGGTCAGGCTGGTCTTGATTTCCTGACCTTGTGATCCGCCTGCCTTGGCCTCCCAAAGTGCTGGGATTACAGGTGTGAACCACCATGCCCGGCCTTTTTTTTTTTTTTTTTTTTCCTTTTTTTTTTTTAGATGCAGTCTTGCTCTGTCGCCCAGACTGGAGTGCAGTGGCGCGGTCTCGGCTCACTGCAGCCTCCACCTCCCGGGTTCAAGCGATTCTCATACCTCAGCCTCCTGAGTAGCTGGGACCACAGGCACCCGCCACCACGCCTGGCTAATTTTTTAGTTCACTTACTTTTTCATGTTCTCCTCTCCTTGTTTGTCTAACGTAAGAGTTGAAGGGGGGCGGTGGTTGATTCTATTTGCACTGACAAGCGCACCTCGCTCTGGCTGCTGCAGTTCCTCAGTTTCTCCCTGGCTGTGTTGGTCTCTCACCCCAAGGCTCTTTCCCTGTCTCCTGCTCAGCCCTGGGCCTGGATCAGCCAGAGGGAGTTCTGGGGCCACCCCTTACCATCTGCTGAAGATGAGCAGCTGAGGCTTCTTCTGCTCCAGGGCCCTCAGCTCCTGCCTCATCTCATCGCTCAGAGTCGTCTGGTCCAGCCTGAAAGCACAAAGGGAGACGGGTCCTCCTGGGATCTCCCATGTTGTCCCCAGGTCCCCAGGGTCCAGAATCCCACTTTCTGGAGGAGCGGCCACAGGGTGCGTTCCCTGGGAGCCGGGCTCTGAGGAGGAGGGTACCGTGAGGAGATTCACTAGGGTGTGTTCCTGGGTCAATGCCAGGGCAAGGGCAGGGAGGGAATCGGGGAGACGTGGGCTGTGAGGCAGTCTCCATGGAGGCCTCAGCCGACTCTGGGAGATGATCTTTTAGAGCTGTTTAAAGGAGTTGGGCTGAGGGGCTGGGCCTTTCTACTGCAACACTGGCCCGTCATCGGATGTGGGCCCCCTCAGGAAGGAGACGTGGCCTTGGGTGAGGTGGCTGTCACTGGCAGAAGCTGTCTTTGTAGCTGGCTGCCAGGGATTTCCCCATGGCCTCAAAATCCCAGGCCTGGGTCCTGGGATTCTCTTCCCAGTGGTCGGAGGTTTTGCTGGGAAGAGAGAGTCCTGGTTCCGCCGTCCTCCCAGGCCTTGTGACCTGGGGTTTCCGCCAGATGTGGGATGCTGATTGTCTTCTCTGGGTCTCTGTCCTCTATCTGTCATGTAGGAGGAATCAATCCTGCCCTGCCTGTTCTGAGGCCCAGACGAGGAGGAGGTGAAAAGACCCTGCCTCCTGCGAAGGGCTCCGCACGCGTTCCCCTACTGCTGTTACACCTGTTCTGCCCCTGGGGAGAAGCGCAGCCCTTGAAGTAGAAGGTTCTTCTTCTCAACTAACTCCTGGCTCCAGGAGGGAAGGAGGTGGACACCTACTCAGGACTCCAGAGGGTAAACCCCCTCGGAAGCAGCCCAGGTTTGACGGGTAAGTGTTGAGCTGGGGCCTGAAGCCACATCTGCCTGCCACGGCCAAGCTCTGGAGAGAGGCTCTGCGGCATAAGGGAGGTAGTGATAGCCAAAAATCTCAGTGGGGAGCAGCAGACTGGGGTGCAAAGGTGCTGCCCCCTCGGATGGAGTTCCCATGGTTGTAAATGGCCAGTGTCAGCCACAGGAGAACCCAAATGTAGACTATTTATTTCCGTTATTCTGCCTTGACCACTTCTTTAGGTTTGGGAGGCCTGGCTGAGGAAGGCCCGAGGCCCAGGCTTCCTGGACCCCCTCTGAGAAGGCTCTGGATGTGGGGGTTTGGAGCCCCCATCTGCTCCCTGAGCACATGGCAGGGCCCCTGGCAGGAGCCACAGGTAAGTGTCAAGACAGAAGCCACCTGTGGGCTTGCTCCCAGGAGGTGGAGGGGAGTGCAAGTGGCCCAGAGATGGCGTGGGGGTGGCTCCTCGGGGAAGGGTGAGAATCTCTGGGGCCTATGGGATGGGAAATGAGGGCTGGGGGCTCACTCCAATCCGGCTGCTCAGGGTCCTTCAGCTCTCCAGGGTTCAAGTGCCTCTTTGTTCCAGGCCTTTCCCTACATCATCCCTTGGCCTGGACTACTCTCCCAAACTTGGCCTGGCTACCTATTCCTCCTTCAGACCTCAGCCTGACGTCGCTTTCTCAGGGAAGTCCTCCCTGGCCTTCCCTGAGAATGGGATTTTGATCAAATCCCATCCTCCCTCAATATTACATTCTCATTATACCCTGTACTTTCCTTTCTTAGCACTCCACAGAGCTCATAAATACAGACTTGTGCATTTACAGGTGACCAATGTCCATCTCCTCCCCACTAGAGTGGAAGCTTCAGGAGGGCAGGGCCCATGTCTGTTTGCTCACTATTGTACCCCAGGGCCTGGCCTGGTGCTTACATGTAGGAGGCACTCAGTGAATGAATGAATGAGTAAATGAATGAATGAAGTGCTGCCCTGGAGTGAGGGGAACCTGGGAGTCCCTTACAGCATGCAACCTCAGTCATAGTTATCATTTGATCATGCCTGACTCTCTTCCCAGCACTGTCCTTGTTTTTATTTGGTTGATTAATTAATTAATTAAATTTTGAGACTGAGTCTCACTCTGTTGCCCAGACTAGAGTGCAGTGCTGTGATCTAAGCTCACTGCAACCTCCGCCTCCCGGGTTCAAGTGATTCTCCTGCCTCAGTCCCCGGAGTAGCTGGGGGTTACAGGTGCACACCACCATGCCCGGTTAATTTTTATATTTTTAGTAGAGATGGGGTTTCACCATGTTGGCCAGGCTGGTCTCAAACTCCTGACCTCAAGTGATCCACCTGCCTTGGCCTCCCAAAGTGCTGGGATTACAGGCATGAGCCACCATGCCCTGCCTGTCCTTGTTTTTATACACATTTTGTTTCATTACCATCCATGAGGTGGGTATGATACTCCCATTCCACAGATGAAGAAACAGAGTCCCAGAGAATTTGGTGACTTGTCTGAGTCACACGGTGTAAGTTGTAGAGCTGGTAAGAAACTTGGGTTGACTATGCATTTATCAGTCCTTCCTTTTTCCATGCCCTGTCCGACACCCCCACATCCCTCTTCCCTGCCCTCTGCCCAGAAGGGACCTCCAGGGCCTTACCCCAGGCGTGTGAGTTGGCAGGCAGGATGCCTGAGCCCCTCACACAGCAGTCGCACACCAGTGTCGCCCAGGTTGTTCTGCTGCAGGTCTAGCTCCATCAGGAAGGGGCTGGCGCTGAGCACAGAGGCCAGGTCCTGGCAGCAGCCAGACGTGAGGCCACAGCTGACCAGCCTGCAGGAAAGATACACAGCAGCCCAGGTCACTGTCCTGAGGGTTTGCTCTTCAGGGTAACTAGGGTCTGATCTTCCTTCCTAGCATCTGTAGCCTTTTGAGGGTCTGGGATGACAAGCAGAGAAGATACAAACTTTCCTGGCTTGCAGTAACCTGAGAGATTTTCACTTTCCTCTTACAGCCACGGAACCCCTCAGGATGCCGGCACCCACCCTTTCTCAATCCTGTGTGGTTCACCTGATCCTGTTCCCTCGCTCTGTCCACACTGATGAGTAACTTACTCAATGTCCCACTTGTACACCTGGGTCTAACTGTTTTCTCTTTCCTTTTTCTTTTTGAGATGAAATCTCACTCTGTGGCCCAGGCTGGAGTGCAGTGGCGCAATCTCAGTTCATTGCAACCTCCACCTCCTGGATTCAAGCAATTCTCCTGCCTCAGCCTCCTGAGTAGCTGGGATTACAGGCGTGCACCACCATGCCTGGCTACTTTTTGTATTTTTCGTAGAGACGTGATTTCACCATGTTGGCCAGGCTGGTCTTGAACTTCTGGCCTCAGGTGATTGGCCCTCTTCGGCCTCCCAAAGTGTTGGGATTACAGGCTTGAGCCACCATGACCAGCCAACCTGGGTCTCATTGTTAACCACATCATCCCTGCTAAACACCCAGGGCCAGCTGACATAGGATGCTTTGGTGGGTTTCAATATTAAGGGCATCTACAGTCCAGGAGGAAAATGAGGGAGCTCATATGAGGTTAGAAGAGGGGGAGTATGAAGGCTTCATCTAGAACTGAGGACCTATCCTGGGCTCCTCACCACACACTGGGGTCTGGAGCGTGCACTGTCCCAGGACAGGGCCACGTTGCTACCCGCATGCTGTGCTGAGCAGTGCCACAGCTCTCCAGCCTGCCTAGTATTATCCAGGTGGATGAGTCTGCCTCCCCCATAGCTGGGCTGCAGGCCCCGTGGAATCCAGGTCGGGGTTTCTTGGCTGGCTGCTGTGGGGCCAGGGGAGCCTGGGTTCTTGCTGTTCATGGGCCAGGAATCACAGGGAAGGGATCAGTGGCTCATCTAGGAGGAGGAGCAAGGCTGGAGGGGCAGGCTGTTTCTGCTATCTTTCCAGATAAAGTTCTTCTCTCGCTCTTGCAATGTGAGTCGTTACAGAGATGCACTTGGCAGGGGCTGATAACAGGTCACTTGGAGATGAGGCTCACTGTGGCCCATTTAATCTTGATAAACATGTACCCCTTGATTAGTGGGGCCTCTATTTTGTTGTTTTGAAATGGAGTCTCGCTCTGTCACCCAGGCTGGAGTGAAGTGGCACAATCTCTGCTCACTGCAACCTTTGCCTCCCGGGTTCAAGTGATTCTCCTGCCTCAGCCCCCTGAGTAGCTGGGGTTACAGGTGCACACCACCATGCCCAGGTAATTTTGTAGTTTTAGTAGAGATGGGGTTTCAACATGTTGGCCAGGCTGGCCTCGAACTCCTGACCTCAAGTGATCCACCCACATCGACCTCCCAGAGTGCTGAGATTACAGGCGTGAGCTACCGCCTTGTTTTTATACACATTTTAAATCATTACCATCCATGAGGTGGGTATGATACTCCCATTCCACAGATGAAGAAACAGAGTCCCAGAGAATTTGGTGACTTGTCTAAGTCACATGGTGTAAGAGGTAGAGCTGGTAAGAAACTTGGGTTGACTATGCATTTATCAGTCCTTTTTCCTTCCCCTGTCCGACACCCCCACAACCCTCTTCCCTGCCCTCTGCCCAGAAGGGACCTCCAGGGCCTTACCCCAGGCATGTGAGTTGGCAGGCAGGATGCCTCAGCCCCTCACACAGCAGTCGCACACCAGTGTCGCCCAGGTTGTTCTGCTGCAGGTCTAGCTCCATCAGGATGGGGCTGGTGCTGAGCATACAGGCCAGGTCCAGGCAGCACTCAGATGTGAGGCCACAGCTGACCAGCCTGCAGGAAAGATACACAGCAGCCCAGGTCATTGTCCTGAGGGCTCGCTCTTCAGGGTAACTAGGGTCTGATCTTCCTTCCTAGCATCTGTGGCCTTTTGAGGGTCTGGGGTGACAAGCAGAGAAGATACAAACTAACCTGAGATTTTCACTTTCCTCTTGCAGCCACGGAACCCCTCAGGATGCCAGCACCCACCCTTTCTCAATCCTGTGTGGTTCACCTGATCCTGTCCCCTCACTCTGTCCACACTGATGAGTAACTTAGTCAATGTCCCCCTTGTACACCTGGG
The DNA here is from genome assembly GCF_008728515.1 of Papio anubis. NCBI lineage: Eukaryota > Metazoa > Chordata > Mammalia > Primates > Cercopithecidae > Papio > Papio anubis. The sequence goes on from NC_044992.1 coordinate 5,074,075, forward strand.
TCTGTCTTCTCTTTCCTTTTTCGTTTTTTTTGAGATGAGGTCTCGCTCTGTGTCCCAGGCCTCCTGAAGTGCTGGGGTTACAGGTGTGAGCCACTGCACCCGGCCAGGAGGGCCTTTTTAGAGGGCAAAATTAGCAACATACCCTTTTCCCAGCAGTTCTATTTTTTGAAAGTTGAGCTACAGATAATATGCTGGGTCTCAGGACACACGGGGGGATGGTAACTGCTGCACTGTTTACAGCGAACACTGGAGACAAGCTGGCTGCTCATAACAGGTGGTGGACAAAAATGATGGCACGTCCGTGTAGTGAAATTCCACGCTGTGATTAAAAAGAACGATGTGACTTTGTATGTACTGATGTGGGACCGTCTCCAGCATATATTTTAACCGATAAAGCAAAGTGCAGGGCAGAGTTTGTGCTGTGCTAGCATTTATGCCAGAAAAGGGCTATGTATCTGCTGTATGTTGTATATATGTGGGCTCTCTCTGGGGGATCCCCTGTGTGGGGATCCTTTGCTCTTGGGGTCTCAGCCCTGCTTCTAGAACTGTTGGCTGCCCCAGCTGGGTCTGCTGAGACCCAGCTGCAGTCCAAGCTTGTAAATGTCACAAAGCGTTACAGGGCCTTTGCTAAGACAGGGGACTGGGAAAACGGAAAACCAGGCTTTGACGTCAGACCTGGCTTCAAATCCTGGTGCAGCTACTTCCTGGCTATGTGGCCTTGGGAAAAAAATGAACCTCTCCGAGACCCAATCTTGTCTTCTGTAGATGTAGCGAGGATTCAATCTTACAAGTGTTACCCAGTTCCTAGCCGACCAGGGATCACTGACCCCTGATGTTAGGATGGGATCCGCGTTGTCTCCCCTTCTCATCAACTCTGATCAGGGTTACTGAGTGGGGAAGCAGGCAGTGGCCCTGGGAAAGGGAGAGGTTTGGCCTTGGGAGGAAGGAAGGGACGTGTGATGTGTGAACAAGGATCTCGCAAGGTGTAAACAAGGATCTTTCAGGGCTTGGGCAGAAACAAAAGAAGACTCGGAAGGCAGCTCCCTGAGCGGGTGCACAGAGGGGTATGTGTAACTTTGTACATGGAGGGAGGAGGCCCAGCAGGACCAGGAGAGGGAACTATTCACTCTTGTTTCTTTTTTCTTTTCTTTTTTGAGAAGAAGTCTCGCTCTGTCGCCCAGGCTGGAGTGTAATGATGTGATTTCAGCTCACTGCAATGCCCACCTTCTGTGTTCAAGTGATTCTCCTGCCTCAGGCTCCCTGAGTACCTGGGATTACAGGTTCCCACCATCACGCCTGGCTACTTTTTGTATTTTTAGTAGAGACAAGGTTTCACCATGTTGGCCAGGCTGGTCTCGAACTCCTGACCTCAAGTGATCCGCCTGCCTCGACCTCCCAAAGTGCTGGGATGACAGGCGTGAGCCACTGTGCCCGGACTTGTTTCTACATGGTAGGGGGGGATGGCTCTGTCCCCTCGGATGAGATAGAAAATCGAATTCAGTGGACACCAGTGATTTCAGCTCTCCATGGCAGAACCCCAGAATGCCAAGTAAGAGGACCTGTTACTGGGCAGATCACAGCTGGTGGGAACAGGAGAGGGATAGAAAAACATTGCTGCAATCCTCATAGCTCTATGCAGTGGGCACTATTATCATCCTCCCCTGTGGCAGTCTGTGAAAATGGCCACAAATTCTGCCCCCTGTCCCCACCTTGCATTCATGCCCCTTGACTCAACTTGGCTTCTCTTGCTGTATTTGGAGCCTGGAGGCCTGCTCCCTCCGTCCAAGGGTGGACGAGCTTCCTCCTGAGCCTCTACTCCCTGGCTGAGATCCTGCAGGCTCCTCCCACTCCCACAAAGCAGGTCTCACCTTCTCTCTGCCCTTACCCTCCACCTGCCTCATGGTGGCAGGTGGTTCCCTCCACCTGCCTCATGGTGGCAGGTGGTTCCCTCCACCTCCCCCTGCCCACCAAGAACAATTACTGCAGTCGCTGTAGCGTGCAGCGCGGCCAACTCAGTCTCTGGCAAAGGTGTCTGGCTCCAGCATCCGTGAGCACATTGAAGCTCAGGTCCAGCAGGGTCAGGTTCTGGTTGACTCTCAGCCCAGAGGCCAGGTCCTTGCAGTCCTCAGCTGTGAGGCCACAGCTGGCCAACCTGTGGAAGACACACACCCCCGGTCTTGAGGTTACTCACCTGTTGATTCAACAAACACCCATACGCACCCATTGATCACCTACTATGCGCCAGGCCTGTGAGCCAGGCAGAGGTTTAGAAAACCCTCCCAGGCCCCAGAAATGCACAGGGTACTTGGGGATAGACATAGAAACACATCATAGTTTTTCGATCCTTTTTGATTAAAAACCCTCCAATTTCCCCACCTTACTCAGAGTACAATTCAAGCTCCGTTTCCTGGTCTACAGGGCCCTGAGGACTTGGATCCTCATAATCTCTGTCCTCACCTTTTTTTTTTTTTTTTTTTTTTTTTTTGAGACGGAGTCTCACTCTGTCACCCAGGCTGGAGTGCAGTGGTGCGATCTCGGCTCACTGCAAGCTCCGCCTCCCGGGTTCACGCCATTCTCCTGCCTCAGCCTCCCGAGTAGCTGGGACTACAGGCACCCGCCACAACACCTGGCTAATTTTTTGTATTTTTAGTAGAGACGGGGTTTCACCGTGTTAGCCAGGATGGTCTCGATCTCCTGACCTCGTGATTCACCCGCCTCGGCCTCCCAAAGTGCTGGGATTACAGGCGTGAGCCACCGCGCCCAGCCCTCGCCTCTAATCTCTTTCAGCTCCATCCTCACTGCCCTTCTCTCTATTCCTTCCACACCCCAGGCACAGTTCCACCTAAGTCCTCTGCATCTGCTGCTTCTGCTGCTGCTTCTGCCCGGAACAATCTTCTGGCACTGATAACTCATGGTTTGCTCCTCCACTTGCATCAGGTCTTTGCTCAGAAGGAAGTCGCTTTGGTGACATCTTGCCTCATCTCTCCACTTAAAATTGAACACCTACCCCCAGACTCCCTGCTCCTTTCTGCTTTACTTTTCTCTACAGCTCATGTCACTCACAATATATTTTACTTACTTATTTGGCTTCTTGTCCTCCCTCCCAACTAGAATGTGAGCTCCTGGAGGAAGGAATTTTGCCCATTTCCCTCCTTTCCCTCTCTCCCTCCCTCCCTCCCTTCCTTCCTCTCTTCCTGTTTCTCTCTCCTTCCTTCCTCTCTTCCTGTTTCTCTCTTCTTCCTTCCTTCCTTCTTCTCTTCCTGTTTCTCTCTCCTTCCTTCCTTTCTCTCTCTCCCTTCCTTCTTTCCTTTCTCTCCCTTCCTTCCTTTCTCTTTCTTTTTTCTCTCCTTCCTTCCCTCCCTCCTTACCTTCCTCCCTCGCTCTCTTCCTCTCTTTCTCTTTCCCTCCCTCCCTCCCTCCCTCCCTCCCTTCCTTCGTGTGAGATGCAGTCTTGCTCTGTCACCCAGGCTGGAGTGCAGTGGTATGATCTCGGCTCACTGCAACCTCCATTCCCTGGGTTCAAGAGATTCTCCTGCCTCAGCCTCCTGAGTAGCTGGGACTACAGGTGCCAGCCACCACGCCTGGCTAATTTTTGTATTTTTAATAGAGACAGGGTTTCACCATGTTGGCCAGGCTGGTCTTGAACTCCTGATCTCAGGTGATCCACCCACCTCAGCCTCCCGAAGTGTTAGGATTACAGGCATGAGCCACCGTGCCCAGCCCCGTTTTCATTACTAGTCATATCCCAGTGCCCAGAGAAGGGTCTAGCGTACAGTAGGTGCTTAGTAAGTATGTAGTAAATAAATGAATGAAATAGCATCAAAAGAGGGGCATGTCAGGTACAGCTGAATGCAGAGGAATGAGTGATTGCCAAGGCAGGGAGGAAAAGGTGAGCCTTAAATGAGGGGTTCACTGAGGTGAGGGTGGAGGCAGGGGCACGTGTGGCTGGTAGGGCAGATGTGAATTCACAGCAGGCGGTTCATATAGTGATGTTGGCATAAAGGCTACTCAGGTAGAGAGAAAGTTTGAGGGTAAAGCTGGAAAATATCAAGACAGTGGTAGGTCTCAGAAGTCATTATAAAAGACCTATTTTCCTGTGGCAGTGATGAGCCCATGAAAGTTCTTGAGGACAGCAGTGACCTGGTCTCTACATTGCTTTAGAACAATCCCTGAGGGAGGCTGTAGTGAGCTGAGATCGTGCCACCGCACTCCAGCCTGGGTAACAGAGCGGGACTCTGTCTCAAAAAAAAAAAAAAAAGCAAGATCCCTGAGGGAGTGGAGGTGGCTGGGTGGGGAAAGGTGGGAGGCAAGGGCAGGGAGGATGAGCAATGGGGTCAGAGCAGCAACTTCGGGAGACGCCTCGAGTAGACCCTGTGGCACTCAGTGGAGTCCAGGGAGGCCTCTAGGTTGGATTCAGAGTAGAAGCTGCTGTCACTTACTGAGAAGGTAGATGTGAGAACAGTGTCAGTTTCATCGGTGTACGACCAGGGTGGTTGCACAGGGCCCTGTGCTCAGAAGGACCCGGAACTAACAGGGGTGTGAGGAGGACCCTTCTAGATTACGGGGTTAATGCTCTGTGGTGGCCATCAAAATTTCTTAAGGCCAATTTTGTCCTTAAATTTGTGTCTCGTAGGTGAAGTCTGATGGGACCATGGGGCCTCAGCTCATAGGTGATGCCACCTCCTGCCACCTCCCTCCTTTGCTCAGGGTGAAACAGTTCTTGGCCATCCTGCATTTGAGTGTTGTAGGACCCCCACTCAACCTGCCCCTCAGCCCAGTGATTACTGCCACCCTTTATCTCTGGTGGTGGCTTGGATCAGGCATGGGTAGGTTGAGGTGGGGCATCCTGGGGTAGGGCAGGTGGCAGCCTTTCTCGATGTAGGCTGGCAGCATCATGGCACATTTGGTGATTTGGTGGGGGCCAGTCTCCCCCACCACTGATCCGGACAGCTAATGCATCCTGGCAATGCCCTGGAGGGCCTCCCATCTGCTTTAGGCTGGGGTGGTGGCCCATGGGAAGGACAGATGTCTGGCTTGACATTTTACCCACTCTGGGCCATGGTGCCTGGGTCTGGTGACTTGTGGGAGAGGCAGCCTGCATCTGGTGGGCCATGTGCACATGCTCAGCTGTGGGGAGGCTTCCAGGCACCTTTGAGGGTCTGGATAATCACTGCTAGTGTCCCAGTGCCCAAGGGAATGCATCGTTAAATAGCAAATAAAAGACACTGGAATAGGTTGAGAGAGAAACTATGGAAGAAAGAAAAAGCTCTGTATCTTAGTACCTTTAACAGTACTTTCGTCCTGACTTTTGAGCTAGAACACTGCATTTTCATTTTGTACTGGGTCCTGAAAATGATGCAGTTGGTTCTGAGAGGAGGAGCAGTTTGTTTTTAGTTAGGGAGGAGAGTCTAGGTAAGAATATGCTGAGTTTCAGGAGCCCCTGGGACATCCCCTCCAAAATCCCTGTCTCTCCTTGCTCTCACAAGACCTACTTTTCCCCTTTGTTTTTCTCTGACTTCCTTCTGGACTTTCCTATCCAACCAGGAATCCAAGGTCAGCTGTATTAAACACACATCCTGGCAAGGTGCGGTGACTCCCGCCTGTAATCCCAGCACTTTTGGAGGCCAAGGCAGGAGGATGGCTTGTGTCCAGGAGTTTGAGGCTGCACTGAGTCATGATCACACCACTGCACTCCAGCTTGGGTGACGGAGCGAAACCCCAATTCCCCCTGTCTCTCTTACACACAGACACACACAGACACACACACAGATACAGACACACACAGACACACACACAGACACACACACAGACACACACAGGCACATGCAGACACAGGCACACACACAGACACACACAGGCACACACACAGGCACACACACAGGCACACACACTGGTACACAGGCATACACACACAGACACACACAGACACACACAGACGCACAGGCACACACAGACACACACAGACACACACAGACGCACAGACACACAGAGGCACACACAGACACGCAGACACACAGACACAGACACACGTAGACACACAGACACAGACACACACACGCACACACACATAGACACACACAGGCACACACAGGCACACAGGCACACAGACACACAGACACACACACAGACACACACAGGCACACACAGGCACACACACACACACAGACACAGACACACACAGACGCACAGACACACACAGGTAATAATACAGACACACACAGATGACACACAGAGGGCAATAATGCGAGACACAGGCACACACGCAGACACACACACACACACAGACACAGACACACACACACAGACACACACATCAGGACACACACATCACAGACACACACACACACAGACACACACACACAGACATATACAGACACACACATACACACACATACAGACACACACGACATGACTCAGTATGTAGCACTGTAGAGCACTTGGCATTTTAGAGTGCACCAGGCCCTTGGTAATGTCTCCTTGGACAATCGCTGTCTTCCTTCTCTGCTCCCAACCCTGAGCTGCAGAGTGTGGCCCAAGAAAGTCCAGACACAGCTGGCAGATGTGGCTCTGTGCTCACCGCCTGTGGCTGGCATCTCACAGCTGAGGGCCTACTTCCCAGATGGCTGTCTCCTGCCAGCTCACTCTCTCCCTGGGTGGTTAGTTTTACCTACCTGGCTTATCTGATTTCCTGCTTGTTGACAAGCTCATTTTCACTGGGCATGTTCCTGCCCCAAGGACTCATCTCAGCATAAACAAATGCATCTCTCTTGGGGCTTTCTTCATTTTTGAACAACTTACCATTACAAGCTGTGCTGTGTGGACTTCCCTCCTCCAGTCCTACCCATTCCCAAGCCCCAGTGAAGACACTTGGTATTGGACCTCTGTGAGGAGGCTGAGGCCATCTGACTCTGGGCAGTAGTGACCCCAGTGGGCAGGTGAAGGGCACAGGCTTTGGGGCTAGAGAGAGACACGGGTTCAAATCTTGCCTCTGTCAGTTACAAGTTGAAGACCATGGCAGATGTCTTTATCAAGTTTCAGTTCACTCATCAATATCATGGATCTGCCATTTCTATTGTACCAGCTGGCTGCAAAGATCCAAGGAGATCATGTATGCCACGTTCTTAGGGAAGCCCCTGGCAGAAGGTTAGTGCTTAAAGGATGCTGCTGCTGTGGAAACCGAAACCCTCAATGTCCCTCCGCCTCTCCGTCCTCAGCTGCCTGTGTCATCACATAGTCCTTTCTCTTCTGTCCCAGAGGAGGCCAAGGGTCCACCCTCACGTGTCTGATTCCACACCCTCTGTCTGGTCTCTCCCCTGACCTTGCTCTTTCCAGCATTCCCTTTTTGAGCTCTCCAACCCCACTCCCACCAATTTCTCCTTTGTCTGTGTAATGTGCTCAATTTTACATGCCATTAGTGAAAAAACCCCAGAATACCTGACACCAGCTTACTCAAGGTATTTCAAGATAAATCCAAAAGTGAAATAAGCCAGACATAGAAAGAAAAACACTACATGGTCTCACTTGCGGGTGAAATGTTAAAAAAGTAAAATACATACAAAGGAAGAATAAATGGTGGTTACCAGGGGTGAGGAGGGGGAGGAAATGGGGAGATGTGGGTAAATAAAAACATAGAAATACAATCATTAGTTAGGGCTTTGCTTGTGGGTCTTGGGTAGTCCGGCATCCAAGCGTGTGTAAGCCTGTGCGTTCTTCCGTGTGGAGACGTTTTTACTGTGGGAAATAGTCACATCTGCCTGATCCAGATTTTGTAATCTTAGGCCACTTTTCTTTCTTTTTATGGTGCTACCCCCAGTGAGCCAGAATTATTCAGGCCCCGGCTTACCTCATACAGAGGAGGCAGGTGTTGATCCTAAGTACATAGCACTCACGTGAGTCCTAAGTACCTAGCATACGTGACCCTAAGTACATAGCATACATGACTCTGGAAAGTACATAGCATATCACTGAGCCTCTAAGTACATAGCATACATGTCACTAAGTACATAGCATACGTGACCCTAAGTACATAGCATACATGATCCTAAGTACATAGCATACGTGACCCTAAGTACATAGCATACGTGACCCTAAGTACCTAGCATACATGTCCTAAGTACCTAGCATACGTGACCCTAAGTACCTAGCATACGTGACCCTAAGTATTACAGCATACGCGGATCCTAAGTACCCAGCATTAACGCGGGACTTCTAAGTACATAGCATATCGCGACCCTAAGTACATGCAGCATTAAGCATGTCCTACATACAGCGGCATTAATGCCGACCCCTAAGTACCTAGCATACGCGGACCAAGCATACAGCATACGTGACCCTAAGAAGTATACGCGGACTTAAGCACATAGCATACGCGGATCCTAAGCACACAGCATACGGATCTCTAAGCACAGAGCATAATGCTGACTTAAGCACAGAGCATACGTGACCCTAAGCACAGAGCATACGTGACCCTAAGCACAGAGCATACGTGATCCTAAGTACCTAGCATACGTGACCCTAAGTACATAGCATACGTGACCCTAAGTACATAGCATACGTGACCCTAAGCACATAGCATACGTGATCCTAAGCACATAGCATACGTGACCCTAAGCACATAGCATACGTGACCCTAAGCACATAGCATACGTGATCCTAAGTACCTAGCATACGTGACCCTAAGTACATAGCATACATGTCCTAAGTACATAGCATACATGACCCTAAGTACCTAGCATACATGACCCTAAGTACATAGCATACATGACCCTAAGTACATAGCATACGTGATCCTAAGTACATAGCATACGTGACCCTAAGTACATAGCATACGTGATCCTAAGTACATAGCATACGTGACCCTAAGTATATAGCATATATGTCCTAAGTACACAGCATATGTGATCCTAAGTACCTAGCATACATGACCCTAAGTACATAGCATATATGACCCTAAGTATAGAGCACACATGACCCTAAGTACATAGTATACACGATCCTAAGTACACAGCATACATGACCATAAGTACACAGCACACATGATCTCCTTTGACTTTGTAGCCACCTTGTGCAATAGACATGGTAAATCCATGTTAATGAGTAAACTGAAACTTGCTAAAGAAACCTACCCATAGTTTTCAATGTGTAACTTTTAGAGGCAAGATTTGAACTGTGTGTATCTGGCTCCAGGGAATGTCCTTCCCCAGTCCGTTCTTTATATATGGAAAATGGAAATAATTGTACCTGCTCTGCCATTTTTGCAGGGTGTTTTTTGGAAGGCCCAAGGAATTAATGGATATGGAGGTGTTTGGGTTTGAGAGAGTGAAATTCTATGCCAATGTAAAAAGAGTACATTGAAGATTAGTGTCTTCCTACTGGGGTGTGAAGAAATCACCAGGATTCCTTAGTCCTACTCAAAAGCATTGTTACTGGACTCTGGTGGTTCTCCTTGGATAGGTCTTAGGAGTAGGTAGAGCAGCCTCATGGATACAGAAAGTCACAGCACGAGGCTGGGCTTGCCTCCTTACTCTGCTTGCTCAACTTCTCCCACTGTAACTCCTTTTCAATGAGCAATCTCTTGATTGCTTTCCTTTTTTGCAATCTCCCTTCTCTCAATCTCTTATCACTTTCTTTTCTTCAATTTCCTTAGAATGTAGCTTAGATTCCATGATCCTTCATTGGCAGTATCCCTGAATTTCTTATCCTCTGACCTTCCATCACATTCCTCTGGCTAACCCTGAATTCTGCTATCTTCCCACTCTCCACCCCAACTCCCACCTGTGCAACAGGGAATGTGGCTGCCATCTGGAATCATGACCATGACCCTCACATGGGCCACAGAAATGCCTGACAGGCAGAGATCTCACACTCTATTATGGCCATTTGAAGATCTTGCCTTTTCCAAACATCCAGCACCTCAACCCTCACACTCACTCCTAGCAGACAACTGAATTCCTATTTCTCAGACAAAAATGAAGCCATCAGATGGGAACCTCTCAGCTTCTCAGAGTGAAACCTATGTTCCTACTTCTCTCTTCCCTGTCCTCATCTCCCCTCCTGTTACAGTAAAGGAGACATTTCCTCCCTCTTCCAAGGCCAATCTTTCTCCTCCCTCCTCCCTCTGAAGAGAGAGAGTCATCAATGATTCCTTCTCCTTCTTGTGTCTCTTATCACACCTCCTCCACTGATTCTCAAACTGAGATCTTTTCCTCCTTAAATGCAAGTAAGCAGATGGACAGACACATACATTTACTCAGCCCACCATCCCCTCTGCTTTAGTGCTTTCCTCCTTTTCAGTATCAAAGTCTTTGAAAAAAGTGTATTTGTGGTCTCATTTTTTAACCTCTTTCTCCCTCTTTAATCCACTCCAGTCTGCATTCTGGCCTCTTCATGCCATGTAAGCTACTTCTGCTGAGGTTATTCATGACTTTCCTATCACTAATCCTATGGACAAATTTCAGTACTTATCTTACTTGACCTCCCAGCAGCAGTAGCCCCTGCTGACCTCCTTGAGACTCTCTGCTCTGTTGGGTTCCATGTCACCTCTCTTTCCTGGTGTCCCTTTCATCTATGTGGCCCCTCCTTCTCAGGCTTGTTTGTTGGCTCTTCTTTGGCCATTAAATACTGGGGTGGGGGTGTTCCCCAGGCTTGACATGCAATCTTATTTTTGCCTGTGAATTTTAGAATCAGCTTGTCCATTTCTGCAAAAATGGCAGCTGGGATTCTGACAGGGATTGTGTTGAATCTGTAGATCAATTTGGAGGGTATTGTCATTTTAATAATATCAAGTCTTCTGATCTATGAACACGGGACATCTTTTCATTTGTTTAGGTCTTATATGATTTCTTTCAACCATTTTTTATAGTTCCCTGTGTACAAGCTTTCTTTTGTTAAATTTATTGTTTTCCTAATTTAATTTTTGGATTATTCACTGCTAGTGTATAGCAGTACAATGAATTTTTGTATATTGATCTTGTTTCCTGAAACCTTGCTGAAATTGTAGGGTTTTTTTTCTTTCTTTTTCAACAGGGTCTCCCTTCGTCACCCGGGTTGGAGTGCAGTGGCACAATCTCAGCTCATTGCTACCTCTGCCTACCAGGCTGAAGCAATTTTCCTACCTCAGCCTCCTGAGTAGCTGGGACTATAAGAGTGTGCCACCACGCCCGGCTAATTTTTTGTAGTTTTGGTAGAGACAGGGTTTTGCCACGTTACCCAGGCTGGTCTTGAACTCCGGAACTCAAGCGATCCACCCACCTCAGCCTCCCAAAGTGCTGAGATTACAGGGCATGAGCCACCACACCTGGCCCTAATTTGAATATTTGTAGAGTTCTTAGGATTTTCTACATACAACGTCATGTCACCTGCAAATAATAGTTTACTTTCTTTTCAATCTGGAAGCCGTTAATTTCATTTTCTTGCTTAATTGCTCTGGATGGAACCTTGAGTACAATGTTGAATAGAAATGGCAAGAACAGACATCTTTGTCTTATTCCTAATCTTAGGGAGAAAGCACTCAGTCATCCACCATTAAGTACAATGTTAGCTGTGGGTTTTTCACTGGTAACAACTTTATCAGGTTGATAAAGTTCCCTTTTATTTCTAGTTTGCTGAGTGTTTTCAATATGAAAAGGTGTTGGATTTTGTCAGATGCTTTTTTTTGGTCTTTGAGATAACCATTGGTTTGTGTTCTTTGTTCTATTAACATCTTGCATTACATTGATCAATTTTCTTAGGTTAAACTCAATTTGTATTCTTGGGATAAATCCCATTTGGTCGCGGTCTACAATCCTTTTTATATATTGCCAGTATTTTGTTATGTAATTTTGCATATATATCCATAAAGGATGTTGGCTTGTAGATTTTTTTTCTCTTGTGATGCTTCTGGTTATCTTAGTCTAATTTTGGTATCAGGGTAATATTGGTCTCATAGAACAAATTGGCATGTGTTCTCTTTTCTGCTATTTTTGGAAGAGTTTGAAAAGATAAGTGTTAATTCTTCCTTAAATATTTGGTAGAATTCACCAGTAAAGCCATCTAGGCCTGGATTTTGTTTCACAGAAAGTTTTTAACTTACTAATTCAATATCTGTGTTTGTTACAAGTCTATTAAGATTTTGTATTTCTTCTTAAGTCAGTTTAGGTATTTGTGTCTTTCTGGAAGTTGGCCCATTCCATCTGGGTTATCTAATTTGTTGGCTTACAATATTTCATAATTTTCACTTATAATCCTTTTATTTCTGGAAGTTCAGTTGTGATACCCCATCTTTTATTTCTGATTTTAGTAATCTGAATCTTCTTACTTTTAATTTTAGTTTAGCTAAAAGGTGTCAAATTTTGTTGGTATTTTTAAAGAACGAACGTTTAGTTTCATTGGTTTTCTGTATTGTTTTCTATTCTCTGTTTCATTTATCTCTACTCTAGTCTTTATTATTTCTTTCCTCCTGCTTGCTTTTGGTTTTGTTTGCTTTTTTAAAAAATTTCTTTACTAACATGAAAGACCCAAGGAAAACAAATTCTTAAAGTGTAAGTTTAGGTTACTGATTTAAGATTTCTCCACTTCTTCTTCTCTTCCTTCTTCAATAGATTTTATTTTTTAGAGTAGTTTTAGGTTCACAGTAAAACTGAGCAAAAAGTACAGAGAGTTCCCATATACTCCCTGTCCCCGCATCCCTCATACAATCTTTCCCACTATTGACATGCTGTACCACACTAGTACATTGTGGTGACATTTGTTACAACTGGTAGACTGACATGGACACATCATCACCCGAAGTCCATAGTTTACATTAGGGCTCACTTTTGGTGGTGTCCATTCTATGGATTTTGATTGCTGTAAAATTATACATATGCACGATTATAATATATAGAATAGTTTCACTGCCCTAAAACTCTTCTGTGCTCTATTAATTCCTCCCTTCCCCCAAGCCCTGGAAACCACTAATCTTTTTACTATCTCCTTGTTTTTGCCTCTTCCAGAATGTCATACAGTTGGAATCATACAGCATGTAGCCTTTTCAGATTGGCTTCTTTTAGTAACATGCATTTAAAGTTTCTCCATATCTTTTTGTAGCTTGATAGCTTATTTCTTTTTAGCATTGAATAATAGTCCACTGTCTGTTTGTACCACAATTTATGAGTCCATTCACTCTCTGAAGGACAGCTTGCTTCCAAGTTTTAGCAATGATGAACAAGGCTGCCATAAACATTCGCGTGCAGGTTTTGGTGTGGACAGAGGTATTCAACTCATTTTGGTAAATATCAAGGAGTGCGATTGCCGGATCCTATGGTAAAAGTATATTTTGTTTTGTAGAAAACTGCTAGACTGTATTCCAAAGGGGCTGTCTCATTTTACATTCCCACCAGCAATGAATGAGAGTTCCTGTTGTTCCACATCCTCACCAGCATTTGGTATTGTCAGTGTTTTGGATTTTGGCCATTCTGATAAGTGTGTAGTGGTATCTTTTCATTTTTTCATTAATTAAAAAAACTTTTGTAGAGATAAGATCTGTCTCTGTTGCCCAGCTTGAAGTGCAGTGGCATAATCGCAGCTCACTGCAGTGTTGAATTCCTGGGCTCAAGTGATCCTCCCGTCTCAGCCTCCCAAGTAGTTATGACAACAGGCACACATCATTCTCAACTAATTTTTTATTTTATGTTTTTGTAGAGACAGGGTCTCTGTATGTTGCCCAGGCTGGTCTCAAACTCCTGGCCTAAGGCAATCGTCCTGCCTTGGCCTTCCAAAGCTTTGGGATTATAGGCATGGGCCATCATGTCTGGCTCTATCTTTCCTTTTTTTTTTTTGTTTTAAATAGAGGCATTTATAACTATAAATTTCCCTTTAAGCACTACATTAGCTGCATCCAATACATTTTGGCATGTTGTGATTTTGCTTTCATCCCTCTCAAAGTATTTTCCAATTTCCTTTGTGATTTCTTCTTTGGCCCTTGGTTATTTAGGAGTGTGGTTTTAATTTCAGTGTATTTATGAACTCCTCAACTTTCCTTCTATTGTTGATTTCTAATTTCATTTTATCATGGTCAGAGGATATACTTTGTATGATTTCAGTCCTTGCAAATTTGTTGAGATTTGTTTTATGGGGCAATCTTATCTTTGGATAGAGCTTTATTTGATACCTATTTGGCATGTCCAGTTGGATACCTTGAAAGGATCTTGAAATCAGCAAGCACAAGATCACACTCATGATGCTCCACCCCCCAAATCACTTTTCTTTTCGTATTCCCCATCTTAATGAAGATGCCACTATCCCATGAGCTGCTTTGGTCAGAAACCTAAAATCATCCTTGATATCTTCCTCTTCCTTTTTTCCCTAAATTCAATCCATCACTGAGCCTAGTTGATTTTACTTTTGCAGCTCTCTTACATCTAGCCACTTTGTTCCATATCCATTGCCAATACCATAGTCCAAGCTATGACTGTCTGTTACAAAAAGTACTATAATTTTCCTTAGTCTAAGCTATCACCATCTTTGCAGGGACTACTGCAATTTTCTTACTAATTGGTTTCCCAACCTCTACTTTTGCACTCTTCCAATCCATCTTTCATGTTGCAGTCAGTTTCTATTTTGAAAATGTACTGATCTTGTCAACCTTCTGCTTAAAATTCCACACCATCAGGAAAAGACCCCAAATCCAACATGGCGCCCAAACTTTGCATAGTCTGGTTCCTGCTGGTATCTGTAGCCTTATCTCACTCCTTCGCTATCTGCCCTCCAGCCACACTGGCCTGCTTTCAATTCCTTGACCGCCTCATCCTGCCTTCTGCACAGAGCCTTTGTACGTGCTTATTCTCTTTTCCTGGAATTTTTCCTTCCTGCTTCGCTTAGTTAAATCCTCTGTATTCTTCAGACCTCCCTCAAACCTCACTTTATGAAGGAATTTTTTTTTTTTTTTTATGAGCCAAAAATCCTACCTGTGTTTACTAAAGTCACCCTGGCCAGAGAGGGCCTCAATGAATATTTGATAAATACAAAGACAAATCCCTCAGCCCAGACTCAGCTTCCGCCTTGGATCTGTTCCCCATCCCTGCTTCAGAGCAGAACCCAGGTCAGACTCACCGCAGGGTCTCCAGGAGGCAGCGAGGGCGTCTCAGGGTCTTACAAAGACTCTTCACTGCAGAGTGGCTCAGCGAGTTTCCACTTAGGTCCAGCTCCTTCAGGTTTCTGGTGACCTTCAAGATGGAGAAGAGAATCTCCCAGTAGCCATCCGTGACTGGGACCCACCTGAACCTGAGGGGGAGAGAGGACACGAGAGATGTGATGTGTCTGGCAGGGGTTTGAGGTGCCCAGCTCTGCACAACACAATTGGGCTTTGTCCTCCTGAGCACCAGGCCACAGCAGGTAGTGCCATCTCCAGGACTGACCAGCCTCCCTGCCTGTCCGTCCCTGTCACCCAGGGCTAGGTCCCTCTCCTCCATGTGGCTCCTCATTCTACAGCCTTTACCATAGCACACTGAAGTGTTCATCTTGTATGTCTGTTTCCACCTCAGTCTGGGAGTTCCTTGAGGGCAGGGACAGACATTTGTCTTTTTTTTTTTTTTTAATCTGCACTGCTCAGCATAGCGCCTGGCTTCTGTGCTGGGCACTGCAGATAACAAAACAATTTTTCGTTACAAAATTTGACAGCCTTCCTCCCTTTGATGCAGACACACCTGTGTTCCTTTGGCACAGACATTCTGGAGTCCCAGTGCCCAGGAAAGAAGATGGGAGGCAGGAGCAGAGCCTGGGAGAGATGGCCTGAGGAAGGTGTTGTCATGGAAGACTGTGTATGATCATATGCACTACTGTCCAGGTTGGCTCACAGGGGACCCGATCCCCTTCCCAGGATAACAAGATCATGGAGAGGGTCTGCAGGAGAGAGACGGCCGTGGGGAGTGCCCTAGGAGGGAATATTTGCAGCCTGAGGGGAGGGGATGATGGGCTTTGTCTGAGAGTGTTAGAGTGGACTCCGACTCATGGGATTTCATTTAATCGATCTGTTTTCACACACTACTTTGATGACCTCATCTACCTCCAAGGCTTCGACTACTCAAAGCTCTATTCCAAGTTTCAGACTGAGTTTTCTATTTTCTGGCCGGATATCCCCACCTCGACATCCCAGTAATTCTTTGATCTAATTTGTCCCAACAAGTCCCCAACCTTAATTCATCTTTCTCCGTAAGTCTGCAGAGCCACGTGGGGGAAAGAAGCAGAGGCAAGGAGCTGCCTGCACATGGGCTCTGCTCCTCTGTGCCTCACTCCATCTCCTCAGCTGCAAAAAGAGGACAGCAACAGCACCTGCTGCAGAGGGGTATGTGAGAATTAAAAGCTACTACAGAGTATCCCGAAAGTCCTAGAGCAGTTTTAAGTTGTAATAACTGTGGAAGCACAAGTACTACAAACATCCAGAAAAAGCCAGCTGAGTGCAGTGGCCCTTGCCTGTAATCCCAGTACTTTAGGACGTAGAGGCAGGAAGATCGATTGAGCCCAGGAGTTTGGGCAACATAGTAAGATCCTGTTTCTACAGAAAATTAAAAAAATTAGCCGACGTGGTGGTGTACACCTGTAGTCCCAGCTACTCAGGAGGCTGAGGCAGGAGAATGGATTGAACCTGGGAGGCCAAGGTTGCAGTGAGGTATGGTCATGCCACCGCACTATTCCTGGGAGACACAGCGAGATCTCATCTCAGACACACACCCACACAGACACACACACACACACACACACGAAAAAAAGCCATAAATGAAAGTTTATTTGAATTTCTTTTACATTTAGTTTTGTGAAACTTGAAAAATACATTTTATATTTTTTATTTCCGTCAGCATTTGCCATCCTTAATCAAGGTGACTGGAAAAAAAATAAAAATTTATATTTGAAAATGCACAATGCTTAATCACACGCCGAATACCTGGAACCTCCCATCCTGCCATCTTCATTTCTTTAATATCTCTGGTTGGTTCTCCTCTTCCTTCCCACAGCCCTTGGCCAACCTCCACCCCTTCTTCCTGAACTTTCTTGTTTATAGTAGACGGCTTATTCTTCTGTCTGCCTAGACTAGCCGATTCAGTTCCTTGAAAATTTCTCCTCCCACTTGCGGCTGAAGCCTCTGACTTTCCCATGGCATTCTCTTAAGCTCCACTTGCTCCCGCCCATCCCAAACTCTCCTCTCTGGCCTGGTGTTCTCAGTTCCCTTTGCCCATCCCAGTCCCCATCCCCTGGCCAGCCACCATCTGGCCTCTGTCTGTAGCTGTTTGGAACTCTTCGAAGGTTTCCCATCTGTCCACTGCTACTTGCAGTACCTGTATCCAGGTCCTTTAAAACCTACCTCACATTTATAACTATGAACAACTAGAAACAGCTTACAATGGCCAAGAACAGGAGAATGGTCAAATCAGCCATGGCACTTTCCCTGTGGAATAGCATGTGGTCGTTCAAAATGGTGTTGTATCAGACTACTTAAAAATATATGAAGGGCTGGGCATGGTGGCTCACGCCTGTGACCCTAGCACTTTGGAAGGCCTAGGCAGGAGGATCATTTGAGGTCAGGAGTTCGAGACCAGGCTGGCCAACATGGTGAAACCCTGTTTCTACTAAAAAGACAAAAAAATTAGCTGCGTGTGGTGGCGCGTGCCTGTAATCCCAGCTACTCTGGAGGCTGAGGCATGAGAATTGCTTGAATCTGGGAGGCAGAGGTTGCAGTGAGCCCAGATCGTGCCACTGCACTCCAGCCTAGTGACAGAGCGAGACTGTCTATCTGTCTCTCTCTCTGTATCTCTTTCTCTCTATACACACACACACACATATGTATATGAAGGGCTAGGCATGGGGGCTCACGCTTGTGATTCCAGCACTTAGGGATGTCCAGGTGAGCAGACTGCTTGAGCCCCGGAGTTTGAGACCAGCTTGGTTAACGTAGCGAAACCCCATCTCTATGCAAAAATTTTACAAAAATTCTCGTTGCATGTTGGCATGCTCCTATAGTCTCAGCTTCTAGGGAGGCTGAGGTAAGAGGATCCTTTAAGCCTGGGTGGTCCAGGCTACAGTGAGCTGTGATTGCATCACTGCACTCCAGCCTTGGTGACAGAGCGAGACTCTGTCTCAGACAACAACAAACCAAAAAAAAAAAACAAAACCCCACACCCACACACAAGAAGATAGCCTTGATATATGAAGAAAATAAAACTGACTATAAAATAAAATGTACAATATGGTTTGATTTTGCCATAGAAATGTACATAGAAAAAAGACTGGGGTTCTTACAATTGACCACTATTTTTTTTTTTTTTTTTTGAGACTGAGTTTTGCTCTTTTGCCCAGGCTGGAGTGAAGTGGCACAATCTCAGCTCACTGCAACGTCTGCCCCTGAATAGTCAAGCGATTCTCCTGCCTCAGCCTTCCGAGCAGCTGGGATTACAGGTGCCTGACACCATGCTCGGCTAA
Organism: Papio anubis; assembly: GCF_008728515.1. NCBI lineage: Eukaryota > Metazoa > Chordata > Mammalia > Primates > Cercopithecidae > Papio > Papio anubis. The sequence continues at coordinate 5,092,504 of NC_044992.1, forward strand.
TTTATGTATTTTTAGTAGAAACGGGGTTTCACCATGTTGGCCAGGCTGGTGTCAAACTCCTGATCTCAGGTGATCCACCTGCCTCGGCCTCCCAAAGTGCTGGGATTACAGGTGTGAGCCACCACACCCGGCCAATTTTTAATGATGGTCATTTCATTTCAGAGTGATAGAATTCTGGTTGATACTACTTTTCATCTTTTTGCTTATGTACATATCCTTTTTTTTTTTTTTTTGAGGCAGAGTCTGGCTCTGTTGCCCAGGCTGGAGTTCAGTATTGCGATCTCGGCTGATTGGAAACTCTGTCTCCCAGATTCAAGTGATCCTCATGCCTCAGCCTCCCTAATAGCTGGGATTACAGGCGTGTGCCACCATGCCCAGATAATTTTTGTATTTTTTAGTAGAGATGGGGTTTTGCCATGTTAGCCAGGCTGGTCTTGAACCCCTGGCCTCAAGTGACCCACCTGCTTCGGCCTCCCAAAGTGCTGGAATTACAGGTGGAGGCACTTTACACATCTTTTTTTTTTTTTTTTTCCCCATAATGAACATGAATTTCATTGTGAGAAAGTTTTAAAAATTTGAATATGAAGACCCACATCAAACATTTCTTCCTCTGAGAATCTTTATTGTCCACTCATGTGATCACTCCCTTCCTTGGGCCACCACAGTACCTTGTCCATACCTCTACTGTTGTAGGCACCACACTCTGTTGTCATTAAATGAATGTTTGTCTTCTCCCCTATTGTTTGAGCTCCTTAAGGCAGGTATTGCGCTTTTTAATCTGTGATCTGTAGGGCCTGGCATAGAATCAGTGCTGAATAAATACTTATGGAATGAATCATCTAAAGCAGGACATAGACACATACCAATACCATGTGATCAATACTGCGACAGAAGTCGGGGAACCGGGATGGGGAAGTTCTCAGGGTTGCCGGGCTGGAGAATGGTTAGAGGAAGCTGCTCTTACACAACCAGAGGGTGGGTTTCAGGTTGAGTGCCTGGGGCAATGGTGGTACCACGGTCACAAATAATTATGAAGTCAGTTTTGCAGGGAAAAATAGGAAACTCTTTCTGCGAGCTGCTGGGGAAGATCTCAGGGCCAATGTCGTTGTCATGGAGAGGGTTCCTGAAGCAGCTGGAGGAGCAATTTCTCTGAGAGAATGAATGCCCAGAGAGAGGAGCAGGGGTAGGGGGGCTGCCTGATCCTTGGGGAGTGTGGGGGTAGCTAAGGTCAGCAGGAAGGGGGGAGCACGTCCAGGAGAGAAGGTGGGCGGTCATTCTAAGGGTAGAAGGAGAGGTGTAGACATGGCGGGGTGCAGTGGCCTCTCCAGAAGCAAGCAAGGCTTGCCCCACAGCTGGGCACTGCAGAGGGGCTTAGGTGGACAGAGCATGGTGGTCAGATTGGGTAGTTAGAAGTCACTGGCGACCCTGATCCTTTAGCCACCCCCGCCCCTGGCCAGGCTCAGGGAGCATGCCTCTGGTGCTCAGGTCACTCGGGCTTATGGACCGACAGAGGAGCTGGAGACATGGGTATTTTGGGTACTCACAGGACTATCCCGGTGGGGCTCCATGCTGGTCTGTGCTGCCTGCCCTCAATCAGCTGAAGCTTCTTCACGTGGCGGCAGAATTGAATGCAGAAAGTGCACACCAGGAGCTCCATGTCTGTTTCCACACACATGCCCATTTCTTGGAAATCGGCCATCATTTGTGTCAGGAACGTTTTGTTCTGAGTCTCGTACAAACAGTGGAGGAAGTCCAGAGAGTGTGGCTGTAGCAGGGGCCGCAGGGACGGGACCCACTGCATCAGGTTCCTCCCCTGAGACAGCCGGCAGTTAAAGATGTTCTCCATCGCTCTCTTCCCCTCATCACTTAACAGGCCCAATAGGAAACGTGTGGTTGGTGCCCCAAACAGGCCATGTGTTCCATATGCTTCTAGCAACTTTTCCAAATCTATGATGCAATTAGCATGTTTACCTCTCCCCTTCTTATCCAAGGCATAGGACATTGCTGCAAAGAACTCCTGGAAACAGAGGTGAATGAAGCTGTAGCTCAGAGGGATGGGGTGCTCTTGAAGAATACCCATCTTTAAGAGGGTAGAGATGATGGCCCCATCTAACTCATGCTTCCTGAGGTCATCTCGGCTGAAAAGGGTCTTTTTTTGCCAGATGCTCTCAGCAGCCAGAGAGCAGACGTCCCCGAGCTGGGGCCCCAACGGCTGAGCTTGGAGAGCCTGGGAAAGGTAATGCAGACAGAGGGTCGTGGTGGTCTTGGAGGTCAGTGTGAGTTCTTCCTTCCGCTTCATCTGCTCCATCAGGCAGGTGCAGGCCAGCCAGGACACCCAGGGCACGAGACATAGGGCCCAGAGCTCTTTGTTTGATTTGATCAACCCAAGGGCTCTAATTGCTTGCCTTTCATCTGTGAAATATTTGTAGAAATATTCCCTCCTGCTGGACTCAGAGAACCCCAGGACCTCTACCCAGCGTGCCTGCTCCAAAGAAGGAATGAGGTTCTGCAGAGCTGTGGTCCGAGCCGTGATCAGGAAGGATGCCTCGGGAAGTATGGTTTTCCCCAGCAAACTGCCCAGCAGTGCATCCGCCGGCTGTGGCTGGCTCCAGTGCAGACAGAGCTCGGAACTCGACTCCTGCAAGACCCATCTTGGCTCATCCACACCGTCGAGGATGAAGAGCAGCCGCTCTGGCCTGGACAGGATCTGTCTAATGGGAGCCTGAGCGGCTGTCCAGTCTTTCCCGATGAGTTCAGCGAGACTCACCGCCTCGCACTGGGCCAGCTCTCTGCAGCTGAGGTAGAAGACATGCTGGAAGCGGTCCCCATACAGCTGGCCTCTCCCCCAGGCTTCCCTCACCTGCCTGGCCAGTGTTGACTTCCCAATTCCAGCAGCCCCCTGCAGTATGACTATGCGAGGTTCTTGGGTATCCAGGCCTGGGCCAAATAAGTCTCTGATCTCAATTAAACGTCCTCGATCCTCCTCCACATTTTCCTCCGCATCATGAGGCCAGCTTCCCTTGACCAGCGGCTTATGGTTTCTGGGGTGAGGTCTTTGTAGAAGTAGCAGCTGTGTGAAATTTTGGTTCAAATCCTCATTTTTCCAGGACCATGTGGAACAGAGGCTCTCTCTCGCAGAAGGCTCCCATGGGTGGTGGTGGGGCTGTAGGCTGGTGTGCACCAGTGGGGGCATTCCTACTGCTGCCTCCCATGGAGGCCTGCCTTTCTCTGATTCCTCTCTCTCTCTTTCTCTGATTCCTAAGTAAGGGAGGGAAAGAAGGAACATAAAGGTAGAGAATAGAAGAATGAGTGAATTAATTAAACAACTGTTTTAGGCACCTATTCCAAGCCACACACTGCGCTGGCTGCAGACACTGGTATGTTCTCGCCATGCGGCGGAAGGAGCATGTGCTTTGCGGTAGAAGATCCCAGTTCAAGTCTTGACTCAACCAAGTCACCCTCCCTGAATGACTTTCCTTCACTGAATATTTATCAAGGGCTTACTATGTGCCAGGTGCTGCTACAGGGGCTGGGGATAAAGAGTGAACAAAACAGACACAACTCTCTGTCCTCACTAAGCACGTGATGCCCGCCATTAGCCCCTGTGAGCCTCAGTTTTCTCATCCGTAAGCTGGGGGTTGTAGGAGGTCATGGATTTGTGGAGGAGATACCAGAGTGTGTAGCAGATGCTGACAGCATCCCCTGAGCACCCACTGTTGCGGTACCTGCCAACCGTGTCCCTCGGCAACAGCTGTGGTCATCTGTCTGAGGGCTCTTTCTGCCTGTAAGCCAGGCAGGCCAGAAATACTGGGGGATAGTTCTCCAGTCCAGGAGATGCCCTTAGTGGATGACAGATGGGGGTCCCTTGCCCCCAGTGCAGATAACACTCAGGCGTGTTCTCACCGTCTCCCAGACATCCGCATCAGCATGGAGCCTGCGGATGCAATGACATTCATAGGCTCAAAGTAAAGGGATGGGGAAAAATCCACCAAGCAAATGGAAAACAAACAAAAGCATGGACTGCCATTCTAATCTCAGACCAAACTTCAAATCAACAACATTCAACAAAGACAAAGAAAGGCATTACATAATAATAAAGGGTTCAATTCACCAAGAAGACTTAACTTTTTTTTTTTTTTCTTGAGACGGAGTCTCGCTCTGTCGCCCAGGCTGGAGTGCAGTGGTGCGATCTCGGCTCGCTGCAAGCTCCGCCTCCTGGGTTCATGCCATTCTCCTGCCTCAGCCTCCCGCGTAGCTGGGACTACAGGCCCACCACTAGGCCCGGCTAATTTTTTATATTTTTAGTAGAGTCGGGGTTTCACCGTGTTAGCCAGGATGGTCTCGATCTCCTGACCTCGTGATCCACCTGTCTCCGCCTCCCAAAGTGCTGGGATTACAGGCGTTTGAGCCACCACGCCCAGCCAACTTAACTATTATGAATATATATGCACCTAATACAGGAGCACCCAGATTCATAAGACAAGTTCTAAGAGACTGATGAAGAGACTTAGATAACCATATAGTACTAATGGGAGACTTCAACACTCACTGACAGTATTGAACAGATCATCAAGGCAGAATACTAACAAAGATATTTGGGACCTAAATTCGACACTTGACCAAATGGGCCTAACAGACATCTACAGAACTCTCCACCTCAAACAACAGAATATATATTCTTCTCATTTGCGCATGGCATATACTGTAAAATCAACCACACAATCTGCCATAAAAAGTTCTCAGTAAATTAAAAAAAAAAACACAAATCATATCAGCCACACTCTTGGACCACTGCACAATTAAAAAAAATCAATACAAAGAAGATAGCTCAAAACCATACAATTCATAGAAATTAAACAACCTGCTCCTGAGTGGTGTTTGGGTAAACAATGAAATTAAGGCAGAAATAAAAAAATTCTTTGAAACCAGTGAGAACAAAGATACAATATACCAAATCTTTGGGACACAGATAAAACGATGTTAACAGGAAAGTTTATAGCAGTAAATGCCCATATCAAAAAGTTAGAAAAATCTCCAATTAGCAACCTAACATCACAAATAGAAGAATTAGAAAAACAAGAGCAAATCAATCCCAAAGCTAGCAGAAGACAAGAAATAACCAAAATCAGAGCTGAACTGAATGAAACTGAGATGGAAAAAACCATACAAAAGATCAACAAAACCAAAAGTTCATTCTTTGGAAGAATAAATAAGACCGATAGACCACTAGCTAGACTAATAAAGAAAAAAAAAGATAGAAGATCCAAATAAACACAACAAGAAATGACAAAGAGGACATTACCACCGACCCCACAGAAATACAGAAACCCTCAGAGACTATTATGAACACCTCTATACACAGAAATTAGAAAAACCTACAAGAAATAAATTCCTAAGACTGAACTAGGAAGAAATTAAAACTCTGAACAGAGCGATAATGAGTTCTAAAATGGAATCAGTAACAAAAATTCTAACAACCAGAAAAGGCCAGGACCAGATAGATTCACAGCTGAATTCTACCAGACATATAAAGAAGAGCTGGTACAATTTCTACTGAAATTATTCCAAAAAATTGAGGAGAAGGGGACTCCTTTTGAACATAGGTGCAAAAATCTTCAGCAAAATACTAGCAAACTGAATCCAGCAGCACATCAAAAAGCGAATTCACCACAACCAGATAGGTTTTATCTCTGGGATGCATGTTTGATTCAACATATGCAAATCAATAAATATGATCCATCACATAAACAGAAGTAAAAAAGCCTCCACATGATCATCTCAATAGATGCAGAAAAGGCATTTGATAAAATTCAACATCCTTTAATGTTAAAACTCTCAATAAATTAGACATTGAAGGAGCATACCTCAAAATAATAAGGTCCATTTATGACAAAACCACAGCCAACATCATACAGAATGGGTAAAAGCTGGAAGTATTCTCCTTGAGAACCAGAACAAGACAAGGATGCTCCTTCTCACCATCTATTCAACATAGTACTAGACGTCCTACCCAGAGCAATCAGGTAAGAGAAAGAAGTAAAAGACATCCAAATAGGAAGAGAGGAAGACAAAGTATCTCTGTTTGCAGATGTTATGATTTTACACCTAGAAAACCTCCTAGTCTCTGCCCCATATCTGCTAGATCTGATAAACAACTTCAGCAAAGTTTTAGGATGCAAAACCAATTTCTTCTATTGGGTAATAAGTATTATGTAACATTGTGCAATGTTGGTGCATTTCCATAAACCAACAACATCCAAGCTGATTGTCAAATCAAGAATGCAATCCCATTCACAATAGCCACAAAAAAGTACTTAGGAATACATCTAACCAGGATTGTGAAAGATCTCTATAGCAAGAACTACAAAACACTGCTGAAAGAAATCAGAGATGACACACACACAAAGGGAAAACATTCCATGCTCATGAATAGTAATAATCAATATTGTCAAAATGGCCATACTACTCCAAGCAATTTACAGATTCAATGCTATTCCTATCAAACAACCAATGACATTCTTCACATAATTAGAAAAAGAATTCTAAAATTAATATGGAACCAAAAGAGAGCCCAAATAGCCAAAGCAATTCTAAGTAAAAAATAACAAATCTGGAGGCATCACATTACCTATTTTTAAACTATACTACAAGGCTACAGTAATCAAAACAGCATGCTACTGCTATAAAAGCAGACACACAGACCAATGGAACAGAATAAAATGCCCAAAAATAAAGCTGCATACCTACAACCATCTGATCTTTGATAATGTTGACAAAAACAAGCAATGGGGAAAGGATTCCCTATTCAATAAGTGATGCTGAGATAACTGGCTAGCCATATGCAGAAGATTGAAACTGAACCCCTTCCTTATACAATATACAAAGATCAGTGGAAGATGGATGACAGGCTTAAATATAAAACCTAGAACTTTAAACACCCTGAAGAAAACCTAGGAAATACCATTCTGAACCTAGGTCCTGGCAAAAATTTCATGAGGAAGATGCCAAAAGCAATTGCAATGAAAACAAAAATTGACAAATGGGACCTAATTAAACTAAAGAACTTCCACACAGCAAAAGAAACTACCCACAAAGTAAATAGACAACCCACAGAATGGGAGAAAATATTTGCAAACTACCCATCTGACAAAGTTGGAATATCCAGAATCTATAAGGAACTTAAACACATAAACAAGTCAAAAACAATTCCATTAAAAAGTGGACAAACGGCTGGGCGTGGTGGCTCATGCCTGTAATCCCAGCACTTTGGGGACTGAGGCAGGCAGATCACTTGAGGTCAGGAATTCGAGACCAGCCTGGCCAACAGGCCATCTCCACTAAAAAATACAAAAATTAGCCGGGTGTGATGGTGCACACCTGTAATCCCAGCTACTTGGGAAGCTGAGGCAGGAGAATCCCTTGAGCCTGGGAGCAGGGAGGTTGCAGTGAGCAGAGATCGCACCACCGCACTCCAGCTTGGATGACAGTGCGAGACTGTCTAAAAAAAAAAAAGTGGACAAAGGACGCTGATAGATACTTCAAAAGAAGACATACACATGACCAACAGCATATGAAAAAATGCTCAATATCACTTATTATTAGAAAAATGCAAATCAAATCCACAATGAGATACTACTGCACACCAATCAGAATGGCTATAACTAAGAAGTCAAAAAATAACAGATGTTGGTGAGATTGCAGAGAAACAGGAACACTTGTACACTGCTGGTAAGAATGTAAATTAGTTCAGCCACTGTGGAAAGCAATTTGGCGATTTCCCAAAGAACTCTGAACTACCATTCAATCTAGCAATCCCACTATTGGGTATATACCCAAAGGAATGTAAATCATTCTACCATAAAGATGCATGCACATGTATGTTCACTGCAGCACTAGTCACAATAGCACCAGTATGGAATCAACTATAGACTGGTTAAAGAAAATGTGGTACATTTGCAAATGGAATACTACACAGCCATAAAAAAGAATGAGATCATGCCTTTGCAGCAACTTGGATGGAGCTGGAGAGCATTATAAGCAAACTAACACAGGAACAGAAAACCAAATACTGCATGTTCTCATTCATAAGTTAGGGCTAAACATTGAGTACACATGGACACAAGAAAAGGAACAATAGATACTGTGACCTTTTGATGGTGAAGAGTGGGAGGAGCCAGGCCGAGCCTGGCGCGGTGGCTCACTCCTGTAATCCCAGCACTTTGGGAAGCTGAGGCAGGCAGATCCTGAGGTCAGGAGATTGAGACCATCCTGGCTAACACGGTGAAACCCCATCTCTACTAAAAAGACGAAAAATTAGCCAGGCATGGTGGTAGGCGCCTGTAGTCCCAGCTACTCGGGAGGCTGAGGCAGGAGAATGGCGTAAACCCGGGAGGCGGAGCTTGCAGTGAGTGGAGATCGTGCCACTGCACTCCAGCCTGGGCAACAGAGCGAGACTCCGTCTCAAAACAAACAAACAAAACAAAAAAACAAAAACAAAAACTACCTAAAAGGTACCATGCTTATCACCAGGGCGACAAGATAATTTGTCCAGCAAACACTTGTGACACATAATTTACCTATGTAACAAACCTGCACATGTGTTTCTGAAACTAAAAGGTTTTTTTTTTTTTTTTTTTTTTTTAAAGTTCCCTATTTGAAGAATTCCCTTAGAATTTTGAATCAGGGTAAAATGTATTTCCCTTGCATTGGTCTTTTCTATTAACAGGTATTGTGTAACCCATTATATTTCCCCTTTTGCCAGTGTTGCTAGAATGTCCACAACCCATGGAACCTTTATTTATAGCACTGAGTTAGTCTTTGTGGTTTTCATACTTGTTTTTTCACTTTTAAAGTTATTGCATTTTTATGCTTCTATAGATGGCTCTGATGTCTTTATATTCTTCCTTTCTTCCTTCTTTTCTGTTTTTCAGTTTTAATTTTCTTTACTGTTTATTTGGGTTTTCTAATTCACAAAATCATTTTGAGAAAAAGTTATCTTTGTGGTTCCCAGATACAGAAAGAAGCAACTAAGAGTCAAGTATTAGAATCTTCCTTTCTTGACCTTGTTGCAGATTCTGTTTTCCTTAGTTTAACTTGAATGTTGATCTTTCCTTATATACCCTATCAAGATTTTAAAAATAGGGGTTTATTTATTTTTTATTTTAGACTCAGGCGGTATATGTGCAGGTTTGTTACATGGCTTCTTCTTTTTTTTTTTGAATGGCAAATGGTGTGAATAATTAAGTAAACTGATAATACTTTGAGCCTAGGCCATATAGGACCACGAAGTCTACAAGTTTACTCCTAGCTGGGTGCAGAAGAAATCCTTTTAACTTAACATCTCCCAGATTTCAAAGGAGGCATCCTCTGGCATTGAGAGGCAGTGTAGTTAGTGGTTAAGGAGCCTGTGGCATCAGGAGCCTCTGTACCTGTGGCTTTAGTATGACTGTCCTCATTGCCCACATGAGGGCACCCCCTATGTAAGAGTTAAATGTGTGGACTGCTGGATGAGAGTGAAGGCTGAATTCCATCTTTGCTAGTACTAACTGTGGGACTATCTTTCTGATCCTTGGTTTTCTCATCTCCATGGTATGATAATAGCAATATTTATCTCATGGAGTGGTTGTAAAATTTAAGGCCAATGTACACGTAAAGCCCTGGACATGGTCTAACCCAGAGTGTCCAGTGAGCACTGATGGGCATGGGACTAGCTGTAGGCCACTTGTGGGATGAGGAGCTCAGTGGAAATTGAACCCATCTCTCCTGACCCCAGGCCAGTGCCCTGTCCAGTAAACCAGGTGATGTGTAACCCCATCCAGCCTCCCCCATCCTTGCTCTGTTGTCCCCCTGATGTGCTGGGTAACACATCTGTATTTTGATGCCCAGGGGCCTCCTGGAACCAGTGCCTTGGACCAGTGGAGAGGCTCCAAGGGTGGGATTTCCTGAGGGAAATTTCAGATGTTTTCCAGAACCTCTGCTCAGCCTGCCAACCTGGTCCCCAGGGGACTCTCTGTCCATGCATTTGCCTCTCCCACCTCACCACCCCGCCAGGAGCTCAATAGGGTCTCACCTGTGTAGTAATTTCCTGACGTTTCATCCAGAGGCCACTGGGTCCCAGGAGCCTCCTGCTCCCTGGGTGCTAGGCTGGGCTGAGGTGGGGATCCCCAGCTCGCCAGCACTGCTGTGGATGTGGGGGCATTGGGCGACTCCTGGCTTGGAGACTCAAAGTCTGGGGAGCTTGGGAAAGCTTGGTAGAGGAGTGAGGAAGAGATTTCTGGGGGGAATTAAAAGAAAAATGACCATTTACTGAACATTTATTTTCTTTTAGGTGCATATATTTTAAACTCTCACAACAGTCCTGAGAGATGGGTCTTAATAATATTATTTTAAAAACCATGTTAAAGTAGAGGGACAATTTTATTCTCTTAGTAGTGAAGAGAGAAGTCATGTGAGGGAGCTGGCTTGGGCCGAGGACTAAGCCTAGCCTCTTCTTGGGGTCTGTCTGGAAAAGAGAGTCCTCCTCGGAACTTCTGGACCACCCTGACCCTCAGGATCTTCACAGCCCACCAATATTATGAGCCGGGTTCTCCTCGGGCAAGGACCATGTCACCCATGACACCCAGCTGGGTAAGACTCATGGCCTGACTCATACAGGTCTCAGCTTCCCCATCTGTCAAATGGGGAGGGGTGCAATCTCTCCCCTGAGGGGTCCCTGAAAGGTCACTTCCAGGCCTGCCTCTCACAGCCCACCCTGGCTCCCCTGTCCTTCTTCTGAGGTCCCCCATGTCAGGTCCCCATGCACAGACATGATCATCTGGGCGCAGCCCATCAGCAGATTTGCAGCTCCACCCAGGGCTGTCGGCCGGACTCAGCAAGCATCACCTCTCCAGCGGCGTCCAGATGTGTCAGGCAGCTGTCTCAAAACCCTTCTCTCTGAGCCCTGGGTGCACTCCCCTGGCAATTCACGGTTCCAGGGCCTCAGCACTGCGGTGGAGGTGGGTTGGCTGGGAGACCCCAGGTGGGGTTCACTTGGGCTGTAGGGGAATGAGGGAGAGTAGCCTACAGGAAAGAGATAAAGAGGTTGGAGACACATTACAGGGGCAGGGGCAGGGGCAGGTGCCAGGGAACTGAGCAGGTCTCCTGTCTCAACCAAGAGAGGTCAGGATACACCAGCGAACCCGCTGCAGCCCTCTACAACCTCCTCTAGAGGCTTGTCTGAAGAATGATGCTCTTACAGATACTGCCAGGCAAAAAGTCCTGGTCTGGGATCAGGAAATTTGCGTATCTGTCTTGGTCCTGACTACCTCCCTGCGTAAATCACTGCTCCTCACGAACCTCAGCTGTGCTTCATTGGGCCAACGGCATCTGCCACCCAGGGCGGCTAATAGTAATAATAACAGCAGCAGCAGCAACAACAGGGGAGATCTTATTTATTGAGCACTTACTGTATGTCAGACTCTGTGCTAAATGTTTAACCTGGATGATCTCTTTTAACCCTCACACAGCCCAGGGAGGCAGGCTCTCACTCTCCCATTTTGCAGAGACACAGGCAGAGAGCAGCGAAGTGATTGGCCCAGGGTGATAGTGCCAGGACTGGGGATAGAGACTGACTCCCAAGTCTGTGCTCATAACTACAATGCCAGGCAAGTACTGGGAATGCACTTGAATAGGAGACGGTGTGGGGCTCTGAGGTGAGCAAGGGCCCCCCAGCAAGCCTCCTGGCTCAAGTGTAGTCTGGGGCCTGGATCCGCCTTTGACAGGGCAGTTCCACGTCACTGCCCAGAGGAAGGCCTGGCAGGGAGGGCTCAGTGGTGGGGGGGGGGTTCCAAGAGGGCAGGGCAGGGCAGGGCAGGGCAGGAGTGGGGGCCAGGGGATGTTCAGCGGGCAGAGGGGTCCTTTGGCTACTCACCTGCCCCTTCCCAGGCTTGGGTGCACAGTGACCACAGCCCCATCTGCTCCCAGGTACGGAGGGCTAGGTCCCAGGCCCGCTGCTCCCCATACTGAGCCACCAGGTATGAGGCCACCTCCATGCCACTCGTCTTCTCTGGCCGAGCGGGTGTCTCACCTGAAGAGCCGCTGGAGTGCACTTTACTGGCGAACAGAAGCTGGAACTCCTTCAGCTCCTCCTTCTTCAGGAGCTCCAAGTAACAGGCCAGGCGGCCCCAGGCTCCGCCAGCCATCTCTGTCCCAGAATTCAGGGCGTGTCTGGGGGATGGTTCACGGGTGGTGAGGGTATCAGGCAGGCAGAGAACAGTGCTGTCCTTTGCCTTGCTCTTACCGTCTCCTATTCAGCATTCAGAGCCCAGTTTTATAAATCCCAGGGCACCTGCAGATAGATGCCGATGGAGGCGGAGTGGTAGGAAAAGCCAGGGGAGGGAGGGGCCCAGAGGGGCCTGCGAGACCCTGGAAGAAGTCAGCTGACAGGGAGGTGCTGGGATGGGGCCCAGGACCAGGCAGGGAGGGGGAGGGGGAGGGGAGATGTGGTGACGGGGGATGGGGTGTGGGCAACGCTCACTGTTCTGTGTTCCTCAGATTCTTCCCTCTCCTGGGTCCTGGACTCCTGAGATCAACCGTGGAGCTGCAAGGCTGAGAAGAGGTGGGGTAGGAGGAGCGGAAGAGCAAGGAATGGGCTTTCAGAACCCAAGAGCGGAGCCCAGGGCTACTGGTTCCCAGGTCTCGTCAGACCTCTCCTGGCCCTGGGGCACCGACCAGCAAGAACAGCCCGCAGTCAACAAGAGTGGGAAGGAAACGTCACACACCCCCCCTCCCCGGAGGAAACTCACAAGGGGCGTGGCCAGGGGGTAGGCTCAAACCAAGCCTGGGTAGACCAGACTCAGAGTCACATATTCAGATGGGCCACATGACATCGATAGGCGGACCAGGGGCACAGGCCCAGACTAGCTGATGCTGCAGCAGGTATACGCCCATACTACACACGGGCACTCCGCCCGCCCGTCACCTAGAGACTGTCTGCAGAGCCAGGATGCAGAGACTCTCCAAGCAGTTGTGTCTACAATCCAGGACCAGCCTCTCAGGGTGGGCGGGGACTCCTGTGTCTGCCCGGGCAGCTCCTTATTGGGAAACATTAGAACTGGGCCAGGGAGCGTTTTTCCCAGCCTCTCATGGTTTTGGGAGCTTGTTGAGTTGCACTGCATGTCCTGCCATGCTACCAGGGGCACTGAGGCATGTGTCCCAGGCCCAGGGGGCTGTTTGCCTTGTGGGCAGCCCAGCACTTAGCTGGTGAACACTTCCACCTGAAAGCAGAACCGCTCCTTCCTCATTCTCGCAAGCAGGCCTCGGGGAGCTAGGTGCGGACTTCCTCTTTGGTGGAATCTGCAAGATGCCGCTGACTCCAGGTTGAGGAATGACATTACCCAACTCATTTGCTGATGTAACACACCACCAGGAATTTCTGGAGATGCTTTGGTTTCACTTGGACTGGCAGAGCCCAGGCTTCAACCCACGGCTTGCTTGGACAAGGACTCCTTATGTGCCTGATTTATTTCTTTGAGCCTCAGTTTGCCCATCTATTAAATGAGACATCATAGGTTTACCAAGAGGCTTCAATTCAGCAAAAGGTCTTATTAGAGTCTTTCTCTATCGCCCAGGCTGGAGCGCAGTGGCAAGATCTCGGCTTACCGCAACCTCCGTCCACCTCCCGGGTTCCAGCGATTCTCCTGCCTCAGCCTCCTGGGCAGCTGAGATTGCAGGTGCGCACCATCACACCCAGCTAATGTTTTTTCTAATTTTAGTAGAGATGGGGTTTCACCATGTTAGCCAGGCTGGTGTCGAACTCCTGATCCAAGGTGATCTGCCCACCTTGGCCTCCCAAAGTGTTGGGATTACAGGTGTGAGCCTCCGTGCCTGGCCTAAATAAATTTTATAAATGTTAAGTTTTTAAAAATGGCTAATAAGCACATTGTAGGGCATTCTAACATCAGACTGACCAGAAGTGGAAAAGCGCTGTGCTAAAAGTGGGATGATCAGGAGGCTCTGAGCACTCCGTGAAGGACCCTAAGACTCCCTATAGTGGGAGGAATGGCCTGGGGGAGGGCTGTGTGGGTTCTTTTTCCTCCTCAACACCAGCCAGTTCTGACACCGACTTGTGTCCTACAGTGCAATTCTGACACTAACTGCCTGGAGTCGGCATCAAACCCCACAGGTTTAGGGGCTCAGTGAAGGGCTGGCCTCATATCAGATGCCAGTTGCAAATGGGGTGCCTAGACCGCTGGCACCTCTGACTGACTTGGTGACAAATGTAAGGGTTTCCACAGCCTTCGGCAGGTTCAATAATTTACTGAAGTGACTCACAGGACTGAGAAAAGCACTTTATTACTATCGGTTCATGATGAAAGATACAGCTCAGGAATAGCCAAATGGAAGAGATGCCAAAGTCAAGATGTGGGTGGGGGAGGGGGCACAGCGCTTCCTTGCCCTCCTGGGCACCCCATTCTCCCTGTCCCTTCCTGCTTCACTAACCTGGAAGCTCTCCAAACCCCAAACAAACAAAACTGTGGGGTTTTCTTGGAGGTTTCACCTCATAGGCATAATTGATTAAATCACTGGCCACTGGAGATCCACTCAACCTGTTAAACAGATCAGAAACCTGACCCATCCCACTACGCCCACCGGGGCCGCGGGTCCAGCCCTCAATCGTCTCTTACCGGGATCATTGTGCTAGCCTCCCACGTGTTCCCCACCCATGCTGACGCTGCCCCTTTACCGTCTACGCTCCGTCTAGCAGCCAGAATTATCCACTTAAAGCATAAATTAGGTCAGGTCACTTCTCAGCTCAAAACTTTCCCATACTCCCCATCTCACTCTGAGTAAAACCAAAGTCCAACCAAAGGCGCGGTGACTCATGCCTGTAATCCCAGCACTTTGGGAGGCTGAGGCGGGAGGATCACTTGAGGCCAGCAGTTCAAGACCAGTCTGGGAAACATGTCAAGACCCTGTCCCTATGAAATAATATTAAAAAACTTCCCAAATCCGGCCAGGCACAGTGGCTCATGCCTGTAAATCCCAGAACTTTGGGAGGCTGAAGTGGGCAGATCACCTGAGGTCAGGAGTTCAAGACCAGCCTGGCCAACATGGTGAAATCCCATCTCTGATAATACAAAAGAAAAAAAAAATTATCCTGGTGTGGTGGCGCACGCCATAATCCTTAAGGAGGCTGAGACAGGAGAATCGCTTGAACCCAGGAGGCAGAGATTGCAGTGAGCCAAGATCATGCCATTGCACTCCAGTCTGGGCGACAAGAACGAAACTCAGTCTCAAACAAAACAAAACAAAAAACCAAACAACAACAACAAAAACTTCCCAAATCCCCCAAAGTCCTCCCAGTGGCTCCCGGGGGCTGCATGATCTAGCCCCTGATATCTCTCCGGCATTATCTCCTACACTATCTCCCTCTCTCACTCTGCTCTGGGTCCTCGTAATCTCTTGCCTGTTCCTTGAATACGCCAAGAATACTCTCACTCCAGGGCCTTTGCACTAGTCTTTCCATTGTCTTGGAATGGTCTCTCCAGATATTGAGAGGTGTGTGCTATCGAACCGCCTGCTAAGTAGTAGGTGGGTGCTTCATTTCTCTGCACGACACTTATTACTGCCTGATGTTACAGACTCGTTTATCTTCTGTCACCCCTTCCTGCCGATAGAATGTTAGGTCCCTGGAGACAGGACTTTGCTTGTTTTGTTCGCTGTTGTATCCGCTATGCCTAAATCACAGCCTGGCCCACAATGTCAGCACAATCAATGCCACAGACATGGAATGTCTTTTGAACCCTTTCCTTTTATCCTTCTAAACAGCTACTCACTCTGGCCACTAGATGGCACTCAAGTACTTTCTGTGCATTGAAGCAGCCTCATGGGTTTGGTGGCGAGGACTCACTGGCCCTCTCTGAGCCTGAAGTTTTAAAGTTATCTCTGTTTCTGGTGCTTTGGGTCTTTGTTTCCTTTCTTTGAGGCATTTTAGGAACGTATTAAGGCTCACTTTTATTCAAGTCATGCTATTTTCAATGAAAACTTAACTCATGAGGAGTATCTGTATGGCCAATACTCCAGCAGAGTACAGTGAGGCTTTCTCTTTACGTTCAAATTACTATGACTTGAATCCAGATCTGGATAACTTCTGGAAATCAGCCTCCTTGAAATTCCCCTCCTCCCACCTATTTATAAGCAT
The DNA here is from genome assembly GCF_008728515.1 of Papio anubis. Taxonomy (NCBI): domain Eukaryota; kingdom Metazoa; phylum Chordata; class Mammalia; order Primates; family Cercopithecidae; genus Papio; species Papio anubis. The sequence goes on from NC_044992.1 coordinate 5,108,684, forward strand.
GTCCCAGACATTACCTCTTGGGGTTCTGAAGTCAGTCCTCGGTTCCCCTCTGACCGACTACTGGTCTTGACTACCTTGCTGTCGTCCCCTTGGTCTCAGACCCCGTTTCTATCCTCCTGAAGTTGCTGGGTCCACGTGTCCTCTCTGTCACAACCATTTTAGGGCATGGCTCTTTTCTGGCCCATTCCTGAAATGTGGGATGGGGTTTTCCCAATTCATAGCACAGCTGACACCATGATATGAGGATACGATTTTGAGCAAGACCTTCCCCAAGGATCAGGGATGAAGGACAGTAAATACATCAGGGCGTCACTCTCCATAGCTGTGGCTCACACTATCCTCAGAGCCCTCTGGTCCAGGATCATCCCTGCTGTCTCTTTTCCAGCTGGAGCTCTCTGCAGCTCTGGCGGTTTCCATTATACACGGACAGGCCATTGCCCAGCCTCAAGATTCTCCAGCCTCCTCTGCCCTTTGGAGGCCAGGTCTGTCTGGCTCTAATACTTAGAAAGAGAACAAGTTGTCCTACATTCACATCACTCCTAGCACAGGCCCCAGGATTATCCTCCTTCCAGGATGATTGACATAGAAATATCTAGTCCCTTCAGATGTGTGCTTGGTATTGTTGGAAATAAGAGCTTGGAGTCACAAAGAAAATGAGCACTCAAATAAAGGATTTCTCAGCAAGGCAAATTTACTTCTGCAGAATGGTGCCACTTGCCCTTCTGGCCACTGCAAGAGCACACTGAACAAAGCAGGGAAGGGGTTTTTATCCCTAACACAGTCAGTCCCTGATACTGTGTCCGGTCCCCATTGGCTGCAGTTGGACTGCACAGTCTAAGCTGATTCTGATTGGCTACTTCCAACGGAGCAGGGGTGGGGACTACCGCAGTGGAAAGGGCAGTTTTGGCCAAATAAAGTACAGACGTGGTTTGTTACAGATTGGGAATGGATGTGGGTTATAGATTGGGAATGGATGTGGGTTACAGATTGGGAATGGATGTGGGTTGTACAGATAGGAATGGATGTGAGTTACAGACTGGAATGGATGTGGGTTGTTACACAATTAGAGAATGGTCTTGAAATTTACAGGTAAATGAATGTGGAATTTACAGTAGAAATAGTTGCTTGGAATTTTAATTGAGGAATGAATCAAAGATTTTGGAGGTGGAATAGATAAAGTTACAGGTAGAATAGTGTAAATTTAAATTGAAATGAATTTACTTGATTTACAATTAGGGAATGAATGCGGAATTTACAGGTAGGAATAGATATATACAGGTAAATAGATATGGAGATTTACAGGTAGAAGAGAATGAATGTGGAGATTTATTTATAATTGAGAATAGATGAATGTAAAATTTACAATTGAAATAGATGTGGAATTTTAGAGTAGGAATAGATGTAAGTTATAATTGAGAATAGAATGTGGTTAGTATATTGAAGGAATAGATGTAATTTACAGGTAAAATAGATGTGGAATTTACAGAGTAGGGAATAGATGATAGCAAATTCTCATTACAAGAATAGATGTGAATTTAGTATGATACGAAATAGATGTAAATTTACAGGCCCAAGGAAATGAATGTAAAATTTGAGTAGAAATAGATATGTAGAATTTAAATTGAAAGGGAAATGGTGCAAATTTACAAACCAAAGGAATAGATGGCAAATTTGTTATTACAAATTAAGGAATAGATATATGAGAATTACAAATTAGAAATAGATGATATGAAATTTACAATTAGGAATAGATATAAGAAATTACAACAGAGTAGAATAGATGTGGATTATGGGTAGGAATAGATATGGCAAATTTAGTATAGAGTGAAATAGATGATTTCCCAGATAGAAGAGAATGAATGTGATTTGAGCTAATTAGGAAACCAGATGTGGAATTACAAATAGGAATAGATATGGCAAGTTAGTATGCCATTAGAATAGATATGAATTACAGGTAAAGAAGAATAGATGCCAGAAATTTACAAATTTAGGGAAATAGATATGGAATTTACAAATTGTGAAGAATGAATGTGGAATTTACAATTATAGAATAGATATGGCAAATTTACCAGTATTAGAATAGATATGGAATTTATACAGAGTATTGAGAATAGATGTGAGATATAATTAGAAATAGATATGGAATTTATAAGGTGAAATAGATATGTAAATTTATGGGTAGGAATGATGAAATTTATAAAATTAGAAATAGATATACAAATTTATAAATTGGAAATAGATGTTGAAAGAACGTTACAAAATAGAAAACGAATGTAGAATTACAGGTAGAATATAGATATGGAATTTACAAATTAGAAACAGATATATACCAAATTACAAATTAGAAATAAGATATGGAATTTTAGGTAGAGGAATATAGATATGGAAATTTACAATTAAAATGAAATAGATGTAAGTTACAAATTAGAATAGATATTAAGTTACAAAATTAGGAAACAGATATGAAATTTAGAGTGAAATGTAGATATGATTTACAAATTGAAATAGATATGCAAATTGTTAAATGAATGTAAATTTACAGGAGGTAGAAACGAATGTAGCAAATTTAGGTAAAACAGATACTTAAATTTACAAATGCAAAATAGATATTGAAATTTTAATTTAAAACGAATGCTTGAAATTTACAAACTAGAATAGATATATTACAAACCAAAATAGATATGATTGTATACAAATTAAATAGATATGAATTTATAAGTAGGGAATAGATGTAAAATTTACAGGTAAATAGATATGAAATTTACAAATTAGAGGCAAATGTAACAAATTTGGAAGTAGAAATAGATGTGAGTTACAGATTATGGAAATGGTCAGATTTGAATTGGGAATGGATGTGAGTTGCAGTTGGGAATGGATGTGGAGTTTACAGGTGGGGAACGGGCTGGAAAGGTTGTTTACTGTAACTAGGGGCAAGAGGAGGCAAAAGTTGGAAGCCTTGAAAATAGAAGACAAGAATGAGAAATTGAATAAACAGAAGTCTTTGAAAAGACTCTGTATCCAACAGTATTATGGACCCAACAAGATCATCTCAGTAATTTGACAATTCATTTCCCCCAAGTTGGTGTGTTTCAGGCTTAGATAAAACGGTGCTTTGAACATCGACAGGTGAAATCTTTTGTTAAAAAATACAGTCTAGTTCATCCAGCCCTCCTCCTCTCCCTGTTACTCCTCTTCCTCCTTTTAGTCTTTCCTGCAGTGGGAAGTGAAGGAAATACTGGGACTTGGTGTTCTCCCTATCATGGTGTGCTTTAATGTCCTGTGAACCTGGACCAGAATACACACACCCGCATTACCATCTTCCAAGAACACACGATAGCCAAAGGTCACAGTCAATTTACATCAGTTACAACAGAACGCATCTCTCACTCTGAGTTTTCTCATTTGACCTTCTTAACTGCATTTAAATCTCAGTAAAGAACAATGACTTGTTCCTGTTTTATAGGCCTAAAATACCCACCAATAAGGTCCTCTTAGAAACCAGGCAAGGCACACCCAAGTCTCCATGCTAAAAGGAGGAAGTCATGCACAACTTTTTGGAGACCCTTTTTACTTTGAAAGCATTTCAAACTTACAGGAAAATGTCAAGAGTTGTACAGTGAACTCCCATAGAACCTCAACCTAGATTCACCAATTATTAACATTTAATGTTGTTTTAGTTTATTTTTTATTTATGTTTGCTGATTATTGGGATTAAGTTGCAGATATAACATTTACTTCCTTTTTTCTTTTTTTCTGAGATGGAGTCTTGCTCTGTTGCCCAGGCTGGAGTGCAATGTCGTGATGTCAGCTCACTGCAACCTCTGACTCCTGGGTTCAAGCAATTCTCCTGCCTCAGCCTCCCTAGTAGCCGAGATTATAGGTGCCTGTCACCAAGCCTGGCTAATTTTTGTATTTTTAGTAGAGACAGGGTTTTGCCATGTTGGTCAGGCTGGTCTCCAACTCCTGACCTCAGGTGATCCGCCCGCCTCGGCCTCTCAAACTGCTGGGATTACAGGCGTGAGCCACCGCACCTGGCCTATAACATTTACTTCTAAGGACTTTGGCAATATCGACTAAGAATCAGGACGTTTTCTTATATGCCACTGTACAATGATGAAATTGAGGAAGTTCAAAACATTGATGCAATACTACTATCCAATGACGTGTAACTTTTCAAATGACATTTTCAACTTGTTCTTTATATTATTAGGATTATAAAAATACAACACAGAAATATATAGGGGGAAAGTAAAAATATTCTTTTGACTTTCTGCACCATCATATCTACTTCCCAGGAATAACCAATGTTACATGAATGTTTCAGTGTTCCGTGAAAAAAAAAAACATAGTTTTACACGAACACAGTTACTTTTCTATGTGTCAAATATACAGGACCTAAGTTTTTTAGGAATGAATTTTTTTCCTCTTTTATTTCCTCAAAATTTATTTCCTCAAAAATATTTTGCAGATCCCTCCATGTTAGTAAATATGGATCTAAGCCATTCTTTCTTCTTCGTTTTTGTAATTGTTGAGTTTTTCATAGTTTGGATCTACTATAATTTATTTGATTAGTCAAATTTGATGGAAATCTAGCTGGCTTTCATTTGCATTTTCCTGTTACCAGCCATGCGGTGATAACCAACGTTGTACACACGTGCATCTTGTCATACACATGTGAGTACCTCCAAGGGACAGAGTCCTAGAAAAGGAATTTCTGGGTTGAAGAGATCACACATGTAAAAATTTGGGTTCAGAAATATGCTTCCCACCTGTAATCCCAGCGCTTTGGGAGGCTGAGGCGGGCAGATCACGAGGTCAGGAGATCAAGACCATCCTGGCTAACACGATGAAACCCCATCTCTACTAAAGATACAAAAAGAAACTAGCCAGGTGTGCTGGCGGGTGCCTGTAGTCCCAGCTACTCGGGAGGTTGAGGCAGGAGAATGGCGTGAACCCGGGAGGCGGAGGTTGCAGTGAGCCGAGATCGCGCCACTCACTCCAGCCTGGGCAACAGAGTTAGAATCTGTCTCAAAAAAAAAAAAAAAAAAAAAAAGAAAGAAAGAAAAAAGAAATGTGCTTCTCTTGAGAGCTCATTATTTTTGTCTTTCGACCACGGCATCAGGCAACTAGACACATGCATCTTTGATTTGCCTTCTGGGAGGTTTTCAAGTCACAGGTTTGGCCCATCTCTTAAAAATGTACATGCAAAGTTCACTCTTAAAGCACATGATATGTCTACAATGTTAACTCCTAGTTTCATCTTATTTTCTCCCTACTCTTGTTTTAATTTTGCTTGCTGTACATACTAAGGTAATAAAATTTTAATTTTATCATATATCTTTATATGTATCTAAATTTGTCCACTGAGTCACTCCAGAACAATATGTGCTGTGAGTACACAAAACGGTTGAATTGAGCTCCTTCCTTCCTTCCTTCCTTTCCTTCCTTCCTTTCCCTTCCCTTCCCTCTCTCCCTCCCTTCCTCCCTTCCTCCCTTCCTTCCTTCCCTCTCTCTTTCTTCTTTCTCTTCTTCTTTCCTTCTTCCTTTCTTTTTTTTGAGACAGAGTCTCACCCTATCCCCCAGACTGGAGTGCAGTGGCACAATCTTGAACCCCTCCTGGGTTCAAGCGATTCTTGTGCCTCAGCCTTCCAAGTAGCTGGGATTACAGGCAGGCGCCACCACACCCAGGTTATTTTTTAATTTTTAAAAAAACTTTTAGTAGAGTCAGGGTTTCACTATGTTGGCCAGGCTGGTCTCGAACTCCTGACCTCAGGTGATCCGCCCACCTCGGCCTCCCAAAGTGCTGGGTTGATAGGCATGAGCCACCGCACCTGGCCTGAATCGAGTTTTCTTAATGACAGTCCTGGGAGTGGGGAGACGAGCAGATGACACATCTATTGAGTGGGGCCTGTTTCATACCAGGCCCTTTGTAAAGCCAGCTCATTTCATCCTCACAACTATTTTTTAAGATTAAAATTATCGTCCCTATTTTGCAGACGAGAACCAGATCTCTAAGACTCCAAAGCCTCCTCCTTCCCATGCATCACAATGGCACTAATGTGCTGAGAGGCGTGCTCTCCCGGAGTGACAGGCTGGCGCATCCCTCTCCAACAGGCTTGTCCTCCTCTCACTCCCGAGGCTGCTTTCAGCTTACTCCGCGCTGGCATTGGCCCTCACATGGGGGAAGCCCGAGCCTCTCGGAACATATCTGTGTCCATTGCCTCAAGCGGATTGTCGCCTACCCCTCTCTATGGAGGTTTCTGAGTTAGAAAATACAGAGGTCAGATGATGGCCGCTGAGTACATCCAGCACATGGGTGACAATCAAAGCAAAGGGGCTTTAAGTGCAGCAGGAGGAACTGGGATTAACTCTGGGGTAGGACCTCTGCACAGTGAGGGATGCTAAGTTGTAGGAATGAGATAGGGGAGGTTAGCGTGGAATTCCCTTCCAGAAGCCTTTAAGAACAAGCTAAATTTTCAACTGCCTGGGGCTTACTGCAGAGAATTAATGAGGCCCCTTGTGACAGCCCTGCTTAGCCTCCCTGGAAAACTACAAATCCATGATGTCAACTGGTCGTTAAACTCCATTACTCCAGGCTCTCTTTTCGTGACAAAATTTCATTTAGACCAGTAGGTGGCGATAATTAAACAGCTAATTCAACAGGGCTTCTCCCAACCATGAAAGAACGCATTAAAAGCAGTCTGGAAGGTTGCTTCTGGGAGCAAGAGGGGGAACCTTTCTGTGAATCCAGTGCTGATTGAGGTGCAATGAGCAGATCCACTAATGGGATGCCTCTCCTGACTCTTAAGGATCTCCTAGGCTCCCATCGTGATCACTCTTTTTTTTTTTTTTGAGCCACGGTCTTACTCTGTCACCCAGGCTGGAGTGTAGTGGTGCGATAACGGCTTACTGCAGCCTTGACCTCCCAGGCTCAAGTGACCCTCTCACCTTAGCCCCCCCAAGGACTACAGATGCAAGCCACTGCACCTGGCTTTTTTTTTTTTTTTTTTTTTCACTTTTTTGTAGAGACAGGATCTCATTATGTTGCCTAGGCTGGTCTTGAACTCCTAGGCTGAAGCAATTCTCCCACCTTAGTTTCCCAAAAGTGTTGGGATTACAGGTGTGAGCCACTCTGCCCAGCCCTATGATAATTTTCCCTTAGACTGGAGGACGAGGCTCTGCTGCCCAATGGATCTTAGGCAGATGTGTTTTTTGTTTTGTGTTTTGTTTTTTGTTTTTGAGACAGAGTCTTGCTCTGTTGCCAGGCTGGAGTGCAGTGGCATGATCTCGGCTCACTGCAACCTCTGCCTCCTGGGTTCAAGCGATTCTCCTGCCTCAGCCTCCCAAGTAGCTGGGACTACAGGCGCCTGCCACCATGCCTGGCTAATTTTTGTATTTTTAGTGGAAACAGGGTTTCACCATGTTGGCCAGGATGGTCTCGATTTTTTTTTTTTGAGACGGAGTCTCGCTCTGTCGCCCAGGCTGGAGTGCAGTGGCCGGATCTCGGCTCACTGCAAGCTCTGCCTCCCGGGTTCATGCCATTCTCCTGCCTCAGCCTCCCAAGTAGCTGGGACTACAGGCGCCCACCACCACTCCTGGCTAATTTTTTTGTATTTTTAGTAGAGACAGGGTTTCACCGTGTTAGCCAGGATGGTCTTGATCTCCTGACTTCGTGATCTGCCCACCTCGGCCTCCCAAAGTGCTGGGATTACAGGCGTGACCCACCGCGCCCGGCCCCAAGTCCCCCTTTTCAAGGAGGTGTGGCCTGGAACAATCAGACCAAAGCCCATCTGCAGAGTTTCCCCTAGACTAGGGAGCTCTCTGGCTGCAGGGGAGAGGCCACTGATTCTTGATGTGTTCTTGCCTATTTCCTACAGTATAACTATAACTTTTTTGAGGGCAGGGATTATGTCCATTTTGCACACCACCATACAACCGCCACCTAATGCAGTGGATTAGTTATATGTAAGCAGAAGTTCACTACGTGTTGAACGAAGGAATGAAGGAAGGTTGGGACAAGAGCTGGCCTTCATGGAGCTGTCCAGGGTTCTTACCAGTCCCTGACTTCCTTCGATGGATTGGTCTTCTGCTTTCTTGCCTTTCTCCTAGGGCTTTGCTGCAACACTTCACAAAACCTGTTCGTAGTATGTATTCACTGAATTATGTACTTCCTTGACAGTCCTACTGTGTCCGTGGTGGCCCCGAAGCAGCCTGCTGACCTAGGTCCAAAAAAAAGGTTCTCTCTGCACAGAACCACTTGGGTTAAATGCCTCATTCTTCATCTGGGTCTATGGAGTTTTTAGTTCTCAATCCCAGTCCCTTCCATGTCACTACTGTTGAAGGATGTGTGGTGGGAAGTGGCATGAGAGGTTGCTGGAGGGACAAGCTGGGGCCAGACTGCAGGGGCTTAGGGTGTGAATTTATGGGGCAGGGAGTGGGCCTTATCCACCTCTGAGTGCTCAGTGTCCTGCACAATTCCAGGCACAAAGTCAGCTCTCAATAAAAGGTGCATAATTTCTCATCGTGCAGGACTGTGCAAGGATATGGCAAATGTGGACCTGGCTCTAAACTCACCCTCATGAAATGTCTCAGTTGATATTTTCTGAGGAGTGGGAGATGAAGGATTGCTGTTTACATTTATTTCTTCTTTGTATTTGTTTACTCACATCTGGATTGGCTTAAAAAAATGTTCTTAATTCTTCTATGTTGCTTCTTAGTATCTCAGACTATCATATAATACAAGGCTAAGATAGGGAGGAGGGAGGGAAGAACTGGGGGAAAAAAAGAGAAACTAGGGGAATGAATCTAAGACCAAGATTTCAGTCTCTCAAACAGGCTCTGGGGAACATAAATTTCTGCTCCCCAACTCAGAAATCAGTTGGTAAAGAGATAAAATTTCAGAGCCATCAAAAGAGATGAACCAAGAGGTGGATACAGGGAGTGATTTGGGAAAATGACTCAAACCTTGCTCTGGTATGATTCAGGGAACTCTGATGTCAGTGCCCAACATACAACTGCAGCAAAAAGAGTCCCCAAGGCCTGGCACCATCAGTCACATCCTCAGGGCTCTGGGCTCAGCCTCTTTCTTGGCACATCCTCAGGGCTCTGGGCTCAGCTCTGATCTCAGCACCACCTTGGAAATGCACAGAGACTGCAAAGCTCAACGGCCAGGCTGTGTATCAGGCATCTGCCTCCCTCATCCTCCCTCACAGTTCTCTGACCCTAAGACAGCTCATTTCCTGCCCCTGGTCCTCCTCTCCCTCCCCTCTGCTCATTGTCATTTCTTCCATGTATTACCCTGTAATTGCCTCTCAAACTCTTCTCCCTGCCTCTGATCCCACCCCTTCCAACACATCCTCCACGTAGGTAGTCAGAGAGACCTTTCTGGAACTTGCACCTCATCATATCACACCCTTCGATAAACCTGTTCCATGACTCCCCACTGCTGTGTGGTGCTCCAGGTCCTTTAGCCCTGGTCCAACCTTCAGGCCTTGTCTGTATCTTTCTCCCCACATGGTCTCCGTGTCAGCTTTGCCTTCTTGGCGTCTCCAGAACTATTGCATTCTGCCACCCACTGGGTGCCTTTGGGGAGACTGCTCCCTCTATCTGGGAGGCTTTCTCCGACTTGATAAACCCCTCCTCCTCTACTCCAGTTCAGACGTCATCTCTTGTAGGAAGCTTTCTCCCAAGTCCCCAGGTACAGTTCCTTCATTGGCCACACATAAATTATTTACTTCTTGTTATAGAGAGCTGTGCACTATCTGTTACCCCTGTTCCTCTGACCATGAGCACTTTGAGAGCAAGAGTGATAGCTTATTTCTTTCAGCACCCCCTTCCTCCCATTGCCCAGCAGAGTGCCTGGCACATATTTGATGCACAATAAGTATTTGGAGAATTGTAAAATTAATTGAGCCTATAGGATGGACACAGAAGACGGCCTCGTGGGGACGAACTCTTCAGTCTAGAAGGACGGAAGCTGAAAAAGGACAAAACCGAATGCTATAAAATGCTAAGGAGAACAGAGAGGGTCACATGAACTATGGGTGTCTGTTTTTCCAGTGGTCCCTCGGTTGGTCATTGCCCCTGGCTTTTAGATCCATCCCCCGTCTTTCTCCTGCAAGCTGTGTTTCCCAGGTATCCTTGCCATGGGTGTTTGTCTAGGTTTGGCAGGAGATTGGAGCATGAGAGAAAGGGAGAGGTCAGGCCATTTCTCCTTTTCTCTCTGCTCTGGGTGGGGGAGGGCATTTTCTGGCCTTGGCTGCATCTGTACAGCTGCTTCAGGTCCCAGCTGGATGGCCCCTCACACCACAGTCTCAGCTTTTCCTGGCAACCTCTGCTATGGTTCTAGCTCGGGCTGGGTGGCCCTGGCTTCTGGGTTTTGGTAATGTTGTCATCCCCCTGTGTCCTGCAGCTGCTGGAGGGGAAACTAGACCCTGCTGTTGCTCATATTTGGGTGGCTTTACCATCCCTGCGTGGCTTCTTAGTTTTTTTATCCTCACTGTGGCCCATCCTCCCTATTAAATTCCCTGTGATGGAAAACTAGAGTGGTTTTGGTTTTCCTGACTAGATCTTGATCATCACAGTCATTTCATAAATCAGCTGAAGGTTCAGTCCTGGGGTGCCTGGACCAGCCTCTGCCCTGGGTTCTACTCACAAGGGTCTCTTGTCTTGGCCACAGTGTCCCTGCAAGCCAGCCATTGGTGGCCCTTATAAGCACCAGTGTTGCCTCCTGCAGCCATCTGCCGTATGATTCCCTTTCGGGGATTTTGGTGATCTGGATCCTTGGCTGAATCAATGCTACCATTGGTTCTCATGAAGCAGGATTCTGAATCCTGGTGGAGTGGGGTAGGAGGCTTGGTGCGAGACCACAACCCACATGTAGCCACTACTTCCAGGATGCTAATTACCTTCTGTGCCTTGACACTTGGAAGAAGAGTGTTTGAAACACATTCAGATGCTAGTAAACTCCAGCAATTCATTATGCCAAGAGCTGGTGCCAATAGGAAATATAAACCCTTCCTGAGAGGCTTGGCTGAACTCAACAATTGATCAGTGTAGGATGATTAAGGGAAATGAGTCTGTCATGCAGTCACCCCCCACTATGGAGTAGTGATAATGTGTTTTAGGGGACCTGGCTGGAGCCAGAACCGGGGCCAAGTGGACCAGAGGCTGACCCCCTGGTGGCTCTTGCATCCCTTTGCAGGATGGCAGGAGGGTGAAGGGACTCCCCAAGCCCTGGTGGAGTTAAAGGCGTAGGAACCGAGGTGAGGGACCTGGGGCTGGAGAGGAGATGGATTGGTCACTCCAAGGCAGCAGATGGATCAGGTGGAACCTTTCCCAAGAGTGGAGAAATGAAAATACTTAAAGCTTCAGTTTGACCAGTACATATGACAGAGGAGAAGAGAAAACGCCAAGAGAGGGCAAGACAGAGAGATCTGGGTACTAGAAAAAGGGTGGACATTTCTTTTTTTTTTTTTTTGAGATGGAGTCTCACTCTGTCATCCAGGCTGGAGTGCAGTGGCGTGATCTCGGCTCACTGCAACCTCCGTCTCCCAGGTTCAAGCAATTCCCCTGCCTCAGCCTCCTGAGTAGCTGGGATTACAGGCATGTGCCACCACGCCCAGCTAATTTTTGTATTTTTAGTAGAGATGAGGTTTCACCATGTTGGCCAGGCTGGTCTCAAACTCCTGACCTTGTGATCTGCCTGCCTTGACCTCCCAAAGTGCTGGGATTACAGGCATGAGCCACTGTGCCCAGACAAGGGTGGACATTTCTATAAAGGTCATTGAGGAGACAGGAGGGCAGGAAAGACAGGAATTCAACAAGCAGGACCCCGGGGCCCATTCCACAAGACAGGACCCTGTGGCCTCATTTATTTAGTGCTTCTGTGTGCCAGGTACGTGGGAATGCAGAGGTGAAAAAGACAGTGCCCGCTCTTTGGGTGCTCACACTGTCGTTGTGGAGACTGAGAATAAAGGAGATGACCACAATTCAGTGTGGTAGGTGCTCGGTGTATGGGCACACCAGTTGCTGTGGGGTTTAAAAGAGGAGCACCTAAGTTAAGCAAACTTGGCAGGTCAGGTAAAGCTTCCAGGAGGAAGAGATTTCTGCATGGAGTCTTAAAGGACAAACTGTAGTTATGCAGGAAGAGGAAGCAGAGGGGCTGGTGGAGGCATCACAGCATCTGGAGAGTGGTACCCAAAGGCCTGGAGTGAGGGATTGCTGGGTGTGTTCTGGGAGCTGGATGGGTGATGATGTGAGGAGGGGCTGGAGAGGCAAGTGGTGGTGGAGGTACCCTGGGAGGCCTGATGCTACTAGGAGCTTGGACTGGCCTCCTGTGAGTCGTGTGGAGCTGCCGAAACAACATGGTAGAGGAGTGATACAGTGAGATTTGTAGTTCAGAAAGATTACCCTGGCTGCAACGGGGAAATGCGAGCAGAGAGTGGTAAGATCGAGGCAGGAAGACCACACAGGAGGCTGTTGTGATGATTCATGTGACAACTGCTTCCTGCCAGCCCAGGCTATGCTGTGACTCCACACAGGCCAGCTATAACCACCGGGCAGACAGACGGAGCCTGTCCCATCCCTGACCAAGATCTCTGGACCCCAATGGGGCTCACTCTGGCACAGAGAGAGGGACCTTGGGGAGCTGCTTTGGGAGCAGAAGTGGCAGAGAAGTCAGCTGGCCAGGCTCTGAGATGTGCCCCGTCTTCCGCAGTTGACTGCAGGGCTGATGCGGTTTGACTCCGTGGGGCCAGGGCTTTGCAGGTGGAGGCAGAGATTTAATGGCTGCTGCTGCTGCTGAGTTGTGAGAGTGAGGATTTTTCGGGAATGTATGTGAAGGAGGCATCTCTATACAGCTAAATTCCTTTATTAACGTAATGAGTTTGGCTGCTTTCCTGGAAATGCAAGTGCCATTTGGCACCATCGCTGCTGCTTCAGAAAGGGTGTCATTAAACTAAGAATCTGTAGGAACGCACCATAGCGATAAACGAAGCTGCTTGGAGATTACACAGCATCACGCAGACTTCACAAGGACCTTCAGAAGGGAGAATGCTTTCACACTGAGGTCAGTATCCAGTTAGGGGCTGGGAGTAGGGGGAGTGGAGACTCCAGAAATTATCTGGATAATCCAATCAATACAGGCAATGCTGCATAATATTGGGCGGGAGAATATTAGAATATTAAAGTCATTTTAAAATTGAAATAGAAACTTTAAAGGGGTCAAAACACCTCCTAGCCCTTCTCTGTCCCCCGTGTGCTGAGCATCCTCAAGTTCAGGTTTCTAAAGGCAGGACCCAAGTCTAAAGGCTTTGTTCTTTCCGTGTTGCAGCTTTGCATCCGATTGTCCAGGTGGTCCCCAGACCCACTGACAGGGAAACTCGAGGCAAATTATTTCTTCCAAACGCCCCACCAGATTTGGAACACCAAGGGCTGAGACTAGATCACTGGGTAAAGTGGGAACAGAAATCCCTCTTTCCATCCCTTTAGTTCCTTGGAATACGAGGAGCCTTGAAGCTAGGGGGAGACTTGGGAAGTTATTGGGCTTTTGAATTTATAATATAATTGTGAAATCCTCTTTCTCTGAATTGAGTTTGGACTTGAGAGTTCGTTATGAACGCTGTGTGACAAGAAAATTTTCCCAGATGACGTCAGCCAGCGGACTTTGTCTTTATTCACGTGATGCTAAGTTCCCAGAGGCCATGGCTGCAGAGTGTATGGGACCACGTAGCCACAAGTTCCTCTTCCTGATCACCCGCTGTGCGTCAGTCATTCTCTCTAATCCTCACAGCAAGCCTGTAATGGTGGCATTAGTCTTTTGCAGCTGAGAAGTGGGGGCTCAGAGAGGTTAAGACATTCGTGAAAGCCCACCCAGCTGGTAGGTGGTGAAGGTGGGATTGCACTCAGACTGTTGTAGGCCCAAACTGGTGCCTTTCCCCACACACCTCTCCTTGCCGATGGGGAAGGTGTATATTGGGGACCTGCGGACGTCAGGTTTGAGCTTAGCCTGGCTCGGAGAAGTGTCTGTGGTCCCTCCACCCGCTCTTGGCTTCTATCCCAGGCAAGGATTCCACATGGTTGGGTGCTTTTATAAAATTTTTATTTTTCAATTACATACTCACTGTAACAAATCCAAACAACACAAAAGTGGATAAAGGAGGCGGAGAAGGACTGTCCTTCCCATTCCAGTTTGAGACCTTTTTCTTTGCTTCTGACATGTGGAGTTGAAGGAGGGGGGTCGGGGCCAGATGGGCCAGTTCGATTCTGGGCTCCACTACTTGCTAACGCCACAACCCTGGAAAAATTACTTAACTTCTCAGTGCCTCAGTTTCTTCATCCACAAAATGGGATAACAGTATTTATCTCAAGGGGTTGCTGTAAGGGTAAAACATTTAAATAACTGGCAAAGAATAAGCATTTAATAAATCATTAGTGATTTTTATTAAACATGGCTTTTAAAATCCAAAATGAGTATTAACACTCTACAGATTGTGTGGTAACTTCCTTTTTCACTTTACAATATGTTATAGACTTCTTTCCAAGTCTGTACATATGGTACCTTTTAAATGGTTGTGTAGAATTTTATTTGTCGAGATACACTATAATTTATTCATTCAGATATGGATGCATATTTAAATTATTTCCACTTTATTTTTTTTTTAACATTACAACCAATGTTAAACTTTGTGCCTCACCTGGTCCTACTGGTATTTCTGTAAGATAGAGTTCTGCAGCAAGATTGTAAGATTTTAGGGTATTTCTATTTTAAATTTGATTACATATTTTACAATTCAACAGCATAATAAGAAAACCTATTTCCTCAACCTGAAAGAACATTAGATTTACTCACCTTACAGCTGCTGGATTAAAGAAGTATCCAAATAATTCACACAAGATGAAGATATTTATACAGACGTAAGGAAAGTTCTTACTTTACACCATAGATGTGCAGACATGATATAAAAGAAAACAAAAGGCCGGGTGCAGTGGCTCATGCCTGTAATCCCAGCACTTTGGGAGGCTGAGGCAGGCAGCTCACGAGGCCAGGAGTTTGAGACCAGCCTGGCCAGCATGGTTTGAAACCCCGTCTCTACTAAAAATACAAAAAAATGAGGCATGGTGGCATGCGCCTGTAATCCCAGCTACTCGGGAGGCTGAGGCAGGAGAGCTGCTTGAACCCAGAGGTAGAGGCTGCAGTGAGCTGAGATCGTGCCACTGTACTCCAGCCTGGGTGACAGAGCAAGACTCCGTCTCCAAACAAAAACAAAAACCAAAAAACGAACCCCCCACTTCCACAAAAAAATATGGCAAAAGACATAAAGTCCCTTCAGCACAATTCTGAACTAAAGGTGAGTGTGTTTAGGGAGCACTCCCAACATTCCTTAATCCTTATGACATCTACTCATCATTACCCCCATTTCCGAGGTGAGAAAACTGAGGCATAGAGAGATTAAGTAGTTTGCCTGAGATCTTGCAGCTGGTGTGTGGCAGAACCTCCCTCATGTCAGGACCTGCTCTCCGTTCAGCCACACTACCTCCCTGTAGAGGTCCACACGTGCTTTGGATTGGAAGAAACTGAAGA
Organism: Papio anubis; assembly: GCF_008728515.1. Taxonomy (NCBI): domain Eukaryota; kingdom Metazoa; phylum Chordata; class Mammalia; order Primates; family Cercopithecidae; genus Papio; species Papio anubis. Next base: position 5,124,267 of record NC_044992.1, read on the forward strand.
GGCCTCAAGGAAGTGGAAACTTCATTAGCCCCAGGTACAGAGCTGAGTGGTTCCATGCGTCCTGCATGGCTTTAGACGATTTTCCCATCTGTGATGCAGAGGGGCTGAGCTGTAATAGGGAATCACTGGGGTGAACAGAGAGCATCTTGTCCCTCTCTGCCCATCGGGATGGAGAGACTGGGAGCCAGGCGGCAGGACGGTTCCTCTGCAGTTGGACTGCATTCGCAATTCCCATGTATTTATATAAACAGCCCCCAGCTCCTCTTGTGCTCATTTTCTGTGCGTGCCAGTCAGTGTAGTAAATCCTGAGCACTTCTGTTTTTTTTTGTTTTAAACCCAACAAAATAGAATCAGTGCCTTTTGTGTTCAAAAGCTAAGTGTCTATAAATCAGCGCTCCTCGAATGAGAAGATGTATGTGGATTCATGAAGACAGGGCTTTGAATTATTTATCAAGAAGTGGTACTACTTGGAACCTCAGGCACACTCAGCTCCGCAACAAAACTGAGTGGCTTCTCAAGACGTCTTTGTGGACGTGATGGAGGATGACATGGATTTAAAGAATTAATTAGACATGGAGCTTCTTAGTGTCTGGTACCTGCCCACATTTCCAGTCCCCATATGCCCCAAGCTGCAGCCTCACCCAGGCACTCAGATTCCCGAAGCATTATGTTCGCACACACAGTTTTCTCTCCTTGGATGTTCCTTTCCTCTTAGCCACCCTGAAAACTCCTATGCATCTGCCAAGAGCTAGCCTAAATGTCCCCACCTTTTTTTTTTTTTTCAGAAATATTTCCTGCCTTCTCTTGTCAGGGTTACTAGCTGCCTTCTTTGTAAGTCTGTCTTACAAAGAATATACGAAATACTTCAAAAGCATAGTTGGTTATGTCCACCTATCTGTCACTAGAACAGTGTCAAGCACATAGTCAAAATTAGGGTTGTCGAATGAGGGGATCATTTGATGTCAGTGAGGAGACAATTCTTCTTGGTCAGCACCACGTGTCTGGCATGTGATGATAATTTAATTTCAAGTACAATGTGTCTAATACTTCTGTGAGTGGCTTGATCAAGATGCTAGGGAAGGTGCTTTACTGACTTTGCAGGTAATGCAAACCTGGAAGTGATAATAAACACACTGAGTGACTATTTGGTATCTTAAAAAATGTGGATACTTTGGCAGACTTGACTGAAATTAACAAGATGCCACTGAATATGGATAAAGTGGAGGTGTTACCAATATAAAGGTCTGTGAATCAATGGCAGTTGGTGGCTGGTGTGATGGAGAAGATTCACAGGTGACCAGGGTATTAAATAGTCCTCCACATATGCCACGGTCTTTCATACCCATTGGTGAGGGGAAGCTTAGGGGTTTGTCTGGAAAAAGGCAGTAACAGGCAGAGTTTGACTCACTGAATCCTCTGTGTTTGTAATAATGCCTGCCACTTAGTAGGTTCACAATACATATTTGTTGAATTATGAATGAATACGCTAGTCACTTTGCATTTACTTTTTGCTTGCAGTATCCTTTGCCTCCAAAAATTTTTTTTTTTTTTTGAGGCCCTCTGTTGCCCAGGTTGGAGTGCAATGGAACGATCTCGGCTCACTGCAACCTCCACCTCCTGGGTTCAAGTGATTCTCCTGCCTCAGCCTCCTGAGTAGCTGGAATTACAGGTGCGTGCCACCACACCAGGCTAATTTTTGTATTTTTAGTAGAGACAGGGTTTCACCATATTGGCCAGGCTGGTCTTGAACTCCTTACCTCAGATGATCCGCCCACCTCGGCCTCCCAAAGTGCTGGGATTACAGGCATGAGCCACCGCGTCCAGCCCAAATTCTTACTAGTTCTTCAAAACTGAACTCAGAAGTTACCAACTTTAGGGCACCTTCTCTAGTGGCTACTTCCCCACTGGGTTATTATAATACTCTTGTTTAAAACATAGGACTTAATATACTGTGTGAATGCTATTTGTTTATAGCACTCACACAGTATAATATGTGTGATATATAATATGTGTGATACACAGTATGGATCCCCCATTAGACTGAGAGCTTGGCAAAAGCAGGGGCTGGGTTTAATCTCTAATCAACCAGTGAACCCCGTATTACTGGTGCCCAATCGATGTTTGTGGACTAAATGACTGAGAAGTTCTGGCACATGATGTATATTTAATTCCCCACAGAGCTCAGTGGTCTGAGAATTAGAGATGGATCAAAGGACAAGGTCTTTGACTATAGAGGACAAGACCGTAAGGCATGGGTTCAAGGGATCTCAGGGTGTCACTAAGAGCAGCACTTGGTCCAGAATCTGTAGGGAGATGAGTGTGGCTCTATCGCCCAGGCTGGAGTGCAGTGGTGCGATCTCAGCTCACTGCAACCTCATCCTCCCAGGTTCAAGTGATTCTCCTGCCTCAGCCTCCAGAGTACCTGGGACTACAGATACACGCCACCATGCCCGGCTAATTTTTGTAGTTTTAGTAGAGATGGGGTTTCACTATGTTGGCCAGGCTGTTCTCAAAGTCCTGACCTCAGGTGATCCATCCGCCCTGGTCTCCCGAAGTGCTGGGATTATAGGCGTGAGCCACCGCACCTGGCCGAAAATAGGTAGGTTTGATTTCTAAGCTTCAATCATCCTTCAAGAGCTTCAAGAGCTTCTGACTCTAGGTCTGTGCATTGGGTATGACATCACAGCTGTCTGAGACACTGAAGAGGTCAGAGTTACGGCAGGGTCCCTAGCCTGGGGGCAGCGATATAGAGGAGAATGTTACTGGAGTTGAGGAGGCAGGAGAACTGTAAGGCCAGAATGTCAGAGGGACATCATCTTGGATGCTGAGTTCATCAAGGATGATATCAGAGGATAGAATGTAGAGCACATTTTAAAGATCACTTCGGACTGAAAATTACAGAATGGTCCAACCTCAAAAACACTAAAGCAAGAGAAGGATAATTTGTTGGCTTCAAGTATCCTAGGAAGGGTAGATTAGTCAAGCTATGGGGCAGTCAGGGAAGCAACTGGGTCTCAAGAACTGCTGGAACCAGGGATTTTAATGCCAACAGGTCGGTCGGTTTCTCTCTCTCTCTCCTCTCTCTCTCTCTCTCTCTCTCTGTGTGTGTGTCTGTCCTTTTCTCTGTCCACATCTTGCTTCTTGGACATGTTTGTTTCACTTGCCCTTTCCATAATGAATCATTTTCTTCATGTGGCAGGAAACAATGCAGTTCTGAGGTTTACTTCCTATAGCTTTAATCACCAAAGAGAGAGATCTTCTAGGACACACATTTAAAAATTCCCAGGGAAGAGATCCATTATCTCAGAGGGAGTGAAGTGCTCATTCCTTGACTAGGGCCCTCAATTTGTCATCAGGTAGGTTGGGGGATGCGCTTACAGAGTAAAGTTATTGTGGGAAGCGTATTCATTTAATAGACATTTATTCTTCACTTTATGATAGGAGACACAGCAATTGGGATGACTTTGGCCGCAAATAGGAGAAAACCTTACTCACACTGGTTTAAGTAATAAGGAAATTTATTGGCTCATGTGATGTGAAGCCCATATGTAAAATGGTCTTAGGGTTAGCTTAATCGAAAGGCTCCAGTGTCCTTTTTTCCTGCAATTCCCTCATCTCCACTCTCTTTTTGCTTAGTCTTTGTCTTCAGACTGCTTCCTTTAGGGAGGCAAAAAAGAGGTGGCAGTTTCTGGCTCCACATCCATACATAAAATCCAGAGGAAGAGAAATTGTCTGAAAGAGTTTTCATAATAAAGGAAGCTTTATTCTGAGAATCTACCAGCAAACCTCTTTGTAGTTTCATTGGCTTGAATTGGATCCCATGCCCTTTCCTGAACAAGTTGGTGGCTGGTGGATTCCGTGTGCTGATTGGCTCAATTCTATTCATCTCAGAGCCTGTGGCAAGAAGACGGGGATTATCCAGATTGGATTAGACTAATTAGAGGCCATCCAAAACACCTGAGTGCGGCATGGTAGGCATGGGTGTATCAGTTAGCTTTTTTTTTTTTTTTTTTTTTTTGAGATGGACTCTTGCTCTGACACCCAGGCTGGAGTGCAGTGGCACGATCTCGGCTTACTGCAACCCCCGCCTCTTGGGTTCAAGTGATTCTCCTGCCTCAGCCTCCTAAGTAGCTGGGATTATAGGTGCCTGCCACCATGTCTGGCTGATTTTTCTATTTTTAGTAGAGACAGGGTTTCACCATGTTGGCCAGGCTGGTCTCAAACTCCTAACCTCAGGTGATCCATCCACCTTGGCCTCACAAAGTGCTAGGATTAAGGCGTGAGCCACCGTTCCCGACCTCAGTTAGTTTTTGTTGTGTAACAAACCACCTAAATTTTAGTCGATTAAACTATCATTTGTTCATTAAGTTCAGATTTTGTAGGTGAACAATTTGGGCTGTGTTTAGTAGGACAGTTCTTCTGTTGGACCCGGATCGCTCCTGCATTTTTGGTCAGCTCATGGGTCAGCTGGGGTTGTGGGGTTTATGACATCTTTGCTGAGATGGCTGGGATACTGGAGACTCTCTTCCTCTAATTGTCTGAGGGTTCCAAGAGCCACAAGACAGAATAAGCCCCAGGGCACACACGCTTTCCAAGTATCTTCTTGCCACACATTGCTACTGTCCCATTGCCTGAAGCAAGTCACACAGCAAGTACAGAATCAGGTAGGGGGAAGATAACTCAAGGGGATGGATACAAGAAAGGGCTGGGTGCGGTGGCTTACACCTGTAATCCCAGCACTTGGGCAGCCGAGGTGGGCAGATCACTTGAGGCCAGGAGCTTGAGATAAGACTGGGCAATATAGCAAAAATCCCATCTCTAAAAATAAAAATACAAAAATTAGCCGGGTGTGGTGGCAGACACCTGTAGTCCTAGCTACCAAGGAGGCCGAGGTGGGAGGATCACCTGAGCCTGGGAGGTCGAGGCTGCAGTGAGCTGTGATTGTGCCTGTGCACTCCAGTCTGGGTGACAGAGTGAGACCCTGTCTAAAAAAGAAAAAGAAAGAAAGAGTGAACAAAGTCAGAGCCATAAACACAATAATCTACCCCAGTGAGGAGAGCTGACGTTGGGAGAGAGCCACTGTTTCTACCCTAAGATGCAACGGAAAGAGTGGTTCTAGAGAAGATGCGGAACGCAGGAGACTCAGATTCCAATACAACAGGAGCCACAGGGCAAACTGTATTGGAAGAAGTGTTTGGGCACAGTATATATCTGGAGAAGAGACGGGAGAGAGAGAGGTTTGCACTTAGGACTGAAAGTAAGGATGGAGGGAACAGTTCAACCTGGAAACACTGCCAGGCTCTGGACTAGGCATGCTGCCTGCTCCATCTCATTCGGTCCCTACAGTTGCAGGTGAGAAAATGGGCTCAGAGAGGTTAAGCAATGTGCCCAAGGTCAAGGTCACACAGTGAGACAGTGTGGATTTAAGCCCAATTGTCTGTGGATCTCAGGTGTGAAGGAAACAGGATTTGGCTGACAACGGCAGTGAAGGAGAGGGAGGGGAATGGGGTAAAGGAGTGCTGAAGTGCAGAGATCTGTAGCCCCAGCTCACCCCAATGTTGAGCAGAGTAAGCCTGGACCAAGACGCCTCTTTGCCAGCATGGAGTTCTGGACTGTGAGCTCCTGGGGCATGGGCCTCATTCCTGCTCTAGTCCTCCTGTCCCCAGCATCTAGCAGAGTTCTGAGATCAGCACTGAGGGGCACATCCCCTGTACCTGGTGCTTTACTGCCACTGTCTCACTCAGCCCTCCTAACAGCACAGATGTGGCATGTGCTACTATTATCCCCACACTACACACGACATAACCACGGCCTGGAGAACTGAGACACGTCTTCGTGTTTGCAGACTTAGTGAGTGGAGAAGCCAGGGCTTAAAGGTGGGGTCATGGAGCCCAAAGTTCATGCTCTGAAGTGCTGGCTAGGCTGCCTCAAGGAGGGAACAGTGCACCAAAGGGAAGGGTGGTGGGTGGCGGAGAGCCTGGACATGGAGTTCTTCACAGTGAGGGGTTTGATATGTCACCATTGAAAACATGTGAGGGCTTATTACTACTCCCCAGGATTGGACTAAGTGTTTTCTTTTCTTTTTTTTGAGACGGAGTTTTGCTCTTGTTGCCCAGACTGGAGTGTAATGGCGTGATCTCAGCTTACCGCAACCTCCACCTCCTGGGTTCAAGCAATTCTCCTGCCTCAGCCTCCTGAATAGCTGGGATTACAGGCATGCACCACCATGCCCATCTAATTTTGTATTTTTAGTAAAGATGGGGTTTCACCATGTTGGTCAGGCTGGTCTCGAACTCCTGACTTCAAGGTGATCTGCCTGCCTCAGTCTCCCGAAGAGATGGGATTATAGGTGTGAGCCACCGCACCTGACCTGAACTAAGTGTTTTCTATATCTTATTTAATCCTCAAAAATTACGTGGGGGGCTGGGCACTGTGGCTCAGCCCTGAAATCCTAGTACTTTGGGAGGCCAACACGGGAAGATCACTTAAGGCTAGGAGTTAGAGACCAGCCTGGGCAACGTGGGGATACCCCATTTCTATAAAAGGTAGAGAAGATTAGCCAGGTATGGTGACATGTGTCTGTGATCCTGGCTACTCAGAAGGCTGAGGTTGAGGATTGCTTAAGCCTAGGAGTTTGAGGCTGCAGTGAACTATGATCATGCCACTGCATTACAGTCTGGGTGAAAGAACAAGACCCTGTCTCAAAAAAAACAAAAAAAGTACTTGGGGATACATATTATTTGTTTGCCCATTTGAGAGGTGAGAAAAACGGAGGATCAGTGAGGTGAGCTCATTTGCCAAAAACCACCAAGAAGAGGCAAGGCTGCAGGCAAATCTGGTCAGGGCTAACCTCAAAGCCCACGCTTAACCACTGCTCCGCCCATCACTTTGCCATCCAACACAGAGCGATTCAGCCCTGCACTATCTGGGCCATGCAGGGTGCAGGATTGCGGGGTGCAGGACGACGGGGTGCAGGACAGCGGGGTGCAGGACGGCAGGGTGCAGGATGAGGCTGCAAAGGCAGACGTTAGTGGGATGTGCTGCAAGCTCTGATGACTTAGAAGACCCCTGGGAGAGGAGGGTCAGACCTTTTTGTTGCTTCTTAGGATTGAATTTTTTGAACACTCTGGTGAGAGTTGAGATTTTGGCACAGAATGAGCACCCCAAAAATGATGGCTGTGCTGAACCAAATTGTGGCTCTTCCTGGAGTGTGACACTTCCAGTCAGAGGCCCTTCGGGTGTGCACAAGAGCAGCAACGCCCCAGACCTCCAAGGACTCAGGACCTAAAGCAGTGCGAGAAGCCCAGATGCAGCCTCCCTGCAGGAGGGGCACGGAGAGCTCCAGGCCTCCACATCTGGATGGAGAGCTCCCATCAGCTTGGACGAGCCAGATCAGGTCCCTCTGCACACGATGGCTTTCTCCTTTTCATGCCATTCTATAAACTCCCAGTGCTGTGGCCAACCAAACAGGCAGGGGTGGAGCAAGAACCATGTTCTCCCTTCGAATCAAACATTTCCCTTCGAATCAAACATTTCCCACAAACCTTTTTCTCCCCAAAGTCATTAGTAACAATCTTCATGCCCACAGCATCTGCTAACGGTTATTATTACAGAGGTAGTATAACATTTTCATACCCACACCGTTTTTCATCCTAGGTGGAGTTAATTGCAAACGACTCACAAGCAAACAGCATTTCCTCCAGCAATCCATTGCGAACAATGGAGCTCTGATTCCCCCCACCGAATCCTGCCGCCTTGCCCCAGCTCCCATGACCTTCCCTCATTTATCACCATTGATCTAAACAAGTCACACACACCAATAGAAAAGGCCCTGAAACTTTCCACTCAGTGGCTCCTTTCTGCTAAAAGCAGCCCTGAAAGCTTGTGGACTTTCTTGAAAATTGAGTTCTAGTTTCTCATCAAATGGAAAAAGGAGTTTTCCTTAGCGGCGTCTCTCACCACCTATGTCCATGTGAGTTATGTGAAGTCATGATGTCTTGGAGGTGGCTGAGGGGCTTTCAGGTTCATTTGGTCGGTGACAGAATGCTGCCAGGTGAGAGCAGGGCTGCAGGGAGCAGAGCTTTCCAAATTGCTGCATTTTCTACAACTCTAAGGCAATAAAACTGGACTAACTAACAATCGATGTTTATCTAATTCTACTAAGTCCCAGAGACTCTTCTAAGTCCTGTATGTATATTTTACATATATTGAACATCTGTATTAAGCAGCCTCCTCCTAACCATTCTGAGGTAATTACTATTAGTATTTCCACTCTACAGGTGAGGAAACTGAGGCACAGAGAGATAAGTGACATGTGACTTGCCCAATATCATAGAGCTGGTAAGTGCTGGAGTCAAGATGCAAACCCAGGTTATCTCCGTCCAGTATGAGCTCTCATATGCTCTGCTCTCTGGCCTTTTTGTAGGGTGTTAACCTCCTTCCTTTCTTATGTTGATAAAATCGTTTCAAAGACTATACAGAAAAGATGTCCAGTGAAGCAGTGTGAATGAAGACCGTGAGTTTCGTAGAGACGGCAGACAGAGGGCTGCGCCTTTCATAGGGCTTTCGACTCCTACCAAGCTACGATAAGAGCCCCCTCTCCCTCCACCCAGTGGAATCATTTCCCCCAGTTCCATGTCTATGAGACAGCAGAGGGAGAGGACATTGCTGGAGCGGGAAGACCTGCATTTGAGAACCAGTGGCCTCTCTCTCCAGCTGTGTGGTGTGAAAGGAATACCAGCGCAGATTCTGGGCATGGCCTTTCACTAACTCGCTGTGTGCTCTCAGCCATACTGTTTCTTTCTCTGGGCCTAAATTCCTGCATCTTCAGAAGAAGGAGGTCGAGCTGGATGACAGCCAACGTTACATCTTGCTCTAAGTGAGGCAATTCTAGTTCAGGATACAGAAATCATTCATTAAGTGAACCAACTTCAGATCATTTTAGTGGTGGCCACACGGTGCCCCTTCTGGAGATTAATTCTGAGTTCAAGTTCAGGCTCAGAGGAAAAGGTGGCTTGATCTATTTGTGAGTCTGCCACAGACTTTGGAAGGGGAAAAGTGAAAGTTACATCAGATATCTGACATTCTAGTTCCACTGTCCTCACTTTTTGTTTTTTTTTTGTTTTTGACTCAGGGTCTGGCTCTGTCGCCAAGGCTGGAGTTCAGTGGCACAATCTCAGCTTACTGCAACCGGGCTCAAGCAATCCTCCCACCTCAGCCTCCCTAGTAGCTGGCGTACACTACAGGTGTACGCCACCATGCCCGGCTGATTTTTGTATTTTTCGTAGAGACAAGGTCTTGATATGTTTCCCAGGCTGGTCTTGAACTCCTGGGCTCAAGAAATCCACCGGCCTCAGCCTCCCAAAATACTGGAATGACAGGTGTGAGCCACTGCACTCAGCCTCCTCACTTTTTACGTGAGGAAACCAAGGCCTAGAGAGGTTAAGTGACTTCTGTAAGCCTCACAGTGAGGTAATGGTGGAGTTGGGATTAGAAGCCAATTCTGCATATTTACTATGGAATGTCACTGTATGAGGAGTTGGCAGCATAGCTAACAATGGCCGACATTTGTTGAAAAATCACTAAATCCTCACTATGTGTGGTAGATTAAATTATTGTCTATCACTCGTTCCTTCCCCCTGAATCTCCAATCCACAGGCAAATGAGTGAGAAGTATGTGTTGTTGTCTGACACTGAGCTTTTGTGGCTGTCACGCAGCAATAGCTGACCGATACAGTAGTTGGTATCTGAAGTGGAATGCTTTCATAAGACCTGAAATACATGGCACTGGCTTTGAGACCGGGTGGCAGGTGGTGAGCCAAGTGTTGTAGGAGGCTAGTAAAATGGCACTCATGTTATGTAATGGCAAAACATTCGGCACAGCTGTCACTTGGAATAGCCTGGAAAGTAAAGAATGTGCCTGAAGCATTTGTCAAATTGGATGAAAAGATTCTGGGGCAGGATGTTGAAAGTATGTGCTGACTACTGCTAATTGCATTAAGCTCAAGGAGGACCTGGCCGGCTTGCAAGCAGAATTTCAAAGAACTGTAAAGAGGCCAGAAATTACATGGTGGGAAAACAAAACTGTGTCTTACCAAACCGGAGGTGTGGCCACTACAATACAGCCTTGGGAGATGACATTTAGGGGTTTCATCTGTAGGATTTTTGTTGGTTGTTTTGCAGCCAAAGCTGACTGATGGATACTCTACCAGTCACTTTCCATGCACTATCTCATTTAATCCTTATAATAATCCCAGAATGTAGATGTGATTATTTCCATTTCACAGACGCTGAAACTGAGGTGTAGGGAGGTTCTGAAACAGGCCCAAGGTCACACAGCTATGTGAGGCAGAGCCAGAGTTAGAACTCAGCGGTGGCTCATACCTGCAATCCCAGCTCGGTGGCTCACGCCTACAATCCCAGCACTGTGGGAGGCTGAGGCGGGCAGATCACCTGAGGTCAGGAGTTTGAGACTAGCCTGGCCAACATGGTGAAACCCCATCTCTACTAAAAATACAAAAATTAGCCGGGTGTGGTGGCACCTGTGATCCCAGCTACTCAGGAGGCTGAGGCAGGAGAATCGCTTGAACCTGGGAGGGGAAGGTTACAGTGAGCCGAGATTGTACCATTGCAATCCAGCCTGGGCGACGGGGAGACTCCATCTCAAAACAAAAAACAAAAAACAAACAAACAACAACAAAAAAAACCTCAGTGATAGATCTGACTCTAAAACCCATACTCTCACCAGCAAGCTTTTCTGCCTCTCAGCCTGCAAACGCTGCCGTTCTCTTTACTGTGAATGTGTGTGAGTGTGGTAGGCAGAATAATGGACCTCCAAATATGTCCCCATCCCAGTCCCTGGAAATGACAAAGAGGAATTAAGGTTGCAGGTGCAATTGAGATTGCTAATCATCTGACCTTCAGAAGGGGAGACTATGCTGGATGATCTGGGTGGGCCCAATGTAATCACAAGGGTCGTTATAAATAGGAGAGAGAGGATCAGAGAGATCTTTGAACTGCTACGCTGCCAGCCTTGAAGACAGAGGAAGGGGCCATGAGCCAAAAAATGCACACAGCCTTCAGAAGCTGGAAAAGGCAAGGTCATGAATTCTCCCCTAAAGCTTTCAGAAGGAACGCAGGCTTGCCGACACTGTGATTTTAGCCTCGTAGTCTCATTTTGGAGTTCTGACCTCCAGAACTCTAAGATGACAAATGTATGTTGTTTTAAGTCACAAAGTTTGTGGCAGCTGGTTATAAATAGCAACAGGAAACCAATACGAGTATTCCTAAATGTGTGCTGTATGTGTATGCACAACATGACGTTTTCTTTGGAGACGGAGTCTTGCTCTGTCGCCCAGGCTGGAGTGCAGTGGCGCGATCTCAGCTCACTACAACTTCCGCCTCCTGGCTTCAAGTGATTCTCCTGCCTCAGCCTCTGGAGTAGCTGGGATCACAGGCACACATCACCATGCCTGGCTAACTTTTGTATTTTTAGTAGAGACGGGGTTTCACCACACTGGCCAGGCTAGTCTCGAACTCCTGACCTCAGGTGATCAGCCTGTCTTGGCCTTCCAAAGGGCTGGGATTACAGGTGTGAGCCACTGTGCCCGGTCCAACATGACTTTCTAAGTGTGTATCTCTCCATAAAAGTCTACATGTCTTGGGTGAGGGAAGCCCTTTTGGTAGCCAAATAGGGGTGAAGAAGTCAGCAGATTTCTGGGAGGGCTGCAAGCTTCATCTATTCCTTTATCAGCTGGCCACACCCCCCAGAGCACTGTAATTGAATTCAGCAAGCATGATGTGCCCGAGACCCACAGGTATGTATCTATGTGAGTGAGTGGTACAGTCATCTGTGTTCAGGTACTCACACATGTGTGTCAACGTTCATACGTGCACCTGTGTGAGTGAACATGTCATCTTTGCTCATGCATGTGTGTAGACAGATGTGTCTATATATGTGTATGACTATGTGTCTATGTATGTATATGACTATGCAGGCATGTGTGTACATAGGTGTGCATGCATAAGGCACATGAGAACACATATGTACACCTCTGTCTGTTATGTGTTGTGTGTACATGCGTGCACCCTGGATTCACTTGGGCATTTTGGGCCTGAGATCAGAACCCTTGAACCCATTTAACTTGCACCTTCCTGAGCCAGGCCCTGGGTAGAGATGTAGCACAGGAGCCCTTGACAGGAATCATTAATTTGCTCTTTTCTCCCTGGGGCTGGAGTAAAATGAAGCTTGTTTTCCATTTCTACACAATGAGAAGAAGTGTATCGATTTTTCCTCACTTCTGATTGTTCACATTAGGGGCTTGTTTCTAAATAATTGACACTAGGATCATTTGTTTTACGGCACAAACATATTTTACGGGTCACTTTTCCCTTTGAGACATAGTCCTGGGTGGACTTGAAACAAGTCCACTTTGTAGATTGGTGTTTCTCTGCATGGAGAACATCCCTCAAAGAGCAGGTTCAGCTGCTCTGGTGGCCCCCTTTCAATTGTGTATTTGTTCACCCATTAATTTGTCCAAAAAAATTGCACTGAGTGCCAGTGCTGTGCAGACAGAATCTAGGCAGTGGGTGTGGGCTGTGGTAGAGGAGTACTAGTGGTCCTTGCTTGCTGAAGCAACCAATTGGGCCTGAAGTGCTAGCCTCAGAAGAAACCTTTCACCTGTCCACTTTAGGAAGCAGCAAGGAAATTCATGGGCTCAAGGAAAAGCAGGAGGAAGAGGGAGGGACACAGTCAAAGCCCCCAGCTGTCAAGGTCCCCTCTCCTAACTTTGCTCATGTCACACTGACTTTTCAAAGGATGCTGCCCAATCGTCCACAACCCAATCATCCTCATGCTTGAAAAATAGCTTAACCCCCCTCAGGCTTCTCTGAGCCCCCAAACAGGAAGGACACCTCCCTCCTCAGTCCATCTCCCCCAGGGTCAGCATCTGAACCTCCTTCCTCACATTCTGATTTGGGTTTCAATATTAGTTCATTGGGATGTAATTTCTTTGAGGTCAGAAGCCACTCCTGCCTCACCGTCTCTCCAGCTTCCCCAGGAGGAGTTTCCAGTGCTGTTACCCATATACTCAGATTGCCCTCATTCCCTAGACTTGTGAAATCCCAAGAGAAGTAGCTGGGATAGAAAGCGGTGACCATCACCCCCAGCCCTGCTGACAGTTTTTCTGGACTTCTAGTACTGATCCTCCACGCCCACCCTTGAGTTGAGGTGGTCTCTCTTGAGGTCTTCTCAGTGTGACTCTAGGCTAGTTTTCCTTTTTTGAAAGTGGTGCTGAGAACAGTAGTTTGTTTTCTTGTATGAGTGACCTCTTCATGGAGAGCTCAGGTTTCCAAGCTTCGGTGCCACATCCTGCAACCCAGTGAGGAGCAGAGGGAAAGGTCCAGGCTGAAAGGCTTACAGCTTCCCACTGCCCCTACAGGGTAGGCTCCATTCTGGTTGCCTGTGGGCCCCTGAGCAATTGGGCAGCCTTGTCTGCTTAGGGGAGGGTTGTTCCTGATTCTTGCAGGAGGCCTCAGCTGGTGCAACAGCAGTGGCAGGTTTTGGGGGGAATCTCTTGTCTCTTCATATGGCCCCAGAGAGAGAGAGAGAGTCATGGGACTCTTATATAGGCTGAAGCCAGGAATACTGGTTGCCTCCCTAATATCCATTCTCTTCTTTGTTCTTCATGACAGAACCCCAATTCTATTTTATGTGGCAATGGGTCTAACTAAAGGACCAAGTGTTCCAGCTTCCCTTGCAGCTAGAGGTGACCAATAGGTTGGGAGCAGAAGTGGTTGGGTAGAGCTTGTGAGAAAGTGCTTTAACAAAGGGCAGGCAATGGTATGTGAATTCTGCCCCCTCTTTTCTCTCCTGTTTTTTTTTTTAAATTTTGATTTTAATTATTTCATTTCATTTCATTTTATTTGAGACAGAGTCTGGCTATGTCACCCAGGCTGGAGTGCAGTGGCACGAGCTCTGCTCACTGCAAGCTCTGTCTCCTGGGTTGAAGCAATTCTCTTGCTTCAGTCTCCCAGGTAGCTGGGACTACAGGTGCCCACGATCACACCTGGCTAAGTTTTTGTATTTTTAGTAAAGATGGGTTTTCACCATGTTAGCCAGGATGGTCTTGATCTCCTGACCTTGTGATACACCTGTCTGAGCCTCCCAAAGTGTTGGGATTACAGGCATGAGCCACCACGCCTGGTCTTTTCTCTCCTGTTAGCTTTCTGCCTAGAATTCAGACATAATGACTGGAGCCCCAAAAGTCATCATGAAGTGACCTTGAGGATGAAAGCCATGTTCTAAGGATGATAGAACATAAAGGTGGAAGATCCTGGCTCCTATTTACTATAGAACATTTTCTTTTGTTTATCTCAGGGCTTCTTGTAAATAAGAGAGAAATAAATTATTGCCATTTTCTGTTACTAGTTTCTTAATGCAACTCCTGATACATAAGACTGTATAGTTATAGCTGTTACTGAGAATAGCCAGGTGTTCAGGAGCTGGGTGGCCCATGCACAAGTGATCTACCATACCAGTCTTTTAAAATTCTATTACTAAAACCCAAACATGCTCTTCCATTTCCAGAAGAATACTGGGTCTAAATTTAGACTGGTGCATCCTGATGCTGCACCAGCCTGCTCTTAATTTAAGGCATATAGGCATCTTGCTAATTTGGGGATAGTTATGTGACTAAGGGAGAAAGTGGCAGATGTAAGGGGAGCCCAGGTTCCAAAGGGGATTTTCCCAGAGACTCCTCCAATACAGATATCCAGAGTAAAGTAGCAAACAACACAGGCCGAAGGTTTCAGGCTTGGCCAAGCAGCCAGGTAGTGCAGCCCAGCAGAACTCATTCCACTTTGCAGAAGCTATGTGTGCATGTATGCAGGCTGACTGTCAGTACTGATTTGACTGGATGGGTTATTAAGGTCAATGTTTATTCTGACTGGTTACTGCCTATGCCTACACTAGTTAACTATTCTGAATATGACCCCTGCCTAGTACAAGGCTTTTAAAACCTGACAACCTCCTTGCTTGATGATGGACTGCTTCATCTCCAGGTCTACCCAAGGACTGTGAAATGCACTGGAGTTCAACCTGTATATTCAAACAATAAATAATTAATTCTACACATGTTCAACTCTCTGTAATATTGAAAGAAGAGGTCAATGAGTGTGTGTATTAAAGGACAACAGAGGCCTTTCCTCTAAGTGGATCATCCTCAAACTGTTTTTGTTGTTTTCTTCAATTCTCTATCTGGTTGTCTTTTGATCAGTACAGACAGACCTTGATTGGGAATTAATCATATTCCAGCTGCACAGCTGCCTTTTTCTCTGTGTCAAAAATGACAAGTTCTTTACTTTCAAACATAGCCACCTATTAGATGGTGCTGTGTTCTTCAAGTAGTGTTCCGCCTTCTGAAACAGATTCCTGTTCAGCACATGCAAATGGCAGCCCGTGGGCCTCTGTCAGCCTGCTCCCTCCCTTAGCAGTTAACCTGGTGGTGCTCAGCCTACCAGGGGCATGGGATGGCTCCCACTACTTGTGGTTCTAATTCTTCATCTCACTGTCATGGTGCCTGGCTTCCTAGGGGCTCAGGACATTATTCCCTCCCTAAGCCCTTTGGGAAGGCTACTCAGGGGTCTAACCAAGAGTGAGTTCAGGCCTGCCCCCCATCACTGCCTATTCCCTAAAGTGGTTTTGGGTCCTTAGGCATCCTTTTACTAGTTCATCTCGGGTGGAAGTGGAAGTTCCCATCCTTTCTAATACTGAGCTGTGCTGCTCATCCCTTCTGCTCCACCCTGGTCTTACAGGTCCTATTCCCTTCACCCCACCCCAGAGGAGGAATGCAATTCAAGGTCATATGATAATGAGGAGACCTTTTCTTCAAGAGGTAGCAGAGATTGGAGACCTGTCTGTGTCCATGAGAGTTTAAAGATATTCCTGGAGGACTTCCTACTCAAGATGCTGCACTGAGCACATTATATCCCCTCCTTCCACTAAAATGACAGTAAAGGAATACAACAGTATAGTCCTCTAACAAGGAAGACAATGGGGAGGGGCAGTGAATGAGGCATTTTAACAGATTTCCGGAAGGGAAGAAGTATATGAAGAAATGCTGGTTGGAAAGCAGAGTGGAGAAACTCTCGGCTTGGAATACATGCAAAGGGGACAAGCTTAGTGGAGCCCAGAGAAGGCTGCAGACATAGAGATGACAGGTACTTTAGGCTGGCCTAGGACGAGAGAGTGAGGCTGAAAACAGGAGGAATAATTGAAGATGTGTACAAAAACAGCTGACCTTCACAATCCTCACTCTCTTTCCCAAAATGCAGACTAGATGACAGTCTGGAATTTACCCCCAGGACAAAACAGAATGATTATTTCTTAAGAAATTCCATAAATGTCTGGGAAGAATTTGGATAGTGAGTGTGAGCTGGGGTCTGAGAGTACGGTCCTCTGCCTTCTGGCATTTGAGGGGGGAAGGTCTGGTATAATTTTGACTTTCTCATCATTCATGTGGCATGAAGCCCACCAGTGGCCAGCCCCGCCCTTGGATAGAGAGTTCCTGGTCAGAACAGTTCATTCATAAACATGAATGAATGGCCAACGATCCTCAAACACCTGAGGAGAATCTGAATTAATCAAGAGACAAAGTAAGGTAAATGGGACATTGGTTGCAGAAGAAACAGGATGATTAGGGAACAGAACTTCTAAAAAAAAAAAAAAAAAAAATCCTGTCTCCAAAGCATTAACCCTGTCCCTGAACATATCAGACTTTCTGAGTGGTCCTGTTGAAGGTCCTCACGCTTGGCTCAAAGTGGAAAATTTAAACATCTTGGTTTGGCATCTTACTAAATCTATGCTGTAATGTCCCAAATGGTAGCCATTAGCCACTTGTGGCTATTTAAATGTAAATTTAATTAATTAAAATGAAGCAATAAATTTAGTTCCTCGGTTGCATTAGCCACTCACGTGCTATTTCAAGTATTCAATAGCTGCATGTGGCTAGTTCCTACCATATTGGACAGAATGTTTACATCACCAAAGAAAATTCTATTGGACAGTGTTGATTTATAGCAATAGGTTACAGCCGAAACTTGCATTTTATCATCATTACATAGATTTATACACACACATACACACATCAATCACTTCCTCTTTTACAAATTATTTGTTTTCATATATTTTTAAATTGAAGCATAATTTATATACAGTAAAATGCACAAATCTTAAGCGTACAGGTCGATGAATTTTTAATATGTATATAACAGCGTGACTACCACTCAAATCAATACATGGAATACTTCCATCACTTCAGGATACTCCCTCGTACTCCTTTCAGCCAATAGTTTGTCTCACGCTCTCCCATCTCCCCCAGATAACCATGTTCTGAAATCTATCACCATAGATTAGTTTTGTCTGTCCTTGAATTCTTAAATGAGGTCATACGGTATGTACCTTTTGCATCTAGTTCTTTCCCTCAGCATAATGCTTTTGAGATTCATTCATGGTGTGCACATGCTGTGCATGTGGTGTTTGTACTATTTTGTTGCTGAGTCATGTTGCATTGTATAAATATACCACAATTTGTTTCTCTATTCACCTGTTGATGGACATTTGGGTTGTCTCTAGTTTTTGGCTATAATAAATAAATATGATATGAACATTTGTTTTTAAGTTGTGTGTGTGTGTGTGTGCGCGCGAGGAGCAGATTTACTGAAGGCTGAAAAATGGGTTGATGTCTTGGATGTTGCTTTTGGCAACACTTTATTTCCTAGGTTTCCATGCAAGATCATGGGCTTCGCAAAAGCAAGGCAGGGGAGGACTTTGGATCCCTGGAAGTCCTTGGGAATTAAAAGTGTGTCGCTCGACGCCAGGGACGGGGAAATAGAAAATAAAGGGTCTATTGTTTACTTGTCTCTTATGCCCTCTAGTTCGTAACTAGCCCTCCTTTGAGGGTCCCACACGATTGAGAAGACTACACGTTTGATTTCAGGTGTTGTCTGTTACAGTCCTCTCGCCGAACCTCACTGTAGGTAACAGGGAAGGGCTGCAGAAGCAGCATTTTTTTTTCCCCGGTGTGGGTGAACTCACCTGCCTTCCTGGCCCCTCCCCCCGATGACGCTGGCCATGATGGCAGCCACAGCGTAAGCTCCCAGACTCCAGGTGCATATTAGTCTGTTCTCACACTGCTATAAAGAACTGCCCGATACTGGGTAATTTATAAAGGAAAGAGGTTTAATTGACTCACAGTTCAGCATGGCTGAGGAGGCCTCAGGAAGCTGACAATCGCGGCAGGAGGGGAAGCAAACGCGTCCTTCCGTTGACGGTAGCAGCGAGAAGGGCTGAGGAAGGGGGAAGCCCCTTATAAAATCATCAGATCTCGTGGGAACTCACTCACTATCGCGAGACATGTGACAGTACACGGAAACCACCCCCCATGACTCAATTATATTCACCTGGTCCCGTCCTTGACATGTGGGTATTATTACAATTCAAGGTGAGGTTTAGGTGAGGACACAGAACCAAACATTTTCAGGGTAGTTCCCAGAGTCTTCCCAGACTCAGCTTCCTGCTGCTCAGCCTGGGGGCTCTGACGATGCCAGCCACCCCATGACCCCGACCTTCATCTGCACGGCCCCTGCCCTCGGTTAGGCCTTGTCCTTTTTCACTTGGCCGGTGCATCAGCCTTCTTGATGGTTCGGCAGGCAGGGTACGGTGATCTTTCTAAGACACAAGTCTGACCCCGCCCCTTTCTTCATTAAAATATTTAAGTGCTCCCCACTGCCCGCAGGATAAATCTAAGCTCCTCATCATGGCCTAGAAAGCCTCCTGTGTCCTGGCCTAAAGTCTCCTCATCAGGGTCCTTTCATCTGGTTTTCCCACGTCCACCCCTGACTCCAGCTAGTGCAGGGGGCTGTCATAGCTCTTTGCCTCAGGTCTGGGGCAAACAAAGAAGGCCCTTGCCACAGGTGTCAAAAATTTATAACTAAAATTTTAAATCAATATTTAAAAAGATCGAAATGAGCGCCAAAACCCCAAAACTAACATAATATCAGAATTTCATGTAAAGACAGGCTCTTAGAGTGCTGTGCAGAGTGTTATTTGGAGGCTGAGGCAAGGGGAAAAGGTGCATCCTTACAAATGTGTTTTTATGTGTTTTTAAAGGGTTAGTTTAAGTATTGCAAAACAGAAAAGTAGACGTATCAACACAACATTATTTTAAGTTTAAATATTTTATTTTTACCCAGACCAGAATTTATTATAATTTCACGTTCCTGGCTTTAGTAGAAGCAAGTGCATCAGTCATATTTTCAAAATCTAGTTTTGGGAAAGGGCAGACTTTGAGTCTGGCTTCACTATGTGTTCACATGGTGCTGATGCAATCATGTCCTCTTTACCTGGGATACCACTTCTCCTGTCTAGGTGGTGTAGGGTGCTAGTGAAGAACAAGATCTTAAAACCGGACCAGGCAGGGCGCGGTGGCTCACACCTGTAATCCCAACACTTGGGGGGTTGAGGTGGGTGGATCAGACGATATAGGAGGCTGGTATAGTTAGCTGTCCTGTAGAGTGTTTTGTTACAAATTTGGTATTGAATTTTTATTTTTGGGACAAATATTTTTTCTTATGCAAATATCAACCACAAATATTGTACTGAGAGATACTTGGTGTTCTGTGAAGTTTGAGTACTAAAAACAGAGGTGTTGAATGAGGGCATTTTCCCTGGGGAGAAGTTCTGCAGGGCATGCTATGTCTGGTTTTACATTTGCTCCTTGAGGCAGAGATTCATTCCCCCTTCTCATCCCAGGCCCAGTATAGATACCTGATGACTTTGTCTAGCCAAGAAATGAATGAAAGATTTAGAAGACTGCATGAGTTCTGGGTCTGTTGGCTCTCAAATCCATCCCCTAGCTTTCTGTGCCCTGCTCTGTATGGAAGGGGGCTGACTTCTGTAGGCAGCATTCCCAGCCTTCTGTCAGCAGCAGCCAGTGGGAGGCTCTGGTGGAAGATGGAGGTACTGGGAAGAAGGGAGAAACCACGATATTTTTCCCTCCTTGTCTGCTTTGGGTGGAGTCTCCAGGAGCTGCTATACCTCCTTTATAGTGGCAGCTTCCTCAGGGTGACCCTGCGCCCCTCCTGGGCTTCCTTTCTCTGTCCCGTGGCCTGGTGAGGGTAGTGGCTTCCTGCTGTCACTAACATTTGGTTGCTTCACTGTCCTGCTGGGCTTCTGAGCTTTTTCATCAATCGTATAACCAATTCATTGCATTCAAGTCCCTTTGCCTTAAACAATCTGGTGGTAGAAACCTGGTTTCTGGTTGGATTCTAATGAATGCAAGACTGAGTTGTGGATGTGGCTTCCCTGTCCCGGGACCTCACAGTTTCTGGAAATTCCCCACCTACATACCAGCTGCCTTGAGAAACTCCTTTAAACACAAATGATGGGGGATGCCATTCGCAGTTAAAAGAAGATACTGCTCCCTTTCTCAGGAATAAAAGTATAAATGAACACATTAAGGAGAAGGAGTAAGATGAGGGAGTAAGTTTTGGGGGAAGGAGCAATGATTGCAATAATAACAACTGTTAATTATTAGACCTCTGATATGTGCAGATGCCTTGCATACATTCTCATTAATCCTACAAAGAAGTCATATTGTTCTCATTTTGCAGTTGAGCAAATTGAGGCTAGTAAATGGCAGAGCTAAGGCTTGAACCTCTCATCTCACTCCCTCCAGAACCTACAACCATTCTGTGGCGCACACCAAGTGAGAAAACCTAGTAAAAATATAGTAATATTTTTATTAGTTATATATGCATTTATATACATATGCAAACATACAGTTAATATACTGAAACTATATATTAATAAGCTGCAAAGAATATTGTTAAACCAGGTCTTGCTACTCAGTATGGAAATGTCAAATCTTCAATGTCCAAATCACCTTGATGATGTCTATGATGCCAAACACCCAGACAAGGGTTGAAACATCAGCCAACATCACCAGCAGCCAGTGTGACGTCCCTGGACACACAGATATCACACCACTCTTACTTTAACAATGACATAAAACTGCACCTCCAGGGGGACCTACAGCAGCAAAATCCCAGGCTTGATTGTCCAGAAGACTGTATCTTCCTCACAGGTCACAGAGCAAACACTGTAAGAACCAAATCAATTACAGGAAGAAAGAGGAGGCATCAAAGGAGGAACAGGGTCCTTGCCGTGTGCACAGTATAAAAACCAGGTAGCAGAAGCCAAGGAAGTGAGGCTCATTCAACCCTTCCTTCAGGAAACTCAGCACGGAAGTCTACCCATAGGCTTTAACTTTTTTTTTTTTTTTGAAAAAGGCTTTTTGACAAATGTACAGGGCAGAGGAAAGAATGCTTATCAAGAATGAGTTGGGGCCAAACAGAGGCCATAAGGAAGTTGCCATGGTCCTTTTAAAAAACTGTTTTTATGTGTTAGTTTTCAGAGTTTTATTTCTCCAGGATCCTCCTAGGGTTGTAACGATGACGTGCGCTTTGTGTATGAAGGTAGCTATTTCTTCAGCAGTGGTGAGTGGCTTACTCAATCCTTACTGTTTCTTTTCTGATAATTCTTGCCCTCAATAAACCCTCAGTGTGTTTATAGGTTAATCTTGGGCGGAGGAACAGCAAAGAAGCCCTTGGGTACTCACACGGGTCAGACTTGCCTCTGGGCTCAGTGGCCCCTCATCACTGCAGCCTGCAAGCCTTTGCCAAGCTGTTTTGCCTGCAAGGCAGGCTCCCCAGCTGCTCGCCAAGGCTGTGCTCATCACTTCCTCTCATTTCTGATTCTGGATTCAACTGTCTTAGGAAGGCTTTGTGGGCAACCCTGTGCAGTCTTCCTTCAACTCCCTAAGGATCGAGATGTAGGGTTTATATTCGGCCATCATTGATTTGCTTCCATCTTTGCTTTGTCTCCGAATTGTCCTACTTACTACTTCCAGATTTTTTTCCTAAAACATAGCTCAGACCCGATCATAATCAAATGCAAAGGCTCCAGCAGCTGCAAGGAACATGGTTTGATTATTCTTCCCTCCTTGAGACACTTTTCCCTCTTGGTATTCAGGATATACACTCATCTATATATCCTCATATCTCACCAATGGACCCATCTTAATCTCCTTTGTTGGCTCCTCTTCATCTCCCAGACTTTGAAATGTTGGGGTGCCCCAGGGCTTAGTCCCTGTTCCTCCTCTTTATTTCCCTGCCTATGCTCACACTCTTTTTTTTTTTTTTTGAGACAGAGTCTTGCTCTGTCGCCCAGGCTGGAGTGCTGCAGTGGCGCGATCTCGGCTCACTGCAAGCTCTGCCTCCCGGGTTCCCACCATTCTCCTGCCTGAGTCTCCCGAGTAGCTGGGACTACAGGTGCCCGCCACCACGCCCGGCTGATTTTTGGTATTTTTAGTAGTGACAGGGTTTCACCGTGTTAGCCAGGATGGTTTCGATCTCCTGACCTCGTGATCTGCCCTCCTCGGCCTCCCAAAGTGCTGGGATTACAGATGTGAGCCACCGTGCCCGATCTGCTCACACTCTTGATGATCTCATCCTTCCTAGTGTCCCAAAACAACATGTACTTGTTGAGAACTTCGAGATTTCTGTTTCTAACTCAGACATCTTCCCTAATCCTAGGCTTATATATCCAGTTTTCTTGGGGAAAAAAGTTGAATGAATCCAGTCTCTCCTTCTCTCCTTCTTTCATTTTCTTTCTTTCTCTCCTCTTTCTTTCTTTCTTTCTTTCTTTCTTTCTTTCTTTCTTTCTTTCTCTCTCTCTCTCTCTCTCTCTCTCTCTCTCTCTCCTCTCTCTTTCTCTTTGTCTCTTTCCTTTCTTCTTTTTTAACAGGGTATCATTCTGTTGCCCAGGCTGGAGTGCGGTGGTGCAATCTCAGTTCACTGCAGCCTCAACCTCCCAGCCTCAAGTAATTTTCCCACTTCAGCCTCCAAAGTAGCTGCAACTATAGGAGTGCACCACTACATCAGGCTAATTTTCTTGATTTTTTTTTGGTAAAGATCGGGTCATGTTGCCCAGGCTGGTCTAGACCTCCTGGGCTCAAGCAGTCCTCCTGCCTTGGCCTCCCAAAGTGCTGGGATTACAGGAGTGAGCTACCAGGCCCGGCCTTTCATGATCATCTTACATTGCATCCTTGACATTCCTCCCCTGTGGGATCTATGTTCTTTCCCCTTGAACCTGGGAAGACCTCCATGACCGTTGTGACTGATAGAGTATGGCTGAAGTGATGCTATGTCATTTCCAAGGCTTGATCATCAATATGCCGTGCAGTTCTGTCCTGCTGTCTTGAGATGCTCACTCTTGGAAGCTAGTCACCATGCTATGAGGAAGCCCAAATGAGGCCACACGCAGATACCATATGGAGAGGCCACTTGTGAGCCTTCTGGTCAACAGCCCAGCCAAGTTCTGGCTGACAGCCAGCTTCAGCCACTGGACATGGGAGTAAAGACGCCTCCAGTTCATCCTAGCCCCTAGCCATTGAGTTACCCTCAACTGACACGTCTTCCCAGCTGAAGCCCCAGACATTGAGAGAAGCGTCAGATTGTCCCTGCTGTGCCCTGTCTGAATTCTTGACTCGTAGAGTCCATGAGCAGAATAAAATGGTTGACACTAAGTTTCAGGGGTTGTTATGCAGCAGTAGTAGCTGGAGTACTAGACCTGCCTTGGGCGTATGCCTACCCTCCAGTTTCAGACTCAGGGAGGCCTGCCCCTCCTCCACAGCTCCTTTTCTTGAGTTTATTTAGCCACAATCTTCCTAACTGTGTATTCTTCTTTTCTGAGACAGGGTCTCACTGTGTTACCCAGGCTGGAGTGCAGTGGTGCTATTTCGGCTCACTGCAGCCTCTGCCTCCCAGGTTCAAGCAATTGTCTGCCTCAGCCTCCCGAGTAGCTGGGATTACAGACCTGTGCCACCATGCCCAGTTAATTTTTGTATTTTTAGTAGAAATGGGGTTTCACCATGTTGGTTGGCTGGTCTCGAACTCTTGACCTCAAATGATCCACCTGCCTCAGCCTCCTAAAGTGCTGGAATTACAGGCGTGAGCCACCGTGCCCCACCCCTAACGTTGTATTCTTACACTGACCCACTCCTCCCACCCCAACCACTTTACTTCAGCCTATCAGAGGAGCCAGACCAGACACCATGCAACCATTCTCAAGCCACCCTGAGGCTGGACTCAAACACTCGGGGCTGTTTCATGTCCATGTGCCTTTGCAGGTGTAGCTCTTCTTGTCTGGCCACATTTTCTTTTTTCCTCACCTCTTAACCTCTCAACCTGGAGAACTCCTACTCACCCTTCAACGCCCGATCTAAACGTTTCTTCCCTGTAAAAAAGACTCCAGAAGTCTCCAGATTCAGATGCTTATGGAGTGAAGTCAGAGTTGGATGTGGTGGGTGTGGAAGACCCTGTGTCCATCCATGGGGGCTGCTGTTACCTGGCCCCAGATAATTCTTGCCTCCTTGGACTGTGGACTCGATGTGGATCGATCATCTGATTTTTTAAGACAAGGCTGAGTTTTTATATAAAGTCTCCTGATTTTAAAACCTTTAAGCAGGCCAGTCAAGCCAGGTTGCTTCTGGCCTGAGGCCACCAGCTTGCCATCCCTGCCTTACATCTCTGTTAGCCACCTCTCACCTGGACACATTCCACACAGCGTTTCTAGAGAGCTTTCCAGACTCTGTAGAAAGGATTTTATAATACTGGGCACGTAGCTGTGAACTCCCCAAGGGCAAGGTTGGCCCCTGTGCTCCCCATCGCTGTAACCCCAGGGCTTAGCATAGGGCCGGGTGCATGATAGGCTGAGGAGGCTGTTTGTTCAGTCAGTACCATGGTCTCCGCAGCCCTGGTCTCTGACATGAAGGTTTAGATGCTGCCCTCCACGTTTTCCCCACAGTGTCAGCCCCAACTGGCTCTGAGCCCTGCCTCCTTCCTCAGGAGGTCGCCCCTCTCATCTTCTCTAGGCTACATGCCTCCGAATCAGCTCTGCACACTCTGAAAGCTTCTCCTTTCCCGTCTCCCACTACACTCCTATTTGGAGCCTGAGCTAGTCAAAAGCCCTTCTGATTCTAGTGTGTAAATGTACTCAGAGATGGGTGCCTCTCCAAGCCTGTTGTTTTAGCCGAAGCAGGACACTTACAGCTGATTATCGTATTACTGCGGAGCTGATGTGCAGTGCGGATCCACAAGTTAGATTGCACAACACTGAGAAAATCAGTGCTTCAGAAGAAGTTGTCTGCAGTGTAATGGATGCTCCGTCATCAACAGTGTTCCAATATTCTCTCCGGAGAAGCTAACGACGCTGACAAAATACATCGAACTGCTGTTCTCTTCCACACATTCAGATAAAAGGCAGCATCTCTTGATGCAGGGCACATCATTGGGTGATGGCAAAACATAATCTTTTCTTTATGAATAATAGAAGATGTTTGGCTTGCTCATAATCTTTTAAAAACCGTAGTCATAGTAACATATGTCTTGCCCATTAATAAGAGATTTTTTTTCTCCCTCTTAAAGACAACAGCCTATTTTACAGTGTCTTCTTAGCCCCCCAACAGAGCAATATCCATTCAATTTGCAACTTGACCGAAGTCAGTTATAGAAAGGAAAACTTGTCTCTGCTACCAGCGAGATTCGTAGCTATTACCCCTGTGGGGTGACAGAAGAGCTAGATTCATTTTGGTCAAAAATTGTAGTTTAGAACAAAAGAGCAAAGTCTCTGATGAAAAGAATAATCAGTGATTGTGCCCAGGTTGGGGGAGTGGTCTTCTTACACGTGCTCTTTTCCAAAGGAAAGAACTCAAGTTTCAGGAGAAGTGACCAAAATGGAAGAATAATTCTGAGTGTGTCCAAACCCAAGGGGTCCTTGCCTCTAGCATCAAGGTAGCCCCGACGGGTGGTTGTGGTGGTGACATAAAGGGGTGTCACATAAACGTGGGGCATGTTTTCTCTTTTTGTAATTGATACACTTCAATAGGGGCATGGGGATTTTGTAAAAGCAAGCAGAAAAATGTGGATGTTCCATGTTAGAAGGTTGAAGAAAGGGAAGTTGATTGGATTGGAGAGGGCATCAGATGGCTCTCAGGAGACACGGTGACCAGTTTTAAATATCTGAGAGTCTACTGGGGGTGAAGGGATTTGACTTGTTTTGTGTGTCCCTGAGGGAAAGAACTGATGGCTATGAATGAGAGGACACCATTAGGAAGGCATATTTCAGGTCAGTGTAAGGAATAGCTTTCTCCTCTTTGTTGCTGTCCAGATAAAGGATAGAAGGCATGAGTACTTATGGTGCCTTGGGTCGGGTTCCCTGCACACAGCTCTGAGATGAATCTCCGAATGCACAAAGTTTATCGGGAAGTGCCTCCATGATCAATATCTGGTAAAGGAAGCATGACTGGGCAGAAGAAGGAGTTGAGATATGATAAAACTGCAAAAGAGCTTCAGCTGCTCCCCACGGGGAGCCCTGGAGTGGAGGCGGCCCTTTGGCATGGTCCTGAATTGAGGCTGGAGAGTCAGCCCTTTGGAACCTTGCACTGACCAGTCATCGGATGCAGCTGTCCCCCAGGGAAGTGGGAGGAGGGATAGTGGATGAGGCTACTTTTCAGTGGAGGGCAATTCCAGGAGAGCAACTCAGCTGGGAGTCATCAGCCACCAACATTTCCAGGAGCTGGAGGGATGAGTGAGTGCCTTTGTCCCAAAGGGGGATCTGGGCAGCATCCCATAGCATCCATTAGAGATGGCTGCTTAATGGAGATGCTGTGACACCCTGCCCCTTGTGTGACTTCTCATGATCCAGTGTTCCCATTCTATAATGAAATACCATAAAGTCCAGATAAGACCCAGTTTATTGACTGCTTCCCCATGGGGCCTCCAGTATGGGGTCCTGGAGGGAGTCAGAGGCATGGCTCCCTTAGCTTCTAGCTTAAAGCTCTTGGCTCCTGGGCAGCATCCGACCAATAATCCTCGGTTCCAGGAAGAAAAGTTCATTCATTCAAATTTCATTCAGTAATATTAATTGAGTGCCTTCTTTTAAGAGCTAGAAATACAAGTATGAAGAAGGTAAAGTCCTATGCCTGATGGGGCTTATATTCTCGTGGCAGAGCTAGAAAACAATACACAAATAAAATAATCCTGGTAAGGAGAGGTGGAGTGATCTTGTGTGTATGTGATATTTGTATTGGGAATTCAGGGAAGGCCTCTTTGGGGAGTGACACTGCAGCAGATTTGAATGATATGAAGTAAAACGCACCAACCATCAGCACTCTGTCAAAATGGACCAATCAGCTCTCTGTAAAATGGACCAATCAGCTCTCTGTAAAATAGACCAATCAGCAGGATGTGGGTGGGGCCAGATAAGGGAATAAAAGCAGGCTGCCCCTGCCAGCAGTGGCAACCCACTGGGATCCCTTTCCACACTGTGGAAGTTCTGTTCTTTTGCTCCTTGCAATAAATCTTGCTGCTGCTCACTCTTTGGGTCCATGCTGCCTTTATGAGCTGTAACACTCACTGCAAAGGTCTGTGGCTTCATTCCTGTCAGCAAGACCATGAACCCATCCGAAGGAAGATGCTCCAGACCCATCTGAATGTCTGAAGGAACAAACTCCGGACACACCCCCTTTAAGAACTGTAACACTCACCACTGGGGTCCGCGGCTTCATTCTTGAAGTCAGCGAGACCAAGAACCCACCAATTTCGGACACAGTGGCAACGTCTGAAGATCTGGGGAATAGGGTTCCAGGTAAGAGGAACAGCAAGTGTGAAAGTCTTGAGGTAGGGGCCGCCTTAGTGTTTTCATGTTTCTTTTAACTAAGTAGAGTATGGGAAGATGAACCTCAATGTTTAGGGAGAACCTGCCTCAGTAAAGAGGCAGCAGCATTAGGGGATGTAAGAGGTATTTTCAATGTTAGTAGCCAAAAACCATGCATGGTTCTCAGGAGAGAAGACCCCAGTTCTATTGCAGAGTGCTGGCATGAGACTGCCCTTGGCAGTGGAAACCCAGCTGACATGATTTGTTTCCTCATTTGAAAAATCAAGATTATTTTAGTACCCACTCTGTTAGGGCTGTTGTGAGGATCAAAGACTGTGATGTGTGGAGGTGCTTAACTCAGTGCCTGGCTCATAATAAGTGCTTGATACATGTTAGCTTTTATTTGTGATGTGTAACTCAAGAGAGCTAAAGAACTGGGGCTTGAATCTAGGATTTAAATTCTATCAAAGTCCTTGTTCTATGCAATGTTGCTGTTTCTCTCTCTCTTAGTTTTAGTCTCTGTATATCTGCTTGTGTGTCTTTCTCTGTGTCTATCTCTATGACTCCTGTACTCCATCTCTGCTTGTCTGTCTGTCTCTCTTTTCACTTCTCTCTCTCCCTCTCTGGCTTTCACTCTGTCTGTTCTTCCTTTCTCTGTTCTCTCTCTGCTTCCTTTCTTCCTACAAGACTGAGAACCCCACTGTCTTCTATAGGCCCAGGAGCAGGCAACTCTCCACGGTGCTGACGAGGTGTGCAGGTCCCAGGCTTCCATCCCGCATTAGGGAACGGAAATGGATGGCAGTGATTTTCCTCCAGCAGCCAGTCAGCAGGGACTCTCCATCTGCTAGTGCAGGTAGAGCAACTTCCCTTAATGGGACCAACTTCCCTAGAGCATGTAGAACCTTCTTGGTCATGAGAGCAGCTGTCTTTCTGCCCCCTTCCCACAAACACACTTAATCTTGCCTTGTACATGCCCGTATGGCCTCCACGGGGGCTGGAGAAGCAGGCTCTTCCTGGTCTCTGGACTGTAGCAAAACAGATTGGAAGGGGATTTATTTCTTCTGCTCTAGTGGCATATAGCAGCTCCCCAGTGAGGGAGCTGGGGGCTGGCCCTTCTGGAGACACAGGCACTTTCTCCATGGAAACCCTTGTCAAGGAGAATGGTAGCAAAATGCGGTGTCATTTTACCCCTCAAATAAGCTTTCTTTAATATCACCTAAAGTGAATTAAATGATGAGGGCCTTGAGATTTCATCTCTCCTGACTCCTTTCAGCAGGTGATGGATGGCAGCAGGGAGGGCTCAGGGCTAGGGGAAAGGGGGAAGTTGCTCTGAGGAGGTGAAATGTGATCACAGAACTTAAAGCAGCCAGGCACACGTTTTAGTCCTGACCCCATCACCAACTCTGTGTCATCTTGGGCAAAGGATTGATCAGTTTCCTCACCCAAAACCAGGGGTAAACATATCTGTTCCAGCGTCCTCATAGAGTTGTTGGGAGGATCAAACAAAAAATGGGATGACAGAATTCGGAAACTAGGTGTAGGGCATCCAACAGCTCACATTTTTTTGAGTGCTTTTTAAGGCCAGGCTCTGTGCTGGGCATTCTGTGTGCCTCATCTCATGGGATCCTTAATCCTCATAAGGTAGACACTATTATTGTCTCACTTAAGGGACAGGGAAATTTCGGCCTAAGAGGAGTGATGTGTCTTTAGCTACTCTCTCTCTCTGTGTGTGTGTGTGTGTGCGCGCGTGTGTGTGTGTGTGAGAGCGAGAGAGAGAGAGAGAACGAGAGAGAGAGTGCGCTTGGAAATTAACTCTGGTCTGTTTGACTCCGAAGTTCTGTCTTCCTTTGTGCCCCACCCCCATCTCTGTCTTGCAAGACAAGCTGTGGCTGACGTCCCTGCAGCCCAGTGGTCCTGACAGCCTGACTGAGACACAGGCAGATGGCGGGGCTCGAGTTGTCAGATATGTCCTGAGTTGTCCAAGAGGCTCCCCTTGCACACACCAGCAGACACTTGGAGAAACGGGATTTTTTGAGATTTTTATCTTAGAGAAGGGACTATCTGCTCTCTGCTCTTTAAGATCAGTGACCTCCAGAATCTGTGACTTTTGGGCAGCAGAGGTTCAGGACACCGGGTGTCTGCTGCTTTATTCATGCAGTGAGAGCAGAACTGGGCCTCTCAGGGTTTAGGAGGCCCCTCTCATTGGCAATAAGAGCCCAGCCTGAGGATTCTGCAAACAGCTGGAGCTCGCTCTCTCTGTCTTCTTGTATCTGCAGCCTCAACTTTTAGCTCCAAGCCACGTTCATCAATTGACGGCCCTTGTTTCTGTTTTCACAAAACCAAATCTGCTTTTAAAGTCCTGGGTTCAGAACTCTAAGCACAACCCTTCAGCGACACACGAATAAGTTGGATCTAAGGGAGACTAATCGGGGAACAATTCTGAAGTGAACTGAGTTTCTACAGCTAGACTCTCCAGCTTCGTTAAGAGTGAATTTGGTCACCTTTTATATTTTTCAGTAAAAATAGGCTAAGCCCCTCACTTGCCATATTCTAAAAAGTCTCAGGAAATCTCTTGGGGCTTTTAGATTATTCCAAAAAAACCCTTAGTGTGCACTCAGTCCTAAGTGGTCAGTCTGGCTTCCATATTCTCGTGCTGGTAAAACTGGGAAATATGTTTCCAGTTTTACGCTGGAACGCTGCTGCTGCTACATGGGATGCTTGTTGAAAACTGATCCAGCACAACGTGGTGCCCTCCTGTCCTTGGCTGTGAGGATGTGCTTGCTGGCTCACATCCTTGCACTGATCACGTTGCTATTTTTTTAAATTATTTTTTAAAATTTTTTTGAGACAGCGTCTCGCTCTACTGTCCAGGCTGGAGTGCAAAGAAGAGGCTTTGGAACTTCATTTTCTTGCTCTGACAAGTTTGGAACTGGGGACCCAAATCTTTGTTTCTTTTCTTTTTCTTTCTTTCTGTTTTTGTTTGTTTGTTTGTTTGTTTGTTTTAAGATGGAGTTCCCTCTTGTTGCCCAGGCTGGAGTGCAACGGCGCGATCTTGGCTCACAGCAACTTCCGCCTCCCAGGTTCAAGCGATTCTCCTGCCTCAGCCTTCTGAGTAGCTGGGATTACAGGCATGCGCCACCACGCCCGGCTAATTTTGTATTTTTAGTAGAGACGGCTTCATCATGTTGGTCAGGCTGGTCTAGAACTCCCGATCTTAGGTGATCCGCCCGCCTCAGCCTCCCAAAGTGCTGGGATTACAGGCGTGAGCCACGTGCCGGGCCTCAAGTCTTTGTTTCTAAGTCTTTCTTCAGGCTTTGGGCTTGGTTTCTCCTCAAGTTCTGGTGAATAGTTCAGTCCTCACACCTCATTCCTTAGCTTTTGCCTGTTTCCCATTTGATTGGCCCTGGCCTTGGTGGGGAACTGGGGATTCTCTCCCTGCTTTTGAACATTTGAAACTAACCTTTTTTTTTTTTTTTGAAATGGAGTCTCACTCTGTTGCCCAGGCTGGAGTGCAGTGGCGTGATCTCGGCTCACTGCAAGCTCTGCCTCCCGGGTTCACGCCATTCTCCTGCCTCAGCCTCCCGAGTAGCTGGGACTACAGGCGCCTGCCACCTCACCCAGCTAGTTTTTTGTATTTTTAGTGGAGAAGGGATTTCACCACGTTAGCCAGGATGATCTCGATCTCCTGACCTCGTGATTCACTGGCCTCGGCCTCTCAAAGTGCTGGGATTATAGGCGTGAACCACCATGCCTGGCCTAAAATAACATTTTTATTTAAAAAAAAAAATAATTCTGGATTTGCATAAAGTCACAAAGATAGAGAGTTTCTGTATTTTCTTCACCCAGCTTCCTCTGATGTTAACATGTTACATAACCATAGTACTTATGTCAAAACTAAGAAATTAACTTTGGTACAATATTACTAACTAAACTACAGTCTTTCTTCAGATTTCACCAGTCTTTCTACCAATACCCCCTTTCTGTTCCAGAGTCTATTACAGGTACCACATTATATGCAGCCAGCACTGGAACCCACCTGGCCTAGTGACAGCTGCATGACCCAGTGAAGTCCACACCCAGTCTCACAGCATGTGTTGGAGGCAGGAAAGGTGAAGGGCTATGTCAACTGAGCTCAGCTAGAGCTGCGGTTCTCAGGACTCACTTTCTCTTGTGCTTCCAATTTCAGGGTGGCCCCAAGAGAATTTTGCACAGAATTCGGGAAACAGAAATGAAGCACCAGCCGTTACTCCCAGAAAGTCAGCGAAAGGCACCAGGCAGTGTCATAGTTTACATACCATGTCTCTCAACTGCTAGCTCACCTTTCTGGTGGGGAGCTGGTACGGGGAACACCTGAGCTATACATCCTCCAGTTCCTTCTATGTCTCCTCCTTCAATTTTTCCAGGTCTTGGGCCAGGTATATGGTCAGCTCTGCAATAAAGGATGCCAGCTTCTCCTTCAAGTCACCTGTATCAACAAGATTGGAGGCAGTGAGGAACAGACATAGGTTCTGATTGTCCTTACGGGATCCCGTCAATAATGTTCTGGTAACTGTTTAGTAACCAGCTCACCAGGTATAGTTTCAACATGGATGTCAGTTGATATTTTTGTTTAAGCCAATAAACATTCTATGTAGAAAGCCTCTGTTTTCATCACTGCTGCAGAGTTCAGTGTAGGACTTGGCATAGAATAGGCAATGTGTGAATGAATGAATGAATGAGTGAGCAAGTGCTCACAAAGGACAGGCCTTCCACTCTGACTAGTTGCTACTAGGGTTTGTGGCTATGTCCCATACATGCTGAGATATTCCAGTGGTTCCTTCAAGTCTACTCACCTGAGGCCTTATCAACCCTGCTGCTGGGACAGCCCCTCAGGGCCCTTCTTAGATGAATCCTGGCTCTATCACTCTGGCTGTCCCACCAGGCTGGGAATAGTGATCCAAGCCCTGATTCTGCATGCTGCCATCCCACGTCCATAGGGAGGGTGTGCACATTTATGTTGATGTGTGTGATTTAGGAGCAGCTTGGAAGATGACTGCAAGCTTGCATTACTGAGAAATGGAAACAGACCTCTAGAGCCTACTACAGGGGAGGCCAGCATCCTTTTTGGACTCAAGAAATCCCTTTATTTCTGTATCAGTCAGCGTTCGAACACAGAAGCAGAAACATATTGAGTTTCGTAGAATAAGGGATGCTTTATAGGAACTACAAGTGATGTAACTGTAGGAGCAGGTTCGTACCTCTGTGTGAGGTTGCTGCTTCCATGTCTGATCTTGGGCCTGAGGTCGCTATAGTTCAACAAAGCTGCTGGAAGGAGAGGCTGAATGTGAATCTGGGGAGAGCAAGCACAAGCTGGAAACCATGAAGACCCTTCAGCCAGAGCTGGCTTGTACCAACTTGCAAGAGCTGATTATTAAATTTTTAGGAATTTTGTGATCAAGCTGTTAAACACAGCCATTTTTAAAAAATTGAAAAGCTGGGTGTGGTGGCTTCCAGTACTGTGGGAGGCTGAGGTGGGTGGATCACTTGAGGTCAGGAGTTTGAGACCAGCCTGGCCAACATGGTGAAACCCTATCTCTACCAAAATGGAAAAAATTAGCCAGGCGTGGTGGCAGCCGCCTGTCATCCCAGCTACTTGGGAGGCTGAGGCATGAGAAATGCTTGAACCTGGGAGGTGGAGGTTGCAGTGAGCAACAGAGCGAGACTCTGTCTTAAGAAAAAATTAAACTATATAAAGATCCAATTAAATAAATTACATTGAAACAAATCTAATAGTCAAGACTCATTCCTTCCTAATCATTTTGCTATGTCTTGTTATTACCTATGCCCTTGAGGTTATTCATGTCTATTGTATCTGTATAATATATAGCTGTATAATATATTATATTATACAGATATAATAGACATGAATGTTGGAAATGCCATACAATGTTTAATGATATCATGTTGATAGCTTTAAAGTAGCCCCAGAGAGGGTTGTTTACACCACAGAAATTGGCAAACACTACAGATCAGAGTTTGATTTATTATGTTGCTGATTATTTAGACTTAAGAAGGTGATGAAGAAAATGTTAACAAAGCAAATTAAGCTTAAAACTTTGTCACATATGTAGCAGTTACATTGTGAGTAAAGGAAGTAGTCTTTTGGCATTCAGAACTATTTTTCTTTTTCTTTTTTTTTTTTTTTTGAGACAGAGTCTCGCTCTGTCGCCCAGGCTGGAGTGCAGTGGCCGGATCTCAACTCACTGCAAGCTCCACCTCCCGGATTTACACCATTCTCCTGCCTCAGCCTCACGAGTAGCTGGGACTACAGGCGCCCGCCACCTTGCCCAGTTAGTTTTTTGTATTTTTTAGTAGAGATGGGGTTTCACCGTGTTAGCCAGGATGGTCTTTATCTCCTGACCTTGTGATCCACCCGTCTCAGCCTCCCAAAGCGCTGGGATTACAGGCTTGAGCCACCGTGCCTGGCCCAGAACTATTTTTCAATTTAGCAAAGAAGCAGCTTACAACATTGATGAACAAGTGAAGTGCTAACATACATCTTCATTGTTTCACTTTTGTCTTGCTTAGTCACATAAACGACCTGGGTCACACAGTTGAAACTATACCTGGTGAGCTGGTTGCTAAACGGTTACCAGAATACAATTGACTGGATCCCATAAGGACAATCAGAACCTATGTCTGTTCCTCATTGCCTCTAATCTTGTTGACACAGGTGAATTAAGGGAGAAGCTGGCATCCTTTATTGCAGAGTTGACCATATACCTGGCCCAAGACCTGGAAAAATAGAAGGAGGAGACCCAGAAGGAACTGGAGGACGTACGGCTCAGGTGTTCCCCGTACCAGCTCCCCACCAGAAAGGTGAGCTAGCAGTTGAGAGACATTTTGCGTGAACTGCGACACTGCCTGGTGCCTTTCACTGACCTTCCAAGAATAACGACTGGTGCTTCATTTCTGCTTCCTGAATCCTGTGCAAATTTCTCTTGGGGCCACCCTGAACCTGGAAGCACGAGAGAAAGGGAGTTCTGAGAACCGCAGCTCTAGCTGAGCTCAGTTGACATAGCCCTTCACCTTTCCTGCCTCCAACACATGATGTGAGACTGGGTGTGGACTTCACTGGGTCATGCAGCTGTCCCTAGGCCAGGTGGGTTCCAGTGCTGGCTGCTGTATCTCCGTAGGTGAGTGTTCAGGTGGGTGTATGCATACATCAGTCAGCCAGGGCTTAGGGATGCGCCTCCTGTGCCAACTCTCTGCCTTTACCATCAATCCAGAACCTGGAGATGGGCTTTCTGGCACGGGGCTTCTGCAGGAAGAAGTGGAATGATACCCCATACTAAGGGGTGTCTAAGTCAGTCTTTTTCGGGGCACCCCATAGGCATGACAAAGTGTCTGAGCTGAAGCAGTGAAGGGGAAGGAAAATTCAGAAGGAACTTCCTTCATGGAGAGGTCCAGAATGAGCAAGTGCAGCCTCCCTTGATGGACCAGCTGAGTACCACCGGTCAGGGCAGAGGTGGGTGTGAGGTTCATGGAGGTACAGTCACCCTTCCCACCCATCAATTGGATATAAGCACCAATTGTCCATGAGCACCTTGGCCTCCCCTCACCAGCTGGATGGGAGCAGGTGCTCTGACTCCACCTGATGGGCTGACTCTCAGGTTGTTTGCCGGCACCTGCCAAGGCTTCTGTGGGTCCTGCCAGCTTTGCTAAACTGGAGGGTGTCAGATTCAGGGCAGCCAAGGACCAGGTCTTCATTTGTTTGGCTGTGAGCTCAGTCAGATGGACCAATATCTGCTCCAGTGTCTGAGCTGGGGGCTGAGCTGAGTGGCTTCAGTCAAGGATGACCTTGCCCAGCTGGTCTCCTTACAGGTGTCTGAGCCAGGCAGGCAAGGGGTGGGTGAGATAGTTCCTGAGGAAGGGGCCCTGGAAATGGCTGAAAAGGAGGAAGGAAGGGTCAGTCAACCAACATGACCATATCTCAGATGTGTCTCACTCTCTTCCTCATTGATGTAACTAGAAACGCCTCCCATTGCTGGGTCATTCCTCCTTGTGTCACACATCAAGTGATGACAAGGGTAACGCATGCTCATGCCACTTGCCCCATGGCAGGTGCTTCTTCACCAGCATGGCTGCATAAACTGGTCAAAGCAGGGCTGCTGGAGACGTGGGCAGAGCTGCTTCCCTCAGACCACGCACTCTGGCACCTGCCACCTGCTTCATGACCTGTGTCTCCGGATGTCTTGGCTTTCAATCATCTGCTGCAGTCCCCCTGTTATGACCCTTGCTCTCAGGTTTCAACAACAGTTTTGTCCCTGCTGGGCTCTGGGCTTGGTGTCTAGGGCTTTCTCAGTGCACAAACCCTTCAGTGGAGCACTCTGGGCCAGGCTGCCAGCGCTCCCTGTCTTGCTTGGCTTTGGCACTGGAGGACGGCCATTAGAATACAAAGACCTTTCCTACAAACTCTGGTGCTTCTGTCTGACCAAGTTGACCTTCTCACTAGGGCTAGCAGGGGCTAATTCCTCACACAATGGTGAGGGCAAGTAGGGGGTGAATACCCTTTAAGAAAGCAAAGAACATTTTTTTTTTTTTTTTTTTAATGTACAGCTGCTTCGGGCTACAATACTGCCTGCAATTTCCTTCCTTCACTCCTTCTTTCCTCCTGTCATCTCTCCTTTTCTCTGTGATGGAGTCATGGTGAGATTGGCATGCTATGAGATGGTGTTACAGTCAGAGGACCTAGGAGCTTCATTCTGTCCTTAAAGTTCCCAAGGCCATCTGAAGGCTCATTCACTCATATGTGTGTGGTTGCTGCTGGGTGTTGGTTGGGGTGCTCACTTTCTCTCCGCGTGGTCTCTCTGTGTGGGCTAGTTTGAGCTTCCTCATAGCATGATGGTTGGCTTCTCCAGAGCAAGAGTCCCTAACGCAGTGTGACCCAGGGGGAAGTGCCGTGTTTTCTATAACCTAGCCTTGGAAGGTGCATAGCATCACTTCTGCTGAGCTCTAGTGGTTGAGGCGATCCCAAGCCTGACCAGTTTCATGGAGAGGGAGCAGAGATCCCACTTCTCAGTTGGAGGAATGTTGAAGTCACATTGTATGAGAGGCATGTAACAGGAGAGACATTGCTGCATCATGTAGGAAAATACCATCTGCCACAGAGGCAAAGGAATCTTTTCAAAAATAGGTGAGGTTTTGATGCTCAAATCTTGATGCGGAATTCAAGTGGACTGGTTGCACCCTGTGAACAGCTTCTTTCTTCTTAAGCCTAAATAGCTTCAGGATCAAGTCCAGGAGGTTCACACTTTTCTGTTTCACCTCTTACTGCTCAAACCCAAAGCTTAAATCTTATTGTTGCTACGCAAGGAAAAGCCAACATGAGGGGGAACGGATCTAGGGAGGAAGAGAAAGAACATTTTCGCAGGTTGGGCGCGGTGGCTCACATCTGTAATCCCAACACTTTGGGAGGCCGAGGCATGCAGATCACCTGAGGTCAGGAGTTCAAGACCAGCCTGGCCAGCATGGTGAAACCCCATCTCTACTAAAAATACAAAAATTAGCTGGGTGCAGTGGCAGGTGCCTTTAATTCCAGTTACTCGGGAGGTGAGGCAGAATTGCTTCAAGCTGGGAGGTGGAGGTTGCAGTGAGCCGAGACTGTGCCACTGCACTCTGGCCTGGATGACAGAGTGAGACTCCGTCTTGGGAAAAAGAAAAAAAAAAGCATTTTCTCTAAGGCCTAGGGCATACTTGTCCCTGGCTGTCCTCTCTCTGCCCTTCCAGACCTAGGCAGTGTCCCTGGGCCTGGCGACTTGTATTTGTTGGGGTTCTCCAGAGGACAAAAGTCAAGACTTATGATAAGGAATTGGCTTTTGCGATTATGGATGCTGACAAGTCCCAAGGTCTTCAGGGTGAGTTGGCAAGCTGGAAACCTGGGAAAGTTGAAGAAGTGGCTCCAGTCCAAGTTTGAAGACCTGAGAACCAGGAGAGCCAATGGTGTAGCTCTAGTCTGAAGGCTGGAAAGCTCAAGGCCCAGGAGGAGCTGATGCTTGAGTTTGTGTCCAAAGATAGAGAGAGCTCCAGTTAGAAGGCAGTCTGGTAGGAGGAATCCTCTCTTAATTGGAGGAGGGTCACCCTTTTGTTTTATCCAGGCCCAGCTGGTTAGATGAGCCCCACCCACTACAGGGAGGGAAATCTGCATTACTCGGTATACAGATGTAAATGTTAATGTCATTAACAGAAACACTCAGAATAGTGTTTGATCAAATATCTGGGCATACCGTGGCCTAGCATGGCCCAGTTCCATTGACACATAAAATTAACTGTCATGTTACAGTGTAGGAGAGAGGGTTTAAAGAGCAGAAGCAAGCTGGCCACCATGAAAGAGAAGCTTTTCCATCCACTGAAAATTCTGCCCCTACAAACATCAGTCCAGTGTCCTGAAATCCAACTAACCAGACCGTGCCTCTTCTTCCTTACAGAAGAAACATCCTTCTTCTTCACCCTTGATTCCCATTCATCCTTGTGGGGAGAGAAGGATGGAGAAAGAGGAGCTTTAGGTCTTCTGCAAGCCAGACTCCATTCATTCACTGAGTACTGAGCCAGGCCACATGCTGGGCACTGGACCCACGAGATAAATCTTACCAGTCCCTGCCTTTAAGGAGCTCACAACCTGTAGAGGAAGAGAGGCGAGGCTGGGAAGCAGGAGGAGATAGTGGCCTCCAGGCTCCTCCATCCAGACAGGTGATGTTACCCCACCATACTGCTCCAGAAACAGCAGTGGCTCCCCACAACACGCCCAGTTCCTTTGCACAGAGCGTTAAGTTTCGCACTTCGGCTGCTAGCCCTCCTAACTAGTCAACAGGTGTCCCTCCACTTGTCCTGTGCTCCCCTGCTTTGCTCTGTCCTCTAAGGCCTGACATGCTGATGTGTTCCTACAGCCTAGCACGTCACCTCAGCTTTTCTTCCTACTGAAGACCTCTCATTCTTCCAGTGCAGCCTCCGGCATGAGACCCCCAAGTTCATGGCAAAGCAATCACCCTCTTCATCATTGACTCCCACGTCTTATGGCTTGTAGCTTGCTTGCTCTCTTCCTTCCTTCCTTCCTTCCTTCCTTCCTTCCTTCCTTCCTTCCTTCCTTCCTTATTTTCTCTTTTCTTTTCTTCTTTTTGAGATAGAGTCTCACTCTGTTGCCCAGGCTGGAGTGCAATGGCGTGATCTCGGCTCCCTGCAACCTCTGCCTCCTGGGTTCAAATGATTCTCCCACCTCAGCCTCCTGAGTAGCTGGGATTATAGGCGTGTGCCACTGCGACCGGCTAATTTTTCTATTTTTGTAAAGACGGGGTTTTGCCATGTTGGCCAGGCTAGGTCTTGAACTCCTGACCTCAGGTGATCCATCCACCTCAGCCTCCCAAATTGCTGGGATTACAGGCGTAAGCCACTGTGCCTGGCCTGTAACTTTCTTTAATACTGTCAATGACATGTGTGTTGATGGATGTGTGCAGAGAACAAAGCACGTGTCAGGCACTGTGCCAAGCACTTTACGGCATCACCTCCATTCGATCCTTTCACAAGCCCTGGGAGCAAGCATTTCCATGACCTTTTTACATACGGGAAATGGAAGCTTGGAAAAGTTCACCGTAATGTTACCAGGGGCACACAGGTAGTAGGTGGCAGAGCTGGACTTAAAAAAAAATTTTAATGGGTACATAATCATTGTACATATTTATGGGGTACATGTGATATTTTGATTCATGCATACCATTTGTAATGATCAAATCAGGGTATTTGGGCTATGCATCACCTTAAACATTTATATTTCTTTGTATTGGGAACATTCCAAATCCACTCCTCTAGCTATTTTGAAATATACAGTAAGTTATTGTTAACTATAGTGACACTGCTGTAGTGTTGAACACTAGACCTTATCCTTCTATCCAGCAGTGTTTTTGCACCATTACCCAACCCCTCTTTATCCACCATCCCCACTCCTCTTCCGAGCTTCTGGTAACTATCATTCTACTCTCTACTTCCAAGGGATCCTTTTTTTTTTAAATCTCTCACATACGAGTAAGATTTGAATCTCAGCGAGGGCTGCTCTTAACCTCTAAGACATATGGACTGCCTATTTGGCATAAGGCGGCGAGCATAAATGCCAGTTCCCTGGACCAAGACCTGAGAGTAGGCCAGTCGGGGATCCTGTGGGGCTGTTTGCAGGCGGCCGGTTTTCAGGGGGTGGTGGGATGGCAGCTCTCTGGACTGCAGGGTCTTCAGAGAAGGCTGGGTCCTGCTGGGGCACAATAAACCGGAAGGCTGTTCAGCTGAACAGTAAACAACGCCTTTTGCAGCTATGGAAAGAAACCAGGCCCAGCATTGGGAGTGAAAATGGTTCCCGGGCACAATTCCGCCTCCCACCTCCTCAGCTCAGACTGGAAAGCTGTCAGCTTCGCTTGTCTCGTCTGACTGAATGACACAATGTGTAGGAGGCACGAAACCAGGGGATCCCTTAATAGATCGGGTGCCTCTCAGCCCTGAAACTCGATATCCACTTTTTGGGCGGACAGCATCAGTGTCTAAGAATTCATCCACCTCTGCAGGGGCGGGACTGGGGCGAGGCAAGTGAGGCACCCACAAAATTCAAGGGGGCACTGAAAAACTCGGTAATCAAGTTAAGCAGTATTTTAATGATATTTGAAAACCCCAATTAATACAAAATACTGGGGATGAAATAATAGCAACATTTTAAATTAAGGCAGGATCAGTAGGACAGAAAGGCTTTTAGGAATTCTGAGGCACAGCTATGTGGTCTAATGAACAGGTGAGCTGGCCTCCCAAAGCTCTGAGCCTCCAGGAAACTATGACATTCTGCTGTGTTTGTCCTTGACCCCATGGAACCAAACTGCATTTCATTTATTTATTTATTTACAAATAATAATTTATTTATTTATAAATTATTTATTTATTTTTATTATTTATTTATAATAAATAATTATATTATTTTTATTATAATTTTTTAATTTTTAATTTTTATTATAAAGATATATAGAATGTATCTTTAATTTTTATTATAAATTTTATAATAAAAATAAATTATATTTGTTATAATTATATTATATATTATATATAGTATAAATATAATTATATATTATATAGTATAATATAATAAATAAATAAAATTTAATTTATTTATTTATAATTATATATTTATATTTATATTATTTAATTTATTATAATTATATTTATAAATAAATTATAAATTTATAATTTATAATTAAATTATATTTATATAATTATAAACATAATTATATATTATATAGTATAATTATAATAAATAATTATAATAAATAAATTAATTTATTATTTATTTGTTATTTATAATTTTTTTATAATATTATAAAAATATCATATTATAATATTAAGTTTTTTTTTGTTGTTGTTGTTGTTGAAACGAAGTCTCGCTTTGTTACCCAGGCCAGAGTACAGTGGCGCGATCTCAACTCACTGCAACTTCTGGCTTCCGGGCTCAGGCGATTCTCCTGCCTCAAGCCCCTGAGTAGCTGGAATCACAGGTGCGTGCCACCACGCCCGGCTAATTTTTGTATTTTTAGTAGAGGTGGGGTTTTGCCATGTTGGCTAGGCTGGTCTCGAACTCCCACCTCAAGTGATCCGCCCACCTCAGCCTCCCCAACTGTTGGGATTACAGGTGTGAGCCACTGTGCCTGGCTCCATTATATTTTCTTAACGTTATTGGTTTATTTAAGTTTTCTATATATCTTTCAGTTCGTTTTTAGCATTTATGTCATTATAGAAAATTGTTCATGTCTCATTGACTTGAAGTTCATATTTTTCTTGTATGGTTTCAAGTATTTATTGTATTCCTTTTCCTTGTTTGAGATTTGTCTATATTGTTAATCTTTTAAAGAGTCAGTTTTTGGTTAATCCTCTCTAATACTTTCTCCCTTTCATTAATTTCTGCTCTCATTTTTATTATTTCCTTTATTCTACCCTGATTTTCTTTTCCTAGCTTCTTCAGTTGAACAAGGAACTCATTTATTTTTAATCTTTCTTCGTTTTTAATAAATACATTGAAGGCTAAATTTTTCCTCTAGGCAGAGCTTTAATCATGTCCCACAGATTTCACATCAAGTGTAGTGATTGTCATTTAGCTCTCAATATTTCATACGTTTTCATTGTGAATTTCTTTTTTAACCCATGTTATTTGGGAGCATATTTTCTCTTCTCCAAATGCATTTCAAACTACTTTCATTGTTGAATTGTAATACAAGGGAATTGGTTGGAGAACAAGAGTATGTTCACAGACTAGTGTGACACGGATTCTTTCAAATTTGTTGGGACTGTCTTCGTGACCCAGGGCATTGTCAATGTTTAGAACGTGCTTTGCGTGCCTGAAAAGAATTAATATTCCATGCTTATTGGGAGCAAGATTCCAGATTTATCTATTATATCAAGACTTTTAATT
Organism: Papio anubis; assembly: GCF_008728515.1. Taxonomy (NCBI): domain Eukaryota; kingdom Metazoa; phylum Chordata; class Mammalia; order Primates; family Cercopithecidae; genus Papio; species Papio anubis. The sequence goes on from NC_044992.1 coordinate 5,166,506, forward strand.
ATGTGGTTCCAAATAATCAATACCCTTACTGCTTGATTTATTTGTCTCTGGGGAGGTACGCTAAACTCTTCCTCTGTGTTTGGGTATTTGTCAATATTTCCTTGGAACTCTACCAGTTTTTGCTTTATATATTTAAGACAGGGTATTTAGACTTACAGGCGTTTATGATTGCTCTGTCTCTTTGGTGGACTGTGTTCCTTTTTATCATTATGTTTAATAATAATGTCTCATTATTTCTCTTATAGCTTTTTGCTCTAATTTTGGCTCACATTAGCATTGCTTAAATATTTGCTAAGGATGGGTTCTTTTTTGTCGCTTTATTTCAAAGTTTCTCTGTCACATGTAAGTAACATAGTTTTTAAAAACATTTCAGTTTGATCATCTATTCTTTACCAGGTTATTTTGATCTGTTCAGATTTTTTGGTTCTCATTAGTGTATTATGCCTACCATTTTATTTTGTGTTTTTCTTTAGCTGCTGTTAGTTTCTCTCTTTAGCTGCTTGTGTTTCTTTTTTCAGCTGCTGTTAGATTGATAAAGTTTCATTTTTTCCATTTCTCCTGCTGACTCGGAGACGATGCATTATATTAGTCGTCTTTTAGCAATGAGATGTATATTTTTAGCATTTCTATTTTACTATTAAGCTTTCTTATAAAGTCAAAGGTTATTCGTTATTTATATTCTCCTGCAGGTAAGACTTCAGCATACTTTACCCACAGAACCCTTGAATCTTTCATGTACAATAAAACTTTGAATCTTTCTCATTATTGCTGTCTAGACTTTTGTTCTAGACATTATTATTGTTTGGTAATTATATAGTAACAGAAGAGCACTACTTAGCAATTTATTAAATTTATTAACATTTTACCAATTTCTGAGTTTACCTTTGTTTCTTGCATGACACTTTTCCTCTGGATTCACTTTTCTTTTTGCTAAAGTACATTATTTGCCAATTCTTTCAGTTAGTTTCCTTGGATGGCAAACAGTTTTATGTCTGAAAATGTCTTATTTTCACTTTCAGTCTTGAACGATAATTTAATTGGGGATATTATTCTAGGCTTCCAGTTACTTTAATTAATTAATTATTATTATTTTAGAGACAGGGTCTGGTTCTGTCACCCAGGCTGGAGTGGAGTGTCACAAACATGGTTCACTGCATCCTCGACCTCCTGGGTTCTAGCAATTCTCCTGCCTCAGCCTCCAAGTAGCTGGGACTGCAGTCACGTGCCACCATGCCCAGCCGGTTTTGTGTTTATGGTAGAGATCGGGTTTCACTGTGTTGCCCAGGCTGGTCTTGAACTACTGAGCTCAGGAAATCCACCTGCCTCGGCCTCCTAAAGTGCTGAGATTGCGGGCATGAGCCACTGAGCCTCGCCAGCTTGCAGTTATTCTACTATTGTAGTCTTGAGAAACTTATAGTCATTAGACCATTTTGTTTTGCAGCTAATCTGACTGCTTTTTCTTTATCTGATAGTTTTTTAAAATAACTTTTTCTTTACCCCGATATTCTACAGATTCACTATGGTATATAAATAGGTGTAGTTTTAAGACATTCATTCTATTTAGTATACATCTTGGAGGATGCACATTTTTCTTCAATACTGGAAAATCCTCAGCCCTTACCTCTTTGGAAATTCCTTTTTCATACCCCCCTCTATTATCTTCCGGAGCTATTATTTCAACATATATTTGAGCCAAAGAGTTTTTTAAAATAGCTCTTTCCTATTTTTCTTTATTTCTTTAAGCTGTGTTCTTAGTGCTTAAATTAGCACCATCGTCCAATGTACCCATTCTCTCTTTGACTTTGTTCTCTAACATTGATTCCTTCTATTGAAAAGCATTGTAAATGAAATGTCTATTTTGTATTTAGCATTCACATCTGGTTTTTTGAATGTCCACCTGACTTTGTTATATTTTTGCTTGCTTTTGTTTCACAATTTCTCATTGTTATTAGTCATGTTATTTCTTCCTTTATCCATTTTGGACCCTAAGTAATAAAAAATATTTTCTGGTTGCTTTATTATTTTACTTGCCCGGGGTGTGTCAGCCTTCTGAGTATGGTTTTGTTGGCTGTTTTTCTTAGCATGAGATTTCCTCATATGCTTCAGAACTTAGCTTTGTAGGATAATTATGTATGATTACTATGGGAATCCACTCAACTCCCTCAACCCCCACTTCAACTTTTGTGGTCGTCTCCAACCCAGTCATAAGGCTTCCATCCAAGGACTGGTCTCATGTTGGTGGTTGGGGTTCTGGTTCTTTAAGGAGACAGAGGAAGATGCAGATCCAAGAGCTTGGCTGGTTTGCCTGTAGGTCCCAGCTGGAAGGCTTCCCACTCCTACCTTCACCATCACTGAGCTACATATAAACCACAGCCTTGGGCCAGATACATTGCAGTTGGTTTCAAACTCCTTCCCTGACCAGGGAAATCCTATTCCAGGCCCAGTAAGTCTGGATCAAAATTCTTACATTGTTAGTTCCTTGTACCCCACAAGATAGAGCTCCAGCCACCCCACAAGATAGAGCTCCAGTCACCTCTTCCTGCATCTTGGTCGCAGTCCAGCAGACCTGCAATTCAGTCAGCCTTTTTTCTTTGTTCTTTTCTACCATTTCTAGTCCAGAAAGGTACTCATCTTACTTTTGAAGGTGGCTATGTCTTCCTAGCTCTCGTTGTTTATATTTTATCTATGAGTGCTATGTGTTGGGATCAGAGGGAGAGCTCGAAGTATGAACCCACAGTGCCATCTTGGCTGGGAGGCTCCATTAGTGTTTAAACCATTTTTAGTTAAAAATAATATTGTTGTGGCCATGTGCAGTGGCTCACGCCTGTAATCCCAGCACTTTGGGTGGCCAAGGCAGGTGGATCACCTGAGGTCAGGAGTTTGAGACCAGCCTGGCCAACATGGCAAAACCTTGTCTCTACTAAAAATACAAAAATTAGCTGGGACTGATGGCATGTGCTTGTTGTCCCAGCTACTCGGGAGGCTGAGGCAGGAGAATCACTTGAACCCAGAAGGCAGAGTTTGCAGCTAGCTGAGATTGTGCTGTGCCACGACACTCCAGCCTGGGTGACAGAACGAGACTCTGTCTCAAAAAACAAAACAAACAAACAAACAAAAAACCTGTTATGACTGGATTAAGAAAATGTGGCACATATACACCATGGAATACTATGCAGCCATAAAAAAGGATGAGTTTGTGTCCTTTGTAGGGACATGAATGCAGCTGGAAACCATCATTCTTAGCAAACTATCACAAGAACAGAAAACCAAACACCGCATGTTCTCACTCATAGGTGGGAACTGAACAATGAGATCACTTGGACTCGGGAAGGGGAACATCACACACCGGGGCCTATCATGGGGAGGGGGGAGGGGGGAGGGATTGCATTGGGAGTTATACCTGATGTAAATGACGAGTTGATGGGTGCAGCACACCAACATGGCACAAGTATACATATGTAACAAACCTGCACGTTATGCACATGTACCCTAGAACTTAAAGTATAATAATAATAAAAATAAATAAATAAAAAAATAAAAGTAGTTAAAAGGTTAAAAACCTTAAAAAAAACAAAAACAAAAACAAAAAAACCTGTTACTTACAACCTAAAACATCCTAACTGACAGAGGTACTTATCTCATAAGATTGTTTTGAGGACGAAGTGGGATTTTCCAATGCGAACGCTCTGAGTGGTGTCCTACATTGAGAGAGGCTCAATAAAAGGTGGCTATTACTTTAATTGTTTTCATTGTCTACTGTTTCCCCACGTGTTTCTGAAACTGTCCCTATAAACGTTGTAAAGTTAATCAGGGAAGAAGAGAGGGAAAGAAATGGAAATAAACACAGCTTGCAGCACATTTGGCATTAACCACGAGATCAGCCACTCTCTGACCCACTTCCTCATAGTTGTTTGGTGCCTGTTGTGTTAGAATCACATTGACCCTAGATTACAGTTTCCCTTAACTTCTCTGTAGGTAACAACTTGAACATTACAGACTATTACGTTTTCCCATTGAGATAGTCTTCAGATCCTGCACACCGGTAAAACTATCGATGTCAGCTGGTCTGAAGGACTCCACAAGGAGCTGACTCCCCAGAGAATGCAGTTTCCACATCCTGAAGATTTCATCCCCCGTTTACCCTAACCAATCAATGACCCCAATTTCCTAGCCCCTTGCCCTCCATGATCCCCTTAAAAGCCCCAGCCCAGAACTCTTTGAGGAGATGGATTGAGGGTCTCTTCCCATCTCCTTGCTTGGCTGCCTTGTGATCATTAAACTCTTTTCTCTGCTGCAAACCCTGCTGCCTCAGCATACTGGTCTGTTCCTGCATAGCCAAAAGCTGTAACACTTCTGCTTTCTCTGGGTTCAGCCCAGAAGAACCATAATGTGGAAATTTCATTTGGGCTGCCTCTACCTTTGGGCATATGCCCCCTCATCCATCAAACACACTGGTTTCACTTACTGTCTTTTCTTTCTTCTTAACATGCTTTTTCATGTTTGCTTCTTCAGAATGATTCCAACCCCGCAACTTCTAAATGACGGTTTGGAAAGCCCACTTAACAAAAATACCTAAGCTATTGATTTAGCCCCACCCATGCTATTAGCCGCAGGACCTTGGGGAAAAAAAAGCTCTCAGCCCCATTTTTTCCATCAGCCAAATGGAGGTGGTGATGGCTTTGGCCACTTTATAGGGTTGTTGTGAGAATTCAGTGATGTGAGGCTCTTTACAAACTGTGAAATTCTGTGTAATTTGAGGGAAATTAATTGTTAACATTTATTAAACATTGTATTGTATTATTTAACCCTCATAACAATGGTTTTCTATACAGAATCTTTTTTTAATTTTTGCTTTAGAGGCTCAAGTCTTTGGAAAGTATAGTAACCTGATGAAGCAATTTATTTACTGAATAATGCAAATGAGATTTGGCTCTAAACCTCTAAACTCATCTCCTTCTTTTCCTTACCATCTACCTTGCTCTCTACTTCGTATCATTCTAAGATAAATTCCCTTTTAGAGTGTCTGGCCTTGAAATTACCCTTCTATTTTTGCTATATTGCCTGTGGTCTCCCTGTTTAACACCTTGTAAGGCTACATCTCTTCTGCTATGAATTTTGGATTTCAAGAAGACACAGACCTTTCCTCTTACCTTTTTGCCACTTCCATTTCATCAGCCATCATTTCCTTTTGGGTCACATATAGGCAAGGAGAAGGTGCTGCTCTGACTGTTTTCTCTATCTATTTCTTGGGAAGAGAAATAGAAGTGTGTCTCAGTTCAGTTTCCCTACAAAGCAAGATCCTGAAGGCAAAAACTTACATCCAATGCTTTGTTGAATGGTGTTAATTCCAGGGAATGAAGAATGAGGCAACAAAAAAGCAAGGGAAGATGAAAGGAGAGAAAGCACATACAAGAGGATGTGTTGAGCTTGAGAAACACTTCCAGAAAGGCTGTATGAGACTCTTGCTCTTCAGAACAGTACATGGGGAGGGAGGAAGGGCAAGGTAGGTGTTTACGAACTTTTCCCATAATCTCTTTCTCACTGAGGAATCAACCATGGATCTCTGTCTCACCACGGATCAACATCATGGGTGTTAATCTCCAAATACCATGAGGGGGCAACTCTAGACAGCCTCTGGGAAGCTGGAGCCGCCAAGGTCCAGACTGGCTCTTGTGCTGCTGTGGCCAGCTCTCTTCGTTCACTGATGCTGTGAGTGGGCGCTTGGTTGGTAGTGGCAGCAGCAACCATTGAGACTTTCCACAGGAACAGGATGAGATGTCACTGGGGCTGCCCTGGCTGGGACATGAGGCACATAGCAGAGATCCAGGTTGGGTAGATAGGGCTGAGTGGATCTTCTACTACCTCACCTTCCTCGCCACACTCATCCTCATGAACCACAGGTGAATGCATGGATGTCATTAGTTGCCAAAGGTTATTACTACCCTTTTATCCCAGCCACTGGTGCCTACTACTCAAATCATGTGGTCAAGCCAGCTCCATAGTCCCCTCCTGAGCTCCAGCTTTCTAGGGTCACACTTGACAGCAATTGTCTGCATTTCCCAGAAAACAGAACCAGAGACAAAAGCTTCCTTGTTGATGGTTTATTTAGGGGAAGATATGTGCATGTCCCAGGAATCATGTCTGAGAAAAAGGGAAAGTGAAGCAGAAAAGGGGTCAAAGCAAATACAAGGATGTGTGCTACTGGGCTGACCACAGCTTTGCAGTAAACATGGGGGGTTGCTCAGGACCCTGGGAGGTTTCTAGAGAAGCACAGGGAGACATGCAGGCAGCTTCCAAGAAAGCCAGAACTTTAATCAGGCCAGTGACTAGGGACACGGCCTCTGCATCATGTTAGCACAGTACACGGGAGCCCACTGGGTTTTAGAGACCGTGGTAGCCACCAAACTTTTTGACTATGGCGGGCAGAATAATGTCCCTCCAAAGGTGTCCACAACCTAATCCCCAGAACCTCTGAATCTGTTTGCTTACATGGCAAAGGGGAATTAAAGTTGCTAGTGGAATTAAGGTGGCTAATCACATGACTTAAGAAGAAGAAATTATTCTGGATTGTTCTTGGTGAAACCAATGTAATCCTAAGGGCCCTTAAAAACAGAAAGGAGAGGTAGAAAAGAAAGTTGGAGTGATGAGTTGTGGGAAAGACTCTACTAGCCACTGCTGGCTTTGTAGGTAGTGGAAGGGGCCGTGAGCCAAGGAATGCAGGTATCCTCTAGCAGCTAGAAGAGGCAAAGACATAGATACTCCCCTGCAGCCTCTAGAAGAAGCACAGTCCTGTCCATACCTTGATTTTAGCCCAATGAGACTCATGTCAAACTTCTGACCTACAGAATCGTAAGCTAGTAAGTTTGTGTAGTTTTAAGCCACTTAATCTGTGATAACTTGTTGCAGCAGCTATAGAAAATGAACAGAGTGACGCTAGGAACAGATGATTGTCCCTGGAGTCTGCAGAGTTCCTGGAGGGGGTGGCATGTGGTCAGAATTTGATTGGAGGCCTCTAAAGAACCTATCAGATTTGGCATCCTGGAGGGTGAGTTCCCCCCGAGGTGAAGGTCCCCGTCACCGTGACAGCTCCCCTCCACGTCAGTGTCCAGAGCTCTGCCAGAAAGCTTCCACCTCACCGGGCAACAGTGTCCTGTTCTCTGTCCTTTGTCCCTCTCCAAATTCTCCCATGCTCAAGTGCGTTGCTCTTCCATTGTGTTAAAAGCATTAGGAATACCCTCTCTGTGTTAGAAAGGCAGCTTTCTAAACTGCCTTTCTTGAACTATTTATTGAGTGCTTACTTTGGGAAAGAATGATGCCTGGGGATACAGGGATGAACAAGACAGGTTCTGAGTCCATTTTGCTAATGGGGCGACAGGACATTAAATCTTATGAGCACATGACTGGGCACGGTGGCTCACGCCTGTAATCCCAGCACTTTGGGAGGCCAAGGCAGGTGGATTACCTGAGGTCAAGAGTTTGAGACCAGCCTGGCCAACATGGTGAAACCTCCTGTCTACTAAAAATACAAAAATTAGCCAGGTGTGGTGGCGCATGCCAGTAATCCCAGCTTCTCGGGAGGCTGAGGCAGGAGAATCGCTTGAACTCGGAAGGCGGAGGTTGCAGTGAGCCAAGATTACACCATTGCACTCCAGCCTGGGCAACAGAGCGAGACTCCATCTCAAAAGAAAAAGAAAATCTTATGAGCTCACCAATAAGTATAAATTCACAAAGTATAAATTCACAAATGATTATTATGAAAAAGCTCTAGAAACTATTCAGATTCACAGGAAGACATGCATGAGATCAGGGACTCAGGGCAGGCCTCTCCGAGAGGTGACAGTTAAGCTCATGCTTACATGATGAGAAGCTTGAGCCACACAGAAGTTGGTGGTCAGAACAGGCAGGTGCATGTCCTTGAACCCTGATGTGTTTCCTACCAACCAGGCAAGGCTTTCGTTACATTACTTCAGGTAGGAGCTTTCTCCTGCCAGATTCAGCAATAGCTACGAGATGCCCACGCTGTCTTGTGTTAGAATTTCAGGTGAAATGTATCTGAGCACATGGGATTCCTTCTAAAAGTGGTTGAATGAAGAGCGTTGGCTCTGGGAGGATGGACACAGGGAACCTCCAAATCCTCAGCACCTCTCACAAGTCTCTGTTGAAATCTGAGTCTTGTTTGGTTGAAAGAGAAAACCGTGCCTGGAGTAGCTGTGGAATAAGGGAGAACCGTCTTGGCCCTGGAGGCAGAGAGGCCTGGGGCTGGATCGCAGCTCCTCCACGGACTGACCTTACGGTCAGCTTGGGCAAATGGCCTTCCTCTTTGAATGAGCTTCCCAAGCCGTGAAACGGAGGTCACAATGCCTACCTCAGGGAGATGTGCAGGTTCAGAGAGGCGATAGGTCCTCCACTTCTGTTATATCCAAGACATTCAATAATTATAATAATATACTATGATGTAACACTATTCGAATAATTATTAACCCCATGCCAGTTCAATTTTTATGATGTGGCAAGGTGCATTGCCCCCTCCATTATAATGAGTAGGAGTGTGTGTGTGTGTGTGAGAGAGAGAGAGAGAGAGAGAGATTTGCAACAAACACGCCAGTCAGAGTTGGTGCCGTGCCCTCAGAGAGGGTGTCATTCACAGTGGGAATGCAGAGTCAAATGTTTCTTAGCACAACAAGGCACTGGAATGGCTTCTCTTAAAGGACAAGGTCAGGGTTATCTTAACAGGAGGAATAACCTTTTCTCATGTGAGAAACCTTATGACTTGCACTGATGTGGTGTCTTTGGGCCTTATGTAAACTGTGAATGAGGATTCCAGGCCGCACTTTCTGCTCGCTCCTGGGAACAGAGTCTGCACTCCCCTCTTTGGTTGCTTATTTTATTTTAAAATAAATGTTTCGGTTGAGAATAGTTTTAGATTTATAGGAAAGTTGCAAGAATATTACAGAGAGTTCCCGTATACCCCACACCCAATTTCTCCTATACACACCTTCTGCTTTGTGACTCAACAAGGATGGAACTGGGGAGAGTCTGCGCTAGCACCCAGCCAGAGCATCTTAACAAAACAGAGGGACCCGATGGAGTCACCAGAGGAAGGGATAGAAGCTGGAAAGAAGCAAGGGTGGAGGAGAAGGCGTAGAGAAGACGCCAACCATGGGTGCAGGAGGCAGCGACAGGTGCCGAATTTCCCAAATTTTTAGCAAACTTTCCTCCCTCAGCCCTTAGCACAAGCAATTAAAAGCACATTTGAAACAGAACAGAGGGACTTTGCCACACCTGGAGTTTATTTCTTACTATTTCCAGAGCAGGTGGTGTAGGAAATACCTATTGCCAAGTAAGAGATGCCACAGACAGATCAGGGCAAAGTGCATAAGAAAAAGAACCGTTTTGAATGCTGAAATCTCAGAGGAGGTTAATACGCATGTTAGATTTGTAACTCACTTTTCACAGTCCTGATTTTGAGGTGTGGATCTGCCATAAAGACACGCTAATCTTTAGCAGGGCAAGCTCTGCTCTCTTGAGCTGTTTCTTCTTAGACTCTCAGGACAAATATGTTGATGTGATGTTTTTACTTAAGATTACACATATTTTCCATGTATGATTGTATGGACATGGCTCTCAGGTTCCTCTCCCAAACCATAGCCGACTTTGGAGAGAGGGTGGGGGGATTTCAAATGTGGCTGGGGCTGGACGATTGGGTGGGCGGGTTGGAGGCTTTGCAGAGGGAACCTGTTGCTCGAGTGACATGGGGCGGATGGCCCAGCGGTGGATGGAGGAGCGAGGTGATTGCTGGCTGCCATCTCTTGAATGATCCTGGCGTGAGCTCCTCCTGTTCCTCCTGGGATTGCTATGGAAACCCAGACTGAGTTGTTCTCTCTGTGTCAGGGCTTTCCTGGGTGTTTTTCCTCCTGGCCTCAAAGCTTACAAATCATTCTTTCCTCTGTGCCGATCAGCTGATTCTCCCAGGCCCTGTCTGGGGCAGGGTGACTGACAAGCCAATTTGGTCAGACAATTGCTTAGGCTGATTTTTCCATTGCACTGAGCTCCTTGTTTCGGCTCCTGGTAAACTGGGTTTGATCTGGGGCTGGGAGGTGGAGGTTGGGGATCAGGAAGGCAGGGAGGGGATGCCACGTGAGCCTTCTCTTTCTCAGGAGGGGCTGAGAGGGAACCGTGAGAGTCCACAGCCCCCAGGTCTGAAGCAGGGAGCGGGGGCTATGTCAAGATTGGGGGTGGGGCATCATTTCCACTTTAAAGATGAAGAAGCCCAGCCCTCACTCATTCTTTTTTTTTTTTTTTCCTTTGAGACGGAGTCTCACTCTGTTGCCCAGGCTGGAGTGCAATGGTGTGGTCTTGGCTCACTGCAACCTCCACCTTCCAGGTTCAAGAAATTCTCCTGCCTCATCCTCCTGAGTAGCTGCGACTACAGGCACATGCCACGCCACCTGGCTAATTTTTGTATTTTTAGTAGAGATGGGGTTTCACCATGTTGGCCAGGGTGGTCTGGAACTACATGTTGAACTCCTGACATCAGGTGATGAGGCCGCCTTGGCCTCCCAAAGTCCTGGGATTACAGGCGTGAGCCACCACGCCGGCCCCCACTTATTCTTAATGGCAGCAGAAATAAGAGTCAGTGTTGTCTCCACACTGATAAACACCTCCTCTGCTGATAAACTTCAGATGACAGATTCCATTGCTTGCAACGGACTGAAAGAGTCCCAAGGGTCACTAAGTGCAGCTCCTACGTTTTACAGACGGGGGAGCAGTGGCTCAGACGGGAGAATGTTCCTTACCCAAGGGCCCCTGGGATTTCCCTCCTTCTCTTGGTCCAAGTGTCTTCTGTGTCACTCAGGCCTGACCAGAAGGCCTGGGACTGAGCTGCAGTGTTCTAGCCCCTGAGATGGGGAGAGAGATGGGCTCTGCGGGTGTTCTTGGTCTCCTGTCCTGGGTGACCATCATGTTCATTCTGCCATGGGAGTGATACGCTGAATGCACAGCTTGGCTTAGCTCCCCACAGGCAGAGCCTTTTGAACCCCATTTCAGGTTCAGGTTCAGTCCCAGCTCAGACGCTAGGACCCTCCCACACCCAGGCAGGAGGGGTAGAGGCACTTCTCAGGTCTCTCTGAGGACTCCAAGGCAAGTTTTCCAGGTTGCTAGTCTGGCCCTGTCCTCTTAGCCTAAGATGACAAATACCACTATCGATAATGATGATTGGTGCAAGCATCGTGCTAGCGACTTTGTACGTAATGTAACATTTATTTCTCTAGCAACTGTGAGCAGGTGGTTTTTTTGTTTTGTTTTTGTTTTGTGATTTATTTATTATTATCATTATTATACTTTATGTTCTAGGGTACATGTGTACAATGTGCAGGTTTGTTAGATATGTATACATGTGCCATGTTGGTGTGCTGCACTCGACATTTACATTAGGTATTTCTCCTAATGCTATCCCTCCCCTTCCTCCAACCCCACAACAGGCCCCGGTGTGTGGTGTTCCCCTTCCTGTGTTCAAGTGTTCTCATTGTTCAATTCCCACCTGTGAGTGAGAACATGTGGTGTTTGGTTTTCTGGATGAGTTCATGTCCTTTGTAGGGACATGGATGCAGCTGGAAACCATCATTCTCAGCAAACTATCGTAGGTGGTTTTATGTCCATTTTGTGGATGGGTACACTGAGGAACAGAGCAGCTAAGTGATGTGCCTGAAGTTCTAGAACTAGTGAGTGTTTATGGAGGCAGGAGCTGAGCTCAGTTTTGTCTGAATCCCAAGTTTCTTCTCCAAGCCACATGCATATGCAGCCTGACTCAGTGAGCTCAGTTCATATGATTGGGCTGCAGCGCTGTTCCTCCCTGGCCAGTATAGTTCCCTGTGAGCCCCTAGTTCGTTGTGGGGTGGGGCGGGAAGGCACCTAAGGACCTGTCACCTGTTGATGTCACTTTCTGACAGTCTCAACTTCCAAGTGTCCCCTGGCTCTTGGTTCCCTGGAGTTAGGACCCAGGCTGTCTGTGCCCATTCTTCTCACAAGTGGTGCTGCCTGCTGAAATCCTTGCTCCTCGCTGGGCCGAATGAATTCTCAGTCTCTTCTCAGCTCTGCTGCTCTGGTTCTAAGGAGCAGGCCCCCCACCTAACCGAGACAGATGACCCAGAAGGCTTGCAGGAGTGGAGCCTTTGCATGTGAGCGCACAGAAGAATGATACCTTCCCAGAAAGAAAAACATCTCTTGTTTTCTTCCAGTAAATCAAGCCTGGGAGGTGCATTTGTTTAATGGGTTCTGTCCACAGTTAATCTAATTTGGTAAATGATTTGAGGGTGGGGAAAAATGCTGACCCAACACTTCAGAGAATGGACTCAGAGCAAGGGGTGTAGGCAGCGACACGCAGCGGGGCTGTGAGCAGGAGAAGGGGCCGGAGAACCTACCTGTGGGTCAGGGTTTCCTGCCCCCTCCCCGTGTGACAGAAAGTCTCACACACATGCACCCACGCGCAAACACTCCCACTTGCGTGTATGTGGGTGCTGTCTTTCCCTTCTGGCTCTTAGATATCAGCATTGCCAAAGTCAGAGATAAAGTTCGTTCTGTTACAAAGTCAGCCAATGACGGGGAAGGCTCAATATTTCATTTGTTTGTGGTGGGGTGGGGTTGGGGGGGTGCAGAACCAGATAGGGTGATCCTGTTAGTTTTGGTGTATTTTTTCCTAGTTGTGAAATGTGGTCTTCACTTATTTTATTTATGTATTTATTTTTTCCTCACTCGTGGACGCACATGTGTTTGCTTCTTCATTACGACGACAGGAACAAGGGTCAGCGTTGTCTCCACACTGACAAACGCCTCCTCTGCTGAAGTGTCTGTCCACATGTCTTTCTGCCTGTCTGTCTACCTGTTACAACCACAGCTCACCAGGATCCAGAGAGCAGACCCACCCACCATAACAGAGGAATCATAGATATTTTGGGAAGGGCAAGCTTTAAGGATGGGGAGTATGGCAGACAGAATAATGACCCCCAAAGATGTGCACATCCTCACCCTCGGAACCCATGAGGATGGCAAAAGAGACTTTCTGGATATGAATAAGTTAAGGACCTCAGGATGAGAGGGTCCTGGCTTATCCAGGGGGACCTAACGTAATCGTAAGGGTCCCTGTCAGAGGGAGGCAAAGGTTCAGCCTCAGAGAGGAGATGTGATGATGGAGGCAGAGGCTCCAGTGATGAGCTTTGAAGGTAGAGGCGGGGGCCGTGAGCCAAGAAATTCAGGCAGTATCTATAAGGCAGAAGAAGCAAGGAGACGAATTCTCCCCAAGAACCATCAGAAGGAGTGCAGCTGCTGACACTTTGATTTTAGCCTGTAAGATCTGCTTTGGATTTCTGACCTCCAGAACTATCGTCTGTTTGTGTTGTTTTAAACCACTAAGTTATAGCAGCGATAAGGAACTAACATGAGGAGTCAGCAAAGCTCAGGCATGGGGCAGGTGGGTGCCTGGGCTCTCCGGGCACACTGAGACTCACGCAGTGGGCAGAATGTGGAGACAGATCTGGGAGCTGGAAAGGGCCTCAGAAGTTGCCTGGGATCAGAACAAGGCTAGAGGTCTCTGGAGAATGGAATCCTACAACGTTTCAGAGGTGCTAAGATCCTGGGCACAAAGATAGGGGCTCAGGTATTAGGGACTAAGACCTGAGGATGGGTATAGGGTGTGGCTGTGGAGAAGAACAAAGGAAAGGCCTACTTCTGATAAGCTCAGCTTGGTGCTGAGCTGTGTGCTCTGAGATTTGCTCTCTCTTACCTGCAAAACAGAGGTCTTGGCTAGCTGAGAGGTCACAGACCGGAGGCTGGAGGCTTGATACAGCTCACAGACACGTTTGGCCTGTACCGGGTTTCTAAAAACATTTGGATGGGTAAGGCATGGCGGCTCCCGCCTGTACTCCCAGCACTTTGGGAGGTTGAGGTGGGAAGATGACTTGAGGTCAGGGGTTCGAGACCAGCTTGGTCAACATAGTAAGCCCCTGTCTCTATCAAAAACAAAAACAAGGCCGGGCATGGTGACTCACGCCTGTAATCCCAGCACTTTGGGAGGCTGAGGTGGATGGATCACTTGAGGTCAGGAGTTTGAGACCTGCCTGACCAACATAGTGAAACCCCGTCTCTACTAAAAATACAAAAATTAGCCAGGAGTGGCAGTGCACACCTGTAGTCCCAGCTACTTGGGAGACTGAGGCACGGGAATCACTTGAACCTGGGAGGCGGAGGCTGCAGTGAGCCGAGATCACGTCACTGCACTCCAGCCTGGGCAACAGAGTGAGCCTCTGTCTCAAAAACAAAACAAAACAAAAACAACCGCAAAAGACATTTGGACCAATATTTTAAAATCATTGGATTTCACATATAAATCCGATGTTCTGACTTTTATCTTAAAATATGAGGTGATCTGGCAACAACTGGACTGATACTCCTGCCTATTTCAGAGCCTCCCAGGCAATTCCAGTTGGAGGTGGAATGTTCCCAGGGGAGGTGGGCCCTGCAGACATGGGAGGGGGGCCACTGTCACCCAAAAGGAGGAGCATCGGCTTTTTAGACCTGGGTTTGGGGAGCCCCCAAGGGAAGTGTCTGAACCACGCAGGTTCCTTATAGTCTTGAGCTCAGATTCCACTTGACAAGTGCTGAGTGCAGCGGGACTCTTAGCCACATTGATCCAGACACTAAACTCCTATTAATGTAGTCAGAGAAAGCAATTGCTTTCTTGGCAGCCACATGCGGCTGGCGGCTCACACAGACCTTGCAGTCAGATGGAGACACCAGGACTGCCCCGTGGGAGCAGCTGCGAGCTAAGACTTCCATGCCTGGGTGTCCAGCTTCAGCTCAGGCTTCCCCTCTGGCCCTCTCAGTGAGGGCTGTCATTTCAGCTGCCAGCCTCTCCTGTGAGTGGCATCCTCAGCTATCTCCCGCACTGGCCCCTTGGTGTTTTCCTAACCCCTACACAAAAGGGCAGTGGGATCTTGGCTAGGAGGCTCAGAGCAATGCTCCCCTGCTCCCCAGTTTGGTCTTCCCTGCTAGGATCCCCTTCCCTGGTGTTCTGACCCTTTTTGGCTCCCTCTCTCAGCACAGGCAGGCCCACTGATGCTCTGTTTTGGATGTGTCTTCCTGGTTCTCCCTCCTCAGGTTCACTCCAATGGACATGATTTTGCTTCTGACCTCTGGACCTATGTGCCTTGGCTGGGCCCAACCGCTTCTCCCTTTTTGTTGCTATGTCAGGACTGTGATGGCCAGGACCCCTCCCCAGCCCCAGCAGCACCCTCCTTGGTCACCAAAGTCTGTCTCTTTCACTTCCTGATATCTCCTGACCTTGTGATCCGCTGGCCTTGGGCCTCCCAAAGTGCTGGGATTACAGGCGTGAGCCACGGCGCCTGGCCTCTGGGCTTTCATTTTATGTGACCTAATGCAAGGGCTGTGGTAAGGACTCATCTTTCATTACTTCAGGGCTTATAAAGGGCAGGGACCAGGCTTCTCTCTGTGGACTTCCCCATTGCTCAGCACAGGGCCTGGCCCATCCATAGCCCTGAACATATGATCATTGAATTGAAAAGCTCTTTGCAGACCACTTCCTAAAATTCTTCATCAGTCAAGTGCTTGAGCTGGGCAGGGAAACCCACTCCATCCTCACTAACTGGACAATTGCCTCATGTCACTGATGGGCGTTATTATGTCCTCTGCTAGAATGCATGTCTTTTTAAAAGAAAATTAGGATCTGTCAAGCACCATTACGCAATGAACCCAGCAAAGGGGCAGCCAAGCTTCCAGCCAAGCAGAGGCCGTGAGCGGTATGGGGAGCGGTTGTCTGGTGCTGCTCATTGCCCAGGCCGTAGTCCATGTGGAGGGTTCCCTGCTCTGGGGAGTCTCCTTCTCCTCCCAGATCCCTGGCCCAGAGAGGGGAGTGGGGAGGGTTTGATATAATTTTCTGGCCTGAGAAGCAAAATCCACTTCTGAAGGTACTCAGGATTCCATGCCTGCCCACGCACTGGAGATTTGTGCCAATGAGAAAGACCACAAAGAAGGCTGGAGCTGGGCACCCAAGTAGGGATGGCTCCTCCTAGTTCTGGTGTCTTGCACCTGGCAATGTTTTGGCACCATCCCTCTACTCCTAAGAGGGAGGTCCTTTTCCTAGATGAGGAAACTGAAGCTTGCAAAGAGTCCAGCCGAGAATTAGGTGAGTGTGACCCCAAAGCCTGTGTTCTTTGCAGATATGGTGCTGCCTGCCTTCCCCTGAGGTTCTGTGGACCATGGATGGGGGAAGGCTAGCAACAGAGTGGGTGTTTGGGATTCTATGCACGTCGGGAGGAGCCCAGCCTTCATCCATCTTCCATGGGAAAACATATTTTTTATTTCTCACTGCATTGGTTGGTTGCTGTCAGGAGCCACCTTTTGTTTGACCAGCTCAGATGTGACAGACAGGCCTATGGTGGGGGTTAAAGGATGGCAGTTTAGATGCTTCATTCTCAGTGGCCTCCTAAGCAGCTGAGAGGCCCTCACCCACCCATGTCGCTTCCAGGGCTGGCCCTGCCCTACACTTTGCTATTCCTTCTTTTTTCCTCCTAGTCTTCACCTTCCTCTTCCTTCTCCTCCTCCTCTTACTTCTCTTCTCTCTTTCTCCTCATACTCCTCCTCCTCCCTTCCTCCTCTTTCTTTTCTTCTTCCTCCTACTCCTCTTCCTCTTTCCTTTTCTCTTTCCTTGCCCTCTTCTTCCTTTTTCTTCCTTCTCCTTCATCCTCTTATTCCCTTTCTCTTCTTCCTCTCCTCCCCCTTTCCTTTTCTTCCTTTGTCCTCCTCCTTCTCCTCCCCTCGTCCTTCCTTCCTTCTCCCTCCTCTTCTCCTTCTCTTCTTCCTCTCCTCTCTTCTCTATCTTTCCTCTCCTTCCCCTCCCCTCTTTCTCTTTCCTCTCCTCCCTCCTCCTCCTCTTCCCTCCTCCTCCCTCAGACAGTGCTCACAACTTCTCACCTGCCAGCACATGGAACTGGGAGAAACCAGAGGCAGCCTCACATGTGGGGGAATAAATGCTGAGCTGTGACAATCCTGACTGCCTCAGAAAGAGAGATTTTATGTAGTTTTTGGCATTTACAAATCCTTTGTGAAAAGGTCACCCTGTTCTTGGAATCTTTTATTAATGCTGAAGACTGGCCCCGGAAATGTCATGTCTTTTTACCATGATATTTACTCAAAAAGGTATGACTAAGCATCTGAAATTCTACCAGCAGCTCGACCCAGGTCAGGCTGGGTGAACCTGTAGGGGACAAATGGATGCTGGGCTCGCTGGTGCTGTTGGGCTGCACCCTCCCCTGATCCCTGAGTGAAGGAAAGGAGGGGTGCGCCAGGGTCGGGTACCTGGGCACCCGTCTGCTCTGCATGGCTCTCTGCTGTCCCAGTTTCTCAGAGGCTCCAGAGGACAGACCAGCACTCCAAGCTGGAAGGGACTTTGTGTGTACAACATCCCAACTTATCATTTTACAGATGTGGAGACAGGCTTAGGGAGGGAAAGACACGGGCAGGGTCACCGAGCAAGTCAGAGACAAAGCAGAGACTAAAGACCAGGTGTCCTGACGTCCAAGTCAGCGGCCAGTCCTGACTCTTGTTCCTGCGCTGAGCCTGAGAAGAGGATGGGGACTGCGCATGGTGGCACGTGCTAGTAATCCCAGCCCTTTGGGAGGCTGAGGAAGGCAGATCACCTGAGGTCAGGAGTTCCTTGCATTGACATCAAAGCTCAAACTCACATCCCGCCTCACCTTCCTCTGCGATGTGACCCTGGGGGAACTTAACCTAGTGAACCCTGATTTTCTCATCTGTAAAACAGGAACAATGAAAATGTCTGTCCTACTGCTCACTGGGATTGTTTTGGGAGGATGAGGCGGTGGATGGGAAACTGACATGTGAGCTATAAACTGTGTACCTATGTGAATTCTAACACTGTTTTAAGTTTGCAAGGGAACCAGGGGAGAAAGGAGAAATGGAACAGTCGTAAAGAGAGCCACGACTTTCCATCGGGACCCAGGCATTCGTTTCCTCTCTTTTTCCCCTTATGTTCAGAAAACTCAGATTAAAAACTACATGAGACAAAAGTCCACACTTCAGCTGTCATACCAGCTTTAGCCAGGACACCCACTAACATGAAAGATGGGGGTTAGTTGATTATTTGGGTTTGGGAAATGGTCAATCGTATTTTGGAAATGTTGATGTTTGCTGGCTTGGGATCATCACGATGTTGCCCACACTCCTTCTTCTGAGGCTGAAGGTTAATCAAGAGGTTCTAGTGAATGTTGATATCCCACAGAGTTGGTCTTTGTCAATATCGCCCCAATGCAAAGACAATTAATAAGCATAATCCAACTATGTCTTATTGCACACCTGCTGCAGAATGGAAGCTTTATGGGCATGATTTCAACTTGGAAGGTAGGTACTACTGTTTCCACTATAGCGATGAGAAAGCTGAGGCCCATAGATGTTAAATTACTTGACTAGGGTCACAGTTTTTTAAGCGGCAAGGTTCTTGCCCTTTGACTGTACCCTTTTACTTCTAATAAGGGACATGAAAACACTTTGTGAACTGTGCAGTGTTGAACAACTGTAAGGGATTGTTATTAGTGCTCAGAGCAATTTTCTTGAGTTTTAAATTTCCCTGGTTGAAGAAATATCTGGCTACTTATGCATATGGACACCAGCAGCATCGCCTACGTGGCCTCTGCAGTATCCTGTAGTCTTGATAACAGATCCTCAGCCCTAAGAGACCATAGCTCCTCAGGGTTACAGGAAAGGGCATTTTATAAGCCTTCTCAATTTTTATTTTGCATTAGGGTATTGCCTGGGAATAGCTTGTCTCCTCCTCCCCGCCCCCAACTCAAAGCCACTTTGTTGCACTGGCATAATTTCTTACAATAACATTAACATATCATTGGAGCTCATTACCTTTGGTGTAATAGTTCCCTATTGAACTGTGTCAGACTAATTATGTCAGTTCCTTTTCATTCCAGTTTAGTGCTTCTCCAGAGAGTCGCAGTGCAGCACCGGTAATAATGATTAAACTGCTGTCTAATGCTCCACTGGATGGCCAAACCAAACAGGGGAAAATTCCTTGCTGAAGATGGGACTCTCAGCAGCCCTTGTACTTGGTGCAATTTGGTGTTTTAAAAGCCATTACCTGGAGGTCGTTTCCACATGACAATGGAGGGCTGGTAGTGTTCCTTGGAGATGGCAGACAAAAACGCCTATCAGGGAAGGAAATAGCTTTGCAAGGCAAGAAGTAGCAGAGAGGCAACTCAGGTGCTTTCCATTTGTGTGGTGAGCCCTCAAGTTCTGATGGGGACCATCTGGAGCCGTGCTTTACAACTTAGCCAGCAGAGGTGGGTGTGCACGAAGAGGCCAGGGTAATGAATCAGGACAAGCCAATATCAAATGCTTAAAGCTCTGCTGCCAGTGTCAGAGGAAAAAGCCCAGGGAAGATGAATGAAAATGAAGTCATTTTCACCTTCCTGTAGTCTCATATAGAGCTCTTTGCTCGAGCCTAAATTGAACATGCTTTTGTCTTTTTGTATAAAGGGAAGGAAGGAAATTTCATGCTTCAACAAGCGCTTCAACAGAAGTTGATGCTCTTCATTGCCTAAAGGGATGCTAGCCTGTTCTGAGCACCTGTTCTTGATGAGTATTAATGAACCTAATAATAACAACAACTGTTACTATTAGGCATCCGTTATGTGATGACTTTGTGCCAGGCACTGTGTTAAGGGTTTCACATCTGCTAGTTAATATAATCCATAAAATAACTCGATGGGTAAAAGCTGTCTTATCATTCCCATTTTGCAGATGAGAAACTGGGGCATAGGGAAATTAAGTAACTTGCTCAACAATATCTAACTCCCATATCTAACTCTAAAGCCTATATGTAGAGTTATACTCCCTCTTCATTCATTCATTCAGTCAATATGATGAAGGCCTTTCTGTCCTTTAGCCATGAGCTGTGTCCCTCAGACATTTTGTGAACATTACAGACACAGTCTTGGGCTTCCTGAACTGAGAGATCAACAGTAAATTTCAGTACAGGGTGAGCCATTCTATGAATGGGCAAAGGGAGAGAGCTGTGAGAACACCTTCATTCATTCACTCACAGGTATTTATTTGAGTGTCTACTATGTACCAGGCTTTGCTGGGTTCTAGGACACTGGGGTCAGCAAAATACCCACAGACTTTGCTTTAATAGAGTTTTTAGTTCATATTATAGAAGCCTATACAGACTGAGACAGGAAATTGGTACGGAGAAGTGGGGGTGCTACTGTAACAAATACCTGAAAGTGTGGAAGCAGCTTTGGAACAGGGTAATGTGGAGAGGCTAGAAGAGTTTTGAGGTGCATGGTAGAAAAAGCCTACATTGCTGTGAAGAGACTGTTAAGAATGATTCTGGAGAAGCTTGGAAAGAAAAGAAGGGAGCTGTAGGGAAAGTCTCAGTCTTCTTAGAGAATACCTAAGTAATCAAGAATGCTGGTAGAAATATGGATGGTGTCTAAGCCCATTTTGTGCTGCTACAATAAAATGCCAGAGTAACTTATAAAGAAAAGAGAATTTCTCATAGTTCTGGAAGCTGGGAAGTTCAATATCAAGGTGCTGACATCTGGCAAGGGCCTTCTTGCTGTGTCATCCCATGGTGAAAGATGAGAAACAGAGAGAGAGAAAGAGAGAGAGAGAGAAAGAAAGGGCCAAATTCATCCTTTTATGAGGAACTCACTTCCAGGATAATAAAAGTCCTCTAATCCATTCATGAGGGCAGTGGCTCCATAGCCCAAACACCTCCCATTAGCCCCCACTTCCCAGCACCACTGCATTGAAGATCAAATTTTTCAACATGTGAACTTTGGGGAGCACTTTCAAACCATAGCAGATGGTAAAGGACATTCTGATGAGGCATCAGATGGAAATGAGGAAGTTGTTATTGAACAATGGAGGAAAGGTCATCCTTGTTACAAAGTGGCAAGGAAGTTAGTTGAATTGTGTTTGTGTCTTAGTAGTTTGTGGAAGATAGAACTTGTGAGTAGTGAAATTGGATGTTTGGCTGAGGAAATATCTAAGTAAAGTGTTGAAAGAGCAGCTTGGCTTCTCTTGACTTCTTACAGTAAAATGAAAAAAGAGAGAAATGACTTTAAGATGGAATTCTTAATCAGAAAGAAAGCCAAACTTAAAGATTTGGAAACTTCTCAGCCTTTCCGTATTGTAAAGAATGAAAAGGTCTCTTCCTAAAGAACTTTAAAAGTGTGGCCCAATGGCCAAATCTTACATGGAGTTGTGTCAGCTGTCTGAACAGAATCCAGGGGCTATTGTTCAAGACAATGGAAGAATGAACCCCTTGCATAGCAAGGTGCTCCAGAGATCATCAGAACAACTTCATAGGAGGGGCTGTAGATGCCTGCTGGACCCCTGCAGGCTTTGTGCAGCATCCCTCATATCACAGGCTCCACTCCACTGCATTCCAAGGTTTTGCTCCATGGCTGCCCATCCAGAAGGCACAGGCAGCAGACTTTGGCTGTGTCTGTGTAGTGCTCAGAGTGTGCAAGCTGTGGGGGCAAGCCTACCTTCACCTAGATTTCTAACAATGGAGCCACCTGAGGCCATGGGTGTGCCACCCAGGCAGAAAACTATAGAGGGCCACTGGTAGGGCAATGCCTAGTGGTACCAAGATGGAAAGGTTACCCTGAGACCCCAGAACAGTAGAGGCATCAGTGTGTGATTCTAGTCCTGGAAAACCACAGGCATGCAACTCCAACCTGTGAGAGCTGTGGCAGGGATTGTACCTGGCAAAGCTGTGAGGGCAGGGCTACCTGGAGCCTTGGGTGCCCAACTTCTACCCTGCAAGCCTTTAGGGATGAGACTTCTACTCCAGTGGGCCTGGAGGGCAGAGCATTGAGCCAAAGAAGATTATGCTCAAGACTTAAGGTTTTGGACTTGCTTGGGACCTGTCACTCTGGCCTTCTTCACCGTTTCTCCCTTTTGGAATGGGAATGTTTGTCCTGTGCCCAACCCACCACTGTATTTTGTAAGCATTTAACTTTGATTTCACAGACTCAGAGAAGGAAGGGAATTTGCTTCAGGATGAATTGGACTTTGAGTTTCACCCATATCTAATTTAGATGATATTCAGATGAGACTTTGGACTTTAGGGTTTGGAGATGATGTTGGTATGCGTTAAAACTTTTAGGGTTATTGGGATGGAATGAATATATTTTTCATGTAAGAAGGACATGAATTTTGGGGGTCCAGAGGCATAATGCAATGGTTTGAATGTTTTTATCCTCTCAAAATTAATATGTTGAAATTATAACCCCCTAAGGTGATGGTGTTAGGAAGTGGTGACTTTGGGAGGTAATTAGGTCAGAACCCTCATGAATGGGATTAGTGCTCTTGTAAAGGAAACCCAAGAGAGCTTGTTCACCTCTTCCACCATGTGAAGACATAGAGAAAAGATGGCCATCTGTGAACCAAGAAATGGGCCCTCACCAGACACCGAATTGGCTGACACCTTGATCTTGAACTTTTTAGCCTCCAAACTGTGAGAAATAAATATCTGTTTTTATAAGCCACCCAGTCCATGGTAGTTTGTTATAGCAGTTCAAATGGACTAAGACAGCCCTGATGGGAAAATGTAATCTTTATTTAACATTTATTAAGCATTCACTATGTGCCAAGATCTATGATAAGTGCTGTTAATCAAGTCGGTTTATTTAGCCCTCACCATAGCTCTCTATCATTTAGATAGATGAGAAAATGAAGCCTTGGAGAGTTACACAGTCAGCCCAAGGTTATTTCTCCCAACCACTATGTTCAGCTGTAGGCAGACTTGACCTATTTTTGGGGGTAAGTATAATGGGGCATATTCCATTTTTCTCTTGAGGGCCCCTTATTCCAAGAAGAACAGGCCATTGAGACTCTTAAGCCTGGCTTTGCACCCCTCTCACGGAGCCTATCAGCCTGGTGCCAGTTAGGGGCCTTACATCCCTATGGGCTCTGCTGCCACATTGGTTGAGGATGGAGCAGAGAGGAAGAAGCCTTGGCTTAGCTATGATGAAAAGACAGCAGAGAAACATGTAATGCCTGGCCTGTTCCTTTGGTCCAAGGAAGGGCATACATCTACGAAGACTCTCTATGGTGTTAATTGCACATCTGTTATGGGCTGACTTGTGTCCCCACCAAATCCATATATTGAAAACCTAACTCTAATGTGATGATATTTGGTGGTGGGAGTCTTAGGGAGATTATTAGGTTTAGATGAGGTAATAAGGTGGGGCCCCCAGGATGGGATTAGTGTCCTTTTAGGAGGAGGAAGCAGCATCAGAACTATCTCTTTCTCTGCCATTTGAGGACACAGTGAAAAGATGGCCATCTGCAAGCTAGGAAGTGGGTCCTTCCCAGACAGTATACCTGCCAGCACCTTGAACTTGGACTTCCCAGTCTCCAGAACTGTAGAACTAAATGTCTGTAGTTTAAGCCATGGTATTTCATGATGGCAGCCCAAACTGAATAAGATAACATCTTAAATGTGATGATGTATGGGAATGTGTCTTGTAAATGGTAAACTACTGGGCAAATGGTAATCATCAGAGACTTCATGAGTCATACATGCTCAGATACACTGTGCCTCTGCATCAGAATTACCTGGTAAAGGTAGATAATATGATGAAGTGCAGATTTCCTGGGGCCCACTGGCCTTATATAGTGATAATATGCCTCTACCCACAGCAGTTTTTCCTAAGATGAGTTCCGAGCAACACCATATTCATTGAATATTTAGAGTGATTACTTGAGAATAGGGATTTTGTAAACCAATAAATTTAGGGAAGCTGGGTAAATTAGGATTTTTTTTTTCTTACTGAGGGCTTCTCAGGGCCTTGAAAATGCCTTGTAATCTACTAGAGAGGAAATAATACTGTTTCCCAAAATGCTCGTAACCTTGGAGTATCTTTTCCTCAAAGCATCTTGTGGGAATCCGTTTTTTTGCTTTTTGTGGAATGTAAATTATTTGGTGAATGTAAAAGGGAATGTTAAACCAGGACTTACAATGTCAAATGCCCTCAGGATCCAGGCAAGTAGTGCTGATGATGAAAGCAAATGGAGTCAGCAATAGGGAGGCGTGAGGACTGGGGGAAACTGTGGTCTATGTCCTCCTGTTTGAATTGGGCATCCGAATGCAAATTAAAAAATTGGACTCATGGTTGCTGAGACCTTTGGGAATGGCACTTTCTGGGAAGCAAAAGAGAGGAACCCTGGGATAAGCCTGGACACGGGACACACAAGGAAGGACTTGGGAGGTGCTCACATGCAGGTGGGGTGTGGTCGCTCAGCAGGCAAGCTTCCCCAGGAAGGTGTGCCCAAGTGGTAGTGAGGGTACAAGGAGAGGGCTGGAGACGCTGTTGTGGGCATAAACCCTTGGGGCTGTGTTTCTCCAACTTTAGTGAGCACATAGATCATCTGGGGATCTTGTCAAACTACAGATCCCCACTTAGCAGGTGTGGAGCGAAGCCAAGATGATGCATTTCTACCCAGTTCCCTGGTAATGCAAAGCAGCACTGAAGACATGACTCTGGGTCTTAGGATTTAGGCCACCTGACCTGAGGGAGGCTCCATCCAGGCTACATTTTCTTGTAATTCGAGTTTGTTCTGATTGCAAGGAAGAGCTTGTTTTTCTCATAGGAAGGGGGTGAAATATGAATTCAGAACTGGGGTGTGGGAGATAGAGAACGGGGAACACAACTCTATTTAATTTAACGAAGACAAACTAAGCTTCTGCTCTGGAACTGTTTACATGATGAAACCGAGAGTGGGAGGGATAAGATCTCGGGTTCTGGAACCACACTCCCTGGTTTGATTACGGGCTCTGCTGAGCGACCTTGAACAAGATATTGGACCTCCCTGAGCCTGAGAAAATAGGGCAATAATAGAACCCCACACATTGTTTTTTTTTTTTTGAGACTGAGTCTCGCTTAGTCGCCCAGGCTGGAGTGCAGTGGCGCGATCTCGGCTCACTGCAAGCTCCGCCTCCCGGGTTCACGCCATTCTCCTGCCTCAGCCTCCCGAGTAGCTGGGACTACAGGCGCCCGCCGCCTCGCCCGGCTAGTTTTTTGTATTTTTAGTAGAGACGGGGTTTCACCGTGTTAGCCAGGATGGTCTCGATCTCCTGACCTCGTGATCCGCCCCGCCTCGGCCTCCCAAAGTGCTGGGATTACAGGCGTGAGCCACCGCGCCCGGCCCCCACACATTGTTAGTTATGGGGATTACATGAGTTACTCTCTGTAAAGTGTTTAGAATAGTGCCTTACACACCTTCATTATTCTCTAAATCTCATTCCGAATGAGACGGTGTGAGAGCGCTGATGCTGTAACTCTCAGGCTGTGGAACTAAAAGCAGAGTAGGTAAGAACAACAGCTTTGATTTCAGACAGACCTGAGTTGAAACCCAGCTCTGTTACCTATTAGCTCTGTTACCTTGGGCGAGTCACTGAACCTCTCAGAGCCTCGGTTTCCTCATCTATAAAATGGGGGTAATCATATTAGAAATGAGGCTCAACTAAGACGGTCCATGTGAAAGCACTTTGCCAACTGTAAAGTGCTGAACGATGCAAAGTGTTCGTGTGCAGGGTTTTTTCCCAAAGCAGCCCAGTAAGTAGGCAGAGCTGCTTTTGGGAGTGATGGAGGGGTTCTGACATGAGATTGTGTGATGGCTGCGTAACTCTGTAAATAAACCAACGATCTCTGAATCGAACCCTTAGAAAGGTGAATTTTAGGCTGGGCATGGTGGCTCATGCCTGTAATCCCAGCATTTTGGGAGGCTGATGCGGGCGGATCATCTGAGGACAGGAGTTCGAGACCAGCCTGAACAACATGGAGAAACCCCGTCTCTATTAAAAATACAAAAAAATTAGCCAGGCGTGGTGGCGCATGCCTGTAATCCCAGCTACTCAGGAGGCTGAGGCAGGAGAATCGCTTGAACCTGGGAGGCGGTGGTTGCAGTGAGCCTAGATTGCGCCATTGCACTCCAGCCTGGGCAACAAGAGCGAAACTCCGTCTAAAAAAAAAAAAAAAAAAGAAAGAAAGGTGAATTTTATGGTGGTTAAATTATAGCTCCATAAAGCTTTTAAAACAAAATAGAGAAACACCTTGATACCTCTGGTCAAGAAGAGCTGAAGGGTCTTTCCTGTTCTTACCTATTGAGGCTGCCCAGGAACCAGACCCTCTCCCTCCTGTCCCTCTGGCCAGCGCTCTTTCCACAAAGAGAAGCCCCAGACTCTGAGCCGACCTGTTTTCTTTTTCTAACCTGATTTGAGCTAGCATTTGCAAAGCTTCGTTCTCTGGGGGCAAAAGTCCAACTTCTTATTCACCGTCAAAAGCATAGAATCTGGGTCAGCAGAAAATGCTTTTTTTTTTTTTTTCCTGAGGAGTGGGGTCAAGGAACAGGTGTCAGTCCTCCAAATTAGAAAGGAGGTCAGAGAGGGACAGAGACACACCATCTGCCTCCTGGCTTGGGACTGAGAAGGTGCTCCCATTCACACACCTGCTCTAGCAAACCACTCTGTCCAGGACAAGCAGGTCAGGCAGGTGAGAACTGATTGGGAACAGGCAAAAGGTCCGTGCTCCTGGAACTAGAAGATTTGCATCCCAGGGCGATGGAGGGCAGGGGGTGGGCGGCTGCAGGAAACCAAGCAAAGATCAGGGCTGGGCTGCCTGAGGACTGGGGCTAGACAGAGGAGAAGTCTGGGTGGAGCTGTCAGAAGGCAGAAGTGGGGAGAGCCATGGATTTTACCGGGGTGGACTGAGGAGTCTCTCAGAATAAGACATTTCTCCTTCCAAGAAAGTATTACTCTCTTCCCACCACCTGCTCCCGGAAACACTTTTAATTCCAGTATAACTTGCAGAAAGTTCTGCACAAATCCTTAGTGTATAGTGCCATGCATTTTCACAGAGTTTTTTCACAGAGTTTATGCAAGTTTAACCAGGTTCTAGATCAAGAGACGGAGCACTGGCCGGGCGCGGTGGCTCACGTCTGTAATCTCAGCACTTTGGGAGGCTGAGGCAGGCGGATCATCTGAGATCAGGAGTTCGAGACCAGCCTGGGCAACATGGTGAAACCCCATCTCTATTAAAAATACAAAAATTATCTGGGCGTGGTAATGCGTGCCTGTAGTCTCAGCTACTCTGGAGGCTGAGGTAGGAGAATCGCTTGAACCTGGGAGGTGGAGTTTGCAGTGAGCCAAGATTGTGCCATTACACTCCAATCTGGGCAACAGAGCAAGACTCCGTCTCAGAAAAAGAAAAAAAGGGAGAGATGGAGCATTTCCAGCACCCCAGAAGGCCTCTTGTACCACTATCCACTCCCCACTCCACAAGGGTAAACACCGTCTTGATTTCAACACCACGCACTCCTTAGTTTTGCTTGTTTAACTTTATACAGATGGACTCAGAAGCATTTGCTCCTCTGTGTGCAGCTTTTTTTTTTTTTCCGAGAGTTTCTCTCTTGTTGATTAGGCTGGAGCGCAATGGCACAATCTTGGCTCACTGCAACTGCTGCCTCCCAGGTTCAAGCGATTCTCTTGCCTCAGCCTCCCGAGTAGCTGGGACTACAGGCACGCGCCACCACGCCTGGCTAATTTTGTATTTTTAGTAGAGATGGTTTCTCCATGTTGATCAGGCTGATCTCGAACTCCTGACCTCAGGGGATCCACCCTCCTTGGCCTCCCAAAGTGTTGGGATTACAGGCGTGAGCCACCATGCCTAGCCAGTGTGCAGCTTCTTTTGCTCAACCTTCTGCTTGTGAGGTTCACCCAGGTTGCTGTGGTCTCTTCAGTCTCATGGCAGGGTGGAGTATTCCACTGTGTGATGACACCACACATTATTTATCCATTTAACAGTTTCTGGGTGTTTGAGTGGCTTCCTGTGTGGGGCTATTATGGATAGGGCTGCAATGAGCATTCATTCAGGTGGCTGTCTTTGGGTGAACACATGGATGCATTTCTGGTGGGGGTGGAGCTGCCGGGTCCCAAGGTATGTGCATGTTCACCTTGAGTAGATACTGCACGGCAGCGCAGTCTACCCAAAGTGGGTAGACAAATTTGCAATGCCGCTGGCAGTGTGTATGGGGGAGAGAAGGAGTTCTGCTCTAGTCCTCCCTCTAAGAGCAAATAGGCACTGAATACTTTATGAGATGAATTGTGTCTCCCCCAAGTATTCATACATTGAAGCCCTCACCGCCAGTACCTCAGAACGTGACTGCATTTGGAGATAGGGCTTTCTTCTAAGAGTTAAGTAAGTTCAAATGAGGCCGCGAGGGTGGTCCCTGATCAATCCAACTGGTGTCCTTATAAGAAGAGGAGATTCCTGTAATCTCAGCACTTTCAGAGGCTGAGGCTGGTAGATCACCTGAGGTCAGGAGTTCAAGACCAGCCTGGCCAACATGGCAAAACCCTGTCTCTACTAAAAATACAAAAATTTGCTTGGTGTGGTGGTGCATACCTGTAATCCCAGCTACTCGGGAGGCTGAGGTAGGAGAATCGCTTGAACCTGGGAGGTGGAGGTTACAGTGAGCCGAGATCGCACCACTGCCCTCCAGTCTGGGCGACAGAGCAAGACTCTATCTCAAAAAAAAAAAAAGAGGAGAGACAGAAGGTGTGAGAATGCATAGGGGAAAGACCTGTGAGGACATAATGAAGAGGAGGCTGAAGGGCAGTCATCTGTAAGCCAAGGGGAGAGGCCTTCAGAAGAAACAACCCTGCTGACACCTCCACCTTGGACTTCCAGCCTCCAGAACTGTGAAAAATAAACTTCTGTTGCTTCAGCCACACTGCCTGTGGTATTTTGTCATGGCAGCCCTAGCAGACTAATACAAGGACTTTCTTTGTGTTGGGCCCTGTGCTTAGCTCATGCTTCATCTGACTGAATCCCCATATCAACCCTGTAGGGTAGGAACAATCGTGACCTCCATGTTACAGGTGGAGGACTGAGCTTGGAAGCAAATGACTTGCCCAGGGTCAGAACACAGGCAGTGGCCTGAGCCAAGACTGGAACTCAGGGCTGCCTGTCCAGAGCCCTTGAACTGAACCCTCATGCCTGCCTCACCCATCTGTTAGGTCGTTCATGGCCCACTCCCACACCCTGCTTATTTGAATAATGGCCGTATTAGGTTTTGCAGTTTAGTGTAAAGAAGGGAGAGTGTGCTTGGGAGGCAGAAGATCTGGGCTTGAATCCTGGGTTCTTGGCCTCCTGTTGAGTAAATGTGGGCCCCACTGCTTAGATTTTGCATGTCTCTATCTCCTCATCTACAAGGCCTTCCTCACGGGCTGATTCTGGATATCCAATGTGATGATGCATGGAAGGTGCACTGCAGATTATAAAGTGCTGGGCAGATGGTAATCGTTTCAGAGATTTCATGAGTCATGCTACGCATTTAGCATGGGCCGAATTGTGTCCTCCCGCCCCCAATTTGTATGTCAACAGTCTAACCCCTAATGTGATGGTATTTGGAGATGGGACTTTTGGAAGATAATTAGGGTTAGATGAGATCATGAGAGTGGAGATCTGCTCTGAGAGCATTAATGTCCTTATAAGAAGAGACACCAGAGAGCTGGCTCTCTCTTGGCTTGGGGGCATACAACGAGAGAATGGATGTCTGCAAGCCAGGAAGAGAGTCTTCACCGGGATGGAATTGGCTGGCACCTTAATCTTGGACTTTTCAGCCTCTAGAATTGTGCAAAATAAATGTCTGTTGTTGAAGCCACCTAGCCTTTGGTATTTTGCTATGGCAGCTTGAGCTGACGAAGACAGTGTGACACCCCTCTTTCTCTTTGCAAAGCTTCATAGACATACATGGCCTATACACTCAAAAATTCAGATTCCTAAAGGGCTGACTGTTCAGCAGGCATCAGTTCTGGGGCTGGGCTGGGTGATGGGTTCCTCCAGTGGAAAACATGCAGTAGCCGTGTGTCTGCTCTGGGGCTGGTGTTTGGTGAAGGAAGTCAATGTTTCTTTTTCTTCTTTGTCTCATGCCCCAGGACTGTGAACTGCTCTTGTCGTGAAGCCTCCAGAGTAGAAAGGAGAGGATGGGGTAGGGACCCAGGTACAGGAAAGGGATGGCAGAAGTGCTTTCCATTTGGTGCAGATGCTCAGAGAGGAAGGTTTTGCTGTGATCCCCATTTTACAGCTGGGGGAACTCAAGCTCAGAGACTTACTCAACAATGCTTTCCTAATATGTCATAGGACCCAGGACCGAAGCTGAAGACCTCTGGATTTGGGGTCTGTTGGTTGCATGGTATTAGTCTGGATAGGCTAGATTAAGCTGCACAACAAGCAATAACAAAACCCAGATCTTTTGTTGTCTTACAGCGACACAACTTTTTCTCACTCATGCCACATCCATCCTAGTGGCTGGTGCTGCCACCCCTTGTCTCTTCACTCCGAGTCCAGGCCAGCAGAGCGGCCACCAACTCCAATATGGATGGGTCTCCGGAGGGTCTCACACTGGCAATTCAATGCCCCAACCCAGAAGTGACGTTCATCATTTCCACTCAAATTCATTGGCCGGAGTTAGTCACTGGCCAGAGTTAGTCTAGTTATTCTAGATCCCCAGCCGAACACACAGGGGGCTAGAATATTCGCCCGAGGTGTGCCCAGCAGGCAGAGGGGGCAAGTATTATGGGGGCAGTGTTAATGCCCATCTCAGAATGAATGAATGCATGCATGCACGAATGAATGCAAGTAGAATCTCCATCTGAGTCTGGTGGTTATTGATGGACCCAGGAAAAGACAGCATAAACTTGTAACTTCCCAATATCAAGGGCATTGGAACTCCTTCGGTCCCAATAATAGGTTTAAGCATCTTGAAAATATATGCATGTTCTTTTCCTCTCCATCGTTTCCGGCTCGCCTGCTTACATGTCTTCTCTTTCACCAAATCTGTTTGCCATTTGCTGTGGATGGCAGAGTCACCCCACCCACACAGGCCCCATTCTGAGGGTGATTGATAACCCTTGGACACACACAGATGGACACACAGAGAAATTTCTGCTCCTTCCACGCGCCTCGGGCAGCCGTGGAGACGGTGATTTTTCAAGTCAGTGTTCGCTCAGAGTCTTTCGCAGGCTCTGGAGCATAACTAAACCCAGACAGACTCTGGGAGATGAAAAATAAACCGTTGTTTTTATGATGCCATGAAAAAGCTTTCTTTTTCCTCCTAAAAAAGAAACTTATTTATTTCCATGTGGGTATGGGTTTGCAGTAAGTGTGGAAGGATTAAGCCTTTGAAACTGTCCATTTATATCCATGAGTGATGTGAAGTCTTTGTCCTGGAGAGCAGCAAGCTTTACAAATTGGAAAATCAAGAGTCGGGCCCCTTTCCTCATTCACTTAGTGGCTCATTCACTAAATATTTACTGAGTACCTCTTGCCTTCCAGGCCTGGCTTCAGGAGCTGGGGGTGCAGAGTCCATGTCAGAGGGCACCTTCCCTGCCCTCAAGGAGTTTGCAATCTACAGGGGATATTCCAGACACCTGTAGAAAGCGTGTGGGGTACTGAGCAGGAAGGGGGAGCTTTGTCAAGGAGCATGAAGGAACTTAACCTGGAAGGACAAGGAGGAACCAGCCAGGTGAGGAGGACAAAGAGGCAAGATTCTGATGGAAAGAACAGCATCATCAGATGCGGGGAGGTGTGCGAGGGTGCAGTGTAGTTGGGCTTCACCAGGTAGGTCGTGTAGTAGAGAAGATAAGCCTCTGGGCTCTGGGTTCAAATCCCAGCCTTGCCCCTTCCTTGCTATGCGACCATCTATAAAATGGGGAGAGAAGCTGTAACTCCCTCCCAGGGTATTGTGAAGAGTTGATGGGTTGAAATGCATAAGGAGGCCAGAGCAGTGCCTGGTGTGCCAAAAATGCTTAGTAGCTGTGACCTGTTCTCATTTTGCTGAGGCTTGAGTAGAAAAGAAGAGGAAGAAGGAAAAGGTGGGCAAGGACCTGAACGTCAGGGTGAGGGGCTGATGCTCTGACCTGTACTTGCAGCGTTCAGGGATGCAAAGTGTGGATTTCATGGGTCTGATCTGACCCTGGGGAGGAAGCCTGACTGGGTGGTCCTGAGAGAGACCCTACACTAACGGTAGAGTGATGCACTGGAAGCCCGGGGGCTGAAGGGGAGGTCCCACGGGGTCACTCAGAGGAGGTGTGGCCCAAGTCATGGGGTCTGCCGAAGAGAGACCTTAGACAAGAGGATGGGTGGCTCTGAAGGACTCACACCAGCACCCCCCTGCTGGGTGCCCAGTGGAGGGTGAAGCCTGCAGACGAGAAGTGGGCAGCTGGGCCCCTGCACGGCATGAGTGAGGGGCCCCTCATGGCTCTAGAGTAAGACTAGCTTGAACCCAAAGCCCAGGCTGAGCCTGATAAGCTGAGCCTCCCACAATGGGGGTAATGATACCCATCGCTCAGGGGTGTTTTGTGAGTTAAATGTCTCTCTCTGTCCTTCTGGAGCTTAGAACACGGGGGTGCAGTGCAGGTAAAGAGAGGATTAGACACAGATTGACACGTGGTCTGTGGGAACACAGAGGAGGGGCGGCTGCCTGGCAGTCAATCAGGCAGGCTTCCTGGAAGAAGGGGCCTTCTGAGAGGCTGAGATTCACAGGATGACTAGAAGTCGGTATCCAGGTGAAGAGGAGCAGGGTGAGGGCTCCAGATGAGGAGATGGCGTGGGTAAGATCTGGAGGTGAGTGAGGTGTCATAGGATTGAGACACTGCCGGGTGTTCAGTGTGGCCAGAGCCAGGAGCACAGAGAAGACAGTGTTCCAAGACCACGGAAGAGTGAGTGAGTCTGGCAGAGAGACTCAAGCGCTAATTGGGAAAAGTGAGTCCTCCTGGAGTCGGAAGACCTGGCTTCAAGGCTGCACTGGGTCACTCCTTGGCTGTGTGCCCTAGACACTTTGCTTTACCTCTCTGCGTCTGTTTCCTTCCCTATGAATTAGGTTTCACGTGAGGACAGAGACGGAATGTACTCCTTCATTCAAGCAGACATTTACTGAGTGGCTGCTATGGGCCAGGTGCTGTTCTAAGCACT
The DNA here is from genome assembly GCF_008728515.1 of Papio anubis. NCBI lineage: Eukaryota > Metazoa > Chordata > Mammalia > Primates > Cercopithecidae > Papio > Papio anubis. Next base: position 5,199,595 of record NC_044992.1, read on the forward strand.
GGGGATTATTCAGAATATGGGGAAGATCAAGTCCCTGCCCTCATGTGGCTTACACTTTAGCAAGGGACACCTCATAAGGGCAACGAAGAAAAATGAAGCAGGGTAGGGGCCAGAGGGTGGCAGGGTACAGTGGGGTTGGGGGTGGGATGGGATGGTCGGGGAAGGCTTCTCAGAGGAGGGCACATTTGAACTAATGACAAGGGGGAGTGAGCTGTGTGGGATTCACGGGAAACAAACATTACAGCGGTAATGTACTCGGTAGATGTACCAAGTACAGGAAGTGCTCTAAACACTTTGCCTGGATTAACTCATTCCACCCTCGAACACCCTGAGAACCAAGCACCATTATCATTATACCCCATTACAGGTGGCAAAACGGAGGCACAGAGTTAGGTGGCTTGGCCAGGTCTCAGGATTTGAACCTCATGGCCTGGCCTGCACAGCCACAATCCTAACTACCTTCACCATATCCCAGACAGGCAGAGCTGGACAAGCTGAGTCCCAAACTGCTTTTATTGTGGGGGATGGTGGGTGCAGATTGCAGAGTGCAAGTCAAACGTGAAATGTTGTCACTGATATTTTCTTTGGAATGTGAAGGAAACATCTCAAACCAGTGGCATACTGTCCACTTCTGCCAATATTCTTTCTTATTTATTTTTTTTGAGACAGGGTCTTGCTCTGTTACCCAGGCTGGAGTGCAGTGGTGCAGTCACTGCAGCCTCTACCTCCTGGGCTCAAGAGATCTTCCTACCTCAGCCTCCAGAGTAGCTGGGATCACAGGCATGTGCCACCAGGCCTGGCTAATTTTTTTTATTTTTTGTAGCGATGGATTCTCACTATGTTGCCCAGGTTGGTCTTGAACTCCCAGGCTTAAGTGATCCTCCCACCTCAGCCTCCCAAAGTGTTGGGATTACAGGTGTGAGCCACCGCACCTGGCCCTCTTGCTGATATCCTTAAAAATAAAGGCCTGTGGGCCTCAGTTTCCTGCGTGATTCTTGGCAGAGTATATGAAAACACAACTTGCTTAGGGCAGGAAAAATGTTGAAAAACAAAATACCTGCATTTGCTCTTTGTAAAAATAATATATCTGCATACTGAAAATATGAAAAATAGAGAAAAGAAATTTCTCACATAGTTACCATTTAAATATAAGCACTTAGTATTTTGGAATGTTTTTGTTTACTCTTTTTCAAAAGGAGAGGGTGTTTCAGTTGTGTGCAGCAGAAAATAGAGAACTCAGATACTTTGGAATATATAGACAATTATATAATGTTATTATGTGACAAGAAAACATAGGCTAGGCCATGCATGGTGGCTCATGCCTGTAATTCTAGGACTTTGGGAGGCTGAGGTAGGAGGGTCACTTGAGCCAAGGAGTTCGAGATCGGCCTGGGCAACACAGGGAGACCCTGTCACTACAAAAAAATAAAACACGTAGCTGGGCATGGCAGCATGTGCCTGTAGTTCCAGCTACTCAGAAAACTGAGATGGGAGGATGTTTTTGAGCTCAGGAGGTGAAGGTTGCAGTGAGCTGAGATTGCACCACTGTATTCCAGCCTGGGTGACAGAGCAAGACCCTGTCTCAAAAGAAAAAAAAAAAAAAAGAAAGAAAACAAAAAATATAGAATAATGCAATACCTATTTTACTTTTCTATTCTCCAAAATATTAGCTTATGCAAACAGCTCAGGGCAGCAGGTAGAGCTCTGTGGCAGATCACTAAAGACTGGGTTTCAGGTTGTTCAGTTCTCTCTGAGATTACCTGTTTGCCAGCTTGATGGTCACCTAACCGTACTGTCACCTGGTTCCATGGTCACCAAGCGTTTTAGTTGCTTACTCATCTTTGTATGAGAGAATGCTTATAATTTTTGAGCACCCTGTCTTCAGACAGGCACATTTATTTATAAGTCATACTATTACCAATCTGCAGAATATTAGTACATTCCTGAACTGTATGTTAATATTTAACACACTGATTTGTTTTGTGCGACCACCAGAGCAGGCGCCAGAGAAAAGGCAAGTAGGCAAAGTAAAAAGAAACTTTATTAGCTAGCCAATGTGAAAGATGAAAGGGCGAAGTTCACCGGTCTCCGGCGGTAGAGGCCGAGGAAGTCGCTCCGGCGTTCTGGGGCGAAGTTCCTGGGTCCGCATATGAGGAGGGGCCGAGGAAGTTCGCGCCGCGTGTCTGCCCGGAGCGGCTTTATGTCTTGGGCCTGGGAGTGGGAGGGCAGTAGGCCGGACATGGGCGGGTTGGGGGCCGTGTGGTAGGCGCGGCCAGGTAGGTTTCGGTTTCCTCAGTCGGTCGTCAGGTTGCACCTAAGTTGACCTGTGTCTTTTCCCGGGCGTGGGAAAGTTGGTGATGAAGAACCTGGAAATACGCCATCCTAGTCCCTTTTGTTCTTTGTTTCCCTCATCCCTCCGTCCAGACAGTCCAACCTTTTATTGATTATAGTGATTGGGGGCGTCGTTGTCTGTCTGGCTGCTTCCTGCTGTTAAGAGGTGTAGTTAGGGTTTGTGGTTTGTATCTGGACGTAGGGATGTAGGAGCATCTGGTCGAAGGTGATGCGGGTGATCTCTTGCACTTTGGCTCAGAGAAGTTTTATTAAAATGGGAGTAAAGCACAGTATAAGACATAGGATTAAGATAGGAATGAGGAATGGGAGCATTTGTTGTATTACTGGTAATAACCATATAGGTGGACCAGGGGTTAAGGGAGTGTTGTAGTTTTTGAGTTCTGTTTTAATCCTGTTTAGGGTTTGGATGTTGGTGTCAACTAGACCTGACTCGTTTATGTAATAGCAACATTCTTCTCCTAAGAAAAGGCATGTTCCTCCTTTTTCAGCTGTAAGCAGATCTAATGCCTGTCTATTTTGTGCTGCTACCTGGGCCACTGAGGTGATTTGATGTTGTAAAGAGGCTAAGCTTTCAGCTGAAGCCTCTATCGCTGCCTGGACCTGAGTGGAGAGGGCAGAGTGACAACCCTGGGGGTGGGGCATAATCTGCAGTGCCCTGCATGACTGAGTGTATCTGGTTGTCTGTAGACCAGGTTTCAGTTATAGGAATCTCCATACAAAGTTAGGATTAGTAGGAGTAACTAGGGGAATTAGAGTGAACCATAATAATGATGACAAAGGTGTAGAGGATAAGTTCAACATTGCTGAAATCACAAAGGGCACCGTGCCAAGCTAGGTCTTCTATGAGAGTAAAAAGTCGGGAAACCTACTGGTTGGGGGATGGGTCGGGAAGGAGGGTGTCTATGGGGTTTATGAGGGAAAAGTCAGTTAAGATGAAGAATAGTGAGGAAGCGGGAAAATTTGAGGAGGGTGTTGATCTTTGGGCAGAACCTGGTCACCTGGAGAAAGGCAAGGGGAATAGATGTTTTGAGTTAGGTTAAGATGTCTCATCCCAAGAGGGGGGTGGGACAAGAGGGCATGATGAGGAAAGAGTGGGCAAAGCATGCATAGTCCAGGCAGTAATTTAACACTGGGGTCTGGTGAGGATTAGATGGTTTACCGTCTACCCCAACTACTGAGATAGTGGATGGCTGACTAGGACCTCCATAGGTTGACAAAACAGAATATTGATGAGAAAATAAATTGGCTTACCCGCTATCTGTAGAGTTACCCTAGGCTCAGCGAGGGTGACCGGGGTCTCCGAGTGTGGGCACCGTCAGTCGTCGTCCAGGTGTAGGAGCTGGAAGGAGCCTTCCGGCCTTTGAGGAGAGGCACCACGTTGAGGCGCAATGCCTGCCCTGCTGGCGGGGCAATCAGACTTCCAATGTTTCTCCTGTTGGCAGGTTGGGCACGGCGTGGTAGGCGGGCGAGGATTTGGACACCTTTTTGCCCAATGCCCAGTTGTGCCACACTTAAAGCATGGACCAGACGGAGTGGCCGGCTTGGCCTGGGGGCACTGGTTTGCCCAGTGTCCTGGGTCTCCGCATTTATAGCAGGAGCCCTTAAGAGACTTATCTTTGGTTTTCCCTGCCGGCAAAGTGGGCAACACGGGTTGGAGGGCAGCCACTAAAGCTTGCGCCTGAAGCGCAGCCCTTCTTTTCTCCTTGTCTAGCTCTGCGGCCTCAGCTGCTTCCTCTCTGGAGTTAAAACTTTGAAGGCCAATTTTACTGAGTCCTGTATGGGAGTCTGAGGCCCATCTTCAACCTTTTTTAGCTTTTTTTGAATATCTGAGGCTGACTGGGAAATAAAATAGGAGGCTAGGACGGCTGCCCCGGCTGGGGAAGTGGGGTCTAGCCAGGTAAATTGGGCCAGTCCCTCTGTAAGGCGATTTAGGAAGGAAGCCGGGTTCTCATCTGGGTGTTGGATAATTTCATTTAATTTATCAAAATTGACCACTTTGTTAGAGGCTGCCTGCATACCGGCTAAGAGACATTGAATCATAGTGTCCTTCCTATGGCGGCCAGGCTGCTGTGGTTGGTAATCCCAATCTGGTTCTATGGACGGGACAGCCATCTTTCCTAATGGGACGGAGGCATCAGTTAAATGCCATTGATCTGCATGTTGCCTGGCGGCTGCGAGAATGCAGTCTCTTTCCTCTGGGTTAAGAGTGGAAGTAGGAATGACATGTAAGTCATGCCAGGCAAGGTCATATGCCTGGCCTAGGTATCGAAACTCTTTGGAATATTAGGTGGGGTTGGCTGAGAAGTCGCCGAGTCATTCTTCAATTTTGGAAAGGTCAAGGGGACGTGGACTCTAACCATGCCTTCGGCTCCGGCAACTTCTCGGTGGGGGCGGGGGGCAACAAACTAGCAGGGGAGGTTGGAACAGACTGACCAGTAGGGTAGGTTAAGACAGGCTGACTGGTAGAGGGCTGACTACTGGGGGCCGCTGCCGCGGTCTTGGAGCGAGTGTGGACGGAAATGGGAGAGGTAAGAGGAGTGGCTGAGGGAGGAGTGGCAGGAAGTCCATAGGGACGGGGGTTGGAAGGTCGGTGCCCCGCCCTCAGCCCCATCTAAAATGGAGGTGGAGTCGTCCTCTGACGTTGAGGTGGGGGCCCAGGGCTGGGTTTTGGCTAACAAGACCTGGGCCATCGAACACTGGGCACACAGGTCTGGGCGAGAACGCAAGTCTTAAAAGGAAAAAAAATCTTTTGTATATAGTTAATTTTGTACTACTTGCCTAGGTGCCGGCAGAAACTGCCAAGATGGAGTAGAATATTGCGGTCTAGAGTGCCTTCAGGTGGCCACTGAGATGGTTTAATTTATATTGGGGCCATGCCACAGTGGAGAGGAAAACCAGTTGCTTTTGTTTAAGATCTTGCTCTAATTGTAAAGTTTTGAGATTAGTTAGAAGACACCCTAGCGGGGAGTCTCTAGGTATTTTGGACTGGGGGAGTCCCATTGCCTTCCTCTCGCCTATAGGCGGAAACGGAAACTGAACTCTACCTGGCTACAAAGCGTCCTTTGAAGCCACTAGAGGCCGGCGGGAGGCTCCCGGAGCCGGAATGGAGATTCCCTCCAGGCGGACGTCTCCGTCCTGGACGGGTCTCACACGGACTGGAATAGAGTTCCTTTGGGCAGACGTCTCTACCTTTGGGAACTCTCCTGTGGGTCACCTGGTGACCAAAAAAGCCTTGGGCCTGCGCAGGACTTCCAGCCAAGGAGTATGAGAGGGACGCAAGAGGTACTCACCCCTAGGAGACACGGAGGTGTGGAAAGCGACGTCTAGGTCCTGGTCCGTCTGCGCGTGGAAGGAGGAGGCTCCTCGGACCTTGGGGGAGCCCTGAGGAGGGGGTCTCCTCCCGGGTTCAGCACCACCTGATTTGTTTTGTGCGACCACCAGAGCAGGCGCCAGAGAAAAGGCAAGTAGGCAAAGTAAAAAGAAACTTTATTAGCTAGCCAATGTGAAAGAAGAAAGGGCGAAGGTTCACCGGTCTCCGGCGGTGGAGGCCGAGGAAGCCGCTCCGGCGTTCTCGGGCGAAGTTCCTGCGTCCGCATATGAGGAGGGGCCGAGGAAGTTCGCGCCGCGGGTCTGCCCGGAGCGGCTTTATGTCGTGGGCCTGGGAGTGGGAGGGCAGTAGGCCGGACATGGGCGGGTTGGGGGCCGTGTGGTAGGCGCGGCCAGGTAAGTTTCACTTTCTTCGGTGGGTCGTCAGGTTGCACCTGCGCAGTTGACCTGTGTCTTTTCCCGGGCGCGGGAAAGTTGGTGATGAAGAACCTGGAAATACGCCATCTTAGTCCCTTTTGCTCTTTGTTTCCCTCCTCCCTCCGTCCAGACACACATAGTTTAATTTCTTATTTTTATATAGAAATATAAATATTCTAATATTTTCCTCCCACACTATTTACTGATTTTCTCACACCCCACGGATTTAATGCATTTTGCCCCAGTCCAGAGACAGTTTTGTAGACAGACATGATATCTTGTGAAAAAGGGTTGAAGAAATGTGTCATTTTGCACCAAATCCCACTGTAGGAACCTCTGATGGGGTTGGCACAGTCTACCTCAGTGGGAAAATAAATCCTCTCTTCCACTTACAAGACAGGTCAGGGAGGGAGAAGGGGAAGAATGAAATCTCGAGGCCAGGATCTGTGTTGATGGAGGATGCCTGCAGAGACCACAGTCATGCCACTTTTTTGCCTCTTTGGCCTGGAAGGGCAAGCGCTGGATCCTGATGGGGCTAGGACTGAATGATTGGCATAATAAAGTGAGAGGAGGCACACTGAATGGAGGGTGAAAAATATTCCATTAGTATTAAGTAATTAATTCCATCCAATAATAGCCCATTATATGTATAAACCACATTTTCTTTATCCGTTCATTGGACAAAGATGGACAGTTGAGTTGCTTCTATCTTTTATTATTATTATTATTTTTGAGACCTAGTCTCACTCTGTTGCCCAGGCTGGAGTGGAGTAGCACACGGAAGTTAAAATGTGATGAGGCTGGGCGTGGTGCCTCACACCTGTAATCCCAGCACTTTGGGAGGCTGAGGTGGGCGGATCACCTAGGGTTAGGGGTTCAAGACCAGCCTGGTCAACATGGTAAAACTCCATCTCTACTAAAAATACAAAATTAGCCAGGTGTGGTGGCGGGCGCCTGTAAGTCCAGCTACTCAGGAGGCTGAAGCAGGAGAATCGCTTGAACCCAGGAGGCGGAGGTTGCAGTGAGCCGAGATCACACCATTGCACTCTAGCCTGAGTGACAAGAGTGAAACTGTTTCAAAAAATAAAAAAACAAAATTCTGATGAGATAGAGGCACTGGAGGTTAGGAGCTTGGGCGCTGGTGCCTGACTTCCATAGTTAGTGTCCTAGCTCTGTGTCATTGGGCAAGTTACTTAGCCTCTCTGTGCCCCATTCCCATTATCTGTAAAATGGGGCTAACAATTTCTACCTCCCAGGGGCCTGTGAGGAGTGGATGGTCTAATATGCACAAAGCACTCTGAACAGCTTCATAAATGTTAGCTGTTACTTTTGAGATGAGCACCAGCCAGAATTTGAAGCTACAATGCAGAGTTGAAAGTGATTCCCAGATTTTGAGCCCCTGAGAACTCAGAGACATCTTAGGATTCAGTGCTTGGGCCAATCTTATTCCAATGTGAAAGGACAGGGTGACCTCAGCTGACCAGCCCAATTGCCGTGGTGACCGGGATTTGGTTCTCACCTCCCAGCCTGGGTTTTGTTTTCTGATATGATGAGGCCCTAGTGCTGTCATTTCAAGAGTGGAAAGAGAGAGGTTTTCTCTTCTTGTTTAGTGCCAACCAGGCTCCCCCTACCATAGAAATCCCCAGAGGACTCTTCCATCAAAGTGAATATTCGTAAAGTGCTTTAGAGTTGATGGAGTCCCTTTATATCCATTATCTTATTTGATGACCCCAATAATATTATGACCCTTTTACTGCTGGGGCACTGAGGAGAGTGAGAGTGGAGGAGAGAGGTAGGAGGGGAAGGGAGGAGGGAGAAAAGAGGAAATGAAAGGGGAAGGGAGGGGTAAAAGTAAAGCTGAAATGCTGAGACTGGCTTTTATTTTATTTTTCATTTTTTCAAAAGTAGAGATGGGGTCTTGCTATGTTGGCCAGGGTAGTCTTGAACTCCTGGACTCGAGCAATTCTCCTTCCTCAGCCTCCAAAAATGCTGAGATTACAGGCTACCACACCAAGACAACTCTCTAATTTTGATTTTATTATATTTATTTTTGTTTTTAATAAGAGCCTGGGTCTTTTTGGCTCATATATCCATGTGCTTCCTGCTTTACTAGCTGGCCCTCGGGTGGGAGAAGCAGGCCCTCTGTTTGCTCAGCCTGGGGTCAGTCACTGACCCAGTGCCCAGCACAAGGTGGGTGGACCCCCCAGGGGCTCTTGCTACCCTGACCAGGAGCCTTGCTGACCTACAGATCTGATACCTGGATCCCTGCCAAGGGCTTGGGCTAATGTGCCCTGTATGGACTCAGCCAGGTGAGCCATGATGGTAAGAGCTGGCTTGCCAGCCTCGCCTTCCTTGCAAGAAGTTATTGAATAACAGCAGAGCTTTTTGAGGCAGGTGTTAATCATGTCCCCATCTTACCAGTGAGGACGCTGAGTCTTGGAGTGGCTCCTATCTGTGAGTAAGTGTTGGAGCCAGGTCTGTCTGACCTCGAAGTTGAACTTCTACTCTCCATTCCGAGGAGAAGCGTGCTTAGGGAGGCGCTGCTTGTAGAAAAGGATCCTGGAGAACTATTCATTTGCCATCACTCAGGCTAAAAGAGCAACAGAAGAAATGATCAATGAAAAACCCTCCAAAATTTGTCATTGGCTCGGGTTTATCCTGCTTTAAATCATAACCTAAGCAGCCTGAAATGCTATTTCCCAAAGATGGGAATGAAATTCTGGTTATTCAGGGAAGAAGCCAAGAGCTGGGGGTTTGCAGGAGCAGTTTCCAGACTCCCAGAGTGCAGGTAAGCTCTGAAGAGGTGGAGGGGCAGGGAGGGAAGAGCAGGGGAGGAGAAGGGGCTGGAGCCCACCGAGAGAAGGAGGGGCCTGGCTAAGCCCATACTGCACTGGGGACAGCTCTTCCCCTGGGGCTAACGACAGGCTCTTATCATCAGCCTTGTCCCAAGATGCCCCGCGGCACAGTTAAGTGCTTTAAGTGGCAGCTCCGAAAAAGGCCATTTCCCGCCAAGACTATAAAATGGAAAAATGGAGATGCTATATTCACGGCAAAGAATCAAATGAGCAGAGCCTTAACACGGAATTTATAAATCAGTTACCAGGAACATTAAAATGCCTCTTGCTGCACTTAATCTCCAGCTTCCTTTCTTTTCTTCTTCCAAATACCTAACGCATCAGTCTTTTTTACTGGCTCTGGTGGACTCTTCAATGAAGTCTGTTCCTTTTTCAGAATAAATATATGTGTATTCTCTTCTCTGACTCAACTCGACTGTAAAACAAATAATGATACATGCTTACTCTGGTTCTTCAGATAAATATGAGAGGAGGCAGTTTTGTTTTTCTTTGGGCTGGGACCTCCCTGGGAGCAGGAATCATGGCTGTGCCAAACACAGTTTCTGTAGCTGTATCCCATGCGATCTTGTAAGTAGGAACGCTCAGAATGTAACACCAGCAAAGCGTGGTCTAGACATAGTCAAGCTTGGCCCAATAAAAACAGGAGAACCAAATTGCACTCCAAGGCATCGCCAAGACTCTTGTATAATAAGAACAGCCAGCGCCTTCATGAGCCTACCTTAGGCCGGCTGCTGTCCTAAGCACATTGCATTTATCGACTCCATTTAATCCTCACAATAACCCTAGTATTGTTATGTTCTCCATATTATAGATGAGGAAACAGAGGCACAGAGATATTAACTTTCCCACTTTCATACAACCAGTGACTGGAGGAATTGGCCTGTGGACCCAGGCAGTCTGACCCAGCAACAGGGCCCATAAATTGTATGCTATATGGCTATAATAAGCAGGCTAGGTTTACCATTTACCCTATGATATGGTTAGGCTTCGTGTCCCCACCCAAATCTCATCTTGAACTACAATCCCCACAATTCCCATAATCCCCATGTGTCAAGGGAGAGACCAGGTGGAGGTAATTGGATCATGGGCGTGGTTTCCCCTGTGCTGTTCTCATGATAGTGTATTCTCAAGAGTTCGGATGGTTTTATAAGGGGTTCTTCCCACTTTGCTCGGCATTTCTCCTCCCTGCTGCCTTGTGAAGAAGGTGCCTTGCTTCCCCCTCACCTTCTGGCATAATTGTAAGTTTCCTGAGGCCTCCCCAGCCATGCTGAGCTGTGAGGCAACTAAACCTCTTTCCTTTGTCAATTACCCAGTCTCAGGCAGTTCTTTATAGGAGTATGAAAACAGAAGAATACATCCTAGTTCTGGGAGGATTCAGGGACCCAGGCTGCAATGAGAGGGCAGAGCTGTTGAGAGCCACCAATTTGGTTATTCCCTGGATGTCTGTTTGCTGGGCTGGTATGTTGTGGGTTGTTTTTGTAATCACCTTAAAGCACATTTGGTCAAATCTTATGAGAGGCTTCTGCTGGAGCCGTTCAAGTGGTGGCAGCTGAGGCAGGCCCCGTCACTCAGGGAAGGCAGCCCTGCGAAGGATGCCTGAGTCTGGAGATCTGCAAGGGAGAGGCTTTCTCCTGGAGAACTTTGGGGAAGTTTGGCTCAGTAAAGAGGAGGCAAGGTGGCCTGAACACAGACACTGGGCTGAGGTACATCTCTAAGATGACTGTTGTGTGACCAGGAAGTGCTTCTGACCCTGGATTCCTGGTGATATTCCAGCTGGTGAATGTAGCATCCCAGTCTGAATTTCAGCATTTGGGTCCTCCTTGAAAGCTTCTGAGAATTTCCTTGCCAATATCTGTTTCTGGTCCTTGCAGACATCCAGACACTGCTGGCCTTAGTCACTAACTCTGTAGACCAGCCCTCTCTTTCATGCGTTTCTGATATCAGTCCAAAGAGGGCCCCAATGGCTCCCTTCTGGCCTACCCCCACCCCCACACACCTACCCAGGCTTCTGGAATATTGAGGCTCAGCATGAGTCCAGTGCCCTGGAGTCCCCTTGTCTTGAGGGGGCAGTGGGCAGCCCTGGTCTATCATCCTCAGTGTGAATTCCTGACCTCTTTGAGCTTAGGTGGAATTGTCAGCCTGGGCTTTCCTCATTTTCCATAGGTGTGGCCGTGAGGCTGCATTGGCACTAGGCCAAACTTCACCAGAACAATCACATCCACCACGATGGGGCGGCAGGAATTCTGAGCGGCCAGTGAGGGAGGTGTATTGTAGAGGCCCAGGGTGAAATCCAGATGATTTCACCTGTACAGCCTCTTCTCACCCTGAGATTCTGTAATTTAAAATGGAAATCTAAAGGGAGATTATAGATGAAAGACTACAGCTAGTGACTTAGATGACAACCTCCAGCTCAACAGCTGAGTTGTGAGCAAGGAAAAAGTAAATAGTGAAGCCAGGGAGCCAGTGTGGGTTCCCTGGGAACAAGTGATACCCAAGGATTTCCCTGAGAGAATTATTAGCCCATTCCAGCATGAAAACACTATAAAACAATCTTATAGCTAGAAAATACTTCCTGGTTTTCAAGGCATTTTCCTTTACTATTATTTCCCCCCTTCTTTCGTAACAGTCCTGGGAAATAGGCAGGGAAATATAACACGCCCATTTTACAGACAAGGAAACAGAGAGAAAATGGGATTTACCCAGGATCACGCAGCTAAGTTATGGAATGTAGACTCAAACTGAGCTCTTCTGCCTCTGCTTTAGGACCCTTTCTATGACTCTGCATGCTGTATTTTGATTTTTGCAAAATGCTTGACAATGGGCATGATCTCCTTGAGAACCAGAGGGAGCAGTGTCCCTGATGTGATGAATAAGCATGGTGGGTTGAACAGTGTCCCTGATGTGATGAATAAGCATGGTGGGTTGAACAGTGTCCCTGATGTGATGAATAAGCATGGTGGGTTGAACATTGGGGCCTATTTGATGGCTATGAGCCCATTTGATGGCTGAATGCAGAGATCTCTGGTGCACACCTGCCACAGCCCTTTTGTCTGGGACGACTTCCATGAGACATGGCAGTGTTTATCAGACTTCCTGATGACACAGTGCTGGAAGTGATAACTAATCCACTAGCTGGGAGAACTGAGTAGAAAATATTGAGAATGTTTGATGTATTGGAGAGGGCATAGACTGTGGAATCAGACCAGCTGCAGAACCTTGGGCAAATTACTTAATGAGAGCAGATGCTCATTTAATGCTCCTTCCCCTTCCTTTCTTCCTTCAGGCAAAGAAAAGGCAGGATTGCTGTCTTCCAATGTTTGAAGCTCCATCTTAATAAAGCAGGTGCTGCCTGTGTCAATACCCTAGTGGCTACCAGCTCAGCCCCTGGAAACTGACTGCCTTGGTTCCTTTCCTGATTCCACCACACACTAGTTGCAAGATCGCGGGCAAGCTACATCCTCTCTCAGTGCCTGTCCTGTAAAATGGAGACAACAGCACCCATCTCACAGGACTGTCGCTAGAAAGCACTCACAGTGGTAGCCAGCACCCAACACGTACTATGACAAATTTCCTTTGTTGTCGTTATCATCCTGTGGCCCCTAAAGGTAAAATGGAGCTGAACGCTGTAACTTACAGAAAGTGGGGTTTTTATTTGTGTAGGGGAGAACTTTTTGCATCACTGCCCTGCTGAACACTTTTCAATTCCACTTCATTACCCTTTGGAGAAAGGCAGAAATCTTTAACGTGACCTCCACAGTCCTGCTCCTGTGGCCCTTGTAACCCTGAAACTGCCTGTGCAAAATTATCACTGAGATAGTGAAAGAGATCTAACTTAACTGATTCCGTTTTGCTTCTAACCTCCAATCTGTCCTTGTTCATTCCTGGGTGTAGGCTGAACTAACTTTGGGAGAAACTTTATAGTTTACAGTTTACAGTTTAAACAAAGACAGGAACAGCCTTTCCCAAAGCAGATTTCCTTGCCTGGGGACTAGATTGCCTTTGTAGGACTAACATGTGCCACATTAGAAATGAGCCGAGATTAGAAACATAAGCCAAGAAATGTGCCAAGATTAGAAACATAAGCAAAGATGAGAAATTATGGTTTTGGAGTCATGCAGCTGGAGGCTACAAGATCCTGACCCTCCCTAAACTGCTCCTAAGATCAATGCTTGAGATATTTTGCAGACCTGCCCTTGATGGATCAGCTGGCCCCACCCAGATCAATCAACTGGCTCATCTGATCTTGTGGCCCCCACCCAGGAACTGACTGAGCACAAGACGACAGCTCCAACTCCCTATGATTTCACCTCTGACCAATCAACACTCCTGGCTCACTTCCTTCTCCCCGCCCACCAACTTATCCTTAAAAACTCTGCTCCCTGAATGCTCGGGAGACTGATTTGAGTAATAATAGAACTCCGGTCTCCCGCACAGCCGGCTCTGCGTGAATTACTCTTTATTGCAATTCCCCTGTCTTGATGAATTGGCTCTGTCCAGGCAGCAGGCAAGGTGAACCCCTTGGGCGGTTATAACAGGCTTATCTTGCACCCCTTGGTCCCTTGCTCACTGTACTCCATCTGTCATCCTTTGAAATTTCTTGTGCACAGTGCCCCCTGCCTCTAGCCTCAGGGCCTTTGCACATTCAGTTTTTTTTCTGCCCAGAACAATCTTCTGTCTTCCTCCTGGCCAATCTCTGCCAACCTTTCAATTTTCAACTTAAGTATCATTTCCTTAGAGAAACCTTTCCAGATCTTCTAAGTGAGTCTAGTCCTCCTTCTTACATAGCCTCATAGTATCCTATTCTCTGTAGTGGTTACCACAGTCATACTTTTCTCATATAATTATTTAATGTCTACCTCTAATGGTACCAGAAACAATCCTTGCCTCACTGCTGTACGCTTGGCTGTACCCTTGGCACAGTGCCTGGCACTGACAGGCAGCAGGAAACATTTGGGGGTTTAATGAATATATGTTCTCACCAGCTTTTCTGGGCAGGGCTACCTTTAGGGGCCATGCGATCCATCCCTGGAGATGTGCAACCACAGCCGGGGACATGGTGAGCTGAAGAAGCACTCAGGTGAATGAGGCCTCTCTGCTTCCTCCAGGGAGAATGCGCTGCCGCTAACCTTCAAGCTCTGAGGCTGCAAAATTGGCAAGACACCAGCTGAGACTGATAGGGGCTGCGATTGGATTATTCCTTCAGGGAGGGGTATCACCTCCTGGGGGAAAAGGGAAGGGGGTGGACACCCCCCAAGTGGGATGGGGGAAAGGAATAGCTGCAAGAAAGGAAGGAGGAGGGGTCCTGGAGGATTAGCACAGAGGCAGGATTTAGCAGCTGTGCAGGTCAACATCCCCGAGTCTACACCGATAGGAGCCCCTTCCCTCTCCTCCTCTCCAGCTGCCCCTGCCCTCAACACAAAGCCTCCGAACGATTGCCCAACCCATATGGTAAAATATTCATAGGGGCGCAAGGCAAGGCAAGAGACTGAGGCAGCCTCGGAAGAGGGGGTGGGGTTTCCTTGCTGAGAAGTCCTGGGTGCATCCTCTCTGGGCAGCGAGGCACGATGTTCTCTCCTTGGGAGCTGCGTGAGGGTCACAGTTTGAGCACGGTGAAACTCCTGAGGGTAGCACGAATATATTTAACATTCCACTAACGTCCAGCTGCTGGGGACTTCTGCATTATTTATTTATTTTTGTACTAATGGCCTGAAACGTCTACAGAGCAGCTCTTGGATAGCATGGTGACTAGAAACCCAGGCCCCTCGCTCCCCACCTTCTGCAGCGTGGGTAGAATTCGCAGCCTCGGGTCCCACTGACTAGCCCTGGGTCTGGAATCACAGGCAGCACTGGGGTGATTTTCCTCCTCGCCAAGACACAGATCCCTCTGAGGAGCGCCTGGTTATTTTTGAGTCCTCTGTGCTCAATCTTATCCCTCATCTCCAGGAACTCCATTGGCACCCGAGGCTCTTGCAAGTGGCAATTTACTAGAACAAAATAAAATCCCTAGTCAGATTTAAAAGCAATGAAATAAATAGAATTGCATTTTTCACTTGGCGTCAAAACGGTGGAGACACACCCACGTACAACTTGAAAGCACCTTGTTTGCTTCCTTTTCAAGAGAGGCTGCTGATCCATCAGCTGCTTTCAGTTAAACTCAGGGACACAGGGGAAAAGACAGAGAGCAAAAGCCCCTTTTCTCCTTCCTGGAGTCTGAAACCAACTGTTCC
Source organism: Papio anubis (assembly GCF_008728515.1). Lineage (NCBI taxonomy): Eukaryota > Metazoa > Chordata > Mammalia > Primates > Cercopithecidae > Papio > Papio anubis. The sequence goes on from NC_044992.1 coordinate 5,214,773, forward strand.
TATTTCTTAAATCTGTGGACCTCCCCTCCCATCCTCTGAACCTTTTCCCTACTTTTTCTCAGGATATATTTCACAGGAATTGAACATCTGGCAGCACAGGTTTCCATGGAAAAGACAGCAGGCTGGGCTTTGTTCTCACCTGCAGCTGATGGAGATGCGCCTTTCACATGGCAGCAGGAAGCCACTGTTAGCCACCGCAGGCTGGAGCTCAGAGCCCAGAGGGTCATGGCAGCACTGGGAGCTGCCTCTGCCTTCTAGCCCTTTCCTTTTTTGCTGCACTCTTCCACATGCTGACTTTCCTCCAGACCTGGCTTTATCCTGCCAGGACATAGAGAATGGTCTTGGAGCTTCCCTGATTGTTTCCAGTGTCTCCAGTCTCTGCTCTAACTCCATGCGGTACTCTTACCTCTACATGACCTGGAATATTATTTCGGCTTCGTTCATTGATGACTTTAGGGAGGTGGCCAGGCTCTGGCCATCAGTCGGACCAAAGTGGCCATTTTCTCATCTGGAACCCAGAGAGATGGGGGTGGGGTGCATTGGAGATGGTAGAGTCCAGCTGAAGACCCTCAGGCCCAGAGAGACTCAATAGCTGGCCCAAGGTCATACAGCGAGTTAGACGCTGGACCTCCTGGTACTCACTCAGGCGCTCTGTCCAGTACTCCATGAAGCCTGAGATTTGAGTCGGCCCTTCTGAACCACGTCCTTGGCAGGGGAGGCAGAATGAGATGTCTGGCAGAGCTGAGCCGTGTGGCAGAATGACAAATGGGCCCCTGTATTGCTAGGAAGTGGGTTCTGGGAACAAGGGCAGCCAACAGAGCCATTTATCCACCTCCCAGTGACTCGGCCAGCAGTGGAGAAGTTAAGAGAGAACAGGGGGGTGTAAAGGCTATGGGTTCCCCAACTCATTACTGGCAGGGACTGCCATGCAGGGCTGACCAGTACTTCAAATGTGAAGTCTGTCGTCCTAAAGGCCAGGGCCAGGTGAAGAACTTCCTTTTAATATAAATTGCACGTAAAATCAGTGTTTCTTAATTTATGTTAATTGCAAATGGAAGTCTTGCAATTTCATGTGTGTATACATAGACATATATTTAATTTTTTAAACAGCATAGTATACAGGATGTTCTAAGACAGGGGTTTTCAAATGGAGGTGATAGAAGAATAATTTTTTAGGGAGCATTTGGCAAGCATTATCAAAGCTTTAAAATATTTATACTCTTTATCTTAGGAATTCCATTTCTAGAAATACAGCCTAGGAAAACAGAGATAGATACAATAATGTTGGTTGTAGCATTAAATTAGATCTAATCTTAATATCCCACCATTAAGACAATGTTAGAGTGTAGTATATCCATTTGGTAAATTATTATGAATCATTCAAAAATGATGTAAAGAATTCTAATGAAATAAGAAAATGCTTATGATATAATATCAAACAAAAAAGTCGAGTATACAACTGCATATACATACTTTTCAACCGTTAAATCTATATGTTTATTTCTCTTCACATAATCTTAAAAAGATGGGCAAGAAAAAAAACATGGGAAATATGTATAGTGTTTTCCCTCTCGAAGGAGGTGACTTGGGTGATTTTTAAACACTTTCCTCAATTTTTTATACTGTGTGTGTGTGTGTGTTGTGTTTAGGGTTGCACACACATAGCAGAGGTTTTATCTGGGCTGGAGCTGAGATTTGGGTATCTCTGATGGGTGGAGGTGACAACCTCTCTCTTTCAGATATGTTTGCCTCCATTGATCTCTAGGGGCCTGCAGACTGTCCTTGACTGGTGCTGTGATTTGAATGTGTGCCCCAGATTTCATGTGTTGAAAACTTAATCCCCAAATTCATATGTTGATTAGGAGTGGGAGCTTTGGGAGGTAATTAGGATTAGATAAGGGCGTTAGAGTGAAGCCCCCGGGATGGGACTGGAGGCTTTATAAGAAAAGGAATGGAGACCTGAGCTGGCACACTCTTGCCCTCTTGCCATGTGATAACCTTAGCCTTGTTATGACAAAGCATGAAGGTCCCTACAAGATGCTGGTGCCATGCACCTGGACTTCCCAGCCTCCAGAACCGTGAGCTAAATAAACTTCTTTTTGAGAAAAATAAATCACCCGGTCTGAGATATTCTGTTATAGCAATAGCAACAGAAAACAGACTAAGACAATGGGCACACAGGCATTTATGGATGAGCTTCACAAGCCTGGGTTGGGCCCCAACTCCTTCTATCCATGTAAATGGCAAGGGACCCAGGACAAAGGGAGCAGAGCAAACAATGCTCAGCAAGGGGACCTGGGAGTCAGAGAAGGGCTTATTCTGAGAAACAACATAATGGCTGCTGCTTGAAAGTCCTCCCTCCCTACCTGTTGACCCAATCACCATGGCAACTTGTGTTTACTCTGGGAAGAGATGCTATTGTCAAAAAGAGAGCTATAACTCCCAAGGGCCCAAGCAACCCTTAGAGGAACCCATCTAGGTGTATGAAGTTAGTGGCGAGGGAGCGTGTCTGTAGCCACTCTGCGGTGGCGATAATGAAGCAAGAACAGGGGAGCATCCCGGGGGATCTGCACCTGGGGCAGTGGAGAAGTGGGCCGCAGACTTGGCTCAGTGGCAATAGCAGAAAGTGTGGGAAGAACAGGGTGTTGTGCTGGAGACCGGGATCCCAGTGGAAATTGAGACTGAGAGAGGAAGACAGAGGGAGGGAACTAGGGGAAACAGTCTTGGGGTTTGATACTGTGACTTCATATGTATCATTTGGGTTGCAAATATGAATATGGGGTGGTAGGGGGGTGGTCCATCTGGCCTCAACCTGTCTTTGTAACAGTCATGACATTCTGCATACATATACTGCCATATATTTGAGAGGATTAGATGAGTTAGTCCATGTAAAGCACACAGTGAGCCCTAAGCCGAGTGCCTCTGCCATTAATATTGTCAGTTTGTCTGTGAGTGGGCAAGAGGGCCTGGCACTAGAAATCAGGGGACGTGGCTCTGGTCTGGCTCCGCCTTTGGCTGTCCTTCCCTAACTCTCCTGCGGGGGGCAGGATGGGTGGGTTCCATGTTGTTGGGGATTTTTGCAGTTCGTTTGCCCCTGCAGCACTCTCCTCTGTTGTTTCTGCAACTGCTTTGGGACAAGCCTCTTGAGTAGACGAAAGGGAGTGGGAAATTGAGAGCATCCCCGCTCCCTGCCACCTCCTGCGTCTTCTTAATGAACTGCCACTATCTCTGTGGGGTGTGGGGTGGTGTTAGCTCCCATCTGGAGGGAGGCTGGCTCTGACCTTGTTCTCCAGGTGCCAGCTCACCTCCAGGGAGGTAGTTTCTCAAATGCTGACTCCAGGCCAGGCCCTGTCCTCCAGGGACTCAAAGTCACTTTATACTTCAGGGCAGGGAGTGCAGTGCAGGCCAAGCGCAGGGGACTGGGTGATCCCAGCCTGGAGGGGAGGGGCTCAGGAAGAGGGTCGGGAGGAGGTGGCCCTGGAATCCTGAAGGCCCAGTAGGAGGTGATTAGAGGGTTAAGGGTGAGCATTCCAGGAAGACAATGGCCTGGGGTGAGGCCACAGGGGAATAAGCTAGCCATGTTCAGTTGTTCAGTGGGCTGGGGTGGAAAGTGGCCGGATTACAACCTCCTAGCCTGGGAGGATAACTCCTGAGAGGGAGAACCTAGGCCTCGGCCAGGATCCTTGTGGTCAGGTTGGGCTGAGGAAGGTGGAATGCTGAGCCCACTGCTTCTCTGGTTTTAAGCCCTTTTCAGTATATCTTGGAAGAGAAAACACACCTCTGGTCTCTGCCCCTTCTTCCTGGGTGGGCTTAAAAGTGGCATTAAACACCTTATTCCCAAAGCCCTGGGATGTCAATTATGGGGTTCCTTGAGGAGCTGCTGGGTGTTGCTCACCTTCACGCCAGCCTCCCAGCCTTCCCGCATTATGAAGGAAGCTCCAGAAGCCCAGCTTTGGCCGTTGCAAAGCCAGTGAGGGCCCAGTGCTGGGAGGCCAAATGGGGAGCTGTGCAGAGGGGTACCTTGGCCGACCCAGGGACTTCAAGCTGGCCCCTGAGCTAAGCAATCGGGGGTCAGGGCAGGCCTGCCTTTTTGGGCCTTCAGACTTCCCACCATCTGCTTAGTTGGACCCTTTGTTTAAATTCTCCACTTGTCTCGCCTTCCACAAAATAATTAGCATCTATTCGTTCCTAGAGCTCGCTTGGTGACATTAGTCATTGTAGGCGCTTTCAGTGCGGCTCGCAGAAATTTCCATTTGATGCAAAGTTGAAAATGGCTTAAGTGGGACTCCACGGGCCCCACTTACTTTACCAGCATCTGGTGCCTTGGTTTGTTTCCTCCCACCCGCTTCTTTGCTGCCTTCTGAGCAAGTGTGGGGCCTGATGATGACAAAGGGAGAGGAGGGCACTCAGACAAAAGGGGATGCTGTCCTCCTGGGACACCGTGGGGAAGGAGACTCACAAGGAAAACCCATCTGGGGTGGGAGAGGGAGGAGGAGGTTTTTAGTGCTGCAGCCACCTAGGCCCTTCCCGCAGGCACAGAGCTTTTGTAAGGGAGCGATTCATGTGTTGAACTGCAAAGGAGCTCACATAAACCCAATCCCAGCTCAGGCATGAAATCCGCTGCAGAACAGTTCTCTAACATATTTGCTGTACAAAACTAGCATGCACGATTGCAGAGCAATCTGCTCTGAGTCATGAGTGGCTCAAAGCCCTTTGGCTTTTCTTGAAAGCAGTTGCTTTGTCTCTCTGAGAACCCAGCTACTCTAGCGTTGGTCAGTTTACATATTCCTGAGCCAGAGAAAGGGAGAAGGTGCTGCCTCCTGGCTCTCCTCTGGGGAATGAATGTGGGGCAAGCAAGTTCCTGAAATCATGCTTCATGCTCCCTGGGCTGCAAAATGCTTTCCTATACGTGGTCTTCTTTGATCCCCCCGAACAACCCTCTCAGGTGGGTGTTGAGGTCTTATCTGAGCGAATGGGGAGATGGACATTCAGGGAGAGGAAGGGCCATGCTTGTGATTCTGGCCTTTCTTTGCCTATCTGTAAAATGACCTGGTTGCCTGTAATCCCAGCACTTTGGGAGGCCAAGACGGGCGGATCACCTGAGGTCAGGAGTTCAAGACCAGCCTGGCCAACATGGTGAAACTTCGTCTCTACTAAAAATTACAACAATTAGCCAGGTTTGGTGGTGGGCACCTGTGGTTCCAGCTCCTAGGGAAGCTGAGGCAGAAGGATCGCTTCAATCCGGGAGGCGGAGGTTGCAGTGAGCCGAGGTCACACCACTGTATTCCAGCCTGGGCAACAGAATGAGACCCTCTCTCAAAAAAAAAAAAAAAAAAAAAAAATTACCTGGTTGGACAAAGTAATCTCTGAGGGCTGTCCACATTTAGTCTCTCCCTTATGGTGTACATTGGGCCTGAGGGATTTTACCCCTATGGAGGTCCACAGGGGAGGCCCTGCCCTGGGCAATGGCCCACACAGCAAGCTGCATGGTGCTGTGCGATGATTTGGGTCTGCAGTGTAAGACAGATCTGGGTCCAAGCCCTGGACTGGCCCTGTTTTAGTTGTCTGGTCTAGGGCAAGTTGCCTTCCCTGGCTGGATCTTGGTTTTCTTCTCATCCACAAAGTGGGGTCAGCTCCTTCTTCTGCCTGCCTTGTGCCTCACTCTAGTGTGAATGTCAAAGAAGAGAATCGATATGGAAATGCCTTGTGGGTGAAAAGGTGGTGTTTGATTTTCTTTTGCAAAACACGATGAATGCAAATTATACCAAAATTCAGATGTCGCAAAAAGATGATGAAAGATCCCTTCCCACCTGTCTCCCACTTCATCTCTCTAGATATAACCCATTATTAACTCCTTGTGTGCGCTTCCTTAGAGACTTTCCATATGTCCAACATATATGCGCAATGAGTGACATCTGAAGTATTTATACATCCATCTATCTATCTCACTTACGGATGATTTTTAGGACTTTTAGAAATAGTCCTTCAGCAAATATCCATTTTCCTTCTCTTCCTCCCAGGAATATGCTTCCTGGCCCCATTGGTGCTGGACTTGGCGATGACTTACTCTGGCTAATGGGATATGAACAGGTGTGACACGAACAAAGATTTGAAATATACTTACAGTATATTTCACTATACTTGTGGAATGACTAAATTGAGTTATTTAACATATGCATTACTTCACATCCTTACCATTTTTTATGGTAAGAACACTTAAAATGTACTCTCTTAGCATAATTTTCAAGAATACAATACATCCTTATAGCACCGTAGAAATCTGTGCTTCTGCCATGACCATGAGAGGAACAAGCCCTAGCTAGCTAGCTGGTCCCAGAAGAATGAGAGTTGTGGATTGGAGCCACTCTAGCCTATCTATGGGAGAGTAGAACAAAAAGAAAACTGTCCCAACTGACAGCACACCTTTGAGCCTGAAAATAATACTTATTATTGTATGTCATTGAGTTTTGGGGATGTTTGTCACATAGCAATTGCTAACTGATACAATATATATACTTACTTTTTTTTCTAAACTGTGTGGGAACATATATACAATATTGTGCACCTTGCTTTCTTCACATAATGTGTGTTGGAAATTGCTCTGTATTGGTACGTGTACATGTCTCTCAATTTTAATGGCTGTATAATATTCCATCTTATAGTATGTTCCTTATTGATGGATGGTTATGTTGCTTCTGTCTTTTCCTATTATAGGTTGAATATCCCTTATCTGATGCTTGGGACCAGAAATGTTTTGGAGTTCAGATTTTTTTTGGATTTTGGCATATTTGCATTATACACTTACTAGTCGAGCATCCCAAATCCAGAAATCTGAAATCTGAAATATTTCAATGAGCATTTACCTTTGAGTGTCATGTTGGTACTCAAAAAGTTTTGAATTTTGAAGCATTAAATGATGATTTTGGATTTGGGATGCTCAACCCCTAGTAGTTGCTAATTTCCCTTTGAGCTCAGAGCCTTCGGTGGGCAGTAGTACTTAGCTTTCATTGGATTCATTTAAAAAATTAATTTGTTTTTAATGGACGAATAAAAACTAAATATATTTATCGTGTACAACGTGATGTTTTGAAATGTATATGTTGTGGAATGACTAAATTGAGTTATTTAACATATACATTACTTCACATCCTTACCATTTTTTATGGTAAGAACATTTAAAATGTACTCTCTTAGCATAATTTTCAAGAATACAATACATCCTTATAGTCACTATGTTGTACAATAGATCTCTTGAACTCATTCCACTTGTTTAACTAACATTTTGTATCCTTTGACCAATCCCCATTTCCTAGTAATCACTGTATTCATTTTTTACCAGTTAACATTATTTAATGGCTATTGTTCCTGATTTTTCTTTTTTGGGGAGTGACAGCAAGTTTCCTTTGAAAATAAATTTATTTCATTACAAAAAGTTTGTGCTCAGATTTATTTACTTTTTTTTGGGTAAATAATGTTAGACATACAAAAGAGTGGCAAAAATGGTACAGGGCTTCCTATATTCCCTTCACTCAACTTCCAGTAATGCTAACATCTTACATAACCACAGGACAATTATTGAAACCAGAAAATTAACATCGATTTGATATTCTTGACTAATCTAAAGACCTTATTTGAATTTTGCCAGTTTTCCCACTAGTGTCTTTTTTCTGGTCCAGATCTAATTCAAGATCCCACATTGCCTTTACTAGTTGATATGGTTTGAAGCTGTGTCTATGCTCAAATCTCATGTGGAATTGCAATCCCCAGTGTTGGAGGTGGACCTAGTGGGAGGTGATTGGATCATGGGGTGGATTTCCCCCTGTGGTGCTGTTTTCTGGTGATAGAGTTCTCATGAGATCTGGTTGTTTAAAACTGTGCAGTACCTCCCCCTCCTCTCTTCCTCCTCCTCTAGCCATGTGAAGACATGCCTGCTTCTGCTTCACCTTCCACTATGATTGTAAGTTTCTTGAGACCTACCCCCCCACCAGCCATGCTTCCTGTAGAGCCTGCAGAACCATGAGCCAATCAAACCTCTTTTCTTTATAAATCACCCAGTCTCAGGTATTTCTTTGTAACAATGTGAGAATGGACTACTACAGTAGTCCTAGCTATTTAATTTCCTCCACACTGTGACAATTCTTACATCTTTATCTTTCATGATCTTGATAAGTTTGAAGAGAAATGGCCAGTTTTTTTGTAGATCGTCACTTAACTTGGGTTTGTCTGGTATTTTCTCATGCATACCACAGAAATGATGTTTTGCCATTCTCAATGCATCTTATAAAGAGGTACATGATGTCATATGGCTTAGGTGACCTATGCTTGGCGGAGGTTTGGGAAACCCTTGCATAGTTGGAGACAGTTTGTGGTTGTCCTCTGGTAACTTTTGTGATGTGGATCTGTGTCTGGGCAATAGTCCTCCCAATCCTGGCCTGCCATGAGGAGGCTGACCACCCTCTGCCCATGTCATAACTCATGGTGCAGCTCTGAAGTTTCCAGCACCCCCATCCCCAGCACCTTGCTTCCTAAGGTTGGTCCCGAATGGTGATTGAGCTAAGACTCTATGGAGCTTTTATTTCTGTGCCTTCTGAGACATGTTCATGCTGGTTCAGATGAAAGGTGCGAGACAGCTCTTTGGATTTGATCTTCCCTCAGATGAAACATTTTAGGCTAGAAAATAAAGATGTCCCAGGCAGGTGGGAGTCAGTGACACCCTCGATAGAGGCATCTCTGCAGTTTTTCCTTTCAACCCCAAAAGAGATTTTCCCAACTGATTTTGCTCACCATCTGTTGCCAAGCTATTGCTTTGTTTGACTTTCTTTCCCTTCATGTTCAGGAAAATGTCCTGTGAATTCCCAATCTCTCTTCCCTCTGTGATCTGAAGAAACACTCTCTTTTGGCTTCTTCCCCACCTACCTCTGGAAAGACACTGGAGTCTTGGATGGCTGCTGGCTCCTGGGCAGCTGATGCTGGTTTAGGTCTCAGATAATATTGCCCTGAGGAGAAAAGTCAATTACCTTAAGCTAAGACTAATTAACTACCACAGAGGGTGGGATTTCTGAAGAAAATGCCTGACTCTCCCTAGGGTCTGCTTAATGAGCCCATGGCTCCGCAGGGATGCCTTTGATAATCCCAGGGCCTGAAACGGATCCCATCACACAACTCACAACTGAATCTGGATCCCAGCGTCACCTCTGCCTCATTTCTGACTCACATACTGACTGGTTTCATGTACTGTTGAAGTTGGTGGATGAAGATGAAAAATAATTTTTTTATTTTACTTGTCAATATGAGTCAACTCCTCCTTTTTCCTCTTCTGTGTGCAAAGTCCTGGTTTAGGTACCAAAAATACATGGGAGACACTACGTGGTAGGCACTGTTATTGCTGCTGGGGAGACAGCAGTGAATGGGCTATAGATATATCGCTTGTCCTCTTGGAGCTTGGAATTTAGAATTTAGTGGGAATCCAAGGTAGCTCAACGATGAAGAGGAATGAAGTATAGGATAAAGTGCTATGGGAGGGAAGAAGAGGAGACCTAATCCAGTTTGGGGTTGTGGAGCCAATTTCAAGGTGAGGTTTGAACAATGGGCAGGAATTATGCAGCTAGAGGAGCCAGAGGTGGGTGGAAAGGGAAGGTGTGTCTCAGGCAGAGGCACCAAATGTGGCACAGAGATTAGAACAGCACAGTGAAGTTGAGGAACTGTTGAAGTGGAATTGGAACCCAGAGTTCAAAAAGAAGAGTAGAGAGAGATGAGCAGGATGGGGGTTGGCAGGGAAGGCCTTGTAAGCTCAAGGGTTTGACTTCACTTCTCCTTTTTTTTTTTTGAGACGGAGTCTCGCTCTGTCATCCAGGCTGGAGTGCAGTGGTGCGATATCAGCTCACTGCAAGCTCCGCCTCCCGGGTTCATGCCATTCTCCTGCCTCAGCCTCCCGAGTAGCTGGGACTACAGGCACCCACCACCATGCCCGGCTAATTTTTTGTATTTTTAGTACAGACGGGGTTTCACTGTGTTAGCCAGGATGGTCTTGATCTCCTGACCTCATGATCCGCCTGCCTCAGCCTCCCAAAGTGCTGGGATTACAAGCGTGAGCCACTGCGCCCGGCCAGGTTTGACTCTACTTCTAAGAGCCAACTATTGTATATGAGAAGGAGGGCTCAGATCTCCATTTTAGTTGACTTGGTTGCTGTGTTATAGTCCCTTTGCATTGCTATACAGGAATACCTGAGACTGGGTAATTTATAAAGAAATGGTGAAACCCCACTAAAAATACAAAAAATTAGCTGGATGGGTTGGTGGGCACCTGTAATCCCAGCTACTGAGGATGCTGAGGCAGGAGAATCGCTTGAACCCAGGAGGCAAAGGTTGCAGTGAGCTGAGATCATGCCATTGCACTTCAACTTGGTCAACAAGAGCAAAATTACATCTTAAAAAAATTGTATAAAGAAAAGAGGTTTATTTGGCTCACAGGTCTGCAGGCTGTACACGAAACATAGTGCTGGCAAATGCTCCTGGTGAGGGCTTCGGGAAGCTTACAGTCATGGTGGAATGTGAATGAGAGCCAATGTGTCACATGGTGAGAGAGGGAGCAAGAGAGAGGGAGGAGGTGCTGGGCTCTTTTCAACAACCAGATCTAATGTGAATTCAGAGTGAGAACTCACTCACAACTGCAAGAACAGCACAAAGCCATTCATGAGGTATCTGCCCCCATGATCCGAACACCCACCATGCCCACCTCCAACACTGGAGGTCACCTTTCAACATGAGATGTGGAGAGGACACAACATTCAAATGATATTGGCTGCATTGGAAAAGAAAAAGCTGGCATCGGGGCAGGGAGAACAATGGGCAGATATTGTGCAGTTCTAGAAAGAGGGGATAGTGTCCTGGTCTAGGGCAGGATAGAGAGGAGGAGGAAGTGGATGAAGACCAGGGTTTTTAGTAACACCTCCCACCCCAGGAGTAACAGCATGGAAAATACAATGGTTCTGAGTCCTAATAGGCGCTACCTTTCTTTACCAACAGAAAGTGACATTTCTGTGTGGCAAAGTCGATGTTATTGTTTATCACACATTGAGTACTAACCAGCGGAGTATGGGCAGAAGTGATGTAAGTCTTTTCTAGGATTGAGCTAAAAACATCCCACTCAACCCTCCAGGCTTCCAGAATGGTGGTTTTCTAAGACAGCTGGAGCTTGAATCCCTGAGTCCCCGCTTGGAGGAGAGCCCTCAGGGACAATGTCTTATCTTGTTTCAAGTTGTGATACGAACAAGAAACCACCCCGTGTTCAATCATTGAAATTTTGAGGTTGGTAATTATAGAAACTGGCATTTCTTACCAGGCCTACCACAAACCAGATGGGCTCACATTTTTCTTGGTTCTTTCATGGCACTTTGGTGGTTTCTAACTCTCTGTTCATCCAGAGAAGAGGAATTGTTGGGTGTGGAGAAGGAAAGAAAGGCCGTTATACAGAAACAGAAATATATATACACACAGGTACATGGGACCCCTCAACCGAGATACCCATACAGGCCCAGAAAATCACTCAGTATAATGAGAAAACAATAAAACTGAAATTCCTTGAATGTCATGGTCTATGCTAATAGTTGATTAAATCCCACAACAACCCAACAAAGTAGATATTATTATAATTCTCTCTCTCTCTCTCTCTCTCTCTTTTTAAATTTTGAGACAGGACCTTGCCCTGTTGCTCAGGCTGTAGTGCAGTGGTGCAATCACAGCTCACTGCAGCCTTGACCTCCTGGGCTCAAGTGATCCTCCCACTTCTGCCTCCTAAGTAGCTGGGACTATTGATGCCTGCTACTATGCCTGGCTATTTTGTGAATTTTATTTTTGTAGAGATGGGGTCTTTCTATGTTGCCAGGGCTTGCTTCTTCTCCCTCTTCTCTGTCTCTCTCTCTTTCTCTCTCTCTCTTTTTAACAGATGGGAAAACTGAGTTCAAGAGGGGATGAGTAACTTTCCCGAGGCCACATAGGATTTAGACCCAGGTATCCTGACTCAGGAGTCTGTCCTCTTGGCCACAACTCACAGACAAGGGCACGGTGACAGAGGTCTGGGGATGGACACACACACACACACACACACACACACACACACACACACACACACGACAGAGACAGAGTGTCTGGATTGTCCTTGTCCTCAGCATGAACACCATTCCATTTTCAGGAGAGAGATGGCCAGATTGCAGTGGTGACAAGAACAGAGCATTACCATTACCAAAGACTTACTTTAATGAAATTCTCAGCTGGCTCAGGACATTTTGTTTCTCTCTAGATAACTTCCTGATGCTATCATTTTTGCATACGCTGTTTATTTTACCTGCTCCGTCTTTCCATGGCCCAAAAGGGAGGCTCTGTTGGTTTGTTTGATGTTCCTTAGATACAAATGATCCTTCCCTGAATAACAAATAGGATGCACCCTTCAGAGGGATTTATGATTCACCTCTTGTTCCTCTAGTTTCTAAATGAGATACTTCCCCAGAAGGTGCTTTTTCCCAGTTGACACCTGAAACTTTGTCCCAGCAAATGTGTTGTCTGCTGAGCACATGGGCTTAGTTTTTCAGATCCTGGGCTTGATGTGTCACCCAGACTCTGGCCTCTGAAGCCTTAGGCTGCCCAGAGTGGAAAAGTCAACAGCAATGAGAACCCCTGCTTTGGCATATTTGTGGGTGTGGGGAGTAGTTCCTGTGGGAAGTTCCTGGGATAACAGTTTCTAGGATGGACTGGTCTCTTCATCCATCAGTTCTAGTCGCTATTGCTGCAAAACTGAGTGGTGTCATGCAGCCATTTTTATTATGTTTACAGATTCTGTAGGTTAGGAATTTGGACAGGACCCCGTGGGGATGGTGTGTCTCTGCCCCATAGTGTCTGGGGCCTCCACTGGAAAGATTTGAAGGCAGGTGTTGGGCGGGGGGTGTCATTTGATAGCTTTGGGCTGGAGTCATTTGGAGATGTCTTCACTTACATCTGGAGGTTGATATGATATATAATATCTGAAGCTGACCATCAGACAGCGCCAGATGGACGGAGTGCCTCTACTTGGCTTCCCCATGTGATCGCTCTGCATGGGCTAGTTTGGGATGATACACAGCATGGCGATGGGGTTTTAAGAGTAAGCATCCCGGCCAGAGTTAGTGGCTCACACCTGTAATCCCAGCACTTTGGGAGGCCAAGGTGGGGCGAATCACCTGAGGTCAGGAGTTCTAGACCAGCCTGACTAACGTGGTGAAACTCCATCTCTACTAAAAATACAAAACTTAGCCGGGCGTGGTGGCATTCACCTGTAATCCCAGCTACTTGGGAGGCTGAAGCAGGAGAATCACTTGAACCCAGAAGGTGGAGGTTGCAGGGAGCCAAGATCCCGCCATTGTACTCCAGCCTGGGCAACAAGAGCGAAACTCCGTCTCAAAAAAGAGAGAGAGAGAGAGCATCCCCAAAGGGCAGGGCAGAGAGTATGGTGCTTTGCGATATAGCATTGGAGGTTACATAATGTTACTTCTGTCATGCTGCTTTGGCTGAGGCAGTCACAAGTCTTTCTAGGTTCAAGGGAAGAGGATACTGATCTCACCACTCAATGGGGAAGTGACAAGGTTAGAAGAGGACGTAGGACAAGAGACATTTTTGCAGCCATCGTTGGAGAATGTAACTGATACACCATTTCACGTGAATCCCTTCCTTGTAGCCCACTGCATACTCCTGCAGCTTCTGCTCTCCTATATTCCTATCATGGGGAGTTCACTACTTGTCCTGGTTAATTTTCTTTTACTTTTTTTTTTTGAGAGGACTCTTGCTCTGTCGCCTAGGCTGGAGTGCGGTGGCACGATCTTGGCTCACTGCAAGCTCCGCCTCCCGGGTTCATGCCATTCTCCTGCCTCAGCCTCCCGAGTAGCTGGGACTACAGGCACCTGCCACCACACCCAGCTAATTTTTTGTATTTTTAGTAGAGATGGGGTTTCACCATGTTAGCCAGGATGGTCTCGATCTCCTGACCTCATGATCCGCCTGCCTCAGCCTCCCAAAGTGCTGGGATTACAGGAGTGAGCCACCGCGCCCGGCTGTCCTGGTTAATTTTCTCTGAGTGTAAGCAACAGAAGCCCACTCTGGCTAACTTAAGCAACGCAGGATGTACTGACAGAAGGTGGGGGGTGTTGAAGGATGGAAGGGAAGGCTGAAGATCCAGGCTTGGCATGAAAAACGACCAGGGCAGTGCCAGAAGAAGTCTTGTTCAGTCACGCCTGGGGGATAAATTCCAAAGCATGTTTGAAACTTTTAGTCATTCTGTTCAAAATTTAAATCACAAGGCGAGAAGATCTGAATGGCCCTGTGCTATGAACTTTACCACTTACTACTTGCTTGACTCTGGGAAGGTTACTTCACTGCTTTGTGACTCAGTTTCCTCATCTGTAAAATGGGGACACTCATAGCGGCTACTTCATAGGTTATGTGAGACTTAAATAAGACGGTGCTTACAAAGTGCTTAGCCCAAAGTCTAGCACATGGTAAATCTTCAATTAGCATTAGCTAACAACTGCAACAATAACAACAACTGCTACTGTCACTGCAACTACTGTTATTATTATCATTATTATTTGAGATGGAGTCTTACTCTGTCACTCAGGCTGGAGTGCAGTGGCATAATCTTGGCTCACTGCAAACTCCGCCTCCTGGGTTCAAGCAATTCTCCCGCCTCGGCCTCCCGAGTAGCTGGGATTACAGGTGCATGCCACTACACCTGGCTAATTTTGTATTTTTAGTGGAGAAGGAGTTTCACCATGTTGGTCAGGCTAGTCTCGAACTCTTGACCTCAGGTGATCCACCTGTCTCAGCCTCCCAAAGTGCTAGGATTATGGGCATGAGCCACCGCGCCCAACCCAGACTATTACTGTTTTGGTTGGCTTGCTTCTGTGCATAGTACAGGGTCAGGCACACAGTAGGTGCTTAGTTTTAGTGCTGAATGAATGAACAAACAAATGAATGACTTCTGCTCTAATACATAGCAATCAAATTCTTTGAAGTCATCTTTAGACATTTCTTTCTTCTTATTTATTATTATTATTATTATTATTTTGTGATGGAGTTTTGCTTTCGTTGCCTAGACTGGAGTGCAGTGGTGTGATCTCAGCTCACTGCAACCACCACCTCCTGGGTTCAAGTGATTCTCCTGCCTCAGCCTCCTGAGTAGCTGGGATTACAGGCATGTGCCACCATGCCCGACTAATTTTTTGCATTTTTAGTAGAGACGGAGTTTCTCTACGTTGATCAGGCTGGTCTCGAACTTCCAACTTCAGATCATCCACCTGCCTTGGCCTCCCAAAGTGCTGGGATTACAGGCGTGAGCTACTGTCCCTGGCCTAGACATTTCTTATAATTAGATCAAAACAAGAAAAATCAACATATAAGAATCTCAGTGCATTTAAATATTAGACACACCCTCCTGAGTGATTTGTTTTTCTTTTCTTTTTTTTTTTTTTCGAGAAAGAGTTTCACTCCTGTTGCCCAGGCTGGAGTCCAATGGTTGGATCTCAGCTCACTGCAACCTCCACCTCCCGGGTTCAAGTGATTCTCCTGCCTCAGCCTCTGGAGTAGCTGGGATTACAGGCGCGCACCACCAAGCCTGGCTTATTTTGTACTTTTAGTAAAGATGGGGTTTCACCACGTTGGCCAGGCTGGTTTCGAACTCCTAACCTCAAGTGATCCACCCACCTTGGCCTCCCGAAGTGCTGGGATTACAGATGTGAGCCACCGCGCCTGGCCCTAGTGACTGTGTTCTGTGTCTGCAGTCCTCTTTCTGAAAAATAATCCCTGATGTTGCTCATAGTCCGAGTCCTTCAGAAATGCTGCAACAACCCCACCCCAAGGAAGGGACTCATCTGCTGACGGGATTGCACCCACATCAATTCTCGTGTCATATTTGATTAATTTCGTATCTAGCTTCATTACATCTCATCCCTCACTTCAAAGGTGTCCTTCATAGGGGACACTGGAGGAAGCAGAGAGGGGAGACCGAGCAATGGACATCCTGCTGCGAAGAGTTCATGGGCACCCCAAACAGTAGCAACGGAGATTTAACGCTCTCAGAGCTCCCCCCGCCGCCGCCCGCGAGATGAGCTGTCTGCTGGTTCTATAGTGTTTCCCAAGCTTGAGTCACGGTGCCCCAGCCACCATGAGACAGCCACTTTACACACCATTAATCAGCAGAATGGCTGGCAAATGCTGACCCACTTAGCAGTGATACCCAAGCAGGTGACGGCTACTGGAGCCGACAGCATCTGGCCGGAGGGCACACATCTCCAGGCAGGCCGTCTGGAGCTCTCTGAGTTCTTTGTGGGTTACTGTGAAGCTAAAGGTGAGACATCCAGCTTCTTGGCCAAGAGTTGCTTAAATGGGTCAGGGCAGGATTTAACTCTGGCACACCTGAGTTCTGGGCCCTTTCTCACCAGGGCTGATGACATCTCCTTCCCATTCTTCCCCTTCTACCCACGTCCTACCACATCTTGGAACTCTGAGGATTCATCTAATATTTATTGAATTCAATTCAATAATTTGTTGAGTGGTGTAGCAGAAACCTCTGCTGTTTACGTTATGTCTGTCCTGTTGGCCCACTTCTAATTTCAGTTGAAGCTGTGTGCATGTGGCATGTGCAACCACAGCTGTGGCTATGGATGGAGGCTGAGCCTGGATCCTGGCCTCAGACCGTGTTGTAGTCGTGGTCACAGACTGAGCCCTCATTTTGGTCACAGGCTGAGCTCTGATCACAGCCACGGACTGAGCCTTCCTCCTGGTCACAGAGAGAGCCTTGATTCTGGTCACAGACTGAGCTCTACAGACTAAGCTCTGATCATAAGAGAACACAGTGAGAAAGAGATTGAGGATGGCTCAGCTCAGGCCACCCTCACTTCCGCAGTCGCAGGTGGGAGCCATGCCCTCTCAGTGGGATATGAGGAGTGGGGACATCAGAGTAAAGGCATCCTGCATCTGAACAAAGACGGTGCCAATTATGGCAGCTTGCATTCTCAGGTTCTTAACTTGGAAAAAGCCACTGTGGTTTCAGGCACAGACTAATGAGGTTTTCAGAGCTGTGTCTTATTTCCTTTAGCGCATAGAGGTTATTGTGTTTTGCAGGAAAATTAACTGGCAATTAAATTTCTGAAAAAGTGTTTGAAACTCCTACAAGCGGTGCCTCATTGTTTTGCAAGATTGGGTACACAATGTAATAATTTCATCTGCAAATTAATTTTCTCTCACTCACAGCTTCTGATGTAACTGCAATGTCATCCATTTAGTCATTCATTCATCCCTCGATTCAGTGCACATTTACTACGAACCTCATGTTGAACCTGGCACCGTGGGGAGGGCAGAGGTGGGTCACTGCTTCCCAGGCAGCTCCCTGTCTAGAAGGAAGGCAGGATTTTCTCAGAAATAAAGGTCACAGGAGGCAGACTGTGATCATTCCATTAGAAGGAGATTTATAGTGATTTGGACTTTCAGATTTAGGAGGAGGGGGAGGTAGCTCCTGACTTTGTCTCAGTGAAGAAAGAATAGAAAGCAAGCTGAAAGTAGCCAGGTGCAGCGGCTCATGCCTGTAATCCCAGCACTTTGGGAGGCTGAGGCAGGTGGATCATGAGGTCAAGAGATCAAGACCATTGTGGCTGACAGGGTGAAACCCCGACTCTACTAAAAAAACAAAAATTAGCTGGGCATGGTGGCACGCGTCTGTAGTCCCAGCTACTCAGGAGGCTGAGGCAGGAGAATCGCTTGAACCTGTGAGGTAGAGATTGCAGTGATCCAAGATCGCACCACTGCACTCCAGCCTGGCGACAGAGAGAGAGACAGAGGAAAAAAAAAAAAAAAAAGAAAGCTGAAAGTAATAGTAACTGACATTGACTGGACACCTGCTGTAGGCCAGACTCTGTGGCAGGTGCTTTGCATCTGGGATCTCATTCAATCCTTAGGCCAGTCCTATGAGGTAGTGTTATCACCCTCTTTACAGATGAGGAAACTGAGGCTCAGACAGGTTGGATGATTTGCTTGAGATCAAGTACCCAGCAAGTGTTGGAGTCTGTTTTGGAACTCACAGCTGTCTGATTAAAACATTTCCCACTAAACATGCTAAATTCTCTAAGGATGACTTCTTTGCCAAGGGGTTTGTAGCCTTCCTGCTTCCCATCGGCACAAATGAAGGAGCTGGAAAAGGTCTAGATGGGAGTTCTGCCAAGGCCAGAATGACATCAAATGTGCTTTGAAGAAGAGAGTGGCTGGGACTGCAGGAGAGATGGCTACGTGGTCACTTACTGAATATCTACTATGTGTTTACGTAGTGCTTTCCATACGTTTTCTCATTTAATCCTCACATACAGTCTTCAGGGTAGGCATTATCAGCTGCATCATTTTTGTTGTTGTTAAGGAAATGAAGACTTAGGGAAGCTAAATGATCTGTTCATGGTCACACAACTGGTAAATGATGGAGCTGTGATTCATGCTCAGGTCTGTCTGATTCTGAAGTCTGACTTCTTTTCTTTGCTTTACTTTGCTTTGCTTTGCTTTCTTTCTTTTTTTTTTTTTTTTGAGATGGAGTTTTTCTGTTGTCGCCCAGGCTGGAGTGCAATGGCATGGTCTTGGCTCACTGCAACCTCTGCCTCCCGGGTTCAAGCAATTCTCCTGCCTCAGCCTCCCAAGTAGCTGGGGTTACAGGCACGTGCCACCACGCCTGGCTAATTTTTGTATTTTTAGTAGAGACGTGGTTTCATCCGGTTGGCAGGCTGGTCTTGAACTCCTGACCTCAGGTGATCCACCTGCCTTGGCTTCCCAAAGTGCTGGGATTACAGGTGTGAGCCACCAGGCCCAGCCCTGACACTTTTCATCTTACTTTGCTGCTTCTTCTGTGGTGTGGTGTATACCTAGTCTTGGAGCATGATGGACTGTTACAAGGTGCCCGTTGTAGGTTGTTCTTAGGAGTTTGTTTCTGAGGATTAGGCATCAGGAAGAAGGGATGACGTCCTCAGGCTCCAGCCCTAATTCTGACTCCTGTCCCCAGCTGGATCCTTAACCAGAGCCAATCGTCTCATCCACCTTTTCTTAAGAGGCCTAATCTATCCCATGGCAATTACTAACACCTGTACATAGATTACATGCTAATCCTACCTGGGCCCTTCCCCTGAGCTGCAGACCTTTACCTGTTCACCTCCCAGACAACTCTTTCCAGATGACCCTGCGAATGTGAACCCAGCACGGCCAGATGAAATCATCACTTTCTTCTGCCCTTCCTAATGGTCCCCATTTCTGTGAACAGCACCCTCTAAGAGCCTTTCTTTTCAAATCCTTTCCTCTCTCAGGCATGTAAGTAACAACTTGGTGACTGCATCCTGTCTTTCCTTCCAATGGTTCCCTTACTCCACTCCCACACCACTGCCTTGGTTCAGGCCTCATGCCTCCTCTCAGATGGTTGCTTGCCTTTAGTGTTGCTCTGCCCAGCACCACACTGTAGCTGGAGTGGTGGTTGCAGGGGGCATGGGCTCTGAACCTGTGATGTGCTGTCACCCATGGCAAGCCCCTTAACCTTTCTGTGTCTCCTCCTCCCTGTAAGTGAAATGAAGATAACAGAACCTTCCTGGTCGGGTTTGTGTGAATTATATGACATGACACAGATACAGCATGTGGAAATGGATTTGGCTCATAATAGACACTCAATAACTATTAGCTAATGTGATTACTATTTAAGCAGAACAGATGACGTCTATTCTGCTCAAAGTCTTCTGATGGCTCCTCATTGCTTCTGGAATTAAATCCACGTTCCTTATAGGCCTTTGAATCTGGCTCTGACCATCTCTCTAGCACCATATCCTGATATCCTGGAGCTCATCCCTCACCCCCATCTCTACATCTTGTCTGCCCCAGTATTTTTTCTACCTTATTTTTGTACATATTTATGGTGTATGACATGATGTTTTGAAATATCTGTAAGTTGTGGAATTTCCCCCCTTTTAATTCCATCCATATGGATAGAAACTCGGGTTTCTAGGATGTAGCACAAGGAGTGGGGATCTGATGTCTTAGTTCAGTCTGCTATAACAGAATACTATAGACTGGGTGGCTTGAACAATGGGAATTTATTTCTTATAGTTTTGAAGTCTGGAAGGCTGAGACCAGGGTGCCAGCATGGTTGGGTTCTGGTGAGGGCCCTCTTCCTGGTTTACACATGGCTGAGTTCTCATGGTGTCCTCACATGGTAGATAGAGAGCACAGACAGGAAGGAAGCCCTCTTACATCTCTCCTTATGTGGGCATTAATCCCATCATGGGGGCTCTACCCTCAATGCCTAAACACCTCCCAAAGGCCCCATCCCCAATATCATCACATTGGTTTCAATATATGAATTATGTGAGTTTATAGTCTTAATCAAATTTGGGCATTTTGTGACCATTATTCCTTTAAATATTTTTTCTGTGCCCCCCCCCCCACCACCCAACTCTGCCTGTCTTTTTTCTTCTGGTGACTCCAGTTACATGTATATAAAGCCACCTGAAATTGTCCCATAGTTCACTAATGCTATCTTCATTTTTTTTCAGTTTTTTTCTTCTGTGTGTTTCATTTTTGATAGTTTCTATTACTATGTCTTCAAGTTCAATAATTTTTTCTTCTACAATGTCTAATCTGCCATTAATCCCATCCAATGTATTTTTCACTTCAACCATTATAGGTTTAATCTCTAAAAGGCCAAAGTCAAACTTTTAGAAAAAGGACTGGATCCTCATCTCTCATCTTATACAAAAATCAACTCGAGATGGATTAAGGGCTTACATCTAAGACCTGAAACCATAAAGATTTTAGAAGATAACATCAGAAAAACTCTTCTAGACATTGGCTTAGGCAAAGACTTCATGACCAATAACCGAAAAGCAAATGCAACAAAAACAAAGATACATAGATGGGGCTTAATTAAATTAAAAAGCTTCTGCACAGCAAAAGGAATAATCACCAGAGTTAACAGACAACCCACAGAGTGGGAGAAAATCTTCACAATCTATACATCTGGCAAAGGACTAACATTCAGAATCTACAATGAACTCAAACAAATCAGCAAGAAAAAAAAAAACAAACAATTGCATCAAAAAGTGGGCTAGGGACATGAATAGACAATTCTGAAAAGAAGATACACAAATGGCCAACAAGCATATGGAAAAATTCTCAACATCACTAATTATAATGGAAGTGCAAGTCAAAACCACAATGTGATACCACCTCACTCCTGCAAGAATGGCCATAATAAAAAAATTAAAAGTAATAGATGTTGGTGTGGATGTAGTGAAAAGGGAAGACTTTTACATTGTTGGTGGGAATGTAAACTAGTACAACGACTATGAAAAACAGTGTGGAGATTCCTTAAAGAACTGAAAGTAGATCCGCCATTTGATCCAGCCATCCCACTACTGGGTATCTACCCAGAGGAAAAAAAGTCATTATATGAAAAAGAAACTTGCACACACATGTTTATAGCGGCACAATTTGCAATTGCAAAAATGTGGAACCAACTCAAATGCCCATCAGTCAACAAGTGGATAAACAAACTGTGGTATATATATACAATGGAATACTACTTAGCCATAAAAAGGAATGAATTAATGGCATTCACAGCAACCTGAATGGAACTGGAGACTATTATTTTAAGTGAAGTAACTCAGGAATGGAAAACCAAACATTGTATGTTCTTACCGATATGTGGGAGCTAAGCTAGGAGGACACAAAGGCATAAGAATGATACATTGGACTTTGGAGACTCAGGGGAAAGGGTGGAGGGTGGTGAGGGACAAAAGACTACACACTGGGTACAGTGTACACTGCTTGGGTGATGGGTGCACCAAAATCTCAGAAATCACCACTAAATAACTTATTCATGTAACCAAACACCACTGGTTCCCCCAAAACCTATTGAAATAAAAAATTAAAAGTAAAAAAAAAATGTGTTTGAACCTAGTTATAATGATTTAAAAATTTGGGGACCAAAGCCGCAATTACTTTGGTACCAACCTAGTGCAACTCCACCTGGTGAGAGCAGAATATACATTCTCTTCAAACACACCATGTGGTCTTCCCGCAAACTTCCCTGATCCAACACGGCTTCGTGGCTGTGCAGCATCTCTGCAGTGTCACAGTGGCTACCGGAGGGCCAAGGCCTGTGCTGGGGATGTTGCGGCTGCGGCTGCGGCTGTGGTGCTTTTCCATTCAAGGACAATGAAGGCTACTGGTTCTGCTCCCTCTCTGTTCACAAAGTGGATCCCTGGAAGGATGCTCACTCCACCCTGCTGTCCAAGAAGACCAGCAACCTCTACAAGATCCAGTTTCACAGTGAGAAGCCCGAGTGCCCAGATGCCTATAGCAGGCACTGATGGAGGCAGCACTGCCCATGCTGCACCAGGATGAGGACCACCTCTGGTCCTCGTGGGCAACTGGAACATGTGCTGTGGGGAGCAGGACTAGGCACTGCACCTGTGGAGGTTCTCAGGTGGCTACCCAGCCCTCATGGGAGCAGGACTAGGCACTGCACCTGTGGAGGTTCTCAGGTGGCTACCCAGCCCTCGTGGACTGCATGACAAGGAGTACCTGGAGGTCCGGGAGTGCAGCCGGATGCTGTTGTCCAGGAGACACCAATTGCTCCTTGAGTTCAACTTCTGGAATGAGCCACAGCCCAGAGCGGGCTCCAACATCTTATGAGCTGAGGACCTGCAAACTCAAGCCAGGAACCATGATGGAGTAGGGGAACAACTGGGCTCCTGCCAGCAGGTGCCAGCAGCAAGTCCCAGCAGGAGAACCAGGAGGTGATGGTGGCTTCTCCCATATAGGAGAGCTCCGCCTTATGCATCATCTCTGGGCCGAGAAAGACCCATAGTCTTGGCAGGAGACCCACAGTGCTGCCTGCAGGAAGAGGGGCTGGGATGAAATGTCTATTAAACAGTTCTCCTGGTGCAACACATGGAGTCTTGGATCAGGGTCCTCTTGAAGACCTCACCTCTCCAGCCATGCTGCCAACACTTCTACCTTCTTCCCGTTCTCCCTCAGGGCAACCCTGGACAGAGGAGCACCCCAGTCCTGCTGTCATGGTTTTCTTTCGGCTCTGGGAGGAGTCTGAGGGTCTGTGCTTAGCTCAGACAACGGGGAACAGAAGGATGACAAATTCTGAGGACTTACAGCTCAGCTCAGCTCCTTCCTGCCTTCCCCTCCTCCCTCATTCCCCCTGCTGGAAGCAGTTCCTAATTTCTCTGAATGAAGCATAAAAATCTTCTAGGCCTGCTTACATCTTTTCCTAAGATTTCTCAGTCCCCAGCTATCACCACAGAAACCCTCGGTTTAGCTTAATTGCACAAAAGGAAGTATGTCTAGTGGTTAGAGGTGGAATGGGAGGGAAGGAGGTCAGGCCAGGCCAGGCCAGGTCCTCAGGAATTCCCTGATCTCCGCTGGGCCACTGCCACCCACTTGCTGTTCAGTCTAAGCCAAGTCCTTCCTGATGGGGAAAATCCTGGAACTGCTAAAAAAATCCCCCTCAAATCAGCAAGGTAAGGAAGATGCCCAGACATTCCACCCAAAAAGACAGGGAAAAAGGATGGGAACCAGGAAGGATTTAGGGGCAGGAGACAGACATGTAACAGAACCCAGAAGGCACAACTTGGAGAATTCAGAACTTGGGTTTGAACTGCAGAATTTGGAATTTGAAATACAGAATTGGAAGATAGAACAGAGATGACAGGCTGGGCGCGGTGGCTTACGCCTGTAATCCCAGCAATTTGGGAGGCTGAGGTGGGCGGATCACGAGGTCAGGAGTTTGAGACCAGCCTGGCCAACATGGTGAAACTCTGTCTCCACTAAAAACACAAAAATTAGCCGGGCGTGGTGGTGGGCGCCTGTAATCACAGCTACTCAGGAGGCTGAGGCAGGAGAATCACTTGAACCTGGGAGGCGGAGGTTGCAGTGAACTGAGATTTTGCCACTGCACTCCAGCCTGGGCAACATAGAGAGACTCTGTCTCAAACAAACAAACAAACAAAACAAACAAAAAAACAAAAAAAACCAGAGGTGACAGAAAACCATTTGGGGAAGGATTCCTAATACTAGACAGATGGAGAGTTACTTGTCTGCTTTTCCCTACAGGTTGCGGTTGAGGACATGAATGTGTAGTTCCAGTCCTTTGCAGGGAGTCTCTCCTGCCCTCCCTCCTTCCTGCAGGCAAAAGTATAGACCAGGGCGTGTGTTTCCTTCATCCCGATTCCTTCTCCCCTACTTGACATTCCGTCAGCTCAATCCTCATCCTCTAGGGCCACCAAGCGTGTGGACTGGGGGGTCTCCTCAGTGAAAACCATATTTACGAACCCTCGGGATAGCTTCATTATGCTCCTCTTCCGGGAAAGCTGATGCTGGGGTTGCTGATGGAACCAACTAAACATTTACTATAAAAACAAACAGAAAACAAGCACAGCATGTACTTTTGTCAAGATATGCCACACTCTGGCGTTTAAAACAAGACACAATAAATTTAAAGGGATTTGGTTCATGCCAAACGGACCCCAATGGATTAAATTTGACCCCAATGAATTAAATGATAAATCAATGACAAGAAGCTCTCTGAAAAAAAATCCTCAAATATTTAGGAACTAAATAGCATACGCTGCTGGTGGGACGTCAAATGGTACAAATACTTTGGAAAATAATTTGGCAATTTATTAATTCAACTCCTAGATATTTATCCAAGCAAAATGAAAGCATACATCTATACAAAGACTTGCACATAAATGTTCCTAGCAGCTTTATTGGTAATAGCAAAAAAAAAAAAAAACAAAAACAAAAACCAAACACCTGGTAATAGTCCAAATGCCCATCAACAGATGAACGGATACACACTGTGGTACATCCGTGTAATGGAATACTACTCAATAATAAAAAGGAATGAACTATTGATACAAGCAACAACAGGGATCAGTCTCACGTTGAGTAAAAGGAGAGAGACAAGAAAAATGCAAATATTTTAAAATCCATTCATAAAAAATTATAAGAAACAAAAGCTACTTGATAATGACAGAAAGTGGACCTGTAGTTGTCTGAAGAGAGGGGTGTCAGGGAGTGGCTGTAGGGAGAAATTATAAAGAGGCATGAGAAAACTTTTGGGATTGATGAATTTGTTGACATGTTGATTGTGGTGACAGTCTCCTGGGTGTGTACCGTACATACATATGTCAAATTATATATACCTTAAGTATGTGTGATTTACTGTATGTCAATTGCACCTCTAAAAACTGTCTAAAAATGTGATGGTTCTGCCGGGCGCGGTGACTCACACCTGTAATCCCTGCACTTTGGGAGGCTGAGGCAGGCGGATCATGAGGTCAGGAGATTGAGATCAGCCTGGCTAACACAGTGAAACCCCATCTCTACTAAAAATACAAAAAATTCACCAGGTGAGGTGGTGGGTGCCTGTAGTCCCAGCTACTTGGGAGGCTGAGGCAGGAGAATGGCATGAACCCAGGAGGTGGAGCTTGCAGTGAGCTGAGGTCGTGCCACTGCACTCCAGCCTGGCAGACAGAGCAAGACTCTGTCGCAAAAAAAAAAAAAAATAAATAAATAAATAAAATAAAAATAAAATGTGATGGATTTTTTTTATTGTGGTAAAATATATAAAACATAAAATTCACAATTTTAATCATTTTTGTTTAATTTTTAATTTTTAACTTTTATGGGTACATATATATATATATATATATATATTTTTTTTTTTTTTTTTTTGTGAGAGTCTCACTCTGTTGCTTAGGCTGGAGTTCAGTGGTACAGTCCTGGCTCACTACAACCTCTGCGTGCTGGGTTCAAGCAGTTCGCCTGCCTCAGCCTCCCAAGTAGCTGGGATTACAAGCTAGCTAAATTAGCTATCACACCTGGCTAGTTTTTGTATTTTTCCTAGAGCCAGGGTTTCACCATGTTGGCCAGGCTGGTCTCGAACTCCTGGCCTTAAGCAATCCACCCGCCTGGGCCTCCCAAAGTGTTGGGATTACAGGCGTGAGCCACCGCGCCTGGCCTACCTTGTATATTTACGGGCTACATGAAATACTTTGATATGGGCATACAATGCGTAATAATTACATCAGGATAAATAAGGGTACCCGTTATCTCAAGCATTTATCGTGTGTGTGTGTGTGTGTGTGTGTGTTAAAGATCCATTTTAACCATTTTAAAGGATATAGTTCAGTAGCATTAGCAGATTTATATAGTTGTGCAACCATCACCACTATCCATCTCCAGGACTTTTTTACCTTCCCATACTGAAACCTGGTCTGACAAAGGCTTTTGTCCTAAATAGTAATAGAAAGAGTTGGAATAGGCCAGGAGCAGTGGCTCACACCTGTAATCCCAGCACTTTAGGAGGTTGAGGTGGGTGGATCACAAGGTCAGAAGTTCAAGACCAGCCTGGCCAACATAGTGAAACCCCATCTCTACTAAAAATACAAAAATTGGCCTGGCATGGTGGCATGTGCCTGTAGTCCCAGCTACTCAGGAGGCTGAGCCAGGAGAATTGCTTGAACCCGGGAGGTGGAGGTTGTGGTGAGCCGAGATCTTGCAGTGAGCCGAGATTATGCCACTGGACTCCAGCTTGGGTGACAGAGCGAGACTCGGTCTCAAAAAAAAAAAAAAAAAGTTGGAATAGAAGAAGTCTGGGACATATGGTTTAGATACTAAAAAAAAAAAACATTTCCAGGACATTTTAAAGGTATTTGGAATCAGGGCTGTTGCTCCTGGAGGAGTAGGTTCCCAGGGAGACTGGGACACAGAAAAGAAGGGACTTGGACTCCCGTCTATTGGGTACTCAGCTCACACCCCCGAGGAAGTCTGTATGACATTTACATGTTACTCTGCTCAAACAGGGTTTCTGTGCCTCCTGGAAATTTAGGTAAGCTTGGTTCAACCCTCCCAAGTTGAAGCCTGTGAAAGCTCAGGGTCTTCCTCATGACCCTGGAGAATTTCTGATGGCCTAATTCTTCAGTCTGTTCTCGTCAGCATTGGAGGGCGCAGCCTCCTGCCATCTTGGATAAAAACCCAGTCTGCAGTGGCTCCACTAAGGTTGCTCCCAACAGATGATTCATAGGTGTGGGCGACTTGCTCAAGATTTGAGGGGTCTCGCCAGGCTCCCCAGAATCTTTATCCATTTCACTGTTCTTCTCTTCTTCCTCTCTCTTTTCCTCTCTCTTCCTCTCTTTTTCAGGATCAACAGGCCTCTTTCCAGCATCTGAAGCTCATATGAGCTTACTGTGTGGACCCACTCAGAACCCCAGAGTTGGAATAAAGATTATTTTAAACTGAAGATATTTGAGGTTCAACAGATGCAGAGAAAAGCCTCCTCAGAGCTTCCCTTGTCTGACTAAAAGCAGCAACTTCTGGTAAATGAAGCTACTATAGATCCCTTCTCTGGGGGAGTTTCATGGCCCTGAGGAAGATGGAAAGAATACCTCTATTTGTATGGAAAAACATCATCATACACCTAAAAAAATGTCCTGTTATCCTGAAAAAAATGTATATCCTAAAGAAGCCCATTTGTACTTCCCATAGGAGCCTTTTCTCCCTCCTCCCTTTCCCCCACTAAGTTAGGTATTTAAGCCCCAAGTTCTAATCACAATTTTGAGTTACTCATCACTGAACACTCAGGCTTGCATAAACTCTTCTCTTGCTAATGTGTCTTTTGTCAACTTAATTTACAGAACCCCAATCACAGAACCTAAAAGTATAGAGGAGAAGTTTACCTCCCCTACATTATTGATCTTCTGCCTCCATCTGTAGTCTCAGCTTCTAACCCAGGTAAGATGATCTGGGAATCGTCCCCACAAAGGCATGTTTCCTAAGCCTACTGGTAATTATGAGAGAAGAAAAATTTTCCTTCTAGCTGCACAGGTATAAAATGGATGGGTTGGGATAAACCCATATTACTCAAAGAAATATTTGCATTTTTAGGCCAACCACTATCCACAGAATCTCCGGGCTTAAGAAAAACTATTCCTTAGGGAGAGCACAGGGAGGAAATTGCAAAGCGTTTGTCAAAATATTTGGCCACCAAAAAATTCCTGCTTGCTTCGCAGAGACAGATGTGTGAATGCCACAGCACTCTCTGCTCTGTGTTTTATGATCCTCCCCAAAATAACAGACTCTGTTGGATTTGCACTGGTGATTTGAGAATAAGAAACTTTAAAAACAACGAGACAACCAGTTCAGGAGAGCAGATATTGTATATGCAGCAGCCTCCCCCTCCTGCCCTCACTGCTGAGAAGTGACAGAAATAATTATTGTAACAAGTTCTCATTACCATGCTGGGAAGGAAGAAGAGAGGCAGTTGATGGACAGTAATTATGAGAAGCTCCTTAGATGGAGCAAGGAAACTGCAGTCAAAAATCATCTATAGGAGAGGAAGAATGCAAAAGACGGGCAAGGGGGCAAAGGCATGGCAGGCCTGGAGATTGTCATTCCAGGACGAGATGGGATCCTGATGCTCCTGAAGGAGCAATAGATGGGAGATGTTGCTCCTTTATCAGGTGGAAAACAATGAAGTGTCTTGTTTTAAGAGGTAGCAAGCTCGGGCGCAGTGGCTCACGCCTGTAATCCTAGCACTTTGGGAAGCTGAGGTGGGCCGATCACAAGGTCAGGAGCCGAGATCGTGTCGTGCCACTGCACTCTAGCCTGGGCGACAGAGCAAGGCTCTGTCTCAAAAAAAAAAAAAAAAAAAAAAAAGAGGGAGCAGTAGGTGTGGTTTTCCGGATCAGAGAGGCAGGCTAGGATCTGGGGTGGCTGACAACTCCCAGCAAAACCAGACAGCCCATGTGCCCAGAAGGTTAGTTAACGCCCCTCTCTCCTACATGTCTCACATCTCTGCCATAATCAAGAGAGAGGCTGAGGTAGGTGTCTGCCTGGGTAGCACATTCAACCCCTTCCTATATTCAGGCTAGTGTACATCAGTGTAACTTCTGCAGCCTGGTGCACAGAGACTTTTACAAACAAAAGCTGGAAGCCATAATTCTCAGGAAACTAACAAAGGAAAAGAAAACCAAATACCGCATGTTCTCACTCATAAGTGGGAGTTGAACAATGAGAACACATGGACACAGGGAGGGAAATATCACACACCAGGGCCTGTTGGCGGGCGGGGGGCAAGGGGAGTGAGAGCATCAGGTCAAATTCCTAATGCAGGCAGGGCTTAAAGCCTGGGTGATGGATTGAGAGGTGCGGCAAACCACCACAGCACATGTATACCCATGTAACAAACCTACACGTTCTGCACATGTATCCCAGAACTTAAAGTAAAAAAAAAACGAGATCAGAAGAGATTGCCCTAAGAATCAGTCTGCAATCCCCATGTTCATATCAGCATTATCCTCAATAGCAAAAAGGCAGAAGCAGCCCAAGTGTCCATTGATGGATGAGTGGATAAATAAAATGCCACATTCATCCAGGAGAATGTTACAGAAGAATGTTCAGCCTTAAAAGGGAAGAAAATCCTATCACATGGAGGAACTTGAAGAAGATATTATGCTATGTGAAATACATCAGTCACAAAAGGACACATACTCTATACTTCTATTTATGTAAGTGACCTAGAGTGGTCAAAATGATAGAAAGTTGAAAGGTGAGTTCTAGAGCCTAGGTGGAGGGGAAAACGGGGAGTTGGTGTTTAATGAAAACAGATTCAGTTTGAAAGGATGAAAAAGTTCTGGAGATGGATGGTGATGATGGTTGCAACCATGTGAACATACTTAATGCCACTGAACTGTACTCTTAAAATAATTAAGGTGGTAATTTTGTGTTATGTGTGCTTTTTTTAAATTATGTGTGCATAATTAAAATAAAGAATCAACTTGATATCTTGGAAATAAAAAAAAAATCATGATTGAGGCTGAAAAAATAGAAAGTTGAGCAGATTGGCCTCAGCTGAAGTGTAAATTAGTAACCTAGAAGACTGAACTGAAAACTTTAGAATACAACACTGAACCAACCAAGAGAAGCATAGGAAAAAAAGACTGATGCACGCAGCATAAATTAAGAATTTCTAACATTCCTATAATAAAAACGTCAGAAGAATTCTGAAGGATTATTAGTATTACTTAGGATAGTAGGATGCAAAAAGTGGTGGCTTAACAAGATACAGATGACTTATCTACCAAAGAAAAGTACAGAGGAGAGGAGACCTGGCGTATGACTCCACAAGCATCATCGAAGACCCTGATTCCTGTGTTCCTGCTTTGCCAGCCCAGCACATGGGCTCTTCAAGCTCACCTAATGGCTAAAAACAGCTGCCGGAGCTCCAGCCACTCCATTTGCGTTGCAGGCAGGGAAAAAGAGAAAAGCCAGACCTGCCCAGTTAACTCAAACCCCTTTAAGCAGGCTTCCCAGAGTTCTACAAAACGCCTTTGCTTAGATCTCATTGTCTAGAATTAAAACACATGGCCACAGTGAGCTTCAAAGTAGACATTCTTCATGACGATATGTCTTGTTAAAATCAGTATTCTGTTTCTAAGAAGAAAGGAGAGAATGGCTATTGGGGAAGCCAGTAGTAGTAACTAGCCACCCCACCCCACCCCACCCCAAATAGAGAGAACAAAGAGTGGACAAATTCAAAATAAGGATAGAAGTAAAAAAAAAATCCCAGAATAGAAGAAAAATATGAGTCCTCAGACTGAAAAGGTCCACTGAGTACTAAAATGGGATGAATGCAAGAAGACCATTGGACACATTGTAGTGAAATTTCACAACACCAAAGCTCAAGAAAAATCATAAAGGCTTCCAAAGAGTAAGAAACAACCAACAATTCTCTATAAAGAAAAGAGAATGGGCTGGGCGCAGCGGCTCATGCCTGTAATCCCAGCATTTTGGAAGGCCGAGGTGGGTGGATCACTTGAGGTCAGAAGTTCAAGACCAGCCTGGCCAACATGGTGAAACCCCGTCTCTACTAAAAATACAAAAATTAGCCAGACAAGGTGGCACACGCCTGTAATCCCAGCTACTCAGGAGGCTGAGGCAGGAGAATTGCTTGAGTCTGGGAAATGGAGGTTGCAGTGAGCCGAGATCACACCACTGTACTCCAGTCTGGCTGACAGAGCGAGACTCTGTCTCAAAACAAACAAACAAACAAACAAACAAAAAAACTAAGGAGGTGGTGGTGATGAATGTGACACAAGAAGGCTGAGGGAAATAAATGGGTGTTGATTTTGCTCTTGTTTGGGCAAAGATTATAGATACTGACTTGAGTTTGGATACTGTTAGCAAAACATAATGTTGGCCTGGGCAAACACAGTGAGACCCTCATCTCCACAAAAAATTAAAGAAGTAATTGGCATCGTGGCACACTCCTGTAGTCTCAGCTATTCTGGAGTCTGAGGCAGGAGGATTGCTTGAGCCCGAGAGTTTGAGGCTGCAGTGAGCTATAACAAGAAGAAGAAATTAAAAAAAAAAAAAGAAATAAAAGAAAAATACAAGTTTAAGTAGAAGTGTTACAAAGCTAAGACTAAACATTGGGAGAATAAATACAGTATGTAAATTTCAAACTTAGAAGAAAAATGAAAGCAGGTTTGAGCAACTCAAACAAAGCCAGAAAGGGAAAAACAAGAACAGCGAGAAAGCATGAAAGACACAAAATCACTTGGCGGGTGTAAGTCCAAGTAACAATAATAACGTGTTAAATTTACTTATTAAAAGACAGAGACTCTAAGTTGAGTAAAAAACCCAATATCCGGATATATGTGATTTGTACAAGAAACTCTTAAAACAAAATGACATAGGAATGTTGAAAATAAAGGGGTGACGCTGAGCACGGTGGCTCACACCTGTAATCTCAGCACTTTGGGAGGCTGAGGCAGGCGGATCACGAGGTCAGGAGTTTGAGATCAGCTTGGCCAACATAGTGAAACCCCATCTCTACTAAAAATGCAAAAAATTAGCCATGTATGGTGGTGCACGCCTATAATCCCAGCCACTCAGGAGGCTGAGGCAGGAGAATCTCTTGAACCCAGGAGGCTGAGGTTGCAGTGAGCGGAGATCACACCATTGCATTCCAGCCTGGGCAATGAAGAAAAAAGTTTTCTTTTTTTGGTCTTAAAAAAAAAGAAGAAAACAAATGGGTGAAAAACAGAAACAAATATTAACAAATAAATCTAGAATAGCAATATTAACACCAAGCAGAATGGAATGTAGGGTGAAAAGCATTATAAGGGGCAAACTGAAGCACTGTTTATAGGTAAAAAGGAATAATCCATCAATTAATGATCACAGTTATGAACCATTGTGTGCCAACAGCATAGAGATGGAGATATTAAAGCAAAACCGGATAGAAATACACGGAGAAATGCACGAAGCTGCAAGCACACATAAAGTTAAAACAGAA
The DNA here is from genome assembly GCF_008728515.1 of Papio anubis. Taxonomy (NCBI): domain Eukaryota; kingdom Metazoa; phylum Chordata; class Mammalia; order Primates; family Cercopithecidae; genus Papio; species Papio anubis. Next base: position 5,247,186 of record NC_044992.1, read on the forward strand.
ATGAAAGGAAAAATAGACAAAGCCTTATTCTTCACTCATAAATTGGCACATTAAATAGATGAAAATAATTAAGAAAAAAGGTAATTTGAATAAAAACGTTTGATTCTGTAGTTTCGTACCTAAGAGAGAATATAGTTTTCAACTACATTACTTGTAATTATGTTTTAGATTAAAAATCAGCCCAAGTTGGGCCACAAAGGAAATGACAGTAGGTTCTAAAAGGCAGAAACAAGCCACTTTCATATGGCGAATTCAAACAGGCCATTTTCATACGCAAAATGCAATAGAATTAGATATTCGCAACAAAAAGATAACTGAAGAACCTTATTACTTGAAAGGTTTAGAAAACCACATGTGCGTTTCTAACGACTCTTGGGTTAAAGAAGAAATCAAAATGTATGAAAATTAAAATCTCTTTATATATTGATTAAAAAAAAACATTAAGGAGCAAACTCTGTGTTATAGATAAAATGGTATTCTGAGGAAAATCTGTAACCATAAATGCTTTTATAAAAATAAAAGAGAGCTTAGAATCAAGTGTCTTTCAGCCAAGAAGTAAAACAAAAGCACAAAAGAAAACTCCATTCCCTATTTAAAATGTCTCTTCGAACTAGATGGAGTAGAAAACGTGCTGCATTTGGTAATGGGTATTTACCTGAGACCTAGGAAACATCACACTGAATGTTTCTGAGGTTCTTAGCACATACGGAACAGGATGCAGATGCTGCCTATTGCCTCTCCTACTCAATGCTGGGGTTGAGCTGCTGGTCCAGGGGTCCTCAAAGCACTTTGTCTGTTGGGATCATGTGGGAGTCCTAAAATAACACCATTATGCCTGCATCCCATCCCAGTGCACCTGAGTCAGAATTCCTGGGGGTGGGGCTCAGGCACTGGTATTTTACAAAGCTCTCTAGGTGATAGGTTTAAAAACAATCCTCTAGCCTACGAAATGAGATAAAGAAAATAAGTGAAAGTCGTAGATACCAGAAAGAAAGACAGAAAACGGTATGATTATTTACCTAGAATATGGAAGAGAATCAACTGGAAAACTGGCAAAATCAATGAGAGTTCAGAAGATGATAGAACACAAACTCAATATAAAAAATCAATAGATTTCCTATAGGTTATCAGTAATAAATCAGAAAAGGTGATAAAAATTCCAAATTATAATGGAAATAGCGACAACAAAATATAAAATACTAAAAGAAACGCGAAAGACCTTTATCAAGGGAATTCTGTTTAACAAAAGATGTCAAAAACAACCTGAATAAATGGAGAGATTATACCATCTACATAGATAGGAACACTCAACTGTAAAGAAGCCAATTTACTCTAAATTATCTATAATCCCAATAAAAGTGTCACCAAAATTCCTCATGAAACTTCATAAACAAATTCCAGAATTTATACAAAGGAACAGATGTGTAAGAACAACTAAGATAAATTTGAAACAGGACATTAATGATGTCTAGTATCTTCTCCTTTAGACCAGCCACTCCCAACCTTTTTGGCACCAGGAACCAGTTTTGTGGAAGACAATTTTTCCATGGACAGGGTTGGGGAGTTGGTTTCGGGATGAAAGTGTTCCACTTCCGATCATCAGGCATTAGTGAGATTCTCGTAAGGAGCTCACAACTTAGATCCTTCCCATAGGCAGTTCACAGTAGGGTTTGGGCTCCTGTGAGAATGTAATGCCCAGCTGATCTGACAGGAGGCGAAGCTCAGGTGGCAATGTGCGCTAGTCTGCTGCTCACCTCCAGCTGTGTGGACCGGTTTCTAACAGGCCACAGACAGGTACTGGTTTATGGCCTGAGGGTCAGGGACCCCTGCTTTAAACATCAAAATATATGGCATTAACAATCAAACAGTGTGGTATTGGTGCAGGAAAAAAAAAAAAATAGATAAATGAACCAGAATATAAGGAAACCAGCAAAAGATCATACATGAGAATTCAATATATGATGAAGGTGGCATTTGAAATTAGCAGGGGTAGGATGGATATGTCAATTTAGACTAGCTGTAGCTGAACATGACAGAAAACTCAGACCAATGGCTCAAATAAGAGGAAACCTTATTATCGATCCTTCGCATAGAGGAGAGCTGGAGGTCACCAGTCCTTCACACGTATGGCAGCTCCATGACCACTAGGAACCCGAGTTCCATCTATTGTCTGCCCCATCATCCTTAGCGCAGTGATTTCATTTTCAAGGTTGCTTGTGACTAAAGATGCTTCTGGAGCTCCGGCCATCGCATCTACATTCCATGTGGGAAGAAGAAATAAAGCAGAGAAAATCAAAAGGCATGATTCTTTGCCTTCTTAGCCTTTCTGGGAGTTCTACTTAATGACTTGTGCTTATGTGATATTGGCCTACCCTTATTTGCATTGAAAGCCAAAAAAAAATTTTTTTTTTTTTAGCTGGGTACATTGCTACCCCCAAATACTAAAGTATATTATACCAGGAAAGAAAAAAGGCAAATGGATTTTGGGCAGGCAACTAGCAGACTGTCCAGTCTGTGTGGTGTGCAGCAGGTTCTTCCTCAGGTCGCCTGCTGCTTCTCATGAACGAGTGACCTATATCAATTTCAAGTCAATTGATCTTCCCTACGAACACCCAGTGAACCATGGTAGCGAAGAAAAAACATAGATATACACAAAATGTGGCACCACAAAAGGGGAGAAAGGGAATCACATAGAAGTTACTATTATACAGTAATTATGACGTCTCTGGGCAGAAATGGTAAAGATTCCTTATTTTGAGAGTGAGGGAAATGTTTTGGTTACCCAACCTGGCAGTGCCTGGCTCTATACTCTAGGAGAGGGTTGCCATATTAGGCAAATAAAAATAAGGTCACCTAGTTAAATGTGAATTTCAGATAAGTGACAAATAATTGCTTTAGTATAGGATGTTCCAGTATTGTATAATATACTCAAACCAGTTTGTGTGTGTATATATATATATACACACACACACACACACACACACACACACACACACACATATAAATACAATTTTGGAAGTATAGTCACCAAACTGAGATTCGTGATATCTTCGGGGAAAGAACTTGAAATAAAAAGTGATGGTCAAGGGAAGTTTGCTTTACTTTATCTGTGATGCTCAAACTTTGTATTTGTACACTGATAATTATGCCTGTTTACGTGTATTAGGAAGACATAAAAAAATGTAAGAGGTAAACCAAGGTCTTGGTGCTGAGGCTACAGACCAATGAATGACATTATGGCTCACATGGCCTCTGGAGTCAGGATCAGTAGACCTGGACTTCTGACCACCACTGAGCAGCCGCACCTGCTCTCTGAGACTCTCCTTTCACATTGACAAAAAAAGAGGTGGGCGATGATACCTACTGAAGAGTTGTTGAGAATATCCATAATGTAAACATAAGACAATTTATGGACAAATGCTTTGTAAATTCTATTGGAGCATACAAATTATGATATATAATTTATGATGTCTATTCCTATTATGTTGTATAATTTATTATACAGTCATATTGGAATGTGCCACTACATAAGTATAGAGTAACGTGTAACGTTTTGGAATATTGAGTATGAAACGTAGGCATGAAAGCAGAAGTGCCCCACCTAGGGCAGAAGATAAAGAAACATTAACCAACTTAATGCATGTGAGAATGCCAACTAAGTGCTTGGTATTTAAAAGTCTACTCTCTAAGGGACGAACTTGAATTTCTTTTTTTGTTTTTGTTTTTCTTAAAAAAAAAAAAAAGGGGATACAGGTGCAGAACATGCAGGTTTGTTAGGTAGGTATATGTGTGCCATGGTGGTTTGCTGCACCCATTGATCCATCCTTTAAGTTCCCTTCCCTCATCCCCGCCACCCCCCAACAGGCTGTGGTGTGTGTTGTTCTCCTCTCTGTGTCCGTGTGTTCTCAATGTTCAACTCCCACTTATGAGTGAGAAGATGAGGTATTTGGTTTCCTGTTCCTGTGTTAGTTTGCTGAGGATGAAGCTTTCCAGCTTCATCCATGTCCCTGCAAAGGACATGAGCTCATTCTTTTTTATGGCTGCATAGTATTCCGTGTGTATACGTACCACATTTTCTTTATCCAGCATATCGTTAATGGGCTTTCCGGTTGGCTTCATGTCTTTGCTATTGTAAATAGTGCTGCAATAAATATGTGTGTATGTGTCTTTATAGTAGAATGATTTATATCCCTTGGGATATATATCCAATAATGGGATGGCTGGGTCAAATAGTATTTCTGGTTCTAGATCCTTGAGGAATCTCCATACTGTCTTCCACAGTGGTTGAACTAATTTATATTCCCACCGACAGTGTAAAAGCGTTCCTATTTCTCCATATCCTTGCCAGTATCTATTGTCTCCTGACTTTAATAATCGCCATTCTGACTGGTGTGAGATGGTATCTCATTGTGGTTTTGATTTGTATTTCTCTGATGATCAGTGATGTTGAGCTTTTTTCCATGTGTTTGTTGGCTGCGTAAATGTCTTCTTTTAAGAAGTGTCTGTTCATATCTTTTGCCCTCAGAGTGACAAAGTTGAGTTTCAAACACAGGTCCCCAAACTCTAAATCCTGGACTCTATCCGTGTGACCTCTTAAAAGTTTTACATAGTCCCATTCCCTTTTCATTCTAATTATTATTCATGCATGCTTACTGACTTATTTCTTTAGGTTCTATTTTTCCTTATCACTGATGCCATTATTTAAACACTGGAATTTCCCAGATTGCCAGTAAATGGTCACTTATTTAGTGTGACATAAAGCTATTGATTAGTGGAATTGGACCTAAGACCAACCCAAGTCTCCGTAGTAAGAAGGGTAGAGTAGTTATTTTATGGAGTTGTCACAGCATATGGGAACAATGTAAACTATGTAAACTTTTACTTTAAAAGTTTAATATATTCTTTGTTTTTTTTTTTTTTTTTTGAGACGGAGTCTTGCTCTGTCACCCAGGCTGGAGTGCAGTGGCCGGATCTCAGCTCACTGCAAGCTCCTCCTCTCGGGTTCACGCCATTCTCCTGCCTCAGCCTCCCCAGTAGCTGGGACGACAGGCACCCGCCACTTCGCCCGGCTAGTTTTTTGTATTTTTTAGTAGAGACGGGGTTTCACCGTGTTAGCCAGGATGGTCTCGATCTCCTGACCTCGTGATCCACCCGTCTCGGCCTCCCAAAGTGCTGGGATTACAGGCTTGAGCCACCGCGCCCGGCCAAAAGTTTAATATATTCTTTGCATTAATATTACTATGAAGTTGATATTTAAGAAATTATCTGGAAATAATATGGATTCTATGAGCTTTTAGGGTCTATCATGAAAGAAAAGTAGGGATCAAAGTCTGTGGTTGGTGGGTAGACTGGAAACTGGTGCACATGGTGAGTATAAGAGCAGGGAGCCTGGCAGAGCTTAAAATAGACTTACTCACCAAATGTCAGTATGCATGAGCTAAGGCCTGTGCACAGAGAATTAAACCACGTGTCTGGTAACAAGGAACTTCTGTGTTGAGAATTTATTAATCAGTATTTATTCAACTTTAAAAATTGCTATTGTCTCACTCTTAGTATTCACATCAGAGCAATACAGTACATTAAACACATCTTCAATTATTCAAAGCTGCTTCTGCAGAATTACTACACCTAAATATTGTGTTTTAATGAACCGTACTTAATTTTTGCACAATCAGGTGACTGTCTGTGTTACATCTTCCTCCCAGGGGTCTGAGACAGTCTGTCTGGTGCTGCAGGAGACACATGGTTTCAAATGTCATCCTGAAACCCCCCTCTACTCCCATCCTTCTGCTTTCCTACTAAGGCAGGCTCAGCAGTATTCTTTTTATTTACTGCATAAGGTTCTAGAAGGTGAGCTGCAGAGGGGAGGAAGATGCTGCCGTTAGTTAACAAATTGGCAGATCTTTACCTAGAAGAGATGAAATAAAAGTCTGGAAACGGTGACATCTAGTCTGTGCTCTCAAGCTGCAGAAAGGGGAAGAAACAAGAGAATCACACCCTCTCCAGGAATTTAAGTCCCTAAACATGGACATCCAAGTCCAGGAATGGGAAGAAAGTTAGGAAGAAAAAAATGGTACAGTTCAAAGTCAGTACACTTTCCTTCTTTTTTTTTTTTTTCTTCTTTCTTTTCTTTTCTTTTCTTTTTTTTCTTTTTTTGAGACGGAGTCTTGCTCTTGTCGCCCAGACTGGAGTGTAGTGGCATGATCTCCACTCACTGCAACCTCCGCCTCCCAGGTTTAAGTGATTCTCCTGCCTCAGCCTCCCAAGTAGCTGGGATTACAGGCATGTGCCACCATGCCTGGCTAATTTTTGTATTTTTAGTAGAGACAGGATTTTTCCATGTTGGCCAGGCTGGTCTCGAACTCCTGACCTTGTGATGTGCCCGCATCCCTCCCATAACTGGGATAACAGGCGTGAGCCACTGCGCCCGGTCCAAAGTCAGCACACTTTCATTTCATTGCTTACTGCTGTGTCCCAAGTGCCAGGCAGATTCGCGTCATCCTTGGCAGATTCATTCTGGATAGAAAGCAGCCCTCCCTCTACTCAGCCCACATTTTATATGACCCAGATGCCCCCTCATGACTCAACGTGAACTGACTCATCTTCAGAGGCCAGACTGCAAGATGCACTGATGACCCTTGAAGGCTCCTTCTTTTTTCCTCTCAGGGTTTCACACAGGTTCGGAGGTTCTCCTGGGTAGGCCAGGGGAGAGGCCACGACTTCAGCTCAGAGTTAGGGTTTGGGTCCCTTTTGCTCACCTCTGTTGGGGCCGAAGCATACAACTGTTATTAGCCAGGGTTACATTGAAGATACCTCATTTTTTTCTCCCATAACACTTATCATTCACCAATATACTATTTATCCAATTTATTTTTATGTATGTATGTATGTATGTATTTATTTTTTTAGATGAAGTCCCTCTCTGTTGCCCAGGCTGGAGTGCAGTGGTGCAATCTTGGCTCACTGCAACCTCTGCCTCCCAGGTCTGAGCAATTCTCCTGCCTCAGCCTCCCAGGTAGCTGAGATTACAGGTGTGCGCCACCACACCCGGCTAATTTTGTAGCTTTAGGAGAGATGGGGTTTCACCATGTTGGCTAGGCTGGGTCTCGAACTTCTGACCTCAGATAATCCGCCCACCTCGGCCTCTCAAAGTGTTGGGACTACAGGTGTGAGCTATCGTGCCTGGCTTATCCAATTAATTTTATTTATTGTCCGTCTGTCCCCTACTAGAATGCAAACTCCGCAGGGACAGCTTCTTGATTGCTTTGTTCACTAATGAATTGCTCAGTACCTCCTACATAATAAACATCTGTTGAATAAATTGTATGAGTTAATGAGTGGCTGACCGTGTGTATCACTGCGAGTCCTCACGACTTGGACAGTCATCCTTCCTGACGCCCCTGCGTTAGCTGGAATGGGTTAGGTCATGCTGCAGAAAAGTTAGGTCTGAAACCTTAGGGGTTTCATACAGCTGAGGTTAACTCTCCATTCACGCCATGTGTCCAAACTCAGCTAGCAGTGGGGGTCAAACTGACCGTCACTCGAGGACCTAAAGTGATGACGTTGTGCATCTGGAATGTTGCTGGTCACTGCAGGACCAGGACAGACAGCTAGGTGGCCACACGCCAGCTTTTCTATGCTTTAGCCCAGAAGCGACCCAAGTCATTTTGGCCCAGAGCCTATGACCTCAAACTAGTCTTATAGTTCCTGCCTAACTTCCAGGAGTGGCTGGGAGGTGTGGGGGAAAGGATGGAAAATCGAGGGAGCAGCGCTGTCTGCCCCACGCCCATGCAAGCCCATTCACACCCACTCACATAGACTCAAACCACTCACATACACCCACACCCACGGTCACCGTAGACCAGGACAGACAGCTAGGTGGCCACACGCCAGCTTTTCTATGCTTTTAGCCCAGAAGTGACCTAAGTCATTTTGGCCCAGAGCCTATGACCTCAAACTAGTCTTATAGTTCCTGCCTATCTCCAGGAGTGGCTGGGAGGTGGGGAAAGGATGGAAAATCGAGGGAGCAGCTTGTCTGCCCACGCCCATGCCCATTCACACCCACTCACATAGACTCAAACCACTCACATACACCCACACCCACTCACATACACTCAAACCACTCACATGCACTCACACCCACTCACATACACACACTCCACCCACTCACATACACCCACACCCACTCACATACACCCACACCCACCACATACACCCACATCCACCACATACACCTGCACCCACTCACGTACACTCACACCCACTCACATACACCCACACCCACTCACATACACCCACACCCACCACATACACCCACACCCACTCACATACACTCAAACCACTCACATACACCGACGCCCACTCATATACACCGACGCCCACCACATACACCCACATCCACCACATACACTCACACCCCACCACATACACCCACACCCACCACATACACTCACACCCACTCACATACACTCACGCCCACTCACATACACCACACCCACTCACATACACCCACACCCACCACATACACCCACACCCACTCACATACACCCACCCACCACATACACCCACATCCACCACATACACCTGCACCCACCTCACTTACACTCACACCCACTCACATACACTCACACCCACTCACATCCACACCCACTCACATACACTCCGGCATCTACTCACATACCCTCCACACCTACCCACATACACTCTGGCTACCCACTCACATACACTCACGCCCACTCACATACATCCACACCCACTCACATACACCCACACCCACCACATACACCCACATCCACCACATCCACCCACGCCCACTCACATACACCCACACCCACTCACATACATCCACACCCACCACATACACTCACATCCACCACATACATCCACACCCACTCACATACACCCACACCCACTCACATGCATCCATACCCACTCACATACACCCACGCCCACTCACATACATCCACACCCACTCACATACACCCACGCCCACTCACATTCATCCATACCCACTCACATACACCCACGCCCACTCACATACATCCATACCCACCATATACACCCACATCCACCCCATACACCCACACCCACTCACATACACTCACACCACTCACATACACCACGCCTACCTATATACACCCCTACGCATCCCACATACACCCACACCCACTCACATACACCCACATCCACCTCACATACACCCACCTACCCACATACACCCACACCCACTACATACACTCACACCCACTCACATACACCCATACCCACCCACATCCACCCACATCCACCACATACACCCACACCCACCACTACATACACTCACACCCACTCACATACACCCACACCCACCACACCCACTCATATACACCCACACCCACCACACCCATTCACACTTATGGATACCCATTCATGTCCACCAATACACATTCTCACCCACAGCCATCGGTCCTCACCCTTAACTTCTCTTGCTCACCCAGACCCAACCGTCTGTGCAAAACCCAGCTGATGCCCCAAGCTAACCTCCCATCCACTGTTCCCACCTATTGCATGATATTATATCTATAGCTATAGAGAGAGAGATAGATTGGTTTTTGCCTACCGTTCCTGGCTTATAACTCCCATAGCCCTTACTACACTCTTTTGCTATATGGTGGGGCACTTTAGGCCTCAGAAAGAGAATCTCTCTCTCAGACCTTCCCCTGTCCTCCTTTCACCAGCCAGGGAGGGCACGGAGGCTCCATGCCCTTTCCCCCAAATGGTGCCGCTCTTCATCTGTATCCTTTGTACAATAAACAAGTATGCAGAATTCAGTGTTCCCGGGGTTCTATGAGCTGTTGTAGCAAATTAATCGAACCCAAGGAGGAGGCTGTGGGATCCCAGTTGGTCAGAAGCATAGGTAAAACAACCCAGGGCTTGCAATTGGCATCAGAACTGGGGGAGAGTCTTGGGGACTGAGCCCTAAACCTGTGGGATCTGATGGTGCCTCTTAGGTAGATGGTGTCGGAATTGAATTGGAGGACACCCAGCTGGCGTCCACTACAGAAGCGATTGCTTGCTTGGTGTGTGGGGGAAAACCCGTACCCCTTTTGTCACAGAAGTTTTCTGGATTGATTGTTGTGCTGTGAGAGCAGAGGAAAAACATTTTGAGTTTTTCCATTCCGACATACCTGTTATGCTTACTCATGGCCTACCACATCTAATTGTGCAGACTCCATTCGTCTTGTTTCTTCCAAATCAAATTTCCCTTTGGCAAAAAAGGGGGCTCTCTGGGTGGAACGCTGGATGCCATCTATTAGGATATGAGAAAATCTTTGTTATGTTAAGAAAAGTGATGGACTGCCACATGTTAGCAGCAATGTTCATAGCACTTATTGGCTGAGCAAATACTCAAAGTCGAAAAATCTACCATGAATTCAGTAGCTCTGTCACCCAGGCTGGAGTGCAATGGCCTGATCTCGGCTCACTGCAACCTCCACCTCCTGAGTTCAAGCAATTCTCCAGCCTCAGCCTCCCTAGTAGTAGCTGAGATTACAGGCATGCACCACCACACCTGGCTGATTTTTTATATTTTTGGTAGAGACGGGGTTTCACCATGTTGGCCAGGCTGGTCTTGAACTCCTGACCTCAAGTGATCCACCCACCTCGACATCCCAAAGTGCTGGGATTACAGGTGTGAGTCACCACGCCTGGCTGAATTCAGTAATTCTTAAACATCTGTCCCCACTAGAAATATAGTTGTGCATTGATCTGTAAGCATGCAATTTGTGCAGGTTGCAGACAAAGCTTGGCACACATATGGATTCAAGGATCCTTTGCGATGGTGCCACAGCCTGTGAGTTGGAAGCCACCAAGGTAGAATAGTGCCAATGAGCAGGAAAGCAAAGTCCAAGGAGGTTTTCACTTCTGCTCTCGCTTGCTGGCAGAGGAAAGTGGACCTAATGGCATGAATTGAATGCCTTTGCTCTAACAGTGCCTGCTTATTGTCTGTAAGCCTCTGTCAGTACCAACTTCAATTTACCTGCATCGGGGGCTGGGCATGGTGACTCACGCCTGTAATCCCAGCACTTTGGGAGACCTAAGTGGGTGGTCACTTGAGGTCGGGAGTTCAAGATCAGCCTGGCCAACATGGGGAAACTCCTTCTCTACTAAACATAAAAAAAAAAAAAAAATTAGCCAGGTGTGGTGGTGGGTGCCTGTAATCCTAGCTACTCGGGAGGCTGAGGCAGGAGAATTGCTTGAGCCCAGGAGGCAGAGGTTGCAGTGAGCCAAGATCATGCCACTGCACTCCAGCCTGGGCAACAGAGCGAGACTCTATACCAAAAAAAAAAAAAAAAAAAAAAGAAAGAAAGAAAAAGAAACCCAATTTAACTGCATCGCATGTTCTCTCCTCATGGACAAATCCCATTTGCAATATAAACCTCTGCTTGCAACTAATAGAAACTGATATCTAGAAAATGTGATCCATTATCTCCCCTGCTGTGGTCTGCTCACTTCCAGGATTTCATTTCACATTTGAGCGTACCTGAAAATGCTAACATTATGTCAAGAATTTCCTGAAAATGAAAAGAGCTCATTTAGGGAGCTCTACAAGAGGTGGGAAGAGATTCCAGGCATCTGGGTGTGAAGTGTCCAGAGAACAAACTCCGAACCACTGGATTTTTCTCCTATTCTTCCTCCCATCCCACCTCAGACCACCTGCCCAGCCGGTCTCAAGGAATTTCTGTCTAGGGTCTGCCTCTGCCAAGGGCAGTGAAGGATGGTGTGAAGGATGGTTCTAGAAGCCATAGCTGCTTCCTAGGAGTTCCCAAGTCATCAGCCTGTCCAAGGTCACTTTGTCTTTCAAGATTTAAGTCCGATTGGTTCACATCTCATACCTTATACAGTGAGTTTTGCCTGTATGATCTGCTTTATGGTTGAGATTTCCTCTTAGGCTCTTGTGCTGCGCCCATGAGGGCTGGGTAGGGATTTGGCTGTTTTTAGTGAGTGCTGACAATGGCTGGATGGGTCATGCCTCCAGCCAGGGTGCCTCAGCGGCTGGTCTTCTGGATGTGGGTGCCTCCCGTTCTGTCGAGCAGCCATGAACTACCCTGGGCACTCCTCCCACCACCTCAAGTCCCCTATTCACTGCCTCTCACCTCCCTTTCTCCCTCTTATGTTGTGAGGTCTCTTGCACACTCCTGTGTGTTTCCCTCTTCACCTTGATCTCTTGTGCTTCTTTCCTTCTTACAGAAAGTCCTTTTCATATTCAGGTCGCTGACAAGCCCTCCCTAGTTTTTAAGTGTGACTATGGGTGTAATGTTCATTTTTATAATATCTATAGAATTTCTATTGATAATTAATAATCAATATTTTATATTGATTATTTTAATATATTTTATATAATATAATCAATATATTATTAATCTATATTGATCATGCTATATTTTATATTGATTATTAATTCTCAATAGAAATTATAGATTTCTATTGGTAGGTCATCTGCAGCGTGGTCTAGCCTCTTGAGGCCAGAAATTCATCCCATGTGCAATGGAAAACTCGGTAGCTCTCTCAGTACTGCAAGGATTCTTCCATGCAGTTTCTAAGCCCTGCCTCTGTTGAGTTCCTTTTTTTCTTTCTTTCTTTTTTTTTTTTTTTTGGTGGAGCGACAGGGTCTCTCTCTGTTACCCAGGCTAGAGTACAGTGATCAAAGGTCCCTGCAGTCTCAAACTTCTGGGCTCAAACAATCTACCTGCCTCAGCCTCCCGAGTAGCTGGGACTACACGTGTGCACCATCTTGACCAGTTGAATTTTTAAAAAATTGCTTTGTAGAGACAGACCTCACTATGTTGCCCAGGCTGGTCTCGAACTCCCAGCTTCAAGTAATTCTCCCAGCTTGGCCTCCAGTCTGCTGAGTTCTTGACCAATCCTACGGCTTTTCTGAATGTTCTGTTCCGTATCTATTCTGCATTGCCTGTCTGCACAGCACATTACCTCACAGGGCATTTCCCAATTTCGTCACTCCCCAGACTACCAGCGGGTCCAGGCTGTGTGTGAAGCCTAATTTACTAAAGGTTGGGGTAATGGAAGAAGTTTCTTGGAGAGTAGCATGTAAATAACATAATATAGGTATTAGAAATCGTTGCTCACAAATACCTCTTAGTTGTTCGCGGATGTAAGTAACTTCCACTGGTATTTTCGTTTCGCTGGGCTCCTGGCTCCATTGACTTCTTTTTCCTCTCTGCCTCTGTGACTGCAGCCCTCTCCATTTTCCCGGATATTTCACACAGAGCAGATCAGCCATACATAGCTTTATCTGGGTCCAGATCTTCCAGGTTACGCACAGAGGGTTTTCTTTTCAAAACCAAACACACATGAAGGTTAGTTTCTATACAAAGACTCTCCTCTTTGTGAGAACTAATGATCAGCTCTACACGTCTTTTTTCCCTTTGCCTGGGATACATTCGGTCACAGATTCACGGAAGGTTGGGCTGGGTGAGACCTCAGAGTCTACCAAGTTAAACTCCCCTTTTAATGATTGGATTCCTTCTTTGGTCTCTGAAAGGTGACTGCCATTCACTGCTTGCACCCCTCCAATGTCAGCGGTAGTCCGGCTTATTTTGCCACCTGGGTAGTTTACGCATCTTCTTGAGCTGCAGTTTCCTATGCTGTAAAAGGGAGATGGTAGAACAGCATCTACTTCCCAGAGTTGCTGCAAGGATCAAATGAGATGGTGAATACAAAGGGCTCTGCACAGAGCCTGGCAAAAACTCAGCACTTGATGGCTGTTCACTGTTAGCGTCCTGTCATGGGTAGAAGGATGCAGCCTGCACATGGTGAGCTGATCTTCCCTTGAACCTGCTTGTTTTCAACCACTGTTCATGCATAGCACCCTGGGCAGCCCAAGACAAAAGTCTTTTTTTTTTTTTTTGAGATGGAGTTTCACTCTTGTTGCCCAGGCTGGAGTGCCATGGCACAATCTCGGCTCACTGTAACCTGTGCCTCCTGGTTCAAGCAATTCTGCCTCAGTTTCCCAAGTAGCTGGGACTACAGGCATGTGCCACTATGCTCGACCAATTTTTTTTTTTTTGAGGTGGAGTCTCCCTCTGTTGCCCAGGCTGGAGTGCAATGGCTTGATCTCGGCTCACTGCAACCTCTGCCTCCCGGTTTCAAGTGATTCTCCTGCCTCAGCCTCCCAAGTAGCTGGGATTACAGGCACGCACCACCACGCCCAGCTAATTTTTAAATTTTTAGTAGAGACGGGGTTTCACCATGTTGGTCAGGCTGGTCTCGAACTCCTGACCTCAGGTAATCCACCCGCCTCGGCATCCCAAAGTGCTGGGATTACAGGCGTGAGCCATCACACCCAGCCAACAGTCCTCTTTGAACGTCTGTAGGTGAGAGTGTCTGTGGTTGTCTCTCCACAAGGGAAAATCTGATTTTGTAAAACTACAGAATTTCTAGGAGGTGGTGGCAGTGGGAGAGGCAGGGACCAGGAAGAGGAGTTGTCCGGGAGGTTCAGGGAGTAAGCAGGGGTTGGTGGTGTGAACCTGATCAGGGGCAGGTTTGGCCACCAGCCTCGATGGGACCTGAACTATGTGGAATGATTGTGAGGCAATGAAGGCTGGGCCAGGAAGAGACTCCTCCAGAATCTTTGTGACACTATGATTTGACCTCAGAGAGTGGACTCTGCCTAAACTATGACCCTGGCCACAGATGAAGCAGCAGATGAAGCTGCTACAGCCATAGGCTGAGTGCCAACCTGGGTCAGTCACATGTTGGCTGTTACCTCTGAGTGGAAGCTTACATCACTCAGAGCCCCCTACCCTCCCAGAGGCCTGCACTACGGACTCTTGGCAGTGGCAGCAATTCTGGAGCTGGCAGATGGCACATGTCTGCCTCAGAAGGATTCCCAGTTCTGTTTGCAGCTCCCCTAGGATACCGCTGATGTTTCCAAGAGGGGCTGTGAAATTCTCAGATAATTCTCAAAATAAAATTAATTTTGATACATTTTCATTTAAAAATAATAAGTGCTAGACAGAACTGTGTGGGGGAAAAGCTGCAGAAAGAAGTCAGGAAAGGAAGCCAGCCACCACGTTCTGCTGCCCTTGGAAGAGCTGGTGGGGTCCCCTCCATAGTGGCCAGATCCCTAGATTTATCTGCAGGAGCCCACAAGCCCCATTGCTCCACCTGTGATGCAGGGACCTGGGACCCAAACTCCTTGGAGGTAGTGCCTGTGGCTGCTGAGAAACGCTTATTGCAGATGCCGGTGTCTGGGAGCCTGAAGGCATCTATTGGACACTTACCTTCCTACCTTGTACTCTCTCACTCCCTTTCTCTCTGTGGGGCTGACATTCTCCTCGCTTTTTTTTTTTTTTTTGAGATGGAGTCTCACTCTGTCGCCCAGATTGGAGTGCAGTGGGGTGATCTTGGCTCACTGCAACCTCTGCCTCCCAGGTTCGAGTGATTCTCCTGCTTCAGCCTCCCAAGTACCTGGGATTACAGGTGCCTGCCACCACGCCCAGCTAATTTGTGTGTGTGTGTGTGTGTATTAGTAGCGATGGGGTTTCACCATGTTGGCCAGGCTGGTCTCGAACTCCTGACCTCAGGTGATCCGCCCACCTTGCCTCCCAAAGTGTTGGGATTACAGGCGTGAGCCACTGCACCCGGCCTCTCCTCTCTCTTCTTGGCTCTTCCTTTTCTTGATGTCTCTTCCCTCTCTGCCTCCTTAATTCTCTTCAGCCCCCGCCTTCCGCTTTCCTCCTTTCTCTGGATCTCTTTCCCTAACCCTTTCTTTTGTCTTCTCCTCTTCCCCCTCATTTAAGTCCTAGAAAGACCGGCTTGCATGCAGACATCTGCAGATTGTCTGGTCCAATTCACCCCCTTCTTTCAAAAAGTGTCCCCTGCCCCCCATCATTTTATTTCATTCTCAGAGTTTTTGTCTTTTCCTCGATGTCTGCCTCCGTTTCTGCCCCATCACCTTGCTTGTCTTGCTCCTCTCCCCTCCGCTCCCCTCCCTCTTCCTTCTCCATCCTTCTTCCCTCACCCTTCTCTCCCCTGCTCTCTGGACTCAGATAAAGCTATGTGTGGCTGAACTGCTCTGTGTGAAATATCCAGGAAAATGGAGAGGGCTGGGGGCACAGAGGCAGGGAGGAAAAAGAAGTCAATGGAGCCAGGAGCCCAACGAAATGAAAATACCAGTGGAAGTTACTTACATCTGGGAACAACCAAGAGGTATTTGTGAGCGAGGCTCACTTTCTCCATCTCTGCCCCTATCGGTGGCCCTGCCTTTGTCCTCATATGTCAGAATCTGTAGCTATTCTCTGCTGTCTGTCCCTGCTGCCATGCCTCTGGCTCTGCCTGGGTCACTCTGGTTCTCCCTGTCTCCTCCATGTCCTCTCTCACTCATTATCTCCCCCACCCGGTTCTGTCTTTGTCCCTGTCTCTTTCACTGTCTTTCCTACTGGAAGGCTGAGAGGAGGTCATAGCCCCAGCCCTTGGTTCTTAGTCATCGGGGAGAAGCTGGGGATTGGGGGTTGGTGGAATCTGACAGGGTGAGGAGTCACGGCTTCAGGCCCTTGGTTCCAGGGCTTTGACTTGGTCCTACAGGGACCCTCACTCAAACCAGCTGCACTTGAGACTTGGAGGTGAGCTGCAGAGAAGCTGGCCAAGGACAGGCTTTCATTGTCCCTGAGGGCATCTGCTCTGAGGTGGGTATTAGTTGACTTGGGATTGTCTCCTGGCTGCCACAGTGGATTTTCTGGAGAAAGGCAGTGGGATTTCCTGATCTCATTGGAGGGAGATTTCCAGCTCACAGCCCTTTGCCTTGTAGCCTCCTGAAATGCCTCTCTGCCTTAAGGAATGGAAGAATACCTGGATTGGGGGTGGGGAGGGGGGTGTGGGAGGAGAAAGAGAGAGAGAGAGAGAGAGAAAGAAAGAGAGAGAGAGAGAGAGATTATTTTTCAGGTATGTGTATTTTCTGTCTCTTGAACCTGAAGTGACCACCTTACTATTTCCTTCTATCTGTCAGAATCTTTTTCTTCAAGTCCTAGACCAAATGCTACTTCCTTCTTGCAGTCTTCCCTGATCTCTTTCCCCTTTCTGCTATTCCCTTTTGTACTAACTCCTCCCTCTGCCAAATCCTAGGACACATGGCTTCTTCCTCTTCTTTTATGACACAATTTCCTACTTTTGTCTTTATTTTTCACTGAATGACTTATAGTAGGGGTTCAGCTTCCTGAACCCTTTCTATGAAACTGAGTCAGTTTCTTCTTCTCTGCATAAGTGGCAGATCTGTCTGAGTCAGCTCAGCTCAGTCATCAGCTCATGGGTGATGGGGACACCCCTGCCAGGCTCTTCCTCACCTATAATATCACCTGCTCACCAAGTCCTACCAATTCTTTATGTTAGCACTTGTTCCTCACCTGGGTCTATACAAGTTCCACATTTCCATGGGGCCACTCTGTTCTTTGTTTGGCAAAAACGGGGGCTCAGTCTCCATCCTACATACGGTGGGGAATACAAGTGTCATGCTTCCAGGTCTCTGGGGATTTGGGTGGCTCTTCCATTTCTCCAGGTCCTGACCTTCAATCTCACTCTCATGCCTGTCAGACCAAAATTGGTTTCCCCAAAGGACACTAGCATAAGGAATAGGGTGTTACAGCATTTTATTAACATTTTGGGAGTGATAGGGGAGTATTCATTTGTGATACTGTATAGCAAATATGTTTGGTCATTGGACATTTCTGATAATTTGGGGAAAAGTTAATTTTTAAACTTTTAAAACCTTTTTATTTTAGAGCCATTCTAGACTTACAAAAAACTGCAAAAGTAGTACAATATTTCCATGAACCTTTCACCCAGAGTCCCTAAATGTTAACGTCATACACAACCACAATACAATTATAAAAATCAGGCAATTAACACTGATTGATACAGTATTATTATATAAACTGTAGACCTTATTCCAATTTTTCCAATGGTCCCATTCATGTCTTTACTATGGTCCAGAATAATCTCACACCAGTTAGAATGGCGATCATTAAAAAGTCAGGAAACAACAGGTGCTGGAGAGGATGTGGAGAAATAGGAACACTTTTACACTGTTGGTGGGACCGTAAACTAGTTCACATATATATATATATACACACACACAGATATATATATACTGGCCAACTGACTTTGCCTGTCCCCTAGCCTGAGTCAAAACAGAAACTGGTTTACTTGGTGCTTATGGTAGACCAGGAGGTTCCCTCTCTGACAGCTCCTCCATCCTTCGCTTGTGGGTGCAACAGTTATGTGAAAAGGCCATGTCATTTTTGAGTTATCTACCCCAACCCTAGTTCTAAGCGTTGATTCTGATTTCTTTTTAGAAATAAGAAGGATAAGATTAGGAAGCTGATTGGTTTCTCCCTGCTACAGCGTCTCCTTCTACTAACCCAGGCACAAGCTGGTGGGTGCCAGCCCTTCTGATGAGGCGACTGGTTCAGGAATGGACCTGTGGTCCAAATCAGACCATTGACTCCAAGGAGAGGGGGGTTATGGGAAAGACGGTTGCTCATGGGCCTGAGAGATCTACAGAAGGCGAGCTCCTCTTTCTCCAAGTGTTGGGATGTAGAAGAGACACCTGGAGCTGCTGCAGCCCCTTTGCCACCACGAGGTAAGCTGACACTAGAGAAGGCAGAAGGGAGATGCAGAAGGCACCAGCTCCTCGATGGGGTTATTGAATGACCAAATCCAACCCATCCTGAAGTCTGCCTTACCTCAAAGACTTCCAGGTTCATGGGCTGATACATTCTTACATTGCTTAGATCAGTTTGAGTTGGTTTTTTGGGCTTGTGCCATACAGATTCCTGGCAGATCAGGCTCTGTTTGGGCTCTTCTGCTGACCCGGCTCCCTACTTTCCTGCTCCCGAGTGATGCTTCTTTGTCCCAACAAAGAGTGGTATGAGGCCTCTGCTCTGCTGACAAGCCTCTAGTGCTGATGCAGCCTTGACTTGCGCATGTGGGAGGTTTTGGAATCGGACACCTGGATGTTTAAGTCCCTCACAAACTGTGGGACCTTGAACAAGTTGTCCACCCTCTCTTACTTTAAGTTTTCTCTGAAAAATGAAACAACAACAACAACAAAAATCAACCTCTCTCTCTTAGGGCTCTTGTGAATGAGATGATGCACAGAAAATCTGGCACGCAGTAGGACCACAGCCAATTTCACCTCCATGTCCCCCTGCTCTTGCCTCTTCGTTACAGAGCGTGCCTTCCTGTGCTTTGAGCCTTAACGAAGACTCTGGCCCTCTGGGTGTTAGCTTCTTAGACTTAGAATGCCAGTGATTTTTTGAAAAGAAAACAAATCCCTATTGCCAGAGAAGATGAACAGCTCAGCCATTTGCTAAAACAAATATTAGTTCAGGGCTGTCCAGGGAGAGCAAGCAGCTCCAAGTTCTGCTTGTGTTTTGTATCCTTCGAGGAGCTGGTGCATATGCTGCTGAGGACAAGCACCTTGTGCGGAGGGTGGGAGGAAGGCGGTTGCCCTGGAAGCTGTTCTCCATACCCCACCGCCTGTCCCTTCCGCTGGCATCACTTATCAGCCATCTGGGGCATTTATCCTGCCCCTGCCTTCTCTGTGTCTGGGCTCATGTACTGGCCTGGGGCCTGGAGCTGGCTTCTCTTGGCCTTGACCATATCCAGAGGATCGCAGCTGGATCCACTGGTCCGACTGGCTGTGCATTCAGACAAGATCTGAGAATGGTCAGGGAGACACAAACTTTCACTTGAGGGTATTCATGGCTCACATTGTAGTCCAGGGTTTGCCAGCCTGTGTGCTACTGACATCGTGGACCTGATAGTTCACCGTTGCGTGGGGCTGTCCTGGACATTGCAGGGCGTTAGGCAGCATATCGGGCTTCCACCCACTAGATAAACAGTAGCACTCCCCTCCCCTAGTTGTGAACAACTAAAAGTGTCTCCAGACAGGACCTAATACTACCCTGGGGGAAAACATGGCCTCTAATGGAGAACCATGATTCTGGTAGAAGGCAGGGGAGACAGCTGGAGTTAGCTATATCTTGGTTCAAATCCTGGCCCTATCACTCACCAGCTGTGATACTGGACTGGTTAACGTAACCTCTCTGAGCCTCAACTTGTGAACCTGTAACATGGGAACCATAACAGCACTATTTCATAGGACGGCTGAGAGGGAATGAAATGAGATCATTTACAGGGAGGTGCCTGGCCCCTGGTCTCCTCTGTCCATGTCAACCTGCTTGTGTAGACTGTAAACTCCACGAAAGCAGGGGCATGCCTCTATCGTTCACCACTGTGTCCCCAGCCCCCTGCACAGTGGCTGCTGTGTGTCGGCGCCCAAGAAATGAGAGGTATTCTTCCCTGCTCTGGGCTTTGCTGAACTTTCACTTTACTGCTACTTAATGCTCTTGACAAAAATCCCCTTAGCTCCTGGCTTCCCTGAGGCAGAATATCTCTACTCAGTTTGGGTTTTATATGCTTATCCGAAGCTCACAGTTGCCTCCCTTGGGAAGGATCTGGAAAGCCTGCTCTTGCCCTGGCCCACTGTCACCACCCTGGAGTCAGTTTGATGGCAGTGACTCCAGGAGCACCAAGCTCCATATTTCCATTGCTGACTCCCTGGGCATCCCCTAGACTATGGCTCATTGGCAGAGTGGAAGTGATTGACATATCCTGCAGGGCATCCTCCAGACCATGGCTCATTGGCAGAGTGGAGATGATTGACATCCCCTAGATCCAATGCCAGGGCATCCTCCAGACCCTGGCTCATTGGCAGAGTGCAGGTGATTGACATATTCTGGGTCCAATGAAAGATCAAGTCCTTTGCTGCTCCAATGACCAGCCCCACTCCCTACCTTATGAGGCTCCCCTGGATGACTCCTAATCCTGCAAATAGGCATATTGGTGGACTTCCTATCATTTCTGTGTCCTAAAGGCTAGTTTAAGAATATAAATTAGGCCGGGTGCAGTGGTTCACGCCTGTAATCCCAGCACTTTTGGAGGCCAAGGTGGGTGGATCACCTGAGGTCAGGAGTTCAAGACCAACCTGGCCAACATGGTGAAACCCCGTCTCTAGTAAAAATACAAAAATTAGCCGGGCGTGGTCGTGGGCACCTGTAATCCCAGCTACTCGGGGGGCTGAGGCAGGAGAATTGCTTGAACCCGGGAGGCAGAGGTTGCAGTGAGCCGAGATCACGTCCCTGCACTCCAGCCTGAGCAACAGAGTGAGACTCTATCTCCAAAAAAAAAAAAAGGAAGTAGGGCGTTTCACCCTAGGATGATGTGTCTAGAACTGTAGTGGAGCTTATGGTGATGGGAAGGCAAGATAAGCTTTTCCTTTGAAGGTGAAGCCGTGCCCCCAAAGAGTTAGAGAAATGGATGACTAAATGTTTGGGCTTACAGGGTAGCAGATGAAAAACCAGTTGCCAAACAGCTGAAACAGAAACTGTGCCCCAAAGAGTAAGAAACCAGTGACTAAAGGATATTCTTGAATTTGCAGGATTGCAGATAAGAAAAGTAACAACTTATGGCTATGCTGAAACTCCCTTCCCTTGCAGGATAACAAAAATGGCTGAAATCAGTAAAAAACCAATACGGCTGACTGGTGTTTGCGCAGAACGAGCTTGCTAATGTCACAGCCTCAATTTCTACTGCGTGCTTCATACTTACTCCCCTTGAATGTGCAGGTGCCATCCATGAGGTCGTATGAAGAGATAACTGTGCATGCTAGGGGACTTTCCAGCCTCCCCTTTCCTTCCACCAGTCACCCACCAATCCTAGAATCCATCCCCTAAACCTTTTCTAACAAAGCTGCTGCCCTAAAGGTGGCCCAGGGAGACAGATTTGAGCTGGACTCCTGTCTCCTTGTTGGTCCACTTGCAATAAAAAGGTTTTCTTTTCTCAAAAATCTGGTGGCACAGTATTGACTTCTAGTGCGTCAGGCAGCGAGCCCCCTTTGCTTGGTAACAAAGGCACTGCCAATTAAGTAGGGGAGTCAAGACGAGTGAGACAAGTAAAGAACATATAAGCTCCAAAGTGATTATGAGAGATTGTGAATGGAGCCAGAGAAGCTGCTCAGGTGCCCTGCCCTGACTTCCAAATCCCCCGCTACCTGCTTTACCGCCACCGCCAACACCCTGATTTAGGCATCACTGCCTCTGACTTGAAATACTGTGAATGGCTCTGAATGGTCTCTCTGCTTTCATCTTCCTCAAATCTGCCTCCAGAGATACCAAACTGGTTTTTCTGAAATGCGAATCTGATTATACCGCAGCATGCCTGGAAACTGTTTAAGGTTTATCGTGATGTTTTCTGCAATCATGGAACATTGGAAACGATTGGGGAATGGTTAAATAAATGGTGGTACATATCAGAAAATATTTCATAGCCATTCCAAATAATGTTTTAAAAGAGTAATTAGAGACCTGGAAAAATACTTGTAATGAGAACAAAAAACTGGATTTAAAACTATTTGGCACGATACAGGTTTAGTAAGTATGTCCTTAAGTATGTACATGTATATAATTGCAAGATCGGAATTTTATATATATATGGAGAAAAGTAACAATGGTTATTTCTAGTTAGTAAGAAACAGAGGATTTTTTATTTATTCTAGACTATAAACTTTATGAGGTCAGAGATTGTCTATCTTGCTTATTATTAATTTTTAATCCTTTACTAGGTATCTTCTACTGGTATTTAATCCTTTACTGGTATATAGTAGGCAAGCACTTGAAACGTTTGATGAGTGGAATTGAGTATGGATTTTTTTTTTTTTTTTTGAGACAGAGTCTTGCTCTGTTGCCCAGGCTGGAGTGCAGTGGCACAATCTCGGCTCACCGCAACCTCTGCCTCCTGGGTTCAAGCAATTCTCTACCTCAGCCTCCTGAGTAGCTGGGATTACAGGTGCCCACCACGCCCGGGTAATTTTTTGTATTTTTAGTAGAGACAGGGTTTCACCTGTTGGCCAGGCTGGTCTTGAACTCCTGACCTCGTGATCCACTCACCTCAGCCTCCCAAAGTCCTGGGATTACAGGTATGAGCCACTGTGCCCGAATGGAGTATGGATTTTATAATTTCCAAATTTTGTTCAAAAACGTCATCTTAGTTTGTGATTCCCTTAGAAGCAGACGCTGAGACAGGGTTTGGGTGCAAGTTGTTTATCTGAGAGGTGACCTCAGATAGGGGACTGGGGAGGTGATAGAGGGAAGGGAAGGGAGCCAAACTGTGCGTTACTCAGCAGGTTACCACATGGGCAGCGGCAGCTCGTCCCACTGGGGAGCTCTAGGAGACTTCACAGAATGTGTTGTAAAAGATCAGAGGGGCAAGGAAGCTGTGGTATTTATCCTCCAGTTCCCACCCGTGATGGCTGAGGGCAGCACCAGGGAGAGGTGAGCCCAGGGGCTTGTAGCAGGACACAGTCATCAGAGACTGGAATGGCAACAGCTGAGAAGATGTAAGTAGGAAGCTGATGGGCTCTGCTACGAACATGATAATTTAGAAATAATAAGAAAAGGCTGGGTGCGGTGGCTCATGCCTCTAATCCTAGCATTTTGGGAGGCCGAGGTGGATGGATCACCTGAGGTCAGGAGTTTGAGACCAGCCTGGCCAACATGGCGAAACCCTGTCTCTACTAAAAATACAGAAACTAGCTGGGCATGGTGGTGCAGTCCTGTAATACCAGCTACTCGGAGGCTGAGGCAGGATAATTGCTTGAACCCAGGAGGTGGAGGTTGCAGTGAGCTGAGATCGTGCCACTGCACTCCACCTTGGGGATCAGAGCGAGACGCTGTCTCAAAAAAAAAAAAAAAAAAAGAAATAATAAGAAAAATGTTTTAAAAAGATTAGCATGTAATTATTAATGGCCTTGGGGAAGTTCCTTAAGGTTCCTGAGCCTGTGACTTTGTATTCAAAGTAGAGACAGTAATTCCTGCCTGACCTTGCTCTTAGGATTTGACAGAGTCGTGTGTGTGTGTGTGTGTGTGTGTGTGTGTGTGTGTGTGTGTGTTTTGTGGACGGAATGTCTGTGACCTCCCAAACTCCATATGTTGAAGCTTAACCCCCAATGAATGTGATTGTATTTGGAGGAAGAAATGCCAGTGCTCTGTCTCCCCTGCCATCTGAGGACGCAGTGAGAAGGCAGCCATCTGCAAGCCAGGAAAAGAGCCCTCACTAAATCCAAATATGCTGACACCTTGATCTTGGACTTTCCAGCCTCCAGAACTGTGAGAAATGAATGTCTGTTGTTGCTTAAGCCTCCCTAGTCTATGGTATTTTGTTATGGCAGTCTGAGATGACTAAGACAGCGTGTGCATTTTAAAGTAAGAAAGCAATATAAATGTAACTCATATTTCCTGGGTCTTTTGCAGCAGAGTGTAAAAATGGGGTTCTTATAAAGCATCAGTTCCCACTCATGGTGCAGGGACTCCAGCAGCCCTGGGCTCAGCTCCTCCTAGAGAACTGCAGGTGCACAGAAGGTGTCTTACAGGTGCTCTGCAGTGAGTCCTCTCAGAGACCCTGTGGAGCTGAATTTCTCTCCCTCCCACCCTCTGCTTATTGTGGTGATGTCTCTGATCCCGTTCATTCGGAGGAGGAAGCAGTGATACAGATGTTTATGGTGTCTGACTCCGGACCAGCAGCATCTGGTGCTGAAGCTGGTGAGCCTTGGTAGCAACAGAAGGAAGGACAACACTTTCAGCACCAGCTTGTCCAAGGCTCCAGGGACAAGATGAGCCAATATTCCCACGAATCTAGGGTGACCAACCATCCTAATTTCCCTGGGACTTTCCCAGTTTTAGCACTGAAAGTCTTGTGTCCCAGGAAACTCCCCAGTCCCATGCAAATCAGGACAATTGGTTATCCTACTGCTAGTGTAAGATGTGTGTGGTACCCCATTCTGTTCCAGGCTGGGCACCTCAAGGAAGACTCCATCAGAAAATGGGCATCGAGAGTGCTGAGCAAAGCATCAACTCCTTCCCTAGCATTTTGTCCGGCTTGAAGCACTAGGTCCTCCTTCCTGGAATGAATCCCTAGAGCTGTCCTGAGAAGACCACTATGAGGATGGCATTGAAGAGTCCATCACTTAGGTTGAGCTGAGCCACTGACATGATCAAATGGCAACTCTGTCGATCTCATCAGTGTCTTGACAAGGAGCATTGAGAACCAAGAACCCTGTTGGTAGCCTGTGCTCAGGGCTACAGAATTGGGGAAGGGAGTTCCCCAGTGGAAGCTATACAACCTGCCCTTTTGCCATTCCCTGGCATTGACTCCAAGGAGGGTCATGACATGCTCTAGGGACGCCATAGCTCTCAAGTAGTCTGAGCCTCTAACTCAAAGTGCCTTAAGCAGTCTCTTTATACAGTCAAAGGCTGGGAGGTCAATGTCAAGCTCCTCTTATGTCTGGAGTCAGAGGAAAGAAGCTACAGCAAGAGATGAGAAAGAGATTGTGCTGCGGCATGAGAAGACAGGCAGGGAGGTACAGAAGATACGATGGGAGAAATAGACTGAACCTGAGTCCCTCATCCCAGGCACAGAAAAACTCTGTCCCCCATCCTGGATGTAGACTCACCTCTCTCTGGCCACGCACTGATCTCCAACTTTGATTAAACCCTGAGCTCTGATCTTTGACTCTTATCAAAGACTGAGGCTCTGGCTAGGCAGCTACTGGGAGACTCGTCTATGGACTTTGCAAATCTCTCTTTGTGTAACGGCAGACACGGGCTCTGTGTTCATGCACGAGCTCGGCTGCTTGTCCCAGCGTCCATCAATGTCTCAATTACCTGCAAACTGCTAACACGCAGAGGAATTCTCTCTGTATATTAATTGGGCCAAGCACACGTTAATCAGGTAACCCAGGCCCCCTCCATGCCTGCTGGTGTTATTTGCTAGGCAGAACCAGGTAATTTCATTGCTGGACTTGGGTGAAAGTTGAAAAGCAGTGTCAGCGTCTTCTGCTCTTAATTAGCGCTGGGCTTTCTCCGGTAAGTCGCTGATCATTATCAATGAGCTTGTAATTTTATGACCCAGAATTAGAGACTGATGATTAAAGAGAAAACCAAAAGGCCGTGTTGCAGGTCCAGCTTCCAAAGACACGGGCGTTCTTTCAATCTCCATAATTTATTCCACTGTGACCTTTTCCTAGAGCTTCATCGAGACTTCCCGAATTGCAACAACCCCTTGTCTTTGGGAAGGGGAGGGCTGTTTCTTTGTGCCCATCAGCACTGTAGGTGGCAGTGGCCAGCCCTCTGGCTGGTGGGGAGTAAGCTGGTGGCTTGTATGGGTTCTGAGGTTTTTGTTCAAAGAGGAAACACAAGGGATCTGGGAGCTCTTTTCTCTCCCTCGCTCCCTTTTGGTTCTGAGCAAGCCTAAAGCTTTATCTGATCTCACTTCTGGGGCTTTGTACTTAGTTTAGGGATGGTTCATGGAACTCTATCAGAACCAAACCAGGATGGCAGAGGCTCGAGTTCCACTGGGCTCCTGATGCTTGGTCAGGACACTGAAACCCGCGCCCTTCTGTGGGGCATAGCGGGTAGATTTGCCTGCACCCACTCCCCTTTCTTCTCGCCACAGCACCTTACTTTGCCCCCTCTTCTCTCAGTACATTGGTGAAGGTGACATCTCCCCTCACTTTCAGGGATGGTCTTGGGGCTCAGCCCTCACTGATTCTTGTATGCTCCTTTCTTGTGGCCACGAGTCACTCAGGAACGGCCAGGTAGGTGATCCAAGGAGGCTCAGTGAGATTCGGTTGTATTGGAACTGTGGGAGAAGGGAAGCTCTCTTTGCTGCAGTTGCTAAGCTAGGAGGGGGTCTGCAGGGAGCTGCCAAAGTGTTCAGTTTGATGCTGATTTAAAGACGACACCGTGGGTGACATTCGAGAAGGAGTATCGAATGCCTGCTGTGCACTTAGTTTTGAGAGAATATGGGGACAGAAGATGCTTCCAATATTCTCGAGAGGGAAGGAAAGAGAATTTACTGGTAAATCTCTAACCCATAAACCTCTAAATTAGTATACTGAATACATCATCCTTCCAGATGGAGGTTGCTGGCTTGTTCAAGCCTGAGACGGGGGTGCCCCCACCCACCTAACTCCCAGCTCCACTCTCTGGACTCCCTTCTAGTCACTAGAGTTCTGTGTTGTCTCTCTACTCACATATGTCCTCAGGAGGTAGCACAGTGCACCTCAGGGCAGGGGGTTAGAGTCAGGATTCCTGTTTCCATCTGTTTGGGTCACCAACTAAATGGCTCTGAATAAGCAACATATCCAAGGTTCCGTTTTCTATTTTCATTTTATATTTTATCTTATTTTATTTTTTTGAGACAGAGTCTTCCTCTGTGGCCCAGGCTGGAGTGCAATGGCACAGTCTTGACTCACTGCAGCCTCCGCCTCCCTGGTTCAAGCAATTCCCCTGCCTCAACCTCCCGAGTAGCTGGGACTACAGGTGTGTGCCACCATGCCTGGCTAATTTTTCGTATTTTAGTAGAGATGGGGTTTCACCATGTTAGCCCGGCTGGTCTCGATCTCCTGACCTCGTGATCCGCCTGCCTCGGCCTCCCAAAGTGCTGGGATTACAGGCTTGAGCCACTGCGCCCGGCCCAAGGTTCCATTTTCTATACTGGCTCTGCTTCCCTCCCGGCCCCTCTGCACCCCGTCAGACCCCCAGGCTGCACTCTGTCAAGTTACCGTGAACTCAGACTAACCTGGAGTACACGGAGGAACTTGGGGAGTCGCCCCTCTTCTGAGAATTGCATCTCGTCTGGAAGGACATCTCCCTCTGGATACTGAGGTTAAGAACAGATTGAAGTTAGGAAGGACCTGCTTAGGGCCTCCTTGGTTTTTGACTTCTTCAATCGTAAGCAAATTGAGGCCAGGACTCCCAAGCTGGGTGGATAAGACCCTGGACATGGCTTTCTGCTGGCCTTACCTCCACTGTTAGTAAGAAGGGCCCTCGCAAGCAGAGCACGTGAGTAGCTTCTGAACCCTGAGTTGCCCCCAACCAGCGTCATGGTGCTGCAGAGGATGAAGCTCCAGCACTGGCCACCATTAATATGGGGGCACTCCAAGTCTGGCACTGCTGAGCCTCAGTCCCTGCCTCTCTCATCCCAGTCTGACCACATCTCAACCAGGACTCCAGCCTTCACCCCACCTGCAGGCTCAGCAACTGCGAAGGGTTGAGGATCAATGATGGGCCCAGCTAGGAGGGGTTTGAGAGCTTTCACCACCTGTTCTAGGATGCAACGTCAGGGAACTCTTTGCTGATCCAGGTTTGACCTTGTGTGAGGACCCGCAGCCCCATCTCGGGAGCCAGAAATCTCACTCTACTTCCTCTAAGACTCCGGGCTGCTTCTGTCTTTGTCTGATCTCTGGGCACCTGGAAACCCCTTGTCCCATGGGCCTAGACTATTTGTATTTTGATCTTCCAAGATGTTCTCCTGCTGGGATAAGGGCCTGTTACCAGCACAGCGTGGGCATGTGGTAAATAGTAATTTGGATAGATGTGTGGAAAC
Organism: Papio anubis; assembly: GCF_008728515.1. Lineage (NCBI taxonomy): Eukaryota > Metazoa > Chordata > Mammalia > Primates > Cercopithecidae > Papio > Papio anubis. The sequence goes on from NC_044992.1 coordinate 5,275,686, forward strand.
GACGTGGTAAAGGAATGGTTGAATGGCTGGAAGTGTCCATTAAATGAGAAAGTAGTGATGGGTGGATAACTGATGGATGGATGATGGGTACATTGGTGGATTGATGGATAGATGGGTTCACGTTAGCAGTGATCAGCTTGCTTGCAGCCCCAGGACCCCCTCTGTCATGCTCCAGTGCCTTGCCCTGCTACTTCTGGCCCCTAGCCAGTCTGTCCCAGGCACCTACCCAGTTCCCCATCCTTTTTCCTGGTGCTCCCTGCAGCTGCCTGGTGTGTGGTGGCAGATCCACCCGGTTTCTGGTTCCTGCCATCCTCAGATTTGGCCTATGTCAGGAACCTCCAGTAGTTCCAGTCCTGGTTGAAGCTGAGGATACCCTTGGGTTAGGGCCAGTTTGGGGGAGGCCGGGAGTGGTGTCCTAAAACATCCGATGCGTCAGCCCAGGACCTACCCTGCATCCGCCTTTCGACTCTCCAGAGGGGCAGGCTCCTTGCTTCTAAAACCTTGCTTTGGCTTTTCTTTTATGAAAAAAATAATCAAAGCCCTAATGTAGCTGGCAGAGTTTCTGAAAGTCAATAGGAAAGAAGCAAAGGAAAGGAGCAAGCTGAGGTGGAGATAATGCTCAATGCCTCTGACTGAGGCGGATCTAATTAAAACAAATCTTTAAAGCATAGACCTGGAAGCCGGCCGCAGAGGGACTGGAAGTCTCTGAGATGGACACGTCTCCTGGAGTTAGCTGCTAACGACGGGACACACAGCCTGGCTGCTACTCCTCTTGGCTCTTCCCGGAGCAGCCTGGCTACTGAGGCAAAGGACTCAGGCTTCAGGTTCCTGATCTCCTCTCCCCAGGAATCCGGAACCAGGGTTTTAGGGAGACACAATGAATAGCCTGCCAAGACCTCCCTAAAGCAGGGACCTTGCTTTCTTGAGGCTTCACGAGGGGCTTTTTGTCTGGGTCCAAGCCTGCATTCCTATGGAAATGTCGGTGTCCATTTGTCAAATGTGCCTGTAATTTACCCGCCCCTGGGACTCTCCCTTAAAACGCTCCCATCTGGCGTCAGCCTCCTGCTGGGTCTCGCTGCCTCTACTGAACTGCTTCCAGTGCTTCTTGTTTGCGATCCTAGGAGATACCGATGCACATATGTGAGCTGACATCCCTCCTTTGGTTGGATGTTCGAAGAGCCCCTCATCACCAACAAGACGAAGACGATGGCATTTAAAACCCTTGGCAATTTGACTCTGCCCCATTTCCCACCTGTCTGCTAAACCTTAGCTGTGATTCCTTCACCTTTTTTTTTTTTTTTTTTTGAGACAGAGTCTCAGTCTGTCACCAGGCTGGAGTGCAGTGGTGCGATCTCGGCTCACTGCAAGCTCTGACTCTCTGGTTCAAGTGATTCTCCTGCCTCAGCCCCCCGAGTAGCTGGGACTACAGGCACGTGCCACCACGGCCAGCTAATTTTTGTATTTTCAGTAGAGACGGGGTTTCACCATGTTGGCCAGCATGGTCTCGATCTCCTGACCTCATGATCCACCCGCCTTGGCCTCCCAAAGTGCTGGGATTACAGGTGTGAGCCACCGCGCCCGGCCCCTTCACTTTTAATTTGATCTTATTATTTTTATTTAATTTTATTGGGGTAAAAATCCCATAACATGATATTGACTGTTAACCATTTTGAAAGTGTACAATTCACTGACATCCAGCACATTTATGATGTTGTACAATCGTCTGCTCCATCCAGCTCAGGGACATTTCATCACCCTACAGGGAAATCTTGTATCCACTACCAGGCATTCTCCATTCTTCTCCCACTCCCCAGCACCTGGCAGCCGTAGCATGCTTTCCGTGTCCATGGAATCATTTATTCTGAACATTTCATATAAATGAAAGCATACAATATGTGACCTATTGCGTCTAGCTTCTTTCACTTAGCGTGATGTTTCTGAGCCTCATCCATATTGTAGCATGAATCAATACTTCCTTTTTGCGGCCAAATAATATTCCATCAGGATCTAGAACCAGAAATACCATTTGACCCAGAAATCTCGTTACTGGGTATAAACCCAAAGGATTATAAATCATTCTACTCTAAAGACACATGCACATGTATATTTATTGCAGCAGTATTTACAATAGTAAAGACTTGGAACCAACCCAAATGCCCATCAATGATAGACCAGATAAAGAAAATGTGGCACATATACACCATGGAATACTATGCAGCCGTAAAAAAGAATGAGTTCGTGTCCTTTGCAGGGACATGGATGAAGCTGGAAACCATCATTCTCAGCAAAGTAACGCAGGAACAGAAAACCAAACACTGCATGTTCTCACTCATAAGTGGGAGTTGAACAATGAGAACATATGGACACAGGAAGGGGAACATCACACACTGGGGCCTATTGGGGGGTGGGGAGCAAGGGGAGGCAGAGCATTGGGACAAATACCTAATGCATGCGGGGCTTAAAACCTAGATGATGGGTTGATAATGATAGGTGCAGCAAACCACCATGGCACACGTATACCTATGTAACAAACCTGCACCTTCTGCACATGTATCCCAGAACTTAAAGTAAAATAATAATAATAATATTCCATCGCACGGACACACCACATTTGGTTTATCCATTCATTCATCAGCAGACACTTGTGATGTTTCCACCTTTTCCACTGTGCATAGTGCTGATAATAAACACTCATGGACAGGGACTTGAGTCTCTTATTTCAAATCCCTTGGGTATACACCACGGAGTGGAATTGCTGGGTCATATGGCAGCTCTGTATTGAAGCTTTAGAGGAAGCACCTGAGCCCTGGCTTCTCGATGGCCTCTGGACACACTGTGCCCTTTTGCCCTCTGTGTCTTCACACATGCTGCTCCTCCTGAATTTTATGCTTGTCCTTCCTTCCCTACCTGACAAACTTCTATTTCTCTTCCCATACTCTGCCCCTCTTTGAATCCTTCTCACCCTGTGTGCAAACTTAGTGCAGGTGCTCTAGGCTCTGCGGTGGCTCTGCTGCAGCTCTTGGAATAGACTGCGGCTGTCTGTCTGTCTGCTTTCGCCTCCAGGCAGAACCGGGCATTCTTTGAACATGGAGATCCTGTCTGGGTCATGTGCACCTCCTTAGTGTCAAGGCAGGTGCTAATGAGCTTATGAGATGCTTCTATGGGGACTGAGTAAATGGGGGGTCCACGTGTGTGGCATGGGGCTGGGATCGCTGGGCTCTTCAACATGGAGGTTTTGGGAGCCTGTGGCTGTTGAGGACCCCAAGTGCCCCTGGACGGCCTCGCTTGGCTCCAGGGCAGCACTCCCATTTGTTTTCCTCTCTCTCAGTACACGGTGGCCGGCTGTCGGCTCTGCGCAGGCATTGTCTTACTTCATTAGGAGTGCTTTTGTTGCTGCGTGCTGAGGTCTTCACTGTTGCTAGGTTGTCTTTTGTTTCGTATACATTTCACCGTTTTTTTTCCTTTGGCAAATAATCAGCACCCAATTAATTCTGAATTTCCCATTGTTTGCTCCAGCTGTCGAGCTCCTTGCATGAGCAAAGAACGATTGTTCAATGTTTTCCCTGTAACGACCGTGAGAGTCGGCTGGGTCACTTCTGGTGTTGAGGGGAAGAGCCGTGAGAGACAAGAAACAGACAGAGGCACAGTGAGAGCTTGAGAAACAGAGACAAAGAAAGAAAGAGAGGGACAGAGAAACACAGAGGGAGGAAAGAAAAGAAAAACAGAGATAGAAACAGAGGGCTGGGCGAAGACACAGAAACAAACGTAAAGAGACAAGAATATTTGGAAATAAACACACACTCAGGTAGGCCGGGCGCGGTGGCTCACGCCTGTAATCCCAGCACTTTGGGAGGCCGAGGCGGGCGGATCACAAAGTCAGGAGATCGAGACCACAGTGAAACCCCGTCTCTACTAAAATTACAAAAAATTAGCCGGGCGCGATGGTGGGCACCTGTAGTCCCAGCTACTCAGGAGGCTGAGGCAGGAGAATGGCGTGAACCCAGGAGACAGGGCTTGCAGTGAGCTGAGATCATGCCACTGCACTCCAGCCTGGGCGACAGAGCAAGACTCAGTCTCTAATAATAATAATAATAGAATAAATAAATACACGCTTAGAAGTGGACATTCCCACAGATGGACAGAGGGAAATGTACTTGCAAAGACACACACACAGAGAGGGAGAGAGAGAGAGAGAGGAGATCCTTTAACACACACAGACCAACAGGGAAAACACAAACACACTGGGATACATAGAGACACCCAAAGAGAGGAGAGACACAGGACAGTGACAGATGGGCCAAGGGAGACTCAGAGAGGAAGAAACAGACCCTGGATGATTGAATGACACCTGCGTGAGTCTGTAGCAGTAGACTCCAGTGTCAGCATAACAGTGATCATAACGGGCATTACTGAGTGCCCACCACACACCTGATGCAGTAACAGGATCCACTCACAACCTCTCCGGAATGCAGACGCTGGCATCCCTATCCTCCAGGTGAGGAAACCGAAGCTCAGAACTCAATAAACGTACACACGGCCAGACAGCTAGCAAAAGGCAAGAGGAAATTTGAAACAAGCGTCTGTGCCTCTAAAGCCCGAGTTCTTAACGCTCATACTATGATGCTTCCCACCAGACCGGTTCTCGGGTCGCAGTTCTGCTACTGAAGAGCTAGCTGTGCAGCTACAGCCGAGTCCCTTTGCTTCTCTGGGCCAGGCTCCCTGGAGCTGAAACGTGGCTGGCTGGATTTTAGGAGCCTGCATAGGCTCACCCTCTCTCTGAATCCCAGCCAGGGCTCTCCTGGCTGTAATTACTAAAACTCTGCTGCTGGGAGTTTCCCTGCCTCCTGCCTCTCTACGGGGCAGTCGCTTCAGACTATTAGGAAACCCACCGGCGCGCTCTGCCATTATCTTTTTTTTTTTTTTTTTTTTGAGACAGAGTCTCGCGCTGTGTCACCCAGGCTGGAGTGCAGTGGCGCGATCTCGGCTCACTGCAAGCTCCGCCTCTCAGGTTCACGCCATTCCCCTGCCTCAGCCTCCGAGTAGCTGGGATCTGCCATTATCTTTGCAAGACTTCCGTTATTGTGTCAAGTTGCAAATTGCCTTTGAACAGAGAAAGACAGGAGAGGTTTGTTTCTGGGAAGGGGTGTGTTTGTGGTCAGGGAGGATGGGACGGTTCTGGATTGGGTTAAGATGCACAAACAAGCATCTTAGAGCCCACATCAGGTGGGACACCTCCTCTGCTCCCAGGAGGGCTACGGCTGGGTGGGATAAAGTGTTTGTTAAAGAGAAGAGCTGTGGTCGGCGTTGTGACTCAACGCCTGTAATCCCAGCACTTCGGGAGACTGAGGCGGGTGGATCACGAGGTCAGGAGATCGAGACCATCCCGGCCAACATGGTGAAACCCCATCTCCACTAAGAATACAAAAGTTAGCTGGGCCTGGTGGCGGGCGCCTGTAGTCCCAGCTACTCAGGAGGCTGAGGCAGGAGAATCACTTGAACCTGGGAGGCGGAGGTTGCAGCGAGCCAAGATCGCACCACTGCACTCCAACCTGGGCAACAGAGTGAGACTCCGTCTCAAAAAAACAAAACAAAACAAAACAAAAAGAGAGAAGGGCTGTGGCTGCTTCCTGCTCCCGTATGGAAGGCCTGGGGGTGGGGTGTGTGCGTGGTGGGGATTTACTTCCATCATCCAGCTCATCCAGCACATAATGTTTGTTACATCACTCTCTAATGTACAGTATATCTTATATATCTGATTTGTCTGTCTCTCTCTCTCTGTCTAGAATATAAACCCCATGAAGGCAGAGATTTTTGCCTGTTTGTTTGTTTGTTTTTCATATATAATATGCACTTAAATGTTTGTTGAACGAATGAATGAATGAGAGTGTGTATCTATCACGAAGCCCAGGCCATTGACAGTACCCAGATTATCTTCCCTCTGGCTGACGTGGGTTGGGGGATTCCCGAGAAGCTGGAGAACGGTGATGGTTTCTTTCGAAAATAACACCCCAGAATCTGCAGCGAGGGTTTCAGCAGTAACGTTCCCTGTGTGTTTTAGAACGATGCCTCTGCTGGCAGCGTGGGGGGCAGACTGGCGCGGGGCTGCTGGAGGCTGGAGCTCTGAGGAGAGGATGGTGTTATTCAACACCCGGAGGCATCAGGACCTGCAAAAGTGCTGTCAAAACAGGAAAATGCTGTGAACTTTAACAAAACTGTCAAGTTCACCAACTTTTTTTTTTTTCTCTCTGTTAAAGATCTTGCTTGCTTGACTGGTTTTTCCAAATTCCCAGAGCTCCTCCGAAGTCAGTCAATATGGCATTATTGTCATTTGGGGAACAGTAAACCTTTGAAAAATGCCTTTTGCGTTCTGGATTTATGGAAACCGTTTGAACCGTGGTGAGTCCTTCGACACATAGTGTTTTGATTTTCTCAATAATTTCTTGAGGATCATTAGAAATGGGAATTCTAGAGTTAGGATGGATTTTTCCCATAGGCTGCATACTTGTCACCAAGCATGATTTATTGTGGCTCTTCAATAAGAACTTATGGAATAAGTAAAGGTGTCCACTCAGCAGCCCTGAGGCAGTGCGTTTTTGAGGCTTATGGGTCTGCCCTTTTCCAGACGCCGGGAGGTGTGGGCAAGAGCCTGTCTCAGGCTGGGAGGATTGCTCTTGGTAATTCACGAGTCCTTCACACCTGGGGTTGAGCCACTTCCACCCCCCCAGCCTCCACCTCCCACTACTGCCTGGAGCCCTATCAGACCAGGTGACCCCTCAAGCATCCTTCAAAGCCTGCAAGGTTTTGAGATTTGGAGTTCAAGTGCAAACTCATAATTTAGTTCACGCCTTACTAGTCAGTGTCCAGGGAGATTGGGCGTAGGTGGGGTTAGTCATGCCAGGGTCTGGGATGGTACAGGCTGGGCTGCAGTAGGAAGGAGTAGAAAGAGAATAAACTTGTTTCCTCCTTTTTTCTCTCTTCCAAGGAAGGATTGAAAGCATATGTCCAAGGGCATTGTGGAAACTATGGCTTTGCCAGTAGGTGTTGACGAGAGAGACAATTACGGGTGACGGAGGCCCTGGCTGTGGTCTTCACTGCCATCCCTAAGAATCCGGTTTGGCATTTTATGTGTGGCAGGAAAGAAATTCTATGTTCTCACCAGCCTCCTCACTAGACCCTGATGTCTAGTGTGATTCTGCACACATGCTGCAAGCCCCTTCTCCGAGCTCCTGCCCATGCTGCGCCTTCTGCCTCAAATGCACTTCCTCGTGCACGTAGCTCGAATCTACTAGTGTTTTAATATTCAGCATGGGAGAACCCGCTCTGTCAGAGTTCATGGCTCCAAGTCCCCTTTGTACAGCCCGTATCACATCGTGATCTTGTCCGTTTGCCTTTCCAAGAATGCCTGAGGGTGGAGAAAGTTCTCACTTTCTTGTTTCTCCAAAGGCCAGCACAGGGGCAGGCACGTAGTAAATGGTGGTTGAATTTTACTAATGTGTCCGGGCTCAGAGTCCTGCAGACCTGAGTTGGAATCTTCTCTCCTAGCTCTGTGACCTTGCGTGAATCACCTGGCAAGCTCATCGGCCTGTTTCCTCACGTCTGTACCTGACCAGGGGAAGGTGAAGTAGATGGAATGGGTTCTATAAACTGAACAAAAAACAAACACCCACACATATAATATTTATTGAGCCACCTGTTTTGTGCCAGAAACAGCTCTGAGCTCTTTACATGTATAAACTCTCTAAATTTTCACAACAACCCTATGAGCTAGGTACTATTGTCATCTAATAATAATGTGAGGAAACTGAGGTGCAGATGTTAAGTCACTTGCCTACGACCACACAGCTAGAAAGTAGCACGACTGGTATTTGAACCTGGATAAGGTGACTCCAAAGTCCATGTGCCTAACCATAATCCCAGCTCCCTGAGGACGTGGCTATTAATATTTATTGAGTACCTACTATGAGCCAAGCACTTTATTTCAACTCATCCTCACAGAAACCCCATCAGCTATTGTGCGCTTGCCACAAGGCAGCTTTCAGCTCCTCCATCCAAGAGGCAGCGTCTATTTTCCCTCCCCTTGAATCTGGGCTTACCTGTGACTTGCACTGACCAATAGAATTCAGTCCAAGTGATGCCAGGACCTCCAGTCCTGACATGAGATGTGGCAACCCCATCTCATACTCTTATATGATAGATGAGAAAATTGAGGCTCACAGAGGTTAAGGAGCTTGTCTAAGGTCACACGGGTAGTGACAGAGCTAAGATGCTAGCTGATGAGCCCTAAAGGCTGTGATTTTTTCTATTGCTCTCTCCTTTCTTACTCCCTTAATTGTATCACAGAGGAAACAGAAGACCAGGGAACAGAAGTGTTTTGCCTGGAGCCATGCAGTGGGTTCCCGGTGGAGCAGGAATTAAGACTCAGCCTTGGTTAACCACTGCTTTGCAACAACCATCTCCTGCCAAACCTTAGTGACTCAGAACTGTAGTAACATCTTATTTTCCTTGATTTGTGATTGGCTGGCTGTTCTGCTGCTGGTATTGCTGGGCTCACTGTGCTCCCCGGATGGTTGGCCAGGCTGGAGGGTCCAAGCTGGCCTCACTATACATGTCTGGCTGTTGGCTGGGCTCCTCAGTTAACCTCCACGTGGCCCCTCAAGATCAGTTTTCTTACAGAGTGGTCTCAGGGGAGAAAGAGGGAGGAAGCAGAAACAGCAGGACCCCTCAGGGTCTGGCCCAGGAGGTCCTGGCATCACTTGGACTGAATTCTATTGGTCAGTGCAAGTCACAGGTAAGCCCAGATTCAAGGGGAGGGAAAATAGACGCTGCCTCTTGGATGGAGGAGCTGAAAGCCGCCTTGTGGCAAGCACATGTGAATGGTTGAGGCTATCATGAAAATTATTCCTAGAGGCCAGGCGTGGTGCCTCACGCCTGTAATCCCAGCACTTTGGGAGGCCGAGGTGGGCAGATCACTTGAGGTCAGGAGTTTGAGGCCAGCCTGGTCAACATGGTGAACTTCCTCTCCACTAAAAATACAAAAATTAACTGGGCACCATGGTGCATGCCTGTAATCCCAGCTACTCGGGAGGCTGAGGCAGGAGAATCACTTGAAATGGGGAGATGGAGGTTGCAGTGAGCCAAGATTGCATCACTGCACTCCAGTGCACTGCACTCCACCCTGGGCAACAGAGTGAGATTCTGTCTCTCTCTCTCTCTCTCTCTCTCTCCATATATATATCTATATACACACACATACACACACACACACACATATATGTATTCTTAGAATACATATATATGGGGAATACATATATATGGGGAGTGCACAGAACAGGTTCATTCTCCAAAGCCAAGACCGTTTGCTCTTCTTCAGCCTATGCCTGGTATCGGTTTATCATACTAAAAGACTCGGTTTAGCTTGGCATAGATTTTTTTTCTTGAGTCAAGTAGTGCAGAGCTCAGGGAGGCCTCAGGCTCCTGCAACTTGCCTCTGCATTCCAAATCCGTTGGATGATGGCCACATTTGGCTTTGAGTGTCCTTGTGGGTTTGGGCCACCCCCCGGTCTCTGTCCTCTCTACAGCTGGTCTGGGAGGGTACTGCTCATTCTAATGGCTTGGGTCAAGCCAGCTTCACCCCACGGGCTTCTGACCTACTTTCTGGCCTTTGCTGCCTTGCCCTGCCAAAAGGGCACTTTATTAGTAAGTGAGATTTCCTGGAAAACCTCCAAGGGCCTGGAATGACAGAGTATTCCAGGCTAAGTGGGAAAAACTGTACCTGAAATCACAGAGGATGGGAATGAGCGTTCAGGGCAATTAAGAAAAAATGTACGAATCTTGGTTCCCTTTTGCATTTCAGGCCAAGAGGGAACTCTGGCCTCAGAAGAATGTCCAGGAAAAAACACGCACCTTGAGCTGGGTTCAAATCAGCAAAACTTCAGCAAGTGCTTACTTCTGGCCAACTCAGGTCACCCGCAGCCAGGTGCAAAGGTCTGTGCCAAAATGAGAGTGACTGTATTTCGGGAAAGATTTGAGCTACGTGAGGCGTTGCTGTTTTAGGGATGGAGGGTGATGGGGGAAGATTTGTAACCCTTTAACCGTGATGCAAAACAGAATGGGGGAAGAAATCCCACTTCTGGGTGTATATCCAAGAGGAGCAAAAGCAGGGGCTTGGACAGAGATTTGCATACCCATGTTCGCAGCAGCGTTATTCACAAGAGCCAAAAGGTGGAAGCTTAAACGTGGTCAACTTGCTAAATGATATATGTATGTTTTACCTCAAATGTTTTTTAAAAAGGTGAAAGCAATCCAAAGCGTCTATTAATGGGTAAACAAAATGTGGTATTCAGGCTTCAAAAGAAGTGAGATGCTGACACGTTCTGCACGACGCATGGATCTTGAAGACATTATATGCTGAGTGAAATAAGCCAGATACCAAGACGGTATGATTCCACTCAGATGTGGTTCCTAGAGTAGCCAAAATCAGGGACACAAAGTAGAATGGCGATGGTTGCGGTGGGAGGAAGGGGGCAAGGGGGAGTTGATTAATGGGCACAGAGTTTCAATGTTGCAAAATGAAAAGAGTTCTGGAGGCGGTGGTGACGGCTGCACAGTGTGAATGCCACTGAGCCGTCCACTTAAAAATGGTCAGGATGGTAAATTTGACGTTGTGTATATTTTACCGCAAGAAAAAGATCCTTAGAAGTGCAATAGAAAAAAAAATGCCGGAAGTGGCCGGATACATTTCCAGGTCACACGCCATGTGCAGAGCGGGAGTGGGAGAGTTTCGGGCACATCAGGAGGGAGACCCTGGACAAAGGAGGGCAGTGCACAGAGCAGGTTGATTCTCCAAAGCCAAGGTCAAGGTCACACTCCTCTCCACAGACCCAACTGTGAGTCCTGAGATGCCCCAGACGATTAAATAAGGCTTGAATCAAAAAGATATTTTACTTTGAAGAAAGAAAAAGCAAGAATCACAAGTGTTTTCTTTCCACCCCTTTGGATATATGGCGTCGGACTATGAACAGCATGTAACCACTTTTTAAGGGAAAAGTAGGCATGTATGTTTATTAGTGAATCAAGCACAATAAAAATCAACTGGCCACATTGGCCCTGACCTTTTACCTATCACCTTCTTCCCGTAGGAATTCTTCTTTTTTTTGAGACGGAGTCTCGCTCTGTCTCCTAGGCTGGAGTGCAGTGGCCCGATCTCGGCTCACTACAACCTCTGCCTCCCGGATTCAAGCGATTCCTCTGCCTCAGCCTCCTGAGTAGCTGGGACTACAGGCGTCCCCCACCACCCCTGGCTAATTTTTGTATTTTTAGTAGAGACGGGGGTTTCACCATATTGGCCAGGTTGGTCTCGAACTCCTGACCTTGTGATCTTCCCGCCTCGGCCTCCCAAAGTGCTGGAATTACAGGCATGAGCCACCGCGCCCGGCGCCGTAGGAATTCTTGCTCTTGGGATGTGTGCCGTCCGAGAGTCTTCACACTGAGATGTTCTTTAATCTAGGGCCTCGGTGACATTGTTCTGCACAGGTTCTACTATGGGGATGCAGGAGGTTCATCTTTAGGATCTGTTCGCCTTCATCAACGTGACTTATAACCCTCATGCTTCCTCCACCGATGGCATGGACACCTTTTGCTGTTTTTTAATCCAGAGCTTTCATTTAAAGATGATAAAAGAAAACATCTACTGGGCACAGTGGCTCACGTCTGCAATCCCAGCACTCTGGGAGGCCGAGGTGGGTGAGGTCAGGAGTTCGAGACCAGCCTGGCCAACATAGTGAAACCCTGGCTCTACTAAATATACAAAAAAATTAGCCAGGCATAGTGGCAGGTGCCTGTAATCCCAGCTACCTGGGAGGCTGAGGCAGGAGAATCGCTTGAACCCGGGAGGCGGAGGTTGCAGTGAGCTGAGATTGTGCCATTGCACTCCAGCCTGGGCAACAAGGTGAGACACTGTCTCAAACAAAACAAAACAAAACAAAACAACGAAGAAAAAGTACAGTAAAAGGAAACATCTTGGGCAGTAAAAGAGCTCATGAAGCACCATGACCAGCCTCCCAGAGAGGGGAACACTGCTCTGGGAAACATTTTCTAGTTATGCTGCAAATAGCAGCGTGTCTCTGTGACCGGCCTTCCCCGTGGTGCTGTGAGTCTGTGCCAGCTCAGGCCTCCAACATGACAGGCGGTTGAAACCATCAGTTTGTTTCCAAAAGCATAAAAGGATTATGCCTAAACGGAGAGGTGGGTGGATAAGCAGAGACACAGCAACGCAAATGTGTGAATGGTCTAGGTGGGGTTGAGGATGCACGTGGGGAGGTGAAGAGTAAAGAGGGACAGGGACCCACCTACTGGGTGCTGAAACCCCAGGAGGCACTTTCTAAAGTCCACTCGCTTCTCTACACAGTCTTGTGAGTTACGAGTTATTATTGCCATAAAACAGTTGAGGAGGGCCGGGCACAGTGGCTCACGCCTGTAATCCCAGCACTTTGGGAGGCCGAGGCAGACGGATCACCTGAGGTCAGGAGTTCGAGACCAGCCTGGCCAACATGGTGAAACCCAGTTTCTACTAAAAAAAAAAAAAACCCAAAAAAACAAAAAAACAAAAATTAGCCGGGCATGGTGGCACATGCCTGTAATCCCAGCTACTCTGGAGGCTGAGGTGGGAGAATGGCTTGAACCTGGGAGGTAGAGGTTGCAATGAGCTGAGATTGCATCATGGCCCTCTAGCCTGGGTGACAGAGTGAGACTCTGTCTCAAAAAACAAACAAACAAAAATTGTTGATGAAAATGAGGCCCAAAGTCTACACCGTTAATTAGCTGGTGATGAGGATCTGAAATTAACCTGGATGGCCCCATAGTCAACTGGTTCTCGCTCCATCATGTCGACACAGCTTCGGCTTTGAACTTTAACCTGTAAGCCACAGGCAACCACCAGAGGGTTCTAAATAGGGGAGTGATGGGTTCAGAACTAAATTGTAGCAAAAGCCCTCTGGCAGGAAGGTGGATGATGGATGGGAAGGGAGTGCTGGGGCTAGGGGGCAGAGAGACTGGTTCTGAGATTGTCACTATAGACTCAATAAAAGCATCAGAATTAGGGCAGGAAAGGGAGGTGGGGCAGGGAAGATGTGTTAACCATAATCATATATTGTATAACTTAGTTCTTAAAAACTATATTGGGAGGTAAGAATTTTCCTTGCTATTTTATAAATAAGGACACCAAAGTCATATGACCGGAAGGCTCCCAGCCCTGATCTGAACTTGAGTGCCAATGACTCAAAGCTTCCTGTAATTTCCTCTAAGCCACCTGATGAGCGCTCCCGCGTGGGTGGTGTCAGATTGGATCCAGACGTGAGGAGAAAGGCAAGGTAGGGCGGCTGTGGAGATTTAGAGGTAAGCCGCGGTGGTGGAGTTCTTACCCGGAGAAAGAGAAATCAGGAGGGTGTGGGTTTGGACGCAGCAGGGTATCTAGTGGAAACACTAAGCCAGCAGCTGGAAGTGGAAGTTAGAGGCCTGAAGTCTGGAGATCGAAGATGGGCTGTGGGTTTGAGAGTCCGAAGGGTAGACCTGCTATCTGAGGGAATGGGAGTGAAGAGGAGAGAGGAGATGTGAGAGAGAAAAAGGAGAGATGGAGAGGAAAGAAGAAAGAGAAGAGATATGCTGATAGGGCCTCAGGGATGCTAGTGCCTAGGGGGTGGTCAAAGGGAGGAGGGGAGAGAAGTACAAAGGAGACTGAGGGTGGGGCGAGGCATAGGGAAGTCAAACCAGGGAAGTGTGTGAAGAAGGAGGTGACCGCTGGTCAAGTGCTGCAGAGAGGGGAGGAGGTTAAGGCGGAGTGGGCACCTGGGCATTGAACCTCGGTGGTTGGGGGTCAGTGGTGGGGTTGGAAAGCTAGTGAGGAAGGTGGACCATAGTACTGTGTAGATGCCTGGGCGGGAGCTGCCTGGGAACCTCCTCTGAGGGTCTTGCCTGGGGACTCAAACCAGGATTCTATAGACAACGTCTTCATGTGGCAAGTTATTTTTGCTGTGAACCCACGTGGTCGCGCCTGGTAATTATAGGGTAAAAGGAATTAAGCAAGACATAATTTCTCCCCATCAAACCTGACTGTTTTACATCTCCACCTCGCACCGGCAGGCAGGCTTTCTGCCTTCACAGGTGCCACTTTGATTTCAGTCACGTTGGAAGGGAATTTGAAACATCTTCAAAGTGATTAAAGAGAGGAAGCGATTGCAAATGTGGGCTAAACGCAATAATCACATTAACTGTTTATGGCCACGGAGCTTTCAGGAGGGAAAGCCTTGTGGTAGCTGGCAGTGCGGGTGGGGCTGGGGCTGGTGAGCACAGTGGTGGCAGAGGTGGCGATGGCACTGCAGGTGCAGTTGGAGGATGGCTCAGGTGCAGATGCGGGTGAAGGTGGAGAATGGCTCAGGTGGAAGTGGAGGATGGCTCAGGTGCAGATGGAGGATGGCTCAGGTGCAGATGCAGGTGCAAGTGGAGAATGGCTCAGGTGGAAGTGGAGGATGGCTCAGGTGCAGATGGAGGATGGCTCAGGTGCAGGTGGAGGATGGCTCAGGTGCAGATGGAGGATGGCTCAGGTGCGGGTGGAGGATGGCTCAGATGCAGGTGGAGGATGGCTTAGGTGCAGATGGAGGATGGCTCAGGTGCAGGTGCAGGTGCAGGTGGAGGATGGCTCAGGTGCAGGTGGAGGATGGCTCAGGTGCTGGTGGAGGATGGCTCAGTGCAGGTGCAGGTGCAGGTGGAGGATGACTCAGGTGCAGGTGGAGGATGGCTCAGGTGCAGGTGGAGGATGGCTCAGGTGCAGGTGGAGGATGGCTCAGTGCAGGTGCAGGTGCAGAAGGAGGATGGCTCAGGGGCAGGTGCAGGTGCAGGTGGAGGATGGCTCAGGTGCAGGCTCAGTGCAGGTGCAGGTGGAGGATGGCTCAGGTGCAGTGCAGGTGTAGGCACAGATGCAAGTGGGAATGGATCTAATTGTAATATTAATTATTATTATTCCAGCTGCTGTTTTTTGAGCATTACCACTCCCTTAGTGCTATCTCCTTTAACCTCCATTAGAGCCTCATGAAGTGGGCATGATGGTCCTCATAATAAGGAGAGCAAGGTCCAGAGAAGTTCAGTCATTTGTTGAAGACACACACCTAGGAGGGGGCAGGGTTTGGATATGGAGATAGTCCCATCCCAATCTAAAACCACTCAGCCTCAGCTTCACTATGTGGAGTCCATGGTCCACGTCTGCTCCTTATGGCATCCCAAGGGGACTCTTTCACATTCAGGGAATTTGACCTTCGGGTCTAGACCTGGGACTGAGTGGGTGAAACCTTGGCTAATTATTCACCAAAGACTCCAAGACATAAGGGTACTCCTGTGACTCCCTCCCTCCATAGAGGTGCAGCTCAGGGGGCTCAGAGCAGGTGCAATACAGGGACCGAAAGTGCCATGCAGTAGAAAGGTGGAGAAAGTTCACAGAATGAAGAACCAGGTGATTGGGTTCACAAGGAGAGCCCAGAAGTGCTGAGGTGCTGCAGCTTCATCTTCCTCTTTGATGAGGTCCTGCCCTGGCCATGGAGATGACACCTCCAACCTAAGCAATGCTGAGCTCTGGTGGCTGATCCCAAGAGGCCTTCCACTACCACATGTTCTTTCCATATTGAGATAAAATCCATGCCTTTGTCTCTGTCACTGAAATGTCCAAACACCACTATTTTCTGGGAAGGGCAGGAGTCTTGGATGCCTCTTTTTTTTTAGACAGTCTCGCTCTGTCACCCAGGCCCGAGTGCAGTGGCGCAATCTCAGCTCACCACAACCTCCACCTCCCGGGTTCAAGCAATCCTCCTGCCTCAGTCCCCCAAGTAGCTGGGATTACAGGCATGCACCACCAAGCCTGGCTAATTTTTGTATTTTTAGTAGAGATGGGGTTTCACCATGTTGACCAGGCAGGTCTTGAACTCCTGACCTCAGGTGATCCGCCTGCTCAGCCTCCCAAAGTGCTAAGATTACAGGTGTGAGCCACCGTGCCTGGCCTCGGGTGCCTTTATAAAGCAACTTTAGTTTTGCCTCTTTAAACGCAGTTTGTAGGACTTGTTTTCCCCTGATCCTAATGAGATCTCCAGAAGGCCCTGCCCTTCTCTGACCACACTTAGATCATAAAATGTTCTCTGGTTGCCACAGCCCCTTGGACAGTCTCAGTTCAGTAATTAGTACGTCTAATCTGGGGCAATACCCAAGGCTCCAAATTTCACTTAAAGCTTGCAATCAGAAAAGGGAGTTGAGGGAGATTTTTCTCTCTTTACTGTCTGCATTAGGTTCCTATCAATGTTGCATCAAATTATCATGAACTTAGAGGCTTAAACAACACAGATTTACTGTCTTATAGTTCTTGATTTATTACCTTGTGGTTCAAAAGTCCAAAATGCGTTGTCAGGAAACTATTCCTGTGGAGGGTTCTAGGGAAGAATCTATTTCTTTGCCTTTTCCAGGTCTCAGTGGCAGCTTGCATTTGTTGGCTTGTGGTCCCACATTGCCCTGACATCACTTCCATTGTCACCTCCTTTCCAGTGCATGCTTTCTCAACAACGAATCCCCTAAGTTTGTATTTTTTGCAAAATTGTGGATAGGCTGAGAATCTCCCAATTCCTTTTTCTTAACAGTTCTTTCCTTAATTTACCTCTTTCCTCTCACATTTTACTATAAACAGCATGAAGAAAGCAGGCTGCACCTTCAACACTTTGCTTGAAAATCTCCTCAGCTAAACATTCAAGTTCATCAAGTATAAGTTTTGCTTTCCACATGACTGTAGGACACAGTTCAGTTAAGCGTTCTGCTTCTATGTAACAAAGGTCCACTTTCGTCCAGTTTCTAATAACATGCTCCTCATTTCCTTCTGAGCCCTCATTAGAAGCATCTTTAAACTTCTATTTCTGCCAATGGGCTGTTCACAATGATTTGGGTGTTTAGTAAAATGATACATGTTTTATTATTGTGCCCCTTATTTCCTTCCGGTCTTTCATGGTGGAGTCTTTAACATCCATCTTCCTATTGGCAGTATGTTCAAGATCATCTTTGCTTTCTCTATTGTGTCCCTCAATATTCTTCATCCTCTGCCAACTGCCCAGTTCCAAAGCCATTTCAACATTTTTGCGTATTTGTTATAGCAGCACCTCACTTCTAGGTACCAGAAATCTCTATTGGTCAGAGTTCAACCAGAGTAACAAGACCAATGGGAGATACATATTAAGAGATTTATTGCATGAAATTGGCTTATGCGATTGTAGGGGCTGCCTAGGCAAGCCTGAAACTTGTAGGGAAGGCTGCCAGGAAGGGCAGGATGGAACTTTCAGGCACGTGCTGATGCGGCTATCTGCAGACGGAATTTCTACTTCTTTAGGGAAGTCTCAGTTCTGGTCTTAAGGCTTCCAACTGATTGAATCAGGACCACTCAGATTATCTGGCATAACCTGCCTTCCTTAACATCAACGGATTATGGACTTAATCACATCTACAAAATACCTTCACAGCAGCACACAGATTCATGTTTGATTGAAAAGTGGGGATTGTAACCTAACCAAGTTGACACATAAAACTGACCATCACACTCTGCCATTCTCCTCTCTTCATCCCACTAGCTAGTGAGGGATGAGTGAGGCTAGGAGGTGTGGACTGGGGCAAGGGAAGAAGAAGAGAGCAGGGATGGTTTTCATAACTATGTGTTTGGGGTGGGGGGAATCTGGCAATTATTTCCTCTGACATCAGCTGCTGTTTACAGCCGAGCCTTTCTCTCATAGGTGCTGCTGAGAGTTTTTCAGACCCCTGGTACTATCAACCTCTGCTGGATAATGCTGCGTAACAAACAGCTCCTAGAACTCAGTGGCTTGAAACCAGCATTTATTCTCATGGTCATGAGTCTGCAAGCCCATGGCTGTTTGGCTGATTTAGACTGTGCCTGGCTGGTGGGTCTTCTTCAGGCTGTGGGTTCAGGTGCCTGTGGCTCCAGGTTGTAGATTTGGTTCCTGCCCCTTTTATGTTCCTTGTAGGGTTCAGGCCCAGGTTCATCGTCTCAAGATGGATCACTGGAACATCAGAGGGCTAGCCCAGCCACATGCAAGCACATTTGCAGCCCTGCCTTGCTCATCTTTTCCCTGCTTCCAGAATACTCCTTTGGCCATAGGAAGTCACTGGCCCAGCTCAAAGTCAAGGAGGAAGGCACCTGTGAACAGTCACCTGTGCTCTCCAGGAGTCCATGGCCAAACTGCGACTGCGTCATTCTATTATAAAGGAGTGAATCATCATGACCTATGATGCAGTTATTACCCTCATCCCTATTCTGGGGTCTCTTTCACTTGCCCACTCTCCGTGGGCAGTTTATGACATTCTCCTTCGACCTCTGATTCCTGGGGATGCTCTTCCTCACACAGACTGTCTTCTGGGGTCCTGATGCCCCTCCAGGCAGCCCTCTGGGTAAATTTCTTTTAAGACCACTCTGAACCATCTCACCTCTGCTCTCTACAATGCTACCACAGGCTACTTCAGCCAAACTTCTGTCCTTTAAAATTTTCAGACACAAGTCAGACACTCATCCACTCCATCCCCCAAGCTCCATGGGGATTTGCGGCAAAGACCTTTGAAGCCCCTTTCACTAGCCAACCCTCAACCTCCCCCAAGAGATCCCTGGAGTCTCCATGCCTGGCCACGGTTCCATTTGTGCAAGAAGGATCAATTGCCAAATTTGGGGTAATTGGGATTTTTTCCCCGTCTAGTCACAGTCATTTTTTCTCATTCCCAGTCAAGCATATCCCCTGTGCTGCCTGCTTTTTGCCGGACCCTGCGTTTGTGTTTGGAGATGAGACATTTCCTGTCAGCCCTGTTGTGCTCCACTGAGCTGGCTGCTGTGTGAGCTGTTCATTAAGACTGCCTATTATCTCGGATTCCCTTCGGTTACTCAGAGCAATTTATTTTCCTCCCAAAGGAAAAGAACTTTGGCTCCCCCAAGCCTCAAACCCAGAGGCTTTGGCCACATGGGCACCAAAAGTTTAGGGTGAAAAACCCTAGCTGGTGGCTGGATGCATAGATGACACCCAGTCACACAGAGGATTACTTGGGAGAATCACAAGGCAGATGTGAACACTGATTACATCTGCAGGTACCAGTCAAATAAAATGAAGTGTAACTATACAGCGTTAGGCAAATTTAAAGGATTGTTATTTCTTCTGGGCCAGATCGCTACTTCCCAGCATAGAAGAATAACCTCTGATGTCAAATCCAAATTGCCTGTTTTGTGCTTCTGTGAATCTAAGTGCAATGCAAGAACATTGAGGCTGAGGAAGCCAGTCCTGCCCGCCATCCATCTGTGTTTCTTGACTCTTCCCCACCATCAGGCCCCATCGGAGTGCTGGCCTGGCATGGTCCCATTGGGTAATTGGCATCTTTGTCCATGACTCAGGGAGAGGCTGGGCACCTCCTACAGGAGGGGAGGGAGCTCACGTGGCTTCCCACCCTGTTTCTGTGCTGGAAAGTTCCATGGTTCAGCAGTTCTGCTGGCCTCCATAGGGGACAGTCTACTGGTGGCCTCATTTGCCCTAACCAGTCAACTCATCCTTCAAGTCCCCAGGGGAAGTCCTGGCTGAAGCCTCCTCAAGAAAGCAGGTGTTTCTTTCTTGGTGTTGACATGGTATGAGTTCACCTATTTGCTGTGACACTTACCACATAGTGCTCTAGTGACTTGTGTGTTCATCTGTTTCTCCTTCCAAGCTGTGAGCAACTGCAGGCCTGGCTTTGACGTATCTCTGCATCCCCTGACACACAGCTGAAGCTCAGTAAACCCTGGCTGAAAAGCTGGAGACAAGAGGAGAGGAAAGGAAAACATTGCCTTTCCTTAGGGGCCTAACCTGAACTTCTAGGTGAGGCTGAAATGCAGCCTTGTCCAGTTTCAGTGGAGATGCCAGGTGGCTGGGTGTTTGTCAATGGCTTTAAGGTGATTAATTGGACGTTGTTCTTCTCTCCCTGTGGGTGCCTGAGCCTCAACCCATCTCATCACAGCTGCACTCACCTGGTGGTAAAGCCAAGATCCAGCAGAAGCGACCAGCAGCTGACTGCCTCAGGCAACCCAGGCTGCTGGGTGGAATAAACTGGAGGAAAAGAACTGTCAAGTTATCCCAATGATGAGCTGACTCTTTTCAAAACTTAATTGTTTCACCTCCCTCGAGAAGTTTATTTGGAGGGGCCACCTTCTTCCTGAGGGGAGCTGGGTCTCGATGCATGAGAGACAGGATCAAACACCAACCACAGTGTGTTTCAGGGAAAAGTCAGAAAGTAGGAGTCTCTGTTTTGCCTGGTTGTGTGACCTTAAGCAATTCTTTTCCCTCTCCGGGCCTCAGTTTCCCTCTCTGTGGAGTGGAGTGGTTAAGAGTACAGGCTCCTTAGATTCCATCTTGCTGCTTTCTACTGGTGAGACCTTGGGAAAATTACTTTTTCTGCAAAATGGGGCCATGATTAGAACTCCTTCATTGGGTGATAGTGCGTGTTAAATGAGTTAGTGGATAGAAAGTGCTTAGGACAGTGCCTCCAATGTACAGATTGCAACGTAAATGTTTACTGTTGCTATCATCATCATCACCATCATCATCATCATTCTCCAATTAGGTGATCAATCTCAACCACTGTGGGGCTCCAGACTGGGGTGGTCTGTGAGGGGAGCTTTCACCAGCTAGTCAAAGTGAGACGCAAATGTCCACATCATGTACGTGGAAGGTGGCCAACATTTCCCTTTGGGGAAATGCTGTTATTTTATTCTGAAACAATGTCCTTTCTACGCTTTTAGTGCTAAAATATCATTCTTAAATGAAATTATAATGATTGTAAATTTAAAAAATGTCCTATCTGGCAAAACAAGAAGCTGGTACCCACCTTGAGGGCTTGAGGCATCACATAGTCCAGTTTTCTTATTATTTGTATGACACTTCTTTGAGGGCAAGAGAGTTTGGCCAAGGTCATGAGACAGTCTCAACCCACCAAAGATTGGAGAAGTAGACCCCGGTCCTTGTTAGGTTTGTTTGTTTATGCATTTATTTGAGTCTTGGTCTGTCACCCAGGTTGGTGTGCAGTCGCATGATCACGGCTCACTGTAGCCTCCAACTCCTGAGCTCAAGGAATTTTCCCCCTTCAGCCTCTGGAGTAACTGGGACTATAGGTGTGCACCACCATGTCCGGCTTATTATTATTATTATTATTATTATTATTACTATTAGTTTATAGAGACAGGATCTCATTATGTTGCCCAGGCTGGTCTCCAACTCCTGGGTTCAAGTGATCCTCCCACCTTGGCCTCCCAAAGTGCTGAGATTACAAGTGTGAGCCACTGCACCTGGTCCCACTTGTTAGGTTTGAAAATGGCTGTTTCTGTGTCATGTTTCCTTCCTCCAAAGGAAAGGAAGAAAGTGACTACGATACTCAAGTGAAGTTCTCTTCAAATCAGTAGTATGATAGACAATGTAACTAGGAGAAATTGTAGAAGTCAAGTTGAATTCCATTGAAACTTCACTGAGCACCTACTAATGCCACGTTGCATAACAACCAACTCCTACTAATGCCACGTTGCATAACAACCAACTCCTACTAATGCCATGTTGCATGACAACCAGCTACAGTCCTGCCACCACAGCCACTCCCCAACATTTACTGCACACATAGGAAGCACCAGACGTGGTGATAATGCCTCACGTGGATTATCTCACTCTCTTCTCAGGAGTATGAGGTGTGTATGGCTGGCTCCATTTCACAGAGGAAGAAACTGAGATTTGGAAAAGTGCAGGACCTTGCCCAGGGTTTCACAGTCAGAAATGGGACCAAGAGAAGTCTGTGTTTGACACCAAGGTTGGACTTTCAGCCCCCATATCATGCTGTCATTGTAGGCACCACAATGGCTCTGGCTGTACCCAGAGTTGGTGACTAAGTGTGAGCTCACATGTGTGATTATGTGATTCGTGTCTGTCCCCAGCGGCTGCTCCAGGGAAAGTAGAGTGTGAATGCTGTTTGCTCACCCCTTATCTCCAGCACCCAGCACGGGGCCTGCTTGGCACAGAATAACTGATCACTGGATACTTGCTGATTGGATGAATGAGTGAATGAATGAATTTGTTGAGAATCACCAAGGAAAGAATTCTGCTCCCACCCTGCCTCCAAGATTCTCATTCAAGAACTTGGGAGGGAGCATACAAGTCTACCTGTTAGGCCAGGCGCGGTGGCTCAGACCTGTAATCTCAGCACGTTGGGAGGCTGAAGTGGGCGGATCACCTAAGGTCAGGAGTTTGAGACCATGGGGAAACTCTGTCTCTACTAAAATTACAAAAATTAGCCCAGGCGTGGTGGCAGGTGCCTGCAATCCCAGCTACTCGGGAGGCTGAGGCAGGAGAATCGCTTGAACCCGGGAGGCAGAGGTTGCAGTGAGCTGAGATCATGCCACTGTACTCCAGCCTGGATGACAGAGCAACACTCCCTCCATCTCAAAAACAACAAACAATCAAACAAACAAAACCCAAAACTACCTTTCCAATTCTACTGCCCATGCCCCCAAAACTGCCCTCTGAGACACCTGGCTGTAGGGAAATGGGTTTTTCTAATGATCAGGCAGGGAGACCTTGGTATTTTATTCTGCAGGCAATGGGGAATCACTAAAGAGGCATTTGAGGAGGGGATTGGAAGTCATCCAGAGCTGTGCTTTATGAAAATTGCCTAATGGCTTTGCTTGTCCCCTTGCCTAGTGATGCCCCCTCTCCTTTTTTTTTCCTGTCAACAAGACTGATTCTGAACAAGAGAGATTCAAGACAAACATCTCCGTGCTGCGGCGGGGGGGGGGCAGTCGGTTCACTTTCAGCCTTTTGCTGCCGCTCTGACAGCAGGCGGCCCATTAGGGGCTCCCTGACCTTCCGCAATGGATTGTTAGTGCATTTAAGCCCTTTGTAGGAGGCTTTCCTCTGCCATAATTGGACCTTCACTCTGTTGCGCTTCCTGGCCACAGAGCTTGTTAGCTGTCAGGCAAGGCTGTGAATTTGCACAATGGCCAGCGCGGCTCATTTTTCACAGACAACCCTGCCATGTGAGCACCCCGCGGAAGGACGCCCATAACGCAGGAACATGCCGCATCATGGGAGAGGAGAGAAGAATTAGGGTTCAACTTCGGAATGGGGAGCATGACAAAATGAAATCTCCCCGCTGCGTTCCCACAGAACTCAGGTGCATGTTTGCCAAGTGTCTGTGTTTAAGGCTATTGTGCTGGGTTTGCTGTCAACTCAGTTACAATGACAGGAACTCAGGAACAATGACAGCTTCTTCCAGTTCTCTGACTTCTTCCCAGGATTTCCTTTAGACGGAGGTTCATTTGAGCAGTCTGTAAGCGTGAGGGGACTCACCGGGCTGGACGGGAGCTAGTGGCAGGGCCAGAAGTGGAACTCAGCTTGTTGCTACCCCGTGGAGGAAGCCTATGCTTCTACAGTCCTGGCTCACTTGCAGAGGGGACATTGCGGAATCCTGTGTCTATCCTAGGCTCTTAGATCTTGAATTTTAGGAGAGGATCCTTTGTATTTTTCCTCCTGCTTCTTTGTCTGATGTCACTGAAGTGGCCCTAGGCTCTGCAGAGCTGCCTTGGACCAGGGAATAAGAGGAACCTTTGTGAAAAGAGAATAGAAGGGAAATACGGGGAAGACGGAGGGAAAATGGGAAGATTCTGCATCCTCAGGTTTGCCAGTGGCTTTGTGGACCTGAGCTAGGAGAGATGAACAGAGATCGTGAAACCAGGACCATGAGGGATGGGCGCTGGGTGGGCACCAGTTTCGGGGAGGGCGAGGCAGGGGCAGGAGAGTAGATATTTATAACCAGACTTTGCTGGTGCTTTGCTATTCTCTGTGCACCCCTGTCCTATACCCTCAAATCCTGTCTCCCTTCCTGCCTCCCTGACCTGTGCTGTGCCCCAGGAGGACACCACCCAGGGTTTCCTTGTTGACTGTCTCTTGGGTTTGGCCAGTGAGGCACTAACAGAAGACTGGAGAGGAGAGAGAGAGAAAGAGAGAGAGGATGAGGTGTGATTTTCACTGACCCTCCTTGCTCTTGGCCATGTTCCAGAAGTTGCTGGACCCGTCCATGTCCTGTCTGGTGACATCTTCAGTGGCTCCAGCTCTCACTGTGTCCCAGTCATATTTCTTCCCTCTTCTCCTTTATGCCTGTAGGTGATGATGCCTCACCACTGTGGCTACACTTTGGGTGCCTCACGATTCCCACCGCAACACTAAGAGGAGTTTCTTCATTTGAGTCTCTTCCTTTGCATCATCCCAGTTGGATTCTGTGTCCTCAGGGGGTCTGATTGATGTAGGGCTTCTGACTCCAAGGCCTCTTCATCTTGGGCATGGCTTTGTTCCTTAAATAGTGAGCTAAGTATGGCTTGCTCTAACTTTGAGGAAGTTCTTGGCAAAATGAAGGGTAGGGTGGAGGCTGTGAGGAGAAAGAGAGGCTTCTGGAGGAGGCCATAAGAACTGCCTTGGGGCCAGCCTTCAGGGCCAAGTCCAGTGGGCTATTCGGTCAGTGCTCTTCTCAGGAGGAGTCTGTGTGGTGCCCAACTCTTGGGCTCTTGGCAGGCCTGGTGGTCATAATGGAAAGTCTTTTGGCTGGAGAGAGGCCAAATCAAAGCTACCTTATGGAGAAAACTCCGCTGGTATTTAAAATGTGAGCATGACATTTCTGATAAGAAAATCAGAGGCCTGTTGAATCATTTTGACATGGGAAACATTTCCTTTGAGGTAAGAAGCACAATACAAGGAATCAAGGAATTAAGGCTGAAGCTGAGAAACAGCCAGTATGTGAGGCCTGTGAAGTGAGATGCCTGTGGAAAGGTGTGGCTGGGAGGACCACTGGAGAACTGACTCTCCCGCCTGGATGAAAATTCTGGGGAGGGACTCATGTGGAAGCCAAACAAATAAAAGATCCAGACAACTCTTGGGCCAGAAGGACGGAAGGTGTATCACCCATGAGATGTGGCAGCATTTGCTTGGGAGAGAAGAAGGAAGCCAAGAATGAAAGAAAACTCCTTCTCTGTCTCTTCCCACCTGCCCTCGTAATTAGTGTGGCCAGGCACTGGCGCACATGCTCCAGCTTCAGCCACTGACTCTGGAGGTTCAGTTGAAAGATCTAGTCCAGAATCCGATGGATCTGATAAGCTTGGTCTTGACTTGGCCAACTTAGACTGGAGTTTCCAAAAGAAGGTGTTGCATCTTGAAACACCTTTCTTATGTCTCATGAACACAATATCAACCACATTCAAGAGTTAATCTTGTTGGTCTCCATGTGGATTCCAGTCTTAACTGTTAAAAAAATCTTCTGTGTTACCAAGTTTCCAAATATCTTCTCTGTAGCTATCTGAAATGATACAGAATAGACTGATTGGGACTGATGACAGCAAATTCAGATGATGGTTGCGTTATAGAATGAGCTCTATTTTAGCCAAGTTGATGGCAAAGCAAATTTTTGAAAAGCAAATCCCAGTTCTCCATTAACTTCTATTATTAAGTCAGAGATGTGTCATCATGAGGATTTAATGACTTTCTTGTGTGAACACAAAAAACAATACAATAAATGTGTAACAATATAATAAATGTGGGGCACTGACAAATGCTCTACAGACTACCTCAGAGTTCTCAGGGCCTGTGGACACTAACTTCTGAAGTCTTCAGTTGCACTTATGGCCTCTTTGCTTTTTTTTTTTTTTCCCATGAAAGGAGAGCAAGACATACTCTGTCCACCACAGACATACTCTGTCCACCACAGACATGGATTGATCCTTTCCTGGGTTTCACCAGAATGTCTCTTCTGGTCCTCATTGTTGAAGCGTGTTCACCAGTGAAGACCAGAAGGGGCATTTAGGGAAGGACAATGGCAGCACCCATTCCCCTGATGAATCCCTGATTTCTATACTGTGGGGCTCTTTTCTCACAGGGACCTTATCAATGCTCAGCTGAGAAATATCTTCTCAGCACAGCTTACAACAAATCTATTAGAAGCGTAGAAATCTCCTAAAAGTGCTGTCATTAAGTCACATCACAGTCTTTTTCTCTCTAGTAATTCAACACATACTTTTTGAGTGACTGCTATATTATTAATATATTAGGTGCTAGGGATAAAATTGAGAACAATGAAGACATCTACCCTCGGGGAATTTATATTCAGGAGACACAAAAAAACTGAATAGATATATGTAAGATAATGGCAGGTAATAAGTGCATTAAAGATAAACAAGAAACTGCATTGAAGAAAAGCAAGAATGACAGGAATTGTTACCATTTTAAATGCAGTGGTCAGAGAAGTCTCTTCTAAGGAGGTGACATTTGAGTAGGGACCACAAAGCAAGCCATGAGAATATATGAGAAGGCGTTTTTGGGCAGAGAAAACAGCAAGGCTAAAGGCATGAGGCAGGAGACTGCTGGGTATACTTGGGTAGGAAAGCATTGTGGATGGAATGGAGTTAGCAAGCAGTAGAGTGGGAGATAATAAAGCCAGAGATGACATCTTTTTCATTTTCTTTGCCATTTAACTAAATTCTGAACATTAGCATATTTTTTTTTCTTTCCCTGGAAACTCTTTGATTCCTCACTGGCAGCTTCCAGAGATGTACTTACTTCCGGGCATGTACAGGGTCTAATAGAGCTGAATTGCAATACCACCTCTCACCAGCAGTTGCCACTAGGGTACCCAATTCCTACAGTTCTGTAATTCTCTATTTCAAATCTGCAACTCATTAAGTGCATGCCAGGGGCCAGGTACTGCGCAGGCTGCTGGGTTACAAAAATAAGTTAGATACAGTCTGGTAGGGGTAAATTCAAGGCTCCAATGAAATGACCCATGTGGAGACTGACTTCTGGCTTTGACGAAACAGAATAGGCTGATGCTCATTCTACTTTGGTTCTGCTGCTGGGGACAACACAGGCTCTATCCCTCTGTCTTCCTCCCCCATCATCCTGAAGTTCAGGTCACCTCCTAAACCAAGACCTTTCTGAAACCTCAGCTACATGACATCATTTTCTGGTGTCATCTGAAAGAAGGAGAGTCTCCCTTCTGGAAAAGCTCCCTTGGGATTTTTCTGACAGGTGGTGGAAAATAACAATTCCTCTCACCTTTAGATTGTACCCTCCAAATCCTGCAATAGGTCTCTGTCTTGCTGGAGTTTCCCCACAACCCTGAGAACTGGGTATTATTATCTACATTCTACAGTTGAGAAAGCTAAAGGTCATAGGGACAAAGGGATGTTCCCAAGTTTTTGTTGGTTACTAAGCTACTACCTCTCACCTCCAGACTTGCCTTTCCACACTCAGCTCTGCAACCTGCAGCTGAGAGTGGGAATGGCATTTTTACTTAGCCAGCGGGTTTCCTATTGGGTTTTGTCATTAGGGGGCACTAGAGGGATGCCGGGAGGCAGGAGAAGGGAGAAGAGCTGTGGAACTTCCTGTTTTGCTTGTTGCCCCTGTAAGTGGTCTGTCCTGAGATCCCAGTCTCTTGGGACCTTACAGTTTCTATGATGTGGTCACCTTTTGGTCCAGCTGCCCACACTTGCTACACATCCCTTGGGCTGGTCCTCCAGGCCCTGGGATACCCTTCAAAGGATTGGGGGTGCACTCTTCTCCCACAGCAGCTTGGAAAGTACCATAAATTCACTTGTTCTCTTAATTTGTGAAACCTCCTGGACTTATCATGAAGAGCTCCTCAGAAACACCCTCCTCATTACAATGTTAAATTAAAATTTAGTAGATGAGGCACATAGCAGAATAAACTTTCAATTAAAATATACACACTGCGATGGTGAAGGGAGACTGGAGAGAACTTGCCGGCATCTTTACCGCGAATGTGCTCGAGATTTAATTTTACTATGACATCTCCTTGGAATTACACTGCTAATTGATCACATTGTGTCTGTCTGTTATTTAAACTTTCAATAAAACTGAGATTAATGGGAGGTGTAATCCTCCCGGGCAGAACAAATATTCCCATTGCTCATGTCAGGTACAGAAACGGAAATGCTCTGCTAACAGCTTTTTGCATTCAATCTGCGCACATGAAGTTAATCATGAAAAATGCAGTGATTCTTTAATTACTTGAATGAAATTTTTTCTGCCTGCCCCATTTCTCACCCAAAATAGCTGCCCTTGTTGGAGACTCGAGTGAAGTGGCTGAGAGGCAGAGCCGGGTTTCAGGGGCTGGGGCTCAGGATGGGCTGGTGATTTGGCTGGTGCCTGTATCTGAGGACAGTGTCCACCACCCCTGAGAATCAGGGTGCCTGTCAGATGGGATAAAACTGGGAAGGAAGAAACCCAGCTACTACAGGGGCCGAGGGCACCCACCATCAAATTGTAATTTTGGCAAGAGTTTCTGTGGTAAGCCATGGGGAAAAGGGTTTGTCTCTGAGACTCCTGTGTGGGAAGTAACAGGTGCTGAATCCAGAAGCCACCAAAAAAGAAACCTAGTTCTAGCTCAGGTGGGAGGCAGGGTAGTATAGCAGTTAAGAGCATCCCAGCTTTACTATTTATGAACCAGTGACCTTGGACAAGTTACTTAAATTTGCCTTGTTTGTTTCCCCTCCTGTAGATGAAAATGGTGTCTTAAAGTGTTGTGATTTATGTTGCTGACATATGCACAACACCCAGAATGGGGGCCCAGCCCATGCTGCGCAAGCGTTGGCTATTATCATTACTATGCTCTCAGCTGAAGCTCTGTCTTCTCCACCAGCATCTCCCGTTCAACAGTATTTAAGGACAGGCTTTGGAGTCAGTTCCTAGGGCCTTGATTCCTAGGTCTTCCCAGATTCCTATATCTCCAAGCTGCAGTTTTCTTTACCGTAGCTTAGAGATGCTATTACTTGCCTCCTAGGGTTGTTGTAAAGACGAAATATGTGTAGAGTCCTCAGCATGCAGAAAACACTTAATAAGTTGCTATTGCAATCACGATCATTGTTTCCATCTGGGCCCGGCAGAACCCATCCAACTCCCAGTATGAGCATAGGGAAAACCCTGCCCCAGGTTTAGTTGTGATTGATCTTCCAGTAGCTTCTATCCATTTGAGTTCCTTGAACTAGGTCTGGATAACTGGGTGACGCTGAAGTCAGTTACCTCTAACCTATGACAGCCCTTCTGATTCTTGAAACTGGTGCTCCTGTTCCCCCAAATCTTCCCTTCCCCGGGAGGACCACTCCTAGCTCCACTGAGTGTCCCTCCAACACAGTGGATTCTGGTTGTTCATTTACCTTAGGCCACCCTCCTTTGACCAAGCCTGGTTGACCACATATGTCCCTTTGAGAGTGTGGGGGACTCAGTACCTCAGATGAGTCTGGAGCAGTGTAAAGGAGAGTGACATGGCCACCACCCGTATTCTGGACCCCATGCTTCTATTGATGTGGTCCAGATAGCATTTATTTCTTGGTAACCATATCTCACTGCTAATTCCATGAAATTAGAGTTCAATATTATTTTCTCAATTATTTTCTATGCCTGTGGATACATGAGTCATGTTCTTTGCATCCCATGCTAACACAGCCAGATTTCTGCACTCAAGGGTAGGTCTTTACTTTGCTCTTCATAGACTTCCTTACTTTTTCTTTTTTTTTGAGACTGAGTCTTGCTCTGTCGTCCAAGCTGGAGTGCAGTGGCGCCGTCTCGGCTCACTGGAACCTCTGCCTCCCGGGTTCAAGTGCCTCAGCCTCCCAAGTATCTGGGACTACAGGCGCCTGCCACCATGCCCAACTAATTTTTGTATTTTTAGTAGAGATGGAGTTTCACTGTGTTGGCCAGGTTGGTCTCGAACTTCTGACTTCAGGTGATCCACCTGCCTCGGCCTCCAAAGTGTTGAGATTACAGGCATGAGCCACTGTGCCTGGCCAATTTCCTTACATTCTTACCTGGTGTTATTACTTGGGCTCTGGGTTCTGACATCCGTCATGTGAACGTCATGTTTTTCAAAGTTTCGACAAGCATGGCATTAAACCTCTTCCTATACAGATGAGAAAAACAAGACCTAGATTTGAAGGCGGGGGTTTGCTTAGGGGCACACAGCAAGGTGACCAGAGAATCAGGATCGAAAACCCAGTTTTTCCAAATCTAAGTTCAGGAATCAGGGAAGTTCATAGTCAGGTGGGGAGGGAGGAACTGTAGAGGGCACCCAAATAGCTCTCCCAAGTTCTCAAGTGTGAGAGCACATCCTCTGCCATATTTCTTTTTCTTTTTCTTTTTTTTTTTTTGAGACAGGGTCTTGCTCTGTCACCCAGGCTGTCACCCAGTTATAGCTCACCGTAACCACAAACTGCCAGGCTGGAGTGATCCTCCCACCTCAGCCTCCCGAGTAGCTGGGTTTATAGGTGTGCATCACCATACTTGGCTAATTTTAAAATTTTGTGCAGAGATGAGGCCTTGCTATGATGCCCAGGCTGGTCTCAAATTCCTAGGCTCAAGCAATCCTCCCGCCTTGGCCTCCCAAAGTGCTGGGATGACAGGTGTGAGCCACCGCGCCTGACCGCTCTGCCGTGTTTCTGACGGGAGGCTGGCTGTCCACTCCCTTTGGGAATGAGCCCAGTGGGGGAGGCGAAGCTCATTGTCCCTTGTCCTGCACGTCCCCATTCCATAAGAGAACGTCCTTAATTGTTAAAATGTTATTCCTTAAATTGGGCTGAAATCAGCTTTGTATGAGCTCTGTGGGGAATTAGGGTGTTTCCAGAACTTTCCGTGGTTCTGTTATTGTAAGCGATAGAGACCCACTTCAGCTAACTCAAGCACAGGGTTTTCACGAGGGTAAAAGAGGGATCCCTGTTCCTTCCCACGCTTGCTCTCGCTCTCTCAGCGGGTCTGCTTCTCGGTGCTTCTGTCCTGTTCTCTTTCTTGCAGACTTATTCTGCCTTGTGCTCACTCCTGTCTCCTGCACCCCTCTATTCCGCCCCAGCACGACTGTTCCTTCCAGCTGCAGCCTCCACCACTACGTGGCAACGTTCCTCTGGGTCTCTTAGTTCACATTCTTGCGATGAAATCGAATTCACAAGCGCCTTAGCCCAGGTTCTCTAGAAAACAGAACTGGAGGCAAAAGCTTACATGTTATTGGGAAGTGCAGTCTCAGGAAAGCAAGGGTGAGGGGAAGAGGGAGTGAGGCGGAAACAAGGGAGAGCAAATGCAGGAGAGTGTGTCGCTAAGCTGGCTGCAGCTGCCTAACAGCTGATTTCTCGGCATTGCATGACATCTTCAGAGAGGCCATGTGAAACTGCAGCATCTCTGATCTGTCCAGGCTGATGGTTCTCAGTCAGGGGTGATTTTGCTCCCCAGGGAACACTGGACAACATCTAGAGACATTTTTGATGGCCATGTCTAGGAGGAGGACAGTGACATTGGGTGATACTGTGGGCAGAGGCCAGAGATGCTGCTAAACATCCTCCAGGGCACAGCATCTCCGGCTCTGAACAAAGAATCATCTGGTCCACGATGTCAGCAGTGCTGAGACTGAGAAGCACTGATCTAGGCTGGACTCTTAGGGGAGGAAGGGTAAGAATTTACCTGTGGGCTCCCATATCCTTCTCGTTAAAATTTGCTCCAAGGGATGTTAATTCCTCACATTTCTGGGTTGTTTGTAATGTGAGCTTCAACTGGGTCCCCTGGTGTCTCTTGTCTCCACAGCAACAAGGACATCCTGAGGTGGGAGGCAAGAGCAGGCATGGGGTGGGGTGGCGATGAGGGTTTTGAGCAAGTCCTCAGGCTGCTGCAGGGGTAGAGCAACCTCCCACAGCAACCTGACAGTGACTGTGACTCGACTGTAAGACCACAGGAATGGGACAAGCCACGGCTCCAGCCATTCCAGCTAGAAATCAAACGTGCAGATCCGGGGCGGCTCATACACTGAATGCTATACAGCCTCATCTTTCTTGAGCCAAGGTCTCCAAGACCTGGTTTTCTGGCCCTCCTAGGGACTGTCTGGTATCCCGCCAGGTGCCCACCCCAGGCCAGTTAGCCAGGGCTATATGTGGGCTAAGGTGGGGAGGTTCGTGGGGTAGGAAACATAGCTGCTTATTCAGCAGAAACTGTGAGTAGAAAAGATCTAATCAGAGTGAGAATGAGTGGGACTGGCAGTGATTAACATCTCAGACACACTGCACTTGGAAAATCTACCTGCAATCCTTTGTGAAAAGAGGTGGGTATGAGCAGTGGTGTGCTAGTAAATGTTAACAACTGCTCTTTTGGAGGCAGGTCAGGAGATGCCTGGCTTTGTATGTTCATCACTTTTTGTGGTATAAATGCTCCTATTGTGGCCAATTTCAGTCACCGATGGTTTAACAATCAGCTTGTAACTTTTCTGAAAATTCAACAATCGGTTCTTGAGAGCCAATGTAAGCTGGCTGTATAGTCAGCCTGGTATAAGTAAATAAGTTAATTACAAATGAACAGCTTAGCATGATGGAAAAAATAGTTGTGAAATATTGCAGACCTTTCCTCCAGCATAGCCTTCTCTCCAATTCTGAGCAGTCTGATCATTCTGCACTCATTCCTTCAGAGAAGGGGCATGTCAGAAAGGAAAGGGTCGTGAATTCTCTTCCTGAATTTCATGTTCTAAAATAACAGTATTAGACAGAACAAAAAGCTCCTTTGAACAGTCAGACAAAAATGTTTAAGACCGGGAGATTGAGAAGAGTAACCACCATCTGGGTTACTCTTGGAAGAGCAAAGATTCCAAACGCTAAGGGAAGAAAAGAACACAGGAGTGGAGGAACAGCTGAGAGTATAGTTCCCTGTGTGTCCCAGGGGGAGCAGTCTGGTCCCTACTACCTGGGCAGAGCCCTGGGGAGGCAGAATCATCCAAGAGAAGTTTGCGGGATCTGGGAGCAGCGAGGATCTGTGCCCCACTCTCTGAGGGGAACCACAGGGAAGCTTAGAGAAAGAGGTTATCGACAAGATGGGGCCACGGTCTATCTGTAAAAATCCTGTTCTCTGTTGTGGTGCAGAAGCAGCTGAAGGAGTGCTGGGTTTTTGGACAAGCTGCAGAAATACAGGAGGGAGCTTGAAGACCTGAAGGAGCCAGGTGAGAGACCTGCAAGGGGCAGAGAGGATGATGGGCATCTCAGGGGATGCTCGTGTGAGACCTGCAAGGGGCAGAGAGGATGATGGGCATCTCAGGGGATGTTGGGTGGAGACCTGGGTGGCAGAGGATGAGGGCACTTAGGGAGCCAGTGGAGACGGGTGAGGGATGGATAATGGGAAGCCAGAGACCTGGTGGCAGAGGGATGGGTGGATGTGGAGGGACAAAGGCAGAGGGATGGGATAGACCAGCCAGTGGGGGGATGGGTAGGGATAAAGGGATGATGGTGGATAAATGGATGGATGGACATGTGAGCACCCAACTGGATTCCCTGAGCTTATAGGAACGTGGCCACAACCTCAGGGAAAGGTAGGGGTCCCCAACTTGACTGAGATTGGTTTATGCCACCCTAGCAGAAGCTTGAAATAAAATAAAGTTGCAAAGAATTTTGTTTTTTCACACCGAAATTTGTGGACCGTGATTGAAATTCAAGCCCTTTGCTTTAGACTAGGGATCAGTAAAGTTTTTCTGTAAAGGGTCAGAGAGTAAATATTTTAGGCTTTGAGGGTCATATATGACCTTCTTCCTCTTTTTTCCCCCTCCCCTTCTTCCTTCTCCTCCACCTTCTTCCTTTTGTTGCAACCGTTTAAAAATGTAAAAACCATTCTTAGCTGGAAAACGTCCCCTCAACGTCTGTCCTCCTCCCGCTGCTCCCAATCCACAGAGCTGCTGTCTGAATGAGGTTTTCCGCTGGCAACACTATTAGATTTTTAGAAAGCCAGGAAGATTCTGCTGCAATGAGATTCAGTTAGTACAAAATGTATTCGCTTACCAGGAGGATAACACTCTTTCTCTGGCCACAGGCCACGTGAAGAAGCCTGCATCTGGCTGTCGAAGGAATCTTCAGCATGGC
Organism: Papio anubis; assembly: GCF_008728515.1. NCBI lineage: Eukaryota > Metazoa > Chordata > Mammalia > Primates > Cercopithecidae > Papio > Papio anubis. The sequence continues at coordinate 5,309,686 of NC_044992.1, forward strand.
CGAAGTCTGCTGTTTCTTCCATCTTTGGTTAAAACAGGGGCACATTTCCCTCACCCCCAGGGGACCAAATCCTCTCCCCAGGTCTACTTGCTCCACTCAATGCCTTCTCTCTCCCTATCCCTGCCTTTGGAAGATCATCTTCCAGGACCCAGCAGCCCTGAGAATTCATGACAGGGCGTGGCTATAGCTGGATGAAAGGTTACTTATGGTTTTGCGTAAATGGACTTCTAGGCGGCTGGTTTCAGAAGCCCTCAGTGGGAAAACCAGTCAGCCCAGTGCTTTTTAAATTCATTTTCCTTAGTTTTTTGATTTAATTTTGAAAGGCAACCCATGGACCCAGATGGAGAGAGAGACCACACGGTGGAGGAGCTGTCTGGGTTGCCGCGTCATCGTGACAGTGATGTGAGCCACCAGTCTCCAGCACACCCTCAGAGCACTCCCTGGGAGAAGGTGCCAGGGCAGGATATGAAACCGACTTCTGAGAGGGAGGCGGGGCTGGCCAGGCTGCTCTGTAGTGGGGACCCAGAGGCAGCTCCAGTGACAGGCAGGTCTGTTCTGCACATGAATAACTGAGGAGCTGAGAACATCTGACTTGGACTGGGTCTCCTGAGTCTGTGGGAAGATTCTGGGGCTGAGGATGCCCAGATTGCTGCTTCTGAGGGTGCTGCAGGCTGAGACCTGACCCTGGCCTCAGTGAGGACCTTGGTCCTGGCTAGCTTTCTAAAAATTTTTTTAAATTAATTATTGTTATTATCATTTTTTTGAGAGATGGAGTCTGACTCTGTCGCCCAGGCTGGACTGCAGCAGCACGATCTTGGCTCACTGCAACCTCCGCCTCCTAGGTTCAAGCCATTCTCCTGCCTCAGCCTCCTGAGTAGCTGGGATTACAGGTGCCCACCACCATGCCCAGCTAATTTTTGTATTTTTAGTAGAGACGGGGGTTTCATCATATTGGCCAGGCTAGTCTTGAACTCCCAACCTCAAGTGATCCACCTGCCTCAGCCTCCCAAAGTGTTAGGATTACAGGCGTGGGCCACCGCGCCTGGCCCGGTCCTGGCTATCAAAGGACCCCCAGTCTATCCACAGGCAGCCCTGAGATATCCTCTGGCCCCTAGTGACCCCTGCAGGTTAGGTCACAAACGTGTGAGATCTCAGATGACTATATGGGGTCAAGTTACCTGCTTTGAATAGAATTCAGAGCTGTTTCCTCCAATTTGAGAAAACGGACAGGTTGGGAGCATTGTCTTTATATGGAAAAGACAATGTATTAGAAGGAAGCTAATAATTTTCTTCTCAAATTGGGAGGACAGCAGTCCTGGCATCTTCATTGTACTTTTAGGATATTTTCTGCAAAGGAAGGGAGTGGGGAGTGAGGGGGAAAGCCCAGTCCGTGCCCTCTTCAATTTTGAAACCATTAAACCTCAGGCAACTTGAGTGAGAATCAGTCAATCAACAAGCAGCCTGTCAACTCATCAGTGCTTATATACTTAACACCAGTGGGTTGGAGCGCAATTCCAGCTCCTCGGGGACATGGATGGCCAAGTTGGGGCCCTGCTTTGGGGGAGTTTCAGTGAAGTTGGGCAGTGCAACGCAGGATGTGGACATGCTTACAAAAGTCTGTAACCATAGGCTGGGCGTTTCAGGGGATGATCCAAATGCTAGATTGGAATGGTCAGTGAATGCTGCAAGGTGTGACTGCCGAGCTAACCTTGACTCAGGTGGATAAACACATTTGACATTGGTGAGCCCTGTTTGTCCACAGTTCCTGTGGATGCTCTGGGCCCGTGGACTCTGGAGCTTGCTAGCAAAGGCCTCGGGGACACTTATACTGAGCTGCTTGTCCTCACCACGCTCTGGTGACCCAGCTTTCTAGCCCTCCCATCACGAGCTGCCTTGCAAGGGTTCATGTGCCTTTGTAAATGCATCCTTTTTTGGAGTGAACCCCCAACCTCAGACTCCTCTGTTGATGATATCCTTCCCCTAAGGGATCTTTCTAAAATAGATTTGACCATGTCGTTCTACTGCTTAAAAGCCTTCAATGAATCCCAGTTGGGTTTACTGTAAATCAGATCTCTTTATCTTTGTTCTTCCTGCCAAGCTGCTCTCCATCCCAGCATAGGCATGCACGCTTACACACACACACACACACACACACACACACACACACACACACACACTCCAAATACATTAGCAGACAAATTCTCTTGCGTTTCTCCTCACCTTTATGTGTTCCCTCCATCTGGAGCACCCTGGCACATCTTTCCCTTGGGATGTCTGGTCAACCCCTGTCCCTCTGATCAGCAGTGATGGTCTTCTCCAGGCCACACTCCTCCCACACTTACCTCTCGTCATCTGGCAAACATCCACTCCTCTCTCAGGCTCCAGTTCTCATGTCAGTTTCTCTGTGACTCTGCCACGTTGCCCTAGGTCTTCTTTTTTCCATGTCCCTCTAAATTCTGGATACATCTCCCAAATAGAAACTTTTTAACAATTAAACATTAAATTGACTTTTCCCATTTTTCCCATTGTTACCAGAAGAGTTCACGATGAAGTGGCCCATTATTGAAACGTACAAAATAAGAGTGCAATTGACTAAATTATGACACATCCATGGTATGGAATACTATGCAGCTGTTAAAAAGAATGAGTTAGATTTCTGTGGAAGGATAGTAGCATATTGTTAAGTATAACAGTTTGCTAAGTAAGGTGAGTGGTATAATCATATATTTGTAAAAAGCAAAACAAAGTAAAGCCAAAACTCGAACCTGTCGTCGTGTGTTTGTCTATGAACAGAGAAAGGGAAGTGAGGATGCACATCAGACTTAGCATTGGCAATCTTGGGGAATGAGTTGTAAAATTGATAGACAGGAAAGAATTATTCTTTCTTTATATAACTGTGTATTCTTTGACTGTGCCCTATTTGGAGCTCATTCAGCTTCTCAAATCTGGAGGTTTACATCTTTTGCCAAATTTGGCAAGTTTTCAGCCATTTTAAAAGTTATTTTTCAGCCTGTCCTTTTTCGCCTATTCTTCTGGGACTATGATGACATGCATGTTGGTTCTTTCGTTATAGTTTCACGGGCCCCTGAGGTTCTGTTAATTTTTTTTCAGTGTATTTTAACTCTGTTGTTCAGATTGGGTAATTTATATTGCTCTGTATTCACGTCCTGATGATTTCCTCTATCTTCTTCATTCTGTTATTGATTCCATCCATTGAGTCTTTTATTTTGGTTACTCTATGTTCAATTCTAAACTTTCCACTTGGTTCTTATTTTTATATCTTCTATTTCTTTTTTGAGACTTTCTATTTCTTTGCTGAGACTTTCTATTTTTTTTTTCATTTTTTTCCATTGTGTGTGTATTTTAAAAAGCTTTATTTTTGAGATATACTTCACGTGTCATACAACTTGCCCATTTAAAAGTGTATGAGTCAATGGTTCTTAGTAGGTTCACTGAGCTTTGCAACCGTCACAACAATTTTAGATTATTCTCATCATGTAAAAAAGAACCTCCATAACTGTCAGCAGTCACTCCCCATTTCTCTTCTCCCCACCTCACCTATCCTCTTCCCAACCCCAGGCAATCACTTACCTAATTTCTGTGTCTATGTATCTGCCTATTCTATTTCCAGTGTGTTTGTAATTGCTCTTTGAAGTATTTAAGTTATGATGACTGATTTGAAATACTGGTCAGCCAGTTCCAGCCAGTTCCAGCATATCTGTTATATCAGTGTTACCATCTGTATTTGTTTCCTAGGGCTGTTGTTGCAAAGTACCACAAACTGGGTAGCTAAACACCACAAACTGGGTAGCTAAACACCACGGGAATTCTCTCATGGTTCTGGAGGCTGGAGTCTGAGATCAGGGTATTGGCAAGGTTGGGTCCTTCCGAGGGCTCTGAGGGAGCCTCTGTTCCAGGCGTCTGCTAGCTTCTGCTGACAGCTGGCAACCCTTGGCATTCTTTGGCTTGTACATGCACCATTCCAACCTCTGTCTTTGTCTCCACATGTCATTCTGTGTATCTGTCTGTCTCTGTGTCTCTTTTTATAAAGAAAATGTCATATTGGATTAAGGACCTACCCTACTCCACTATGACCTCATCTTGACTAATTACTTCTTCAAAGACCTTATTTCTAAATAAGGTCACATTCTGTGGTACTGGAGGTTAGGACTTCAACACATTTTTTGAGAGGAACACAGTTCAATCCATAATGCTGATTATCTTTTTGGGTTTTTTGTTTTCATTCAGTTTGAGATCTTTCTATTTCTCAAACACTGAGCAATTTTTGATTGAAGCTTAGACTATTTGAGTGTTATGTTATGAGACTGTCTTGGTTTGTTTCTTGCTGCTACAATAGAATGCTACAGAATGGGTAATTTGTAATGAATAGAAATTTATTTTCTCACATTTCAGGCTGAGAAGTCCAAGATTGAGGGGCTGACATCTGGTGAGGGCCTTCTTGCTGTGTCATCCCACAGTGGAAGGCAGAAGGCAGAGAGAGAGAGAGCAAGAGAGAGAGAGAGAGAGAGAGAGAGAGAGAGATCTTTTTTAAAGGGACCTACTCCTGAGATGATGGCATTAATCCATTCGCTCTACCCTCATGGCCTAACCACATCTCATGAGACCCCACCTCCCATCATTGTTGAATTGGGGATTAAGTTCCCAACACATGCTTTTGGGAGGACATATTGAAATCATAGCTGAGACTCCAGATCTTATCTAAATCTTTGATTTTATATGGATCTCTCCAATACCATTCCAGCAGTGGAGGGAGACCTTGCCTTGTTACTGCTAGGTGGGGGTTGCATTTCAGGTTTCATACTTGGCTTCCATTGACACCAGAATCAGTAGAACTCTTTATTACCGGGGGATAGGGTAGGATTTCTGGTTTCCCACTAGGACTCCACTGATATCTCCCTGGCTCTGTGGGTGGGTGTATGGGAGGGTGGGAGGAGGCTCCTACCTCCTACCTGCCTCATTAGTGATCGCCAGGTAATTTCCAGTGACACCACTGGGGTATTTGTCCACATTACTTTTGGGTGGTGGTGAAAGTCCTGATCTTCCACTCAGCCTCCTCTGATTCCAGCTCCTTGGGGAGGAGAACCTTATCACCGGTGGGGGTGGACGTCTAGGCTCACCATTTGGCCTTTGCAGATGTGCATGGTTGGAGGGCACAGTATTTTTATGTGGTGTTTTGCTGGAGTAAAGCACTTATTATCTACAAGTTATCTTTCTTGGTAGGTTGCCTCTTTCCTGGTCCATTGGCTTGAGAGAGTAGGCTTCGTTCAGGCTTTTATTTATTTCTTTAGTCTGCACCATTGATATTTACGTGGCTGGCTTCTTCAGCTTTAAGTCTGGGACACATGAGGCAAAACTATAACTCAGGAAACTCACCATCATGTTGTTCCTTGGGTCTGAAAGTCCCAAGTGAGTTCACCTTCTTCTCTCCACCTTTCAGAATCTTCTTATACCTATTTATACATCTACGGGATTTTTGTTGTACCTCACAGGAGGAACAGGCAAAAGCATGTCTACCCTCATTGTCCTAGAAGTAGTCCATCAGTAGAATTTTTTGTAACCTTTGATTATAGTAAATTATGTTAATATTTTTGCTGGTGTTGGACAACCCTTGTATTGTTAGAATAAATCCTAATTGTACATGCTGAAGGCTTCTTTTAATGCACTGCTAAATTTAATTTGCTAATATCTTATTTAGAATTGCTGCATCTGTATTCATAAGTGAACTGGCTTATAAATTCTTGGTGTGTGTGTGCATGCAGGTATGCATGCTGTGTTTGCATGCTGTCATTTTCAGGATTTTGCTTATCTCCTAGAATAATTTGAGACCCTTTCCATATTTCCCTATCCTGTGGAACGGTTTAAATGACATTGGGTACATTCAGTCCTTGAATGTTTAATAGACATTCCCCATAAAGCCTTTGACTGTGGCACTAGTTTTTTGTGTGTTTTTTTTGTTTTTGTTTTTGTTTTTGTTTTTTTGGCAATTCAATCAGTTTCTTCTGTGCTTCCCCAATCTTCTCAGACTCTTGCTTCATGCCAAGTCAAGTTTGAAATTTTTATTTTCTAGGAAAATCATTATTTCACATTTATTGGCAATATTGTATCTAGTATTCTCTGGTAACCGTAAATCTCCTTTATAATCTCTATCACTTTTTAAAAATGTGAGGTATTTCTGTTTCCTTTCTTTTATCCTTTGCATGCCAATTGTTTGAACATTTTACCAGAATTTCCAGGTAACCAGGTTTTAGTTTGTTGAGCTTCATAGATACTGTTTTTCTTTTTAATTCATTCTTTCTTGCTTTAAACTACAAAGATTAAATGTTTCATCTACCTTAAAAAATCTCATGGTTTGTCATCTAACTTATTGAATTGAAAGCTTGGTTGATTTGTTTCCATTCTTTCTGTTTAAGAATAAAAGTATTTTGGGTGATCACTTTTTCTTTGAGTTGGGCTTTGGTCTTCATCCCCTTGGATTTTATATATAGTGATCTTTGTGTCTTTAATTTTAAAGCGATCTGTAATTTTAGTTGCCTTTGAACAGTGCTTTTGAAGTTTTTTTGCGGTTACTTTTCTGAAATTATTATTTTGTTAAATGTTTCTAGTTTTATTTTATTCTAGCCAGAGAAGGTTCCTTGTTAATGTCTCACGTTTTTTGGCATGTACTAAAATTTTCTTTAGGCGTTTATCCTGGTCAGTCTTTGTAAACATTCAATGCTTTCGTTATAGGTTACGAAGTCCTCTACATAGCTATTGAATCGAATCATATTTGTTATTTATAATTATAACTGAGTTCTCTCTCTCTTTGGGGGGTAGAGGTAGGTTAATGTCACTAGGCTAGTAATTTTATCTCTTCATTTTTCTGAAAAGCTTTTTTTCCTATGTTTTGATTCTTTGCTGTTCAGTGATAAATATTATCTTTTTATCAATGGTATTCCTCCTTGTTTTACAAGGCGGTTATGAGCTTATTCTTATATTTATTCTTCTTCTGTCATTTTAATATAGTTTGGCAGAAAGCAGAGGTATGTACAGGAGAGGACAGGAGAGGGGAGAAGAAAGGAGCACATACTTCCCCTTCCTTCCAAATTCTTCTTTCCAAAAGAATTTCCAAATTTTTTTTCCAAAAATTCCAAATCAGAGGGGTTTTCTGTCCGTGATCACATGTCAAAAGAGTTTTTGGGGCCCTTTGTGGGAAAAAGTAGAAAATCTATGTCACAAAACATGTCATGACTATCAGAGACTAAAAAGATGCTCCCTGAGGTTATCACTGAGTTGCAGATTTTTTTTTTTTCTTTTTGAGATGGAGTCTCGCTCTGTCACCAGGCTGGAGTGCAGTGGCGCAATCTCAGCTCACTGCAACCTCCGCCTCCTGGGTTCAAGCAATTCCCCTGCCTCAGCCTCCCAAGCAGCTGGGACTACAGGCACGTGCCACCATGTCCAGCTAATTTTTGTATTTTTAGTAGAGATGGGGGTTCATCATGTTGGCCAGGATTGTCTCGATCTCTTAAACTTGTGATCTGCCAGATGTTTTTTACATCCACTCCTTGTCCTTATAATCCGTCCTCCATGTTGACACAAGTGGGCTCTTTCTAGAAAGGCCAGATGGAGTTGCTCTCCTGCTCAAAAGCATGTATGGCTCCTTAGTTCCTGGGGAACAATGTCCCAAATCCTTGGCAGGACATTCAGAGCTTCTACCTTTCTGGCCCTCCTTAGAGTTTCATCTCTCATTATTTCTCTTCCCTGTCGCCTTGAGTGCTACGTTGCTCCTCCCGGACCACTCCCTGCTCTCTGAAGGCGTCATACACATTCACCATTCCCTGATTTCACCCCTGTTGCTTCCCGTTCCCAGGTGCCCTTGTCCCTCATCTCTGCCTGGTTGATAATCATACTCATCTTTCAAGCCTGGATTACAGATCTGTATTTCTCTGAAGCCTTTCAGAACTAACCCACAGGGGATTAGTTGTCCCTTCTCTAAAACCCTTTGTTGTGGCTGTTATGTTGTTCATCACCATCCAGCTTCTACTGGAGATATGAATATGTGTGGCTGGCTCTCCCTTTGGCCCATGAACTTCTTTTGAGGGCAGAGCTGTGCCTGATCCACCTGTATTTTCCCAGGGCCTCAAAAAGAGTCTGCCACATGGACAATGCAGGAAAATATGTGGCTGAATCAAGTCAGATGTATTGGACAGGGAAGGGAAGCGCTGTCTCATGGGGGCTAGGAACACAGGTGCTGGGCAGTATTTGCTGATTAAAAAACCAGGTTCTCTAGTTCTGAGCTGGAATTAAGAACCATTCCTTTTTTGCTTCAAATGAGTAAGTCTTGACATGGAAAACAGACTGACAAGCTTTGCTTCCATCCTGCCTAGGTCTAGCAAGAAGGAAAGGCAAGAACTTCCTAGCCCAGTGGTGAGTAAAGGACCCCAACCTCTCACCCATCCTGGCAGACCCACCAACACCTGGGAGGATGTGGGGAGGAAGCACTGGCCGCTTGCAGGTTGCTCAGCAAGTGGTACTATGTAGAGACAGGAGGGACAGCAACCCTGTTTGAGAACCTTGGCAAGGTCAAAGCCAAAGCTGTCTCAGAGAGCTGGTCATGGGACTGATTCTAACTCTCTATGAGGACAACCAGGGACTGTCCTCATAAATAAATACTGAAATAGATGTAAACAGCATGGCTGTTCAGGCACAAGTAGCCCAGTAGTCCTTTTGAATGTTACTTCTTTTATATTTCAAGCAGAACATTTACTCCTATTTCAGACAGTTGCATTACAATCAAATTGCATCAGCATGTTTTCTACTTTATATTTAAGGCTGATAAACTTCATCTAATTTAGAGGTCTGGCGAATGAAAGGAAAAGACCTGGTCACAAAGCAGTGAGTTCAGGGCATCTGGATCCCGGCAAACAACATTTTCTGGGGACTTCTATCAGTACATGGGTTCGCATTTTGGTTCTACCACTTTTTACCTATATGACCTTAAGCAACTTCACCTTCGTAAGCTTATAAAATAAAGGTCATAATAATGTCTACTTCAAAGGCTTTTTGTGAAGATTAAGAGCAATAAGCTTGTAAAGCGCTGAACACAATGCTTGACACGTATTAAGCACTCAATAAATATTAGCTATTACTGTTATTATCTGGCACAGTGATGAACAATGTTGCTGCGGTCCTGTGGCGGCAGCTGAGAGCCAGAATGGGTGCAGAAAGCCGCTCGTACTTGGAATTCCTTCGGCAGTCTGGTTTGTTGATGCAGTGTTAAATTAGGCCCATTAATTCATTGTGAAAACAAGCCTTCAAAAGGGCCTGGAATTTGCAGCTTCTTCTGCTGAATTAATGCTGCATGGCACCATTTTATTTTAAGAATAATAAATTCTAGCTTAACAGTGGAGGAAACCCCTGCTGCTGGGTTTGCTGGGCGGCCTCGCTGGGTGGCCGCTGGTGCCACCTGCTCCCTGGCTGGAAGCTGCCACGTACTTTCCCAGCAGCGACTTGGCCCAAGGCCACAGCCCCTAGCACTTACTGTGGATGTGAAGTGGCCACAAAAACTGGTGGTGAGCAGGTGGTGGAGACAAGGTAGGTACCTGATTAGATGGAGTCTAGGCCATCTTGAAGCAGAAGATACAAAAAGAACAAGTTTTCCTGTGCTAGGCTGACTCACTTCAAGGGCCAGCGAGAGGAAGGGCTCTGTTGGGGTTCTGATAGCAAGCAGTAGCTGCAGAGCCAGGGCCCAGAAGGGATGGGCTCCAGAGCCTCTCCCTCCTACCCTCCTTCTCTGTTTACCCTGCTTGTTGGGGACCAACCCATCTCTGCTGTCTTCATGATGACTTTGCTGGGTAAAGACTTCCAGGTTGGTAATTATTTTCCTTTAAATGTAGATCCTTCAGTTTTGGGATTTTCTTTCTTTATTATTATTATACTTTAAGTTCTAGGGTACGTGTGCGCAGTGTGCAGGTTTGTTACATATGTATACATGTGCCATGTTGGTGTGCTTTGCCTATTAACTCTTCATTTATATCAGGAATATCTCCTAATGCTATCCCTCCCCCCTCCCCCAACCCCACGACAGGCCCCGGTGTGTGATATTCTCCTTCCTGTGTCCAAGCATTCTCATTGTTCAATTCCCACCTATGAGTGAGAACATGCGGTGTTTGGTTTTTTGTCTTTGTGATAGTTTGCTGAGAATGATAGTTTCCAGCTTCATCCATGTCCCTGGAAAGGACATGAACTCCTTCTTTTTTATGGCTGCATAGTATTCCATGGTGTATATGTGCCACATTTTCTTAATTTAGTCTATCATTGATGGACATTTGGGTTGGTTCCAAGCCTTTGCTATTGTGAATAGTGCCACAATAAACATATGTGTGCATGTGTCTTTATAGCAGCCTGATTTATAATCCTTTGGGTATATACCCAGTAATGGGATTGCTGGGTCAAATGGTATTTCTAGGTCTAGATCCTTGCGGAATCGCCATACTGTTTTCCATAATGGTTGAACTAGTTTACGATCCCACCAACAGTGTAAAAGTGTTCCTATTTCTCCACATCCTCTCCAGCACCTGTTGTTTCCTGACTTTTTAATGATCGACATTCTAACTGGTGTGAGATGGTATCTCATTGTGGTTTTGATTTGCATTTCTCTGATGGCCAGTGATGATGAGCATTTTTTTCATGTGTCTCTTGGCTGCATAAATGTCTTCTTTTGAGAAGTGCCTGTTCATATCCTTTGCCCACTTTTTGATGGGGTTGTTTGATTTTTTTCTTGTAAATTTGTTTGAGTTCTTTGTAGATTCTGGATATTAGCCCTTTGTCATATGAGTAGATTGCAAAAATTTTCTCCCATTCTGTAGGTTGCCTCTTCACTCTGATGGTAGTTTCTTTTGCTGTGCAGAAGCTCTTTAGTTTAATTAGATCCCATTTGTCAATTTTGGCTTTTGTTGCCATTGCTTTTGGTGTTTTAGACATGAAGTCCTTGCCCATGCCTATGTCCTGAATGGTATTGCCTAGGTTTTCTTCTAGGGTTTTCATGGTTTTAGGTGTAAGGAAGGGACCCAGTTTCAGCTTTCTGCATATGGCTAGCCAGTTTTCCCAACACCGTTTATTAAATAGGGAATCCTTTCCCCATTTCTTGTTTTTGTCAGGTTTGTCAAAGATCAGATGGTTGTAGATGTGTGGTATTATTTCTGAGGGCTCTGTTCTTTTCCATTGGTCTATATCTCTGTTTTGGTACCAGTACCATGCTGTTTTGGTTATTGTAGCCTTGTTGTACAGTTTGAAGTCGGGTAGCATGATGCCTCCAGCTTTGTTCTTTTGGCTTAGGATTGACTTGGCAATGCAGGCTCTTTTTTGGTTCCATATTAACTTTAAAGTAGTTTTTTTCCAATTCTGTGAAGAAAGTCGTTGGTAGCTTGAGGGGGATGACATTGAATCTGTAAATTACCTTGGGCAGTATGGCCATTTTCATGATATTGATTCTTCTTATCCATGAGCATGGAATGTTCTTCCATTTGTCTGTGTTCTCTTATTTTGCTGAGCAGTGGTTTGTAGTTCTCCTTGAAGAGGTCCTTCACATCCCTTGTAAGTTGGATTCCTAGGTATTTTATTCTCTTTGAAGCAATTGTGAATGGGAGTTCACTCACGATTTGGCTCTCTGTTTGTCTGTTATTGGTGTATAAGAATGCTTGTGATTTTTGCACATTGATTTTGTATCCTGAGACTTTGCTGAAGTTGCTTATCAGCTTAAGGAGATTTTGGGCTGAGATGATGGGGTTTTCTAAATATACAATCATGTCATCTGCAAACAGGGACAATTTGACTTCCTCTTTCCTAATCGAATACCATTTATTTCTTTCTCCTGCCTGATTGCCCTGGCCAGAACTTCCAACACTATGTTGAATAGGAGTGGTGAGAGAGGGCATCCCTGTACTTGTGCCAATTTTCAAAGGGAATGCTTCCAGTTTTTGCCCATTCAGTATGATATTGGCTGTGGGTTTGTCATAAATAGCTCTTATTATTTTGAGATACGTCCCATCAATATCTAATTTATTGAGAATTTTTAGCATGGAGGGCTGTTGAATTTCCAGTTGAATTCTACCAGTGGTACAAGGAGGAGCTGGTACCGTTCGTTCTGAAACTATTCCAATCAACAGAAAAAGAGGGAATCTCCCCTAACTCATTTTATGAGGCCAGCATCATCCTGAAACCAAAGCCTGGCAGAGACACAACAAAAAAAGAGAATTTTAGACCAATATCCCTGATGAATATGGATACAAAAATCCTCAATAAAATACTGGCAAACTGAACCCAGCAGCACATCAAAAAGCTTATCCACCATGATCAAGTGGGCTTCATCCCTGGGATGCAAGGCTGGTTCAACATATGCAAATCAATAAATGTAATCCAGCACATAAACAGAACCAAAGACAAAAACCACATGATCATCTCAATAGATGCAGAAAAGGCCTTTGACAAAATTCAACAGCACTTCATGCTAAAAACTCTCCGTTTTGGGATTTTCAGTCAATTGTTCCTTTCATCATTTTCTCAGTTCCCCCTTTCTGAAATTCCTGTTGTTTAAATATTAGACCTTCTGGACATGTCTGCTAACATATTTTTCTTCTATTCTTTCCACCTTTTTGTCTTTTGGGAGATGACTCTTCACTCTATCTTCTATCCTAATGAGTTTTTCATTTCTGTGTAATTTTAGAAGCTATTTGATAATTTTAGAAGCTGTTTGATGTTTATGTTATTTCATTTGTCTTTTTTTTAATCAGTGCCATTTTTTTTGAGACAGAGTCTCACTTTGTCACCAGGCTGGAGTGCAGTGGCACCATCTTGGCTCACTGCAACCTGTGCTTCTGGGGTTCAAGCAATTCTCCTGCCTCAGCCTCCTGAGTAGCTGGACTACAGGCACGCACCACCATGCCCAACTAATTTTTGTATTTTTAGTAGAGATGGGGTTTTGCCATGTTGGCCAGGATGGTCTCAATCCTTTGACCTCATGATCTGCCTGCCTCGGCCTCCCAAAGGGCTGGGATTACAGGCATCAACCACCGTGCCTGGCCTCATTATTTTTTTTTTATGACAATCGTTCCTCTCTGCAAACCAAAAATAAAATTCTAAGACCCCCACAACCATCTGAAGGGACCTCTCCTCTTGGCCAAGGGCATTCCAAAGTTAACCTGAAAAACTAGTTCAGGCCATGATGGGAAGAGGGAGTTGGCTGTGCCTCATTATCCCCTCCTCCTTTTTGGAATTACGGATAGAACAGACTCTGTACATCTGAGAAGAAACATTTACAATCTATTCTCTCTGAATCCTGCTACCTGGAGCCCTTGTCTGCATTATCAAGCCTTGGTCTCCACAACCCCTTATGGTAACCCAGACATTCCTTTCTATCGAGAATAACTCTTTCAACCAATTGCCAATCAGAAAGTCTTCGAATCCATCTGTGACTTGGAGGCCCCACCCCAGTTGTCCCACCTTTCCAGGTGGATCCAATGTACGTATTCTACGTAGTGATTAATACCTCACGTCTCACTAAATGAATAAAACCAAGCCGTTCCCTGCCCACCGTGGGCAGATGTCCTCAGGATCTCCTGAGGCTGTGTCCTTAACCTTTGCAAAATAAGCTTCCTAAATTGATTGAGACCTGTCTCAGATACTTTTGGCTTACACTGCTAGGATTGATAGTTTTCTCTCTCTTTAAGTTTCCCTTTTCCTGCAAGGTCTCTGCCTCTTCCAAGCTGCTCTTTTTCCCATGCTTATTTAAGTTTCTGTCTTTCACATTAAAGTTCTCCTCAACTGTCTGGGGGAGCCTCAGTTGCAGCTCCTATTTGAAAGCTAAGTGGAAGCTGCACTTATGGATAGAGCTCGTCAATTGTGAGCTTCACATGGGTGGTCTCTGGGGCATCCCGATGTCGGTATCTCTAGATTCTTCCTTTGGAGATTGTCTGATGATCTGGAGATCATTTCCATGTCCTGCCTAGCAATCTGGGAGCTAAGGGAGAGAAGAAGGCTGGGAGGTGGGGTTCCACACTGAATCTGCAAACTTTTACTGATTCTCCAGGCTCTCCACTGTACCTGGGGTACTTCGGTGCCTCTACTTTTTTTTTTCTTTCCCCAGATAATAGACCTTCCAGAGACTAAGGCTTCAGTTCTCTGCAGGGGTGAGGAAAAAGGACTTGTGATCTTCTGACACAGACTCTCAACTAATGGCAATGTTTTTGTCGCATGTTAATCTACAATTCCAGTGGACTATGGTAGTGGAGGCAGGTGGTCTGAGATGTAATCCAGGTTACCTTTTGGCTTTTCTTACTCTTGATTGAGAAGCAGATTTATTAGTTACAGCCCTTCCAACTGCTCCTCCAGCTGCTTTCCTGCTTCCAAAATGTTGTTGTAGTTACATCCCTTCACTTACCTTTTAAAACCTAAAGCTAAGCTTATGCCTTAAAAGAAATCATTTTATTGTTATTTTAGTGAGGCTTGAGATCGAGCAGTGCTCAATGCTTGTGTTTAACCTGCGCCAAGTTTAACTTTTTCAAATTACAAATAATACGTGTTTACTGTAGAAAAGTTAGAAAATATAATTAAGAAAATAACACATAATCCCAGCACTTTGAGAGGCTGAGGCGGGAGGATCACCTGAGGTCAGGAGTTCAAGACCAGCCTGGCCAATATGGTGAAACCTTGTCTCTACTAAAAATACAAAAATTAGCCAGGTGTGGTAGTGTGCACCTGTAATCCCAGATACTTGGGAGGCTGAGGCAGGAGAATCACTTGAACCCAGGAGGCAGAGGTTGCAGTGAGCCAAGATCATGCCATTGCACTCCAGCCGGGGTGACAGAGTGAGACTCTGTCTCAAAAAAAAAAAAAAGAAAAAGAAAATAAATGTAACCAGAGTAATAATGCTCTTACCTTAGGAAAAATGATTATTAATATTACAGAGGTAGGTCCTTCCATTACTCCATATATATGAATTCTTTCTCACTATATTATATATGTATGCAAAGATTGGAAATCAATAAACACACTATTTTTAATTTTTTTTTTTTTTTTTTTTCTGAGATGGAGTCTTGCTCTGTCGCCCAGGCTGGAGTGCAGTGGCCGGATCTCAGCTCACTGCAAGCTCCACCTCCCGGGTTTATGCCATTCTCCTGTCTCAGCCTCCTGAGTAGCTGGGACTACAGGCGCCCGCCATGTCGCCCGGCTAGTTTTTTGTATTTTTTAGTAGAGACAGGGTTTCACCGTGTTAGCCAGGATGGTCTCGATCTCCTGACCTCGTGATCCGCCCATCTCAGCCTCCCAAAGTGCTGGGATTACAGGCTTGAGCCACTGCGCCCAGCCACTATTTTTAATCTTAACAATATATTGTGAACACCTTTCCAAGTCTCTAAACATATTTCTGAAATTATTTTGATGGGGCTGGGCATGGTGGCTCACACCTATAAATCTCAGCACTTTGGGAGGCCAAGGCAGATGGATCACCTGAGGTCAAGAGTTTGAGACCGGCCTGGCCAACGTGGAGAAACCCTGTCTCTACTAAAAATACAAAATTAGCCAGGCATGGTGGCGCATGCCTATAATCCCAGCTACTTGGGAGGCTGAGGCAGGAGAATCGCTTGAACCTGGGAGGCAGAGGTTGCGGTGAGCTGAGATCACGCCATTGCACTCTAGCCTGGGCAACAAGAGTGAAACTCCATCTCAAAAACAAAACATTATTGTAATGGTTCATATTATTTCTTGAAATATTTTACAATGTAGTGTATTTTTGTCCAGTCCTAAATCATTGCCTATTTGGGTTTTGTCCACTGATTTTTCAGGATCATGATAGAAACTCTAATGAACAACCCTCTAACAGCACCCCAGAACTCAGAATCCCTGACGGCAGCTTCCAGGCATCTGTATATTTTTAAAGCTCCCAAAGCTTTCTGGGATTCTTGATTATTTCCTCAGGATCAATTCCTAGAATTGCTGCACCAAAAGTATACTTAGAATTCTTTTAATTCTTATTACCCAGTTGTCCCTCAGAAAGATTACGTGCATTTCACCATCAATCTGTCAAAGCCTGGCTTCTTTACCTTTGCTGATACAGGTATTAGATTTTCAAACGCCTCCCATCCGAGAAGGCCCAGTGGTGCATTGCCAGTGTTTTGATTTGTGTTTCTTGGATTACTGCTGAGGCTGAGCATCTCTTCCTATTCATTGGCCGTGTATATTTCTTCATTTCTGAATAGACCTCAGAGTGGGTTTAAGATTTACAGTTACACTCAGATGTGCAGCAGAAATGTAACTTTCTTTTTTTTTTTTTTAATAACCAAGCTTAACTTGGTCCTGAATTTCTACCATTTCCACTTAGCAGAAACAAGCCAACTTTTGATTCAAAGTAACTTCTTGCTCAGTCACTTCCAGGTGACACAGTCTCACCTCCTGCACCCACGCCCATGCCTTTGGTCTAGTTACTACTCTTTGGTGCCTTGCTCCTTGGGGGCAGCCTCTGCACCGGCTGTGTCTGCTGCTAGCAGTCTTCCCTGCTGTCCAGACCGCACCCTGGCTGGAATAGGAGCTGCAGAGGCCCGGGAGGTTGGACTGTAATAATAGTCTTTAGAGTCCAGCCCGGCCGGGTCTCTGAACCACACAGGAGGTGGGAACAACTCAGGGAGAGGGCTCTTCCCTACCCCCTTCTCAGCTACCACTTGTACTCTCTTGATATCACCCCTCCTTCTTCCTGGTGGCTGCCAGGGTTCTGGGTGGGAAGCAGACAAAAGACCCTCTGCTCCCAGCCTTTTCTGGGGGCCAAGAAAAAATCTATAGCCACCTTGCTTGATCTTTCAAATTTCTCTCTTCCTTTTTTTTTTGAGATGGAGTCTCACTCTGTCGCCCAGACTGGAGAGTAGTGGCGCGATCTTGGCTCACTGCAACCTCTGCCTCCCGGGTTCAAGCGATTCTCCTTTCTCAGCCGCCCGAGTAGCTGGGACTACAGGTGCACACCACCACATCCAGCTAATTTTTGTATTTTTAGGAGAGATGAAGTTTCACCATGTTGGCCAGGCTCGTCTCAAACTCCTGACCTCAAGTGATCCACCCACCTTGGCCTCCCAAAGTGCTGGGATTACAGGTGTGAGCCACTGTGCTTGGCCAGATTTCTCTCTTCTTCTAAGATAAGTTGATTTCTTTTTGAGTGGAAAACCTGCTCTCACCTCCTATTTAGCATCCTCTCAACTCTGTGATCTTGGCTCTAGAGGCTTTGGCTTTGTTTTGTTTTTTGTTTTGATGGCATTTGCGAAGAAAACTCTCTCTCTTGCAAATAAAAAATAATTTGACTATTGTTACAGGGAGGTCTTTAAAAGCTCCATTTTGAAAGTTAAACCTGAGCAAGACACTTATTCCCGGGCCAGTGGTTTGCACCGTGGGGTGTTCATTAGAATCACTTGGAGAGCTTTTAAAAATCCTGATGCTCAGGCAGCACCCTAGAATTCAGAATTCCTGACAGTGGGTTCCAGGCATCCATCTATTTTTAAGGCTCCCAAAGGGATTCAGATGTGTAACCAGGGTAGAGAAGTACTTGTTCCAAGCTGCAACTGCCCTACCCATTTCTGGGGCAATGGACCTAACTAACTTCATGGCACTTGAAGGCAGGGCTCCAGGCACCCGGGGAAGAAACTGGGCTGTGCCACTGAGGGCTGGGACTGCTGGCGTATGGGCTTCGCACCTGCTTCTCAGGGCCTTGGAGACAGACGGGGCTCTCAGTCGGGTGTGGATTCATTTCCAGCCAGCTTGACAGGCCTGAGATGGAGACTCACAGATGGAACCCTGCAGAGGGGGAGCGGGGAGGAGGACTCTGCCCCTAGGTCCTCATTAGCCGGTGTAGGCGGGAAAGGGCTTCCTCTGTTGCTGGAGTTTGTCAAAGATCAATATGCTGCAACATATGTTTTACAGCTTCCTGTGGTCTCTGATAAATCTCTCGAGACTCCTTTATTTGTCTTTTCTTCCCCCCAAGGTTACGAAGCCAACTGTTTTCCTCAGTGTACAGATGTGCAGAGGCAGGGAGCTCATTTCCATGAGAAACCGGCTTCTGAGGATGGAGGCTTTGGGGGAAGCTGGCGCTCGGCCTACAGGCAAAGTGGTTGGGGTGTGGCAGACGGTGGGCAACGTCTCTTCTCGGCCATGCACAGAACATAGGACAGACCCCTGTGCAAAGACTGATAGAAGTGACTTTGTTGTTTCCTTCACAGCTGCATGGCTTTTAGCTTTCTATGTGCGAGGCATTTTGATGGAGGAATTAGGTACGTTTCCTGCCCTCCAGACACTCGCCAGGTAGCAGGGGAGATAACTAGCTACCATTATTTCCAGCGCCGGCTGCATGTCAGGCACAGGTGATAGAGATGATAATAGTATTAATAAAGCCTCCCACTTATTCAGCGGCTAATATGAGCTTGGCCCTTCAAGGCACTCTGTGTTCCTCACAGGAACTGAATATAAGGTGTCTTGCTACTGGAAGTGTGGCCCCGGACCAGTAGCTGCAGCCTTGCCTGAGAACTTCTTAGAAAGACAGACTATCAGGCTCATCCCAGGCCCCTGAATCTGAAGGCGTATCCTAACAAGATCCCCAGGTGGTCCTGTACGGCCTGTCATCCCCCTTTTACAGACAAGAAAACAGTGCTCAGTGGGAATTGAGCAGCTTGCTCAAGGCCACAGGGCACCTAGAAGGTAGGTGGAGATATGAACCCACATTCTGGTTCCAAGACCTGCTGGTTTCCCACCGTGCAAGGCTGCGTCACGGGACTCAGCAGATGTTGGTAAAGGCTAAACCGCAGTGCAGTTGGAAAGCTGAGGACGGGAGGAGGAACACTCCCCAGATTTCAGATTTCAGATGGGGAAACAGCCAGAAGGGCTTCCTGGAGGAGGAGGTATTTGAATTGGTCCTGCAAGAGTGAGCAGGACCTGAAGAGAAGGGGCAGGCTTCTTTGAGGTGGAGGAAGCAGCCTGAGCAAAGACAGGGAAGAATGAGTATCACGCATCCAGAGCCTTCTCTCGGTGGCTGCTGACTCCTACGGCCAGACGCAATACAGGATTTGAGATAGGATGGTGGCAATTCAGGAAAGCTTTGATTTTCCATTCGTCTGTGGCTGCCAGAGGAAGCAGCCACACAGCCTCTGCCCTGGCTGCAGGGTGCTTAGAAATGGACCTGCCTAGAGGAGGTCTGGACCCTTGGCCCCTGCTTCTCTGGGTCTGCGGACCCCTTTCCTCCCATGATCCCCTGCTGTGCCATGCTCTGCCCAACCCACTCCATCATCCCTTCACTCCTAAACTCAAAGAAAGGCTCATATAGCCCCTGACCCTCAGACACAGAAACCCCCATCTCTACGCAGTAACCAGTGGTCCAGTTGGAGGTCATAATGGGATCTTGTCCCTGTTCCCTGTTCTGATTTTGGCAGTCAGCCATCTTCTCAAAACGTAGATACCAACTGTGGTGGTGCCTGTCAAAGACAACACCAAACACACAGGGGAATGGATTTTGTTTAGGCAATATGGAGCGCACCCCAGATCCAAAGATGAGAGTCTCTCTGGGGTGGTTTTGGACTTTCAGAGGGAGGAATAGCCAAGTTATAGGTAGGGCGATATTACAGTTGGGATTGTTTTTGTATTCAGGGAGTCTTCATCAGTCAGCTGAACAGAAAATGTTTCTCTCTGTCTAGCTAGCTTCAGGAAGACAAACAATTCAGCCAAGCACTTATGAGAAAAAGAATGGGAATTTAGAGAGTCCGTGTCTGGCCTTGTTCCGGGTTAACAAGGTGGTCATTCGCGGGTCTTATCTAAGTCATATGGGGGAGGGTGGTTCTTTGTAGTGAGCTGTTTTCCCAAACACAGAAGGGGTGTGGGTACTTCTTAACCATCACTGTTTTTGGGAAATGCAGGGCTTAGGGAAATTTCAACATCATCATGTCAGAATTTCTATACACAGAGGTATAAGGAGAACCATCTGATTAGGAGGTGAGGGCCAGGATAGTCCTTTCAAGTTGTAATTCCATAGAAAGGATGTTGATTTTATTTGGATTGTGTGTTAATACCGATCAATAAAAGTAGCAGAGTTTTCTAAGGATGCTCTTATTAATATTTTACATGAGTCTACAAAAGCATGAATTTTTCACAACTAAAAGTATTTTTTTTTTTTTTTTTTTGAGACGGAGTCTTGCTCTGTCGCCCAGGCTGGAGTGCAGTGGTGCAATCTCGGCTCACTGCAAGCTCCGCCTCCCGGGTTTACGCCATTCTCCTGCCTCAGCCTCCCGAGTAGCTGGGACTACAGGCACCTGCCACCTCGCCCGGGTAGTTTTTTGTATTTTTTAGTAGAGATGGGGTTTCACCATGTCAGCCAGGATGGTCTTGATCTCCTGACCTCGTGATCTGCCCGTCTTGGCCACCCAATCAACATCATATCGTGTTAATGATTGACATGTATGCCAATAATGGAATGGAGAATATGGAGAGTGGAGGGTGCAGCTGAGACTCCACGGCCGCCCTCTGAGCTACCCAGTGGCTGAGATTTCCTGCTGGGGGAGGCATGACATTGCCACGCAGGGCTTCTCAGATCTTCGTTAGTGGATTATGGCTTTAGAACCACCTGAGAGGCTTGCTAAAATGCAGATTCCTAGGCCCCCATCAGGAGCTGCTGAATCAGAATCTGGGCATGGAGTGGAGTGGGACTAGGGAGTCTGCACTTTTAACCTGCTCTCTGGTCTTTGCGGGAGTGAAGTCAGAGAAGCCTTCCTTGTGAGTGAGATGATAAAAGTGAGGCCTGAAGAATGAGCGGGGGGAGAGGGAGAGAAGGAGCGCTCCAGACCCATGAAAGAGAATGTGCAAGGGCCCTGAGGTAGAAAGGCACCTGGGGCACTTGTAAATCAGACCAAGAGTCCTTGAGGCTGGAGAGAAGCTGGCCAGGAAGGGAGAGTGCAGGGTAAGCCTGCAGGGAGAGCCCTGGGCCAGGTCCAGTGGGGCCTGGAGAGCCCTCCTGAGCATTCTGGACTTCATCCTGAGAGATGGGGGAAGTCACTGAGGGTTTTAGTTGAGGGTGGGTGGGTGAGAGAGGTGGGGATGTGAGTTGATCACTGGCTCATCACACCCAAAGTGTCCAAAACTAAACCTCCAGCCCTCAACCTACCGTCCTTCTCAGTGAGGGCCATCGCCCACCCAGACACCTCAGAAGGAAGCCTGGCCATCACCTGGGTTCTGCTGGCTTGTCCCAAACATCTCTTGAATCCATCTACTTCTCCCCCTCACCCCCTCTCCTGCTATTACCTGAGATTGGGCGGTACCTTCTCTCTCCTGGACAATGTTGGCGACCTGGGCTTCCTGCCCCCTGGCTCACTCTCCCCATGCCCACCTATTCTCCCTGCCATGTAGCTAGACTGGCCTTTCTATTAGGCAGCGGTGAGAGACGAGACTGGAGAGATACCCAAACACCCCGGTGATCCCCACTGCCCCTGGAAACTGTCCTCAGCACCACGTGCTCCGTGCCCCCACCCTGCTCCCCTCTCCATCTCTCACCATTGCCTACTGGACGGCCTGCCTCCCACTCCTACCCAGCACCTCCTCACCTCCAGGCTGCTCCACTCTGCCTGACTTAGATTACTGACTCCAGCACATGGTCCCAGCTCCAGCCTGCCTCATCGGGAGGACTTCCTTGACCTTCCTGGGCTGAGCCAGGAGTTCCTGCTCTGCAGTCTCTTCCCGCCCGCCTGCTCTTCTTGGGGGTCTCTCCCCGAGGACCCTGGTCCCTTCTCAGGGGAGGATCTGGGTCTTTCTTCCAGTACTCCTGGCATCTGGCAGAGCAACTGCTCTAGGAAGTACTTTGCAGGTAAATGTTAGCTAAACAAGGGTAAGTTTCTTGGCTTCCCCTGGATTCCCCGGTGTGGGGCCCGGATGGCAGCAGCAACCTGGTGGCCTCGGCCTGGGGCTGTTGCTCTCTGGAATATTCTCCTCCCAGCTCCTCGCCTCCCTGCCTCTTCATCTTCTCCCCTTTGACTTTAATGCTTGTGAGACCATCCAGGATAATTAAGAGAGGGGAATTTTATGCTGTTTATGGGACTTTGATCAAAGATTTTAATTAACCTACCTTGCTTTAAGCCTTTTAAAGTCCATTCCCCAGGGCTGACCATTTGATAATGGAATTAATGCTTCTGGGCAGAGTTGGGGAGTGGGGGAAGCAGGAAGCAGGAAGCAGGAAGCAGGAGGGCTGACAAGGAGGGCCTAGCGATTGTCTCATTAACCCTTCCCCAGATGGACAGATTTTGGCTCAGCGTAAAAGATTTGTCTCAGTCTGAGCTCTTCACCTATGGAAGGATGGGGTTGGAGTGGTGGTGAGACCTCCATCACTGGAGGTATGCTAGCAGATACTAGACAATCTGCTAGGAGGGAGGTTAAAGTCAGTCATCGCCTCACTGATCAGACGAGGTCACTTTTAGGGACCTGCCAGACCTACGAGTCATTCTCTCTCTCCCTATGCCATGCTGGGGAGGGGCAGGGTACACAGTCTGACTCACACCTGGAGCTTCGGTTTGAGGTCAGATCAGTATTTCTAATAAGAAGACAAAGAGGAAAGGCAGCAACCCCAGGAAGCTAACACACCCCTTGCAAAAAATCACTTTTCCCACCAGCCTTCGTGGAAGCTGCCACAGAGGGAACATTCATCCGTGCAGACACCACCTCAGGGGTTCAGACCTGTGCATCTGCTTTAGAAGCTCCGAACTGATGGTCACGGGGAAGCAGCTGTCCTGCAGGTGGTGGTTCCTGAGCAGACACGCATCAGGCACCCCTGGAAGAGCCTTCCCGGAGCACAGGACCTGCCTGTCCTCAGGTGCCAGTGCCTTCCGGTAACAAGCACCTCCTTTAGTTCAGGTGAGGATCTTGGTGAGACAGTCTGCTGTTTTGAACTTGAGGGGAAAAGGGAGTGCAGTCAGGAACGTCTGGGGTGGGTGGGGTGGGGGGCGCAGGAAGGAATTAGGGTTCTTAGCTAAGATCTATTGAGTTGATTATTTTCCAGGCACTGCGGCAAGTACTCTAAAGAGTGTTCACTCATGTAATCTGACTGCTGTTATTTTTCCCAATAAATGAGGAAATCTAGGCCCTTTGAAATACGGCTCCCCAGGGGATGGAGGATGCAGGTCACAGAGTTTCTGGCCCTCTCTGATCTGGACTCCAGCATGCTTTCCCCCAGCATTCCAGAAATTTTCCACCTACAAGAACTGGCTCATGTCTTCCCTACCATTCTTCAAGGTTTGACGGAAATGCTGGTGCCCAGCGGCCCATGCCCCACCCAGCTCCTCCCATCCTAAGCCCCTGGGCGCTTTCACTGGATTCCCAAAATGCTCACTGGTACTTGTATTTTGCCAGTTATGTCCTTCTTGCTGGCGTTATAAATATCCGTTTTAATGCTGAACCCTCCAGCCCCTAGACAGAGATGATTTCAAGGTGGGGAGACCATGTTTAATTCATCTTTGTCTTATTCCTCCACCCAGCATAAGCCCCACTCTTCACAAGTAATGTTGAACAAAATGAAAGAGGAAAAGCTCCACTTCTACCTCATTAGGTTCTGAGCTGATACATAGAAATATTAAGGGGTCAATCAACAAGCATTTCCTGAGTCCTGGTCAAACAGGGAAGGTTCCCTTGTCCTCCTCCCAGGGCGTGCAGTGGGGGTGTGGCTCACCTTTTCAGTGCCCCGCTGCTCAAATTCTAGGGCAGCATACAGACAGGCAGGCTGTGGGGGCTCTGACCCCACGGCAGTGTCTAGGGGTGAGGGTTCACAGCTGAAGCCCCAGGGGCGTGTGTTACAGGGTGCTCTTTTAGTGTGCCGTCTGTAGGCGGCTTGTGTTAACCGGCTCAGTTAGACCCCTGCCTTATCACAAGGACAGAGATTTCTGTATCCCAGGGTTTCTTGCCTTGGTGTACCAGAAGCATTGGATCACACGTGTGCTTGGGGAATGAGCGCAAGGTTTTGTTGAGAAGAAGTAGCTCTCAGCAGATGGGGGAGCAGAAGGGAGATGGTTTTCCCCTGGGGTCAGGCCACTTGGAGGCGCCACTCTTCTTGCACAGCTCTGTCCCAGCTCCGCATTGTTCTGCCGGTCGATGGCCGGCCAGTGTGCTGGTGCCTGCCCGTGTGTTCTTCCACCAGCGTGCTCCTCTCCATGTCCTCTCGAGAACATCCAGCCGCTTATGTCTTCTTTTGCCCATGTGCTCCTCTCAATGTCTGCCTATCTGCCCAATAGGGTCTTAGGTTTTGTTTGTTTGTTTTTTTTTTTTGAGATGGAGTTTTGCTCTTGTTGCCCAGGCTGGAGTGCAATCGCGTGATCTTGGTTCACCTCAACCTCCACCTCCCGGGTTCAAGCAATTCTCCTGCCTCAGCCTGGTCAGGCTGGCCTTGAACTACCGACCTCAGGTGATCCTCCCGCCTTGACCTCCCACAGTGCTGGGATTACAGGCATGAGCCACCACGCGCCCGCCTGGGTCTCAGGTTTTTATAGGCCCAGGATGGGAGCCTGGTAGGCTAGGGTGGTCTTGGGAAATGCAACATTTGGGCAGGAAATGCCTGTCCTCACCTAGGTCTGTGGGGGTGGAGCCCTAGCCAGGGACCACGCCCTCTTCTACGCAGCCGCTTCCCTTCCCCACTTCCGTATTATTTAAAGGGACCACGGCTCTTCCCTTCCCAGCACTTCCCTGTCACTGGAAACTATGTATCACCTGGGGGCGGGGAGGAGGCGGGTTGCTTCTCATCATAAGCCCTTCTACAGCCTTTGACTTTTTTTTTTTTTTTTTTTTGAGACAAGGTCTGTGTCACCCAGGCTGGAGTGAGGTGGCATGATCGTAGCTCACTGCAGCCTCAGACACCTGGGTTCTACCGATCTTCCCACATCAGCCTCCTGTGTAGCAGCATAGCTGGGACCACAGGCATGCATCACCACACCTGGCTAATTTTTTTTTTTTGGGGGGTAGACACAGGGTCTCACTATACTTCCCAGTTTGGTCTCAAACTCCTGGCCTCAAGCGATCCTTCTACCTCAGCCTCCAGAAGCACTGGGATTACAGGCATTAGTCACTGTGCCTGCCCTGAATTTTAAAATTATGTGTATATATTACTTTGTGTTTAAAATGCATATTTAACAATGAAATAAATGGCATTTTCTTTCATGTCTTAAAATCACCAACCAGAGGGCAAAAGCCAAATTCCAAGTGGCTAAGCGTAATCCTTATAAGGGAGCTGTCAGCTTCCCATTTGGGTGGCCTAGGTTAAGAGGGAAGCTCCTGCTTACCCCAATTATGTCCAGTGTCTCCAATGATACAGAGGAAAAGGAGCAATGTTTCTTTTTCTTTTCTTTTTTTTGAGACGGAGTCTCGCTCTCTCCCCAGGCTGGAGTGCAGTGGCATGATCTCGGCTCACTGCAAGCTCCGCCTCCCGGGTTCAAGCGATTCTCCTGCCTCAGCCTTCTGAGTAGCTGGGACTATAGGCGCCACCACCACACCCAGCTAGTTTTTTGTATTTTTAGTAGAGACAGGGTTTCACTATGTTGACCAGGCTGGTCTTGACTCGGAGCAATGTTACTTTAGGAAGCCGTTTCTGCAGACGCTTGTCGTGGTCATAAGATGCCAGCTCTGACGAGGAGTGCCTCTCAGGCCTGCACTGTAGGAGAGGCTTGAGGGCCAGGCCTGGGGAGCATGGATTCTGCCTTGGATTCCTCCCCTGGTCCTGCTGTCGGAAAAGGCTATGCAGGGAGTGGGGTTCTTGAGGCAGGCATCAGAGATGCAGGGGAAGAGGTGAGGAGAGAAAACAAGCATCTCTGTCTACATCCTGAAATTAGATGCAAGGCCTGAAGTTTTCCCACACCTCTGAGAAATTCAGATGAGGAAAAGGCACGGATTGCCTTTTACAAAGATGAGATACATTTAGAGTTTGATTAAGCATTGAGAGAGAACAGCTGGAGTTAGTAGAGATAGTACTTATTATAACGCCTGTTTTAAGAAATAGTCGGCCGGGTGTGGTGGCTCACGCCTGTAATCCCCGCACTTTGGGAGGCCAAGGCGGGCGGATCACGAGGTCAGAAGATTGAGACCATCCTGGCCAACACGGTGAAACCCCATCTCTACTAAAAATACAAAAAATTAGCCGGGTGGGTGGCAGGCGCCTGTAGTCCCAGCTACTCGGGAGGCTGAGGCAGGAGAATGGTATGAACCTGGGAGGTGGAGCTTGCAGTGAGCCGAGATCGCACCACTGCACTCCAGCCTGGGCGACAGAGTGAGAATCTGTCTCAAAAAAAAAGAAATAGTCACATTTTGGGAGACCAATACCATGGGTTGTTTGCTATGGCCTAGAGCCCCTTGGATAAGAGGGTATACTCCGGGATCAGTCTGGGCTCTGCCTCTCTTTAGCTTTGTGGCCCCGGTCAGGTTTTTTCACCTCTCTGGGCCTCAGTTTCCTCATCTGTGAAATGGGAACAATGATAGTACCTACCTCAGAGGTTGTTGTGGGGATTAACTGAGCTAATACATGTAGCTCATGTATTACTGTATGACTGGCACATAGTGTCACATAACGTTGAGCTGCTGTTATTTATGATCACTGTTACTATCATGTAGGATCTGCTGTCTGTAATGGAGACAGCAGAGGTGCACACAGTCAAATTCTAAGGTGCCACCATCACTATCACCGAAGGAGGACATAGCTGACTTCTGGGGCATATCTACATTGCTCAGCCTTGTGCTGGCAGGTGGCAGGGAGGGAACCGCTGCATCTGCCACAGCCCCACATCCAAAGTGGGGAAGGGGCTCGGGATTGCACATAGATGCCCTGAGGCTGGAAGGAGTGCCGCTTTGGAGAGCTCCTTGGAAGGAAAGCTTTGGGGGATCTGAAGCAGAGGGTCTCAGATTTAGAGCGCATCAGAATCGCTGGGAAACTCATTGAATTTCAGCCTCCCAGGTTCATGGTTATTGGGCGGGGCTACAGCATCTGCCTTTGAAACAAACATCTCTCAGTAATTATGATGCAGTTTTCCTTAGTCTGCAGTTACCTGGGAGACAGGGCACATGTAGCTTCTGAGAAATGAGCACCTGAGCTCCCTCACATGAACTGACTTCTTTCTTGGCTGAGAGAACTTCAGAGGTGCTAGGTTTTTAATCAGGGTTCCCGGCACCCTGACTCTGACCCTCAGCTAAGCCCTCACCATGAATATAAGCTTAGTTTTTATTCTGATCACAGACAGAGCCACAGGCAGAGTGGCCATAGACTGCTCTGGTCCTTGCTATATACTCATCCCTAATCCTTGCCACATACTTAACCTCTACTCATGACCTCAGCATAAATCCTGACTGTGGCCACCAATGAAGCCCTCATCGTAAACATAGACTAGCCTTTGCCTTTGACCCTTCCCCAGGCAGAGTCCCAGGCACAAGCTCAGCCAGCTGACTCTCATGTGAGGGGATGTGGATGGTTCTGTGCAGAGCCTCCTCCTCCCCCAGGGCTGGAGACACAGCTGAGAGCCCACGCCCTGCTTGGTGGCCTCTGGTGGGGCTGAGGAGGGCTCTGGGACATAGGAACTGTGCGTGAAAGGCAACCCTAGCTGCACACGCAAGGCTGTTTAACGTGCATCATGCTTGCCTCATTCCCCAGACGCCTTCTCCAGATCATTGCTCCTCTGATTAATTCCTCAGAACAAAGCTTGCAGCACTTACGTGGAGATTGACTGGAGGACCCCGAGGCTGTTTCCAGCCGGCTCCCAGGCCTTTCCTGAGTGCTTGCGCTGGCGAAGTGTCTGAGGGGTAGGGGGGCCTGATGCCCAGAACCTGTCCAGAATGCAGACAGTGTTCTCCCTCCAGGATGACGGGTTTGCTGGTTCTTTGGAGACAGTTTCCCACTGGAGCCAAATCAAGTGAGTGACATTCTGACTTAGGAGTCACTGACATAGTGGGTTGAAATCTGTCAGGAGGTGAAATTGGTTCTCCTTTACAAAGATAAGATACAAGTAGAGTTTATCTTACTGCTACCACCACCACCACCATCGTTATCTTTGCTCTCTATCTGCACTATGAAAAATTCTTTACTTGAGTAATTTCATTTAACTCTTAAATCTCAGGATTAAAACAGATAATAAGTAACTCGGTATATACGAGTATCACTACTGACAGGTGATGACACATCACCCCATTGAGTTCAGGACCAGGGAAGTGAATTCCTCAGTGGACTTGCAGATGTCCCATTACTATACTCTGAAACATAAGAAATCCATATACTTTCCTTTGTTTTCTCGGCTACAAGGAAAT
This sequence comes from Papio anubis, assembly GCF_008728515.1. Taxonomy (NCBI): domain Eukaryota; kingdom Metazoa; phylum Chordata; class Mammalia; order Primates; family Cercopithecidae; genus Papio; species Papio anubis. Next base: position 5,338,006 of record NC_044992.1, read on the forward strand.
TCCAGAATTTCTCTCAATTGCTCTAGCTTTCCACTGCTGAAAGTTCTCACTGTAACTCTTCTCTACCCGTCTGTCATTATTTCTTGGTTCCCAAGTAGTAAACAAAAAATACATAAGAATTATAGTTTTGATGGTATTTGAGTCTGCACTACAAATAATATGTGTATAAATGAACTGAAAATGCCGAACGTTATTCTAAAGCCAGTGTGTCGATTGTGTGTTGGTTCTTCTGCAGTACGGTGGAGTGCGCTCCTAATAGACTCCTAATAGACTGACCCTCCTTCAGGTGATAACCATAAACCCTAGATAAAATATAGAAATCCGAAAGGCTCTGAGTAGCGAACAAAGACAGGAGGATTGTGTTGCGTATTTGAAACTTGGAAGAAGGGACTAGCGTGAAGTGGGTTTCCCCTTTCGATGACTTTTGCTTTGAAGGAAGCCACGGTCATGACACAGCACAGAGCATCGAATATGCTGACAGAAAGCTCAGTGTCTTTCTGGCCTGAAGAACCAGAGGATAGAGACAGAGGACAGCTGCTGGAAGATGAGGGAATGAATTCCAGAGAGGAAATAAGCAGAGAAGAGAGCCCCAAATTCTGTGAATAAATTCTCCCCAAGTCTCTGGCTGATCCCTGAATTGTGCACACATGGTGCAGACCCAAAGAAGCCTGCAGCTAAGACCAAAACACCTGAAATGAAATTAGATCTGCTGCCCACTTCAGAGGAGAGAGAGTTTGTAGTTTGAAACGAAACAAGTTTGGTGCCTGTTAAATAAAAACATTAACACTCTTCAGAGTAATATGACAGAATCCAGAATCTCAACAATGTAACAATCCACAAAATTAAAATCAAATCCAAAAGTACCTGACATATGAAAAAATACAAAAATGGGACCAATTCTCAAAGAAAAAGACAATCAATAGAGGTCATCTCCATGACCTAAGGACTGAAATGATCACACAAAGGTGTTAAAGCAACTACAACTGTAGTTGTGTTACAATGATGGGAAACAGGGTTTTAAAAAGGGAAATCTTAACAGAAATACAGAGCCTATAAGAAAAGAACAAAACACAAATTCTAGAACTAAAAACCAATTATATAAAATAAATAATTCACGAGGTGGACTTATTAGCAGAAAGGAAGTGGCAGAAGAGTGAGTGAACTTGAAGATAGATTAATATAAAAGACTAAATCTGAGGAACAAAGGAAAAAGATAAAAAAAAAAAAAAAAGAACAGAGCTTCAGGGACTTATAGGGGAAATATAAAACTCTTTAACTTATAAATAACTGGAGTCCCAAGGAGAAAACCAGATAAAAACCATGATAGGAAATAACCACACAGATCTTCCAAAGTTTGGGGATTAGGACATACATTTACAAATTCATGAATCTTAGCAAGCCTGAAAGAGAATAAATAAGAAAATCATGCCTAGACATGTCAGAATTTAACTGCTAAAATCAGTGTCAACCAGAAGGGTTTTTGCTATGAGTGTATTCATTTATTCAATGAATATTTATTGAGCTGTGTATTGGACACTGTTGGTGTGCTATGAATGCAACCTAATGCTGGAATCTTTAGGAGAGGAATGGGGGCAATTACTGGAATTGGTTTAAGATTATGTTTTGTTCAGTAAGATCAAATTTACATGAAGAATACAAGCAGAATAAACCCGGAGTTCAGGACATAAAGACAGTTCAGGAACACAAGATATCCTTGAACTGGACATCTCAGAAGAATATCGAAGACTCTGGGGGGAAGGGAGTGAGGTCTGATGGGCGAGGAGACTTTAAAAACTCAGGAGGAGCATTTATGGGTAAGGACAATGAAGTATCCTCTGACTCTGGGCTGTTCTGCCAGTGACTTCAGTCTAGATAAAAGTCTGGATAAAAGAGGAGGGGTCATTGCACAGCTTTGTGACGGTCCCCTAGGCTGCAGGAGGAGTTGTTTTGAGGCAAGTGCTAGAAAGTTACCCTTGTAGTGTTGGTGTCTTGGTGAAAGAGGGTCACTCATCAATTCATCCGTGAAACTGAGTGAGCGAGGGGGTCTCTGTTTAGAATTAAGGATGGGCATATTAGCGTGGGGAACTGCAATGGAAGATAATGAGATTAAGGCTAATCAACCACGAGGAGGCAGGAGGGGCGAGAAGCAGGCAGAGGCAGTCTTAACCTTCTGAGAATATTCTCCAAAAGAGGCCTCTTTGTCACAAAATATTTAAAGTTAATATGTTCACGTGACAGTAGTTAAGATAATAAAAACATACATCAGTTGGAGAAATATGAAAGCAAGGGACATTGGTTCAACACTCGACTGAAACATCAGTAGCCAGATGATGGTATGTGTAGGGAGAAGAGATGAATGATGGTATCTTTTTCAGTGTTCACCTTCCGTGGGGGGCGGAGCTCCTTTCTCAGGTTGCCTCTTGTATTAGGGTTCTCCAAATAAACAGAACTGATAGGATGTGGGTGTACATATAGCTATACGTATAGATATAGATATATCTTAGTTGACAGGATTAATAGGATGTGAATACAGATTAGATATGGATGTTGATAACCTACAGGTCACATTTGGCAGGCTTCCAAATCAATCTCCTGGGGTAGGTCTTATGATTCATGGCTTACATCCTGTCCCTGAGTAAATAATCTTTTTTTTTTTTTTTTTTTTTTTTTGAGATGGAGTCTCGCTTTGTTGGCTAGGCTGGAGTGCAGGGCACGATCTCGGCTCACTGCAACCTCCACCTCCTGGGTTCAAGCAATTCTCCTGCCTCAGACTCCTGAGTAGCTGGGACTACAGGTGCCCACCACCATGCCTGGCTAATTTTTGTATTTTTTTAGTAGAGACAGAGTTTCATCACATTGGTCAGGCTGGTCTCGAACTCCTGACCTTCGGTAATCCGCCCCCTTCAGCCTCCCAAAATGCTGGGATTACAGGCGTGAGCCACCACGCTGGGTCCCTGAGTCCCTCAAATCCTATCGTGAGTTCCTCAACTGTCGATATATTTATTAATACATAGCTTACAGCTACTGAAAAGGACACTGATTTCTTTCTGAATCATGAAATTTTACTGATTGTCTTGTGTGTAGGACGTTTTAGCATGTATATTGTGATCCGTAGCCAAAGATTGTAACCTTTGTCTTGTACCCCCCAATAAAAAAAATGACAATTCTGATATGTGGAGCTGCCTTCCTGTCTCCTAAACTTTCTTGCAAAGGCATTACAACTTGAAACAGACCTTGGAACATGCTCAACTTTGTTGGTGTGTCTTCCCAGGTTGCTCCCCACATTTGGCTTTCAGTAAGCCTTTATCGAGCCTTCCAAAGCCTCAACAACCTTAATTTTGGTTGACAAAATGGCATAGTTGGCGGGATTTCAGAGTGACCTCCCTGGACCACCTGGAGTGGCTTCCAACCTTCATGCAGGAACTGGCAATGAAGCCATTGCATTTTTGAACTTGGATGCACCTGCTAGGTCTGCAAATGAGTTCCTCCTGAAATCAATTAGCTTCTTGTCTTAAGTTCTGGTTTATTCAATCTGATTTCCTCCTTGGCTAGGACATACGATGACTCTCTCAGAATGAGTTACTGCCACAAATTCGAGGTAAAGGTTTTTGTTGAGTGCTGCGGCAAGGGAGAATAGGAGCTCTGTGAATTGTTTCCTGGGAGTTTGGGGTGAGACAACCTTTCCTTAGCTTTCTCCTTTGTTGACTGAGTGAGGGCACTCTTGCCCCACTACATAGCTTGTCTCACTCAAAACAACCAAGACGGGAAGTGGGTCCTCTAGTTGCACCAGCTGGTTTTATGTGTAATACGGTCTTTGTCCTTGCCAGTACTTAGGTAAGTGAATCAACCTAACTCGGGATGGTCATAAGCAGCAACAGCCAAAATGGGAATTTGTTTGAAATGCCTAAAGTGATTTATTTGAACACAAAATTGGAAAAAGCTGGCTTTAGAACCCAACAAATTGAATGGGTGACTTACTTCCAACGGCACCTAAAAGCTTTGTAACCTTGACCTGCTCCCCCTTCTTCTACCCCTCTGATCTGAACTCACTCCTTTCTGCTTGTTTCTGTGGCTCTTACATGTCTCTTAGGCAGAGATTTTTGGAATTTCACAATGCTCACATTTCCTTCTTTCAAAAGGGGGAAATATATTTAAATTCGAAACAAAAGAAGCAAATGAAACAACTACAGAATGAGAATAAAACTGCCGAGATTAAAAAAATACAGATTTTTTTTAAAACAACTTTTTATCCCTAAACTTTGTTAATGAGAAACACTCTGGGATTCTCAATCGTTGAGGCATGCCAGGTTTTCTAGGCCTCCAGCTGGCTACATATTATGGCCCATTCTTGTGCACATTTGTACATTGATGGGCAAGTTACATCAAGGAAAATTCAGAACTCAAATAGTCATTATTTCAAAACTCTGCAACTCTAAAGTTAATATGTAGAGTCTTCTAAGTTCCTTATTTCTCTATTTTTTTTCTGCTGCCTACTGTGAATCTGCTGAGTTTTCTACTGGTATTGAGATAAAACTCACTGCTACTGGTGTTACTAATTCAAGGTTGCTTGAAGGTTTTGTTTTTCTTCTAGAATTCAGCCAGTTCTAGATAATGGGTAACCATTAAAAATGTAACCCTAAATTCATCTGAAACCAAAGAAAACAAAAGAAGTGAAAGAGGTTCTTAAAAATATAAAACTGCCATGGAAACTGCTATATCTAAAATTTTGGTTCACAGTCTTCATTATGCTATTTATTGGGGCAAACAAAGTTTATTCATGTAAACAGGTCCCAATTTTGTCAGAGATATAATTTGGATCCACTTGTCTTTTCACTCATAAATTAGCCCCAATATTCTCCAAGTTCATGTGACTTAAGTAAACCTTTGATAAATAAGATAACTTTAGTTATTGGTAAAATAAAAACAGAAATGTCTTCATAAGCTATAAAAATGATTAACTTAGAAATAACTTGAAGTAATGCCTAGGTTTGCCAAATATCTCATTTCTCATAAGTAATCTAGGTAAACTTAAAATAAATTAATTAAATGTAAATGGCATAAAGTGCTTATACATAAAATTTTCATGTACTTTGAAATATTAAAATTGTGTTAAATTAAATAATAACTTCTTATTAAACGTCTGAGTTATTTCCAAATAAGAAAAAATTATGTTAGAAAGAAACATATTTATAAAAATTATCAAATGGTTTTCATCTATAAAATACTGATATGTGACAGATGATTCAAGATTTCCTGCCTTCTAGGTTTTCACCAAAATGTAAGGTTGCTAAGAATAAAAATTCTAAATAATATGTATAATTCTGTATATAAAGTGTACCTAAAAAACAAGATGTGTGTTTAAGAGAAAAAAAATCATAAAAAAGGATAAAATGTGTTCTTTACTGAGAAAAAATAATTTTGTCTAATTTGGAGGTTATTTAAAAGTTGATTCAAAATGTAGATTTAGGAGAAAGATATAAGAAGATAGAAAGGAACCATTAAGTAAGACAGAGAGAGAGAGAGATGTGAAGAAAGTTGTGGACATAAATATATATTTTTATTAAGTAAGGTTAAAGAAAAAATAATTTTATATGAGAAAAAATCTTGAATAATAATTTTTTGTCCTAAAGTAAAATGACTTGTTATTTAAGAAAAAGGAAGTGTAGGATAAAGTAAGCAAGTCATAAACGGTCTGTATCAGTCATCATAAGGTTCATGAAAAGAGAATTTAAGAAAGAAATTTTGTGTGTGATTAAGTTGGCTATAATTAAAAGGAAATTATTTATAAGTCTTTCCAAAGATTGGTCCCCTATGTTGGAACAAGGTTTTCTTAAAGTATTGATTTGCTTTTAATGACATTGTAAGAGGTTTTGGTTTTCAATTCTGTTATCTTTTTCTTTGTGAAACTTGTGAGATTTCTATGTTGGAAGTTCAACTTTTGCTGTGCTCTGTTACATGCTATTTGCAGGTCATGTATCATGCTTTCTGCTTTTCCTCCTCTTGAAAAGATATATCTTTTTGCTCGGCTGGGTTGATAACTCTTTCTACCTTTTCATCAACTCCTGTAACTTTTTTCTCTAGTTCTAATTCTGATGTTGTGGCCTGATGCTGAAATGTTTATCTTGAGGTTCTAGAAAAGCAGTGTTGTCCTCCAGTATAACTTGATTCTGTCCTCTTGGCTTTTCTTGATGTGTCCGAATTGGTCAATATAATTTGGAGACTTCCCATACAGAGAACCGTGTATTCCCCTGATCAAGGTAGTAGTTTTCTTGTTTACATTCTTCGGTGATGCAGTGTTTACTCATCACCCTGGAAACAATTTTCCTGTGTCTGTGTCTGTTTCAATTTAAATATCTTTTTCATCAGGCTTGGCTTCCAGGTTATCTAAATCGGCTTCTCATAAGGAGAAGCAATCACACCACAGGAGGTATTTCTTTACCTTTTTGGTAGCTGACTGAAAAACCAAAGATTTTACATTTTATCAAGATAATTCCTGTGTTGCCTTTATTAGGTCCTTGATTACTTAGGAAAGCTGAGCTGTAAATGGGTTAAGGGTTTTACATTCATGTAACTTTCTGTATGGCCCCTGAGGTCTTTTGATTGTCACGATGGTTAAATAAATAACTATTATTTGACAAAGAAGATGACCTGTAATTTTGTTTTGTTCCAATGTTTTGAAACTTCTGACATATTTGACGTATTTTCCAAGGGTGAAAATCCTAAATGAAGTCTTTTGGGATTAAATATTAGGTTGGTGCAGAAGTAATTGCAGTTTTTGACCTAATAATTATATGTATTTGGTAAATTATATGGAAAACACTGATAAATAAATGATACTAGATCTTCCTTCAGTTACATTTATGGGTATGTTGTTCATATAAATGTTCCCAAAATTTTATAAATTGTAAAAACCCACATGTTATCAGTCACAATTTTGATTATGTTATTTTCTAAAATTATATTTATATGGATGTTATTAATATGAGTATTCTAAAGATTATATAAAATTTATAAAAGTCTAATGGTCCTGATATGACACTGTCAGTCATAGTTCTGGTTATCTTAAAATGCTACATGTAATGGAAATAACTAAATTTCTTTGTCAGTTGGGAACTTTCATTAGATTTAACCCATGGCTATTCAAAGTTTTTGTCATCACAGCTATTGTTTTTTTTGTTTTTAATTGAAACAGAGTCTTGCCCTGTCACCCAGGGTGGAGTACAGTGGCGCAATCTCAGCTCTCAGCAACCTCCGCCTCCCAGGTTTATGCGATTCTCCTGCCTCAGCCTCCCGAGTAGCTGGGATTACAGGTGTGTGCCACCATGCCTGGTTAATTTTTTGTATTTTTAGTAGACACAGGATTTTGCCATGTTGCCCAGGCAGGTCATGAACTCCTGAGCTCAAGTGATCCACCCGCCTCGGCCTCCCAAAGTGCTAGGATTACAGGCCAGAGTTACTGTTTTGAAATCTTCTCTAAAAACGTTTGCAATCAGCTCTACTCCAAAACTGCCTTCCGTGGAAGAGACTCTACCAAGTACTCTTGAATACAGATTTCTGATAACTTTAAGATTAACAGACTAAATAAAAACTTCCATAAAAAGTTGTACATCAAGATTACTAACCCAACATCAAACAAAACAAGGATGACATGGGACTGCGCTGATAGAGGACTAAAATGATTTTTATGACTTTTAAAATAATTGCTAATTCTTTTTCTATTCTGTTTTCCAAAGTCAAAAAAGTTTTCCTTCTTTTGAGCCCCCTTGCAACAAATGGGTAAAGTATGCTTTTGTGAACAAAACTAAGATATTTACCTTTCTCTTTACCCAAATTCTCCAGAATATGGAAACTATTCTTCAACAGCTAAGGCCAAAATAGTATCACCCGGCAACTGGATGTGATTCATTATTCAGGAAAACAGCACGTAGCCTTGTGTCAGGTTCTACCCCATGTTGCTAACAACCTGTCTGCAATAACAAGGTTCTTTCTCGGCATTGAGAGACGCGACTTCCTAGGAATGAGCCTTCTCAGGGCCTAGGGATAAAGAATGTCTATCACTCTAACCTAAGCAGAGGTTTATTATCAGTGCTTCCATGGGAAGATTCTTGATCAAAAAGGGGAAATGATAACTTACAGGTCACACGTGGCAGGCTTCCAAATTAACCACCTGGGAAAGGTCTTATGATTCCTGGCTTGCATCCTGTCTCTGAGTAACAAATCTTTTTTTTTTTTTTTGAGATGGAGTCTCGCTCTGTCACCCAAGCTGGAGTGCAGTGGCGTGATCTCGGCTCACTGCAAGCCCCACCTCCCAGGTTCACGCCATTCTCCTGCCTCAGCCTCCTAAGTAGCTGGGACTACAGGTGCCCGCCACCACGCCTGGCTAATTTTTTGTATTTTTAGTAGAGATGGGGTTTCACTGTGTTAGCCAGAATGGTCTCGAGCTCCTGACCTCATGATCTGCCCGCTTTGGCCTCCCAAAGTGCTGGGATGACAGGCGTGAGCCACCGCGCCCGGCCCCTCTGAGTAACAAATCTTACTGTGAGTCCCTCAAGTCTTATTGTGCGTTCCTCAAATTTTTGATGTACTGATTAATATGTAACCTATTAACACTGAAACGGACACTGATATGTTTCTGATGCATGAAGTTTTACTGATTGTAAAACTCACCTGTAGGACATTTTGGCCAATATATTGTAATTTTTTGACAGAGCGAACTCTGTCAAAAAAAGAGAAAAAAAAGCACAAATTGAGAGGTGGGAAACTGAGACAGGGAAGGCAAAAAAAGCCCATAACATGTGCATTCATGAAGGGGTATCACTGTGGGCAGGAACTCAGTCCACTGGGGACCCCTGAGGAATGGTGATGCTTGCTCAGGATCATCCTGATGAGAGTTGGGAGCTGAGAGTGCATCTACTTACTCCCATCTCCCACTGGCTGAGGGTTGTCTCCAGGGGTGGTCACTTCTCCATGCTCATGAGTTGTGCATGTGGGAAGCTGCACACATTCTGGAGGGGAGAGAACACCCTTAGGCTGAGAAGCAGAGAGACCCAGGCTCTTGTCTAGGGAGGCGGCCAGCGAGCTGGAACTGTCCGCCTCAGCTCCGGATAAACTCAGAAGTAGGCCACGGGGCTGTGGACACCGTGTCCACTAGGAGCGCCCTGTAGTGGGGGACGGTTTTGCTTGTTCAAGGAGCCAAAAGGACTGAGCAGGTGACGGAGGACAGGAGAGATGGGCTGGAGAGGTGGGTAGAGGCCAGGTCCCCACTGCCCAGCCACCAACACAGGGGCTGTGGATTTTTTAAGTCACAGAGGGTTTCAAGCAGAAGTGCAAAATGAGCTGAGGGTAATTTTTAAAATATGAGAGAGGAGTAAATGCCTGGAGAAGGTAAGGAAGGATGGGCTCCAGGGCACACGGGCCTCTGAGAGGAGCAGGGATGCATCTTCCATTAAGACAGGAACAAGAGTGAGCACCCACCTCACACAGGGTTGACCTAGGAAGAGGAGGGAGCTTCTGTTGTTATTTCCTTTTCTTTCTACTGTGGAGAATGAGGTGCCCCCATTGGCCAAAATGGGGGTGGGAGGGGATTAAAGGAGAGGGAAGTGACAGTTTTCTTTCTATCTTTTTTTCTTTAATTAAAAATTTTGTTTGTTTGTTTGAGGCAGAATTTCGCTCTTTTTGCCCAGGCTGGAGTGCAGTGGTGTGATCTCGGCTCACTGCAACCTCTGCTTCCCGGGTTCAAGTGATTCTCCTGCCTCGGCCTCCTGAGTAGCTGGGATTACAAGTGTCCACCACCACACTTGGGTAATTTTTTGTATTTTTAGTAGCGACAAGGTTTCATCATGTGGGTCAGGCTGGCTCAAACTCCTGACCTCAGGCAATCTGCCTGCCTCGGCCTCCCAAAGTGCTGGGATTTCAGGCGTGAGCCTACATGCATAGGCGAAAAAACAGTTTTCCTAGAAAGTCACAAAGTGAACCCAAGAGATTAACACGGGAGGGCGGCCGAAGGGCTGAGTCTCTGAGTGAATTCTGTGGTCATGAATTGAAAGCGTAACAAATAAGAATCAGGTCATTTAAAGTGATTTTCTCAGGTGACATTGAGCTGCTCTGGTGTGGGTGAGCAGAAGTGAGACAGTTGGGTTGGAGCAGGCTGGGATTTGGCCAGGAGAGTGCAGCCGAGGCAGCGAGGAAAGGGTGCTGGGGGCCTCTCAAGAGAGCGTGGGGGAAGGGAGTTGGTGGCTGGAACCCAGGGCCCCCTGTCTGTGTGTGCAGGGCTCGTGGAAGATGTGCAGCACAGGGAGTCACTTTGGCTTTAGTTTTTGAGTTTGTGCTCCACGACTGAAAATTCATTTATCTCCATACCACCCTCTCTCCACTTCATTCCCTTTCATTCATTAGAGTAATTGTGAAAAGTATATGAACTCAATATTTTTTTTTGAGTATAAAAATCTATTTTAAACATCAAATTGTTTTCTAGGCTTCCAGATGAATTGTTTAGTATCCACCAAGATAGAAAATATCCAATCAAAAGCTATACTAGGGGGACATTTATTTATAGAACTATATATTTCACAGGTATTACCTCAATACAGTCCTATTTTATAAAATTTAAATACAGAGCAAACCATGGTCAGTTAAAATTTCCAAATGTGAGTCAAGGTTTACTGCTTATTAATGAAGGATTCTAACACAGGTAGCAAAGGGAGTGAGCTGTTCAAAGATCCTAGGAGAGAGATTTGCCTCTCTTAGCTGGACATGGACCTTTCTTTCTTGCTTGGTCGTGGCCTAGCTAGACACAGCTTGCTGTCTGGCATCACGTGGTCATAAAAAATCAGGTTCTTCTCAGTGGTGGAGCATGGATAATTTGGAACCACCATCAGACACAACTCACTAATCAAAAACACCAAGTCATAGATCTGAGAAGTAAAGAATAGCGAATTGATCTGGGTCTATTAATTGAATGTTTCAAGCAACAGGGTTTATATATCCCATTCACCTCCAGGTATCACTCACAGGCCCGGGGCCTGGCCTTTCACTGAAGCTCTCAACACATTTCTCCAGCCTGCTCTCAAAGGATGAACACACAATTTGCTTTCATCTCAGTTTTGGGCAAAACATTACTTACTTTTTTTTTTTTTTTTGGACGGAGTCTCGCTCTGTCGCCCAGGCTGTAGTGCAGTGGTGCCATCTCCGCTTACTGCAAGCTCCGCCTCCAGGGTTCTCACCATTCTCCTGCCTCAGCCTCCCGAGTAGCTGGGACCACAGGCGTCCACCACCACGCCTGGCAAATTTTTTGTATTTTTAGTGGAGACGGGGTTTCACCATGTTAGCCAGGATGGTCTCCATCTCCTGACCTCATGATCTGCCGGCCTCAGCCTCCCAAAGTGCTGGGATGACATGCGTAAGCCACCACGCCCTGGCCAGAACATCACTTTCATACATGAAAGTCACCATTTCTTTACTCATTGCTCATACTCTCTTCCCTATGGGCAACTATATTAGTCAATTTTTGCATTGCTATACGAAATACCTGAGACTAGGTAATTTATAAAAGAAAGAGGTTGAATTGGTTAACGGTTCTGCAGGCTATACAGGAAGCATGATGGCATCTGCTTCCGGGTGAAATGGGAACGCTTCCCTTGTCCCCCTCGCAGCGCACGTGATGGGGGCAGGGCTCCCTTCTTGAGCGCCCCGCTGCTCAGACCTCTAGGGGAGCATGCAGATGGGCAGGCTGTGGGGCTCCGACCCCAAGGCAGTGTCTGGGGGTGAATGTTGGCAGCTCCTGAAGCCCCAGTGGGTGTGTGTTACACGGGTGCTCTTTTAGTTTGTGCTCTGTAGGCAGCTTGTGTTAACCAGCTCAATGAGACCCCCTGCCTTATCACAAGGACAGAGGGATTTCTGTATCCCGGGGTTTCTTGGCTTGGTGTACTAGAATAATCGGATCACACGTGGGCTTGGAGAATGAATGCAAGGTCTTACCGAGTAGAGGTAGCTCTCAGCAGATGGGGGAGTCAGAAGGGAGGTGGTTTTCCCTTGGAGTCAGGCTGCTTGGCCGCCAGGCTCAACTCCGATGGCTCAGGCCAAACTCCAGTTCGTTCCTCTGGTCGATGACCTGCCCATGCCTGGCGGCCTGCTCTTGTGCCAGCGTGATCTCCACGAGCAGGCGGTTGTGTCTTCTTCCGCCGATGTATTCCTCACGACGTCCAGCCGCTTGTATGTCTGCCTGCAAGAGTCTTGCTTTTTCTTTTTTTGAGACTCAGTCTCTCTCTGTCGCCAGGCTAACGACAGAAATTAAATATTAATAAATAATATCGATATCATATTAAGATATAATATTAATATTTGTAGATATAATATTCATCTATATAAATTATATATTATATATGTCTAATATCTATTATGTAATATATAATATATTATATATAATTATATATGGACACCTCTGCGAGATGGGGAGTAATATCACCCCCCATCTCTTCCCCTGGATATTACAATCCACGGTGGACCCACAGCGTGTTTACAACATTGTGAGTAGCATCATCTCTCCCTCTGGAAATTACGAACTGTTTCACAGACAGGTATACACCCTCTACAGTATTGGGAGTAATTTCATCCTCTCCCCTGCTGGATATGAAGAACAATATCCCAATATCTCCCCCTGCAATATTGGGTTTGATATCATCCTCTTCCATGTTGAAGTTAGGAACAATATCACTGGGGGTGTGTACACCCCATGTGATACTGAATGTAATATCATCCTCTTCTCTCATGGATCATGGGAACAATATCGGGGGGGGGGGTGTACACTTTCTGCGACATGGGGATTAATATCATCTTCTCCCCTTCATGATGTTAGGAACAATGTCACACGAGGGTTTACACTTTCTTCGATATTGGGAGTAATGTCATCCTCTCTTCTTTTCAATGTTAAGAACAATATCGCAAGGGGAGGGGATGTACACCACCTGCGATACTGGGAGTAAAATCAAGCTCTTCCTTTCCAGGATATTAGGAACAATATCACAGCATGGGTATACACCTCCTGCTATATGGGGTGTAATATCATCCTCTCCCTTCCTGGATATTAGAAGCAATATCACTGGGTGGGTGTACACAGCCTGTGATATTGTACTGACATCATCCTCTCCCCCCTCTGGATATTAGGAACAATATCACAGAAGGGTTGTAAGCTCTCTGCGATATTGGCAGTAATACCATTTTCTCCTTCCCTGAATATTAGGAGCAATATCCTCGGGTGGATGTACACCCACTGTTACATTGGGAGTAATGTCATACACTTCCCCCTGGATTTTAGAAGCAATATCACAGGGTGCAGTGACACGACCTCGGCTCACTGCAACCTCTGCCTCCCGGGTTCAAGTGATTCTCCTGCCTCAGCCTCCTGAGTAGCTGGGACTACAGGAGCACACAATCATGCCTGGCTAAGTTTTGTATTTTTAGTAGAGATGGTATTTCACCATGTTGGCCGGGATGGTCTTGATCTCTTGACCTCATGATCTGCCCACTTTGACCTTTTTTTTTTTTTTTTTTTTGAGACAGGGTCTTGTTTTTGTTGCTCAGGCTGGAGTACAGTGGCATGATCTTGGCTCACCGCAACCTCCGCCTTCCAGGTTCAAATGATTCTCCTGCCTCAGCTTCCTGAGTAGTTGGGATTACAGGCATCTGCCACCATGCCCAAACAATTTTTAGTAGAAACAGGGTTTCATCGTGTTGGCCAGGCTGTTCTGGAACTCCTGACCTTAAGTGATCTGCCTGCCTTGGCCTCCCAAAATGCTGGGATTACAGGCTTGAGCCACTGTGCCCAGCCACGGTCTTTTTTTTTTTTTTTGAGAGGGAGTCTGGCACTGTTGCCAGGGTTGGAGTGCAGTGGCGCAATCTCGGCTCACTGCAACCTCTACCTCCTGGGTTCAAACAATTCTCCTGCCTCAGCCTCCCAAGTAGCTAGAATTACAGGTGTCCACCACCACGCTCAGCTAGTTTTTTTTTTTTTTTTTTTTTTTTAATGTATTTTTAGTAGAGACGGGATTTCACTATGTTGGCCAGGCTGGTCTCAAACTCCTGACCTGTCTATCTGCCCGCCTAGGCCTCCCAAAATGTTGGGATTACAGGCGGGAGCCACGGTGCCCCGCCGGGTCTCATGTTTTCATAGGCACAGGATGGGCACCTGGCGGTCCAGGGTGGTCTTGGGAAATGCAACATTTGGGCAGGAAGGCAGGAGTGCCTGTCCTCAGCTAGGTCCATGGGGTGGAGCCCTAGCTGGGGACCAAGCCCTCCTTTACCCAGCACTCCCCTTCCCTGCTCCTGAATCATGGGTGGGACTCAGGAAGCTTCCAGTCATGGCGAAAGGCAAAGGAGGAGGGAGGTGTCGCACATGGCAGAGCAGGAGCAAGAGACAGTGGTGCAGGCGGTGCTATACACTTTATAAAACCAGATCTCGCGAGATCTCGCTTACTATCATGAGAACAGCACCAAGCAGACAGTGCTAACCATTCACGAGAAATCCACCCCCAAGATCCAATCACCTCCCACCAGGCCCCACCTCCAACACTGGGGATTACAATTCAAGATGATATTGGGTGGGGACACAGATCTAAACCATATCAGTAACCAACATCAACACCTTGGGTTCCATTCTTCCAGTGTCTTTGTGTGTGTGTGTGTGTGTGTGTGTGTGTGTGTGTAAGAAACATATAAACATAAATGGTGCCATATCATGCAAATTATTTTTCAATTTTATTTTACTTTTTGATAAGTATTGGGCATCTTTCCATGTCAGTGCATGAAGGTCTACTACATTATTTTAATATATGCAGAGAATTCCACGGTCCCACATTATGTCAATCTTTAGCCGCTCTCCTACTGATACACATCTATCAATTTCCCAACCCCCAGCGTTTTGCGCTTACAAACCAGGCTACAAAAACTGCTTTTGTATGTATATCTTTGTGCGCAGGTGGGTTTTCAGGAATGAAATTGCTAGGGTAAACGGAATGCCCATTTAAACATTGGTCAATGATGCCTAATGGGTTCCAAATGACCTCACAAGTTCTCAACTGCTTTCAGCAAGTATCTGAAAGCACCTGTTTTCACACATCCTTGCTAATATTTGCTACTATCAATCTTTTTAATTTTTGGCAATATAATGAGTATAAAATCATATCTCATTATTGTTTTAATTTTCATTTCCCTGATTACTAGCGGAAGCTGTGCATTTTCTCATATGATTATCGGCATTTCTATTTTTCTTCTGTGAATTGCCTATTTATATCATTTGTCTGATTTTTATTGTCTTGTGTGTCTTATTGATTTGTATATAATCTTGATATAGTTTGGCTATAAATTCTATATGAGATAAGTGTGTTGCATATAATGTCTTCTCTTTGCTGTTGGTATTTTAACTCTGTATTTGAGGTGTCATTTTTTCAACAAAAATGTTTTAAAATTTTATGAGATTAAAAATATTAATCCTCTATTATATGGCTTCTGGGTTATATGTCTTGTTTTAAGAAAATCTTTCCAATACTAAGATTATAATAATTACTTCACAGTTTTATTCCAACTCTTTTATAGTTTCTTTTTATTTTTTTACATTTAGCATTTTATCTAGCAGGAATTTTTTGTATGGTACAAGTAATGTATCTAAGTTAATTTTTTCAAATGGATATGGAGTTTTCTTTAAACTACTTATTGAATAGTCTTTTCTTTCCTAGGAAATTGAAATGCTTTTATAGCAAATAATATTTTGTCACTAATAATAAATGCACTTAGAACAGTTCCTAATTCCTTATTATATCATTACTGTTGTCATTGTAGTTGAAATTGCCAGATATACACAAAACTGTAGATTCTACTCCGTTCCTGTGATCCGTGTATCTATTTATCTCAGTCAGTTCAGGCTGCCATCATGGAATACCGTAGGCGGGGTGACTTAAACAACAGAGATATATTGCTAACAGTTGTGAAGACTGGGAAGTCTAAGATTAGGGTGTCTGCACGCTAAGATTTTGTTGAGGAAAAGGTATTTTCTTGGTCCACAGATGTTTGTCTTCTTTCTATGCCCTCACATGGCACAGAGCAGAGAAAGGAATCAGGCTGTTTGCTGTTTCTTCTTATAAGGGCACTAATCTTGTCAGAAGAGCTCTAGTCACATGACCTAATGACCTCCCAAAGTCCCCACTCCAGTTACTGTCACATGGGGGGCTAGGGTTTCAACACACGAAGTTTTAGGGGGACATAAAAATAAACACAATTTGTTCCACTATTCGTATGCCTACACTACATCATTTAAATAAATATGTGCGTAATCTTTGTTCTAACATCTATCTGGGCAAATCCTCCCTCATTTTCTATTATTTTTTGGCATTTTCTTTTTTCTTTTCTTTCTTTCTTTCTTTTTTTTTTTTTTTTTGAGATGGAGTCTTACTCTGTTGCCCAGGCTGGAATGCAGTGGCACCATCACTGCAACCTCTGCCTCCAGGTTCAAGCAATTCTCCTGCCTCTGAGACTACAGGCGTGAGCCACCACACCCAACTCATTTTCGTATTTTTAGTAGATATTGGGTTTCTCCATGTTGGTCAGGCTGGTCTCGAACTCCTGACCTCATGTGATCCACCCAGTGCAGCCTCCCAAAAGGCTGGAATTACAGGCATGAGCCACTGCACCTGACCTATTTTTTGGCATTTTCTTGAGGCTATTCATCCATACATGATTCAACCTCTACTCCTCTGTTGTTTGGAAGTTATATACTCTACTACTATATATATATATATATATATATATTTTTTTTCTTTTTTTAGATGGAATCTTGCTCTGTCGCCCAGGCTGGAGTGCAGTGGCGCAATCTCGGCTCACTGCAAACTCTGCCTCCTGGGTTCCCACCATTCTCCTGCCATGATCTCTCTAGATAACAATACACTTTATTGACTCATTGAAGTCTAATATGAGTTGGTACATTTACTTTCCTCTTGAACAATGTAAGGATCTCAGAATACTTTTATTCCGTGTTCTCCTCACTTGGCTCATGTGCTGTTGTTCTGTATTTTAATTCTATATGCATTTCAGCCTTCACAGGGAATATTATTAGTTTTTAAAATAAACTCAGAGTTCATTTTGGTTTATCTATATATTTACCATCATTTTTTGTTCCTTGTTCTTAATTTCCACTATTGCATCTGGGATCGTTTCCTTTCGTATTTTCTTTAGTGAAAATTGGTTAGTGGTGAAGCCCCTTGGTTGTTTGCTGTTCTAAAAATGTCTTTCTTTCAAATTGTTCCTGGAAAGTATTTTCACTGGGTATAGAATTCTAGACTGGCAGTTATTTTCTTTTAGTCCATTGGAAATAACACCCCTCTGTCTTCTGTCTTCCACTGTTGCTGTTGAGAAGTCAGCTGTAGGTCTGTTTCTTCTTAGAAGTGATGCGTTTCCACCCTCACCCCTCGCTACGTTTAAGATTTTCTCTCTGTCTTTGGTTTTATGCAGTTTCACTATGATGTATCTGGGAGTATATTTATTTTTATTTCTTTTGCCAAGGAGCCATTGGGGTCTTGAATCCATCGATTAATTTATTTCACTAGTTTTGGAGATTTTAAAGCCATTTTACTTGTTTAAATATTGCTTCCAACCTATTCTCTCTACTCTCCTTCTGGGACTTCCGTGAAATCCATGTCAGTCTTTCTCAACATATCCCCTGTGTCTCTTACTCTTTTTTCTGTAATTTCCATCTCTTTGTCTTTTGGCACTTCATTCTAAATATTTTACCTAACATGTATTTCAGTTCATTAATTGTCTCTTCATTTGTGTCTCGAGTTCTTAATTTTAATCATTGTATTTTTAATGTATAACATCTATTTGGTGGTTTTTTTTTTGTTTGTTTTTTTTTTTTTTTTTTTTTTGAGGTGGAGTCTTGTTCTGTTGCCCAGGCTAGAGCACAGTGGCATGATCTTGGTTCACTGCAACCTCCACCTCTGGAGTTCAAATGATTCTCCTGCCTCAGCCTCCTGAGTAGCTGGGACTACAGGCACCTGCACCATGCCCAACTAATTTTTTGTATTTTTAGTAGAGACAGGGTTTCACCATGTTAGTCAGGATGGTCTTCATCTCCTGACCTCGTGATCCGCCTGTCTCAGCCTCCTAAAATGCTAAGATTACAGGCGTGAGCCACCGCACCCGGCCTATTTGGTGCTTTTTCAAATCTGCTTTGACATATTTTATGTTGCTAGTTCTCTTTCATTTGGTTCTGCCAGGTGCTAGCAATCTCGGATTACCTTAATCCCATTTCAGGTTTGAAATATTCTAGAACACCTGGTAACTTGAAATCGCGAGGCAGCCTGTGTAAAGGTTGGTTTACTTCTGGTTCCTCCTTAGGCTTAGAACTTTGGCATCTCAGCAATTAGTGCGACTGTGTCATTACAGTTCCTACCCCTGTCCCTCTTGCCTGGTAAAGATTTCAAAATGGGTCTTAGCTTATAAATTACTTCTTTTGGATTTGTAATTGCTTGGGGGACAAAGGTGGCCTTCAATGGCCGGCTTACCTCTTTCAATTTGTATCTTATTTTAGATCTTGGTGTGATAATTTCTCACTATCTGGTTAACCCTTGGATGCATTTAGGAAGGTATTTATTTATTTATTTTTAATTGAAAACATTCCAATACCTTTAAGAATACACATGGTTTTTGGTTACATGGATGAACCATATCGTGGTGAAGCCTAGGATTTTAGTGTGTCCATCACCTGAGTAGTGTACATTTCACCCAATAGGTGGTTTTTCATCCCTCACCCCACTCCCACCCTCCTCCTTTATGACTCTTCAGTGTTCATTATAACACTGTGTATGCCTTTGTGTACCCATAGCTTAGCTCTCACTTGGTCTTTGATTCCTGAGTTACTTCATTTAGAGTAATGACCTCCAGGCTGGGCACGGTGATTCACGCCTGTAATCTCAGCACTTTGGGAAGCCGAGGCGGGTGGATCACGAGGTCAGGAGATCGAGACCATCCTGGCTAACACGGTGAAACCCCGTCTCTACTAAAAATAGAAAAAATTTGCCGGGCGAGGTGGCGGGCGCCTGTAGTTCCAGCTACTCGGGAGGCTGAGGCAGGAGAATGGTGTGAACCCAGGAGGGGTAGGTTGCAGTGAACCGAGATCGCGCCACGGCACTCCAGCCTGGGCGACAGAGCGAGACTCCATCTCAAAAAAAAAAAAAAAAAAAGAAGAAGAAGAAGAAGAATGACCGCCAGTTTCATCCAAGTTGCTGCAAAAGACGTTTTTTTTCTTAAATGTCTGAGTAGTATTACATACACACACACACACACACACACACACACACATATAAACATTATCTGCTCATTAGTTGATGGGCACTTAGGTTGATTCTATAGCTTTGCAATTATGAATTGTGCTGCTATAAATACAAGCATGCAAGTATCTTTTTGATATAGTGATTTCTTTTTCTTTGGGTAGATACCCAGTAGTGGGATTGCTAGATTGAGGTGTAGATCTACTTTTAGTTCCAAAAAGTTGCTTTTAAATATTGTGTCCATCTTTGTTTGTCTCTGAGGTGCACCTGTAGGTTGGTTTAAAGCAAATGGTTTGCCATTATTTGAAGTGAAAGTCCTACATTTTCTTTTTCATTTAAAGTTTGCATTTAGAGTTGTCAAGTTTAACAGTCTCCCGTTGGAATTTCGAATGTGATTACTTTGTATTTATAGATTCATTTGGAGGAGAATAGACATTTTTACAGTATGAGTCTTTCCATTCAAGCTTATTTAAAATTTATCTTATGCCTTAGTAAAGTTTTATACTTTTATTAATCGATAAATTGTCCACTCATTTATAAATTTATTTCTGAATATTTTTATAAATTTCATTGTTAATGAGAATGAGATGCTCTATTCCACAAGCTGGCAATATTTGTTTGTGAAGGGCCAGATAGTATATATTTTAAGATTTGCTAAAAAATTAGCCGGGTGTGGTGGCAGGCACCTGTAGTCCCAGCTAGTCAGGAGGCTGAGGCTAATCAGAATGGCGTGAACCTGGGAGGCAGTGAGCACCACTGCACTCCAGCCTGGGCGACAGAGAGAGAGACTCC
Source organism: Papio anubis (assembly GCF_008728515.1). NCBI lineage: Eukaryota > Metazoa > Chordata > Mammalia > Primates > Cercopithecidae > Papio > Papio anubis. Next base: position 5,358,111 of record NC_044992.1, read on the forward strand.
GTCTCAAAAAAAAAAAAAAAAGAATAATGACCTCCAGTTTCATCCAAGTTGCTGTAAAAGACATTATTACTTTTTCTTAAATGTCTGAGTAGTATTACACACATATACACACACATACACACACACATATATTATATATATAAACATTATCTGCTCATTAGTTGATGGCTCATTAGCTGATCTCTCTTTCAAATAACCAACTCTGCCATTGTATTCTGAAAGCAGCCCTAGACAATGTATAAACAAATTGGTATAGCCATACTGCGATAAAACTTTATTTACAAAAACAGGTTGCCGAATGGGCTTAGCCCATGGGCCATAATGTGCCAAATCCTGCTCTATCCCATCACATTTTTCCAACTGTTAATTTTTTGGTGCTTTAGAGCTATTGATTTAAAAACTTTAATCTTAAAATTAGCAAATTTAATAAACTCTTTGATTAGTTCTAATGCTTTTACATCTGATTCACCTGGATTTTCCAGAGAGGCGAGTGTATGGTCTGTAATGCTGACAAATCTTCCTCTTTTTACCTGATAATCACACATTCTATTTAATTTTTGCATCTTGTTGCATCGACTAGAACCTCCAGTACAATGCTGTGTAATTAGAGTGATAACAATCATCTTCATATTTTAAATTTCTGTTTTGGCGAAAATATTTCAGATGTTTCCACCATTATCTGTGATGTCTGCTGTGAGTGATTGACAGATTAGCTTTGTAAGATTAAAAAAGTTTTCTTCTATTTCTAGCCTGCTGGGGGCTTAAGCATGTTGAATTTGATCCAATACTTTTCCACCATCAATTGAGATAATCTCATGTTTTTATTCATTTACTTTATTAATGTGATGATTTACAATGACTGATTTCCTGATATTCAATTGCTCATATATTTCTGAGGAAAACTTTTTCTTTGTGATAATGTATTAGTATTTTAGTACATTGATGCATTTGATATGCAAACGTATTATTTAACATTTCCACATTTAAGAGCTTGAATGAGATTGACTTGCAGGATACTTTTTGGTGTTACACTTATTCAGTTTTGGTATCATGGTTATGGAAAACTTATAGAATGAATTGAGATAAATTCTCCGGAAACTTCGTCTGAAATATTTCATATAATTAGGTATTTTCTGTTTATTCAGGATTCGGGATAACTGGTCCCCAAATCTTCATAAGGCAGTGCCTATTTGGAGTGTAATTACTGACCATTATTTCAATTTCTTCCAAAGTTAATCCATTCAGAATTTCTGTACTTGAGTACGTCGAGGTAATTTTCCAAGAAAATAATTTATTTTATCTGAATTTAAAAATCTATCAGATAAAATTATCAATTTTTTCCTATGTTGAGAAAATCTTTTCTGTATCTATAATTAGGCATATTTCTGGTTCAGAATGTTATGTAGTTTGCTGTTTCTCTTGTTTCTTCGCTGTCATTCCTGGAGATCTGTACATTTTATTGGTATTTTTAAAAAGTTTTAATTTTACTGATCAAGTCTACTCTTTGTTCTATTTTGTTTTTGCTTTCATATACTATGCTATTACTACCTATGTTCAGAGGGAAAATATTTTCATATATTATTAGTGAGATTTTGATGGTTAAAATTTTAATTTTTCAGGTATTTGATGAATTTGAAAGAGATACTTTATTCCTCTTCGAAAGCCTGTTCTGAGTGCTACTGAACTGTCGGTTCATCCGTGTGGTAAGTGTGATTCCTGTTTGACATAGCGTTGGTTTTCTGTAAGTGCCTGGTGGATTTTTGACGTGTCCTCACTTCCAGGACACCTGAGCCCTGTGTTTCCCGTGGCCTGTCCGTGGCGATTATGAAGTAGGGGTGGGGGCACACTCAGGAGTGATGGCTTGGTCGGGAGCTTGTTTTCCTGGGCGTCCCATCCTTCCTCGTGGTCAGTGTGGTCCAAGGACCTCACTGGCCACATTGGACACAGCTTCACGCTCTTGGTGTCAACACTCTCTGTCCAGGGGAGAGGGGCAGGGCTGAGCCGCAAGGAGTCGTGATTAACACCTGTGCAACGTGTCTATCAGGGAAGCTTGTTAGAGATTCAGCTGCCCTGAGTGCTGCTTCCCACTCGTGCCCTCTCTGAAGGACCAGAGTCTACTCTCTCTTCTATTGAAGGCCTTTGAGTTTGGAATTCTCTGGAACGACTTCTCCCTTCGAAGGGGTCTTTTCCTTCATCAGTTTCCTGTGGTTTTGTTTCATTTCAGATCAAATCCGATTCCTATTTTTCAAAAACGTTCACCGTTTCTGAAATGCCAGTATCACTTTTTATTGTTTTCCTGGCCTCTTATATAGTTTTAAAGTCATTTTATTTCATTTCATAGAATTATAAATAGCCACGCTCACTACTACAAATGCAATTGCACTTTTAAATCGATCCATGTTTTATTAACCTCAAGCCCTCATACACATTTGAAAAATAGTTGTATATCTCTACAAGAGAGGAGAGTTAGACAAATTTAAACCATATAAGAGTTTTTCTGTACGGAGAGTGTTTAGTACTCCTATGAGTTCAAGCCTCTGCAGTGGTCTACTGCGGTACACAGGATGAGAATAATGAGCTAAACATCCAGACCAAATGGGGTGGCCACAGATTATTACAGTAAGGCAAGTAAAAAGGAAAATTAATATAAGCTACTTGTCACTGTAATTTTCTTTTCTTTTTTCTGAGACAGAGTCTTGTTCCGTCACCCAGGCTGGAGTGCAATGGCGCGATCTTGGCTCACTGCAACTTCCACCTCCCGGGTTCCAGCGATTCTCCTGCCTCAGCCTCCCTAGTAGCTGAGATTACAGGCGCCCACCACCAGGCCTCGCTAAGTTTTGTATTTTTAGCAGAGACAGGAGTTTCATCATGTTGGTCAGGCTGGTCTCGAACTCCTGACCTCAGGTGATCCACCTGCCTTGGCCTCCCAAAGTGCTGGGATTACAAACATGAGCCACCGTGCCCGGCCTGTCAGTGTAATTTTCTCTTTTGAGATTTATCAATTTAAAAAATACTTTTTTAATATTAATGTGGCTTATATTAATTTCTGTATATGTGGGGGTGAAAGTGATGATGTATATAAGTTAGGGTAAGGAAAAATATGTTTGCCGAATTCGGGTTTGGCGGTTTTCAGTCTGTTTGCTAGTGATTGTTAAACACGATACGTGTGCTGGAGGGGTCCCCGAGATCCTCCGCATGATGGATTTGCTAGGGAGACTCACACACTCAACATGTAGTTGTTGTCACAGCCATGGTTCATTACAGCAAAAGGATACAAAGAAAAATGAGCCCGGGGAAAAGCCATGTGAAGGAAAGTCTGGAGAAAGCCAGGTGCAAGTTTTCCAAAGTTGTCTCTAGTGAAGTCACACAGGACACACATAAGTCCTCCAGCAAGGAGTCATGATAACACCTGTGAAATCTGTCTATCAGGGAAGCTCATTAGAGTCATTGCCAAAGGTTTTGACTGGGAGCTGCTCACTAGGTACTCTGTGTCTAGTACGGACCAAATTTGGTTCTGGCTTTCCAGAAGAAAAGCAGGTGTCAGCATAAACCACATTGTTCGTGCAAATGGTTTAAGCACAGGGAGCCACTCTTATACTTTAGGCAAAGTTTTGCATCAGAATAAAGAACTGTCTACCATTCAAGTTCCCAGACGTCAGCCAAGGACTGGCTTTGCAAGCAGCCCTTTCTAAGGACAGCAGTCCTGGCCCTACTGTATGAACTCTTTTCTGCACAATCCCTAACCTTTGCTTTGAGTCGATTGATGGAGCAAATAACATGTTACTGACTAAATCTGCAATACAACTTTTTCCCCTTCTCTTTTCTACTCAAAAGTCAGGAGCATGTGGGACTGCTTCAACTTTCTTAGAAAATTGGTGTGTGAGAGTTCTTATTGATTGGCCATAATCTGACCAATCCATTCAATGACTGATTACTTCTTTCATGAGATACTTGTGGCGTGTCTACTATACACTAGATACTGATACGGAGACTGATGGAGGAGTACATTTGTTTAATAGTCAAATGCTTGCACCTGACCCATAAATGTAGGCCTTCCTTCAAGACCCATGCTTGGTCAACTTTTTCCTGTCATTCTTCTCTCTTTTTTTGACGGAGTCTCACTCTGTCCCTCAGGCTGTAGTGCAGTGGTGCAATCTCGGCTCACTGCAAGCTCCTCCTCCAGGGTTCACGCCATTCTCCTGCCTCAGCCTCCCAAGTAGCTGGGACTACAGGCGCCCGCCACCGCGCCCAGTAATTTTTTGTATTTTTAGTAGAGACGGGGTTTCATTGTGTTAGCCAGGATGGTCTCGATCTCCTGACCTCGGGATCTGCCCTCCTCAGCCTCCCAAAGTGCTGGGATTACAGGCGTGAGCCACCGTGCCTGGCCCCTGCCATTCTTCTTACAATTCCGACGACTTCAATTTCTCCTTGTAAACTGATGCTTCTTGAAACTATATCTGTAGCCCAAATCCCTCTCGCATTTCCTAAAACCCCCACATCTGACTGAGGAGTGTCTCCTTAGGGCTCCTCCACAGCCGTCTCACATTCAGCTTATTCAAGACTGAACTTGGCATTTCCCCCCGAGTCTGTTCCTTCTCTGTGTATTTCATCTTCTGGTTAACGGCATCTCCATTTATCTAATTAATAGAATTATCTGGAAGTGATTGTTGACTCCTTCCTCTCCTCCCATCCCTAAAGCCTTGGTCACTTAGCAGTTAACTATTGCCGGGTAACACACCACCCCGGAAGTCAATGGCTTACAACAATTGTTATTATCACTGTGGGCTGCGTGATCTGTGCTGGGCTTGGCTGGGATGGCTCTGTTTCACGTGTCTCTCCTCCTCTTCCCAGGTCCATAAAAACACACAAAACCGGCCGGGCGCGGTGGCTCAAGCCTGTAATCCCAGCACTTTGGGAGGCCGAGATGGGCGGATCACGAGGTCAGGAGATCGAGACCAGCCTGGCTAACACGGTGAAACCCCGTCTCTACTAAAAAATACAAAAAACTAGCCGGGCGAGGTGGCGGGCGCCTGTAGTCCCAGCTACTCGGAGGCTGAGGCAGGAGAATGGCGGGAACCCGGGAGGCGGAGCTTGCAGTGAGCTGAGATCCGGCCACAGCAGTCCAGCCTGGGCGACAGAGCAAGAGTCCGTCTCAAAAAACAAAACAAAACCTCCCAATCCTCCTCTTCCCAGGTCCATAAAAACACACAAAACCTCTCAATCCTCCTCTTCCCAGGTCCATAAAAACCCACAAAACCTCTCAAGGCACCAGCTTCGTATGGCGCAGTGTTACCTCTGCCTTAGTCTATTACCCAAGCAAGTCATGTGGCTGAACCCATACTCTGCCCATTCAGTGGGAGGAGCTTCAAAGTCAAAAGGCAAAGGGTGTGGATAGGAGAAGAGGTGAAGCATTGGAACCAATAGTGCAATTGCTCATGGTTGCAAAGTCCTGGAGCTTTTCCCTCTTAAGTACCACCTCTTGCCTTCCATCGCCTTTGCTATGGCCCCTGTTCAGACCTTCTCAGCGCTCTCCTGGCCTACTGCAACATCCCCGTTCTTGGATGTTCTTGCTTTTAGATTCTCCATAGGGCATCAGAGTCATAGGTCTATCTAGATGCAAATCTGAACTGAAGTGAAGAGTCCTCTAGGGCTCTCTGTACCCTTGGGAGAAAGTCTGAGTTCAGGCATGGCTTTCCATGATGCGGCCCCTTCCTGGTGCCTGAAGCTTAGTTTTCCCTACTCTCCCTTTTCACCTTTTTCTTCTGCCTTGCTAAGTTCTCTGGAGTTCCCACACACACTATGCAGTTTCACACCATCATGCTTTTGCACAGGTTACCTCCTGGGCCTGGAAAGCCGTTTCCCTCTTGTCTGCCCAGGGAGGCCCTCCACACCCTTAACTACTCTGTGGCGTATTCTTCCCTGAAGTTTTCCGGAGCTCTCCGCAGCTAACGTGATAGTGCCTCCCTTAGTGTCCCCACCACCCTGGAACCCTGTGAGTTATGCATGAATATAACATCTAATCATGTGGCCATGACCTTCTCTAGGCCTCATGTGTTGTATGCACCACAGTGTACTGAGGACCTAGCACAAAATGTAGCTAATTTCAAGCTACAACAGCAAAGCTAAGTAGATGTGTCCTAGGCCATATGGCCTGCAAAGCCTGAAATATTTACTATCTGACCCTTTACAGAAAAAGTTGATTTAGAGGTTTGTACTTGGACCAGAAAGGCAGCTTCCTAGGGTGAGTTGATGGCTAACAACTCAGTGGGGCTTGGGCTGGATTTCCCCAACACACTCATCAGGAAGGCAAAACCAGAAGTGCTGACAGCACTCAGGGCGCGTTCCCCTACTCCTGGCCCTTCTGTGTTGATTGGCATGACAAGTGTGGAAGTGTGGGGGCTCTTTTGTGATCTTGGGACAGACTGGGAGCTTATGTTCCCATTGTGCATTTCTGCTGTGTGGGCTTGGTGCTGCTGGTGGGAACAACCCGGGTCTGGCCTCCACAGGGACAATCACAGGGCGTGCAGGCCTAAAGTCAAGGCCCCTTCAGAGGACTCTCTCTGTGGTCTGTAGACCTTCTTGCTAATTTTAGCAAGAATTCAATATATTTTTCACTCAATGATGGATGAATAGAGGGATGGTTGGTTGATTTCAGGTTCACAGGAAGAGGGGATTAAAGACTGCCTTTTATACCTTGTGGGTGACATTAAATTAGAGCATTCATAAAATGAAGCAGGGGTATATTTCTCCTAGTATTAATATACAGTAATTCTAATTGGACTCCACTGGTAATTCTTACTGGACTTATTTTTCACTTTGAGACTCAATTAATTTAGCGATTTTAATTGGGTGTGTGGAAATTCTTACAGGCCAATGTAGATATTGTTGTACATGTAAAACTTTTAGAGGTTAATTTAAATATTAGATCTTATTCTCTGGGGAGAGTTTGGGAGCAGCCACCGTGGAACTGAATGCTGCTAACAGTTTAGAGCAGGGGTCAGCAAAATGTGGCGGATGGGCCAAATTCGGCTTGCAGCTTATTTTGTAAATAAAGGTTTCCAGGAACACAGCTGCACTTTTTCATTTATATATTGTCTATGGCTGATTTCAAGCTACAACAGCAAAGCTGAGTAGATGTGTCCAAGGCCACATGGCTTGCAAAGCCTGAAATATTTACTATCTGACCCTTTACAGAAAAAGTTGATTTAGAGGCTTCCACTTGAGGGCTTCCTAGGGTGAGTTGATGGCTAACGACTCTGTAAATGTCCTGTGACCCCTCTTTTTATTTCATTTGGAAAAGATGCTGGGATTTTGCCAATGCTTAGAATTATATTTAATACATATGAGATTCCTGGGAGATACTTTGACAGGCATTATAAAGCATCTACTATGTGCTAAGTGCTAGAGATGCAAAGACCATTGGGCTTGCAAAGTCTAACCTTTCGTTGAGATGCACTGGGCCCAACACTGCTGTCCAGCCATGGGGCTGTCTGTGAACCTGAGAATCATTATTCTGGGAGGGGTGAGATTTCCAATTAATGCTTTTATTGACCTTTATGATCTGAGACTCAGAACCAAGCGATATTGGGAAGGACACACAAGCTTATGGAAATTGCCCAACTTGAACAGTTTGGGTGAGATTTATCTGCAGGAGTGGCAAGCTTATTTCCCCTGACAATTTTTTTATGTTTCATTTGGTCTTATTTCACTGCTTGGGAAAGGTTTTCCCCTAACATTTTTTTGTTTATTTTTTTATCTGGTGATAATGTTTTTGAAAATACTAAGTGGTTTAAAAGGCCACTCGGACACAGGGGATTTGAGCAAACCTAGGGCTTGGAAGAGACCTTTTGTCTTAATGAGTACCACCATTAGAGCTGGTGGCAGAGCTGCCCTGGGGTTCCTGGACCACCCAGATCACCGATCACCTGGTTGTATTTACGTTAAAGAAAATGGCAAGGGGCAGAAAAGGGGTGATTGGATATTGGGGAGAGAGAATGCAAGTAGAATTAGGGAGCTGGAGTGGGATGATGGTTTGTAGACTACTGTGTGTGTGTGTGTGTGTGTGTGTGTGAGGGGGAGAGAGAGAGAGAGAAGAAATGGGGGCAAATCACACCTGGGTCCCACAGAGGAGCTTGGGCTCAGCCATTATCTATCTGGAGTGCTTCATGCAAGCTTGTCACTCCTCTGAGTCTCTTTCTTTAGCTATAAATGAGGGATAACAATTGTCTCTACTTTCCACAATTGCTATGAGGATTGAGTAAAAGATGCATGGCAAGCTATTGGCCTAGAGTTCAGTATACAGTAATTATATTTTCCTACCGGTTTCCTTTATTCCCGTTATTATTACCCCTGCATGAATTTTTTTTTTTTTTTTTGAGACAGAGTCTCGCTCCGTCTCCCAGGCTGGAGTGCAGTGGCATGATCTCGGCTCACTGCAACTTCCACCTCCCTGGTTCAAGCAATTCCCCTGCCTCAGCCTTCTGAGTAGCTGGGATTACAGGTGCATGCCACCACGTCCAGCCAATTTTTTTGTATTTTTAGTAGAGATGGGTTTCACCATGTTGGCCAAACTGGTCTAGAACTCCTGACCTCAAGCAATCTGTCCGCCTCGGCCTCCCAAAGTGCTGGGATTATAGGCATGAGTCACCACGCCCAGCCACCCCTGCATGATATTAACAAGGCTGAGGCTGAGGCTGGTTGGAAAGACCTTGATATGTTGAGTCAGGGCCTGAAGTCATCACTGGGAGGTGAGGGTCTTATAACTCTGTCTGTGGCAGAGATGGACGTGGGTTTTACTTAGGCAGCTGGGGAAGGAGTGAGCCAAGGAGAGAGAAATATAACATCCATGCATTTCCATCTGAGGAGTCTAAATTCCTTCTTTGTCCTTTTAATCTGGATTTATTTTAGACCTATTAACTGTAAGAATGACTATGTCGATTAAACTCTCCTAATACATTTTTGAATTCATCACCAAAGCAGTAGGAGTCTGTCCTAAATGTCTCCTCACCTCCTCACCCCACAAAACACCCCAGCCTACAACACAGAAGTTGCCCTTTGTTTTTGCTGACTCCAATCACTGTCACAGCACTGGGTTGAGGGCCAGCCCAGCACTTCTGAGGATTGTATCTTTGGTAGCCAATCCCTTGTCGCTCTGTACTTCCTCTTCTTCCAGTATCTGAAGGTCTTGTCGAAATCTTGAGAAACCTGTTGACCTCCCTTCCAATGGTATGACCTAATTCATTCGCAAACGGCTTATCTTCCAAAGGGAGAGGGGTCCATGATAGAAACTCAGCAATGTGATTGTTGCACAATGTACTTGTTAAATTCAATGAACAGTGAAAAGTTCCTTGGCATAACTTAAGCAAAAGACAGGGCTTGGTTGGCTGGATGTGTCACCGAATCCCAGGGCTGAAGGGCGGTGAGCCTTTAAGGCCTAGTACTCAGCAGGAAAGCCATCAGGATACAAGGCTGCCATCTGCCTCATTGCCTGGTGGCCTCTTATTTCTCTCTCTCTTTTTTTTTTTTTTTTTTTTTTGTATGTAAGCACCTTTTTCTTTTTTTTTTTTAATTTAATTTAATTTTTTGAGACGGAGTCTCACTCTGTCACCAGGCTGGAGTGCAGTGGTACAATCTTGACTCACTGCAACCTCCGCCTCCCTGGTTCAAGCAATTCTGCTGCCTCAGCCTCCCAAGTAGCTGGGATAACAGGCACGTGCCACCATGCCCAGTTAATTTTTGTATTTTTTGTAGAGACGGGGTTTCACCATGCTGGCTAGGCTGGTCTCGATCTCCTGACCTTGTGGTCCACCCACCTCGGCCTCCCAAAGTGCTGGGACTTTTCTTTCTTCTATCTCCAGCCTGATCTTTTCTATTCTACTTATGCATGGCTCAGAGGTGGTTACCTGGGCCCTGGCTTTCCATGATATCCCAATTCATAATTCTTCAGAGACTGATTAGAGTGTATATTAATTTAAAACTTGTAGGAGGAAGACTCTGGATAGCCCAGTCGAGCCAGTGGATTGGCTCCCTCTGGGTCAGCCGTGACTCACCGGTCACCAGGCGCCAGGGGATGCAGCGTGCTCCTATATTTCCTGAACATCTTCATGCAGACAGGTTCTGGATAACACACCCTCTTGAAAGAGACTTTCCCCATGTTGGAATGGCATTCTGCACCCTTATCAACAGACACAACCTCCTGCAGGCCAAGCAGCGGGGCCTGTTGGGAGCGATTTGGTACCGTCAGCAGCATGACTCCTCAGGGGATCTGTGGATCTCTAGGTCAGAGCCCTCTGCTGCAGGTTATGTACAGGCTGAAATTTCACCAGCAGCAGCTACAGTCAGGTCACAGGCCAGTCATTAGAAATGCCAAACGTGTTTGGTCCAAAGATGACCTGTGTTATAAACTACCGGTCCCAAGGACATTACCAGTTGGGAAGTACGAGATTCTTTTAAATCAGAGAATTGAGAGAAAATGCATAACTGTGCAAAATCACCAGCGAGGGTGCCTGGAAGCTGCTGCTTCTTCTAGTCCAAGACAGAACTCACTCCATGTTGCCCAGGCTGGAGCTGCGAATAGGCATGACCATAGCTCACTACAGCCTCAACCTCCACAGTGCTCAAGCAAGTCCTCCTAAACCTTCAGGCTCCTGAGTAACTGAGAATTCCATCAGGCGTGCACTCAAACTCATGGCTTAGCTAATTTTTCTTTTTTTAATGTTTTGTAGAGATGGGATCGTGCTATGTTGCCCAGTCTGGTCTCAAATTCCTGGGCTCAAGCAATCCTCCCACCTCAGTCTCCCAAAGTGCTGGGATTACAGGCGTGAGCCACTGTACCTGGCCACCCTTTGGCTTTTCAAACCATCCTTGAGCAAGCCTCGAGGCTTCTGTTGGAGGGTCTCCTTTGTACTAGTCCATCAGCATCTTTTGTTCATTTGGATTCTCTGCTTTGAAGTTTGACTTGATAGTTGATTAGCACAGAAGCTAACCAGGGAGGGCTGAGAGAAGAGGCGTTCGAGAGAAAAAGGCCTCTTGTTGCTGCTGCTGCCCCTGTTGTGGCAGGAACACTTCCGCCTTGTCAGGGTCTTGGAGGACCAAACATATTTTTACATATCCTAAGACATCTAGAATGATCCAAAAGTTATCAGAAGGCTTGGAAATAAAAGTAGGATTCTATGACTAAAAAGGTCCTTAGAGTAAATTACTTCAATGTCCCCATCCAGCCAGGGATTTCTGCTCCACTGTCACCAAGAGGTAGTCAATGAACCTTTCTTTGTATAGCGCAAGTGATGGGGAGCTCACTACCCCCTGAAAAAGCTCATTCAATTTCAGAACATCTCCAATTGTATCAGTTTGTTCCACCTGCCCAACTCAGATGGGTCCCCCTTAGGAGCTACTCACCTGAAGATGACTCTTGGGTCGCCAGTTCAATCCTGCAGATATTTGTAAATTGTGAGCTCGTCCATTGGAATCTTCCCCTTTCCAAGCTAGGCAGCCTGAGAACCGGCAACTGCTTTTCTAAGCATATGGCTTCCACTTCCCACCTCATTTTGGAGGGCACTTGTGGAACTCTGTTCTTCAGGTGTGACCTGACTCACATGAAATAAGCAGTTGTGAGCTTCTCCCCAGTTCTCTAATGTCTTTGGAAAAGCTATTTGCTCACAGGTATTTGCCAAGGAGGGAGAGGGTGTGTTTCAGCTTCTTGGGTTTATGTCAAGAACAGACTGGCCTGGCTCTGAACGTCTGCGAAAATCCTAATACCTCATTTGCTATCAGTTCTTTCCAGGCCTTTCTTACAGAACGTAAGAGCAAAAATAGTTCTCATAGATCATCTGCCTTAGCCTGTCTTCCCATTTTACAGATGGGGAAGACTGAGTCCCAGAGGGAGGAATCGAATGTCACTCAGTGCTAGAAAAATGGGAGCCAAGGTCTTCCGGTTCTTAAATTCAGTGAGATCACCTTTCATCTGAAAGAGAAACGCGGATGATCCCTGAGTGTCTTTGGAGCCTGGGATCCATGGGAGCTTTGGCCCCATGGAACTTGGATACCCATCTTCTTCCCGTGGTCTGCGATTTCCCCTATGCCGATCCTGTATCTGCACTCTGAGCTCAGGAGTCACTGCCTCCAGCCTTGACCTTTCTTCCCCTGCCCCCACCATCTCTGGAACTCAGCCTCTTTCCAAGTCATCAACTTATCCTCACGAAGGCAAGAATAAAAGAAAATCTGCTAATATTCAAGCAACTTTGCTAAACAAGCAACTCTTTCAGGGTGACTATTTATTGCTACTTATGATGACAGATTATCTTTCTGATTTCCCCCAGCACATGTCTCCAGAGGAAATTAGATACAGTATTTTCCTTAAGCGGGGCCAGGAGAGAAAATGTTTCTATAAATACTTAACAACTTGTCAGGGGAGATTACAAATATTGGCACGTCCTTCACAATGTCACGTTGGTTATTGAAGCTGTTGTAAGAAATCAGGATGGTTTATTTTCTTCCTGCTCCAAGGTAGGGCTACATTTTCTGAGGCTGGAAGAGGTGCTCCCAAAGGAGACCAGACTCAAGCCCAGGATCCTGGCCTCCCCAGCATCTGTTGTCCCACCAGGGCCAGAGAGCTCTGGTCCATTAGCTCCACTATTTTCCAGCAAAGGGACCTTGAGTAAACCCTTTAGCTCCTTAGTGCCTCAGTTTTCTCTTCTGAATGATAACGATACTCTGACTCATCTCAAGGTATTGCAAAGATTAAATGAGGTATTGAGTGAAAATTCCCCGATACGTGGTGGGTGAGCCACACGTATAGACCCTATTGTGTCCCCCTCCTGGTCCATGAAGACCACCCTTATCAACAGACATGGACTGCACAAAGCCTCATTGTTTTCCTACTTCCAGTGTTGCTTAGGAGGAATTTGACCATAACAAGAATAATACATGCAGTTAATAAAAGCTAACATTTCTGAATCTCTTACCTGTGGCAGGATTGTTCTAAGGCCTTCACGTGGATTAAGTCATTTAATCCTTCTAGCGACCTTATGGGAGAGGTACTATGGGTTTAGTATCCCTTATCTGAAAACCTGAAATCCAAACTGCTCCAAAATCTGAAACTTTTTTAATGTCGACATTAGGCTCAAAAGTGATGCTCATTAGAACATTCCAGATTTTGGACTTTTGGATGAGGAGTGCTCAACCAGTATGTATAATGCAGATATTCCAAAATCTGAGAAATGTCTGAAAAACACGTCTGGTCCCAAGCATTTTGGATAAGGGAAACAGCTGGTAGTAGCATCTGTCTTTTACAGAGGAGGAAACTGAGGCAAAACGATCTGCTCACGGCCACAGAGGCAGAAGGGACGGGGCTGAGATTGGTCTCAGGCTGTGATATTCATGCACTAAATTAACCAGCTGTGTGGTCTCTGAAGGAGGGCTGCTTCTCGCTCCTTTCTAGTAATCTCTCTCCTCGGCACCTTTAAGGATTTCCTCTTGATCCTTTATGTTCAGGAGTTTTACCGTTATGGATTTAGGTATGGATTTTTTGTTTTTGTTTTTGTTTTTTTTGAGATGGAGTTTCACTCTCATTGCCCAGGCTAGAGTACAATGGTGCGATCTCGGCTCACCGCAACCTCTGCCTCCTGGGTTCAAGCGATGCTCCTGCCTCAGCCTCCCTAGTAGCTGGGATTACAGGCATGTGTCACCACACCTGGTTAATTTTGTGTTTTTAGTAGAGATGGGGTTTCTCCATGTTGGTCAGGCTGGTCTCAAACTCCCAACCTCAGGTGATCCACTTGCCTCGGCCTCCCAAAATGCTAGGATTACAGGCATGAGCCACTGCGCCTGGCCTGGATCTTTTATTTATCCTGCTCAGCACCTGGTAGAATTTTTAGATCCATCGTCTCACGTCTTTCCTACGTTCTGTGAAATTCCCGGCTGTTATCTCTTCAAGCACTGATTCTGTGTTATCTCTGTTTCTCCGGGAACATCCTAGCAGACCTATATCGAAGCTTTTGGAGTTGATTTTCATGTTCCTCAACTTCTCTTTTGCATTTTTCAGTCTTTTAATCTCTTTTTTGCTATGGTCCATTTGCTCTTTATGTCCCCAATTTTGTTCCTTGGCTACGTTCAGCCTTCTGGTCAGTGTCTCTGTTGAGTTTTAAAATCTCAGTAACTCTCTTGTTTCATTTCTAAGGTTTCTAATTGGTTCCTTGTCATAGCCATTTCCTTTTTATTCCATCATTTTATTTCTTGTGTCATGCTTGCAATCCCCTTCCTGACCTCTTCAAGTCAATGACAATACTTGTCCTGTAGCTTCTCAGAACGTTCTGTTTGGTCTCTTTTCCCTCACACGTGCTTTCATTCATGGAGTTTGTTGTGAGCCCTCCACGGTGGCCACTTCCTCAACAGCTTTGTGCCCCCTCACTGTGTGTTCACCTGGCAGATCCTGAGCTGGGCTGGCCTCCAGCGGGGTGGTGCCTCAGCAGACTCCATCTCATTTCTAGGTCCTATCCCCCTTGGCACTCAGGTGCAAAAGGTCTTGGTGCTATCTTGGGTGGACAGGAAGTGATTTCCAGTTCTCGGCCTCCTCTGGGAGGCATCCCTCTGGGCTGCAGACTGGGAAGGGCTATGTGGTTTTAGCCTCCACATACTGCCACTGTGCTGCTTTGCATTTCATTTCTTTTAGAAGCCTTGCTTTAAAAACTACAGAGATATCCCTTCCTTATTTTTGAATATGCATGTATTCCCCCCTCAACACTAGAAAAGTCTGGAGTGGAAAGTAGAGGTTTTGTTGTTGTTTTGTTTTTATTTTTTGAGACAGAGTCTTGCTCTGTTGCCGAGGTTGGAATGCACTGCAGCACGATCTTGGCTCACTGTAACCTCCGCTTCCCGGGTTCAAGCCATTCTCCTGCCTCAGCCTCCCGAGTAGCTGGGATTACAGGCGTGTGCCACCACACCCGGCTAATTTTTATATTTTTAGTAGAGACAGGGTTTCGCCATATTGGCCAAGCTGGTCTTCAACTCCTGACCTCAGGTGAACCACCTGCTTCAGCCTCTCAAAGTGCTGGGATTACAGGCGTGAGCCACTGAGCCTGGCCAAAAGTAGGGTTTTTGTTTTGTCTTTGTCCACGATCTTGAATTAGAAACTCTTTCTCATTATTATTCTTTGTTAAAATGAAATAATCAGTGTATACAAAAGAATATATATAATATTGGTCATAACTCATAATAATTCATAATAATAAGACATAGACCTGTGAGCTGGCCCTTAACTTATCACCAAGACAAGACCAATACTGTTGAGGTCACAGCATGTTCCTTCCCGATCCCATCTCTTTGCCTCCCCTCATGCCCAGGAAACAACTCCTCTTGGGTATTTTCTGTTTATCTTTCTGTTGATTCTCCCCTCCATTACTTTTTCACCAAATCTTTCTTTTCTTTTCTTCCTTTCTTCCTTTCTTCCTTTCTTCCTTTCTTCCTTTCTTTCCTTTCTTTCTTTTCTTTCTTTCTTTCCCTCCCTTCCTTCCTTCCTTCCTTCCTTCCTTCCTTCCTTCCTTCCTTCCTTCTTTCTTTCTTCTTTCTTTCTTTCTTTCTTTTCTTTCCTTTCTTTTCTTTCTTTCTTTCTTTTCCTTCCTTCCTTCCTTCCTTCCTTCCTTCCTTCCTTCCTTCCTTCCTTCCTTTCTTTCTTTCTTTCTTTCTTTCTTTCTTTCTTTCTTTCTTTCTTTCTTCCTTCTTCCTTTCTTTCTTTTCTTTCTTTCTTTCTTTCTTTCTTTCTTTCTTTCTTTCTTTCTTTCTTTCTGCCTCTCTCTCTCTCTCCTTCCTTCCTTCCTTTCTTTTCTTTCTTTCTTTTTGATTTTGAGATAGAGTCTCATTCTGTTGCTCAGGCTGGAGTGCAGTGGCACACAATCTTGGCTCTGCTCAGCCTCACCCTCGGGTTCAAGCAATTCTCCTGCCTCAACCTCTCCAGTAGCTGGGATTCCCTTCAACTGCTTTTAGCCTGGCTAACTATTGTGTATGTGTGTGTGTGTATATATAGATATAGTTTTTTTTTTTTTTTAGTAGAGACAGGGTTTTGCCAGGTTGGCCAGGCTGGTCTCGAACTCCCAACCTCAGGTGATCTGCCCGCCTCGGCCTCCCAAAGTGCTGGGATAAGTGTAAGCCACCGTGCCCGGCCTCACCAAATTTTTTAATGCATGGAAGTGCCGTAACATTGGCTCTTTATCATTGTACTATAAAGTTGCAAAAATAATTACAAAACTGCAAAAATAATGAATACACATTGTCACATAAATGGACCAATGAGTCCATGAAACAACACAGAAGTGAGGAACAGACTCAAGTTTGTAAGGAAATTTTCTCTATAAAAAAGGAGGTAATGTAAAGCAAGGCATTCAAAAAAGATGTAGGGCCATTTGTTACCTATTTAGAATAAAATACATTCTAGATTCTTATCTCACCCCTTACATGAAAAGGAATCTTGAATGTCCAGAAAGACAGTGGTCCAGGCAGAGCTGGCTGTGCTTCTCTGCAAACGTGTGCTATTTCCCCCTCACTGGATCTGTGCTGCACTTGAGTTATTGTGGGGAGAATGGGATCAGGGCACAGGAGAGACCTCGGCAAGAGGGAAAACGGCTATCCACGTTCCATGAGTCTCACCTGCTTCCAGATCCTGCTGTGTCACAGAAACCCCGCCTGCCGGCAGCCAGTGCCTGGGGAAGGCCCCGGGCTTCTGAGCACCCCTTCTCGAAAGAAGCCTGTCCTGCCGGAGGTCCTAATTAAACACAGGGCAAGACAGCGTCTGCAGCGATGCCTTTGACAGGGGAGAGGGCTGGTGCGTGGCAAACCCGGCCATTTATCAAACGTACACGCTTGCATTGCTCAGTGGGTTTGGGGACCACGTTAATAAATCACTTTTTTATTTGAAAGCAGCTCCCAACACACAATAGAGCCGCTTGAGTCATCTCTCTGTCCAGGGCTTGGCTTCCACAGGGCCCTTCCAGCCAGCCTGGTTATTTTTAGCTGTAATTAAAATCATAACATACAGTGTCATGGACCCCATTTCTGCTAAGTGACGTGCAAGCAGTTTTTTTGTTTTTTAATTAAACTGACTAAAAACTTTTCAGTTTGGGGATATTTAGGGTGTTCAAGGAGAAAACCACCCTAACATTCATGCCAGATGACAGCTAGTCAATGAGGAGAGGAAAAAACACCCCACGTTGACTCCGTCGATCTCTCTGCTCTCGCCACACTAAATTACAGAATTAATAGGCTCTTAGAAAAGACTGACACACAGTTACTGTGAGAAAGACAATTAAATGTGGAAACCCACTTTTCTCACCGCATTGAATTTTAACGGGAGCCTTTGAGACTCAATAAATCTCTTTTCGATTCCTTCTTCGCTTTCCCATAAGTTCTTCAGAGAAGCACCGAGAACGTTTAAGAGGCTTCTCCCCCTTGATCATCTCTAACTACTCGTTAAGGTGATGTTTTCCTCCAGAAACTTTCTTTGGAGATCAAGGAGAATTAGAAACACCGACATGAGGGCCGGGCGCGGTGGCTCACGCCTGTAATCCCAGCCCTTTGGGAGGCCGAGGTGGGTGGATCACGAGGTCAGGAGTTTGAGACCAGCCTGACCAACATGGTGAAACCCCATCTCTACTAAAAATACAAAAATTAACCAGGCCTGGTGGCGGGTGCCTGTAGTCCCAGCTACTCAGGAGGCTGAGGCAGGAGAATTGCTTGAATCTGGGAGGTGGAGTTGCAGTGAGCCGAGATTGGGCCACTGCACTCCAGCCTGAGCAACAGAGCGAGACTCTGTCTCAAAACAAACAAACAAACAAAAAAAAAACCCCACAAAAAAAATATATCCAATATATTTCGTTAGCTTTTTAGATGGCCTTCCTGTTCCTGCCTTGACCTTTTCAGTCTAGGTCAGATTCATTCATTTGTTCCTTCATCATTCATTTCTTTTTTTTTTTTGAGACGGAATCTTGCTCTGTCACCCAGGCTGGAATGCAATGATGTGATCTTGGCTGACCGTTACCTCTGCCTCCCCAGTTCAAGCTATTCTCCTGCCTCAGCCTCCCAAGTAGCTGGGATTACAGGCACACACCACCATACCTGGCTAATTTTGTATTTTTAGTAGAGATGGGGATCCCCCCTGTTGGTCAGGCTGGTCTCGAACTCTCGACCTCAGGTGATCCACCCGCCTTGGTCTCCCAAAGTGCTAGCATTACAGGGGTGAGCCACCACGTCCGGCCTGTTCATTCATTTCTTTATTCCCTTGGTCAACACTCCAGCTGTCTTGCTTTCTCTAGGGGCTAAGCTAAAGGGATTGGTGGGGCCGCTCTTGCTGTGGTGAAGTTCAGTCTAAAAGAGATATAAGCAGTTGATTAAGTACCTGGAGTGAGACAGAGGGAGCTGGAGGCACCCAGAGGAAGAGTCAGTTGACACACACAGAGATGCGCTCCACCCTCCCTGCGCCCACACCATCCAGCATCGCGGCTTCTGCCTGCAGGTGTCCGGCGCTCACCTGGCATGAAATAGGCACTTTCTAAATGGGTCCCTAATTGACTCCACTTGTTAACCTTTTAGTCAAATCCTCCCAAGGTTATGGTTCCAACTCAAATCAGGCTGCTCTCTGTCCCATATGCTCTCATGATTAATTGCAAAGAAAAATCCTTTCTGAAGAGAAGGAGAAGAATTTTTTTTTTTTTTTTGTTAAGATCCTGCTTTTCTCCCAACCTCAGCTGTTCAGCAGTCAAGCATGTGTCATATTTCAGTCCTTTAACCACTCGTCATTTCTGACTAATACCCAGTAGGCAGACATGGGGTAAGATTTCCAAGATGATAAATGCTTCCCTTCTTATCTTTTGATATCTGGAAGTAGAAAATTTCAAGGAAAAAGGGTTTTACACCAAGACGACCATAAATCTCATTGTGTTCACAACAGAAGGCTGACCAGAGGAGTTTATTAAATCTGTAAAGGATTTGATGTATATCAAACTGTTACATAAAGTCAATACTTTGGAGAGAAACGGACAATAAATACTCAGCAAGAGGCAGTATTTCTATCAGGGAGAAGGCAATCGCATAAAGATTAGGGGAGCAATTTCAATATTGCGTGTCTCTCCGCAGTAAGGAGACAGGTCTTGTTTTCGAGAATGATCACAGGGGAAAGACCAAAGGCGGGGCAGGCAGCCTTCTGGGCTCAGCTAATCCCACCATCCAGCTCAGACGAGGGGTTATGGACTGAACTCTTTGGTCCCCTCCCCAAATTCATATATTGAAGCTCTAACTCCCAGTGTGGCTGTCTATGGAGATAGGCCCTCTAAAGAAGTAATTAAGGCGAAATGAGACGTAAGGGAGAGGTCCTGATCTGGTAGGATTAGTGTCCTTATAAGAAGAGACACTGGAGGCCAGGCGCAGTGGTTCACATCTGTAAAACCAGCACTTTGGGAGGCCGAGGCGGGCGGATCACGAGGTCGGGAGATCGAGACCATCCTGGCTAACACAGTGAAACCCCGTCTCTACTAAAAATACAAAAATTAGCCGGGCGTGATGGCAGGCGCCTATAGTCCCAGTTACTTGGGAGGCTGAGGCAGGAGAACGGCGTGAACCCCAGAGGCGGAGCTTGCAGTGAACCCAGCTGGCGCCAGTGCACTCCAGCCTGGGCGACAGAGCGAGACTCCGTCTCTAAAAAAATAAAAGAAGAAGAAGAAGAGACCCTGGTGAACTCCCCGCATCACTCACCTGCACAAAGGGGCCATGGAAGCACACAGCGATTTGGCAGTGATCCGGAAGCCAGGAACAGAGGCCTTATCAGACACCCACCGGCCGGGCACAGTGAATTACGCCTGTAATCCAACACTTTGGGAGGCCGAGGTGGGTAGATCACCTGAGGTCAGGAGTTCAAGACCTGCCTGGACAACATGGTGAAATCCCATCTCTACTAAAAATACAAAAATTAGCTGGGCGCGGTGGCGTGTGCCTATAATCCTAGCTACTCAGGAGGTTGAGGCAGGAGAATCGCTTGAACCCCGGGAGGCAGAGGTTGCAGTGAGCCAAGATTATACCACTGCACTCCGACCTGGGTGACAGAGCAAGACTCCATCACAAACAAACAAACAGCCACCATGCTGGCAGCCCAATCTCAGACCTTCAGCCTCGGGAACTGTGAGTAGACCAATGCAATGGCCTGTCTCCTGTTGGGAAGGCTGACCTCACTTTGAAATTGCAAGATGGCCACCTTCCTCAACATCTAAAGGCCACAGTGCAGATGGGAAACCCAAATCATGTTGCTGTTTAAATAATCATAGCTTCTACACTTAATCTACGTGCTTTTCAGATATCATCTCATTTAAGCCGCTTCTTGAGGGAATCTTCACATCAATCTTTAAAATAAATAGTGATAATGCCCTGATTTTCCATCTGGAAACTGCCAAGCTCAGAGATATTAACTTACTCAGGACCAAACAGATGATTACTGGGAGGGTCAAGATGGAATCCAGTTTCGGTGGTTTCCAGGATGGACGAAGGACCATTCTGCTATTCTATGTCTTGAAGTCATCCTCTTTCCAGTGAGATAGCTAAGGCTTGGAGTTATGTCTACAAAGCCCAGTCATCTAATAGAGGAAGGGGAAGTTTGGTTAATGCTCTGGATAAGTTATCTATACAACACTAAGCATCTGAATATTTTGATGCATCCAAATATTCTACTGTCTGACCCAGATGTTCCCCAGCAGGGCTGACTACTCTTCAAAGGGATAGACCATTTCTCTTCCTTTCCTTCCTCCTTTTAATGAGCACAGCCCCTTCACCATATGTGTGGAAGATAAATGAAGGAAGGGGGTCTGAGTGAGCACAGCGACAGTGTGAATATAGAGAGACCACTGCGGAGGGACTGAGCACTTGTCCTTTAGGAGTGGCCACTTCTTGTTGCTTTTGTGCGTCATGCTTTGTCTTTCCAACAGATCTATGGGCAGTTGAGAGTGGGGCTGTGGCTCTGTATCCTGCGGCCCCTTCCCCCGTGCTGAAGATGCTCTGTGCGGGGTGTGCTCTTGGTGAGAGAGTCCTCCTTCCCCATGCCCCTTCTTAGGCATGGCTGGGGGGTACCCACAATTGGAGTGCAGGGTCCTTTCAGTCTTAGGAGTTCTCTGATGCTTCCAGGTCCCATTTGGGGAGCAGATATTGTTGTCAAAGTTGGGGGGCCGGACTGAGGGCCCCACACAACCACAGCTATTTCTCCCTGGAATCTTGCTACCGCCACCCAGGTCAGTGTCAGGTAGCTGAGCCCAGGAATCCACTGTTCTAGGACCACAGACCTCTCTTCTTCCTTCAACTCTGGTGGAGCTTGCTCTCTAACTGGTGCGAGAAGCCCCAGAGTCCCCATTTTTCCTCTACACTCATTACCAGCAAATCCCACCTTCTTCCTTCTTCTGCCCCATCTATGAGTCCTCAAAGTCCTCCACTGGGCTTAGGAAAAACCCAAACCAGAAAGGCACATAGGTCTTTCTGCTTTTTGCCATGACATAAACCTCCTGGAAGGTTCTGTACCCTGAGCTGGTTTCCTACTAGAACAGGAAGGACATTAGAAAATGCAGGAAGGAAAAAAAAATCAAAGCCTGTATTCACAGGCACATGGCTGCAGAATATTGTAAGGCTGATTTTTTCCTCTGTATTTTCTAATAGTGAGTGTGAAGGGTGTGGGGAGTGTGCACATGGGTCCGTGTGTGTGTGTATGTGTATGTATATGTTTTGTATGTACATATGAAGGTGAATGTGTCCACGACAGAGGCCCCAGCCTGGCTCTGACCTGTGGTCACTTCTTGTTTGTCCTCGAATTCCTCCATCTTTTTACCCCTCTGCACCAGCCCAGCCTCAGGAGCCCCAGGACCAGCCCCCTAGTCTGCTGACGGGACCAGTGAGTGGAAACCACTAGAAGTGGAGGGGAAAAGTGGGCTCCTGCTTGGCACCTGCTTCCTCCAATTTGGCACCATCATCTGACCTTCCAAGATACTTCCTCATGCCCCTGCCTTAATGCAATTTCTGTTTCCAGGAGCAATAATTCAAACTAAAAGCGGGGACTCTGGGCTGACCGCAGGGCAGCCTCAAGCCCAGAGTGGGTAGTGAGGACTCTGACTGCAAGGTGTCAGAGGTTCTAAGCCATGTGTGTGGTGACAGCCACATGCCTCTCTGGAGGCCACGATGGAGGCTGCAGCAGACTCTTCAGCCATAGGAGCCCTTAAAACACACATTCCCGGGATCTTCCAGCTCTGTCAGGACCCTGGAGTCTGATGGACAGTTTTCCAGCTGACTGGATAAGTCCTCTGATTTAGAGTTACTGCATGGGGGCAGTGGTCAGCCTTACCCGTGGTCTGCAGCCCTGAGGCTTGCCTCGGCCACCCTGGTCACCACCTTGACCCACTGGTTAAGGCTATCCCTTGTCACTTTGACCAGCCACCTGCTGCTGCTGTGGGCCTCCCCTGGCCAGCTCCTCTCCTGCCTGCAATCCTGTGGGGCCAGGTCTGGAACATACTTCTTTCAGACCTTGTCTTTCCTGCTACCTAAAGGTGGAAGTTCTTGGGCTCTCTCCCCTTTACCATAAAATACTCGTTCCTGGAAGCCCAACTGGAGTGACTAGGAGCCCAGGGAAGCCTTCCTGTGATGGATGGGGACAGGAAGCCACAGCTGTCTCTATGGAGGACCAGCAGGAGCAGCAGCTGCATCTGCCCCAGGCCTGGCTCCAGAGCCCTGTCGGTGAGGCTGATCACTGTGTGCCTGTGCTCATGACAAGATCCACCACCCAGCTGATCTCTCTAATGGAGGGAGGAAAGGAACGGGCCTCTTACTACCCTGAGTTGACAATACAGTAGAGTGAATGCCATTAACTCTTGGGGGTGCGTGTCTTGAAAATCCAGGGTGGTGCGATTCCTTTTGCCAGAGACTTCTCCAGACCCCCGAGACCAGGGTCAGACCTGGGTGACACCCAGCTGGCCCCCACCTTCCCTTCCTCTCCTGTTAGCCTCGACTCCACTCATCCAGAAGGATCTCCGAGAGAGGGAAGGCCCTGTCCTCAGTTGTCTCCCAGCAGCGGGTGTGCTGATCCTCAGGGCCTGGTTCTTTCTCTCCCCTCCCTGCCCATGTAAATCAAGGATATGGCTGAGTCTTTCTGTGAGCCCCCAGTGGGTCTGGCCAGAGACTTTTCCAAAGGTTGTCTTTTTCCCCCAGGAGCAGGAGTCGACGGTCCATAGGGGCAGCAGCCAGAGGCAGGAATGGACTGGCCTCCGCCTCTGTTATTCTACCTCCTGATTCACCTCTGATTACCGAGTTTGGGCTCTGTTGTCAGTTAGCGCCGTTTCTCCTGAAACCTCTGAGAAACTGGAGGGGCTTCTACCACCTGGCTGTGTAAAAAGCACAAAGGGGTTAATAGAGAATGACCAAAAGGACCACACCACGAGAGGGAGCCATGCCCGGGTGTGACTGAGCAGGGAGCACAGAGGACTCCTCTCACATGACACCCAGCCCCAGATAAGCCATGTGCCCATTGCATGGACCGGTAAACTAAGGTTCATTAACTCCACCAGCAGGTACAGGCTGAGTATTCCCAATCCAAAAATCCAAAATCTGAAATGTTCCAGATGTGCCCAGGCGGATGTCTGTCTGATTTTCCTTGGCTGCCCTTCCCTTTTCCCCACCCTGCCTCGCCGGTTCCCTCTGGGGTTCTGCACCATCCCCTCCACATCATCACTGCTAGAATGTGAACCTCAAAAGCAAAACCTTGGACAAATGCTACCGTATTCTACAAATCTTATAAAAATATTTTAGCCTATGTTTTCAAATAGGTACACGTACATGCAATTTCTAAAAGTATACAAAGGGTCAGAGCGGCAAGTCTCATTCCCAGCAGTCTCCCTGCTACCTTGAGGCACACCCTGTCCACAGCTTCATATGTTGACTTCCAAAGGGGTTCTATAGATTTATAATATTGAGCCCTGTAGAATTTCCACTATTGGAGAAGTTTTGACCTAAAAAAAAAGAAAAAAAGAGTAACCTCATGTGGATTGACCTAATTTAAGCATATTCTTATAAACCTGAATCATAATTATTTGAATAACAGGTTTTAGTATCAATTGCAGGAATAATTATTCATCTCTCTCCTTAGGGATCTGGCTAGGGAAACTATTTGCTTTCCAGTTTATTCCCATCCTTCCTCTGTTTTCTTTTTCCTCCCTCACAGGTGGGGTGGGGTTGGATGGCCCCTGCCAACAAGCTTTTCCATGCTCCCTTGACAACTGCCTTCCATGTGGATGTGGCCATCGGTCACCCCTTACCAATGACAGGTGGGACACTGGGGATGAGGAAGAGGGGGAAGGCAGGGTATCCCCTGCACCCCCCCCATCCCTGGAGCATGTTTGGTCGTGTCTGCATCTTCTCTAGGGCTCAGCTCCCACCAGGCAGCTTGAGCAGCAGCCCCCAGGGGCTCCTCAGTTGCAAGGATCCTTCAAGGTTTTGGCTCCTGCTGGGGATCCCGGCTCCCAGGATTTGGAAAAGACATTTCCTCCCATGACCCTCCAACCCGCAGTGGTGGAGGCTCCCTAGTTGCCCATCTTTGGGCTTCCTCACCTACATTTGCCTTTTCAGCTTTTCTAACACCTCTGTTACCGGTTCCTTGTTTTAAATTCCTCTTTGTAAGAATTCTGTTTTCTTTACTGGCCCTTAACGGACACACTCCGTTATTGCTCAGAATCTATACTTCCCTTCTCAAAAGAATCGCATCTGGTCTTTAAGCCTGGAATCCTTGGCTTCCTTGCTCTCACTCATCCAAGAAATCACCAAGTCCTGTAATTCTATTTCTGAGTATCTTTTGAACCCGCACCCTTCTCTCCTCCCCAAATCCCCTACCTTAGTTCAAGCCTCACGTCCTCCCTCCAGCCCAGCCTCCCAGCTTCCAGTCGTGGCTCCTTGTGCTTCACTTTCTACTCGATGGCCAGAGGGAGCGTTCTAACATGAAATCTGTTCATGCCACTCTCTGGCTTCAAACATATCCACAGCTTCCATGTCCTTCTGATGACATCCAAAGTCCTTTCCATGCGGTGGTTCTGCCTGCCCCTCAGATCTAATCTCATGCCTCTCTTCTTTTGCCACCCTCTGCCCGATGAGAGCCAGACATAAAAACAAAACAAAGCAAAACAAAAAACAGTTTCCTGTTTGCATCAGTTGTTTTTTAGCCCCTACCTTTTTTTTTTTTTTTTTTTTTTTTTTGAGATGGAGTCTTGCTGTGTTGCCCAGGCTGGAGTGCAGTGGCCGGATCTCAGCTCACTGCAACCTCTGCCTCCTGGTTCGAGCGATCCTCCTGCCTCAGCCTCCAGAGTAGCTGGGACTACAGGTGCCCACTGCCATGTTGAGCTAATGTTTGTATTTTTAGTACAGATGGGGTTTCACTGTGTTGATCAAGCTGGTCTCAAACTCCTGACCTCAAATGATCTGCGTGCCTCAGCCTCCCAAAGTACTGGGATTATAGGTGTGAGCCTCTGCACCCGGCCTCTTTGGGCCTTTTTTTATGGAGCACTTTTATCCCCCTCTCCCTCTACCTCATCATCTGCCTAATCTCACTCATCCTTTATATTTCACCTTGGGTGCCTCTTCCTCCAGGAAGCCTTCCAGGATCTGCCAAGATTGAGTTGGGGGCCTTTCCTTTATATGCTACAGCATCCTATACTCCCCCTATGTTCTCATTGCTTGTATTCTTATTGCTCTCCCTTCCAGACTGTAAGCTTCATGAGAGTGGGGGCTATGTTGGTATCATTTACAGTCAAGTCCTCCCTTCTTCACCCAGTGCCTGACACATGATAGGAGATCAAAGGGCTTGACTGTGGGGTCCAATTATTTGTGAGCCTGCAGATGCAGAACATGGCGACTCCCTTTATTGTGTCTGGCTGCAATGAACCCCCGGCCTGGGCGTGGAGAGACATCTTACTCTACTTGATTAAAAAATGTGACCTGTGTGTGAGGCTTGGGAGGGACCCAGAGATGAATGGCTCTCAGCCCCTGTCAAAGGAACCGCTGGCCTAGTTTCTGAGGGAAACCCTCCGTTTGGAAGTGTAATCGGGCCATGCACAGATTCAGGATGTACTGAAGTGACCTTAGCAGTGAGCTCCCAGTTAATTCAGAGGGTGGAACATGGTGCTAATGAGGGCAGAGTCACAGGGTCAGTCCTACCCGGAGGAGGGCCATGTCAGCCAGCAAAGCTAACAAAACAGCATTCTCTTCCAGACCAAGCCTGGCCTTGGTCCTAGACTGGGTTGCAGCTGCTGCCACGGCCTGAATTCCCCACGACTCAGATCCCTTGTTCCTCCTGCAGCACCACCAGCTGTGAGGGCAGGATGTCTGCATGGCCTCAGCCACCAAGTGAGCAGACAGGGGGTTGGAGGGACCAGAGATGCACAGAGAGGTTCGAGGATTCCCCCAGAGTTACCGAACCAGCACTGGAGCCAGGCGTGAGCATCAGTAGAGGTAAGTCATGTGCCCATTGCATGGACCAGCAAGCGGAGGTTCATTACCCAGCAAGCGAGCCCGGGTTGAGTATCCCTCATCTGAAAATATGAAATCAGAAATGCTCTAAAATCTGAAACTTTCTGAAGCCCCCACACTTGAGAGAATTGCTCATTGGAGTGTTTTGGAGTTCAGACTTCCAGATAAGGAAGGTAAGTGTGACACAAATATTCCACGTCTGCATAGTAAGTGTAATAGTAAGCTGAACCGGGTAAGTGTAATGCAAATATTCCACTTCTGGTCCCAAGCATTTCAGATAGGGGACACTCAACCAACTGGGCCCTCGCTGTGTTTCAGGCTTTGTGCCACATGCCACCTGCAGATACCATGGTCCTGACGGTCCAGAAGCTCCGCATCTGGCTGGAGAGTGGGGCAGGGAAATCAATGATGGTTTTAGAAGGGTCATGAGAGGAAACACATGACTCAGTATCTTGATGGCGGTGTTGTATACATGAAGACACACAGGGGATAACATTGTATAGAACTCAGTCCATGCAGACAAAATGAGGAGAAGCAAAACTAGGCGAATCTGAGTAAGTTCGGGGGACTAATGCTAATTGTGATACTATTGTATAGTTTTATGAAGTGTTATAATGAGGGGAACTGGACAAAGTGTGCAGACATCTCTCTGTATTATTTCTTACAACTATACGTGGATCTACAATTATCTCAAAACACTTTGTTTTTTTGTTTTTTGAGACGGAGTCTCACTCTGTCACCCAGGCTGGAGGGCAATGACACGATCTCAGTTCCCTGCAAACTCTGCCTCCCGGGTTCAAGTGATTCTCCTGCCACAGCCTCCTGAGTAGCTGGGATTACAGGAGTGTGCCACCATGCCTGGCTAATTTTTGTATTTTTAGTAGAGACAGGGTTTTACCATGTTGGTCAGACTGGTCTTAAACTCCTGACCTCGTGATCCACCCGTCTCGGCCTCCCAAAGTGTTGGGATTACAGGTGTGAACCACCATGCCCGGCCTCAAAACATTTTTTTAAAGAGCAAGTGTCTCTGCCAAGGCCATTCTCACCCTTCAGTGAGGAATGGGCCACCTTCCTCCACTCCTCCATAGAGACAGGAAATCAGCTCTCGGCCTTGACTTTCAGAAAGGCTAGAGTAACCTCCTTTGCAAATTTTTCGTGTACTTCCTGCATCCAGAAGCTGGGGGTTCCACTAACTACGAGCCACTGCAGTCATAAGACACCTGTTGTTGATGATAAACTTGTCCTGAACGGCCCCTTGGCCGCCTGGGAGGCTGAAATAAACAGCAAACACGCATTCGAAGAAACCAAAGCCTTTCACGAAAGCGAATTGGGGTGGAAAGTTGTTTTGCTTTCACAGAGTCCTTGGGAAAAAGATCCTGACATAGTCACTCCCCAGTCTGGGATAAATGCATACAGAAAGTGCTTTAAAGAACGCTGTGAGTCCGATGGATTTTACTGATCAGCTCTTCCCCGTGTTTCCTGGGGAAATACGGCACCTTCCTCACTGCGGCTTCCTCCCTCCGGCCCGGCGACACAGACACGATTGTTTTCATTACAGGACGGCATTTCCTTGGAATGAAATATGAAATGGGGTGCATTCTGCTCTCACCTCGGGCAATGTGGTGCCCGGGCTTGGACAGACATTTCATTATTTCCAAACAAATATCACCTTCAATCAAATATTAATTTTGTATGAAACCAGAATGATCACTAGTGGTTTTTGTCACCAGAGTGAAAGAGCAACGAATGGCCCAGGGGTCATTAACTTCTTCCCAGAAAAGTGTGTGTGTGTGTGTGTGTGTGTGTGAGAGAGAGAGAGAGAGAGACAGAGACAGAGAGAGAGAGAGAGAGATACAGGGAGCCAAGTGAGAAAGTCAGACTGGAATCGTTTTCGTCTTTGTATTCTGACCCCTGATGCTTCGGTTCCTGTTTTCCAGGGGGGAATCACAGCCTTTGCTGACTTTGTCCTTATTTCTGGAGGTAAACAGACACGCCCCATGGTGCAGGGGAGTCTGGCCACCCCGGCAGGCTCTGTAGCAAAGGGAGGAGTGGCCTGGGAGGCTGCACGCCTTTGCCAAGCTCTAAACAGACCTGCTGTCCATGCCCAGCACACACTGGGCCTGTCTGAGTCTCCGAGTCTTCAGAGGTGGTGGGGATGTAGCCGACATGATCTCTAGAGTCCTCTGGCTCCGTGTTCTATGACGTGCACTATAACTTGGGGGATTTCCCCATATGCAGTCTCCTTTATGAAGGATGAGCAGTGATCCCAGCTACAGAAAACTGCAAGAAAGGCCTCGGGCCCGTGAGGGCTTCTGACCCGTTCCCAATCACCCCTTTCATTCTATTTCTGCTTCATTTTGGGTTTCTTCCACCTTCTTTCAACCTCCTTGATACCAGAGAACTGCAGCTCTGATCTCGGCTTGAATACCTCCTGTGAAGGGGTGCTCCCCACCTTCCAGGCAGCCCAGGCTACTAGGTATTGGAAAGTATTACTCTTGTAGTCTTTTCTTATGCTGAACAAAGAGAGAGACATTTCCCTATCAGTCTTCTTTCTGCTCCCTGGTAGTACACGGAGTAAGGCTAATTTTTGCTACAAATGACAGCAGTTAAGTGCTGAAGAATGGTAATCAAGACCCCCTTAGTCTGCTCCTCTCCAGAATTAGTACGCCCAGATCCTGAATCATTTACGGCATGTAGTCATGAGTCTTTATCATTCTGGTTTAGTTCTTCTTCTTCTTTTTTTTGAGAAGGAGTTTCGTTCTTGTTGCCGAGGCTGGAGTGCAGTGGCGTGATCTCGGCTCACCACAACCTCCGCCTCCTGGGTTCAAGCGATTCTCCTGCCTCAGCCTCCCGAGTAGCTGGGATTACAGGCATGCACCACCACGCCCGCTAATTTTGTATTTTTAGTAGGACAGGGTTTCTCCATGTTGGTCAGGCTGGTCTCGAACTCCCAACCTCAGGTGATCTGCCCACCTCAGTCTCCCAAAGTGCTGGGATTACAGGTGTGAGTCATTGTGCCCAGCCTGGTTTTGTTCTTACAAAGAAGTTATAGAGCTAAAAGCATCCCTTCTCATATATATATAAATCAATCATAAAGCTAATATAATTATAGAAGAATTAGTTAACTCGGGGAAAAAGTTGTCAAAATTTCCATTTTTAACCCACTTACTATGCATATTTTGGTACATTCTTTTCTGTCCTTTTCTCCATATGTTGTTTACAGTTTTGAACTGTAAATTTGAACACGTTTTACCCCTTTCTGCAGTAAATGTCATGTCGAAATTGTTTTCTGTGTTACCTCATAGTGTTTATTTTTAAAGGATGTGCACTCTTCAATCTACTGATGCATTTATGATAATTTATTTAAGCTTATACTGTTCAGTACTGAGCTTGTTTCTACTTTTATGCTATTATCGCCAACGCTGTGATGGACATTTTTGGGTGTGGCTTCTTTGAGAAAGATGTCAATGAGATGCATCCTGGGATCAGAAGGTGTAAATATTTACAGTTGCTACGTATGGCCCGTTGCTTTCTAGGAGGGCTACTAGACATCCACTGTAGGAAAGGACCTTTCTCGTGGCTCGGTTGCCAGCAGCCAGTGCCTGGGCTGAGCTACGGCAGGATGCTCCCGGGGTGGGCTGGGCAGTGCTGGATGAACGGGCAGGGTCAGCTCACTGATGCTGGGTCCTGGGTGTCTACTGATGGAGACAGCAAAAGGTAACGGGTAAGAGTGGGCTTACTTGTAGAACCTGGCAGGTCTAGGTGGAACCCCCATCCTTCTGCTTGCCTGCTTTATGACCTTGGGGAATTGACTGAGACTTGCTTTTCTCTTCTGTAAAATGTGGACAGAACTTAGTACCTGCTCTTATCATGTTCACCAATGGCCTTTGTGTTAGTTTCTAAGGGCTGCTGAAACAAATGACCATGAACTTGGTGACTTAACAGAAATTTATTCTCTCACAGTTCCGGAGGCGAGAAGTCTGAAACAGTATCACTGGGCCAAAATCAAAGGGTTGGCAAGCTGCCCTCCCACCACAGGCTCTAGGGGAGAATCCCCTCCTTGCCTCTTCTAGCATTTGGTGGCTGCCGGCACTCCCTGGCTTGTGGCTGTATCCTTCCAACCTTCCTCCGTAGCCACATGGCCTTCTCCTTGGTGTCCACTGAATCTCCCTCTGCCTCTGTCTTATAAGGATACTTGTCATTGGATTTAGGACCCAACCAGATAACCCAGGATCCATCTCAAAGTCATTAATCTAATCACGTTTGCAAAACCCCTTTTTCCAAATCAGGTAACATTTACAGGTTCCAGAAAATAGAATGTATATCATTGGGGGCCATTTTAGCCCACCGTGTCCTCTATGTTGTCATGTCTCTAAACATTTTCACGCCTCAGGACTTGGTCCTTGGCCCTCTTGTCTTTGTTACTTCCTCCCTTAGGGACCTCAATGGGTGGCAAGGACCTTTCCCTTTCTGGTAACGTTCCTCACTCAGTCACATGACTTTAAATCCTCTTGCATGCTGGTGACTCCAGCCCAGTTCTCTGAACTCCATGTGTCCCCCCAGCATCTCCACTGACAGTCTAATTGGCACCTTGGATATAGAATATCCAAGCCTGAGTCCCAGATGTTCTTCCCTACCCTGTTCCTCCTGCTGCCTTCCCTGCCTTAAAGGACGGAAGTCTGTCCTTGCAGTGGCTCACAGGAAAGCCTGAGCACTAGCTTCCACCCATTTCTCGCCCTACACCCCAACTCATCGGCAAGTCCTGTAGCCAATAGATCCAGATTCTGACCAATTTCCATCACCCCACTGCCAGCACCCCACTCTGAACCACAATGACCTCTTTCCCGGATGAGCGAAGAGTTTCTAACTGGACTTTCTGTATCCGTCCAGGTCATTCTTTGGTTTCTTCCCAACACAGCAGATGGAGTGAGCCCCAGGTTAAAATCTAAGTCAAATCCCATCGAGCCTCACTGGTTTCTTTCTTTCTTTTTTTTTATCTTTTATTTTTTTGACTGAGTTTCACTCTTGTTGCCTAGGCTGGAGTGTAATGGCGTGATCTCAGCTCACTGCAACCTCTGCCTCTCGAGTTCAAGGGATTCTCCTGCCTCAGCCTCCTAAGTAGCTGGGATTACAGGCATGCACCACCATACCTGGCTAATTTTTTGTATTTTTAGTAGTGTTGGGGTTTCACCATGTTGGCCAGGCTGGTCTTGAACTCCTGACCTCAGGTTATCCACCCGCCTCAGCCTCCCAGAGTGATAGAGGTGAACTATCACACCCGGCCCCTCCTCATTACCTTATTCAGAGTAGAAACCAAAGTTCTTGTGATAATTTCAAAGAACCCCCAGCAACCCACCTCCATCTCCTCCTGCTTCTGCCTCCTGCACTCCTCTCCAGGCATCCCTGCCTCCTCGCTGCTCTGTCATCATGCCTGACACAAGCCTGCCTCACGGCTTTTGCCCTTGCTATTCCTTCTGCCTAGAACTCTCTGCCCTCACCCCTCACTCTTCTTTAGGTGTTGCTCAAATGTCACCCTCACAGAGAGGTCTTTCTTGTCTATCATATTTCAGAGGGCTATGCCCACCCCTGTATCCCGCAACCCACACTTAACACCACTTTACACGTTACTCATTCATTTCGGTTTTTGTCTGCTTGCTGTGACTAGAATATAAGCTCCAGTAGGGAAGAGCGTTTGTCTCCTTCGTTTGCTGCTCACCCCTCCCCATGTGTTTTGCAGTGTTCAGTTGTGAATTTGAATATTGTTTTCCTTCTCCATTTAACGTTGTGTCCAAATGTTCATGTTTCTTCATAGTCTTTATAACCATGCTTCGTAAAGGATGTGGGCTCTTAATAAATATTTATTGAATAAGCGAGTGAATGAACGATTCAGGGTTCTGAGAGGATGAAACAAGATATGTATGTGAAGTTCTTGGCTCAGCATCTCGCACAGAGCAAGCATTCAAGAGGGATTAGTGATCACCATCGCCGTCAATGTTATTAAGATTCCACGAAGTCTTTGGGCAAACAAGCTGAAAATTCTTTGCATGCACCTGCAACCCCATCCCACTCCACCCAAGGCTTCTTCTCAGCCTTGTTCTGCTAGCTGCCTATTTTTTTATTTTATTTTGTTTGAGATGGAGTCTCGCTCTTTCACCCAGACTGGAGTGCAGTGGCGTAATCTCGGCTCACTGTAACTTCCGCCTCCCAGGTTCAAGTGATTCTCCTGCCTCAGCCTCCTGAGTAGCTGGGACCACAGGTGCCTGCCACCACGCCTGGCTAATTTTTATATTTTTAGTAGAGATGGGGTTTCACCGTGTTGGCCAGGCTGGTCTTGAACTCCTGACCTCGTGATCTGCCCCGCCTTGGCCTCCCAAAGTGCTAGGATTACAGACATGAGCCACCGTGCCTGGCCTGCTAGCTGCCTATTCTTGTGTGGCTGAGTTTCAGGCCCCAGCACGGGAATCTGCATTTCCCTTGCATGTTTCTCCTTGCTGAGAGCAGCCTTTCATCTCACCTCTTAAAGCCCTTTGGAATCTGGATTCTGTTTCACTTCTTTGTGTTTCAGAACACACAAAGCTCTGCCAAAATCTTTCCTAGCTTCCTAGCCGGCTTCCTCATTTGATCTCTATAACACTCTTCGTTTTGCAAAAAAAGTAACTGAAGCTGAGGGAAGTTAACTTAATCTCCTCATTCATTCTTTTATTTAACAAGTAACTATTGAGCGCTGGGCTAGGTGGTAAGGACGCCAGGGAGTGGGTCCAGCAGCACTGAGGGACAGTATGTCCTGCAAGGATTGACCTCAGGTGGGTGGGTGTTTCTCCAGCACGAGCTCTTGCTCTCTTGTCCCCGCCACTGGCCTGTCCGTCCTGGGAGGTCCTTCAGGGAGACGTGGGACTGTGCCCTCAGAGTCAGGGGCCCGCTTGGTGCCAAAGGGCTCCCTCTGCATCTTCACTTGCTGGGCAATGCCAGAGGAAAGATGCTTGTCCTGTATCCTTTGGGTGGGCTCCATGAGAGGCCAATACCCCACTGGACTGTAAGCTCCCCAGAGGCAGGGACCTTTCTGTCTTGTCCAAACTGCCTTATCCCTCCCTGCATGGCCCAGTGTATGCTCTGGAGTGGGTGCTCAGTACGTATTTCTTGATTTAATCATGAGATGCCCGTCATAGAAGAGAAAGCTCCCAAACGACGTTGGGAACTAGGGAACATTATGATGGGGGGCCCACAGCTTGAACAGAGCCGCTGCATACCTCCGGCTCCTTAGCCTCTGGGTGCTGACTGCTCTGCAATGTGAACCACAGGGCCCACACTGCTTCGCCTTTCCTGCCCAGCTTCCAAGCTCTTGGGCATTCTCAAGGTGACCTTAAAGTAAACTGCGTACATACTAAGGCTAAGGCCTCTGAGACCTTCAGGAAAGAGGGGGTTGGGATGGCATAAGATGGTTGTTTTGGTTACAAAGCCCAGGCCAGGAAAATTTTAAGACTAGACTCTAGACTCAGCATGGCCTCCAACTCACTCTGTAACCGTGGATCTAGTCTCCCTTCTATAGAATGAAGGGGGACAGATGTGGTGGTTGATGGTTGTAATCTTAGTACTTTGGGAAGCCAAGGCAGGCGGATCCCTTGAGCCAAGGAGATCGAGGCTGCAATGAGCGAAGATCACACCACTGCACTCCAGCCTGGGTGACAGAGCAAGACCTTGTTTCTCTTAAAAATAATAATAATAAATTAAAAAATACAATAAAGGGATTATTTAGGGCTTCCTAAAGCTCTGAGCCCTGTAGCTATGTGGATGAGCCAGTTTCTTGCAACAACTGATTTCTATCACTCCAGGATGGCTGGAGCACAGTCTTCTCTATGGCAAGTTGCAGACATATCAGACCAGTTCTGCTGTGGGCAAGGAAACTCCAGCCTCCCTAGAAGCTATTTTTTCTGATGCTAGAAAGCCAGGATGGTGATGGCTCCTCGGACTGGACCCCGGGGAAGGTTGTCCTTCCATAACCATTGCATAATTCCACACTTGTTCAAGGTGGCTCTTTTTCTTTTTCTTTTTTTTTTTTTTTTTGAGATGGAGTTTTGCTCTTGTTGCCCAGGCTGGAGTGCAATGGCGCAATCTCAGCTCACCACAACCTTTGCCTCCCGGGTTCAAGCGATTCTTCTGCCTCAGCCTCCCGAGTAGCTGGTATTGCAGGCAGGCGCCACCACGTCCAGCTAAATTTGTATCTTTAGTAGAGATGGGGTTTATCCATGTTGGTCAGGCTGGTCTCAAACTCCCGACCTCAGGTGATCTGCCCGCCTTGGCCTCCCAAAGTGCTAGGATGACAGGCGTGAGCCACCGCGCCTGGCAAGGTGGCTGTTGTTAAAATAGTTTTGCCTTCTTTATGTCAATTCCTTGAACTTAAAGAAAGTTTTGTTTTGAAATAATTATAGATTCACAGGAAGTTGCAAAGAAATGCACCATGCACCCTTCACTTCTTCCCCAGCGTTAGCATCTTGCATAATGTTTGCATGATATCAACACCATGAAGATATGTGAGATGAGTTTCTCATCTTTAGACTAGAAGTAGGCAAATGATGGCTCATGGGCCAGATTCGACTTGCCACCTGTTCTTTTTTAAAACCACCTGTTTTTGTAAATAAATTTCTATTGGAACACAGGCCTCCTCATGCATTTACGTGTTGTCTATGACTATTTTCATACTACCATAGCACAAGTGAGCAGTTGTGACAGAGACCATATGGCCTCCAAAGCCTAAAATAGTTACTATCTAGCTCCTTATAGAAAAAGTTTGGAGACCTCTGTTTTACAGTAAGACACCAAGACAGCTAAGACACCAGGATTAAATATCACTCATAAAATTATAAAGATGGCTGGGTGCAGTGGCTCATGCTTGTAATCCCAGCACTTTGAGAAGCCGAGGTGGATATATCACCTGAGGTCAGGGTTCAAGGCCAGCCTGGCCAACACAGTGAAACCCCGTCTCTACTAAAAATATAAAAGTTAGCCGGGTGTGGTGGCGGGCGCCTGTAATCTCAGCTACTTGTGAGGCTGAAGCAGGAGAATCGCTTGAACCCAGGAGGTGGAGGTTGCAGTGAGCCGAGCTTGCGCCACTGTACTCCAGCCTGGGTGAGAGAGCTTGACTCCATCTTAAAAAAAAAAATTATAAAGGCAACTATTAGGAGACTAGAATAGACTTTATGCACTTTCTAATCCGTAAGAAGGAAGCCATACAGTCAAATAAGATAATCCATGTAGGAAATGAGCACCAAGAAAGATTTTAAAGCAACACAAATGAGGATACAGTAAGATCAAATATATCTATTACCCACATAAAACAAATGAGACAAATACAGTTATTAAAATAAGCCTCAGATTTGGTTAAGCAAACAAATTAACTATAAGTTATATACAAGAGATGAGTTAGAAATAAAGTGATGCAGGCCGGGTGTGGTGGCTCATGCCTTATAATCCCAGCACTTTGGGAGACTGAGACAGGCAGATCACTGGAGGTCAGGAGTTTGAGACCAGCCTGGCCAACATGGTGGAACCCTGTCTCTACTAAAAATACAAAAATTAGCCGGGCGTGGTGGTGCATGCCTGTAATCCCAGCTACTCGGGAGGCTGAGGCAGGAGAACTGCTTGAACCTGGGAGGCAGAGATTGCAGTAAGCCGAGATAGCACCACTGCACTCTAGCCTGGGCGACAGAGTGAGACTCTGATGCAAAGATTAGGGGTTAAAGGGAGGGACTTGTGGTTAAATTACTAGATGTTATCTTATCTTCCTCTAGGGATCCACTAAAATGGTAGTTAAAAAAAAGTGTAACTGATGATGTCAAAGACAGTGGGTGAAGGTCTACTAACAGCAGAGAGGAGGCTTCAGTACATTTCTTTCCATTAGAAGAGTGTATTGGCAGTGCCGTGGTCATTGGCAGTGCCTGGAAGGGTAGAGGGGATACAGGTGAAGGAGATGCCCATTTGTCTTCTAGAACCAACAGAGACTTTAGACCCTGAAGCCCTGGGTGAACCGAATGAGAGACAGGCTGAAAGGGGGATTAATTTAGTATCTGTACAGTCAGTCCCTTTCTCATTTTTCCTTCACAGAGCATCTGGCAGCTATCCGTGTTCTTTTAAAAGTATATTGAAAGATCTCAGAGAAAAGGCTTTCTCCTCCTTCTACCCTTTGTAGATCTCCAGTGTTTTGGCCATCTCCCTACCTGATCACCCTGAAGCAACACCCACAAGCAGACAAGACCTGCTCATGTGTTCACAGCTTCTCACAACTTCCCATTTCCTCCTTCTTGAAAAACAACTAAACAGGGC
The DNA here is from genome assembly GCF_008728515.1 of Papio anubis. Lineage (NCBI taxonomy): Eukaryota > Metazoa > Chordata > Mammalia > Primates > Cercopithecidae > Papio > Papio anubis. The sequence continues at coordinate 5,394,942 of NC_044992.1, forward strand.
ATTATCGAATATTTGAGAAAAGCCTCTGTATGAGTTATGCCAAGCCACACATTAGCCCCCAAACTTAGCAGCTTAAAACAACAAGCATTTATGATCTCACGGTTTCTGTGGGTCAGACATTGAGAATGGCTTAGCCAGGTGGTTCTGGATCAAGACCTCTTATGAGGTGCACGTCTGAAGACAGGAGGATCCACCTCCAAGATGGCTCATTCACATGACTGAAGGCAAAGAGGTCTCAGATCCTTGCTGGCTGTTGGCAGGAGGCTTCAGTTTCTCACTACATGGGCCTCTCCACAGGGCTGCTTGAGTGTCCTCATGACATGGCAGCTGGACTCCCCCAGACTGAGTGATCCAAGAGAGATAGCAAGGAGGAAACTTTTTACAACCCAGTCTTGGATGCTGCATACCATCATTTCCAGCTTCCTCCATTCACTAGAAACAAATCACTAAGTCCAGCTCCCCATGCTCTGTGGAGGGGAATTGGGCTTCCCCTCTTGAAAGGAAAAGTATCAAAGGATTTGTGAACATATTTTAAAACTACCCAACCTGTAACAGGAAAAATAAGATAAAAATAAATAAATATCTAAAAATAATTCTAAAGTGAAGTAGTACAAGCAGCAAAAGAGAATAAAAAAGTTTAATGGGTGTCCTCAGAGGTATTTCAGAGGATACTATATTCATTAAAGAAACCACAAAATCAATGCCATGGAAAATAAAATTAAGAGAATGAGAAAGAGACCTTGGACATTAAAGCATGATTACTGATTTCTTTTTTTCTCCTTCACTTGCTTTTATGAAACATTTATTTTACTTTCTTATTAAAGTGAAATTTTTATTAAAGAAAGTTAACCATTTAAGGCATTTAGTTGTGCAACCACCACTTTTCTCTAGTTCCAAAACAAAACTCTAAAAGAGACTGTGTATCCACTAAGCAGCTACTCCCCATTTCTCCCCATCCCATGACACCCCCTGGTCTACTTTCTGTCTCTACGAATTTGCCTATTCTGGACATCTCATATAGATGGAATCATATAACGTATGACTTTTTGTGTCTGGCGTCTTTTATTTGGCATGAAGTTTTAAATTGTGGGTTTCTGTTTTTCAAATTAGGAGAAGGGTTGGAGGCTAAATCGAAGAAATCGCCAAGAAAGGAGAACATAAAGGAAGAATGAGGAAAATATGAGTGAATAGCAATGCTAAGAGATCACTCCAGGGGGTCCAATATCTGATAGAAGTTCTAGAATGAGCAGAGAAAATGGAGAGGAGAAACTTATGAAAGAAATAATAAGGCCGGGCGCGGTGGCTCAAGCCTGTAATCCCAGCACTTTGGGAGGCCGAGGCGGGTGGATCACAAGGTCAGGAGATCGAGACTATCCTGGCTAGCATGGTGAAACCCCATCTCTACTAAAAATACAAAAAACTAGCCGGGCGCGGTAGCGGGCGCCTGTAGTCCCAGCTACTTGGGAGGCTGAGGCGGGAGAATGGCGTGAACCCGGGGGGCGGAGCTTGCAGTGAGCCGAGATCGCGCCACTGCACTCCAGCCTGGGAGACACAGTGAGACTCCGTCTCAAAAAAAAAAAAAAAAAAAAGAAATAATACAAGAAGATTCCCCATTAATAAGGGATACACATACACAAAGAACCAGCATACTGAATGACAAAAGATTCACATTAACACAAACTATTGTGACATTTCATGTCACAAAGAGTTGAGAGGAGATATTAAAGATTTCTAGATGGGAGGGGAAAATAAAGAGCAACAAAGAAAAATGTAAGAGAATCAGAATGTATAATTCTTTTTCTCACACACTATCCTTAGAACCTAACGCCTGTATAAGTTATGACTCCAGTGCCTAATTTATGTCATCTGACTTCAATACAATAAAACTTAAAAGCAAAATCAAGACAATAGCAACACTTGCAAATCAATGACCTAGAAACTAAAGAAAAATTCTCTTATATTAACTTCTGAGTTAAAGAATAAATGAAACTGAAAATGAAGAATCTCTGAAAGATAAGAATATATGAGAATGAAAATGCTATATATTGATCTTTAGAAATATAGCTTGGAGAAAAATTTTACTCTTAAAATGCTTAAAAAACCAAGCACGTGTACCCAGTAACCAGTATGTTAAAAAGCAGGACCCATTTAATTAGAAAACATCTTTATTTTTGACTGTCCTTTTAATTTGCTTGGTTGGGTTGTTCTTCCTCTGACACCCAATTAGTGTACGAGCATACTCATTACTTTTCTGATAACTCTCAGGTAGTTAAAAAATTTGATATCATCACTTTGGAGCACAAACATACTTTTTTTTTTTTTTCTTTTTTGAGAAGGAGTCTTGCTCTGTCACCCAGGCTAGAGTGCAGTGGCATGATCTCGGCTCATTGCAAGCTCTGCCTCCTGGGTTCATGCCATTCTCCCACCTCAGCCTCCCGAGTAGCTAGGACTACAGGCGCTTGCCACCACGCCTGCCTAATTTTTTTTTTTTTGTATTTTTAGTAGAGATGGGGTTTCACCATGTTAGCAGGATGGTCTCGATCTCCTGACCTCAGGTTATCTGCCCACCTTGGCCTCCCAAAATGCTGGGATTACAGGCGTGAGCCACCGCACCCGTGATTAAGAGTGTTTCTGACATCTCCCTTCCCACCCCCACTTCCTACTCATTTTGGGTTCAAGCTGAGGGAAAGAAGGAGAAAGAATGTAGTACAGAAAACTCTTTCTGGACTAGAACTTCCCTAAGGTGACTTCCCAAGTTTTGTACCTGAAATGTGGTCAAAGTTAACTCTTTCTTAGAGCACCTGCCTGATTTCTTTGGAGATTTCTCCACTGGTCTCCTGCCAGTCTTGTTCCTGGGGCACAGGCTTGTCTTTGCCTGGCCTCCTGAGGATCCCTCATCTTCAGTGCCCATGGGATGGGAGTGCTGTGGCTACCTAGGGGCAGACCTCTACCCTTGTTGCCACAGGCTGTATGAGCTTTCTCAGGAGTGGGTCAGGCACCTGTTCTGTGTGCCCCCAACCATATAGAACCCCCATACTTTCTTCTAACCATCTCACTAGCTTGGGGTCAGAAGATTGCATTGTTCTTGCCACCCTTCAGAGTGGGGTCTGACTTAAAGCATAGCTCTCTACAAATAAATGCTCCTCCAAAAATGTATTCTAAGGCTCATCATTCAATCCTGTTGTATCCTTATCGTGATCATTCACCTAACTAGTTCTAGGCTACCTCCTTTAAATACTCAGCATGGTGATCCATCTCTCATCTTACTTTGGTGTCTGAGAACTAGGATATCTTTTATCTCATTTTATTTTATATTTTATTTATTTTTAATGTTTTGTAGAAATGGAGTCTCACTGTGTTGCGCAGGCTGGTCTCAAACTCCCGGCCTTAAGCTGTCCTCCTGAAAGTGTTAGGATTACACGTGTGAGGCGCCATGCCTGGCCTTAGAATTTCTTGTTTATTCAATCAGATCTTGCAATATTACAGACCACATTATGCAAGAAAAAAATAAAACGAATTAAACATCCAATATAAAAAGTTAAAAGAGATCAACTGAATCAATGCAAAAAAAATTGAAAACAGGTATTGATTAATTTATAAAATAAAAATGATAGAGCTAATAAATAAATCCAAGAATGAATTTATTTGAGATAAATAAATCCAAGAATGAATTTATTTGAGATAAATAAATTCAAGAAGTTTATGGGGGAAAACACAATAAAATTGAGAAATAATTTGGAGATGGTTCAAATCCACTGCTTTAGAAACAAACAAGAGAAAACACCACAGATCCAAAAGAAATTGAATAGAACAGGAAAACTTAACAAAAAATTTAGTCAAAGTAAATTTGACAAAATGTGTGAGATAGATATTTTCTAGGAACTCTAAATGACCAAAATCGGCCCCATAAGAGGTGGGAAGCCTAAGTAGAGCAAAAACAATGGAAGAAATTGAGAAAGTTATAAAAAAGCTACCTCTCCACAAAAGTGCCAGATCCAGATGGTCTCAAAGGTAAATTCTTACAAAAGTTCAAGTAACAGATGATTCTGATACTATTTAAACCCTTCCAGAACCTAGAGAAGTAAGGATGTCTTCCAAATCTTTTTATAAAACCAGCATACCAAAATTTGACAAAGTTAGCACAAAAACACAAAACTTTAGACCAATGTCACAACCACCATAAAGAACCATTTAAATTGATGGTAGAAATTTCCATAGCATATTAAAGGACTAAAACACCACATTCAAGGGGATTCTTCCTCCAAATTAAAGGCCATTCAAAATTATGTCATCTATTAATATAATACATTTTATTAATGTATCACAGGGGGAAAACACCAGAGGATCAACTCAATGGACGCCAAAAGGAATTGTAACTGAATTCAATATTCACCACTAATTTAACACAAACCAACGAACTAACCTTACATAATGGGAATAGATGGTGCACTTCCCACTGTCATCCCTCCCTCCCCCGTTACAAGTATACAAAGGTTTGGGTTGAATCAACCTCCACCCCTTCTCTGAGCCCCAAGTTGGTTAGTGGAGTTCCACTGCCACGGTGAGTAGTTAAAGATGGACAATAGCTCAGCAAGATATTTTCTTTCTTAGTGATTGGTATAAACAATCACTAAGACTGTTGTAAACAAAGAGTCTTAGGATGTTCTAATCAGAGTAAATACCAGGATTTTTTTTTTTTTTTTTTTTTGCCTTCAAAGCTTTGAAGAAGAGAAGCCTTATTTTTTTTCTGGGTTATATGGTGTGCAAACGTTAGGTCTGGAACAGGGCAGCCATTGTCGTTTTCTAAGAGGAAAGCCAGCCAGACAACAGAGCCAGCATGCAGAAGAGGCCGGAGCTCGGAGAGTCACAGGGACATGAAACTGGAGCCCCAGTCAAGCTGCACCTGAAACTTAACTACCACTGGGCTATTTTTATGCAAGCTAATAAATCATCTTTATTTTGTAAGCCAATTTGAGTTGGTTTTCTGTTACGTGCAACTAAAAACAGGCTAACTGATTCATACTGGTATTTTCTTAGCACCGTTTAAAAAGTTTAGCTCAAATCAAAACCATGGTGGAAGGCGAGAAGCATCCTCATTAAATTCAGGGCATGCAAGATGAGAACAGCATCTGCAAAGGATGGCTGGGAAAAATCCTAGATTTCTTGAGTCTGAGGTCAAAGAGGGGTGGAATAAAGGTGAAGATAAAAGGGCTGATAGCCCTGGGGACTCTGAAATGAAGAGAACAGAGAAGACAGATGCCCTGTGGTGATTTGCTCAAAATCAGTTCAGGGGGAAGGGAGCCAGCTACTTTCCCTTAGAACAGTGGTTTTCAACTCTAGGTGATTTTCCCTCCCAAGAGACATTTGGGAATGTCTAGAGACATTTATGGTTTCACAACTTGGGGGCAGTGTTATTGGCATCTAGTGGGTAGCAGCCAAGGATGCTTCTAAATATCCCTCAATGTACAGGACAGCCCCCGACAATAAGAAATTATCTGGCCCAAGATGTCAGTCATGTTGAGGTTGAGAAGCCTCACCTTTATCCTCTCAGTTTTGCTGGTTTATGTTCACAGTTCCTTCTGTGGCCTCGTGGGTAACCTCACTGTGGAGTTTACATTGTTCTCACAGCACAAGTCAATGAGATTAGACAAGAGACAAAAATATTGAAAAGGAGGGAGGTCCAGTGTTGTGATTCACAAATAATGTGACCATATACTTGCTGATTCCAAGAGCAGGCTGAGAAACTGTCAGTAGAAACAATAGAAGAATTCAGTGAGGTGGTGGATTTCAACATTAACAGTCAAGACCAACAGTTTTGCTGTATGCTAAAAATAGCCAGTTAGACAATATTATGGAAAATCTAAAAAAGTGTACAAAATGTAGGTAGCTTGAGCTGATCATTACCCTTATGAAGATCATTACCCCTTTTACTCTCTTTTGAGAGGCATACAGAAAAGACTGCTTCAAACTCTCTGGACCTGGCTCTAGAGAGGAATATTCAACCTAACAGAGGTGAGTGTGGTCTCAAATTTAACTGAGAAATGAAATTCTGATTAAAATTTCACAGGATTTTTCTCCTTTTGGAATCTGATGAAATAAAACCTAAGTTCATCTGGACAAAAAACTATAAAAAATAACTGAGCAAATTCTGAGGGAAAAAACTACTGACATGGGACCAGCCTGATAAGATACCAAAACATCTGAAACTCAGCAATAAAGCAGTTTAATACTGGAGAAGAAACACACAGGTGGATGAAAGCAATAGAGATTCCAGAAATAGACCCAAGTACATGGAAGAATTTCATTCACAGTAAAGGTATAATTTTCTGAAACAATTCTCTAGCCATCTGGTAAAATGAAAGCCTTCTCAGCCCTCATATCTGAAGCTTATATGTCCAACAAAGGATTCATTTTCAGAATATATAAATAACTCATACGAATCAATCAGAAAAAAAGACAATGAAAAAACGACTGTAACACTGGGACAGCCACCTCACAAATAAGGCAATCCAGATGGCCAATAAGCATTGGAAAAGGACCTCACCCTGTTTAGTCAAGGAGCTACAAATCAAAACCACAGCTGAGATCCTTTACGCATCCACCAGAATGGCTAAAAGTTAAGGACTGAGGATATAAAGTGTTGTTGAAGATGTGGAGCAACTGGAACTTTTCTACATTGGTGTAAGTGTACATTTGTACAACCACCTGAACAGACCCACAGTTCAGACCTCCCCGCAAATTAGGGAGGGTCCCCAGTAATCTTTCATTTTACAGTTCGACATTTTGTCTCTTCTTCTTCTTCTTCTTTTCCCTTCTTCTTTCTTTCTTTCTTCTTTCTTTTCTTCTTCTTCTTCTTCTTTCTCTTCTCCTCTTCTCTTTCTCTTCTCTTCTTTCTTTCTTTTTAGATCTTGTCCCGTTTCTGTCGCCCCGGCTGGAGATCCGGTTCACCGTGGTGCCTCTGTTCTCCTGGCGCTTATTTCCTGTCTTCAGTCCTGAGTAGCTGACTACAGGCGAGCAGCCAACGCCACGGGTCTTAGATGTTTTATCTATCGAGGCGCCCGGCTCTAGACCCGCCAGTAACTTTTAATATGCAAATACCAGACATTAGAAACTGGGTCCACCCAAACATGGGGATTCCACCATCTTCTTCCTTGCCACCACATGTGCCTGGTAGTATGGCCACCCCCAGATATCCCCAGGTGTGTAGAACATCACGGAGCCCTGCATTTGCATATTACAAGGCTAGAGTGGGAGGGCCAGTTTTTTCACAGGCTATGAGAACGACATGCCTACTCGCAACCAATCCCCTGAACTCCCAGTAAATTGTGACACCCATCTCCCTCCAGCCTCCCTATATAAACTGGCTAGTATCTGTGGCACATGGGGTCTCCTTCCTCGGCTTTGGCGCCCCCTCCCTCTGTCTCTGCACAGGGGAGCTTCTTCCTTCTTTCTTCTCCCTTCTTTCTTTCTGTAAACTCTCTGCTCCTTAAAACCACTCCACGTGTGTGGGAGTCGTTTTTTCCAATTCAACTCAAAACGAAGAACCTTGGTGTTGCTCCACTCATCAAAGCTGTATCACTACTTTCCAAACTACTTGGAACACAAAATTTAAACAAAGTGTACACACACGATGACACAGAAAGTCCACTGCTAGATGTATATAACCAACTTACTCGAATGATACATTAATTTTGTTGTATTTGGACGATGGAATATACAGCCATGGAATGAATGAACATGTCTGTATGAACATGGATGAATGATCCAGCTATGAAAACAACTATGAATGAATGGACATGGCTGTATGAACATAATGAATGATCCAGCTATGAAAACAACTACGGATGAATGGACACATGGCTGTATGAACATGAATGAATGATCCAGCTATGAAAACAACTATGAATGAATGGACATGGCTGTATGAACATGAATGAATGATCCAGCTATGAAAACAACTATGGATGAATGGACATGGCTGTATGAGCATGAATGAATGATCTAGCTATGAAAATAGCTATGAATGAATGAACATGGCTGTATGAGCATGAGTGAATGATCTAGCTATGAAAATAGCTATGAATGAATGGACACGGTTGTATGAACATGAATGAATGATCCAGCTATGAAAACAGCTATGAATGAATGAACTCCAGCTATGACAACATACACAGCCACATATGACAACACACATGGCAAGCGTGATGTTGAGCAAAAGAATACATCTGGAATGATTGTGTTTGCAGAGTGTTAAAGCACAGACTGAGCTAATCGATGGGGACAGAGGTCAGGTGACCTTTGGGGAGAAGGAGGGCTGTGCCTGGGAAGAAGCATGGCTGGGGAGGAGGGGGGCTTCTGGGTTTTTGACAATGTTCTTTTATTTTGCGATGTGGGTATGTTCCCCTAGTGAAAATCCATCTTATATTTGTGTGCTTTTCTGTATGGATACTATTCATCAATAGATAGTTTAAAAAGAAATACAGAGGCTGGGCATGGTGGCTCACGCCTGTAATTCCAGCACTTTGGGAGGCCGAGGTGGGTGGATCACCTGAGGTCAGGAGTTCAAGACCAGCCTGGCCAACATGGTGAAACCTCATCTCTACTAAAAAATAAAAAAATTAGCTGGGCGTGGTGGTGTGCGCCTGTAGTCCCAGCTACTAGGGAGACTGAGGTGGGAGAATCGCTTGAACCCGGGGGGTTGCAGTGAGCCGAGATGGCACCATTGCACTCTAGCTTGGGGGACACAGCGAGATTCCGTCTCAAAAAAAAAAAAAAAAAAGAAAAAAGAAAAAAAAAGAAATACAGAAATATATAGTATAGTGAACAAGCGAATGGAAGATTCTGTATCATGTTGAAGGTCATTTACGCAGCGTGGGTGATTCCCAGTCTTCTCACCTAATACATAGAGTGAATAATGCCAAACCTGAATGGGTTTTATGAAAATTAAATGAGACAATGGATATGGAAGTGTTTTGTAATCGGTGAAGGCTGTCGTCCTGACGAGTTTTACCCTTACCCCACGTTCCCACTGCTGAGAAGGGCACACGTGCAATTATGATGACCAGTGGCGTCTGGGGCCTCTGTGCTCTCTTGTTCAATTGCTTTTTATCATTTAAATCTGTTCCGGCTTTACTCTCTTCACCACTTCCACAGCCCCACTCCCAAGATGAGTTCTTTCCTTAAACAATGGAAGATAGATGGGCTTTGTGTTTCTTGAGCTGATTAGAATCATGTCCTCTCTGTGAGAGTCCATCCATGTGGAAACGGTGCTTCTGAACGCCAGCCTCAGAGTCTAGCCTCGTGCACTGGAATTGCAGCCTGTGATGTCTAAACTTTCCTGTTCCTTTCTGGCAGCACTTCACAGACGCTGCAGATGCCCCTGCAGAGCCCTGAATGCTTTCTATCCGGGCACCAGCTGAGCCCCTCTGAATGCTGCCTGAGTGCTGTGGGTGCAACCGCAGCCGTGCGTCATGCTGAGCGTGGTGGGCGTTCATCAGCCACCATCGCGGCAACAACAGCTTCCGCTCATCACGTGCATTCTCTCAGTGGGTCCTCACAACAGGCCGGGGGCAGTAGATACCACAATCCCCATTCCACAGGTGGGAAAGCTAAATGGAAGATCAGAGGCAGGAAGTGTCTGAGCCACAGTCACAGAGTCACACATTGCAGAGACGGGATGTGAACGTGAGTTTGTTTGACTCTAGGGCACATGCTGGTTCATTTATTCAATAAACGTTTATTAAACATCTGCTATGTGCCAGGCGCTTGGATTCGTTGGTGAAAAGGCTTCCTGCCTCATGAGCTTACATTCTATTGGAGGAGATGGACAACAATGGCTAAACATAATACATAAATAAATCATGTCATATACTAGAATGCCAGGTGCTTAGGAGAAAAAAGAGAGTTGGACAGCGCAAAGGGGTATGAGAAGTGGCGAGAGGCTGGGGGCGGGAGTGTCTTGACTTGCAAGTGAAGTTGGCCAAGGGAGATGTCTTTGAGAAGGTGACCTTTGACCCGCCCGCCTTAGCCTCCCAAAGTGGTGGGATTACAGGCGTCAGTCACTGCTCCCAGCGTTCAAGACCAGTCTGGCCAACATGGTGAAACCCCATCTCTACTAAAAATATAAAAATTAGCCAGGCATGGTGGTGGGTGCCTGTAATCCCAGCTACTCGGGAGGCTGAGGCAGGAGAATGGCTTGCACCTGGGAGGCAGAGGGTGTAGTGAGCTGAGATCTCACCATTGCACTCCAGCCTGGGCGACAGAAGAAGACCCTTTCTCTCAAAAAAAAAAAAAGGGTTCATTTGAACACAGTCTTGAGGAAGGCAAGAGGGGGTTAGCTGTGTGGATATCTGGGAGAGGAGTGAGCCAGATTGAAGGAAAACTCCACATCCAGTCCCTGCATAGGAGAGACTGGCGTAGCTGGTGCAGGAGAAAGGGAGGCGGCAGTGGCAGTAGCAAGGGTCAGAGAGGTGGCTGAGCACCAGGTCATGGAGTCTTGAAGTCTATTGTAAAGACCCTGGCTTTCTCGCTGAGCGAAGTGGCGTCCTAGGAGGGTCAGAGCAAAGGAGCACACTGCCTGATTTTTGTTCCAAAGGCTGTGTGGAGACTGGACTATGATGCAGCAAAGGCACGTGCATGGAGACCAGTAGGAGGCAAGAGGTGATGGCTGGGACTGCAGCAATCGAAATGTAGCAGCGAGACATGCGCGGGTCCTGGATTTTTTTTTTTTTTTTTTTTTTTTTTTTTTTTGAGATGGAGTCTCACTCTATAACCCAGGCTGGAGTGCAGTGATGCAATCTCAGCTCGCTGCAACCTCCACCTCCCTAGTTCAAATAATTCTCCGGTCTCAGCTTCCCGAGTCGCTGGCATTACAGGTGCCTGCCACCACACCCGGCTAATTTTTGTATTTTTACTACAGACAGGGTTACACCATGTTGGCCAGGCTGGTCTCGAACTTCTGACCTCAGATGATCTGCCCGCCTTGGCCTCCCAAAGTGCTGGGATTACAGGTGTGAGCCACCGCACCCGGCCTTCTGGATGTACTTTGAAGATACAATTGATGAGATTTGCTGAGAGAGTCTGGGGTCTAAGAGAAAGAAGGAGAAAGAAGATGACTCTAAGTTTTTGGCTGGGGCATCCGGAAGGCTGGAGATGAAGAAGGGTGTGGGAGGAATGGGCTTGGGGAGTGGGATGTCAGCACAGTTTTGGATCTGCTGGGTGTGAGGTGATTCTCAGGCCTCTGAGTAGAGATGTTAGGTAGGCAGTTGGATGCAGGAATTTGGAATTTGGGAGAAGTGTGGTGTGAGACCTTATTTGGATTCAGGTTTTCTCTGTAAATAAAAGAGGGAGCTGTAAAGTCAGGTGCTTCCCGGGGATCTTAAGGGAGCCTGAAGCTGTGGCCCTCGGGGAGAGCCTGATAGTCCTGACAGCCTGTGAGCTGGGCCTGAAACAGTCACTCCCAAGCACACACACTGGGGCCCAGGAATCATCGGCAGGTGCCAGGCCTATCCCGGGGCTCCTGCACCTCTTACAGTCATGACAAGCATCTTGCTCTTCTTATTACCAGCCTGCTCTCACTCTTATCCTATTTCTGTCAGCTCCTGGTGCTGATTTTGAGACCCAACAGTGGTTCTAGCCTCTCCTTCAGTCCCCACACTGGGTCCCTTGGTCATCTCTTGTGTCTTTGGGAGAGGCACGCTTGACATCCAACTCAATTGTCTCTTCACCCAACAGAAGTTGGACTAAGGACAGAGGTACTTCCTCCCATCCCCACACTCCAGGAGGGCTTGTGCCAGCTTGGCCGACTGAGACACAGATGCTAATTGGAGAGTCCAGTCCGTGAAGGCCTAGGTCACCAGCCTGGCCCTGCCAGAGATGGCTGGGATACTGAATATGGCCAATGGAACTGGAGAGATCCATAGGCATCTAGTGTCTGACTCTCCCTGGCAGGGAGAGAGGCGTGGAGTTACCTCCACGTTCAGAGTGCCTTGCTGGTAAGGGTTGGGTGGAGGCTGAAGGGGATAGAGGGAGATTACAAATGGTGACCAAGTCAGAAGAGAAGTACATCCACAGTGGAGTGTCCCATGAAGGTGGCCTGAAGTGTCCTCTGTGTCTAGGGGATCTCTAGTGACATTGGTGGGTAGGTAGGGGGTCTTCGTCTAGAAGGATGGGACAGAGCTGTGCACTGAAGCCTGTGGGTTCTAATCTCAAGGCCACAGCTGGGGTCTGCCATCCTCTTTCAGATGGGCTGTTTTTCTTACTTTAATTGTGAATATAAACAAATATCTATGGAAGCTATGAGATGGAAGATAATAAGGGAACAGAGTGGGGTTGTCACTGACACTTCCGCCCTCTGGCATGTGGGATTGTGAAATGTTGGGGGACAAGGACTTCTGGGTTTTTACAATGTTTACACCTGTCTCCTCCACGACAAGAAATGGGTTTCACGGAATTGTCCACGTTCTCATCCAGGCCCAATGGGGTCAGAAGTAGATTCAAGGAGTCAAATGGGCAGATACATGACTGGGATTAGGGTTCAGTTGTGCCCACAAGATGTCAGCTGAAGGTCAGAAACGGGAATGGGGGCCAAGCTCAGTCAACGAGTGCCTCCGGCTGCATCTTGGCGTGGGGACGGGCTAGGGCTTCGTGGGGGTCAGGATCAGGACAAATCTACTTCCAGGGGACACTCTTGTCCTATGTGTAGCTAAGAGGCCTGCTCCTGGATTCAGCCAGTCTCCTGCCTCCTTTGGTCTGTCTCCTGATTCACTTTTTTTTTTTTTTTTTTTTTGGAGAGAAAGTCTCACTCTGTCACCCAGGCTGGAATGCAGTGGCAAAATCTCGGCTCACTGCAAGCTCCACCTCCTGGGTTCATGCCATTCTCCCGGCTCAGCCTCCCAAGTAGCTGGGACTACAGGCACCCGCCACTATGCCTGGCTGATTTTGTTTATGTATTTTTAGTAGAGACGGGGTTTCACCGTGTTAGCCAGGATGGTTTCGATCTCCTGACCTCGTGATCCACCCACCTCGGCCTCCCATAGTGCTGGGATTACAGGCGTAAGTCACCACGTCCAGCCTGTCTCCTGATTCACTTCTAAGCAAACCAAACCTGTCAAGACTTGAAAGCAAGTGATCCTTCCTGCTAGACAGATCCTTATCCAACAGGCTCCAGCCTCCTGGAGGAAAGCTGGGCCCTGGCTAGAAATTAACCTGCTCCGGGATCCTTTCCAGTCCCACATGGTTCTGCCTGCCCTCTCTGTGACCAGTACTGTGCTAGGCACTTTTGTGAGTTCTCTAGATCTTGAGAACAATTGCATGGGGGAAAGGATTATCATCCCCATTTTACGTGCAAGGAAAACTGAGGCTCAGTTGCTATTTGTACACCGGGGCCTATGTGTCTTTCTGGCTGTGGAGTCATTTTACCCCTTTTGCTTCTGGACGATGCTCAATCCCACCAGGATTCCCCAAAGCACAGAGAAGCAAACCTGGGTGATCAAGGCACCATTTCATCTTTTACCTGAGTGCTCACAGTCAGGGGTGATCAGCATTGATCTTGTCTCTGCTCAGCCTGGGCCAGCCTTAAGGCCCTTTCCTCAAAGGGGATTCCGTATTGAGAAAAGACACGGCAGAGCAGGTTTTCCGCTGCTGCAGAAAGACCGCAGGCAGATCCCTGGAGGGAAGTTTGGAAAGGGGCCAGGGAGCAAGGCTTTGTTGGTCTCTGGAGGGCAGGGGGCAACCCTTCATCAAAGCAGCCAAATCGTTGTCTCTTGGGGCAGTGGTGCCCAGCACTATCCCACGGCTGGCTACGACAGTGGGCTTCTGGGGATGTTGGCTGAAGGCAGGGAGCAGTTGGGGTTCATGCGCTGGGTCCAATGTGCTCATCTCTGCAGAACAAACAGGGGAGGACTGACTGCCTGTGCTTCCTTCTCCGTCTCAGCATCGCCTTGGCCCAGTGGCTAGGGGAGGGGCTGTGGGCTGCCTGACCCGTGACCGGGGCAATTAGACCCTTTTGCAGCACGAGTCAGACTGTAGAAGTGTCTTGCTCTCAGGGAATTCTCCTTGCCATCTCCTCCCTCAGCATGGCCTCTTCTGTCGCTCAAGTTTCCAGGCCCCTCCCCTTTTTGAAACCCGTGCCTCATATTCTTTCACCCAAAGACCCACACCTTGCTTGGCTGAACCTACTATACTTCCCTGTGGGCAGGAGACAGGCAGGGAGCTGGGTCTTGCACACTGGGTATCGTACAGAACCAAGAGGCCGTTCATTGTTGCTCACTTTGCCACTGACTACCAGCTCCTGTCAGGGACTGACGAATGAACGTGGGTACCCTGGGTGACAGAGATGGCTGGAGATCCCTGCACACGGCCCCGCACACACGGCCGGCCTGTGTATTCCTCGCCTTGGGATCAGACGAATCAGATGGCCACTGATGGAGCCATTACTCAGTCATTTAGTTGTGCTGGGAGGGGGAATGTGAGTTTCACCCCTAGGACAATTAGGACCCCTCCCTAGGGCCTGCAGTATTAGGTGGAGGAGTGTGGAGTGGACAGATGAGTCCCATTAGGTGGTGATGACAATAACAGCCCATTGGCTCCAATCAGATCGGAGGCACACCTGTTCCTCCCCAGGGCTGGGCTTGGGCGGACACCACTCACAGCCAGCCCTACTGTGGTTAGGCGTGAAGCCAGACCTCACGTGAGGTCCATTTGGGCTTTCTGAGCTCGGGTGGACCAGCCACAGAGAAAGAGAGCCCGGATGCTCTCTTGGCAGCCTGCTGCCTTTGTTTTAAACTAAAAAATCTGCGTCAAGCACAGCACTTGGTATGCAGACAATTCCCTGGGAAGAGATTCTTTTACGTGTGTGCAGTAATATATTCTCCATCCCGGGGCCTGTTATTGTACAATAAAACAAGAAGGCTGGGAATCAATACAGAAATGTGAAAAAAAATGCTCTGAATCATTTTCATAACCAGCAAATGTGGTTTTCAGCTGAGAAACATTTTCTTTTCTATTCTGAAATGGTGGGAGCAATTTTCAGGCCTGGGCACTGGGATTGAAGTTCTGCTGCTTAAAGGTAAATATCACCCAGAGGAGAGACCACACCATACTGGGCTGGGAGGAGCTGAACTTGGCTATCATAATCACAATACGCACTTTAAAAGCATCTGTCAGGTGCCAGCTCTGTGCTGGACACTTTCATACTTGAAAGGTGATATGTTTGGACAAGTCAAAACAGGGTTCATCTGCTCCAGCCCCCCATCAGGGAGGAATTCCCTCCGTAGCACTCCCCACAATAGACCTAGAGGCTTTCCTTAAGTGCTTGCAGTGAGAGTAACTCTAACTCTAAACAGCTCATGCTGTTTTCTGTTAATAGCTCCAAGTATTAAAAAATGCTTCTGACTTCTTGTCTCAGTGGAGTGGGCACGTGCTGAAGTCACCCTGCTCCGCTTCAATCGCATGCAAATAATACAAACGTAGATGTCATGCAAGTACAAATATCATTTGGTCTTGTTTTTGATAGGATTGGCCATATTAAAAAACAGAATAATTTCTATAGACTAGAAATGAAACAGAGATACTGATGTGCGGGGGCTGAAACTCTGAGATCCTCAGTGTACCAAGACTGGAAACAGCCTGTGAGCCAGGAATTCATTCACAAATAAATGGGAAAATGTGACTTCTGGTCAAGGAAAAAACCCACCAAGAGAAACTTACCCTGAGATGACCCAGGTCTTGGATTTAGCCAGGCAAAGGCTTTAAAGCAGCTTTATAAATATGTTCAAAGGCTTAAAGGAAAATAGTCTTAATGAATCAATAGGGAATCTCAGCAGAGAATGGAACCAAATGGAAACTCTAGAATTGAAAACTATAATAACCGAAATTTTTTAAAAAAATGTACCGGATGGGCTTCATAGTAGATTAGAGAGGACAGAGAATGAATAAATAAATTTGAAGATGGGTCACTAGAAATGATCCAATCACAGCAGAGCAGACAGGAAAAAGATGAAGAAAATGAACAAAGCTTCAGAAATTCATGAGATAAGGTCAAACAATCTGACATATATGCAATAGAAGTTGCAGAAGGAGAATATAGGTCTGAAATAGCAGATTGTACATGTCAGAATATTATATTATATACATATAATATAGGTCTGAATAATGAGTGAAAATGGGTCGGAAATAATATTTAAAGAAATAAAGAGATGAAAATTGGATAAAATAAATATAGACTCACAGATACAAAAAGTTCAGAGAATTTCAAGAAAGATGAATTTATACCCACCCATATCATACTCAAGCTGATGAAAACAAAGAGAAAATCTTGAAGGGAGCCAGAGGAAAAAAAAAGGCACATTTTATGTAGGATAACAATGATAAGAACTACCACTAACTTCTCAGAAACAGTGCCAAAAGACAAAGGAATAACATCTTTGAAGTGATTAAAGAGGGAAAAAAATCCTGTTAGCCTAGCATGTTTTACTGTTTGTATTCAGTAAAAACATACTTCAAAAATGAAGGTGAAATAGAGTCATTTTCAGACAAATGGAAACTAAGAGAATGTGTGGGCAGTACACCTGCGCAGCAAGAACTGCCAAAGGATGTCCTCCAGGTTGAAGAGAAATGCAACCTGATGGAAACTTGCTATCCCCAGGAAGGAAAGAGCAAAACTGCTTTTCTATTGTATTTTTTAAAAAAGAAAATTGACAGTTTCAATCAATAATAATAATAATTCAAGCCATGATTTAAAACATCTGTGGAAAGCAAAAGATAGGCAACGATAGCAGAAAGAATGGAGGGTGTTCATATAACGATATAATTATACCGTTATAAGATTATTTTATTTGTAAACTGGGAAATAGTAAAGGGGAAGTGTGAAGGATCCTGTGGGAAATGAAACAGAATTGACTAAGGGTGTGCATGATGAGCCTGAGTGTATGGTAAAACAACTAATAAAAGGGGCTGGAGCTAAAAAGCCAATAGAGAAGAGAAAATGAAATTTTAAGAAATACTTCATTAACCTAAAAGAAGCTGGTGAAGGGGTAAATGAAGAGCAAAGAACAACAGGAAAAAACAAAAAACAAATGGTCAACTTAAATCCAGCCACATCGATAACTACATTAAGTGTGAACAGACGAAACAGCAAGATTGCAGGATAGCAAATCAAATTTTAAAAATCCACTGTAGGCTGGGTGCGTTGGCTCACTCCTCTAATCCCAGCACTTAGGGAGACAGAGGTGGGTGAATCACAAGGTCAAGAGTTTAAGACCAGCCTGACCAACATGGTGAAATCCCGTGTCTACTAAAAATACAAAAATTAGCCGGGTGTGGTGGCATGTGTCTGTAATCCCAGCTACTCAGGAGGCTGAGGCAGAAGAATCACTTGAAGCTGGGAGGTGGAGGTTGCAGTGAACCAAGATCGTGCCACTGCACTCCAGTCTGGGCCACAGAATGAGATTCTATCTCAAAAAAAAAAAAAAAAAATTATATTGTATACTGGCATCAAGAATTGGAAAGCGGAAATTTTAAAATACCACTTCAATAGAGTCAATGAAGATAAAATACTTAGGAAGAAACTTAATAAAAGATGTACAAGACCTGTACAATGCTGATTTCAAAGCTTTAAATAGACGGAGAGACACATATGTTTGTGTATAGGAAGCCCCATTTTATTAAGGTGTTCATTCTCCATATTTATTTATAGATCCTGTGCAATCTTAAGCATCATCCCAGTAGGAGATGAAAAAGCCGGTTTAAAAATCTATGTGGACATGTAAAGCATCCAGATGAGGTAAGACAGTTTTGCAAAAACAAGCACAGTATGAATTGCTTAACAATGGGAGGCATTCTGCAAAATGTGTTGTGAGGTGATTTTGTTGTTGCGTGAGCATCATAGAGTGAACTTACATAAACCTGGATGGTATTGCTTACTACACATTTGGGCTATAGGGGACAGCGTGTTGCTCCCAGACTACAGACCTGTACAGCATGTTACTATAACTGAATGCTATGGGCAGTTGTAACACAATGGTGAGTATCTGTGCATCTAAACACAGAAATGGTATAGTGAAAATGTGGAATAAAGATGAGAAATGGTGCACCCGTGCAGGGCATTCATCATGAACAGAGCTTGCAGGACTGGAAGTTGTTCTGGGTGAATCACTGAGTGAGTGGTGACGGAACGTGAAGTCCTGGGACATGACTCTACACTACCCTAGACCTTTTTTTTTTTTTTGATTCTTTTTATTGAGACGAAGTCTCGCTCTGTTGCCAGGCTGGAGTGCAGTGGCTCGATCTTGGCTCACTGCAACCTCCGCCTCCCGGGTTCAAGGGATTCTTCTGCCTCAGCCTCCTGAGTAGCTGGGACTACAGATGCGCACTACCACGCCCAGCTAATTTTTGTATTTTCAGTAGAGATGGGGTTTCACCATGTTGGCCAGGATGGTCTCGAACTCCTGACCTTGTGATCCTCCCGCCTCAGACTCCCAAAGTGCTGGGATTACAGGCATGAGCCACTGTGCCCAGCCGACTACTGTAGACTTTCAAAGCACTGTACACTTATGACAAATATTTTCCTTTTTTGAGTAATAAATTAACCTTAGCTTACTGTAACATTTTTCTTTATAAACTTAAAAAATGTTTAAACTGTTTGATTCTTTTTCAATAACAGACTAAAACACAAATACCTTGTACAGCTGTACAAGAATATTTTTTCTTTATATTCTAATAAAAAAGTGTTTTTCTGTTCAAACATTTATGTATGTATGTATGTATGTATGCATTTTTACTTTTTAAACTTTTTTGTTAAGAACTAAGGCAAAAACACACACATTACCTGCTAGGCCTACACAGGGTCAGGGTCTTCAATATCACTGCCCCCCACATCCACGTCTTGTCTCACTGGAAGGTCTTCAGGGCCAGTAATGCACATGGAGCCGCCATCTTTCATGATAATAATACCTTCTTCTGGAACACCTCTTATAGGGCCTGCCTGAGACTGTTTTACAGTTAAATTTTTTTAGTAAGCCAAAGGAGTACACTCCAAAATAACTATAAAAAGTATAGTATAGGTCAAGTGCGGTGGCTCACGCCTGTAATCCCAGCATTTTGGGAGGCCTAGGCAGATGGATCACCTGAGGTCAGGAGTTTGAGACCAGCCTGGCCAACATGGCAAAAACTCCATCTCTACTAAAAATACAAAAAAAAAAAAAAAAAAAAACCTTAGCCTGGTATGGTGGTAGGCACCTGTAATCCCAGCTACTCGGGAGGCTGAGGCAGGAGAATTGCTTGAAACTGGGAGGCAGAGGTTGCAGTGAGACAAGATCATGCCACTGCACTCCAGCCTGGGCGACAAGATTGAGACTCTGTCTAAAAAAAAAAAAAAAGAAGTACAGTATAGTAAATATATAGTATTTATTATCATCAATATTATATACTGTACATAATTGTATGTACTGTACTTTTGTACAACCGGCAGAGCATAGACGCAGTCTGGTGTGTGTTGCCTGAAACGTCATTACGCAGTGCATGACTGTACAAAGAGGAACATATGCTCTCTAATGTCTTAATCTACCAGCTGCAATCATCAAGACAGTATAGTATTGGTGTAAAGACAGACATAAAGATCAATGGGATAGAATAGAGACTTCAGTTTATATATATGGCCACATATACATGGTCAATTTATTCCTAAAAAGGGCTCCAGGATAATCCAGTAGGGAAAGGTAACTCTTCAGCAAATGGTTCTAGAACAATGAGATATGTGTATGGAAAAAAATAAATCTCAAACAAACAAAACTTAATTCAAAATGGATTATAGACCTAAACATAAAAGCTGAAACTATAAAACTTTTAAAGAAAAACATAGAAAATCTTCATGACATTAGATTTCTTAGAAAAGACAAAATAAGTGCGAACCACCAAAGGAAAAAAAAGTCAATAAACTGGACTGCATATGAAGTAAAACCCTCCAGTCTTTATATTCATCATTAATACTTGTGACAAAGGGCTTTTATCCAAAATATATAAAGAACACTTACAACTCAATAATAGTAAGATTAATAATGCATTTCTTTTAATGGCTGAATGACTTGAATAGAGTGCGTATCCGAACTAGCCTTAACCTTTTTCTTTTTCTTTTTTTTTTTTTTTTTGAGACGGAGTCTTGCTCTGTCACCCAGGCTGGAGTACAGTGGTGCAGTCTCGGCTCACTGCAAGCTCCACCTCCTGGGTTCACACCATTCTCCTGCCTTAGTCACCCGTGTAGCTGGGACTACAGGTGCCCGCCACCATGTCCGGATAATTTTTTTGTATTTTTAGTAGAGATGGGGTTTCATTGTGTTGGCCAGGATGGTCTCAATCTCCTGACCTCGTGATCTGCCCGCCCCGGCCTCCCAAAGTGCTGGGATTACAGGTGTTACAGGTGTGAGCCGTGCCCGGCCTTTTTTTTTTTTTTTTTTTGAGATGCAGTCTTGCTCTGTTGCCCAGGCTGGAGTGCAGTGGCACCATCTCAGCTCGCTGCAGCCTGTGCCTCCTAAGTTCAAGCAATTCTCCTGCCTCAGCCTCCCTAGTAGCTGGGATTACAGGTGCATGCCACCACACCCAGTTAATTTTTGTGTAGCCTTAACCTTCTAATCATACCTAGGGAGCAAAAGCAGAAGGCATATTAAAGGGCACTGGGCTGGGCATCAGGAGCCCCAGCTTCCGTTTCTAGCTCAGTGGCTGACTTGCTATGTAACCCTGGGAAAGCCCCTTTCACACTCTGTGCCCCAGAAACTACATCCATAAAAATGGGGAGAACATTATTATAGCCTCATATGCATTTTTTGAGGCCCAAGTTACACAGACTATGGAAAGGAGTTCTGAAGTGCACCAGGATTTCTGTAGATGGAAGGCATAGTCATGCTGTTTTTGACCTTTTAGCTATTACAGATGATTGTTATAATGGGAGCACCCAATCTGAATGATCAGATATAATGACCTGGTTATCTGAATACCTGACAGTTGACCGACCACACTGATATATGCATATAAACAAAAACATATAACAGGAAACACATGGATGTTATAAGTCACAAAATTCACGACTTGCCCACATGGGCACACGGAGGCCCACATGCATACATGTATGCACAGGAAAACACAGGTGCATGTGTACACACATGTTCACATGTACACACATGTTCATAGACCCTCATGCTCCCAGAGTCCACATTCCATGAGCACACGGTTGCACACAGATGGGCCCAGTTGTCACACACACACTCCTGAACAGGCAGAGTCACACCCTTGAACATGAAGAACTGGAGTACAAAGAGATTTTACCTGGAGAAGCTGTGAGCCCAAGGCAGAGGGAGGAAGGGTATATCCTGCTGAAGGTGAGCAGGTCCAGGATTCCCTGTAAGAGGGGCTTAAGGAAGGGCTGGAGCATCAGAGGCAGAGGGGCTAAGGGCTGGCAGAGCAGGGGAAGCCAGCCACAGATGGTACCCTCTTCAGGGGGTAGGATCTGAGGGATTCCTAGGGCAGGCGGGCCTTGGATGTGGGTCCTGGAGGTAGAACTAAAGGCTTCTGTGCAGTTCTGCTCATGGAGTCACCAGCCAGCCATTCCCAGAAAGTAGTGGGGTAGGGGCCAGAGATGACTGAAGCCTGAGGCTGGGTGGCTGGGGCTAGGCCTCACCAGCAGCTGCTGGAATGAAACACTCGGTTTTGGCTTATGTGTCAGGATTTGCCAGTGGGTTCATCTCCTGGGTGCAGATTGGTTGAAGGAGACCATCCTTTATCAATTCCCCTTTATGGTAAAAATGACCTGCAAACGAAGTTCATCTTCTAATCGTACGCCAGGCAAAGAAGCTGCGAGTATAGACAAGAGCACTGGACTGGGCGTCAGGAGCCAGCACGTGGGAGTGTAAGGGACGGCTGCAGGCTGAGATGAGAAAGCATCTTAGAGCCAGAAGGTCCAATTCAGACTCTTGACACTAGGGGAAGGCGAGGCCCAAAGCTGGGATGGCGACCAGCTCTTTGGTCATTACAGCTCTGTCCACCTAAGATAATCTCAGAGGAAGGCCAGGACATCTCAAGGTCTCATCGTCAAGGCTAGTTCCAGACCTTCTCATCAGCTCCTGTAGAATCACCTCCTGGTCTTCTCCCCCAAGTGAACCCCTTGGGGTTGGACCCATCATTCCCTGAAAAGGCTCCACGGCTGAGCCTGGGCCTGGGCCCGGGGCCATTCGCATTCAGCTCAGCAGCTGGGCAGGAAGGAGAAGAACAGTATCAGGGTGGCAGGAAGAAAAACGGGGCTGGGAGCAAAGGGATAAGGAGGAGGAGGAGGAGGAAGAGGGGGTGCAGGTGTGGCTCCCAGCTGTTTGCCCATGGGCTCAGAGAGACTAAATAACTCACTCACATTTATCCAGTTAGTGAGAAGCAGTGCCAAGGATTTGAACCCAGGTGTATGTAAGACTCTCGGGAGAGCAGAGGTCATTCTACATGGTGAGAGCTGGAAATCTTCCAGGGCAAAAGCCTTGAGGAGTGAGTCTGACTGGATTCCATCAGCCCAATCCTGGCAAGGTGTGCCACCGAGGACATCTCCACTCAGAGGCTTCCCTGAGCCTGAGTTAGATGAGGCCCAGAGATCCAAGAAGGGCACTGGCCTTGAGGTGGGCACACAGACCTGCGTGGGAAAAGCTCCTTACATGGTGGGTCAGAAGCCGGGGACTCAGGAGAGTGAGAAAGTCACAGTGCAAGGAGCGGGGAGCAGGGACCGGCTAATGCAGAGTTCCTTCAATTCCACACCGCAGAGGAAGTTCCCTAAGAACGCACCTTTGCTGGGCTCCTTACATGCCTCACCTCTGACTTTCTCTCTGGAATGTCACACCATCGCCCTGTAAGGTAGCTGTCTTTATCCCCATTCTGCAGATGAGGAAACTGAGGTTTTGAGAAGTCAAATTCACTTGTCTTTAGTAAACCAGAGTCCAGATTCTCATAGTCCAGACCAGGGTGCCTTCTCCTACTGATCATAACAGGCTTTTATTCTCCAGAGCCTTTGTTAATGGACTTCCCTGGACCTGTGACTGCTGAGGCCTGGCAACTTTGACATGTTTTCATGGGGTTTCCTCTGTGCTGGTCTCTGGATTTTCCAAGTTTCTCATTCCCAGGTCCAGGGGAAGGAGTGCTGCTCAACCTCAGGCTCTAGGAGGTGGTATTTGGACAAGGAGGCAAGAGACCAATGATCTGGCCCCAGCTCTGCCTCAGTCAAGCTATATGACCTTGGGAGAGCCATTTCTCGCCTCTGCTCAAGATAACGTCATACTGTAGAGTGAGGGTTAGCCCTGGGACACCTCTCAGGCATCTCTCATCCTAGACCATCCATCCATTCTTTCACCTTCCATCCAACAATTCATCCATCCTCCAATGATCTGTACATTCATCCATCAATCTGTCTTCCATCTATCCATCTTCTACCCATCCATCCATCCATCCATCCGTCCATCCATCTTCCATCCATCCATCCATCCTCCAGTGATCAATCGATCCATCCATCCATCCATCCATCTACCCATCCATCCATCTTCCATCCATCCATCCATCCATCCATCCACCCAGTCAGCCAGTCATCTATTAAACTTTTCATCTACCCATCATGCATCCATCTGTCTCTCCATTAATCCTATCAAACCCTGGATAGAAAAAATAGCATAAATCTGTCCCTTTATGGGACAAAAGGGCCAGATAGCAAATACTTTATGTTTTCCAGGACATATGGTCTCTGTTGGAACTATTCAACTATGCCTTTGTAGCACAAAAACAGCCAGATTAAGAGGTAAACAAATGGGGTATGGCTGCATCCCAAGGAAACTTTATTTGCAAAAGCAGAGGATAGGCTGGATTTTGCCCCCAGACTATAGTTTGTGGCCCTTTGCCCTGGATAATTGCTGGATACTAGAGACACAGTCTAATAGGGGAGGCTTGCATGTGGACCAACAATTACAGTGCAGTGTGAAAAGTAGAGATGCCTTAAGGGGTGCACAAGGTACAGAAGGAACCCAGAAGGGGACCTGAGGCCTTAAGTGATTAGGCTGGTGTCAGTGGTTGAAACTTGATCAGGGTTTCGGTGGATGAGGGGAAGAGCTCTCCAGGCAGATGGAACAGCGTGAGCAAACACCTAAAGTCACAGTAGTGCCTGTTGTGTTGGCAAAGGCTGTGAAATTTGATGGCTGGAATATGCAGCAGAAATGAGATCAAGGAGGATTTTAATTGCTGTGCTAAGGAGCACGAACTTTTAAGCAAATAATTCTCAGTTATTCAACTCCTCTTCAATGACTAACATTTTTCTTGGAAAGAGTCCACTCCATAACTGCTAATCTCAGTGAGGGGTATTGGATATGCAATTTCTTCTAATTATGTGGAAATACTAGTTGTTTCTTCTCTGTGGGTGCTGAGGTCCTGGGGGCAGTGACGGATGCCCAGGCAGTAGGCAGAGGGGTCTGGGAACTGAGCATAGCTGATTTGCACCACAGTAGAGCCCTGGGCTCTGATTTCACACTCTGCCCCAGGGCAGAGTGATTCTGCCTGTGTCATCATTATGCTCATCAAGAGATGCTTTGTCTTCCCCTGATCAGCCTAATTGCTCTCCTCATTTGGACAGCCCTGGAGTCATTTAGTAATGAAAATCACTGTGTGCTAATATGGCATCAGGAGCTCACCTGCTTGTTGGCATTTGGAGCAGTGTGGAGACGGGAAGAGGTTCTGCTTGTCATTACAGGTGCAGAGCCTCGCTGAGCTGTTCATGTGCAATTACCACCCAACAGCCTGGAAATTACAGTCCAGTTACAGTGCCTGCTAACAAGGACTAATTGTACCACCACAGAGCTTCCCTGGACACTTAAAACAAATGGCCACTGTGGGAACTTGGCAATGAATAGAGAAAAATCCCATCTATTCTTGGAACACAGGACAAATATGCTAGGAGTTGGGCAGGGCTCAGCTGGGGGCTCTTGGGCATTAAAACTTGGTTTCCCAATCAATGTAACAAAGTTAGACTTTCATGAAGACAGCCATTCATCCATCCATCTTTTATTAACCCATCCATCCTCCAGTGATCCCTCTCTCCATTCATTCACTTATCCATCTTCCATCCATCCACCCATCCATGTATCCATTCATTCATCTATCAATCCATTCATCCATCTTCCATCCACCTATCTATCCATCCTCCAATGATCCATCCATCCATCCATCCATCCATCCATCCATTCACCTTCCACCTAACCATTTATTCAACCTCCAATGATCCATCCATCCATCCATCTTCTATCCATCCATCCAACCATCCATGTTCCATGCATCCAACCATCTATCCATCCCCCAATGATCCATCCATCCATCTTCCATCCATCCATCCATCCACCCACCCATCCATCTATCCATCCACCCACTCAGCCAGTCATCTATTCAACTTTTCATCCACCCATCATGCATCCATCTGTCTCTCCACGCATCCCACAAACTTCTCCCAAACTCTTGCTTAGAAAAAGGTCTATTCTTGATGCTGCAAGTCAAAGATGTATCAGCAGTGATCCTGCATAAAAGAAGACGTACTAGGTGCTTAAATATTTTTGAACGAGTCAACAAAAACAGTGAACATTTTCTCAATGGAAGGGAAAAATAGATTCAGTTAAGTGAGAAGGTGAAGAGAGGGGCATAGATGGTGTGAGGATAGAGAAGATATAAAGAGTTGTCCATCACCGTCATACACATATCCTGAGTGAAAGAGACAGGAAACTAAAAGGGAAGGGGATGTGTGTGTACTCTATGTTTGAGTATGGCAAGTTACTTCATCTCTTGTAGTCTCAATTTCCCTACCCAGACAATGGGGATGGAAATGGTTCCTACCTCACGGGGTTATTATGTGGACTACAAAAAATACTGCACATAAAGTTCTTAGAACAATGTCTGGTATGTAGTAAGCAGGCTCTGCCATTCTGCTGCCTACCCCTGGGGACTTGAAGGTTGAGTTAGAGTCCACCCTACCTAGACAGTAAGAAAGACCATCTTAGGAACTGGGAACATGTAGATGCTTGTAACATCTACAGGGGAGGCTTTAGGGAGAGTTAATTTTTGCGTCTTGTGATTAGAGCCCAGGGAGCGAGGGGCAGTGATGGGGAAAAAAAAAGCAGGTCAGAAGCCACATCAGTCCAGAAAGAGCTGAGGATTTGGATTTGCAATGGGGGAGCTGGGGAGCCATGAACATATTTTAAGCAAGCAATTTATATTTTAAAATTATTCGTGTAGTGTGGGAAATTGATTATTGTTCATTGATTATCGCTCTAAGGGGAGATGATTGTGCAAGGAAGACAAATGAGTCCTAGTCATTCAAGGGCAGAGTCTAGATGAGAACTGCTCTAGCACTCATTCCTGGTTCTAGCTGCCTCAAACTCTGGCCTCTAGGCTCCCCGTTCATTGTTTTCTGGCCTGTAGCTCAGGGCGTATGGAAAGAATGTCAGAGCTATGACTTCCTCTGCCCTGACAGGATCTCTGCA
Organism: Papio anubis; assembly: GCF_008728515.1. Classification (NCBI taxonomy): domain Eukaryota; kingdom Metazoa; phylum Chordata; class Mammalia; order Primates; family Cercopithecidae; genus Papio; species Papio anubis. Next base: position 5,421,467 of record NC_044992.1, read on the forward strand.
GGGTCTTTACATCTCCATGTGCTTCCCCCCAATGCATCCCTACTCATGGAACCCTGCTAAGTGGTCATTTCAACTCTCCTTATATACCTCCAGCAACAGGGATACACTACTTCCTGAGCCAGCCTGCTTCCTCCATGACCACCTCTAACCCAAAGTCCTTTATCCTATGAAACGTCAACCCATCTCCCCATGGATTCCAATTATTCACTCGTTCTGCTCCTGAGGCGCTGGGCGAGATAGGTCTCAATGGCAGCCCATGCATCTGACTCATTCTGGGCCTGAAACCCAGGCTCAGTTTGTGGTCAGTGCTCAGTGTGTCCACATGGGTGCTTTGGCTGCAGTGGGGCTCAGGGTGGAGCACTTCTCAGGAGGGGTGAGGGTAGACTGACCCTTCCAGGGCGCCCTGCCTCCTGGGGATCACCCTTTGGTGTAGTCCCTTCCACATGAGCTCTGGGTTTGACCATGTGACTTGCTTTTTTTTTTTTTTTTTTGAGATGGAGTCTCACTCTGTCATCCAGGCCGGAGTGCAGTGGCCCGGTCTTGGCTCACTGCAACCTCCTCCTCCCAGGTTTAAGCGATTCTTCTACCTCAGCCTCCCGAGTAATTGGACTTACAGGGGTCCGCCACCATGCCCAGCTAATTTTTTGTAATAGTAGAGATGGGTTTCATATTGGCCAGGCTGGTGTCGAACTCCTGACCTCGTGATTTGCCTGCCTCGGCCTCCCAAAAGTGCTGGGATTACAGGCGTGAGCCACTGCGCCCAGCTGTGACTTGCTTTAGCCAATGAAATGTGTTGGAAGCGATGCTATGTCAGCTCAAGACTTGCCTTCAGAAGGCCTGACACCTTCCGCTTTTGCACTCCTTGAAGCCAGCCTCTGTGTGGAGAAGCTTGAGTTGGACTATTGGCAGGAGAGCCACGGGGAGGAAAGCCACGGGGAGGGAGGCTGAGAAGTCATCGGGGACACTCAAACCTCACTGGAGCTCTGCTGAGTGCAGCCACTCGAGTGACCTCTGCCAAACCATGTGGAGCGGAACTGCCCAGAGGAGCCCACTTGCCCTTAGAATCCTGAGAAATAGGGCCAGGTGTAGTGGCTCAAGCCTGTAATCCCAGCACTTTGGGAGGCCGAGATGGGCGGATCACACGGTCAGGAGATCGAGACTATCCTGGCTAACCCGGTGAAACCCCATCTCTACTAAAAAATACAAAAAACTAGCTGGGCGAGGTGGCCGGTGCCTGTAATCCCAGCTACTCGGGAGGCTGAGGCAGGAGAATGGCGTGAACCTGGGAGGCGGAGCTTGCAGTGAGCTGAGATCCGGCCACTGCAGTCCAGCCTGAGCGACAGAGCGAGACCCCATCTCAAAAAAAAAAAAAAAAAGAATCCTGAGAAATAATACATCATGATCGCTTTCCACCGTTGAGTGTTGGGATGGTTGGAAGGCACTAACAGAGAACTTCTACTTGGATCCTGAGCAAGTACTTCCTGTCCACTCCTAGGACAAAGAAACGTGCGAGCTGTAACCATTGAGTCTGAGTTTCAGCCAGGCTTGTGGTGCTCACTCCTGTACGGTCCTAGGCATGTCACAGCCCTTCTTGGGACTCAGTTTCTCCATCTATAAAGTGGAGAGATTGTAAATTCCATGATCTTATCTCTTTTAGCTGTTCTCTGATGAAGCTGAACGACTCTAGATGAAGCAAGACCCCCGCCTCTGAGCAGGGGCCCCTTCTACAGGTGTGTGTCAGCGTAGGTGATGTTTCTCATGCCCATGGCCTCACCGACAGCAGAATCACCTGGGGCCAGTCTTTCTGACTGATCCACTTGGAATCATGCACTTCCATTCCAGGTTGTGCCAAACTCGACCTGATGTTCCGTGTGGCCCCTGGAACGGGGCTGCCCGCTGGGGTGTTGGCTAAGTGGGTGTGTCAAACTTGGGACCCTCTTCCTCTGGTTCCTTGTTCCTCATTAGGTGTTGGCTACAGCTGATTCACTTAGAAGGCAATGGGAACAGGCAGTGATGTTTGGAGCGTTTCTCCTTTGATCATTTAACAGCCTTCTTCCTATTTTATTTATTTATTTATTTATTTATTTATTATTTTTAGATGGAGTCTCACTCTATCGCCCAGGCTGGAGTGCAGTGGCACGATCTCGGCTCACTGCAACCTCCACCTCCCAGGTTCAAACAATTCTTCTGCCTCAGCCTCCCGAGTAGCTGGGACTACAGGCACATGCCACCACGCCCAGCTACTTTTTTTGTATTTTAATAGAGACAGGGTTTCACCGTGTTGCCCAGGCTGGTTGCGAACTCCTGAGCTCAGGCAATCCGCCAGCCTCAACCTCCCAAAGTGCTGGGATTACGGGCATGAGCCACCACACCTGGCCTTCCCTATTTTATCATGCTATCGGCAAAAATAAAATTATGAGGTTTATATAAATGATATTTGTATCATGTCTGAGAGCCTTTGGATCAAATTTTCTAGCCAATTTCTCCAAATGCGAGCTTTTAAACTTTTCCTTTATTGTTGACAGAAGATGCTTTTAGAGATTGCACTGTGGCAACTTTAGAGACAACCAGAAGGTTGGGAGGGAAGGAAAAGGCACCCTGTAAGGGATAATGGAGGGGCTGCGGCTCAAACTGGAGAAGAGAGGTGAGGCCCAGGCCCCATCTGCAGAACTCATCAGGTCTCTCGCTGGGCCAAGGAAGCAGGTGTCACTGGTTGACACAAACAACTGGCAAACAGAGGCCAACACAGTCAGGCAGAACTTTCTAGAAGTCTGAAGTGTCTGGAGAGGGAGCAGGCTGCCTTTGGAGGGTGTGTGACTCTAAGACAAGAGGACTCTGAGATTCAGGGAGGGGCAGCATCATCCCAAAATCACCCAGCTGGTCAATTGAGGTTCTGGGAGCAACGTCTAGAGCTGGAAGCTCACACAGTGCCCAGAGCCTGGGAAAGGGACAGATGCGTGTTCCAGCCAGCATGTACCCTTCCCAGTCGAAGCCTTGAGTGTTGGACAAGGTGGTGGTCAAGACTCTCTTTCCCTCAATGGTGAGAGGACACGGCCAGGGTTTCAGCGGTAGCCTTTCTTGACTGCCGAGAACCTGATGAGCCTCTTAAATATTTATTTTTCCAATAGACCTGAACAATTCTGAAGAGACACAATATTACGTTTCTTAGAAGCTTCCCCAAATACATATTTATCAGGGAAACCTGAATAAGCTAAGAAGGGCTTAGACCTATTTATTTATGTATTCAGTTATCTCTGGGGTGTGGGTTATGCCGATGTGAACAAGAAGAGACAGTAATTAGATTGTGCTTAGACTGATTCTCCTGCTCCAGGGATGGGATTAGGGCCTGACTGCCCGAGCTCTGCGGTCTTCCATGCTCATGGTGCTGGTCCTTCAAGTTTATACCTCTGGGATCCTTGGTTCCCAAACCTGACTGATAGGGAATCATCTGGGGAGTTTTTCTGTTTGTTTGTTTTTGTTTTTTAACTGATGCCTGTATTCCACCTGCTGAGGTTCTGATTTAATTTATCTGGGAACAGCCTTGGCATTGGGACTTTTACAGGCTCCCTGGGTAATCCGTTGTGCAGCAGAGTCTGAGAATTCCTGATTTAGACAATGAATCTGTTGGGGCAAGCTACACTCATGGGTCATCCTTCCTCCTTCCCTAGTGTTTTTTTTTTTTTTTTTGAGATGGAGTCTCACACTGTCGCCAGGGCTGGAGAGCAGTGGCGTGATGTCGGCTCACTGCAACCTCTGCCTCCCGGGTTCAAGCTATTCTCCTGCCTCAGTCTCCCAAGTGGCTGGGACTACAGGCACCTGCCACCATGGCCGGCTCATTTTTGTATTTTTAGTAGAGACAGGGTTTCGCTATGTTGGCCAGGCTGGTCTCGAACTCCCGACCTCGTGATCCACCCACCTCAGGCTCCCAAAGTTCTGGGATTACAGGTGTAAGCCACAGCCCCTCCTTCCCTAGTTTTAACCAAAACTGAGCTGTGCAGGTGTAGGGAGAGGATACCAGGGCTGAGGTTTAGGTTCAGGGACAGTTTAACGGATATGCCACCTGGGAAGTCACACAGGGTTGTGCCCTAGAGAGGCCCCACACTTGGCTTAATGCTCTGCTGTAGTTATCTTAAAATTCTGAAGCATTTTTGAAAAAGCAGATGGCCTCATATTTTCATTTTGTATTGGACCCCACAAATAATGTAGCCCGTCCTGGGCAGGGGACCTGGGTTCTAAACCCGTCTCTGTCTGGACAGTTGGTTTGCTGGGCAAATCTTTCTTTGTCTCTGGATCTCCATTTTCCTTTCTATACAAGAATAAAATCAATCAGCCCCAATGACTTTCTAGAACACTTTCTGTGTCTATACACACATTCATGCAAGGCCACCTAGGATATAGTTGGGTTAATCCAGGCGCTTTGGGAGGCTAAGGTGGGTGGATCACGGGGTCAAGAGATTGAGACCATCCTGGCCAACATGGTGAAACCCTGTCTCTACTAAAAATACAAAAATTAGCCAGGTGTAGTGGCGTGCGCCTGTAGTCCCAGCTACTCAGGAGGCTGAGGCAGGAGAATCGCTTGAACCCGGGAGGCAGAGGTTGCAGTGAGCTGAGATCGCGCCACAGCACTCCAGCCTGGCAGCAGAGCAAGACTCCGTCTCAAAAAAAATAAATTATAAAAAAAAAAAAAAGAAAGAAAGAAATAGTTGGGTTGTCTTCAGTCAAGTACGTTGATAAGCCGTAATGACTAGCTGTTTCTTAAATCACATGTTGTTTGAATTTAACTGGGCTCTCTTGCTCCCCTCAAATAGATTTGCATGTTTAGAACTGGGCCCACTCTGACATGGGACAAAAAATTGCTGGTGTGTGAACATTCTCATTCTCATTCCCTTCCTCCTCTAAATGAAAAGAATTCCTTCTTTGCCTGTTCAGTTCCCCAGCAACCCTTTCCGGCCTTCTAGACAGAGTTCCACCTTTGCCAGCTCAGACCCTCAGCTTTTAGAATGCAGAGCTGGATAGAGAGGCTGGGGACTGAGGAAGGCGGGTGAGGAGATTTGCATCGGAAAGAAGAGAACTGTTCCAAGAGAAAAGAAGAAAAGGGAAGAGAAAGACGGTGGGGAGGAAAGACAATAGGGAAAATTTTAGATCGGGACTGAGAGTGGAGAAAAGGAAAAGATATTTGAGGAATGTCTGCCAGATGTGTGGATATCGAGAGTGGCAAAAGGAGAAGAAATATTTATATTTTGCTATGCATTGAGAATGTACCCTGTCCTCCCCACATACACGGGCACAATTTCCCTGTGGAGGCTTCACCAGAGGCATGCATAAATTACAATTGCTTTCAGCTATGTTTTGCTGTCAGACTACAGATTCTTTGAATTGATGCTGCACAGAGACTGGTCCATTTGGGCCTCCAGTTACATTTGGAATATGCTGTTAAGCCAGGGTTGTGTGGAAATGGCAGCAGCTGTGAGCTGGGAAACTCTTTACCACCTGGTGCAGGCATTTCACAGACTTAAAAGCGCTCAGAGTGGGAAGAGATCTTAAACATGGAGGTCTTCAAAATGGTCTAATTTGGCTGGGTGCGGTGGCTCACGCCTGTAATCCTAACACTTTAGGAGGCCAAGGCGGGTGGATCACCTGATGTCAGGAGTTTGAGACCAGCCTGGCCAACATAGTGAAACCCTGTCTCTACTAAAAAATACGAAAATTAGCCGGGTGTGGTGGTGGGTGCCTGTAGTCCCAGCTACTCAGGAGGCTGAGGCAGGAGAATCGCTTGAACCTGGGAGGCGGAGGTTGCAGTGAGCTGAGATGGCACCACTGCACTCCAGCCTGGATGACAAAGTGAGACTTGGTCTCAAAAAAAAAATTTAAAAAATCTAATTCCCCTACCCATTTTGAAATTGATTTTCTAGATCCATCCCCCTGCCAAGTTCATTCTCTGCTTATATACTTCCTATAAAAGGGAATGCACTAATTTCAGAGAAAACGCACTGCAACCGTGTGTAGACCTCGCAGTTAGAATTGTTTGTCTGTGTTCTCAAATGCTATTATCGGTGATGTGAATTATTACAGCCTCATTGGACTTTGCTCTGGCGAGTCCTGGCACAGTTTAAATTATACTTCTCTTTTGAATCAGCAATTCTGTGTCTAGGAAGTCTGCGTCACTCACACGCATACACAAAGGCGCATGTCCTCGGATGTTTAGATTGAAGCATTACTTGTGAGAGTGAAAATGTGAAGCCAGTTCAATGTATACCTACCGAGGATTGCCAGTAAAACTACAGTAGATATAAGTTGTGGAATAATGGATCTGCCTGTCCGAATATGGAAAGATTTCCAAGATATAGTAAGGGAAGAAGTAAGTTGCAGACGGTAAGTTAGGAAAGAGTGTGTTAAAACCCCACAAACCTCGTATCTATACCTGCATAGGAGTTAAAGATACGAAGACATAGAGCCAAACAGTGTATATAAAATTGGTAACAATTAGTCAAATCAAAACCACAAGATACCACTGTACGTCGATCAGAATGGCTATTACTTAAAAAATGGCAAATCACAAGTGTCGGTGAGGATGTGGAAAAATCATCCACTGCTGGTAAAATGCTATAGGGTGCTTTGGAAAAGCCACTTTGGAAAATTGGCAGTCCCTCAAAAAGTTAAACACAGAGTCACTATATGACCCAGCATTCCACTCCTAGGTATGTACTCAGGCAAAATAAAAACTACATCTAGCAACATTTTTGACAACAGCCAAAAAGCGGAAACAACTCATATGTCCATCAATTGATGGGTCTAGGAATAAAACGAAGTTGCATCTATACAGTGGAATACTATTTGGCAATAAAAAGGATTAAAATACTGATGCATGCTACAGCATGGATGAACTTTGAAAACATTATCCTAAGTCAAAGAAGCCAGTCACAAAGGATCACATATTGTATAATTCTGTGTATTTATTTATTTATTTATTTATTTATTTTTGAGACGGAGTCTCGCTCTGTTGCCCAGACTAGAGTGCAGTGGTGCGATCTCAGCTCACTGCAAGCTCCGCCTCCTGGGTTCACGCCATTCTCCTGCTTCAGGCTGCGGAGAAGCTGGGACTACAGGCGCCCGCCACCATGCCCGGCCAATTTTTTGTATTTTTGGTAGAGACGGGGTTTCACCATTTTAGCTAGGTTGGTCTTGATCTCCTGACCTTGTGATCCGCCCGCCTCGGCCTCCCAAAGTGCTGGGATTACAGGTGTGAGCCACCGTGCCCGGCCTGTATAATTCTGTTTATATGAAATGTCCAGGATATGCACACCTGTAGAGACAGGAATAAGATTAGGGTTGCTTAGGGCTGGAGGAGAGAGGGGAGTGAGAGTGAGGCTGATGGGCATGGATTTTTTCTCTAGGGTGATGAAAACATTCGATAGCCTATAATGATGGTTGCTCAATTCTGTGAATATACTAAAAACCACTGACCTGTGTGTGCATTAAATGAACTGTATGGCTGTCTGTGAAATATGTCTCCATAAACTGTTTTGTAAAAATCCTAATTGTGTTTGCATCTTGTGTGGGGGAGGGAGGTGGAGTGTTGCGTTAGGAGGGAGGAGTCAAGGACTTGCCTTGTCCTGGCGATTTGTTTCGTGCCGCAAAGCGTGATGATGATTATGGGCATTCCAGGGAGGCACTGAAGGCAGAGGGCTGCTGGCCACCCAGCTCTTGGACGAAGCGGCACATCAAGTCTCTACCTTCTTTGTCTCTGGGGCCAATGGCTGTTCCTCCATAGGCAATCCGTGGCCCAGGGGTGGCAGTGCTCATGCAGGGTGACTCATACCACTCTTCCTGCGTGCCTTTCCTAACTGGTGGTTTCTCCTGGGCTCTCATAAGCCCTCCGGTGACTCAAGGCAGAGAATGAGCTCTTTGGCCTGCCCACTTCTGGGGATGCCTTGTGCAGGGGAGGACTGTGAGAAGGGGAGGCTGCCGGGCTCAGCAGGGATTCAGCTGACAGAGAGAAGACTGTCAGAGAAGATGCTGAGTCTACCTGGATGACAAAGCTGACCCCAGAGAGGCCAGATTGACCCTCCCCACCTTACTGCAAACAGAGGCAGAGACTGGAGCCAAGGTTGAGTGAGGCAGGGTCAATGGCCAAAAGGGGTCAGCGCTGCTGGGGCCTTCAGTTGGCAGGAGCCCTGTGCAAATCTCCACAGCCCTCCACCCACAGGAACCCAGGCTCTCCTGGGCTCATCTGCCTGACGCACAACAGCAGAGCGCATAGCACAGAACCCTAGCACAAGGCACCCAGAAAACACACTTGACATGTGTGCAATACAACCAAAGCACAAAGACACCCCAGGGCACACCCAAAGCCACAACGCGTGTCACCCAGGCACTTGCATCACACAACAAATGCACATAGACCGCAGACACACAGGACTGCACGTACAAACAGAACGGTGCCCTCCCCATTGCCGAGACATTACATGGCACAAGAAACAAACGGACCAACACAAGGGAAGGCCCCTGACAGTTTGTCCCTTGGCCATCAGAGGCTGATCCAGAGCAACTGAGACGCCCTTTTCAATCCCCCAGTCTGGCTTGGGTGCCCTCCTCTCTATCACCTCTCTCTGTCCCTCGTCTTCCTGCGACACGTCCACCAGGCTTCTCTAGCACGTGGTCTATTCCACCACACCAGGACTGTTGGCTAACTTGTTTGCTTTCTTCTCTTTCCTCTCCATTGCATATAAGGCTCTTTTCTTTTTTTTAGAGACAGAGTCTCAGAGTGCAGTGGAGCCATCTTGGCTCACTGCACCCTCCACCTCCCAGGTTCAACCAATTCTCCTGTCTCAGCCTCCAGAGTAGCTGGGACTACAGGCACCAGCCACCAAGGCCGGTGAATTTTTGTGTTTTTAGTAGAGATGGGGTTTCACCATATTGGTCAGGCTGGTCTCAAACTCCTTTACCTCAGGTGATCAACCCATCTCAGCCTCCCAAAGTGCTGGGATTACAGGCCTGAGCCACTGCGCCCAGCTGCATGTAAGGTTCTTGAAGGTAGAGCCTGTGGTCTATGTATCTGAGTCTCTGGCACTTTGCAGTGTCTGGGGTATAGGACAGGGTTAATGTATAACGAATAAATAAATGGATCCAGCTATCCATGTGTGTGTATACTTACAAGAGAAAATTTTCAACCTTCACCACTATCAAAGAAATGCAAATTAAAATGAGATGCAATTTTACACCTATTAAAGTAGCACAAATTAAGAAATATAATTACCACACCCAGGACTGACACGGTCATGGTCTAAGCATGGCACCCATACATTGCCGGTGGCAGTGCGTAAATTGGGTGCAGCCCATTTGGAAAACAGTTTGATTGTATGTATCCAGAGTCATTAAAAGGCTCACAGCCTTTGGTGCAGTGATCGCACCCCTGGGAATTTATTCAAAGGTAATTACCAAAAAGAAGGAGGACATTTGCTGACGGTGGTTGGAAGTGTCATTTGCGATCACCCAAGGCCCTGATTTCTGAACCCAAAATTGGGATATACACTGACGCATTGAACTTGAGGATGGCTGGGAAGAATAGCTGCAGAGAACTGGGGACAGAGGCTGACCATGACTGAATCGGGAACGGCAAAGATAGGGAAGTACATTTTCTGAGGTCAGGGATCTGGCAGGCACTGTTCACTCCGGTATCCCCGGCTTCTCGTGGAGTATCTGGTACACAGCAGGGTAGATACTGTTGAATTAAAAAAGAATGAATGGTTAAGCGATACGTACCTTAATATATTTAATCATGATATATGTTTTTATTTATGTAGCTAGCACAGACATACATACACTCTGAATAGGATGCTCTGTGGCCATTAAAGGTCATTAATATGCAAATGTGTTTACGATACAATGTTGTAAAGAAATAATTTCTTATTCTGCATAAAAAGGATTTGTGTGAAGGGAAATGGAGGTGAAGCAAGGTCAAGCAACTTGCTCATGCCACACAGCCCTAAGTAGGGCAGCCCTGGCCCAAACCCAGGCCTGTTGGGCTTAACCACTGGTCTTTGCTGTCTTCAGAACACCCTGAGTTATTTTAGTCTGAGGCCCTGAGCCCTAAGGCTCCTGGGTCCTGAAGTCCTGAGGTCCCGAGGTCCTGGGTCCTGAGATCCTGAGGTCTTGAGATCCTGGGTCCTGAGGTCCTGAGATCCTGAAGTCCTGGGTCCTGAGATCCTGAAGTCTTGAGGTCCTGGGTCCTCAGGTCCTGAGATCTTGAAGTCCTGAGACCCTGAGGTCTTGAGGTCCTGGCTCCTGGGTCCTGAGGTTCTGAAGTCCTGTGTTTTGAGGATCCCATGTCCTGAGGTCCTGAGATCCTGAGATCCTTAGATCCTGTGGTCATGGGTCCTGAGTCCTGAGGTGAAAAGCACTGCTGGAGGATCTCCTGGAGAAGAGATATTTTCCCATGAGGGTTTCCCTTCCTTTGTGAATCCTTAATAATCTGAGCTCCTTTGTAGACTTAAATACCCCAGCTTTTCTTAATGATGTATGCATTTCATTGTGATGGGTAAGGTACAGATTTACTTTTGAAAGGTTAATAAATTTGCTTTTTTTTTCTTCAAGTGTGCATTGTCTCAGAGAAAAGATACTAAAAGGTTGACTACAATTTTGCAAGAGTCCAAGGGATTTTTTTGTTGGTATAATAAAACCCTTGCGGTGAAAATGTAGAGAATGCAGACTGAGTGTACTGAACCCAGGGGTGCAGGGGCCAGGGTTACAAGGAGGGAGCAGGAACGTCCCGAGGGGACCCTTCCATGCAGGGTGAGATAGTGGGGTCACACTACTCTGAGACCAAAAATAATAAGTCCTTATGTAAGCCTCCATAATTCTGGATGTTCAGGACCAAAAACGGGACTCCATTTTGTTCTGTATTTGAGATGCTGTTAATCTGAGCTTCTCCTGGCTGACTGTTCCTCTAGCTTGGAGTTCCGCAGGTGCTGGTGGGGAGAGTTGGAAAGGCACTCTCCCATTAGACCTGATTTTCTATTTTCTGCTTCTGTCAGTGTCTCTGGGGGAGACTTACCTAAGGCTAGTGGGGCCTTGGACTTAAGAGAGTTTTGCTCCTGATTTGGGAAGAAAGCAGGACTCTCCCTTCTCCCTAAGCCCGCCCCATGACCGCAGAGTCTCACAGAGTTGTGGAGCAGAGGGTCCTGGGCACGTTGACTCCTGATACTGGGAGGTGTGAGTCATTCCCCGCCCCCTTGCTTGAATCAATCTCTTTTTTAAAAAATTTAAAGTATTAAAAAAATTTGGAAATAATTTTAGATTTACAGCAAGGTTTCAAAAATAATACTGAGTCCCTTTGTACCTTTACTCGGGTTCCCCAGATGTTATCATCTTCCATACTCACAGTATCATGATCACGGCTAAGAACTTAGCATCAATATGAGAATCAAACTAATCTACAGGGCTTGTTTCTATTTTGCAAATTGTCTCCATTGTGTTTCGTTGTCAAAGTTTTTTGTTTCCTTCGATCTGGGATAGTCCTCAGTCTATCATTTATGTCTTGGAAACTTTTGAAGACTACGGGCCAGCTGTTTTGCAGACGGTCTCCTCACTGTGGTTCGCCTGATGTTTGCTCACGATTACACTGAGGATTGCCTTTTTGCAAGAATCCTGCAGAAGTGATGCTGTGTCCTCAGCACAGTCTATCAGGAGACATGTGAAGTCAGTGCATTTTGGTTAAAGTGGTATATGCCCAGTTTTTACACTTGTCTGTACTCCCTCTTTTTTTTCTCTTTGAGACAGGGTCTTGCTCTGTTGCCCAGGTTGGGGTGCAGTGGCACAATTACCATCACCACGTGCTGCAGTCTTGACCTTCCAGGCTCAAGTGATCCTCCCACCTCAGCCTCCCAAGTAGCTGAGACTACAGGCACATGCCACCATGCCTGGCTAATTTTTTATTTTTTGTAGAGACGGGGTAACCCTAGGTTGCTTGAGCTGGTTTTGAACTCCTGGGCTCAAGTGATTTTCCCGCCTCAGTCTCCCAAAATGCTGGGATTACAGGTGTGAGCCACCCTGCCCAGCCTCTCCCTTTCTTTACCCGAGTCATCCCCCTTCACTTACTGGCACAGTGGAAACAATTGGTCAGAATAATTGGAACAATCCTTCTCACATCCAGCGCTTCCTACCTAAAAGGCATTTTCACATGTTACCTGATTTGAACTCACATCCTGGAGATAGCCCCATTTGCATGACCAGCTCATCCAATCTGTTCAGTTTACTGATAGAAATGCAAGCCTATATTTGGAAGAAAAGAAGAAATAGTGTTTGTGTTTTCTTTGCAGGTTAAAAACGTGCTGGGGCCTTCCCTGCACTGCTATGTCTTATTTAAGAACTTTCGCCGGGCGCAGTGGCTCACGCCTGTAATCCCAGCACTTTGGGAGGCAGAGGCGGGTGGATCACGAGGTCAGGAGTTCAAGACCAGCCTGGCCAAGATGGTGAAACTCCGTCTCTACTAAAAATACAAAAATTAGCTGGGCGTGGTGGCAGGCACTTGTAACCCTAGCTACTTGGGAGGCTGAGGCAGAGAATTGCTCGAACCTGGGAGGCAGAGGTTGCAGTGAGCTGAGACCGTGCCACTGCACTGCAGCCTGGGTGACAGAGCAAGACTTTATCTCCAAAAAAAAAAAAAAAAAAAAACCCAGAAAACAAAAAAACAAAAATAACTTTCAGCTCCCCTTGTTTATTCTCACTTTATAGTGTGTGGCACAGAGTCTCGGAAAGGTGGGGAAAGCTGACTAAGTTCACACAGCCAGGATGTGGTCTGCTCCCAAGTCCATGGTTTTCCCTCATTCTCCAGGATTGGGTCTTGCTCAAAGTCACTGAGCGATTTCACTCTGCTGGGACACCAGCCCAAACTCCTGTGCAACCTCCCTAGAGAGTTGGGAACCGAGGAAATAATGATCATAAAATGTATATAGCGCATCATGATTGACAAGACTGTCCGTCTTTATGGCAGACCCCTGAGTCAGGTGTCGCTATCTTCATTTGGTAGAAGACGAAGCTGAGGGTAAGGGAGTTTGTGTGTCCTGCTCGAAGTCTCAGCCAGTTTGCGGCAGACCTGCAATTTTAACCCATGTTGTTCCACTCCAACCCCAATCCTTGACTATGTAAATGCCTCCTTTTTCTCCACCTGGATAGGAGAGTGCTGGTTCCCAGGCAGGGTGAGGGGTGCTGAGCCCACGAGGGAGGGGATACTCATCCTTTTTTTTTTTTTTTTTTTTTTGAGACAGAGTCTTGCTCTGTCGCCCAGGCTGGAGTGCAGTGACACCATCCTCGCCTCTCACTGCAAGCCCCTCCCAGGTCACGCCATTCTCTTGCCTCAGCCTCCAGAGTAGCTGGGACTACAGGCGCTGTCACCTCGCCTGGCTAATTTTTTTTTGTATTTTTAGTAGATACGGGGTTTCACTGTGTTAGCTAGACACCTCTGATCTCCTGACCTCATGATCCACTGCCTCGCCTCCCAAAGTGCTGGGATTACAGGCGTGAGCCACCGCGCCCAGCCAGATGCTCATCTCTTTTAGAATAACCAAGATCTCTCTGGGTATTACCTATATCCACAGGTGGTATCTTACAGGTGATTTGCATGCTTCGTAAAAACATAATTTATAGGAATGATAAAATTTTATGTGATGTATGAGACCCGTTAAATGTGTGAGGGAACCAGCAGGGCTCATGGATCCCTCTGCCGTCTCTGATTTGGCCAATCAGCAGTTAGCCCTTCAGGAAAGGCTGGTCTGAGCATTGTCCTGGGCCTGGTGTGGTGGTCCCAGCTTCATGTGGATGAACCAGACAAAGTTCCAGGGATCTGGGGGAGGAGGGGAGACAAAAGGAAGACCCACAGAATCCCAAGGCCAGGGTGTGACTGAGTTGCAAACCCTGGGGCATTGTGGAAGGCTTCCTGGAGGCAGTGGCACTGCCGAGGACTCGTGACATTGGACGGGATTTAAGCAGAGGAAGGTTGGCATTGCGTGGCCGTCCCAGTGATTGCAGGGGTGGGAATGGAATGTGGGTCTCTGGAGTGGAGAAAAGAAGGGAGCCTGGCATTCTGACAGTTCTTTCTTCTCAGGGAATTGAAGCCTTAGGCAGGGCTGGTCAGAAACTCTGTGCATACCTGGGACACAGGATTTGAAGGCAGGAAGGAATTCGGAAATCCTTGTCATCCGTGGCTGGCCTGTGCCATGAGACATGCCCCTTGTCAGTGCCAGAGACCCCATATCTGACAGCAGGAGGAACGGGATTCTGGTTGAGGAAGAGGGAAGCAGACGAGGCCTTGCGACTGCCTCCCGAGGCCCTGATCATTGTGTTATGAGGAATACTCCGTTTGTAAAGGGAAGTGGGACACGGGTCTACGCCCACAGAAGGTGAACTGGGGTCATATACCAGAATCTTTCTACAGGCAGATAATGGGACTAGCCGTTTCTCAGCCCTGCAGATAAAAGTTTATGGAATCTTTTGACAAAAGAGAGAGAGAGAGAGACAGAAGGTCAAGCACCCTGTGACTCTCTCGCGGAAGCAGGAAGAGACAAGATCGTTGCCCTTCCAGCATGTTCTCTTGGTTTTCAGGCAAACTCTTTTAGGTCTGCCCTCCCTGTTCAGAATCCTCAGCAGCACGCTGGAACCGTTTCCTCCTGTGTCCCCGTATAGCCACTCATTTCCGACACTGCTCCCCAGTATATGCCACAGACCCTCAAACCTACATGTCCAGAATGAGCTCATCACCTTCACCTGAGCCTGTTCCTGTCCTGGGCTCTCAGCTCACAGGTGACCTCGCTGGCCCCTAAGCCTGAAACAGAGGCATTTTTCTCTGTCTCCCTTGTCCCTCACCCCCATATTCAATCACCAAGCCCTGCCCCTTTGCCCCCCCAAATCTCTGGAATTCCCCCACCCACTTTTCTATCCACCATCACTAGCAAAGACATCATGTCTTACCTTGTCCCTTGCATGGCCTAACTGCCTCCTTCTGAGGCCATGGTCACTCTGCTAGACAATCCTTCACACTGCCCAGCAGCAATCTTCTCACATCTGGCCCCCTGTCTCTCGCGTGCATAAAACTCTTCAGTTGTTCCCTGGTCACCTACGGCATCAAGTCCTAGGCCCTGGGCCTGGCATTCAAGGCCTTTCAGACTTGGCTCTGCTGCTTTTTGCGGTATATTCTCCAGCAGTCATCCCCAGTTGCCTGTTCTGTGCCAATGTCACAGGTATTTGCCTGATAACCCCGTGTTGTTTCACTCCCTTTGGCTTTTCCAAGTGTAATTGACTCTCCCTAGACATGACATCCCAATATGTCTCTCTGGAAAACTCCTATTCATCCTTCAAAACCAACTCCTGTGACACCACCTCTCTGAAGGACACCCTGACTTGCTTCATACATAAGCATTCTGCCCTCTCTACCGTCTGTGCATTAGCACGTGTTGTACCTCACTGGGATTATCTGTTTGCACATCCGTTCCCACTGTAGTCTGTGACGTCCTTAAGGGCAGGAGCCAAATCTCTCTCTCTCTTTTCCTCTTTTTTTCTCCCTTCCCTCCTTTCTGTCCTTCCTCCCCTCCCTCCCTCTCTTTTCCCCCTCTTCTCTTTTTCTTCCTCCTCCTCCTCCAGTCTTAAGCTTTCAGCCATCAGCTCTTTCCTGAGTGCCAGGCGACATGCCAGCTCTGCTCTGAAGTTTGTGCATTCTCACAGAGCTGTGTCCTTGACAAGGTCCTACATCAATAGATTCCACAGTCCCCTTGGGATGTGAACTGTAACTAGGAGTTATAGCCAGGCAATCTCACATAAGTGCCCTGAAGAAAGCAGAGTCGGGCGTTGCACCTAGAGCAACTGTCAGGTGCCGCGGGGTGGGGTGAGGTGGAGGAGGTGTCTCCTAAAGAGGAACCATTTGGGCCTGAATGACAAGAGGGGTTTGGCTGTGCAAGGAAGCAAGACAGCGCTCAAGGGAGACAGAACTGCTTGCTCAAAGGCCTTGTGGTGGGAATGAGCTTGGTGCATGGAAAGAAAGAGTAGGCTGGTGAGGCCCAAGAGAAGTGAGCAGGGGAAGAAGATACAGCCTTGGGAGGTGGCCGGCAGCGGACTTTTATGCATTGGTACTGGAAGGGGGCGGGCAG
Source organism: Papio anubis (assembly GCF_008728515.1). Classification (NCBI taxonomy): domain Eukaryota; kingdom Metazoa; phylum Chordata; class Mammalia; order Primates; family Cercopithecidae; genus Papio; species Papio anubis. The sequence continues at coordinate 5,437,603 of NC_044992.1, forward strand.
TGGGCGGGATAAGGGCGTGATAGGGGCGTCTCCATAGGCGTGGCCGGGTAAGTTTTGATCTCTTCGGATTGACGTCACCTGGCGCATGCTCGGTTGATCTGCATCTTCCCTGGCCCGGGCTGCATTTTCCCGCGCGCGCGGAAAGTTGGTGAGGAAGAACCCGGAAGCAACATGGATTGTGCCTTCTTGTTCACCTTCCTCCATCTTGTCCTTTCTCCCTCACCCAAACAGTGAGGGCACAGGTCATTCCTAAATCCCTGCCTGTGTCTTGTGAGCCCCCAGTTAAATTGGGATCCCAGGACCAGAGCCACTAGCTATCCCGCCCTAAGGGGACGAGAAGGAGAGCCAGGCATGGCTGTCTGCAGTGTGCCTCTCTCGGATACTTCTTTGACCTGGTGGACAGCCCAGCGCCTAGCTGTCTGGCCGTGATCAAGGTGTCCCTCGCACGAAAACTTGTTTATTCTGACAAATGCCTTGGTGGTTGCTGTGTCCAGCGAATGCCCGCCTGACCATCGCTCTGAGCTGGGAGTTTGTGTTATCCCCTGAGTCCCGGGAAAAACCTGCTGGGGCAGCCCCCGGTTCTTCCTTTCTTCTCTGCAGTTGGGGTTCTCTGTGTTCAGGGATTACCCAAACCACGGCTTTCTCTGGAGACCAGTGGCGGCAAAGCGTTCTCTTCTGCTCCTGCCAAGTCGTCCCCATTCAGCGCAAGGCCTGCGGCATTGCTTGGAGACTTCTGCTCGCTGCTGTTGGAGGAAGATGCTGACTCAGGCCACATTCCATCTTGGGGTGCGTGCCCTTGGGCTTCCTCCACCCCACACGTTCCTTCTGCAGCTTTGTGCGTGGTTACTCCTGCCTGTCATTCAGGTTTTGGCTCAGACAAGAGAACTTTTTTGGTAGATGCGTAGCTTTAAATTAAAAAAAATTTTTTTTTTTATTTTTTAAATGTAGTATTTTGGATTCAGGGGATATATGTACATGTGCATCACATGGTATATTGTGTGATACTGAGGTTTTGGCTTCTATTGATCCTGCCACCCAAAGAGTGAACATAGTCCCCAGCAGGAAGTTTTTTAGCCCTTGCGCCCATCCCTCCCTCTCCCCTTCTGGAGCTTCCTGGATCTGTTGTTCCCATCTTTGTGTCATGTGTACTCAATGTTTAGCTCCCAATTATAAGTGAGAATTTGTGGGATTTGGTTTTCTGTTTCTGTGTTAATTTGCCTAGGATAATGGCCTCCAGCTGCATCCATGTTGCTGCCAAAAGACATGAGTTCGTTCTTTTTCATGGCTGCATAGTATTCCATGATATATATGTATGACATTTTCTTTATCCAGTCCACTGTCAATGGACACCTGGGTTGATTCCACATCTTTGCTATTGTAATGAGTGCTGCGATGAACATCTGCATGAGATGAGGAGACCTTCCTGATTACCTTTTCTTTTTCCTTTTTTTTTTTTGAGATGCACTCTCTCTCTGTAGCCCAGGCTGGAGTGCAGTGGTGCAATCTTGGCTCACTGCAACCTCCACCTCCTGAGTTCAAGTGATTCTCCTGCCTCAGCCTCCAGAGTAGCTGGGATTACAGGCACACACCACCACACCTGGCTAATTTTTGTATTTTTAGTAGAGATGGGGTTTCACTATGTTGTCCAGCCTGGTTTTGAACTCCTGGCCTCAAGTGATCTGCCTGCCTCGGCCTCCCAAAGTGCTGGGATTACAGGCACCTGTCACCATGCCCAGCTAATTTTTGTATTTTTAGTAGAGATAGGATTTCACCCTCTTGGGCAGGCTGGTTTTGAACTCCTGACCTCAAATGATCCTCCTGTCATGCGTGTCCGTGTGAAGAGACCACCAAACAGGCTTTGTGTGAGCAACATGGCTGTTTATTTTACCTGAGTGCAGGCGGGCTGAGTCCGAAAAGAGAGTCAGTGAAGGGAGATGAGGGTGGGGCCGTTTTATAGGATTTGGGTAGGTAAAGGAAAATTACAGTCAAAGGGGGGTTGTTCTCCGGCGGACAAGGAGTGGGGGGTCACAAGGTGCTCAGTGGGGGAGCTTTTTGAGCCAGGATGAGCCAGGAAAAGGAATTTCACAAGATAATATCATCGCTTAAGGCAAGGACTGGCCATTTTCACTTCTTTTGTGGTGGAATGTCATCAGTTAAGGCGAGGCAGGGCATTTGCACTTCTTTTGTGATTCTTCAGTTACTTCAGGCCATCTGGGCGTATATGTGCAAGTCACAGGGGATGCGATGGCTTGGCTTGGGCTCAGAGGCCTGACACCTCCCACCTCGGCCATCCAAAGTGATGGGATTACAGGCGTGGGCCTTTTCTGAGTGGCACTCTCTATGCTCTTTATCCCCTTGCCTTGTGTTATTTTCCTCCCTGACTCTTCCATCCATGCTTGGGGGATCCACCATTAAAATGCAGACTGCTTGAGGGCAGAGTCGTGTCTCTTCTGTTTACCGCTGTTACTTATCTCCAGGGCCCAGAACAGTGTCCAGCACATAGTAGTGCTCAGCAAACATTTTCTGAGTGAATGATGGTGCTTTTCCTTTTTTTCCCCCCTTTTTAGTGATTAATATGCATGGATTTCTCATCAAAGAGGAGATTGTGTGAAACCCACAGAGCGCTTGACTCTTGCGTGGCTCAGAACTCATTATCTTCCAGCAGCAAGTTGAGAAATTCTTGGACAGAGATTTAAACAAACGCTCAAGTTGCCGCTTTGACCCGACTAACCTTCCGGTGAGTTGAGAGTCATAAACCATTATTGTCTCTGCAGGCGGGGAGTACTGCGGGCGCCTCTTGGCACCTGGCGCCTCTGTCTGAATTAGTAGCTCATTCTCTCTATCTGATGCTGGACCAGGAATGGGAGAGTTTACACCTCCCTGTGTGAACTTGCTCTTGGCATCTTTCATGGTGTTCTGTGACCACAGAGACACACTCAGAATCAGAGAATCTGAAGGCATTTGTTGGTTTGGTTTTAGAGCCCAGAAAAACCAGTGAATGAAAAAGACAGGCCCAGGATGGTGTGTGGGCCAACTGGGAGGGCCCAGACCATTGCCCAGGACCCAATTCCTCACCTGGTGCTTTCTCATTGCTCTGGGCTGGGAGCAATGACCCTGGCCCCACGAAACTCGGTTTGTGTCTCCCCAATATGCCTGTAACAGGGACAGGGCTATCTTTCCCCTGTTTTCACTGCCCCTCCCTTAGGTGGGCTAGTTGGATGGTGTAAGATGATTCCCCATTCTCAGAGTTTCTGTGCTCATCCCTGCCACTTGGCAGCTGTGGCTTTTCATGAAATTTATGCAGGAAATGTTTTTTTAGTCGTAGTCAAATACGCAAAACAAAATTGACAATATTAACCATTTTTTTTTTTGAGATGGAGTTTTGCTCTTGTTGCCTAGGCTGAAGTGTAATGGTGCAATCTTGGCTCACTGCAACCTCCAGGCCTCCCAGGTTCAAACGATTCTCCTGGTTCGGACTCTCAAGTAGCTGGGCTCACTGGCATGCGCCACCACACTTGGCTAATTTTTGTGTATTTTTAGTAGAAACAGGGTTTCACCATGTTGGCCAGGCTGGTTTCAAACTCCTAACCTCAAGTGATCTGCCCACTTTGGCCTCCCAAAGTGCCAGGATTACAGGCATAAGCCACCATGACTGGCCTCAAGATACATTTTCAATGGGATGTCAAACCTCTAGATTTCCCCAGTTGATGAGGAAGACCTTAGTGGGTTTAGGCACTCAGAAACTTCAGAGAAAATTCCTTCAGTTTCTTTTTGTGTGCTAGGAAGAACTTTCACACTTCCTGTGGGGCATGAGTTAACCAGGAGCTGTCTGGTGCTCCTTGGTTGCCACTGGCATTCAGAGAAGACGGCATGAGGACTAGAAGAGTCAGGAGGGAAGGCAGGGTTCTCTTGGACTGGAGTTACCTGCAGGTGAGGGCTTTGAGCCCAGGAAAGCTCCTCTTGTGCCTCTGAGCTGCCTCTTACACCATCCAACTAGCCCACCTGAGGGAAGGGCAGTGAAAACAGGGAAAAGATAGCCCTGGCCCTGTTACAGGCATATTGGGGAGGCACAAACTGAGTTTTGTGGGACCAGGATCATGGCTCAGCCTAAAGCTGGGGCCAATTCACGTATCAGGATTTATCCACGTGGAATTAGCCCTTGACATTGCAGACCTGCCTCAGGCAAAGAAGATGAATGCCAGAGGACAGAGAGGGCCTTTTTTTCCCTCCTGCATGTCTCAGTGGATAGAAAGGGCAAAGAGAAGAAAACCCTGGCCTGCTAACAGGTGGGCGAGATGGCAGGCAAGGCGGCTTCAGCCTCACAGGGAGGCCGGTCCTGCCCTGGGTTCAGTACTTTATTTGTTGTCAAGCGACTTCAGGTGCATTAGTGACTCCTTGATGTTAAATGCCTGCTAATTAGCAACAACTGCAATTTGCCTGGCTTGGGGGCGTTGACACCTGGGCTGGGAGCTCTCTGTCCTGGGGGAGAGAGGAGGGCATTAGAGAAAGCCACAGGCCGGTGGGGGAACTGTGCCAAGAAATAGTGCCCTGGTGGCTGAGGTGTCCTGTACCATCAGGACTAGCACGGTGACGTTTCCAATTCCAGCTCTGACGTTTGCAAGCGGTGTGCACTTGGGGAAGTGCCTTCTCTCTGAAACTGGTTATCATCTCTGATATAGGCCTTGTACCTCATAGAGCTGCTACAGCCTTAGATGAGATGATGCCTGCAGAGCTCGGCACAGAGCAGGCTTATCGAGACCCTCAATGGCTAGCTGAGCGCTGTGTTTGAGGAAGTTGTAAGAAAGTAGCAAATCTGGTGTTTCTCCTTCATGTCTCTGCTGCCTCAGTTTCTCTTGGTGACCTCCTTTGAATGTACTGATGGCTGCCTCGGTGGCCAAGCACTTTGGGGCCTCACCACACTCTCGGTCTTGGTCCCACCAGTTTGAAGAATACTTGGCTGGGAAAAATACTTTTCTGATCATTAGGCCAAAGGTCCAGGGCAGAAGTCTGCTCTGTGGCTCTTTTAGGGGTAGGGGACTGGGGGTGGAGAGGGTGCTGGCAGAGGGAAGGATAGATCTGAGTCTGGTGGGGCTTATTGGAAAATGTGAGCTCTGAGCCTCTGTTTGAATTCCCAAGGTCTATGCAGTAATAAAGTATACCTCCTGTCAACTTTTTTGTTCTGGGATACACGTAGCAGAATTGCAGGTTTGTTACATGGGTATACATATGGTGGTTTGCTGCACCTTATCATTATCAAACCCATCATCAGGTTTTAAGCCCCGCATGCATTAGGGTATTTGTCCTGATGTTTCCTCACCTTGCCCCACACCCTCAACAGGTCTCAGTGTGATGTTCCTCCTGTGTCCATATGTGTTCATTGTTCAATCCCTACCTATATGAGAACATGCAGTGTTTGGTTTTCTGTTCCTGTGTTAAGGTTTATAATGATGGTTTATTTCATCCATGTCCCTGCAAAGGACATAAACTAATTCTTTTTTATGGCTGCATAATATTCCATGGTGTATATGTGCCACATTTTCTTCATCCAGTCTATCATTGATGGGCATTTGGGTTGGTTTCACGTCTTTGCTATTGTAAATAGTGCTGCAATAAACATACATGTGCATGTGTCTTTATAGTAGAATGATTTATAATCCCTTGGGTATATACCCAGTAATGGGATTGCTGAGTCAAATGGTATTTCTGGTTCTAGATCCTTGAGGAATCACCACACTGTCTTCCACAATAATTGAACTAACTATTAACGAAAGGTCTGAATGAAGGTGGTAGCAAGAGAAACCTTGGTGCACAGGGTTTCACCATCTCTCTGACACCTTTCTCTCCACTCCAGCCTCTGATTTGATCCTCATAATAGGCCTGTGAGGTGAGTGTGAAGGAAACGTGGAGGAATTTGTCGTTCAAATAAGTGGAGGTAGCTCCTGTCCCTATGGACGCCTTATGATTCAACTCTGCATCTGTCTATCAGCCACACAGCATCTTTCCAATAGATTCCTTTTTGCCTTAAGTTAGAGGAGCTTCTATGGCTTGACAAACACACACACACACCCACCCCCCCCAGTTAAACTGACAACCAGTAATGGAAAATCATACGACTATAGTAAAAGAGTCTTACTCCACTTGTAGCCACAGGGTTGAGACTGCAAAAACCAAACTCAGGGGTGGAGATTGCTGTCGCTGCCTTATCATGTCTCACCAGACTTCACGTGAAGGAAGGGATTTCAGATGGCATCCACTAACAGCAGGAGCAAATCTTGGAGGGTCTGGAGACATCATCATACCCACACTAACTGCCCTGTCTTGACCTGTTTATTGGTCTTTACTACCAGCTTTGAATAGGCCCCAGAGCATGAAGAAGTTCTTGCTTTAGTTTTCTGTCGTTGCTGTATCGAATTACCATAAACTCATTGGCTTAAAGCAACACATATTTGTTACCACACAGCTCTGTAGGTCAGAAGTCTGACCTAAGCCTCCAGGGGCGAAAATAAAGGTCTGGGCAGAGCTGCGTTCCTTTCTGAAGGCTCTAGGTGAGAATCTGTTTTCTCGCCCTTTTCCAGTCCTGGAAACTCCCCATATTCCTTGGCTTGTGGCTCCCTTCCATCTTCAAAGCCAGCAATAACCAGTCGAATCTTGATCACCTCACCTCACCTTACCTCTCACCTCTCACCTTGACCTCACCTCACCTCACCTCTCACCTCTCACCTCGACCTCACCTCACGTCTCACCTCTCACCTCGACCTCACCTCACCTCTCACCTCTCACCTCGACCTCACCTCATGTCTCACCTCTCACCTCGACCTCGCCTCACCTCACCTCTCACCTCACCTCACCTCTCACCTGTCACCTGTCACCTCTCACCTCCCACCTCACCTTGACCTCACCTCACCTCACCCTGCCTCTTCTCTTTTGCCTTCCTTTTCCATATGCAAGGATCCTTGTGATTATATTGGGTTCACCTGGATGATCTTCCTATTTTGAGGTCGGTTGATTAGCATTCTTAATTCCGTCTGCTTCCTTAATTCCCCTCTGGCGTGTAACTAACTTATTCACAGGTTCTGGGAATTAGAATGTGGACATCTTGAGGGTAGCGGGGATGGAGAGGTGTTAATCTCCGTAACAGTTCTCCAGCTGTTTCAGGCTGCAGTTAAGTTATTAAATACTTTGTCATTTGGCCTTTTGGGATACTCTATGGTAAGCCCTGATTTGAAAAATCACAGTGAAGCTCCTTAAATGTTGGAGCATTAGCAAGTACTTAAACTTCTTTTGTGAAATGGAAGCTGAATGTCTAGTCAGGGAAGGTAGATAACCATACAATCTGAGCTATTTAGGGGTTATTGATTGATTTAGCCATGAGGTTAGGTTTTCCCAACAACACTCCGTCAAAGAGAAGTGCTGCATATGGAAACAAAACTTCTCAAATAGGTCTTGGATAAGGTATCCCTGAAGACCTGCATAGGGCCTATGAATGGGTTCAGCAATGTGGGGCAAACTTGTTCTGGAAATCACTGCTATCGATTCTGATTTGCCAGCAGTAGCAGCTAACTTGATGCCTCTGGTTCTAAAGAACTTTGAAAGGTCTGAGATCTTACCCTACAAGCTATTCAGTTTGTTACAGTTTCATAAATGCTGGCAGAAGACCTGAGACTCCTGAATCAGAGAAAAAAGACTATTACCCACAGCAGGCACAGCAGACAGCATGAGCTTCATGTTTGCATCAGCTGTCCTTATCCCCAAGTTCCATGAGCTGATGCAAAATGGCCCAGCTGGACGCTGCATATGCAGTAGGTTTGTGTCTCAGAGAAGGAACCCAAGCTTAGGAAACTCCAATGTTTTGTAATGAGCTGCAAGCAAACCTGCTTCATCCTTTGCCTCAGAGGGAAACATTCTTTTTATTAGCCTGGACAGTGATCAAATCTTCCCTCTTCTCTGGAGGGAGATGCTATATCTTCTAAGGCTGTTTGCTGTACAAGCATCCTTGAAAAGATAGTGTGGTACAAAAGCTGTCAACGTCTCTGCTCAGAAGGCCTGCAGAAGTGTGGGAGACCCACGGAAAATGTCTGGTATGGTAATAATAATGGCATACGATGCCTTCAAAGTCCACTCGTGCCTGGCCCTGTTCATTCAACTCATTTAATCCTTAGTAGATTCTATTATCATTCCCATTTAAAAGGTGAAAGAAAATTGAAGGCACAGAGAAGTGGATCCACAGATGGCAGATCTGGGAGTAGAGTAGAGATCTGGGTACAGCCCAAAGTTGTACCATATTCTGACGGGACCAGCCAGCCACGTGGTGGCAGCCTGCTTCCCTAGTGAGCAGTTTTCATTGTGGAAGCGGCTACAATGGGACCTCCCCGGAATACACACCGATTTGCAATTTGGGCTTGTTTTTCTCTGCCTCCACACCTTCCCTGGCCATAACCACCACTTATGAACTTAGTGAATGGCTTTTTTGTTTTTGGATGGAGTTTCGCTCTTGTTGCCTAGGTTGGAGTGCAGTGGCGCAATCTCAGCTCATTGCAACCTCTGCCTCCCGGGTTCAAGCGATTCTCCTGCTTCAGCCTCCCAAGTAGCTGAGATTACAGGCATGCACCACCATACCTGGCTAATTTTGTATTTTTAGTAGAGATGAGGTTTCTCCACGTTGGTTAGGCTGTTCTCAAACTCCTGACCTCAGGTGATCCACCCGCCTCGGTCTCTCAAAGTGCTGGGATTACAAGTGTGAGCCACCGCACCTGGCCCGTGAATGACTTTTGTAGCACATAGCATCTTGTACAGATCACCTTCCATTTAAAGAGTTATATTACAACGAAAGACAGGGGTCCATGGACTGAGGCCTACGAGTCTCACTGGTACCCCATTTTCAACAAGAAGCTGCCTCTAAAAAGATTTGAATGGTCTGTTGAAAAACCAGCTGGAATAACAGTCCCAGCTGGAGATGATAGCTCATAACCTTGGGATGCTGTCTTGCAGGGTGTGAAATATATTCTGAACCAACACCCAATATATAGTGTAGAGGGGGTGTCCCCACCAAGGGTCCTCCTTCATCGTATGCCTTCACTTCCATCACGTATAGATAAGTTTTAGTTCCTGAGGGAGAGTTGCTTCCAGCAAGAATCACAATCAAATTCCATTCCATTGGAACCCCAGATTGTCCCCTGGTTATCATTAGAGGGGAATTTGGTGTCTCCTATGTTGATTGCTCTGTGGAAGGACGGATTGAGGGATTTTGCTCTGCAAATGAGGCTCAAATGGAAACCCCCCTCTTTCTGCCACTATACCCAGGGATAAAGTTAACGGGTGCCGCAGGCAGATCAGCAAAGGAGAAGACACTGAAGGATGCAATATTTGTATTGATTTAGCAGGTGAGGAACCCTGGTCAACTAAGGCACATAAGCGAGGGGAATTAGGAAGGATGAGCCTAGGCAAGAAAGTCGTAAATATGAGCTTTGTCATGTGACTTAAGGCAGACATGAAGGCTATGGCCTTTACTTGTATTTTTTTGTTTTCTGCTAAAAGGTTAAGACGTATCTTCTCTTCTTATTCATATCTGTAAGGTATATAATTGTAGTGAAACTTCCTATTGTGTTCAGAGGTGGCAGAGTATCGAAACAGAAGGATTATGATAAAACCTGAAAAAGAAGGGACATTTTCCAGAGATCCTAGACTTTATTTTATTTTTTGAGACAGAGTCTTGCTCTATCACCCAGGCTGGAGTGCTGCGGCGCCATCTCAGCTCACTGCAACATCGGCGTCTTGGGTTCAAGTGATTCTCCTGCCTCAGTTTCCCGAATAGCTTAGACTACACATGCCTGCTGCTATGCCTGGCTAATTTTTGTATTTTTAGTAGAGACAGGGTTTCGCCATGTTGGCTAGGCTGGTCTCGAACTCCCGACTTCAAGTGATCTGCCCAGCTCTGCCTGCCAAAGTGCTGGGATTATAGGTGTGAGCTTCTGTGCCCGGTCAGATCCTACACTTTAAAGATGGACACAGCATTGGGTTTTCGTCTTTTAAAGGAGGGAGGGAGGTATTGTGTTTTTGGCCAACCATGAAGTGGTTATTTAAATGCAGTTCCTCCAAGATCTTTTTTTTTTTTTAATTTTGAGATGGAGTTTCACTCTTGTTGCCCAGGCTGGAGTGCAATGGCATGATCTTGGTTCACTGCAACCTCTGCCTTCTGGGTTCAACAGATTCTCCTGCCTCAGCCTCCTGAGTAGCTGAGACTACAGGCATGTGCCACCACGCCTGGCTAATTTTTTGTATTTTTAGTAGAGACGGGGTTTCACCATGTTGGCCAGGCTGGTCTCGAACTCCCAACCTCAGGTGAACCACCTGCCTTGGCCTCCCAAAGTGCTGGGATTACAGGAGTGAGCCACTGCACCTGGCTCCAAGATCTTAATATTAGTAAAAATTGCTGTGTGTGTGTGTGTGCACATGCATGTGCATGCATGTGAAGTGGTAAGCCAAAGACAAATGTAGTGAATGTCTGGTTATGGCCCACCCAATATCCTCCTCCCTTCTTCTGTCAACAGCATTTGGGGGAAATTGCCCATCCCCAACTCTACATTCTCCTGAGGGAGCTGCCAATCACAGTCCAGGACAATAACTAACCCTCTTTACCTTCATGCTCAATGATCTGAAGACTAAGACACCATTGTCCAGGGCCCGGGGTGGCTGAGAGGTGTTGCTGTGTCCCAGAGGACTGGCTCTCCACTAAGATTAGACTGAATGACCCACACTGAGGCCAGGGATGCAGTAGGAACCTGGTGTCTCATTCAGAGGCAGCCAGCTTGGACGAAGCACAATTTATAATATTCTGTGTAAATATTTTATGCAGTTTCAGGTTACCTTCTAGAAATGAAGAAATCAAACCCTTTCTGAATCAAATGAAAGTCAGCTTTATTCTAAAGATTCATTTGAAATATTGGAAAATTCCCCAAGAAATGCACTTTCAGCCACTAAGGAAAACAGTATAATGGTTCATTGAAAAATTAAAAATAGAATTACCATGTGATCCACCGATTCCCCTTCTGGGTGTATGACTGAGAGCACTGCGAGTGGGGTCTCGAGGAGATATTTGCACACCCATGTTCATTGTGACGTTATTCACAATAGCCACAAGGTGGAAGTAACCTGTGTCCACTGACAGATGAATGGCTAAACAAAATAAGATATATGCATAAACTGGAATATTATTCAGCCATAAAGAGGAAAGAAATTTTGGCCGGGCGCGGTGACTCACGCCTGTAATCCCAGCACTTTGGGAGGCCGAGGCGGGTGGATCACCTGAGGTCAGGAGTTCGAGGCCAGCCTGGCTAACATGGTAAAACCCCATTTCTACTAAAAATACGAAAAATTAGCTGGGTGTGGTGGCGGGCGCCTGCAATCCCAGCTACTCGGGAGGCTGAGGCAGGAGAATCACTTGAACCTGGGAGATGGAGGTTGCAGTGAGCCAAGATCAAGCCACTGCACTCCGACTTGGGCAACAAGAGTGAAACTCCGTCTCAAAAAAAAAAAAGGAAAAAAAAAGGAAAAAAATTTTGACTCGTGCTATACAACATGGATGAAACTTGAGCATACCATGCTAAGTGAAATAAGCTATTCACAAAAGGACAAATACTGTATGATTCCACTTACATGCGGTCTCTAGAGTAGTTAAATTCAGAGACAAAAACTAGAAAGGTGGTTGTCAAAGGGGAGAGAGGATGGGGAGTGATTGTTTAATAGGTACAGAATTTCAATTTGGCAAGATGAAAAGCGTTCTGGAGACAGATGGTGGTGAGGGTGGCACAGCAGCGTGAATGTAGTTAATACCAGAGAACTGTACACTTAAAAATGGTCACAATGGTAAATTTTATGTTAGGTATATTCCACCGCTTTAAATAAATAAAAGAAATGGGCCAGGCGTGGTGGCTTATGCCTGTAATCCCAGCACTTTGGGAGGCCGAGGTGGGCAGATCACTTGAGGTTAGAAGTTTGAGACCAGCCTGGCCAACGTCGCAAAAACCCATCTCTACTAAAAATTGAAAAAATTATTCAGGCGTGGTGGCACATGCTTGTAATCCCAGCTACTAGGGAGGCTGAGGCAGGAGAATCACTTGAACCCGGGAGGTGGAGGTTGCAGTGACCTGAGGTGGTGCCATTGCACTCCAGCCTGGGCGACAAGAGCGAAACTCCATCTCAAAAAAACAAAACGAAAAAAGAGATGCAGTTTTGTAATTTTCAAAGACCTATGGTACTATGGACAGAAAGTTTGTAATGGGCAGAGGGACCTACATTAAGGGACAGATTTTCTAGGAAACTGGGATTGGCGGGAAGGTGTAATGTTGATGATGCTGAGTTGGTTTTAAACACCTTATGAAATCTGTGTATCGGGCTTAAGCTCTGATCCTGCTTAGTGAGGCTGATGTTTGCAGAGACCACTGGGCCATCTCCTGCTCTGTTCCTGCTCCAAATCACACATGCTGAAACTTTTGCCTGCCCAAAACGATGCTGGCATTCTTGGACCCACAGGGCTTTCTGCCTTGGCGGAGGCCTTTGGGGAGCAGGTGACACCATTCTATGTAACAGGGCTGCTTCCAGGCAGGGTGAGGCAGGGTAAGGTGGACTGCAGGCCATTGGGCTTTTGACCTGGCTGTGCCTGCATGGGCACTGTGGGAAGTGCCTGGGGAGCCACTCTGAGCAGCAGGAACCTGTTTTTCTCCCTTTACAGCATTTCTGGCTTGGTCTCTCACCTCCAGTGTGGGCTATTGTGGAAGCTGGACTTGAAGGACCAACTTGGCTATCAGCTTGCGGAGTGGCTGTACCAAGTCCTTTATTCCAGTGGGCCTTGCTTTCCTATTTATAAAATGGGAGAGAACAGTGAATCTAGTCTGGTGTGAATCGAAGCAGGGGCAGTGCGGATGGCGGGGAGAGGATGAAGAGCAGGAACCAGTGGAAGTAGAATTGGATGCGACTCTTAATTCACAAATGCAGGAATAAAAGGAATATTACAATTCTTAATTTTATTCTAAATCCACCTAAGTCTGACTGAGTCCATATCTCACCGAGAGGGTGGGAGAGTCAGCTTCATTCATCGACAGGCTCCTCCTCCTCCCCATTTCTTGGGCTCCATGAAGATTTCAGGAGTTTAAGGGGCACCTGGAAAATAGGCTAGGTGTTTAATTTCTAGGTCATTACGGGAATTGTCACAGAATCCTCATTTCCCAGTGTGGTCCCTGGAAGTCCAGCAGCTTTCTGATTCCCTTGGGGGCTGAGAATTTTTGCCATGGCTGGGAAATGTTAGCATCCAACTTTGCAAGTACAGCATGCGGGAGGAGGGGCAGGGGTGGAGGAGTCCTCTCCAGGACACACCTAGCACATGGGACACAGCTCCCAGCTACTCCAGAATCTCCAAGGGCTTTCCTATTTCCAGTCTGGTAGAAACCGGCCCCAAACCTCTTGTCACTTCCCAAAGCCATTCTTTCTTTCCCTGTCAGAAGTATCAAGCACAACCTCATCAAACAGTTGAGGATTTTACAAAAGTCTAGAAAGACCTTTGACTTCAGGCAGTTTCTGTATTCTGCCCAGCCAAAAAAAAAAAAAATAAACAAATAAAAAGTGTCTCTAAGACAGGGAATTGCACAAGAAGAAAAAGACAAGAAAGAAAAGAAAGAAAAGGATTAAGGGCCTGAAACTGGGATAGAGAGAAGAAATACAGAGAGAATGACACCAATTCATATGTCAGATAAGTTTTTTCCAGTCTGCATGAGCTCTTAGCAGATCGTGATCAGCATCACAAAAAGAGAGAGTAGTGTAGAAAATATCAGAGTACCTCCCACATAGCGAGGGTGTGGGTTGTTTGGTACATTGAGAGGAGTGTTCTGAGCTGGTCATAGTTGAAAAAGTTGATCCTGCCAGAGATGAAGGGGGTGGGGCAGGCATCTGTATTACAAACAGAACTCACAGGTGAATCTAATGTACCGCTCAGGCTGCGAACCTCTGGTTTAGACACTGATCAGACGACAGTGTGGGGAACCAAAATGTTGGTATTTTTAGCCTGCCTAAAGCCATTCAGCAAAAGACAGACTCTGATGGAGGTGGAGGCAGGTGGTGAGGGCAGATAATGAGTTCGAAGGGGGAATGTGTTTGTCAGAGCACAATGGAAATACGTGGAAAGCATTGCTCGCCCTCGAAACACCTGCAAAGGGCAGCTGTGCTGGATGCTGGGTGGGGAAGGAGCCATCGGGGAAGCTTTGACCTCCGAAGGGACAGGAAGAGCAGCCAAGAGAAGCCCCAGGACAGGTCTCTCTCGTTTCAGACGCAGGCGCAACAGCTGAATTCCGGGCTTGAGTTTCTCTCCTTGGTTTTGACAACCTACATTTCGGACATTTGAAACAGCACTGCCCGCTGTCATCCGCTCCCACCGCTCACCTGGAAGCTTATCTTTATTCCTGCACTGATTTCTCTCTGTCAGCTCATCATGAAGACAGATGCGTCGGGGCACTCAACACTGGGTGTTTTTTGCAGATGTTCCGCCTTGCGAGGCCTGACTGCTCCCTGGAGGGGCTGTATCTGGTTCAGATAAGATAAGAAGCTTCCTGATTCAGCGGAGAACAGCTGAAATCAGCAGCACCATCTTGACCGTGATTAGTGGGAAGGAGTTGGGGATGCGGGTGGAAGTGATTCACTTGGAAAAGGAACGATTATTTCTGAAGATGAGTTTGAACTTGCCGATGTGTCCACAGCTGGGGGTGTCGAGATGCCAGGGATAGATGGACTCCTTGCTCTTTGCAGAAGCTGAGTGCTTAGGGAGTCAGGAAAAGTTCACGTTCTGAAAATAGACCAGGTGTACTAACAGTGATTGCTTTATCCATTAGGGGTCTTTCCATTTCCAGTGACAGAAATTCCAGACCATACATATTCAGCTAACAAGCACACGTTTATTGTCATATAATCGCAGTGTCAGAGTTAGGCGTGGCCACGGGCTGAGCCCATTGTGGGTGGATTATGGCTCAGGGCCTCCCTGGCAGTCTTCGTGAGTGAGCTCAAGAAAGGCTGCATGGAGGTTGTGACTGTGAAAAATACAGACTGAGGATCCCAGTTTCAAATCCTGCCTTTGCCACTCATGAGCTGGCTGACGTGGGGGCAGGTCCTTTAGTTGCATTGACCCTCGGTTGTGTTTTCTATAAAATAGGGACAGTGCTGTTGACAGGATAAATGAGAGATGGCATGGAAAGCCCTCTGCACACAGCTGGAGCTCATTAAATGTTAGTAATTGTGGAGGATAATGGTTGTTTTCCTCTTCAGCACCCACACACCCCCTCCTGCCTGGTCTCCTGGCAACAGTTTCAATTCTGTTTATGCGTTGCCCCTCCCTCGGTCTCTGCATCATGTGCCAGGATGCAGCATACAACCCAGCCTAATACCAGTTAGTATGCTGCATTATCTGGGCCTTCGTGATTGACTCGTGGATGTCTCCTGACCGAAGCTTGTCCCATCAGAGAGAACATCATGATTTTGCTGTGAATGTCAGGACAAAGATGTGGAAGTATTTCCTCCAGCGTACTGGATTTGAGCCTAGAAGTATATGGCCCCAGGAGCTTCTGGTGGTCATTTTTCAGCCACAAGAGAAGTGCTCAAGTGAGAAAGAAATCCACACAGAGAGAAAAATGAAGACGTGATGAGAGAGACAGAGCAGTTGCTGGTGACATAATTCAAACCCTTGATCAGCCCATGCCTGATGCTTGCTTCAGACTCTTTGGTTATATGGCAATCAATTTTCTTTTTTGTCTTAATGAGTTTATTCTGGATTGTCTGTCACTTACAACTGAAAACAATAAACTTGATTGGAGATCCGTTTCCTGGAAGCATAAAAGAGATTCTTCAAAAAGCCCAAGCTTCTTTTCCTCAGTCCTATTTGGCAGCTAAGAAATTAGGTCCCAATTGTTGCATGTGACTAATTCCTTCCTTCTGTGCATGAGGCTTCTTGTACCTTGTGTAGGTTTGCTAAAAGTAAAAGAAATTGTTCCAACCACCTGTCACTTCAAGAAGAGATGAATTACCTTTAACTAAAAGAACCTCTGCTACCACAGGAAAATTACATTTATGAGCCATACGGAGGGTCCTAGCTGCTTGGCTGCCATCCCAGGTCACCCTGTCATCACATCCTTGGAATGAACAAGGTTTTCTTTGTGGCCATTGCCATCCAGGCATCCTGGATCCCTCTGAAGCGCAGGCAGGAAAGAGGCTCAGAGGCTGCAAGGTACTGGCCTTGGTCCTTGGTGTTGCATCTGACCCGGTCTAATTGTGGCTTGGTTTGATGGTTTCTGGGTACGAGAGGCTGACATTCAAGATGATCCCTTGCTACTCGGCCATTGTTCAGTCTAAAGAAGATACCCCTTTGCTCTTCCAAAATGTAGAGGGAGGCTGTGCCCCCAGCCACCTGCTGGACTGCAAGCATACAAGAAAGATTGGGCTTGATTGCCACCCAAGTTGCATGTCTGACGGGCATCACAAATGGAATGGAAATGAGGGCACTACTCGGGAATGGAGATAAGCAAGGACGGTCCATGGGCGTTTAGGGTAACAGCAGTCTCTTCCCTTTTGTCTCTGAGAAACTGCCCTTTACGTTGTTAGGGCTAAGAAGCAGAGCTGTTGTTCTGCCTGCAGAGACCCACTGCTTAAGGCCAAAGGAAGGATGGAAGTGCTCTGCTGGCCATTCCGAAGGCTAGGACCAGGTGTGTGTGAGCAGGTATGTGGGATGTTCACAGTGTGCACTGGGAAAGTGTTTTGGGATTGTTACTCTATCTTATTAGAAATCACTATGTGGGGCCGGGCGCGGTGGCTCACACCTGTAATCCCAGCACTTTGGGAGACCGAGGCAGGCAGATCATGAGATCAGGAGATGGAGACCATCCTGGCTAACATGGTGAAACCCCTTCTCTACTAAAAATACAAAAAATTAGCTGGGCATGGTGGCGGGCGCCTGTAGTCCCAGCTACTCAGGAGGCTGAGGCAGGAGAATGGCGTGAACCTGGGAGGCGGAGCTTGCAGTGAGCCGAGATAGCACCACTGCACTACAGACGGGGTGACAGAGTGAGACTCTGTCTCAAAAAAAAAAAAAAAGAAAAGAAAGAAATAACTGTGGGCCGGGCATGGTGGCTCAGATCTGTAATCCCAGCACTTTGGGAGGCCGAGGCGGACGGATCACAATGTCAGGAGATCAAGACAATCCTGACTAACACAGTGAAAACCTGTCTGTACTAAAAATACAAAAAAATTCGCCGGACGTGGTGGCACGTGCCTGTAGTCCCAGCTGCTCAGGAGGCTGAGGCAGGAGAATCGCTTGACCTGGGTGGCAGAGGTTGCAGGGAGCCGAGATTGCGCCACTGCACTCCAGCCTGGGCTACAGAGCCAGACTCTGTCTCAAAAAAAAAAAAAAAAGAAAGAAATCACTAGTTGAAACTTCACTCCCTTATATCAGAACATGTGGGTTCATGTCCTTATTTTGGGGGGTGCTAAAAACAAAGATAACTTAGACATGTGAGAGTTATGTTCTGGCCTTCCACACATTTTCCCCTCGCTGCTGTTCAAATTATTGTGGGTCTTGATGGGTCCATATGTCTGTAGCACAGTCAGGTCTCTGCAGGTTAGGAAACATGCAGGGCTCAGCTTCCCAAATGGATTATTTATTCCATAATTTGCATAATGAGGTAATTTTTTTATTATTAAGTATTGTATTTTTGTCCTTAGTAATTGATATGGTTTGGCTGTGTCCCCACCCAAATCTCCTCTTGAATTCCCACATGTTGTGGGAGGGACCCGGTGGGAGGTAATTGAATCATGGGGGCAAGTCTTTCCATGCTGTTCTCATAATAGTGAATAAGTCTCACAAGATCTCATGGTTTTAAAAATAGGGGTTCCTCCGCACAAGCTGTCTCTCTCTTTACCTGCTGCCATCCATGTAAGACATGCCTTGCTTCTCCTTGCCTTCCAACATGATTGTGAGGCTTTCCCAGCCACATGAAACTGTAAGTCCAGTTAAACCTCTTTCTTTTTTGAGAAGGAGTCTGGCTCTATGTAGCCCCAGACTGGAAATACAGTGGCAGTCAGCTCACTGCAAAGCAAAGCGCTGGGGTGCCATGTTCTCCTGCCTCAGCCTCCAGAGTAGCTGGGAACCTGAGGCGCCGCCACCTCGCCCGGCTAGTTTTTGCAGCATTTTTTAGTAGAGAGCGGGGTTTCCGCAGTGTTAGCCAAGGATGGTCTGCGATCTCCTGACCTACGTGATCAGCCAAGTCTCGGCCTCCCAAAGTGCTTAGGATTACAGAGCGGAGCACAGCGCCGGCCAAACCACTCTTTCTTTGGTAGTGCAGTCTCGGTATGTCTTTATCCAGCAGCGGTGAATTGGTGCCGTGGAACACGGACATGAATTGTCTCAGAGTTTGTGTATTAAGACAGCCAGGCCTAATTAAGGTCAAGCCAGGTTTGTATGGAAGGGGTTCCTCTTCTTCAATCAGGCTAAGTGCAGGAGGGAAAGGAGGGTTTGAGCCTCAGAGGCACGCCGGAAGTGAGGAGAAAAGAAGAGAAATAGCTGTCCTGGAGAAGGTGGAAGAGAGGATGGAAGGAGCAAGGAGATCACATGCCAGAGTCTTTGTGCCCTTTCATGGACATGTACCTAACCTGACAATGCTGAAGAAAGATTCATAGAGATTGGAGAGCTTAAGAAGATGAAACCGGGGGCACCATTTCCCTGGGCACTGTCAGAGGGGTGATTTAGTTCTGAAGGCATAGCCCAGTCTCTGGCTCAGAGACAGGCCACTGTAGACTAGGAAAGAAGGTATAGTTTTGGCTATGAGTGAGCCCTGATAGATGAGCCTGGGGAGGTGCCCTGGGCCCCCATGGCCTGTGAGTGCTGTGTGTGCTGTGCAGGGAACCAGAAGCTCAGGAGGTACAGAGGACACTCCAATGCATGGCATGAGGATGAAGGCCCAGAGTGTGCGTGGCTTGAACCCTGGATTCCAAGGAGGCGTCAACATGACCGCCATCCTCCCAGTGGATGAGACAATGTGGCTGGCCACTCTGTGACAGAGATCAAGACCAGAAGCCCCCTTATTTTCTCAGCCACAAGGGCACAAGAGCCCCCAGACACTCAGACACCATCTCAGAGAGAAGCAGAGGTAGAGGGAAGAAATCTGAGAGATGAAGATTGTATCTAAAAGGAACTGAGTTATTCAGAAGAGACCATCAAGCCATCAGAGACCAAGATACTATTGATTGTAAAGTTTAAGATTTGTCCTTTCCCCCCGATACCTCCTGTCCTTTGTTAGCTAGAGGGATGGAGGATGGTGAGGAAGATTAGATCAGTTGTAAAGAAAGAAATAAAGCTGCATTTTCTTGGCAATTCCCTTTGAATATTCCCCTTTAAAAGCATACTCCATGGTGCAAATGCCAGATGCTATGTTATGTCAATCCTGAGATAATATTATTAGTATTTAAATAATGTTAGTGTTTCTCAGTCACTCAGGAGGGTTGGAGCCAAGACATCAGGTGTGTCCACATTCCTGTCCTAGCACTCAGAGGTATGCTCCCAAGAGGTCATAAGAAGATAAAACCACTATATAAAATCCCAAATTGATGCTCTTCACATCTGCTTATGGGATATTGGTTGTTACGGTGGTTGCAAAGAGATTAAACTGGAAGGAAACTGTAAGAGAACTTACATACAAAACTCTTTGAAAATTTATTGCTTTTGAAATGCTGGTCTTGAATCATCATGTTACTTCCTTTCATGATAGCAGTGATCACTCTGAAGTCAACACAGTCACGGAGACCTCTGTTTTTACAACATTTTCTCAGAATTCCAGGCAACCATAGTCAGTCTGGAGGCCACTGGGGGACCCTAGTAATGATGACACTGTTTTTTTTTGTTTTGTTTTGTTTTGTTTTGAGACAGAGTTTTGCTCTTGCTGCCCAAGCTGGAGTGCAATGGCATGATATTGGCTCACTGCAACCTCTGCCTCCTGGGTTCAAGCGATTCTCCTGCCTCAGCTTCCTGAGTAGCTGGGATTATAGGTGCCCGTCACCATGCCTGGCTAATTTTTTGTATTTTTGGTAGAGACGGGGTTTCACCATATTGGCCAGCTGGTCTCAAACTCTACACCTGAGTTGATCCAGCTGCCTCAGCCTCCCAAAGTGCTGGGATTACAAGTGTAAGCCACCATGCCTGGCCACAATGACACTTTTGATACCAGTTCATACTTCCAAAGCTGCACTCATTCTTTTTGCATCAAACTGGGTGCCAATGGTTAGCTGCACTTGACAATTATTTACTGTGATTATAAATGGACAGGTGTTTTGACCATCAGCAATACTTAGCAGGTCAGGGGGATACTTTCTTAGTCTTTTGTCTCACATAATCCTCACATCAACTCTGGGATATGTGTTCCATTATCCTTATTTCACAGTTTAGAAAACTGAAGCTTAAACTTACTTAATTTATGTGTGATGGAGGCTGGATTTGAACTCAGGTGTATTAGTTATCTGTTGCTCAAAACTTAGCAGCTTAAGACAACAAATATGTTATCCTGTAGTTTCTGTGGGCCAGGAACTCAGGAATGGCTTAGGTTAGTTGTGGCTGAGGGTCTTTCATGAGGTTTCGATCAAGATGTTGGTTGGGGCTGCAGTCATCCGAAGGCTTGACTGGGACTATAGGATCTGCTTCCCAGATGGCTCACTCACATGGCTATTGACTGTAAGCCTCAGTTCCCCACTGACTGCTGGAAGGAGGGCTTCAGTTCCTTACCATAGGGTTGCTTGAGTATCCTTGTGACAGGGCAGCTGGCTTCCTTTAGAGTGAGTAATATAAGAGCGATAGCAAAGAAGAGGCTATAATGTCACTTAGGACCTTGTTTTGAAAGTTATACACCATCAGTTCTGCCATATTGTATTCATTCATTCATTCACTCATTCATATGTATGCAGCCCACATTCAAGGGGAAGGGATTTAGGCTGCGTTTTGAAGGGAGAAGTGTTGAAAAAAATTCATGGACCTATTTTAAAACCACCACACAAATTGTCTGACTTCAAAATCTGCATTCTTTTCAAAGATGCTATGCTTTTACTCACAGGTAGATATGCAGAGCGTCCACTACCTTTTCCTACACACATCCTACCTCTATACCCCACCCCTCAAGAAGCCTTTCTTCCTGTCCTGGGGCTGATGAGTCTCTGTGAAGACTGAGTCCCATTGCCTTATCGTCATTAGCATCACCCTTTACTGCTCTGGCTTCGATTTTATGCTATGCCTTCGATTTTACCAAAGATCACAGAAGTGTGAAATATGCTTCTGTGTGTATTGTCATACTGTCATAAAACTCTTAGCTTTATTTGTACCACAGTGATCTAGTGAACTGATCGTATTTTTCACATCTATAGCAGAAATGGCAAGGAGTTCACTCTGATCTCTCTGACCTTATGATGTTTCAAATAAAGGTAGAGAGCCTACAAGAAACCCCTGAAATGTTTCCTGAATCCTTCCACCCACACTTCCATCCTTCATTCTGCCCACTGCTCCCAGAGTTCTTTCTAAAATCCAGATATAATCAAGTCACATTTTGCCCCAAAACTTTTAATAACTCCCAATTTCTATAAGATGATTTCAACTCTGGCTTTGAGATCCTTCATCACCAGGCCCCTGCCTGCCTCTGCCTTCTTATCTCCTCATCACTCTCCAGGCAAACTGGACTATTTGCTATTCTGGGAATGTGTCTTGTTCTTTTAAGCCTCAGCCCCTTTGCATGTTCTGTTCATTCTTTCTGGAATGAGCTTCTCCCCTTTGAACAGTTGTCAAATTCCTTCAAAGTCCAGTTCAAACACTGCCTTCTCATGAAGTTCTTACATACCACTCACGCCTTTCTCTGCATGTTAGCCAAGAAAATAAATGCAGATGAAGGTGTCTACTTGAATCATGGCAGCTACCTGCTGGCTTAACTGGGTTAACACTAATTAAAATCACAGGACAGCTAAATTTAATTTTTGACACTTGATAAATGCCAAACATCAATGGATTTTTCATTAACATACCGAATAGCAGTGTCTTCAAGTCAATGTTGTGAAGACACTTTCCTAATTTCTTTGAGGTGGTTAATCTTCTGTGCAGACATCAGAAAGGATTGCATTTCCTGACTCTTTTGGCTCTTGTCATGTCAGTTGTGTAAAATGATTTGAAAAGAGCTGATTACCACGGACCGTGACATCCATTTCACCTTTATCAGGAAATACATAAATGAGATAGTGCAGGTGTTGTGGGCAGGGGTAGGTCACTCTCCTCCCCTGCACCCTTCTCTTCTGAGCAGATCCAGAAGGAAGTGTTTGTCTTGGGTGTTGGACCCTGTTCCAGTTCCATGATCATATTTATGTTGCTTCTGAGTTTCCAAAACGATGTATGTTGAATTTGTCAGGTCATATTTTTGCAGCAATAAAGGGTGGTCTTGTTGAAGTCAACTCAATCCCAATGGGTCTTATATTTATGACATTCCAGACTGAGGATAACATGTGGAAAGAAGCCCACAAAGTAATAAGAAACAAAGAATCCTGAATATGAAAAACCACCCTGATGCTGATTCTGGTTGCCTCTCCTTGCCACGGTCCTTCCTGGACGGGAGTTCAGCCAGCAGATGCACATTATATTGGATGCTTCCTCTAAAGAGGCAGGAGGAGTACGTGGGAATACGGGAGGCACTCAGAAAGTGAGTGTTCACACACAGAAAGAAAAGCAATCAAGGCATCAGCAGCCCTGTTCAGAGCAAGCCAAGCAGGGAAGGCATAAACCTGAGGGTGGCTTGGGGTTATGTTAACAGATGGTGGAGAGAAGGCAGAATGCTTCACCTCCCATTTGGCTCCTGTCACCCGACTGAGAAGACTAATCTTCTCCTGTAAAAGGATAGCGCAATCACTTTATTCAGAGGAAATTGCAGGATGGGATGTGAGAGGCGTTTGGACAAGAGCCTAATCTCTGGGTGTTTTGCTGAAGGATAGGTAATTTAAAGTTCTGCAGGCAGCAAAGGGTTAATCCAGTTTTTGTCCAAGAGCAGGGAGTTAGAGTACAGAGTGCTTATTGTTGTTACCGTATTCATTCATTCGTTCTGCAAACCTTTTTTTTTTTTTGGTCTGTATGATCCCAGGGTGTTGTACTGGGGAGGCTGACCTGGATTCAAATATCTGCTGCAATGTATTATTATCTGTAGACAAGTCACAACGCCTCTCTGTTATTGTTAAAGACCTTTGCATTTCAAGGAACTGAGACTCAGTCAAGCTGACTCAGGAAGAGGAGTGAGTCGGTCAAGAAAACAGAATCCACAGTAGGTATTTCATTCTTTTTTTTTTTTTTTTTCTGTCTTTGCTACTTGAATCAGAACAGTAGGTATTTCAAACAGAGGGGATTTAATGTAGGAAGTTGGTTACATGCATGTGGAAAAATTGAAAAAAGTAAAAAGGGAGATACTGAGATAGGGAGATACTGAGGTAGCTTGGAGATCAGTAACTGCAGGAAGCAGTGACCTCCCGAGTGCTGGAGAAACAAACGGGAGGAAGTGGCATTGCCAGAAGCTAGAAGCTTGGAGAAGGGTGGCTGAGAAGGTGGATTTACATCCACTAGCTCCACTGCTTGCCATCAATAGTCTTAGTCCTTCAGTTACATTGTGAGCAGAGGTAATTTCAGATAGTATGACAAATAGAGTGATGGGACATAGGGTTATGAGGGTTGAGGTGAGGCCAGGGGTTGGGAGGCTTTCATGGCGGAGCTTGGAGAGGACGGCTGAATTTGGATCATTCATGAGTTGACAATAAACTCAAGAAGGGCAAGAGCAAGGCAGGATAAGAATTAGACGACCATTACGATAATCCAAGTGTATAGGTTTTGTATTGCCACATAATAAATCACCACACACTTAGCGGCATAAAACAACATGTTTATGATCTCACAGTGTCCATGGCTCAGGATTCTGGATGTGGCCCAACTGGGACTGATGCTTCGGATCTCACAATGCTTTGGTCAAGGTGTCGGCTGGGGCTAGGGTCTCATCTGAGGCTGGGGATCTCTGTCAGCCACAGATCCCACCCACGCTCACATGGAGCGGGAGTGTGCACGCTGGGGGCAGGAATCTGAAGCCAAAGCCGTATTAGAATTCTGCCTACCGCACCAGGCAATAGATGATGCTGGCTTGAACTCAAAGTGGAGGCATGGAGATGGGAGAAGTGGTTGCATTCAAAATATAATTTTAAAGTCCTGGCTCACAGGACTGCCTTTGGAGAGGGAGGGGACTCCAACTCTAATAATCTATGCGGGGTGGAGGGTACTTTCAATGAAGTGGGGTCCTCCTGGCAGGGGAGCAACCTGCCCAAGGGATGCATCGTGTCACTTGGGGGCATGAGTGCTTCAGATAAAAGGACCCCAGACAGGGGGATGGGGCTCCAAAGAATGCATAAAAGCACCTGCAGGTGAAGGTCAGCTCTAATTAACTGCCAGGCTCAGATGGCGGCAAGCCACCCAGCTCAAAAAGAGCTGTTTTACTCCTTACTGCTCCCCCCACCACAATTTTCACTCTAGCAGGGTTCGAAACAGCGGCTAGCAAGTAGGGGGAGGAGCAGAGTAGAGCAGAGGGAGAGTTGGAGATGACCATGTCCCTTTCTCAAAGACAGGGGCTCCAGACACAAGTCTAGGTGTGAAGGAAAGGGAGAAGTCTTTGAGTAGAGATTAAAGTACTAATTAATAGTTTGGGCTGGACACATTCATATGATTGAATCTAATAGTGTTTTGTGATTGAAAATGACCATAGGACTGCCCCTTGCCTGAGAGTGTACAGAAAAGTTTAGTCTGAGTTTCTATCCAGGGACAGGTGAGGATGACCACTACTGAATACATGGTTTTTTTTCTTTCTGAGACAGAGTTTCACTCTTGTTGCCCAGGCTGGAGTACAATGGTGCCATCTCAACTCACTGTAACCTCTGCCTCCTGAGTTCAAGGGATTCTCCTGCCTCAGCCTCCCAAGTAGCTGGGATTACAGGCATGCGCCACCACGCTTAGCTAATTTTTGTATTTTTTAGTAAAGATGGGGTTTCACCATGTTGGCCAGGCTGGTCTCAAACTCCTACCTCAGGTGATCTGCCTGACTTGACCTCTCAAAGGGCTGGGATTACAGGCGTGAGCCACTGCACCCAGCCTGAATGCATTTTAAAGGTGCATGGTTATCAAAAAATTAAGTTGCATCTTGATCACCTCTTCTATACTGTGCTTGTTCAATAGATGGGTTATGCAAAAGTCTGGGTGAAGAATTTTCTTGACAGAGTGACCATCAAATGCAAGGGCGTTGGGTGGGCATGATGTTGATATCTCTGAGGGACCACAGTAGAGTAAGAGGAGGGTAAAAGGAGTGAAGCTGGTGGGTGTGGTGGCTGACGCGTGTAATCCCAGCACTTTGGGAGGCCGAGGTGGGTGGATCACCTGAGGTCAGGAGTTTGAGACCAGCCTGACTAATATGATGAACACCCCCCCACCGTCTCTACTAAAAATGCAAAAAATTAGCTGGGTGTGGTGGCACACACCTGTAGTCCCAGCTACTTGGGAGGCTGAGACAGGAGAATTGCTTGAACCTGGGGGGGCAGAAGTTGCAGTGAGCCAAGATCGTGCCATTGCACTCCAGCCTGGGCAACAAGAGTAAAACTCTGTCTCCAAAAACAAAACAAAACAAACAAACAACAACAACAACAAAAAACAAGGGGCTGAAGCCAAAGAGGTGGTAGGGGCCATCTCAGGCAGGAGCCAGCAGATCATGGTGAAGAGTGGATTTTCTTCTAATTGTACCGAGAGGTCATTGGAAGGTGTAAAGCAGGGGAGTGACAAGGTCTAACTTACATGCCAGGTACTGTGCTGCCAGTTGGAATTCTTTCCCCACTTTTATGGTTGTACTTCAACCTGTTGGGATCGTCCATGGAGTTTTACAGCCATCCTTTGAGGAGAGAGGTCCCAACTACCCCAAAACCCCACAAACCCCTTCTATTTACCCAAGCTCACTAATATACTAGTTAATGAGAGTAAGCCTGATCTCCCCAGCTGGTGGGCATCGTACAAGGATAGGTGCATAAGTTAGAAGCAGCTGCACGAGGGTGAGACAGGAGGAATCTAGGTCTCCTTGATGTGATGTGACATCAGTTTTTCTCCATGCTGAGTGACGCCTAGCAGATCCAATCAAATCCTCTCTTTGGGGAGGCTTAATGTGGGCTGAACAATGACTAGGCAGCTTGCTTGACCAGAGATCCTGAGGTCACCAGATACACACATCCCTGGCTTGTGATAACTGGGACCCGATGCACTCTGGGCTACTTTCCTGCAGGATCACAGTGTTTCTTGAGTGACCCACATCATACCTGAGGGCTCTCTGTTCTCTGAGGCTGGGGGGAGATAGCAGAAGGATTGGGCCCAACTCTTCCATTGTTAGGAATTTCTCTTTGTAGGTGTGGTGGAGTGTCTTATTTTCTCAAGGGCAAATTACAATTCCAATTGAAAGCCCAGCCTCATTGCCATCTTACCTCCTATTTCTGTCCTCTGTCTTTTGCTTACCACTGATAAAACATGAAGTTCTGTGCCTTTTCCAGAATTTCTCCACCCCTTAGAAAGCACCTCCACACGCAAGGTATGGTGAATGTAGCGCATTTTGTTGAGTGTGGGGTTGGCAGATGAAGCCCACGGTACTATCACTTGGCTTCATGCATATCTCAACTTCTGCTTTCTCAAGTCTCCTTGCCTGGCACTACCCCTTCTCTAAATCCAGTTCTCCTCTCCCACTTTATCATGCACAAAATGTAACTCTCTACCTTCTACTCAGCTTTCCTTTATTGTCTAAGGCTCACTAGTGTCTCTACTATCACAGACTCTAGTGGAAGAGAACAGCATGGAACTTTATTATTCCATTATCTTTTAGAAGTTAGAGGTGGCTGAAGTTAGTTTGGTTTTAAACTATATTACCTCCTTTCATTATAATAACTTTCTATTTCTTTTTTTTTTTTCAGACGGAGTCTCACTCTGTTGCCCAGGCTGGAGTGCAGTGGTGTGATCTCAGCTCACTGCAACCTCCGCCTCCTGGGTTCAGGTGATTCTCCTGTCTCAGCCTCCTGAGTAGCTGGGGTTACAGGCATGCACCACCATGCTTGGCTAACTTTTCGTAGTTTTAGTAGAGACAGGGTCTCACCATGTTGACTAGCCTGGTCTTGAACTCCTTACCTCAGGTGATCTGCCCACCTCGGCCTTCCAAAGTGCTGGGATTACAGGTGTGAGCCACTGTGCCCGGCCCTCTATTTCTAAAAGTAATAGCTCTTCCTGGCCAACTTAAGAATGAACACAACGTGTCAGGGTACTGAGGTTCAGATAATGTGGCAGGTTGTATTTTCTGAAGATAGCCACAAAGATATCTCCCATTTCACATGCTCTTCTAGACCTTGCCACTTCCCGAGCAAGAGGCAGGATCTATATCTCCTCTCATTGAAGCTGAGTGGCCCTTGGTGACTGCCTCAACCAACAGAGGATGGCAGAGTGGTGCTATGTGATTTTAGAGGCTAGGTCATACAGATGCATGCACTCCCTGCTTGTTCTCCTGGTATGTTCATTCATGGAACTCACTCACCATGAGGAAGCCCAAGCAAGGCATGCAAAGGCCTGCAGGATGAGCAACTGAGGCTCCTGGCCCATAGCCCTGCTGAACTCTCAGCCATCCATCAGCCAGCAACCACTTGCCAGCCATTGAAATAAATTCCCATCCTTCATCTATAAGGGGCAGAGATGAGCCATCCCTGCTGAGCCCTGCCCTGATTGCAGATTCATGAGCTAAACTGTTACTGTTTTAAGCCGTTTGAGGTAGTTTGAAAAACAGCAATGGATAACTGATACAAATAAGTAAGGTAACTTGTGCAAGATCATAAAGTGTAATTTCCAGAGCTAGCACTCAAACCAATAATGTCTTTCTGGCCCCAAGTCTGTGCTCTTACCACTGTGCCTAATAATAAAATGTTCAGCCCAGTGCCTGGAACAAAGTAAATGATCAATAAAACATTTCCTTCCGTCTCTCCTTTTTCTCTTAGGGTCTCATAGTAGAACATGTTTCTCTGACCCAGTCAGTCTTGCCAGGGGTGGCCACATTCCAGCAGAAATGCTTCCACTTGCAAAACCCACCTAATCTTAGGTGAGGCTGCATCTTCTTGAGTGTGGGGATTAGCCCAAGTCAAACAGTGCTGCTTCTTTACCTCGGTATTATTGAACTAGAAAAGCATTTGCCAACATGCACTTGGTCTCTGGCTGCCCCTGAGGCTCAAGAAGGAAGCCCTGCCCTCTGAAGACACATCCAGGCATTCATATCAGCAGTCGGAGGAGAGCTGAATTCCAGGCCATGCTGGTGTGGTTGAGCAATGAAGATTCCCCAAAGGGGGCTCAAGTTGCTTCTTAGCCTACATGGGAGTTTCAAACAAAGGATTTTCTTCCTCCTCTTCCTATAGGGTTCACTGAGATAGGATGACATTTAATAACAGCAGAATGAGAGTTAGGATCTAAAACGATGCTCATGGGCAGGCGTGACCTACTGGGGCCGTTCAGAGCGTCTTTCTTCTGAGAGCTCACTCTCCGGATCTTTCTCTGTTGCCCTAATTTTGCTTTCAGGGGCTTGGTGAGGACAATGTGCCAAGTGGATGAATTGGATGGACCCAGGAGGTGGGCACTCTCTCCCACTCTAACTGGCCACCTCATCCCCAGCAGTTACAAACCGGCCCTTAGCAGGTCACCTCCCTAAACTTCAGCATATGCCTTTAGCCTGGGCACCATGCATGTGAGGCATTAACAAATTCATTTATTCATTTGCTTATGTATCTGCATGTCTACCCATCAATTTATCCATCTATTTGCTGAGGACAATATAGGATCTTGGCTTAGGTAATGGGCTTGGGATCTGTATTGTCTCGGTTCTGATCCTGCCTTTGCCACCTTTTAGTTAGTGATCTTCACCTTTCTATGCCTCAGATTCTCCTCTATGAAGTGGCGGAATACAGTACTAACACCTGCCTTGTAGAATTTTTATGAAAATTAAATACATTATTATGTAAAGCACTTGCCCTGGCACCTGGTTAAGTACTCCGCACATGTTACAGTGTAGTTATTGTCGCTGCTGTTGGAGTGCGTTCGGGTCTGTGTGAGTGTTGGGGGAAGCAGAGCAGATGGTCTTCATAAGTTTTAAGCAAAGGTGCTAAGAAAACACAAAGTTTACTTTTCTACTTCCAGGTGGCTTAAATTCCCAAGGAAAACAAGATACTGCCTTCTTGGCTGTTTGTTGTTGTTGTTGTTGTTGTTTTTGTTTTTTTGTTTGTTTGTTTTTTGGGATAGGGTCTTGCTCTGTCACCCAGGCTGCGGTGCAGTGGTGTGATCTCAACTCACTGCAGCCTCTGCCTTCTGGGTTCAAGCAATTCTTCTGCCTCAGCCTCCCAAGTAGCTGGGATTACAGGTGCACACCACCACACTCAGCTAATTTTTGTTTTTTTTTTTTTTTTTTTTTTAAGCAGAGGTGAGTCTTTGCCTTGTTGGCCAGGTTGGTCTCAAACTCCTGACCTCAGGTGGTCCTCCCGCCTTGGCCTTCCAAAGTGCTGGGATTATAGGTGTGAGCCACTGCCCCTGGCTGAGGCTGTTTTAAGATGGGTTAATGATGTGTCATGTGCCAGATCCGTGTGCTCATAAACATTATATCATTTCTTTAATCCCCCAAATTCCTTTGAGGTAAGGTAGGAATATTCTCACTTCAGAGAGGAAGAGAGAGGTGCTACTTTTCCAGTTTCCTGGCTGAAGGTGAGAATCACACCCGGATCTGTGTGGTTTGCAGGAAGGGCTGCATCCATCCCACCCTGGGCTCCTCCCCAGTGCGATCCTGGGACTGCCTGAGAGGCAGCAAAGCCAGCTCACATTCTGGGACACCTCACAAGGCGCCAAACTCCACTGGCTTGATAACAGCTCCGAAGCCACTGTGAAGCCACTTGGTCTCCAGGGTAGCAGGGTACTTTCCAACCAGCACCTTCCTCCTGTGAATCCAAGCGGCAGGGCTAAGGAAAACTGCGGGTTTGATTAGCTTTCAAGAACACACTTTATATCATTTCCTCTCCTCATTTGAACTATAAAAAGGAGCTTTCTAGTTTGAATAGCAACTTCAACTTTCTGCCTTATTCTGTAAGAAAGGAAAGCATTCAGTTAGAAATGGGGGTGATTTCATCAGCACTTTTCAATTTCAAATGAGTTTGCAAAAGCTGGTGGCTTCCTTTGGTGGTCAGGCTGTGTTTGGTGTCCAGGAGCTGTAAAAGTTGGGTCAGACTGGCTCACAGGGGACAAACGTGTGGGGGGCGGGGAATAGCACAAGGAGAATTTTCTGCTTTTGGAGAGGAGAGACTGATGGACAGAAATGAGCAGAGCCTCTGGGTTGTGGACCAGTTTCTTTTCTTTTTCTTTCTTTTTTTTTTTTTTTGAGATGGAGTCTCATTCAGTCACCCAGGCTGGAGTGCAGTGGCACGATCTTGGCTCACTCCAACCTCCACCTCCCAGGTTCAAGCGATTCTCCTGCCTCAGCCTCACAAGTAGCTGGGGTTACAGGTGCCTGCCACCATGCCTGGCTAATTTTTGCATTTTTAGTAGAGACAGGGTTTTGCCATGTTGGCCAGGCTGGTTTCGAACTCCTGACCTCAGACGGTCCGCCTGCCTTGGCCTCCCAAAGTGCTGGGATTACAGGCATGAGCCACTGTGCCTGGCCTAGGTGCCACTTTCTGAATCTTCTGCCCTTCATGAGTGAGTCGTGTCAAGGTGGCCTCTTAACCTGGCGCTAGGCTGAGCAGATGCACCTCATCAAAGATGAGTTTGGGAAGCTGAATATCAGCTTTAGAATGCAAGTTTTTTTTTTGTTTCTTCTGCTATAGTGAAGTTGTCCCTGGTGAGGTCAGAGAGAGAAAGAAAGGTCACTGATGTGGTCAGATTTCTTAGAGCAGAACCAAGTGTGTTTTGTTTTGTTTTGTTTTGAGACAGAGTTTCGCTCTTGTTGCCCAAGCTGGAATGCAATGGCATGATCTTGGCTCACCGCAACCTCTGCCTCCTGAGTTCAAGCGATTCTCCTGCCTCAGCCTCCCCAGAAGCTGGGATTACAGGCATGAGCCACTACGCCAGCTAATTTTGTATTTTTATTAGAGACAGGGTTTCTCCATGTTGGTCAGGCTGGTCTTGAACTCCTGACCCCAGGTGATTGGCCAGCCTCGGCCTCCCAAATTGCTGGGATTACAGGCATGAACCACCACGTCCGGCCCAAGCAGAGCCAAGTTTAAAGATCCAAACCAGGGCTTAGCAAATTCTGTAACAGGTCAGAGAGTAAATGTTTTTGGCTTTGCAGGCCAGACCGCATCTGTGGCAACTGCTCAGTTCTGCCACTGTAGCATGAAAGCAGCTGTAGATAATATGTAAATGAATGAGCATGGCTGTGTTACAGTACGTTTTTATTGGATACTTTATAAATACTGAAATTTGAATTTCATGTAATTTTCACATCACGAAATATCACTCATCTTTTGATTTTTTTTTCCTCCAACCATTTAAAAATGTGAAAACCATCTCAATGGGTCATACAAAAGTAGGTGGTGGGCTGGATTTTATTCACAGGTAGTGGGTTTCAAGATCCCTGCTCTAAATGTCAAAGGAGCAACTGGTACCCTGGTGGGGGAACTGGCAACAGAAGGTCACCAGAGCAGCTTTCACAGGGGATGGGCAGGAGGTGCTCAGCGTAGTGGTGGAGGGTGGCTCCTATGCAGCCTCGCTGTGGGCATTTTCTCTTGAGAGAGTGGTGGGAGAGAGAAAGAGACAGAGACTGTTTTCTGAAATCAGACAGATGATTCTGCTCAAAACCATTTGCCGACGTTCCCTTGGGTGTCAGGAAATCTCTACATATTGGGAATGGGGGAATTTTTTTTTTTTTAAGTGCAATTTCTTTTTTTGCCAAAAGGCAACCCAGTCGTCAGGTGTCGGTTGCCCCTCCTATTACATGATCCTTTAAGATGTGAAGGACTTTATCCAGTCTATCATTGATGGGCATTTGGGTTGGTTCCAAGTCTTTGCTATGGTAAATAGTGCTGCAATAAACATATATGTACATGTGTCTTTATAGTAGAATGAGTTATAATCCTTTGGATATATACCCAGTAATGGGATTGCTGGGTCAAATAGTATTTCTGGCTCTAGATCTCTGGCACATATACACTATGGAATACCATGCAGCCATAAAAATAATGAGTTCATGTTCTTTGCAGGGACATGGATGAAGTTGGAAGCCATCATTCTCAGCAAACTAACACAGGAACAGAAAACCAAACACCGCATGTTCTCACTCATAAGTGGGAATTGAACAATGAGAACACATGGACCCAGGGAGG
Organism: Papio anubis; assembly: GCF_008728515.1. Lineage (NCBI taxonomy): Eukaryota > Metazoa > Chordata > Mammalia > Primates > Cercopithecidae > Papio > Papio anubis. Next base: position 5,470,081 of record NC_044992.1, read on the forward strand.
GGAACATTATATACCGGGGGCTGTTGGGGGTTGGGGAGCTAGGGAAGGGAGAGCATTAGGATAAATACCTAATGCATGCGGTGCTTAAAACCTAGATGATGCATTGACAAGTGCAGCAAACCACCATGGCGCATGTATACCTTTGTACCAAACCTGCACATTCTGCACATGTATCCCAGAACTTAGAATTTAAAAAAAAAAATTGTGAAGGACTGGGACTCCCACCACATGCCAGGGGAAATCCCAGTGCCCAGCTCCAAATCTCTGGGGATTCTTAAAGGGATCGTGTGTCTCCTACGTGCTTTTGGTTCTGCTTTCAGCCTTGACTCACTTACCATCCTATGCCACATCAGTTTGCAATGGGAATAGAGATTCCTTCCCCCATGTCTCCAGAATGTAGATCACCAGGAAGGGTTCAGTGTGGTAGGATTTGCTGAAAATTTGGAGTTAAAAATCCTTTGGCCCTGCTAGCCACCAGGATTTCCTTCTGGTCATCATCCTCCACAGTACCCTTCCTCACCCAAATCCTTCTTTCTGGAAGTTATTACATTCTACAGGGTAGCAGACAGGAACACAACACCCTATAATAAATAAAAAGTCAGGGTGGTCATTCCGTGAGAGGTGGCCAGCTGTGGGAGAGAACCACTGATTCTGCAAAGTGGTAAGAGGATTGGGAAGGCTTCCCAAAGGAGGGGATGTGAGAAGGCTGTTCACATGTGAGCAGGAAGTAGGAGGGGCATTGGAGGCAGAGGGGAAAATGAGCAGAAGCTGGTAGGACCCCGGGGGAGGAGTCTATCCTTATGAGTAGATTTTCATTGGTCTATTTATTAAACTCATCTTTTCTTTTCTTTCCCAAAAGAAAAGCTGCAGTAGGTTTCTAATCCTTGCTTCCTTGGACCATTGAAGTATTTTGAATCAATGTCCTTTAGACATTAATTTTCTTGAAATGCCAGAAACAATGAAATACAATATTTTTATTAAAATGTTAAACTATACATATTACAATATTTTACTTCTGTAGATTTGTAAATGAATGGTAAACATTTTCTGAATGAAGCACTAGAGTTGAACATCCATATGTGTTTCTGTAGTTCACACGTGCAAAAATAACTCTTTAGATAGACTCCCAAAAAGCAATATCTAGAAACAGTATTCATGTGGTAGATGTTTGTAGTAACCTCCCAACATCCACCTTTTTCTTTCTAGAAGCTGGATTTCTTTTGGGGGATCCATGTGGTTTGGGGGAAGTTGGCTACTCTGCCAGCTATGATTGGGGCCCATGACTGGTCTACACTTATCAATGGATCCCATCCTGCTGGTCACAGTTCAGGATGAGTGCCTGACTAGAGGTAGCCCAATCAGAGCAAATGGTACTCCTCTTGGGGATGTTGGGACAGTGACATCCTCTCTTCTTCTGAATGGGCCACCATGTGGATGAGAGACCCACCGGATTGCTGCAGCCCCAAGGGAAGCCAGCTTGAGGATGAAACTCAGCCCAGAACATGGCAGAGAAAACAGGACCAGAGTCCTGAGCCACCATGAACTACTGGATCAAACTGTGCCTGAAACCTGCCTACCTCTGGGATTTTCATTTTGATGGTACGATAAATTCTCTTTAATGTTTAACCAAGATGGAATTAGATTCCCATTCTGAACTTAGATGACTCTCAAGACTGGACTAGATTTATATCTACCCTTTTGTGGAGACTTGTGAGTTCCTGAACTCAGTTTGGGAACTCAGCTGATGGTGCCTACAGTATCCTAATCTTGGATTAATTACATCAGTAACAATCTAGATCCATTAAAATATATTTAGTGTTTGCATAAAAAGAGAGATTGGCAGTGCAGAAGAGAATCAAAGGCGTGGGGAAGGTTTTGCATCTGCTGTGTTGAGAATTCAGAAGAAAAGCTCCAACCAGCAGCAGCTGTGGTGTTTTTAGTGGAATTTGGAATTAGAACCAGGCAATTTTCCTGCTGGGCTGTGCCAGGCAAGGGTTGACAGGGAGGGTGTTGGAGCTGGCTTCATAAACCTCAGCTGGGTTAATGAGGGACATGGGTTTCAGGAAACCAACTCTTCAAGGGCCTGAAGAAAGTAGCAAATCCTTATTTTGCTTGTTTGTTTCATGATTCTAAAAGTAGTATGTGAGCATTGTGGAAATTTTAGAAAACGTAGAAAAGTACAACAAAGAAAGTAGCAAACATGAAAACTATTTCCCATATATGTGCTATCCCCACATATGCATAATGCTTCCCTATTATCAACATTGGTAGAGTGGTACATTTGCTACAATCGATGAGCCTATATTAACACATCATTATCACCTAAAGTCCATAGTTAGCATTTGGGTTAGCTCTTGGTGTACATTGTATGGGTTTGGACAAATTTATTTTGACACATATCCACCATTATAGTATCATACGGAGTAGTCTTACTGCCCTAAAAATCCTCTATGTTCAGTCTATTCATCCTCCATCCTCCCTAAAACCCGGCAACTGCTAATCTTTTTACTATCTCCATAGTTTTGCTTTTTTCGGAATGTCATATAGTCAGAATCATACAGTGTGAAGCCTTTTTCAGATTGACTTCTTTCACTTAGTTATATATATTTAAGTTTCCTCATATCTTTTCATAGCTTGATAGCTACTCGCTTTTTAGTGCTGAATATTTCTTTGTCTAAATATACTACCACAGTTTAGCCAGTCACCTACTGAAGGGCATCTTGGTTGCTTCCAAGTTTTGGCAATTACGAATAAAGCTACTACACACATTTATGTGCAGGTTTTTTTGTGGACATATGTTTTCAGTTCCTTTGAGTAAATACCAAGGAGTCTGATTGCTAGATCATATGGTAAGAGTATATTCAGTTTTTAAAGAAACCACCAATCTCTTTTCCAAAGTAGCTGTGCCGTTTTGCATTGACTACGAGTTCCTGTTGTTCCATAGCCTCATCAGCATTTGGTGTTGTCAGGGTTCTCGGTTTTGTGTAATGGTATATAATGGGTATGTAATGGTATCTAATAGGTGTGTAAATGGTATCTAATTGTTGCTTCAGTTTGCATTTCCCTTATGATGTAGGATGTGGAGCGTCTTTTCATATGCTTATTTTTCATCTGTATATCTTATTTTGTGATGTATCTATTAAGATCTTTGACCTGTTTTTAAATCAGATTGTTTTCTTATAGTTGAATTTTAAGAGCTCATATATTTTTGATAACCGTCCTTTATCAGATATATCTTTGGTAAATATTTTATCTCAGTCTGTGGCTTTTCCTTCTCTTAGAGTTTCTTTCACACAGCAGAAATGTTCAAGTTTAATGAAATCCAGCTTATTAATTCTTCCTTTCATGGTTTCTGCCTTTGATGTATCTAAAAATGTCATCCCCAACCCAAGATCATCTAGATTTTTCCTATGGTATTTTCTAAGAATGTTTTAGTTTTGTGTTTTATGTTTAGATCTATGATTCATTTTAGTTAATTTTCATAAAAGATGTGAGGTCTGTAGCTAGATTCATTTTTTTGTTTTTTGCGTGTGGATATTCAGTTGGTTCTGCACCATTTGTTGGAAAGGCTCCTTCCTCCATTGTACTGCCTTTGCCCCTTTATCAAAGATGAGTTGGCTATATTTACATGGGTCTATTTCTGGGCTCTCTATTCTGTTCCATTGGTCTATTTGTCTATTATTTCACTGATACCATACTGTTTTGCTACTGTAGTTTTTTTTTTTTTTTTTTTTTTGAGATGGAGTCTCGCTCACCCAGCCCAGGCTGGAGTGCAGTGGGCGGCGATCTCGGCTCACTGCAAGCTCCGCCTCGGGGTTCGCGCCATTCTCTGCCTCAGCCTCCTGAGTAGCTGGGACTACTGAAACAGCCGCCACCCGGCCGCCCGGCTAATTTTTGTATTTTTTAGTAGAGGCGAGGGGTTTTCACCGTGGTCTCAGATCTCCTGACCTTGCGAATCCGCCATACCAGGCCTCCCAAAGTGCTGGGATTACAGGCGTGAGCCACCGCGCCCGGCCACTACTGTAGTTTTACAGTATATCCTGAAGTCAGTCGTGTTAGTCCCCTAACCTTATTCTTTTTCAATCTTGTATGGACTATTCTGGTCCTTTTGCCTCTCCATATTAACCTTAGAATTAATTTGTTGTTATCCACAAAATGCTTGTCAGGATTTTGATTGGGATGGAATTGAATCTGTAGATCAAGTTGGGAAGAATGCTCATCTTGACAATATTGAGTCTATCTATCCATGAACGTGAGACATCTCTCCATTTACTTAGTTCTTTGATTTCTTTCATCAGTTTTGCAGTTTTCCTTATTTAGATCTTGTTCTCATTTTGTTAGATGTATACATAAGTATTTCACTTGGGGGATGCTAATGTAAATGGTGCTGTTTTTAATTTTATGTTCCACTTGTTTATAGCTAGTATGTAGGAAACTGATTGACTTTTATACATTAGCCTTTTATCCTGCAACTTTGCTATAATCTCTTATTAGTTCCAGGGGCTTTTTTTTGTCCATTCTTTTGGATTTTCTACATAGATAATCACATCATCTGCGTTAAAATACAGTTTTATTTCTTCTTTCACAATTCGTATACCTTTTGTTTTCTTGTTTTATTGCATTAGCTAGGCCTTCCCAGATGATGATAAAATGTAGTGGTGAGAGGGGACATTCTTGACTTGTTCCCGATCTTAATGGCAGGGCTTTGAGTTTCTCACCATTACGTATGATGTTACCTGTAGTTTTTTAAAAAATAAATATTTCCTATTAAGTTGAGGAAGTTCCCCTCTATTCCTAACTTACTGAGCTTTTTTTTTATTATGAATGGGTGTTGGGTTTTGTCAAGGGGTTGTTATGCATCTGTTGATGTGATCATGTGCTATTTCATTAGCTTATTGATGTTATGGATTGTATCTGTTGATTTTTCAAATGTCATACCAGCCTTGTGTAAACCTCACTTGGTTGTGGTATATGTTTATTTTTATACGTTGTTGGATTTGACTTGCTAACATTTGTTGACGATTTTGGCATCTATGTTCATGAGATATTGGTATGTAGTTTTCTTTTCTTGTAATGACTGTTTAATTTTGATATTAGTGTAATGCTGGTCTCATAGAATGCATTGGGAAGTAGTCTCTTTGCTTTTGTCTTGTGAAAGAGATTATAGCGAATTGGTGTAATTTCCTCCTCACATGTTTGGTAGAGTTCACCAGTGAATCAGTTGGGGCCTGATGCTTTCTGTTTTGGAAAGTTATTATTGATTTAACTTATTTAATAGACATAGGCCTATTCAGATTGTCTATTTCTTTTTGTGTGAGTTTTGGCAGATTATGTCTTTCAAGAAATCATTCCATTTCATCTTGATTATCAAATTTGTAGGCATAGAGTTGTTGTTAGTACTCCTTTATGATCTTTTTAATGTCCATAGGATCTGTAGTGATTCTCTTCATTCAGTTCTGATATTAGTTATTTGTGTCCTTTCTCATTTTTTCTTAGCCTGGCTAGAGGCTTATTGATTTTATTGAACTTTGAAAGAATAAGCTTTTGGTTTCATTGATTTTCTTTATTAATTTCCTGTTTTCTTTTTTACCCTTTCACTTAAAGTTTACTAGTACTCATAGAATGTTCAAAGAAAGCAAAATGAAAAGAGCACTGAGAATTAGAAGTAACAGATGGTAAAGATACAAAAATATACAAAGAATCAGGACAGTGGTCAAGTATGAGGCAAGACAAAGATAAGTCTTAGAGGGGACTATCAGAAAATTCTTAATGCCTGTCCAAGGCTCAGTTATGAATCTTGATGATAATTCCTATTTTTTTCAATTATTGCTATTAAAACCTATGACAAATGTTTTGTAAAGACTCCATGAAAAGCCTTCTAGAGTTAGAGCTGATAAATGACTTCAGTAAAGTTTTAGGATATAAAATCAATGTACACAAACTAATAGCATTTATATATACCAGTAACATTCAAGCAGAGAGACAATTCAAGAATACCATTCTCTTTCCAAAGCCGTAAAAATAAAATACCTAGGAATACATCTAACCAAGGAGGTGAAAGATCTCTACAAGGAGAACTACATAATACTGCTGAAAGAAATAATAGATAATATAAACATATGTAAAAACATCCCATATTTATTGATTGGAAGAATCAATATGGTTAAAATGTCCATACTGCCCAAAGCAGTATACAGATTCAATGTCATTCCTATCAAACTACCAATGTTATTTTTCACAGAATTAGAAGAAAATATTCTAAAATTTATTGGAAACAAAAAACAAATCCCAATAGTCAAAGCAATTCTAAGTATAAAGAGCAAGCCAGAGGCATCACTGTACCTGACCTCAAACTATATTTCAAGGCTATCATTACCAAAACAGCATGGTACCGGTACAAAAACAGACTTCCTGCTTTCAATATCATCTCTAATTTTATTATTTTTCTTCTTTTTCTTTGTAAAATTTTTAATGTCTTTTATTTCTATAGGTTATTGGGGAACAGATGGTGTGTGATTACATGAGTAAGTTCTTTAGTGGTGATTTGTGAGATTTTGGTGCATCCATCACCCAAGCAGTATACACTGCACCCTATTTATAGTCTTTTATCCCTCATCTTCTTCCCACCCTTTCCCCGAGTCCCCAAAGTCCACTGTGTTATTCTTATGCCTTTGCATCCCCATAGCTTAGCTCCCACTTATAAGTGAGAACATACGATGTTTGATTTTTCCATTCCTGAGTTAGTTCACTAAGAATAATTGTCTCCAATCTCATCCAGGTTACTGTGAATGCCATTAATTCATTTCTTTTTATTGCTGAGTAGTATTCCACCATATATATATACCACAGTTTCTTTATCCACTCGTTGATTGATGGGCATTTGTGTTGGTTCCATGTCTTTGCAATTGCGAATTGTGCTGCTATAAACATGCATGTGCAAGTATCTTTTGTATAATGACTTCTTTTCCTCCGGGTAAATATCCAGTAGTGGGATTGCTGGATCAAATGGTAGTTCTACTTTTAGTTCTTTAAGGAATTCCCACACTGTTTTCCATAGTGGTTGTACTAGTTTACATTCCCACCAACAATGTAGAAGCGTTCCCTGTTCACTGCTGGTGCCCCTCCTCCACCTCAAGGCCAGCACTGGCAGGCCGAGTCCCTTCCTTCTCTTGCAGCCACATCTCTGACTCTCTCTTCTGATTCCCTGTTTCACCTTTAAGGACCCTTGAGATCAGGCCCACCCAGCTAATCCAGGGTAATCGCCCCATTTTAAGGTCAGCTAGAACTGTGGATATCTTTAGGGAGCTATTATTCTGCCTAGCACAGGGAGTAACTATTACGTAGTGATATGGTTTGGGTCTGTGTCCCTGACTGAATCTCAGAGCAAATGGTAATCCCCAATGTTGGGGGTGGGGCCTGGTAGGAAGTGATTGGATCTTGGGCGCAGATTTCCCCTTTGGTGCTGTTCTTGCAATAGGTGGTAAGTTATACTGAGATCTGATTGTTTAAAAGTGTGTAGCACTGGCTGGACATGGTGGCTCACACCTGTAATCTCAACAATTTGGGAGGCCAAGACAGGCGGATCACCTGAGGTCAGGAGTTCGAGACCAGCCTGGCCAACAGAGACAGGTGAAACCCTGTCTCTACTGAAAATACAAAAAAATTAGCGGGGCCTGGTGGCAGGTGCCTGTAATCCCAGCTACTTGGGAGGCTGAGGCAGGAGAATTACTTGAACCTGGGAGGCGGAGGTTGCAGTGAGCCGAGATCGCACCACTGCACTCCAGCCCTGGTGACAGAGCGAGACTCTGTCTCAAAAAAGATAAAAAATAAATAAATGAAATAAAAGATTATCTCTAAACACTGCTTTAGCTGTGTCCTGGAGATTCTGGTACATTGCATCTTTGTTCTCACTGGTTTCAAAGAATTTATTTATTTCTGCCTTAATTTCGTTATTTACCCAGTAGTCATTCAGGAGCAGGTTGTTCAGTTTCTATGTAGTTGTGCAGTTTTGAGTGAGTTTCTTAATCCCAAGTTCCAATTTGATTGTACTGTAATCTGAGAGACTGTTTGTTATGATTTCCATTCCTTTGCATTTGCTGAGGAGTGTTTTACTTCCAATTATGTGGTCAGTTTTAGAAGAAGTGCGATGTGGTACTGAGAAGAATGTATATTCTGTCGATCTGGGGTGAAGAGTTCTGCATATACCCAAATAATTATAAATCATTCCACTATAAAGACACATGCACACGTATGTTTATTGCAGCACTGTTCACAATAGCAAAGACTTGGAACCAACCCAAATGCCCATCAATGATAGACTGGATAAAGAAAATGTGGCACATATACACCATGGAATACTATGCAGCCATAAAAAAGAATGACTTCATGTCCTTTGCAGGGACGTAGATGAAGCTGGAAACCATCATTCTTAGCAAACTAACACAGGAACAGAAAACCAAACACCACGTGTTCTCACTCATAAGTGGGAGTTGAACACTTATGAGTGACACAGGGTGGGGAACAGCACACACTGGGTCCTGCTGAGGGGTGGAGGGCTAGGGGAGGGATAGCATCAGGAGAAATACCTGATGTAGATGACGGGTTGATGGGTGCAGCAAACCACCATGACACGTGTATGCCGATGTAACAAACCTGCACGTTTTGCACACGTAGACCAGAACTTAAAGTATAATAAAAAATTTTTTTTAAAGTGTGTAGCACCTCCTTGCTCTCTTTTCCTCCTGAACCAGCCATGTAGGACATATCTACTTCCCCTGTACCTTCTGCCGTGATTGAAAGTTTCCTGAGACCTCCCCAGCCATGCTTCCTGTACAGCCTATGAAACCGTGAGCCAATACTCTTTTCTTTATAAAGTACCGAGTCTCAGGCATGACTTTATAGCAATGCGAGAATGGACTAATAGACATAGGAAAGAGAAAAAGACAAATATACACTTAGAAGAAATAAGACAAGGTATTTGATAGATCAGTAGGGTGACTATAGTCAACATTCATCAGTTGTACATTTCAAAATAGCTAGAAGAGAATGGTTCAAATATTCTTAGCATAAAGAAAAGATAACTAAAGTTGACGGATATTCCAATTACCCTAATTTGATTATATGAATGAATTAAACTATATGTACCCTGAAAATATGTGCATCTAATATGTACCAATAAAAAATAAAATAAAGTAAGGAGTCACAATAAAGAAAAAAGGGCCGGGTGTGGTGGCTTGTACCTGTAATCCCTGCACTTTGGGAAGCCGAGGTGGGTGGATCACCTGAGATCAGGAGTTCAAGACCATCCTGGCCAAGACAGTAAACTCCGTCTCTAATAAAAATACAAAATTAGTTGGGCGTGGTGGTGGGCGCCTGTAATCCCAGCTACTTGGGAGGTTGAGGCAGGAGAATTGCTTGAACCTGGGAGGCGGAAGTTGTGGTGAGTGGAGATTGTGCCATTGCACTACAGCCTGGGCCGTAAGAGTGAAACTCCATCTCAAAAATCAATCAATCAATCAATCAAATGAAAAGCATTTCCACCACAGTTGAGCCAAGACAGTGAGATGTGATGGAGTTTGGGAGGGAGGGTGCCACAAAGAATGATGTCATTAGGAGAAGAGTGTATCTATAGGGGGTAACTTTAGCTGACACCCTCAGGGTTCTAGGGACCTGGTGCTTCTCCCACCAACCCTAGTCATGTCACTGGAAGTAATAAACCATGCAGGGGCTTACCCACCTCATCTCTTCTGTAATCCTTCCTGACGTTGCTGCTTAGAAGGAAATCCCAAGAATCAGGACCACAGACAGAATAGGGGAGCATCAGCAGTGGTTGCTATGCTCCTGGTGACCTGAGAAAGCATTCTAGGCAGTCCAGAACCCCTGCAGTTACTGGGGTAGAAGTCACAAGAGGGTCTTAGTACAGAATGTGCCAGCTCAGAAAGAAGGTTCTCAAATCCTCTGTTGTTAACTTACCAACTCATGACAGGGCGACTCTCCTGTGCCCAAGTATAAGGCATTTGGTAGTGAGCAAGATGGTTTCCTGGCCTCACACAGCTCACAATTGAGTGGGGGTTATAGGCAGCAAGTTAAATTACATGCCGGTGTGGCAGGTGCTGCACAACCAGTCACTGTAGAGTCTGTGGGAAATGTGTTTACTCATCAGCCCAAGTTGTATCATTTGGAGCTGAATAAACAATGCTCATGTTTGCATCTAAGAAAAGGCATACTTTGGCTGGGCACAGTGGCTTGGCTGACACCTGTAATCCCAGCACTCTGGGAAGCCGAGGTGGGCTGATCACTTGAGGTCAGGAGTTTGAGACCAGCCTGGCCAACGTGGTGAATCCCCATCTCTACTAAAAATACAAAAAATTAGCTGGAGGTGTAATCCCAGCTACTTGGGAGGCTGAGGTGGGAGAGTCACTTGAACTTGGCAGGCAGAGGTTGCAGTGAGCTGATATCGTGCCATTGCACTCCAGCCTGGGTGACAGAGCAGGACTTCGTCTCAACGAAAAAAAAAAAAAAAGAAAAAGGAAAAAGAAAAGGTATATTCCAAGTCCTCCATCAGGGCTCCTTGCCTCTAATTACCTTTGTTCCCACCTGAGTGATATACCAGAGGCCACCGGCATTATTTTGATGCACAGCCCATTTCCAGGAACAAAACCCACTGGAGTTCAAGGCGGGGCAGGGTGTTCCTCACCATGGCTTGTCCAGGTGCTTGTCCAGGGTCCCTGGGTTTTAGGGCAGCATCAGAGACCAAGAGCAGGAACCAGAATTTCCAAGTAGCAGTGGTGGCAGGATCCCTGCTGGGATTTAGCTGGAGAACAAAGTAAGTTTGCATAATGAGTGTGAGAGCTGTAAAGAATAAACCGTGAAGTGCTGTGCAAATATTAGCTCTCCTGTCTCTTCCAACTCTGGCCTCCCCTTAACAGTGTGGCTGAAGCCCTTTGTCTGAGGACAAGGACAGATAAGCTGGTTAGAGATGGCTGGAGTCCACAGAGGGGCACAAGGAGCCTCTGAACTTGAACTTGGTCTGTCCTCCCTGGGGCCTCTTCTGACACACTCACTTGGGGGCAGAGAATCCAGGCCTAGGGAGAAGGCAGCAGAAAGAGGATGCAGAAAATCAGCTGTCTTTGTCTTCAGGGTAACCAATTCACAGGAGTCTCCTTACTCTGCAGACAAGCCTTATTCCTTCAACAACCCTGAAGCCTTCAGAGGAGCTGAAAGTCAGAGGGAAATTAGACATGAGGCCTCATCCCCGCAGTGGGAACAGCCCGCTGGCAGTACGGGCTCCATATGGTTTAATAATTTCAGATTTCTCACACGTCTCAAGGGAAGGCTGGAGGGATTTTGATGCTCTTCCTATGGGTTCCCAATGTGCATCTCTTCTCATCAATAAAAGATCGGGTTTACTCACTGTGGTAAGCCAAAAGTGAAAAACAGGTGCAGCTATATAATATTTCTCTTTAATTACTGCTTATGGAAAGAAAAAAACCAAGTGTGGAAATTAATTATTCCATATTGTTAGAACAGGATGAACTACTTACTAATTTTAACTGTGGCTTTTGTGTAGAAGCTGTTGCTCAACATGTTATTAATTTGGGTAAATATTAACAAACAGTTTCTGCACCTCCTCCTCCACTACCCTCTACCTTCCCAACCCCATCCCATATAGTACATACTCCTAGGGGGTGTGGTTTGCCTGGGGTTCCTTTTTTCCTTCGTTTTATAGTGTTGGACCCAGTTGCTACAAAGCTTCCTTTCAAGAAGAAAAGCTTTTTGATATCAGGGCTGTTTTTCTGCCTCCCTCTGCTGTCTGTCAGGGTACCCTGAGACTCATGTAGAAATGCAAGAAAATGCTTTTCTATTATTTATGCCCACTTTCATGCCTGGCACATTTGCCCTCTCAGTTAGCAGACACCTGCTGTCTGAAAGGCATCCACGCTTCAGATTAGTGACCCATGGGGGCAGATTAACGTATACAAGATGGATTGGAGATGACCTCAGAGGCCTCACTGAGTGCATCTTCTTGACTCATAGAATAAAGAATCTTTACTTGAAGCCTCAGCAACAGAGAAGAGGAAGGAAGGTGGTGGGGAGTGGCCTTAACACAGTTTCAGCAGGATTCATATGGTGGGGTTGAGGCTTCACTCAATCTACCTTAAGTTGCAGAGAGAAAAGGCACAAGCTCCCAAGAGCCTTTCTGCTGGAAGCTCATGGTAGTCTGGAGCTCTTGAAGCTCATGTTGAGGCAATCTATTGCTGTAAGCAAAATATCCAAAACTTAGTGGCTTGAGACAAGTAACTAATTTACTATGTCTCATAATTGTGTGGGTAAGGAATTAGGGCAGTGCTCAGCTGGGTGATTCTTCTGCTTCACCTGGGTTAGTCTGGCTTGGCCAAGACATCTTTGCTTATATGTCTGGCTTCTTGCTGGGGACATCTGGAAGGCTGAACTGAGCTGGGACCGTCAACCAGAGGATATACACATTGTCTCTTCAGAATAGTGGTTTCAAGGTAGCTGAACTTCTCACATGATGGCCCAAGGCACCTCGAGAGAAGGCCCAGAGACCCAGGGAGATGATGCAAGGCTTCTTCTGACGTACCCTCAGTAGCCTTAGTACATCCGTTCCATGCCATTCGGTTGGTTAAGCAGATCACTAAGGCCAGCCCAGATTTAAGAGGAGGGAGATTAGACCCCACCTGTCATGGGAGGAGTATCAAAGACCTTGTAGTCATCTTTAATCTACCCAGCATGTGGTTCTGCTCAGGGGCTTACCAAGTCTTGGGAAGCCAGGTGGTGATAGGAACAGGTTCATAGTCTGATGGGTTTCAGTGTTGCCACTTAACAGTTTAACACCTGATTCTAATAACTGATCCTCAGATTCCTTATCCATGCAATAAAAACAATAACTCCTACCTTATAGGGATACTGAGAGTATTAAGTGAGATCACATATAAAAAGTCCAGACTAGGGTCTGGCATCCAGAGGTACCTTCTTCCTGGAGCTCTTGCTGTAAAGATGACTGCTTAATAAGGATAATCATGTGGGAAGAATAAATGAGATTGTACATGTTTATCAAAATGTAGGTTTAGTCATGAAAAATTTGAGTGACATTGTAAAAATAGAATGGAAAAGACCATAATTTACAAGCATCAAAGCTTATCACTCTCATAAGGGTAGGTATGATTTTTTGAAATGTCTTTCAGTTTTGTAAAAATATTTGTGTACTGGATCATGATGTAAAATGTATTGTTTTGTTCTTAAGATGTAGTTTTTACTGAGGTTCGTGGTTGAAAACATTTGAAAGCTGCTGACAAAATGAATGTGAGGTGCTTTTGCCAACCGTGTTAGTGAACTGTCATTCAAAAGTACAATTCTTATTCTGTTGGGTGTATCTGAGCACCCAGGGCTGGTGGAGATTAGGAGCAGCTTAGTAAATATGATAAGTCCACTAGGATCCTGGCCTCAGGGATATTTGACTGTCAAAAGTCAACAAAGTAAAACTACCTGGCAGGCCCAGAATTTGTCCTGGTGCCACTTTTGAATGTCACACATAGCCCTGAAAATTGGATTGGTAGAAGGAAGCATTATAAAATCTCGCTCATTCTGCCTGATCTTATTCCCTGCAGTGTCTTCAGGGAAGGGAGTGGTTTTTCTCTTTCTGGACCTGAAAGTAGTTACAGAGAAGAAGACTAGAAATTGGATATGAGTTGGATATGGATTTGGGGGAAGTGAGGACAAAGACCATCAAAGTGGGCATGGCTGCTGAGGACTCCCACCTTTTCCCAATAACTGTTCCTCTCTGATTCCAGCCATGTGGTTCACATGGGAGCTGCCCTAGGTGACTCTGCCTCTCATGCCATATATGACTGTGTTGGCACTTGCCCCGAAATGGCAAATCAGAGTTCAGAGCTCTTTCCTGGGAGTGTTTTTTTCCCCTCCCTCTCTCTTCAGTTTGGGGCCAAAGAAAGCATCTCTCAGCCTTTCCAGTGGTAGGAGTCTTAAGACGTAAAATTTGAGAGCTGTCAATGTCAAAATTTCGCTGTGATGGAGGAAGCTTGTCTATAGGGAGCGAGAACAAAGCTGGCATGCCAAGAGAAGCATGGAGAGACAGCAGAGGTGCCAGGTCATGTGTGAGTTCCTAGATGCACTTGTTCATGAGCCCAGCTGCACCCCTACTTTGGTTGCAGCATAGCTGTTCAACCTCAGAGTCCATGAGTCAATCCATCCCCTTTGGCCTGAGCTCATTGGAGATGGGTTTCTGTCGCTTGCATCCAAGAGTCTTTCATAAACACTTAAGTGTGAGCAACTTGGTGGGACCAGAAGAGATGACTCTAAACACAGTCATTTTTCTAGGGCCTGCATCAGGCTGGGAACAGAGGCTGCCACCTCCTGTCTCTCTCTTCCTGCCCAGGCATCTGCAGGGTGCACATCCCCAGAGCCAAGTGAAGCATCCAGGAGAGAAGCACCAGCCAATGCATTAGGCAGCTCACACACTCACTCCTGATAGGAAGAGTTGAGGACAACCAGCCCTCCCCCCACGTGAGTCCTCCAGGCCCCTCTGCAGTTAAATGCCATGATCTCCTTCGTGCCAGGGGCTGCCACATCAGGAGGCTTGGATTAAGTGATTTGTCTCCCTCCAACACAGCTGCTCTCTGGTTCCTGTCTGACAAATGTGGTTCATTAGGGCTGACAAAGATGAATGTCCTTGTTTGTGGGAGTCTGCTAAGTGCTGTTCTCAGGGAGCCAGTGGACCTGGATCTGAAGCAAGGTATACATCATGTTGGCTACCCAGCAGGGCCTCTCAGTCAGAGGCTACAGTAGGGACATGAAGGCCAAGTACGAACTACCTGCCATGAGTAGGTCCCATAAGAGCTTCATGGTTGGGGTACAGTGAAATTTGGCAGCCAAAGACAGCTTCTATCATCGCCATCTGAGAGTCAACCTGTTTTTGAAAGTAGTTGCCCTATGATGTACTTACAACATACTCATGAGCCCAGAGACATACATCTGGGCCACGAACATCTACTAAGCAAATTCTATAGGCTGGGTGTGTAGGGGGAAGGCTGAGAACCTGGGGGTGGTAGTTGTCAAGGGAGGCCGAAGCCTCAGAAACACAAAACGTGGGCATAGCCAGAGCACTTCAGCAGCAGCTGCCATTTGGAAACAGAAAGAGCGTGAGCAGCTGCCTTCCTTCCTGTCCCGATCATTTACTTCAGTCAACAATTCCACGACTCTAGGAGCCCTGAAAAAACTAAAGCAATCATTCTCAGCCTGGGCTGGGCAGTGAGATGCCTGCAGCTGTGACTTCCAAAGATTTGGACCGTTATCCACAGTGAGAAACGTAGTATATCACAACCCAGTGCACACGTGTGTACACATATGCACTTTCAACAATTTTACCAAAGACGGTGACATTCACTCCGGTATTCTTTATTCTATTTTCTTCTACTCAATTTCCTCTTTTAAAAAATGCTGGTTGGAACCAACAAATGAATTTCCCTGATTGTTTATGGGTCATGGCCCTTGGTTAAACAACGACTCTGACTAAATGGTGCTTTTAAAATATCCACATTAACCTTGTTAGGGCAAGACCTCCTGAGGAGGGCTCGTATAAGCTGAGACACAGGATGGACAATAGTTAGCCAAGCAAAGGGATGTGGAGGAGAAAGCATTTCAGGTAGAGAAGGCAGCAGGTGCAAATGTAGGGAGGGGCGACTGAGAGGGCCACATCTGCCATATGGAGAAGTGGAAAGTTCAGCTCAGCTGAGGCACAAGTGTTGTGGGAGAGGGTGAGGGAGGGACTGAGAGTCAGGTGGTCCATCACAGAGGGCTTCACAAAACCAGACGAAAAGTTTGGAATGGATGCTGAGGGCAATGAGGGGTTCTTAAAGGACTTTAAGCAGATGAGTGATATGGTCAGATGAATGCTTTCTGCGCGTGGAGGATGGATTTGGGATGTGGAAGACGAGGTGGGGAGAGCAGTGAAGGCAAGGCTGGATGCAGGGAGATCAGCTGGCCGAGCCATTGTGTGCACGCGTGATGTGAATTAGAACTAGGTACTCCCTGTGGGGAGACCGAGGCATGCAAAGAGCCTTTCCTCGACAGATGCAGGGCTTGTCCAGGCCAGACTTGTGTGACTGGATTTCAGCCCCATTCACCCTCAGGCCTGGGGTTCTCCTACAGGGCATGACCCAAGTGACTGTGGGTGGCAGCCCTACTTGTTTGGAGGTAACAGTAAAGGTTCAGGAAATAGACAATGATGGTGGGGATGATGGTAGGAAAGAACACGGGATATGCAAGAAATAATTATGATGGGAAGGCGAGCTGAGTGCCCTTGAGGGTTTCTTCTGGCCACGAGACTTTGTGATCCTCATCCACCTCTGCCCACCATCCTCAGTGTCCTGGGCTCTTGCTTCATCCTTGTTGAGTAGCATAGATATGTATAGCTGTGGCTTGTCAAGGGCTGAACTAACACTGAGAGGCGGTATAGGGGAGGGTGCTTAGGGAAAGATGTCTGCAGCCTGGGCCACAGAGGGGAGGCAAGGTCTTAGAGGCAGAACCTACCTCTTCTTGTTCCAAAGAAGGGAGTGGGAGGAGCAAAGGAGCAAAAGGAGCCGTCTTCCTACTTCATGGTGAGGACTTTGAATCAGATCTGAACTGTGTGTTTTAAACCCGGCTGACTTTCAGATGCAGAAAGGGGCCAGCAAGTCAGGGGCTCTGTTGCTCAGCAAAGAGAAAGAGTCAAGGCACACAGCTGGATGGTGGCTGGAGAATGACACTTGTGTCTCATGTTTGTCTCTCACCGAGGTGGGGCTGTGCAGTAAACCCAAGTGGTCCCAGCTGTGTGTTTTTCCTCCCTCTGGCTTAACCTGAGTCCCACCCATCCTGCACTGGGCTTTTTTTTCTTCCATGGGTAGAGCTCATTGGGCAGAACTCTGTCCCCATTTTGGTCCCTCCCAGCCCTAAACAGGGAGGTCTAGTGTTGCCCAGCAGCTCTACCTAGACCAGGGTCAACGAAATTCAAGGAAAAGGAGTAGAAAGTCCTCTTTCTGCCTCTGGTCAGAGCCATGTTCTCCAATCCAATTTTACAAGGCAGTCCCGAACTTTGGGCAATAGAGCAGAGGCTGTTTGAATAGTGCTTATTTCAATTTCTCAAATTGTTTAGAAACTACAGGGACTATGGGTGTGGGTGTAGGTAATGAACTAGGCTTCCTCAGCTTCAAACACATGCCATTAAACCTCTCTAAACTCCCCTAGCCCCATTTTCTAGAATAGGATTCTAAGACTGCCCCGCGGCTTAACTATAATGCCTATCATACATCGAGTGCAGTGCCTGGCTTGTGTGAATGGTATTTTGATGAATGGACTTCCTTTTTCAGATTGCTCAGGCTGGCCTGTAGGTCCATGCCAATACTGGGCACTCAAGCAGCTGAGGTCTGATATGGGGAAAGCCAGGGGCTGCATCTCAGCCAGAGTCCATGGGGACAAAAGGAGTGGAAAGCCACAGAAAGTACACAGCAAGACCAATGACAGGGCAGCAATAGTAGTAACAGCTGGTATGCTCCTGGAACTGGGCTAAGTACTCCATGTGTACCTAATCCTTGTAATGAGGATTATTGCCCTCATTAGGAAACTGACATCCAAAGAGAGAAACTTACCTACGTTTAGGCAACTGGTAAAAAGAGCCTGAAAGCAAAGTCGGGGTTGCCTGGCTCCTAAGCACAGGAGGTCCTGGACACTCCTGCGGACCCCTGAGGGGGTCACACTTTACCTTCAGCACTGGGGTGTGTACAAATCAAGCTGGCCCCAGCCTGGGGGTTACCCAAGGCTCTACCATGTTTAAGAAAGCAACTGATCATTCAAGGGCCTTGGTGTGGTTTCCGGAACAGGCTCAGTAGGTGCTCCCCAGCTGTGGCTTCCTGCACACGCACCTCCCTCCCACCTCATCCTGCACTAAATATTTTTTCTTCTCCCTCCAATTTTTTTTGCTTCTGTTTAAAATTAATTCCACAACACTGAATAACCTTCCCCCACAAGGTTGGAGATAATCAGGCTGAATTTATTAAGATCTTTACAATTAAATGAGCTCATACCAGGAGGAGGAAAGTTACCTTATTATCCCATTTTAAGAGCTCAAATAATTTCAGTCTCCAACTTTACTGTCAACCCCCAACTACTTCCATCGCAGTCGCCAATGACTTCAGAGGGCGCCGGACCGCGGTCTTCTCCGTGCTTCCCATCCCTGATGTGGGGAGAAACGTGCTCAAACCAGTGAGTCACTGCAGAGGGAAACCAAGAAGAGAAAGGGCGAGCAGTTCAGCATGGATGGAACCTGTTCTAGTTTTACAGGCAGAACTTGGGCCCAGGAGTCTATATCATGAAGAGACGATTTCCCCCCAGGGGCTCATCCTCTGGGGTCAGTGTCAGCCTTGACTGGGTCCCTTCCTGCTCCAGTCCCTGGCCTCCAGCTCTTCTCTCCTCATAGCAGGGCCCTCTTCCTTGACACCTGCAAGATTAGACAGACCCAGACAAGTGGGGGTTTCAGTAGCCTGGAGGAAGGGACTCAACCCAGAAGGAGCCCTGATGCTGGTCCCACCCTGACCTAGACCCCCTGCTTTGTTCCTAAGTGCCCGATCTTGATGGTTTACTGCATACTCTGGCACACTGAGGTATAGGATTCCTCTGTTTTGGTCTCTCCAGCTTTGCTCAGCAGAACCCACAACCCACAGGGTTGGGGTTAATCGCCATCGGTGTAGCTGACATCTGTTTGGATTTCTGAATATCATTCCCGCTCCATTTGCTTGTGAATTCACCAGCCTCTTATGGTTGGGGCCTCTTATAGGTTGAACTGTGTCCTTCTCACCCCCAAAGATGTATTAAAGCCCTGATACTCTTTATGTGTGAATGTGACCTTATTTAGAAATAGGATCTTTGCAGATACAATTAAATGGAGATAAGGTCGTTAGAGTGGGCCCTAAACCAACAGGACTGGTGCCCTCATAAGAAGAGAAGAGACACGCCCAGAGAATTCACCATGTGATGATGGAGGCAGAGATTAGAGAGATGCATCTACAGGTCAAGGTACACCAAGAATTGTAGGCAACATGGCCAACATCCCTGCCAAACACTGGATTCTTGGCTCAGCTCATGTTTTTGGTCCAAAGAATATAAATATTCTGCACATTTTCCCTCCTGGCTCTATGTTTCTCCACAATGTTTTAGAGATCTGCCCATGTTCTCTAGGGTTCATTGATTGTATAGACTGTCTTTGTACTAACTACTCCTTACAACTTTTCTTCTGGTCAGTTCCACTTACTTGATCCCAACCATTTTGCTCTGACCCTTGGCTCTGTCCCCTGGTTGCAATCTTGCTCTTGTCCCTTTTGAACTTTAATTTTCCAAATCTAAGTTATCTGCTTTCAGGTTATGGGCCTCAGAAACACATACCTATGTACGTGTGCTTCTGCACAAACTGTCATGAGGACGCCATCTGAGCCCTTCCTACTTGCTTCCTCCTCACTGTGGGCAGCTTCCTGAACAGCTCTTTGCCGTCAACTCCAGCCCTGGCCCAGAAGGGAGGAAGGGTGTGAAATGTGGATGATTGGTACCGTGTGATTCCAACAGGGTCAGAGAGAAGGTTTTGATTTTCACTGGAAGAGAAGTTCAGATGGGTATTTCAGGCAGAAAATAAGCCACGTTTCAGATTTCAAACTTTGGAAGAGCAAATTTCAATGTGGTCTGGAGTTTTGGGGAGTCTCTGAGACATTTCAGGACATTCATAAGGTCAAAACGATTTTCATAATAATAATGATATGTTATTTGCCTTTTCCACCATGAGATGTTTGCACCGACATTGCCAAAACAATGGTGGGTAAAATTGCATAAATCAAGGCAATGGCAACAAATTACTAGTAGCCACTGTATTCTTCACTGCCAGACACAGGCAGTGACAGAGCATCAGTGCCACTTAAGAACGTTCTGAATAGAGCAGCAAATGTTATTAATTTTATTTGGTCTCAAGTCTTGAGTACACATCTTTTTTTATTTTTTATTTTATTTTATTTTGAGATAGAATCTCACTCTGTTGCCCAGGCTGAAGGAGTGCAGTGGCGTGATCTTGGCTCACAGAAAGCTCTGCCTCCTGGGTTTATGCCATTCTCCTGCCTCAGCCTCCCAAGTAGCTGGGACTACAGGCGCCCGCCACCATGCCCAGATAATTGTTTGTATTTTTAGTAAAGACGGGGTTTCACCGTGTTAGCCAGGGTGGTCTCGATCTCCTGACCTTGTGATCCGTCCGCCTCGGCCTCCCAAAGTGCTGGGATTACAGGTGTGAGCCACCGCGCCTGGTTGAGTACACATCTTTTTAATAGTCTGTATGATGAATAAGGCACTGCTGCTACTTAGCAGAATACACTGGTTGTCTCAAGGTAAACTTCTCATGTGCTTGATTCAGTTGTGAGCTCAATTAGCCTCTTTCTCATGAAATGAATGCCATATTTACTTGAAAGAATGGAGTCAAGCTATGGATATTCAAACTTAGGTATTTTTCAGACACTTCTTGAAAATAAACAAAGCAAACCTGTTAATTACAAGAGAAACAACTGACAATATTTGTTGCCAATGATAAAAGTCAAGTTTTCAAATTAAAATTAGAATTTTGAAGATCTTGTAACAGCCACAGTTTTGCCTAGCGGCTCTCAATATTTGAAGACTTACATGATGAGATCTGTGGTGATTTTAAAACACGTGAATTTTTGGTACTGGATAATGAAATGTGTCAACATTTGAAATATCTGTGTAGCTCAGTGGACCAATATTTTCCAAATGACCAATGCATGGTGTTACAAAGTAATGCATGGTATAAGGTTCTTTCAAAGTTCAAGATGGACTGATGATTTTAATACAATGAAGTACAAAAATGTTTGTTGATATGATTTCAGGTTCCTCATTTAGTAAAGATGATTGTATCAAAGGAGAATACCCATAGTTATCTTTATTAAATATTACTAAAACATTCTCCCTTTTTCCAACTTCATATCTGTATGAGGCTCAATTTTCTTCATGTTTTTAACCAAACCAACGTATTACAATGGAACAGAATGAACGCTGAAGCAGATAGAAGGATCTAGCCATCTCCTATTAAGCTAGACATTAAGGAAATTTGCAAAGGCAAATGACAATGTCACTCTTCTAACTAGTTTCTTTTTAGAGTATAGTTATCTTTTATTTAAAAACATGTTATGTTAGCATGTGATGACATTATTATGATTTTTAAGTGAATGCTTTTATGATTTCTGCTTTAATTTCTACTATAGTGAATATTAATAAATACAATCTATATAATGAAAATATTCTTCAATGTATAAAGTAATCCTGAGAACAACAAGTTTGAGAACCACTAGCCTGGGAGATAGCCCACGTCTCTGGAGTATAAGGCTAAAGAAAGTTTTAGTGGAGATGAGGTTGGAAGGGAAATTTGTTGTTGTTTCTTTGGTCTTATTTTATTTCTTTACTTTCTTGTTTTCTTAAATCCCTGGATACTGAAATGAAAAGATATAATGAGACAGTATCCCCATAGCAGTTTGCTGGATGTCAATGCCCGAGACAGGGATTTAGCGACTGTCCCCTGACCCCCTTCAGCCCTCTGATGGGGAACCCCATGGTCAGGTCACTGCAATAGCTTTCTGTTTGGCCCGTGGCTTCAACCCATAGTAATATCTCCTCCCTTCTTTAGTACAACCCAAAGGACATCTATTTTCTTTTAACTCTGATATAGACTGAATTGTATTCCCCCAAAATTCACATGTTAAAGTCTTAACCTCGTTTGGAGCCTGTATTTGGAGACAGAAACTTTGAAGAGGTGCTTAAGTTAAAAAGAGACCATTACGGTAGGTCCCAATCCAATCTGACTAGTGTCCTTATAAGAAGAGGAAATTTGGACACAGGAGGCACTAGGAAATAACTCAGAGGGATGGTTACATGAAGAGGCAATAAGAGGGTGGCCTTCTGCAAGCCAAGGAGAAAGGCCTCCAGAGAAGCCGACCCTGCCAGCATCTTGATTTTGGACTTCCAGCCTCCAGAACTGTGAGAAAATAAATTCCTGTTATTTAAACCACCCAATCTGTGGCATTTTGTTATGGTAGCCCTAGCATACGGATACACTCACATTCTTCTGATAGCAACTTTGTTTAGAACAGGTACCCCCACTATTCATTTTACTCAAGGATCAAAGAAGGTAAGTGCCTGGCTTATGATTTCACAACTAGTCTATGGAAAGCCCAGGTCTCAAACGTATGGCCCCTCACTCAGTATTTTTTTTTCCCTCTGGACCACACATGGTCTTTGACTCTGTTCTCAGACTGGGTACTCCTGGGTTCTCACTGTAGCTGACATTCAGGATGAAACTGAGTCTTGAGCCCTGCTCAAGCTTGTCTCATGCAGTTCCCTGTCAAAATCTGCTAGATTCCATGAATTATCTTTTGATGCCTATCTACTTTGCTTAATAGGGTAGCCGGTAGCTACATGTGGTCGCTGAGTACTTGAAAGTGGCTAATTAGAAATTGAGATGTACTGAAAATATAACATACTCATTAGTTAGAAAATAGGAATGCAAAACATCTCATTGATATTTTATATTGATTCCATGTTGAAATGATAATATTTTGGATATATTGGGGTAAATAAACTCAATTATTAAAATTAATTAATTATTAAAATTAATTCCATCTGTTTCTTTTTTGATTTTTTAGAAGTAGCAATGACAATTGCAAAAAACACAAACATTGATAAGTGAGACCTAATTAAACCAAAGAACTGCTGCACAGCAAAAGAAACTATTAACAGAGTAAACAGACAACCTACAGAGTGGGAGAAAATATTCACAACTATGCACCTGAGAAAGGACTAATACCAGAATCTTTAAGGAACTTAAACAAAAACAAGAAAAAACAAATAACCCCATTAAAAAGTGGGCACAGGACATGAACAGACACTTCTCAAAAGACAAACAAACATATGAAACTGCCCAACATCACTAATCATTAGAGAAATGCAAATCAAAACCACAAGGAGATACCATCACACCAGGCAGAATGCTATTATAAAAAGTCAAAAAATAACAGATGTTGGGGAGGTTGCAGAGAAAAGGGAATACTTATACACTGTTGGTGGGAATATAAATTAGTTCAGCCACAGTGGAGAGCAGTTTGGAAATTTCTCAAAGAATTTAAAACAAAGCTACCATTGGACCCAGCAATCCCATTACTAGGTATACCCAAAGGAAAATAAATTGTTCTACTAAAAGGACACATGTACGGGCATGTTCATCACAGTGCTATTCACAATAGCAAAGACATGGAATCAACTTAAGTTTCCAGCAGTGGTGAACTATACACCATGGAATACTATGTAGCCATTAAAAAGAATGAGTTCATGTCCTTTGTAGCAACATGGATAAAGCTGGAAACCATTATCTTCAGCAAACTAACACAAGAACAGACAACCAAACACCACATGTTCTCACTCACAAGTGGGAGTTGAACAATGAGATCACATAGACAGGGAGGGGAACATCACATACTGGGGCCTGTCAGGGTTTGGCGGGGGAAGGGGAGGGAGAGCAAATACCTAATGCATGTGGGGCTTAAAACCTAGATGACGGGTTGATAGGTGCAGCAAACCACCATGGCACATGTATACCTATGTAACAAACCTGCACATTCAGCACATGTATCCCAGAACTCAAAATAAAATAAAATAAAATGTGGTACATATTCACTGTGGAATAATACTACACAGTCATAAAAAAGAACAAAATCATATCTTTTGCAGCAACATGGATGCAGCTGGAGGCCATTAGCTTAAGTGAATTAAGGCAGAAACAGAAAATCAAATACCATGTGTTCTCACTTATCAGTGGGAGCTAAACACTGGGTACACGTGGCCATAAAGATGGGAAAAATGGACACTGGGGACTCCAGAAGGCAGGAGGGAGGGATGAGGGACCAGTGTTGTGATGTGGTTTGGATGTTTTGTTCCCTCAAAATCTCATGTTGAAATATGACCTCCAGTGTTGGAGATGGGGCCTAGTGGGAGATGTTTGGGTCATGGGGATGGATCCCTCATGAATGGCTTGGTACCATCCTCCAATAATGGGCTCGTGTGAGATCTGGTTGTTTTAAAGAGTCTGGGAAATCTCTCCTCTCTCTTTTGCTCCCTCTCAGCCATGTAACGTGCCAGGTCCCCCTTTGCCTTCTGTCATGATTGGAAATTTCTGGAGGCCTCAACCAGAAGTAGATGCTTGGACTTCACTCTTTGTACAACCTACAGAACCATGTGCTCCATAATCTCTTTTCTTTATAAACTACCCAATCTCAGGTATTCCTTTGTATCAATGCAACACAGACTAACACAAGTTGAAAAGCTACCCTTTGGATATTATGTTCACTATTTTGGTGATGGAATCAGTAGAAGCCCAAACCTCAGAATCATGTAATATATCCATGAAACTAACCTGCACATGTACCCCCAAATCTAAAAAAAAAAAAGTGCTTACTGAAACATAAACATACAATAAAATAAACATGGCTATGAGCAAATTTACAATTATATATGTCATATGTAATTGTACTTTTACATATGTCATATGTAATGGTAAATTTACTCATAGCTATGTTTCTTTTATTGTATATTGGACAATAAAATATTCCTATTGGGCAGCACTGATGTACACTTTGCTTCTCTAACAGGTCTGTAAGGTTAACAGTGGTAGAAATCTTGCCTTTTTTTAAATCTTAAATCCACTGCCACACTTGTACCTAGAACACAGAGCAGGTTTGCAGAGGTTCCTTTTTAGTTCACAACTGTAAATGTGTTTGAAATGATAAAATATTAGTACAAACAGCAAGTCATCAAGGGCCTGGATACTCCTACCACGACCCGATTTTGGTAAAGGACTAAAGTATTCAAACGTCCTGGTGAAACTAGAGTTTTTTTTTTGTTTGTTTGTTTGTTTGTTTGTTTTGAGACAGAGCCTCCCTCCGTCACCCAGGCTGGAGTGCAGTGGCCGGATCTCAGCTCACTGCAAGCTCCGCCTCCCGGGTTCAGGCCATTCTCCTGCCTCAGCCTCGCGAGTAGCTGGGACTACAGCCGCCCGTCACCACTCCGGCTAATTGTTTTTGTTTGTTTGTTTATTTGTTTTTGTTTTGTTTTTGTATTTTTAGTAGAGACGGGGTTCACCGTGTTAACCGGGATGGTCTTGATCTCTTGACCTCGTGATCCGCCCGCCTCGTCCTCCCAAAGTGCTGAGATTACAGGCGTGAGCCACCGCGCCCAGCTGAGTTAAATCTTGAAATATAGCATTGTATGAGTAGAGAATTATTATCCAGTGGGAATTAAAGGTTAAACAAAGGCTTGGAGATAGGAATGGCCAGGGAAGGTCTAAGGGACTGAGTTTTGTCCAAGACAGTGGTCCTAAAAGTATGATTTCTGTACTAACAGCCAAGATCTTGTGGGAATTTGTTTGAAATTCACTTTCTTGGACCCTACCACAGACCTACTGAATCAGAACCTCTGGGGATAGAGCCCAGCGACTCACATATTAACAGGGTGTCTAGGAGATCCTAAAGCACGCTGAGATTTGAGACCTACTAGGGTACAGAGTTTGGATCATTCATGAAGCACTGAGGAGCTAATGATGGGCTTTGAATAAAACTGTGTTATAATGAGATCATAGTTGGGAAAGATGACTCCTGAGAACCAGATGGGAGCCTGGACTCCACACCTGGTCTGACGTCCCTACCCTTCTGAGTCCCAAAGACATCAGTCAAAGATTGGTCAAGTACCTGGAGGCACACAGCACCTTTTCTAATAAATCCCAACCGTGGAAGAAGTATGACTTTCCTAAAGTATCTAAAAGGCCTTCTTTAAAACCCAGCAC
The DNA here is from genome assembly GCF_008728515.1 of Papio anubis. Classification (NCBI taxonomy): domain Eukaryota; kingdom Metazoa; phylum Chordata; class Mammalia; order Primates; family Cercopithecidae; genus Papio; species Papio anubis. The sequence goes on from NC_044992.1 coordinate 5,496,020, forward strand.
AGATCCTCTGCTTGGTTCTGCACCAGAAATTAGGAATCAGGCTGTGTTTCTCTGCAGTGAGACAGCATAGAACAGCCTCCCCAGGATGTCTGGCGGCTCCTACTTGGTTCCACTGGATAGAAAATAAGAAGTCGTTATTCACAAATAAGATGGGAGAATGTGTGTCTTTGAAAGATGTTGGGCGTTCTGGAACCTGGCCTTGCCTACACATGACGTTCTGGTGGAAAGACTGATTTTTGTGTCAGTAATTCAAGGGAAAACTTCCCAAATTGGTAAGTGGTTTGTAAAGACATTACCGTGCCTTCCTTCCGTTTTCCTTCTTCTTCATTTCTTCCTCCCTCTTTCCATCTCCACTTCCTTCCTCCTTTTTTCCTCCCTCCTCTCTTCTTCCCCTCTTTATTTTCTTTCTTCCTTCTCTCTATCCTCAATCCCTTCAATTGCTGGATTAACTTTTTCTGAAACACATAGCACTTAACATATGCCAGGCATTTTTTTCAAGGACACTGTACGTATTACCTCACTTAATCTCCCTAACAACTCTATAGATGGGAAGATCACATATTTATCATCCAAACCAAGACAGCTTTGTGAGTATAAAGGGAAGAGAGGACATTAGAGCCAGCCAGGACGTATAGTCACTATAATTATAGAGACAGTTTGACATCCCTATTTTAGAGATGAGGAAACAGGCACAGAAGAGTCAAGTAACATAAAGTCAAATAGTGCATAGGTGCTGGAGCCTGGATTCAAACCCAGACAATCTGGCTCCAGGCTGTGATCTCTTCACAGTAGGTTGTCCTGCCCCTCCATCACCCATAGTCTGTATAAACAAGTAGTAGGGAAAGGGGAACAGCATTGACCAAGGTACGGAAAGTCATGGAATGAGGCCAATCACCACGCCTGGAACATGGGCCATGTAGGCAGAATGGCATGAGAAGGGGCTTTTCTTTTCTCTTCTTTGTTTTTTAAAAAATAGAAACAACACTTATCATTTCAATTAATATACGGCCATCTTTTATAGTCATTAATCTTTTTAAAAAATCTTTTCCTTTTGAAGATAGTAACATGATGTACTAGAGAAATATTATCTTGCTCTTTTTGGGATATCAATGGGCACTCTAGTAATAATTTTTCATGAAAATAGTAGTCAAGCACAAGAAATTCTAATGTCCATTAATACTGAAATAGGATTAAAGACTTAAATGTAAAGCCTAAAACTACAAAAACCCTAGAATAAAATCTGGGAAATGCCATTCTGGACATAGACCCTGGGAAAAATGTCATGACAAAGACTCCAAAAGCAATTTCAGCAAAACCAAAAATTGACAAATGAGATGAAATTAAATGGAGGAGCTTCTGCACAGCAAAAGAAGCTATTAATAAACAGACAACCTACAGAATGGGAGAAAATATTTGCAAACTATGCATCTGACAAAGGCCCGAGACCCAGAATCTATAAGGACCTTAAACAAATTAATAAGTAAAAACCAAACAACACCATAAAAAAATGGGCAAAGGACATGCACAGAAGAGGCTTTTCTGGTCATCAGGTACCAGATTACAAAGGGCTTCCTTCTTTGCGAAGGTATTTGGAATGGTACCTGGCGGTGGGCGGGTAATGAGGAGCCAGGGAAGGGTGTGAAGTGGGGCAGTGGTATGGTCAGGGAGAAGTCCACTCGGGCACCAGGTGTGGGTGAACTGGAGGCAGACAGACCAATGGGACATGATGAGGGGATAGAAATGGGGAAAGAGAGCGAGAAAAGAGAAACAAATATGTTGGTGGTAGAATTTGGTGGGTTTTAACGTCTGGAAATGGGAAGTGAGTAAAGGGAAATTTTGGCTAATTCTCAGACTTGGAGGACTGGGTACTATCATGAAGAGGGGGCTTGTGGAGGAGGAACATGATGAGTTTGGCCTGCACATATTACAGTTTGTTTTAAATCCAGGCTTATTGAAAGCAAAAATATAAACAAAAGTATTTATATTTTTGGGGTGATCTTTGACAATGGACAAAATTGTATAACCACTACTGTAATCAAGATACAGAACACTTTCTTTACTCCAAAACATTCTCTTCTGCCCCTTTGTCATCAGTATTCCATACCTCCACAGCCCTGGCAAACACTGACCTGATTTCTGTCTCTATAGCTTTGACTTTTACAGAATGTAACCTGAAATTAAAAATACAGTAGTCATTGTCACATGTTTATTCTTTCACTTAGAATACAGTTGTGAGATGTATTCATATCATTTGTGTGTCAGTATTTCATTTATTTGCTGGATAGTATTTCATTCTATGAATGTACTACAGTTTGCTTATTGATTCATCTGTTGAAGGACACCTTGGTTGATTCTAGTTTGGGGCTATTATGAACAAAGCTGCTCTAAACACTGATACATACATCTTTGTGTAGACATAGTTTCCATTTCTCTTTGGTAAATACTGAGGAGTAGCCGTGCTTGGTAAATACTGAGGAGTAGCCGTGCCACGTCATATGGTAAATGTATATTTCGCATTCATAAGGAAGGAACCACTAAACTGTATCCAAAAGTGATTGCACCACTTTGCATTGCACCTCGCAACATACAAGAGTTCTAGTTGCTCTGCATCCTCACTAGCACGTGTTGTTGTCAGTTGTTTTTTTTAATTTTGGCAATTTTAGTGGATACAGAGTGATATTTTGCTTTGGTTTTAACTTGCATTTCCTTACGGTAATGATTGATGATGTTGAACATTTTTTCATGTGCTCATTTGCCATCTGTGTATCTTATTTGGTGAAATGCGTATTTGAAACTTTTGCCCACTTTTGTTTTATTTTATTCTTACTGAGTTGTTAGAGTTATTCACACATTCTGGACACAAGTCCTTTATTACATAGCTGTTCTGCAAATATCTGCTAGCACTCCGTGGCTTGTCTTTAAATTTTGGGGGAAGAGTGGGAGGCGGCGAGGGACAAAAGACAATAAATACAGTCTATACTGCTCAGGTGACGGGTGCACCAGCTTCTCACAAATCTCCACTAAAGAACTTACTCATGTAACCAAACACCACCTGTACCCCAATACTTAAGAAAAAATAAAATAAATAAATTTTAAAAATTCTAAACAATGTCCTTCAAAGGAAGGACAGTTTTTAATTTTTATAAATCGTATTTATCAGGTGTTTTCACTTTTGGTTTGCACTTTTTTGTATCCTAAGAAATCCTGGACTAACTCAAAGTCATTAAAATTGTTTTTCTATATTTTCTTCTAGAAGTTTTTAAAAGTTAGGTTTTAACTGTAGGTCTACAAACCATTTGAAATTAATTTTCATATATGGTATAAGTGGAGGGTTAAGGTTAATAATTTTACAAAAAGGTATCCATTACTTCCATCATTATTTGTTGGAAAAGGCATTCTTTCCCCATTGAATTTCCTTGGCACCTACATTGGAAATCAATGGACTGCACATGTGTACATCTCTGGATTTTCTATTCTTCTGTTACATTGCAATATACGTCTCTCCTTGTGCCAGTGTGCACTGTCTTAATTACTACAATTGCATAGTCAGTCTTGAAATCAGCTAGTGTGCATCCTCCAACGATGCTCTTTTTAAAAATTGCTTTGGTTCTTCTAGGTCCTTTTCCACATAAGTTTTTCTGCATACATCTTGTAGTCAACGTGTTAATTTTGACAGAAGAAACCTCCTGAAACTTTGACTGCAATTGTGATCAATTTGGGGAAAATAAACGTCTTAAAAATATGCTGTCTTTTGATCCATGAACTTGGTATATCTTTCCATTTATTTAGATTTTCTTTATTTTCTCTCAGAAATGTTTTGAAGGCTTCACAGTATTCTGCAACCAACCTTGATGAATTCACTGATTAATTCAGTTAACTTTTTTGGTACATTTTTGAGATTTTCTATATAGTCAATCATGCCATCTGCTAATATAGCATTATAGTTCTTCCTTTCCAAATGATATACCTTTTATTTCCTTTTCTTGCCTTTCATAATGATAGGACTTCCAGTATTATATTGAATGGGAGTGGTGAAAAAAGACATCCTTGTCTTATTCTCTGTCTTTGAGGAACAGCATTTAATCTGTCAGCACTGGCTATGAAAGTTCAGTTGTCAGTTTCTTCATAGATGTCTTTTTTTATACTGTGAAAATTTCTTCTATTCCTAGGTTGTGGATAGTTTAAAAATATCATATATGAATACTGAATATTACCATCTTCTTTTTCAGCATTTATTAAGACAATCATACGCTTTTCCTTTTTCAGTCTGTTGTTATCATGTATTGCATTGGTTGAGCCTTGAATCAATATTGAATTCCTGGGATAATTTTCACTAGATGGTATCATATTATTATTTTAATATATTTTTGATTCAATCTGCTAATATTTAGCTAAAGATTTTTCAACGACGTGCATGAAAAACAGTGCCCTGTAGTTTTCCTTTCTTGTGATTTCTTTGACTGACATAATTGTTAGGGTAATGCTGGCCTCATAAAATAGGTTGGAAAACCTTCCCTCCCTTTCTATTTTCTGGAAGAGACTTTAGGTTCACCTTCTCTGATTCTGTTGTTCAGGTCACTTACATCCTTTGCAGTTTTCAGTCCACGTGATCTGTCGATTACCAAGAGAGTAGGGAATCTCCAAGGATAATTGTGGCTTTGCCTATTTCTCCTTACAGTTTTATCAATTTTTGCTTTCTTTGTTCTGAAGCTCTGTTGTTAAGCGCATACACATTAAGATCTTCATTTTTTGATTACGTAATGTCTCTGTCTCTGACGATATTCTTTGCTCTGGAGTCTACCTGGTTTGATATTGACATAGCCACTCCAGCTTTCTTTTCATCAGTTTTTATGTTTTTTCATTCTTTTTTGCTTAACCTCTCTATGATTTTACGTTGAAAGTGTGTTTTCTATGTAGATAGCATACTGCTGGGTCTTGCTTTTTTTTAAATCAAATCTGATATTTCTGGTTTTACATTGGGCTGCTTAGGTCATTTGTATTTAATTCCGTTAATAATCTTGCTGGATTTAATAGACACACTTAAATATACAATTTTGCTCGATTTTTTATCTTTTTGCTTCTTTCACTTTTAAAAAAACACCTGATTTTATTCTAAAATCATCTCATATTTAAAATTCCATTTCAGCCTGGAAACATATATGTGGTGGCTCTTTGATGAGGAGCTGGAGCCCAGCGTAGGGAGGAGTGAGGACATGGAGGTTTGTTTCTTAGGTGATGTTTTGCTGACGAGGCAGCTCTGCACAGGCTTATCTTCAGATAACAGGCTTGACTCTGATCCGCCTTTGATACAATCAATAACCTTTCGTAAAGATTCTTTAGGGCTTGACATGTTCTGTGGCTGTGAGTTAATGGATCAAAGCAGAAGGTGCTTTGGCACCTTCAGAAATAGTACACAGAATGGCTGGATGCTGATGAAGGAGGCAGAGGCTCACTAAGAATGACGCATTCTAACCTCAATATTACAGCAGGCTCAGGAGGAAAGAAGGCTGAAGGGTAAACAAGGGCTCTTCATATTAATCTTGCTGGTTGTTTGTTATTTGTTACATCTGCTGTTGTTGTTTTTTTTAACCTTGTTCTAGTTTTCTGATTTCATTTGAATCAGTGGGACATTTTTCGTAACTCATTTTTATCTCCACTCCTGGTTTGCTTGTCGTATCTCTTTTTCCACTTTTTAGTGATGGCTGTAGAGTTTAAAATATATACCTTTAACCGATCACAGTCTTTCTTCATATAATATTACACTACCTCAGGTATAGTGTAACAGCCTTGTAGCCATATATTTCCATTTCCTTACTCTCATTTTTGGCGCCATAGCTCACATATATTTTACTTCTACCTAGGCTATAAAATTCAGACACATTATTACTATTTTTACTTCAGATATATATACGTATTTTTTTTTTTTTTTTGAGACAGAGTCTCGCTCTGTCACCAGAATGGACTGCGGTGGCTCCCTGCAATCTCCAGCTCCCAGGTTCAGGCGATTTCCCTGCCTCAGCCTCCCAAGCAGCTGGAATGACAGGTGCATGCCACCACGCTTGGGTAATTTTTTGTATTTTAGTAGAGACAGGGTTTCACCATGCTGGCCAGGATGGTCTCGATCTCCTGACCTGGTGATCCACCTGCTTCGGCCTCCCAAAGTGCTGGACAATTATTTTTTAAAGCAATTTAAAAATTAGTCTTAAAGTATCTTTTATACTTACCAACACTTTTACACTTTTTGTATTTCATTTCTTTGTATAGATCCAAATTTCCTTCTGATATTACATTCCTGAGGAATTTCTCTTAACAGTTCTTGGAGTGCAGGTCTGCTGGCAGTACTTCCTTTTGGCTTTTGTTCAAAGAATCTCTATTTTACCTTCATTTCTAATAGATATTTTTGCTTTATATAAAATTCTAGATTGACAGCTTTTCATTTTAGGACTTTGAAAACATCACTCCATTTTCTTCTAGCGTGCAACATTTCTTTCCATAAGTCTGCTGAGTTTTTATATTTGTTTTTTGTATGTAATGTTTATTTATTTCTCTGACTACATTCAAGATTGTCTTCTTCTTTTTAATTTTAAGTTTTTAGCAGTTTAACTATGATGCATCTAGGCGTGTCTGTGAAAGAGAGAAAGAGAGAGACAGTGTGTGTGTGTGCTGTAACTTATTCTGCTTGAGGTTCTCTGAAGTTTGATCTATAGTTTATGGTATTTCATTAATTTTAGAAAATTCTTAGATACTATTTCTTCAAATATTTGCCCCTATGTTCTCTTTCTCTCTTCTTTCTTGGTTCCAATTACATATATGCTAGACTGTCTTATATTGTCTCACAGCTCTTGAATTCTCTCTTTTGTTTTTCACTTTGAGTTTCAGTTTGGATAATTTTCACTGACATATTCAGGTTCGCCAATTCTCCTTCAGCTGAGCCTACCCTACTAATAAGCATGTCAAAGAAATTCTTTATCCCTGACATCGTATTTGTACATTTATAGCAATTGACTTTTCCCATTTATAAAATAGTTTTCATTTCTTTGCTGAAATTCTCCATCAGTTCCTGCATCTCTTCCGCCTATCCCCCAGTGGATACTTTATCATACAAGTCACCGTCATTTGAAAGTCTTAGTCTGATGTTTCTGACATCAGTATCGTGTCTGAGTCCGATTCTGTTAATTGCTTTATGTATTGATAGCGCGTGGTGTGCTCCTTCTTTTGTTGCATGTCTCACAACTTGATACTGAATGTCTGACCTTGTGTGTAGAAGAACAGTAGGAGCTGAGGTCAATGATTTTTACCCCAGGAGTGGGCATACTTCTTCTTCGCTCAGATTCTTAGGGTAGTTACTCTAATGAAGGGTTGATCTGGGTTAAGGTTTTATGTTGCTATCCCTTCTTTCCATGTACCACAAGCTTTACATTCCTCCCGAGGAGATCTGCTATTGTTTTGTGCTTAGTATTGGGCCTGCCATACCAGGGAGATTTTCTTGGTCGTCCTGCTTCACCCTCAGATTTTAGCAGCCCCTGCACACCTGCAACACAGAAGGAGTCTTTCTTCATGCACCATCAGAAGATCGCTGTGGCTGTGCTCAGTGTGAGGCTTATGATGGCATGAGGGCTTTTCTTGCTTCTTGTTGATCTTCAGTCTCGGGAAGACCTTGTGCCTCTGGGCCTCAGGGATGGGACTTTATTGACAGTCCTGCTTCTCTCTCTGGCAGCCTAACACTCTTTGTGTCTATGGTTGGCACGGGACCCCTTCTTCTCCCAGAATGAGTAGACCTATGCTTTGTATAAGTGCAAGATCCTGGACCTGATACTGTTTCCTCTCCTTCCCCAAGGGCGGAAGGTTTTTGTTTCTGCTCCTCCCCCAGAATCAGATGGTTTGGCTCCCGTCTCTTCCCAAAAGTAGAGTGTCTTTGCTTAGGCCCTGGGAGGAGAGAGGGTTTTCTGTCTCTCCTCCCAGTGGCTCAAAGCTTTTGCTTTGGGAAAGGGAGTTCTGAGAAAATGAGAAGGGCTTTGTTCCTGTGACCCAGCTGCAGCTGACCAGCACCTGCATGCCTGTGCCCCTGACTTGAGCCTTCTTCAGTCTCCTGCCCTGTGTCTTTCCCATGACCACACAGCTGAGACTTCTGGAAAAGAGCTTGCAAGTGAGTGCAAACTTCCCTTGCCTCTGGGGCTCTCAATTTTCAATACTTTCATGCTAGCCTATACTCATTCTTTAAGGATTCAGTAGCGTTTTAGCTGATTTCTTCTTACCTACTTTTATGGCGACCACATCTTCTTCCAATGTTTTGCCAAAGGTAAAACATTTCATATGACCCACTGCTCCTTAAAGGGGTTTGCTACTCTTCAGAATTCAGTTCACTTGGCTGCCTTCTGAGCTCAGCTCTCTAATAGGCTCAAAAAACATATAATTTTGTGGATTACCTGGACTTCTTTCTCGTAGTGAGGATGGGAATGACATTTCTCAGGGATTTCCATATCCAACGTGGAAGTGGAATTTCATAAACACAAGAAGTCTGAAGTGATTTGAGGACATTGAAGTGAACACATGCAGGGACAGTTCAATGTATCGGTCAGGAAAGCAAAAAAGAGGTTGAAACTTGCTCCAGTTTGTCTATCACTACATAACAAACTGCCCCAAAACATAGTAGCCCACAACAATGTTGATTTCACTCATAAATCTGCAATTTAGACAGAGTTTGGTGAGCAAGCCTGGTCTGTGCTCTATGTAGCATCAGCTGGTTAGGCTCAACTGAGGGCTGCAAGATCCACTTCCAGTATGGGGGACTCACTCATAGAGGCAGCACTTGGCCTTGGCAATTGGCTGGGATCTCAGCTAGCTCTGGGTGCTGGTGGGAGGGGTCTCAGTTCCTTTCCATGTGAGCCTTTCCTCAGGGGTCTCATCACAGAATATCTGTGCCTGCTCACCACATGGTGATGAGCTCTGAGACTGAGCATCCCAGGAGACTCACGTGGATGCTGAAGTGTCTCATATGATCTACCCTTGGAAGCACATAGCAACAAACCTTCCCTGATTTAAGGGAAGGGAACATGGACCCCCATCTCTGAGTGGAAAGACTGTCAAAATCAGATTATAAGAAGAGTATGCTTTGAGAGGCTGACGTGGGCAGATTGCTTGAGCTCAGGAGTTCAAGAACAGCCTGGGCAACATGGAGAAACCACTTCTCTACAAAAAAAAAAAAAAAAAAAAATACAGCCGGGCATAGTGGCTCATGCCTGTAGTCCCAGCACTTTGGGAGGCCGAGGCGAGTGGATCACCTGAGGTCAGCAGTTCAAGACCAGCCTGGCTAACATGGTGAAAACCCATCACTACTAAAAATACAAAAATTAGTTGGGTATGTTGGCAGTCACCTGTAATCCCAGCTACTCGAGAGGCTGAGGTGGAAGAACCTGGAAGGTGGAGGGTGCAGTGAGCTGAGATCACCATTGCACTTTAGCCTGGACAACAAGAGCAAAACTCCATCTCAAAAAAAAAAAAGAAAAAGAAAAAGAAAACTATCTATCTATCTATCAATCAATCAATCAATCAATTAGCTGAGTGTGGTGGCGTGCAGGCCTGTGGTCCCAGCTGCTTGGGAGGCTAAGATGGGAGGATCATCTGAGCTCAAGGAGGTCAAGGCTGCAGTGAGCTGTGTTTGTGCCACCGCACTCCAGCCTGGGTGATGAAGTGGCACCCTGTCTCAAAAAAGAAAAAAAAAAAAAAGAAGAAGAAGAAGAAAGAAAAAAGAAGAGGAGAAGAGCGTGTGGGATTGGAGATACTGATAGACTATTTTTGGAAAACGTAATCTGCTTCACATCTCAGATTTAGAAGTAGGCTAGTAAAGACATTGGCTGGATATTAGGAAATTGACTGGGAAATCTTAGAATCTTCTTTGGTTCACATGGGAGAAGGCTGGAGATAGAATGAAGCAAATTCCAAGCCATCAGTCCTCTGCTTTCATAAAGGTGAGTTTGAACCCCAAAATGTTGAAAGAAATGCGAGAAGGTGATAGAGGACGCTGGTGCCAGAGGTTGAGTGCATAAGTTGGAATCCCAACTTCACTGCTTCTTACCTGAGTGACTTTGGACAATTAAATAACTTCTTTGACCTCATTTTTTCCATCAGTAAAACGTGGACAGTAGTTCCCACTTCTTAAAGGTGTCATAAACACCAAATGAGATAATTCACATGAAAGGTCATAGCACTGTGCCTGGCATCTAGTAAAAGCATAATACACACACACACACACACACACACACACACACACACACACATATATATATATTTAGACAGGGTCTCACTCTGTCATCCAGGCTGGAATGCAGTGGTGTGATCTCGGCTCACTGCAACCTTCACCTCCCGGGTTCAAGCGATTCTCCTGCCTCAGCCTCCCGAGTAGCTGGGATTACAGGCACACACCACTACCATCTGGCTAATTTTTGTATTTTTAGTAGAGATGGGGTTTCTCCATGTTGGCCAGGCTGGTCTCGAACTCCTGACCTCAAGTGATCCACCCTCTTCTACCTCCCAAAGTGCTGGGATTACAGGTGTGAGCCTAGTATGCCAGAAACAGAGAGGAATCTTGATTCCAAGGGGCTGTGATGAACTAATCCTGGCTACTTTAGAAACTTCCAACTAAAATTTCACAATTTTGAGCTTTGGATAAAAATATATGAGAACATGTTTCTTGGCTAATGATAATAGAACTTGGCGTTTTCTGAGCATCTTCTGTGTTGCAGCTTTGAAGTTTATCCTCTCACTGATGGTTACAACAACCCAGATGAAAAAAACGGATACTCAGGGAACTTAAGAAACGTGCCCACAGACCCCCAGCCAGGAAGCAGTGGAGCAGGAACTCAAGATGATCTGACTTTGTTTGACAAACTTTTTCCTTGACCTAGAGAGGGACTACTGGGAAGAACAAAGGCAAGATACCTCTGGTGCTTTCCCCTAGAGATTTCCCCCTAGCATTAATTATCTATTAAAATGCTTCAGATTTGCAGTTTCCACTAAGAAATGCAAGAGTATTCCAAGTTATCACGTTTATTAAAAATGATCAAAAGTATCCAGCAATGTTTAATGAGATTCTTTGGAGATAATTACCAAGGCACTGAAAGCTGGGAATAATTTATTACATGCTAATGATAAAAGTTGAAGCTGTCTTAATAAAAAGTTTATCACTTCCAGACTTAAAATGTTGGACTCTGACCCTTTTCTTTTCTTGCTATGAGCTTCTCTGTTTTTTCTTTTTTTCTTTTATTTTTTAGACAGAGTCTCGCTCTGTCACCCAGGAGGCTGGAGTGCAATGATACGATCTCGGCTTACTGCAACCTCTGCCTCCCGGGTTCGAGCGATTCTCCTGCCTCAGTCTCCCGCGTAGCTGGGATTACAGGCACGTGGCAACATGTCCAGCCAATTTTTGTATTTTTAGTAGAGATGGGGTTTCATGTTGGCCAGGCTGGTCTCGAACTTCTGACCTCAGGTGATCTGCCCTCCTTGGCCTCTCAAAGTGCTGGGATTACAGGCATGAACAACTGCACCCGGCCGCTGTAAGCTTCTTTTTAAAAGCAGAAAAGATTGTGGCCTCACGTTTTAGAATGGAATACAGTAGAGAAAATAATAACTGAGGGGTATTTATGATTTCCTGAAAGGTCTTAGTTTTTTCTACAGAGCATGATGATGGTCTGGTAATTCTCTCATAGCTCTTGGGATCTCAATCACTCATTTGTCACGTGGTTTTGTCCTGCTCTCTCTGATTGTCCCATGGGTGCAGGGAGCAGCAGAGGGCTCTGGGTGGAGCATGGGGCTCGAGATCAGGAGACTCGGGTTCGAGTCCCAGCTGGGCCAGAAAATCCTTAGGAACCACGGGTTCCTGTTCCCATCCACCTTCTCCCAGAGTGGCCATGAGGACCAGTCCTGTGAACAAATGGGCACTAGGGTGCTCTTGTAACCTGGGATATGCTATTAAGAAGCATCCCAAGGCCAGGCACAGTGGCTCACGCCTGTAATCCCAGCACTTTGGGAGGCCGAGGTGGGCGGATCACCTGAGGTCAGGAGTTCGAGACCAGCTTGACCGACATAGAGAAACCCTGTCTCTACTAAAAATACACAAAATTAGCCAGGCTTGGTGGCGCATGCCTGTAATCCCAGCTACTCAGGAGGCTGAGGCAGGAGAATTGCTTGAACCTGGGAGGCGGAGGTTGCAGTGAGCCGAGATCGCGCCACTGCACTCCAGCCTGGGCGACAAGAGTGAAACTCTGTCTCAAAAAAAAAAACAAAAAGGAGCATCCCGGAATGCCAGGCCTTGTTTTAGGGTGGGAAGGGGCAGATAGTCAGGAAGAGGCTGGTGCTCATAGACCCTGACCCTGGGCCTGCTCACTCTCTGCCATTCCACATACACTTGGCGTTTTTCATTTTCATGGGACGGGACATTCAGGCCCAATGTCCAGCCAAAGGCCTGAAGGGTGGTTGTCCTCGAAGTGGTAACTGCTTTAATGGCAAAGGGGTTTGCAGTGTGCTTTGTAAAAGTCCTGGCCACAGGAGCGTGGAACCTGTGTGACACACACCATTCAGGCCTCTGGCTCTGCCATAAACCACTTCAGCTCCAGGAGTATAGTTAGGAGGAGCAGGCAGGGGTGCCCAGGCCCAAGGGCCATATCAAGATGCACAGCTGGAACTGAGCCCCGGCTGGGCTGCACGTACTACGTGATCCTGAGCAGGTCACTTGTCTTCCAGGATCCCATCTTCTTATCTGTAAATTAGCCTTCACATCAAAATCTCAAGAAGATCCAAAGGCAGAAATGTAATCATGAGTGTGAAAGTGCCTCATAAGGTAGAAAACACTGTCCGGACCTAAGGAGTGGCTGTCAAGTCATTGCCTGACCACGCAGACCATCGCCAGGTCGTAGACAAACCCTGTTGGATCGCCTTGGCCACAGTGGATGAGCCCCTGATTCAACCTGTACCGGTCATGGGGCTTCCCATGATGTCCACTGCCCTGGTCAGCTCAAGGTTGGGCACTGAAGATAGGCTGTTTCCCTAGGACTTTGGAAGACATCCTACCCTTGCTCTGGCCGTCTCTTTAAAACAGCAGAATTCATCCCAGCAGTGAGAGAGACCTGTGTTCTGTCTTGTGATCTGGGGAGGCAGAGAAACCAGGCATCTGGGAGAGAGAAAAATTAGGATGGACAGAGAGGAGCACAGAGGACGGGTGGAGGGAGAGTCCAGGGGGCTGTATTCCTCCTCCAGTTCTTTGTGTCCTCAGGTCCAGGTGCCTCCTGCCCATGGGCTCTCCAGCTTATCCTTGTGTCCTATCCTTGTATAAACTCCCTTTTTACTCAGGTTGCAGAGGGTCTTCGTTTATTTCAAGGAAAAGTCCTTCTAACTTCTACAGGGCCAAAGCATGCATGTATCATATTAATGTCAACCATGTGCCAGACCTTTGTAAAATTAAATACTTCAGACTTAAAATAATTCAAACTTAAGCCTGTTGGAACATTCCATTATTCTGAGCCTTGAGAGGAATGTGGCTACACAGTCTGAGTCATACAGCAGACAGCTGCAACTTCTACCTTTTTGTTGGTTTGTTTTTGAGACGGAGTTTTGCTCTTGTTGGCCAGGCTGGAGTGCAATGGCACAATCTCGGCTCACCACAACCTCCGCCTCCCGGGTTCAAGTGATTCTCCTGCCTCCCGAGTAGCTGGGATTACAGGCATGAGCCACCACACCCAGCTAATTTTGTATTTTTAGTAGAGATGGGGTTTCTCCATGTTGGTCAGGCTGGTCTCAAATTCCCGACTTCAGGTGATCGCCAGCCTCAGCCTCCCAAAGTGCTGGGATTACAGCATGAGCCATCGCGCCCAGCCTTTTTTTTTTTTCCCCCTGTAAATAATTAAGACCAAATGGTGCCAGAGAAGAAACCATCGGAGATAACTGCCCTTCCTCATGCAGTACTACGCTTCCCTGGAATGTATTAATGGCAATCTGTAGCCCATCAAATTGCTGTCATGTGTGTACTGCTCTTGTATGGAAATTGTTCCAATTCTGCTAACATTTCTCTGACTCTGCTTGTGTCAGGGAAACCGTAACTTTTCCACTTGGGAACACTGACTTCATGCGTTTGAAGTCAGTGTCTTCCGGGCAGCTATCCTCCAGCTTTGTGCTGAAATAAACTCTATACTTAATCATATTTTCCGAATCTCATTATTTAATGTTGACAGCTTTTAAGTGTCCTTAAACTTTTCCATCGATGTTTAACATACGTGCATTAAAGTATGTAAAGTGTATGTATCTCGAGTACATAGCTGGTTAGATTTTGTGTACACCCATGCAACCACTGACCAGATCAAGACATAAACACTTTTAGCTTCCAGAAGGTACCTTTCTACCGCTTTCTGATCAGTTACAAAATCTCTTCCTTGAGGTGACCACTAATCTGACTTACCTAAACAGACATTTTGGATATGGTTATACATTATCTCACTTGTTCTTTTATATTAAAAAAGCTAATTATAGAATATTTCAAACATTCAGAAAAGCACAGAAGATAATATGACACCTATGAGTCGAATTTCCAGATTTCCTAGAATTAAATATGTTTCATATCTGGTTTTCTTTCTTGTCTTGCCTATCGTATGTCTGGGTGTGGATTTACTTTTTTTAAAAAGAAGTTTTGTTAGTTTCAGATTGAAGAAGTCTGAGGATTCATGTCTTTCATCCACTATGGAACATTCCAACGCATTCTCTCTTCTGTGTTTGTTTATTTTCCCTAACCTTTGTTGAGAACTATAGCACACACATGTAGAAAAGTTCACAAAAGAAAGAAGTATAGCTCCATATTTTATTGATAACGTATCAAATTTATCACCTTTGAAACTGCTCCCCAAGTCGAGAAATAGAACATTACCAGCATTCTTAGAAACTGCCCTCAAGCTCTTATCCCATCAAAATTAATCATCATTTTTCATGGTAATTATTCCCTGGATTTTCCTTATAATTTTACCACTGAAGGATGCATTGCTAATGCCAAGGATTATTTTTTTTCTGCTTGCATGTGTCTTTGTTTTTCTTCTCCTGAGCAACTTTTTATCCAACAATCTGTCATTCTTTAAGATCAATTAACCCAGGATCATTAATATCTTTTTTTTAGTAAACCTTTTTTCTGCGCCGTTAATATGGTAGTTAATTTTTTGAGGGATATGCAGTTTTTAAAAATAAGCTTTTTTACACTCCCACCAACAGTGTAAAAGCATTCTTACTTCTCCACAGCCTCGCCAGCATCTGTTGTTTCCTGACTTTTCAATAATTGCCATTCTAACTGGCTTGAGATGGTATCTCATTGTGGTTTTGATTTGCATGTCTCTAATGACCAGTGATGATAAGCTTTTTTTCATGTTTGTTGGCCACATAAATGCCTTCTTTTGAGAAGTGTCTGTTCATATCCTTCGCCCACTTTTTGTTGGGGCTGTTTGTATTTTTCTTGTAAATTTGTTTAAGTTCCTTATAGATTCTGGATGGTAGACCTTGGTCAGATGGGTGGATTGCAAAACTTTTCTCCCATTCTGTAGGTTGCCACATACCGGGGCCTGTCAGGGAGTAGGGGACCAAGAGGAGGGAGAGCATGAGGACAAATACCTAATGCTTGCAGGATTTAAAACCCAGATAGGTGCAGCAAACCACCATGGCACGTGTGTACCTATGTAACAAACCTGCACATTCTGCACATGTATCCCAGCACTTAAAGTAAAATAAGATAAAAAATAAAGTAAACTTTTTGTTCTAGAATAGTTTTGTTATTTACAGAGCAATTGCAAAGATAGTACAGAGAGTTCCTGTATATCCCCACACTCAGTTTCTGTTAACACCTAACATGATGGTACATTTGTCACAATGTGTAAATCAATATTGATTGACACACGATTATTCACTACATTTCAAGTGGTGTTGTCATCGAATCGCACCAAGGATGCAGACTCTCAACATAACATATCACTGCTGATGTCAACCTTGATTAGCGGCTTCAGGTAGTGTTTGTCAGGTTTTCCTGTTGTAACGTTATCCTTTATCCCCCGGCTCTTCCAGTATTGTACTCTCTGGAATGCAGTCACCATATGATGGAGTGGGGAGTTGTGTGCTGTTTCCTTAAGGGTGGAGTAGCTACATAGATTATTTGGAATTTCTCTCCACAAGACATTTATCGCTACCGTTTATTTACTGATTTAATACTTTCTTTATAGCAGGATAAACTCGTGAATATTTATTGTATGCTTTGGGTTTTAATCCAATACAACTTTCTTTATTTTGTGGCTCAAATTATTCCAGCCTTGGCCATTGGGGGTTCTCACCGGTGACTCCTCTGTCCTTTTAACACCCTCCCGTGTGTGTGTGTGTGTGTGTGTGTGTGTGTGTGTGTGCGCGCGCGTGTGTGTGTGTGTTTTGAACACTCCCTTACTTTCTGACACTATAACATGCTCCAGGCTCATTTTGTATATTTCCTGCCCTAGTCCTAGAGTCAGCCATTTCTCCAAGGGGTTCTGTTTCTATTATCTGAGAACAGTCATAGAAACCCAGGTCTGGGTGCTAGGTGTGTTTGTTGCTATTGGGGTACAGTTGCTATTGGGACCTCTCAAACCAACAGAACAATGCAATATATTTATGTATATTAACCCATGTCCATACACATGCCTATAACTATTTCTATTTGTAAACTTCTGTGTCTATTTCAGCTAAACTTGAATTCACACTGATGTGTGCAATGCCAATTCTTACAGACTTCACTCAAGCAATCCTCCACCCCAGGAGTTCGAGGCTGCAGTGAGCTATGATAGCGCCTTTGCACTCCAGCCTGGGTGACAGAGCATGGCCTCTGTAAAAACAAAACAAACAAAACAAAACAAAACAAAAAACAAAAAACTTTGTATACCTAGAGATTCACTCTTTCTGCTGTAACATTCTATGGGTTTTTTTTCATGCATCATTCTGGCTCTTCCCTTTGCTTGTCTGTGAGCTCCCACTCAAAGTGAGAAACCTGCCCTCACCATCCATTTACTTAATTGTTTAAGTTCCATATACACGCATAGTGGCTCAGAACTGGTAACCCATACCTCTATGGGAAACAACTTTATCAAATAGAGTGCTCACGTAGAGTGCTTTCTTTTGCCTTTGGTCTTACAGACGCCATTCATTTCCGAGGTTACTTCCGTCAGCACCATTTCCTCCTACCTCCTTCAATTAGGTCCTTTCATATGTTCTTAATACAATTAGTTTTTTGGGTTACCTTCTATGTTTCTTCCTGAGATCTCCTAGTGTACTTTTTATTTATTTATTTATTTTTGAGATGGAGTCTCACTCTGTCGCCCAGGCTGGAGTGCAGTGATGTGATCTCTGCTCACTGCAACCTCTGCCTCCTGGGTTCAAGCGATTCTCCTGCCTCAGCCTCCCAAGCAGCTGGGACTACAGGTGCACACCACCACGCCCAGTTAAATTTTTGTATTTTTAGTAAAGACAGCATTTCACCATGTTGGCCAGGTTGGTCTCGAACTCCTGACCTCAGGTGATCCACCCTCTTCAGCCTCCCAAAGTGCTGGGATTACATCGTGCCTGGCCTCCTAGTGTGTTTTTTAAAACTTTGTATATGGACCGGGTGAAATGATTTATGCCTATAATGCCAACACTTTAGAAGGCCGAGGCAGGAGGATTGCTTGAGGCCAGGAGTTCAAGACCAGCTTGGGCAACGTGATGAGACCCCCATCTCTAAAAACAATTAGGCAGCCACGGTGGCTCATGCCTGTAGTTCTAGCTACTCAGGAGGCTGAGGCAGAAGGCCCCATTGAAGCCAGGAGTTTAAGGCTGCAGTGAGCTGTGATCATTGTGCCACTGCACTCTAGCCTGGGCAACAGAGCAAGAACCTGTCAACTAAAGTGTCATAGAGAATAATGATACCGCCTTTAAAAAAAAATCCCTTGTATTTCAACCATTCAACTGTCCCTTGACTCATCCACCCACTGGCAACCACTGATCTTGGTTTACTGTCTCTAGCTTTGCCTTTTCCAGAATGTCATATATTTGGAATCATAAATTTTTTCAGACTGGCTTCTTCAGCTTAGCAATATGCGTTTAAGATTCATCCATATCTTTTGGATGGCTTAGTAACTAATTTCCTTTTTCAATGAAAAAGAAATCCATTGTATGTACATACAGTAAGCCCCCTTATCTTTGTGAGATATGTTCCAAGACTTCCAGTGGATGCCTGGAATAGCAGATAATACTGAATCCTGCTTATAGTATATATTTTCCTATACATACATATATACCATAAATGATACATACATACATAAATGATAACATTTAACTTATAAATTAGCCACAGTAAGAGATTAGCAATGATATCTAATAAGAAAAACAGAAAAATTATTACAATATGCCGGCATCATTACTCTTGCACTCTGGGGTCATGAGGAGATAAAATCAGGGGTTACTTGAACACGGGGCTGCAATACTGCAATAGTCAATGACCAGGCTGGCTCCTGAATGACTCACAGGTAGGGAGAGTCTACAGTGTGGATTCTCTGGACAAAGGGATGGTTCACGTAGTTTCTCCATCCCAGGTGGGATGGAGTGGAATGGCTCGTGATTTCAACACACTATTTAGAACAGCTTGCAATTTAAAACTTATGAAATGTTTATTTCTGGGATTTTTCATTTGCTATTTGTGGACTGTAGTTGACTTCAGGTAACGGAAACAACAGAAAGCAAAATCTCAGGTAAGTGAGGAATATGGTACCACGGTTTGTTTATCTAGTCACCCACCTGTTAAAGGATATCTTGGTTGCTTCCAGTTTTTCACAATTATGCATAAGGCTGCTATTAACATTTCTGAGCAGGTTTTTATGTTTACATAAGTGTCTAGAATCAATGGGGGAAAATACCTAGGAAGCAGTTTGCTACATCTATTAATAATAAACTTTAAGGGTGCGGTGGCTCATGCCGGTAGTCCCAGCACTTTGGGAGGCCGAGGCGGGTGGATCACCTGAGGTCAAGAGTTCGAGACCAGCCTGCTCAACATGGTGAAACCCCATCTCTACTAAAACTACACAAAATTAGCCGAGTGTGATGGCGGGCACCTGTAATTCCAGCTACTCGGGAGGCTGAGGAAGGAGAATCACTCGAACCTGGGAGGTAGAGGTTGCACTGAGCAGAGGTGGCACCACTGCACTCCAGCTTGGGCAACAAGAGTGACACTCTGTCTCAAAAATAAATAAATAAAATAAACTTTATTTAGAAATAATTTTGGATTTACAAAAGTTCCAAAGACAGCATGGAGAGTTCTCCTATACCCCTTTCCCAGTTTCTCCCAATTCTTACATCTTTCATAACCTTGGTGTATTTGTCAAAACTGAGAAATTAACGCTGGCCCGTTATTACTAACTAAACTCTAGAGTGCATTTAGATTTCACCAGTTTTCCCCTGAGGTACCTTTTCTGCTCCAGGGTCCCATCCAGGACAGTCCATTGCATCCAGTTATCGTGTCTTCTCACTCATCTCTTGTCTCGGACTGTTCCTTAGACTCTCCTTGCTTTCAATGACCTTGAGAGTTTTGCACAGCGCTATTTTGCAGAATGTCCTTCAGTTTGGATTTGTCTGATATGTTTGTCATCAGACTGGGGTGATGGGTTTGTGGAAGAACATCACAGAGCTAAACTGCCCTCTGCCTCACTTCAGGGATTGATGATGCCCGCGTGACTCACTCCTGGCAGTGTGAATGGTGATCACTTGGCTAAGGTACTGTTTGCCACGTTTCACCCTTGTTAAGTTGCAGTTTTTCCCTTTTTTTTTTTTGGAGATGGAGTCTCACTCTGTCACCCAGGTTGGAGTGCATTGGTGCAATCTTGGCTCACTGCAACCTCCACTTCCCAGGTACAAGCGATTCTCTTGTCTCAGCCTCCCAAGTAGCTGGGATTACAGGCACCCACCACCATGGCTGTCTAATTTTTGTATTTTAGGTAGAGACGGGGTTTCACCATGTAGGCCAGGCTGGTCTCGAACTCCTGACCTCATGTGATCTGCTGGCCTCGGCTTCCCAAAGTGCTGGGATTACAGGTGTGAGCCGCTGCGCCCGGTCCCCTTTTCAGTCATCAAATCCAGCCCTCATTCGGTAGGGAGTGTGTTGAGGGATCCTGGAGGAGGAGAACCTGTTTATATTATTTGTAATTCTCCTGTAAACAAAAATTTATCTTTTCTACCTCTTTGTTTATTTGTTAACTCATTTGTTTATATCGATATGGACTTGTGTATATTTATTTTATACTGAGGGTTTTAAACAAATACTAGGCAATTTTGTTGTTGCTGAAATTGTTCCAGCTTTGGCCGTTGGAAGTGCTTTCAGGTTTTTAGATCGACTTCTGTGTCCCTTTGGCATACCCTATCCATTTATTTATTTATCCTTTTATTTATTTTAGCATTCTTCCTTTCTAGCACTATAAGGTACTCTAGTTTCATCTTTTGTATTTCCTGACCTCGGTCAGCCATTTCTCCAAGGGGCCCTGGTTTCTTTTATTGGAGAATGATTATTTGCCACCGAGATCTGGACTCTCCGTGTGTGTATTGCTAATCAGGGGTCACTGCTTCGAGGCCCTCTCAGTGCACAGAGCACTGTGGGAAATGTGGGAGCACTCACTCATCCATGCATACATACATATTTGTAATTATTTCTGTATCCATCCATCTGTGTGTGTATATGTGTGTGTATAGTTTAATATGAACTAAACACCAGTTCCTACTGCCTGATTCTAAGCCAATATCCTATTGCTTTTAGCCTCAGTGCCTTACTTATTTGCAACATTGTAACTTTCCCTGACAAAGAGAAACCTCACTTACATGATCTGTCATTTATTAACTTATTTGTTAGATCCTAGGATACATGCAATGTAATTTCAGAAATATTAGCTTGTGCCCTTGTGAGAAACAAACTTACCAACTAGAGTGCAATCCTCAGAGTCAGTTGTTTTTTTCTTTAGCTTTACAGTTTTCCATCAAAACATAGTTTTTCAAAATTTCTTAAGTTCCCCGCCCCTATCCCTTCATTCTGCGTATGCTGTACATTTATAACGCTGTTAGATTTGTGTATTGGACTTCATTCAATTCTGGGATCCCCTGGTATCCTGGTTGAGTTTCAAAACATTCGTATACATTAAAGATCATCCTGTGTGATGTAAAGTTATCGGTTTTGATAAATGCATGGAATTATGTAAACACCACTCCATTTTCAGACAGAAGATTTTTGAAACAAAATCTGTACTTGAGTTTTGCATAAAGAGATGCGGATTGTGTGTGCTCCTTTGTGCCTCGTATTTCTTTCATTTGCCATTGATTGTAAACATCAGGCCAACTAGAGTTTCTTTCTTGTAATCATTTGCATGGTCCATTATTTAAAATATCACATTTGGGGCTATTAAAAACCATGCTGGTATGAACATTCTTCATGTTTCTGGTGAGCATATGCAACCGGGACTGTTGTGTTGTTGATTTCACACATTTACTGCTTTTGTTTCTGGGGATTTTCCTTTTTTGTGAGATTTTTATTGAAAAAATATTTTGTATTTAACTTTCTAAGTGTTTGTAGATGGAGGGATTCTGTATAAATTTAGTTCATCATCTTCCAGAGTATAACAGTCTCATTAATCTTTACTATAATTTTCTAATATGGATGTCCTATTGTTCTCGTTCAATCAATTAAGAAATTGAGAGTCAGCAAGATGGATCACTTTGCCTGACTATGTCCTTTCTAGTCAGTGGTGCAGCTGAGAGTTGAGTCCAATTAGCTCTGTCTTCCAAACTCAGGTTTTCTCCCCTCTTTCCCAGCTATAAAACCCTCACCTCTGACCCAAAGCTGTGACCTAGATTTTAAAATGTCCTCTTCCTCCCTCTCCTGCTGATCACCTTTTAACAGTGTCTCCATGGCCTGAACTTACAAGTCATGCCAATTCCCTCTGCCATAGGCTCAGCACCCAAGAAACTTCTGCCTGATTCCACATGATTTTCATGCCTTTGACATTTCACACAGGGGATGGGGGCTGGAAAGACGGACAAAGGAGGGGAAGAAGGAGGAGAGAGAGCAGGGGAAATAGGAAGAAAGAGAAGACACTGGATGTGTACACCCTCCTTTCTCCAGTCCAGGGGATAAGGTCAAACCGAGACCCCAGCCTAGCTGCTATTTCACAAAAGGGTTGTGAGTGCCACTCTCTCCCCAGACCAAGGGGTCTCAAAATCCAAATTCCTTTAGTCACTTCATTGGCGGGGTACCTTAACGTCCACTACACATATGCTGAAAAACCTTTGTTGGCAAAGAAGGCAGCTCGAAGAATGTCTCCTGCGTTGGTGCCCTCGTATGCACTGAAGACAGACCATGCTCAGGAGAGGGTGCCTTCATTCTCTGTGGTCACAGCACAGGGTGGGGTATGCTGGCTACAGCCTCTACCCTTCCAGAATCAAGAACCATGCCTTCCTACTGGTCCAAGATTGTGAGTGGATGGGACATTTGACTAAAGCCAGAAAAAAAAAAAAAAATGTATCTCTACCCCCTTTTCCTTGAAAGCCAAAAGTGAGTTTTATCGGTGATGAAACTCAGAAATGCTTCTAACCGTGAATTACCAGGAATGGGGGTTGACTGCAACTGTGGTGAAAAGCAGAGCAGAGGAGGAAGGAGATGCGAGATTCTTGCTTCCACAAACCTTAGAGTCTGACAAAGCGGGACCTTAAAGATTAAAGTTCAGGACCCCCGGCCAGGAAGGACAGTGGGCAGACTGAGAGAGCCTCCTAAGTCCTGGCTTACACTCTAAGGTGACCTCAGCGGCAGAGCCCAACAACAGAAACATCACCCTTCCAATAAGCAAGTTTCAGAATAGCAGGGAGGCTGGGGGTGGTGAGCAGCCCAGAAGAGCTGCGGAGGAGTAAAGGATGAACCAATAGATGCCTAAACATGTGGCCTGCTGGTGTGGCACAGGGTGAGGGCGGGGCTTCACTGGGAGCCAGGGAGACTCCTCTCAGCCCAGAACAGCCGTAACCCAGTGGAGAGAATCAGTGAGAGAGTGGACCAGCGACCAAAATCCAATTTGCCTGACACTTAGCTTCTTCCCAGTCCCTGAAGTGTCCCATCCACTTCCAGTCCTAGACCAGGAGGAAGGCGTGGTTCTCTGATTCTGGAAGGGTAAAGGCTGCGGCCAGCATGCCCCACCCTGTGCCGTGACCACAGAGATTGAAGCCATCCACTCCTGAGCATGGTCTGTCTTCACTGCATGCGAGGGCACCAATGCAGGAGACATTCTTAGAGCTGCCTTCTTTGCCGACAGTCAGCTGAGGAACTACGCACCCAGAGCTGAAAGAGGAATCATAACCCAGAAGAAAGCAGCGTCTGTGCAGAGGAACTTTAGGAATAAAAGGAGCAAGGATGATGGTGATCCACATGTCAATGGAGCCCCCCGGAAAGATGATGCCCAAAGCGGGTGAAATTGATGAGTGAGGAGCTCTTTACACCAGTGCTCAAGGCAAGAGGGGAGGATAACATGAATGGAAATACAGTGTGCTTCAGGACTGTCTGTGCAAGGAGAGGAAGCAGGCAGAATTGATCCATAAACTCCCATCTCCCCCTGGGTAGTGGTTCATAGGGTATAAACGCCCGGTACTTCCATGCCACACATGTGTGGATGCTGCACAAGTTTTCCTGATGTTCCATGCCTCGGCCTCAATAGCAAAGCCCGAGGAGAGAGGCGAGGGGTGCAAGGCCCATGCCCGAGGCAAGGCCCTGTCCAGTTATGCCTGCAGGAAGCCAAGCCGATGAGCACAGATCTGGTGGCTGCAGCGATGCCTACAGCAAGAGACACGTTGGCTAACATGTGCATTGTACAGAAAGTTAAGGAGGTAACCATGAAGAGAAATTAAAATAAGTTATAAGCTTCTCAGACTGTCAGAAGGATAACATTTGAAAGGAGCTGAAGAAAATAGGCCATATAATGACACATTTTTAAAACAACAATAAAGATGCATTCAAATTTTTAAAAGAGCATAAACAAGATGATGAACCAACTAAGAACAAACATGAATGTCTTATGCGTACATAATTTGCAGATGAGATAAACTCCTGTTAAAGGAAAATGCTCTCAGATTGTATCAAAAAACAACAAAATTGCATGCTGTAGACAAGAGCATCTAAACCAGGAGACAGACTGGGTGTGGTGGCACACGCCTGTAATCCCAGCACTTTGGGAGGCTGAGGTGGGAGGATGACCTGAGGTCAGGAGTTCGAGACCTGCCTGACCAACACGGCGAAACCCTGTCTCTACTAAAAATACAAAAATTAACCTGGCATAGTGGCACACGCCTGCAGTACCAGCTACTAGGGAGGCTGAGGCAGGACAATTGCTTGAACCCAGGAGGCAGAGGTTGCAATGAGCCGAGATCACGCCACTGTACTCCAGCCTGGGCGACAGAGCGAGACTGTCTTAAAACAAACAAACAAACAAACAAAAACAAGTGACAAACAGAGAGGGAAGAGGGAAAAAATAAAAGGATGGCTGAGCTCATACCTGGCAAGTGCAGAGAAAGGCAAAGCAGAAGTCAAAGCCTCACTATCCCCCAAGGTTGAATTTAAGATGAAAAGCATGAAGCAAGAGGCCCAAAAGAGCCTTTCACAAATGGATACAAATCTTAATGACCTGTCATGAATATTTCTGCCTCCATACATGGCAATGAATTCATTTTAAAAAAACAGAAAAATCAAAGGAAAAGAGAGATAAATACAATAGTAATGGGTAACTTCATTTCTCAGCCCATGATAGATTAAATAGATAAAAATAACTGAACCTAAAAAGTAATAAAGCAATTAATAAAGTAAAATCAATAACTTATGACTAATAAAGTATAACAGTGTAACCAAACCCCATCAATAGATAACACACTCTTGTTACACCTGAAGCATCTGTGGGAATGTTTATCAAAGAGGCCATATAGGATATTAGGACATAAAATAACACTGAATATATTCCAAAGAGTAGAAATAATAAGGAAGACATTCTCTGATTGTCATTTGGTAACATCAGATAATAATAATAAAATATAACCACAACAAAAGCCTGTCACCTAAACAATCAAACACCCCCACCCCCCCAAAAAACACACCGTCATGTTAGGAAATCCAAAGCAAAATTAGAGAATATTTTAAAAATAAGACCAATTAGGCCGGGTGCGGTGGCTCACGCCTGTAATGCCAGCACTTTGGGAGGCTGAGGCAGGCGGATCACGAGGTCAGGAGATCGAGACCATCCTGGCTAACACAGTGAAACCCCATCTCTACTAAAAACACAAAAACACAATTAGCCGGGTGTGGTGGCGGGTGCCTGTAGTCCCAGCTACTCAGGAAGTTGAGGCGGGAGAATGGCGTGAACCCGGGAGGTGGAGCTTGCAGTGAGCTGAGATTGCACCACTGCACTCCAGCCTGGGCGACATAGCAAGACTCCATCTCAAAATAAATAAGTAAATAAAATAAGATCAATTAAAATGCTATGTGGCTAGGTGCAGTGGCTCACTCCTGTAATAATCCCAGCACTTTGGGAGGTGGATGCAGGTGGATCACCTGAGGTCAGGAGCTCGAGACCAGCCTGGCCAACATGGTGAAACCCTGTCTCTACTAAAACTACAAAAATTAGCTAGGCATAGTGGCGTGCACCTGTAGTCCCAGCTACTTGGGAGGCTGAGGCAAAAGAATTGCCTGAATCTGGGAGGTGGAGGTTGCAGTGAGCTGAGATCACACCACTGCACTCCAGCCTGAGCGACAGAGTGAGACTCCATCTCAAAAAAAAAAAAAAAAAAAAAAAAAGTAGAACTAACAAATACAAAAGCTAGTACTTTCTTGGGACGGGTGGGGACAATAAAATAAGTAAGCACTAGTTAACATAATTAAGAAAATTAAAAAAGAGGAGAGCTGCAAATACATTAAATTAGAAATGTGAGCAGGAGAAATGGCCAAAGATAAAATGAGACCAAAGGAATAACAATAGATACAGAGAAACTTAATCATTTTCCTTGACCAACTCTCCTACATTTGCATTTCCCACCCCAGCCCTGCCTCAATCATTCTCTCACTCACACTCTAGTATCGCCATCTCCAACACTAAGAACCGGTTCAAGTGTTCCAGTTCTAAGCCCTCATGGAGACCTCCATTTGGAGATGACTTACTGTTGACTATTTATCCCCTCCTTTTTTTTTTTTTTTTTTTTTGAGACAGAGTCTCGCTCTGTTGCCCAGGCTGGAGTGCAGTGGCACAATCTTGGCTCATTGCAAGCTCCACCTTCTGGGTTCACACCATTCTCCTGCCTCAGGATGGATGATGTGGGGATGATGACAGCTACCTCACAAGGTTCTGTGAGGACCACATGGAGGGTAAAGTCCCCGGATACAAGCAGGCACCCTTTGGATGGTGGTTATCATTATCATCATGAGAGTCATTGGGAAAGACTAGGATGGGATTTTCTTTTCTCTTTAGACAATGAGGGATTTTGTTTCTTTGTGCTCTGTACATATGCATAGATCAGCTCAGGAAAGCTGACCTCATGCGAAGATCTATGACACCATGGAAAGGGAATTGGATCAAGTTAGAAATGTGTGTTCAAATCCCAGCTCTGCCACCTTACAGCTGTGTGACTCAGGCAAGGGAATTAACTTCTTCTTCTTTTTTTTTTTTTTTTTTTTGAGATGGAGTCTCACTCTGTTGCCCAGGCTGGAGTGCAGTGGTGTGATCTCGGCTCACTGCAAGCTCCACCTCCCTGGTTCACGCCATTCTCCTGCCTCAGCCTCCCGAGTATCTGGGACTATAGGCACCCGCCACCACGCCTGGCTAATTTTTTGTGTTTTTAGTAGAGACGGGATTTCACCGTGTTAGCCAGGATGGTCTCGATCTCCTGACCTTGTGATCCGCCCACCTCGGCCTCCCACAGTGCTGAGATTAAAGGCGTGAGCCACTGCCCCGGTCTATCCCCTCCTTTTGACTTCACTTCCCCAATAGACTATCATAACAACCATCTCCTCCTTGCCTTTCTTCCTTGTCCTCTTGTCTAAGGAAATCTAAACCCTGATGGATCCAGCATCCCTCTTCTAGGTGTCTCCACTCAGGCAACTGACCACTGCTCAAATGCTTCACACAACAAGGATGGCCCATGAAGGCAGGATCTTTGCTTTGTTTTAGGATTGTGTGTGTGTGGGGGTGTGTGTATGCACACACTCATGTATTTTTGGAACTCCCAGAGCCTCCCAAACCGCACCCTAGCAGATTTCAGAAGTTACATGTGGTTTAGTGGGGGGAGAAAAAAGCTTGTTCAGGGATGTGGTAGCCAGTTTCCAAGACGGCGCCCTTGATCCCTGCTTCCTGTTATTGATGTTCTTGTGTAGTCGCCACCCACATTGTACCACGGTGGGTCTGTATGACCAACAGAACATTGCAGAAGTGATAAGAGAGCATTTCTGAAATTACATTATAAAATTCACTGAGGCTTTGAGCTTGGTCTCTCTCTGTCTCTCTGTGTCCCTCTCTCTCATCACTCACCTGGGGGGAGTCGGTTGCCGTCCCTATGGAGAATCCCATGTGGCGGGGAAATGAGTGAAGCTCTCTTCCAACAGCCACATACGCATATTTGGGAGTGATTCCTTCAGCTTCAGTTGATCTCCAGCTGTTATCATCGTTGCAGCCTTGCAAGAGACTGAGGCAGAGCAACCCAGCTAAGCTGCTGCCAGATTCCCGACCCACAGAAAGGGAGGAAATAAATATCCGTTGTTTTAAGCTGCTAGGTTTGGGATAATTTGTTGTGTTGCAATAGGTAATGAATGCAAAGGAATACCACACCATGTCAAGTTTGGGCGTCATTGCTGTTCGCTGTGCTACAATGTGGCTCATAGGCTGAAGCCCACAGGAATGCTCAGAAGGTGGGATCAGAAGCACGTGGCTGTCAGCTGTGGTGTCACGCGCCCCATCTGAACAGTCACGGGGAAATGAGGCAATCCTTGTGAGTGCTTTGAGGCTCACACCTGCCCCTCAGGTGTTATCAGTATCATCTGTCTTGCAAATGAACATTCTGTGTGTTCATTTCAAATTACCATTGTGTGTGTGTGTGTGTACATGCGCGCACACACACACACTTTTTCTTGCAAGTTTATTTGAAAGTAAATTGCAGACATGATGACACTTCACCTCCTGAGTGCTTCAACATGTGCCTTCCAAGAAAAGAACCTTCGCTTCCACAGCACGGCTATCGAACCAATGAATTTGGCATTGAAGCCTTAACATCATCTACTCTACAGTCCATGTTCAAATGGTACTCGAACAGTTCTTGAATCTACCAAAACTGTCTCTTCCAGCCTAGGTTCCCCTGGAAAATGAGCTTGAGACTTGTCCCCTGGCTCCTGTCTTTCCTGGTCAGTGATGACCACAGGGGCATTAGCAGCCTTGCACATCCAGCCTGGACATGGGCATTCCATGCTAGCGGGGGCTCAGAGAAACACCCAGGCTGAAATCAAGGGGCCCATAGCAGCTCAAGTCTGAAGAGAGACCTGTCAGGCTGCACCTGCATAACGCTGATTAAAGCCCGCATGGAATGTTCCTAAAGCAATGGCTAGAGAGGTGGCGCTAAGAGAATTTGGAAAGACACAGAAAAAGTGTCTGATGCAATGTCCCTTATACCCCTTCCTCAATTTTGTAAATCCAAGACTAATC
The DNA here is from genome assembly GCF_008728515.1 of Papio anubis. Lineage (NCBI taxonomy): Eukaryota > Metazoa > Chordata > Mammalia > Primates > Cercopithecidae > Papio > Papio anubis. Next base: position 5,524,777 of record NC_044992.1, read on the forward strand.
AGGGATTTGATTGCCAACCATATTGCATTCAAAAAATAGAGATGGGGTTTCGTTATGTTGCCCAGGCTGGTGTCAAACTCCTGGGCTCCAGTGATCCTCCTGCCTCAGTCACCCGAAGTGTTGGGTTTATAGGCGTGAGCCACCATACCCAGCCGACTTTGCATTCAATTGTCAATTCTCATTGGACTCTTTAATTTCAAAATAGCTTTCTACCTTTAAATCTTTATATATGTGTATAAAATTCTTTAAATCATTATATATATATCTACATATTCATATATATGATGATATTGTCATTTTTGAAGAGTTCAAGTCGTCAGAATATGCTAATTATTTATTCATGATTAGACTAAAGTTTTGACTAGAGTTATCATATAAACATTTTGTACTTCCCATGGCATGATCTCAAGAGATACATAATGTCGGTTTGTCCCAGTTTTGGTGATATTAAAGTTGATCACCTGGTTAAGTTTTCCACCAGCCCTCCTTGTTGCATGAATATACCTTTTTTTTTTTTTTTTTTAATTAACAAGTAACTGTGGGGTGATATTGGAGACTGCATGAACATCCTATTCTCCCACATCATCTCATCCACTGGTTTTGGTGTCCATTGATGATTCTTGCCTATATCTGTTATTACATTGTTGACTGCAAAATGGTGATTTGGGCATGTAGATTTGGAGAGATTTGAAATGATGAGGCTAAGGTTCAGAGAGGTTAGGCTAGGACTGAAACTTGGGGCTTTCTGACTCAATCTCTAGACTGTTTCCATTTCTCCCCGCTATAAGACGGCCTGCTCCTTACCCTTTACCTTTGAGTGATGGCGCATGGCAGTCTCACTGCAGGACCAGATGCCATGACACCTGGATCCTCAACATCCTGCCTGTCTGGGAGAGGGCGGTGAAGATTTAAGAATCCCCAAGGCCTCAGGCTCCTACAAAGAGACAGCAAGAGAAGGAGGCATGAAGGATGGTGGGGGTGGTGAGTGATGTCCATGACTCACTACAGCTGTTGGCCATGGATACCATCACGAGGAGGAATCTGGAGGCCACAGTGTCTGCATCTCCATCTGGGATGGCAGATCAGAACTTATTGTCATAGCAGTACCTCTGGTCACATCTAACATCTCAGCCACCACCTGTCCACACACAGGCATCTTCTTGTCCCAAGAGACTTATTTCAAGCCTGGTGCCCCTCAGGGAAGTACCTCAACATGCTGGTGTGCATATGTGCCACGTTGCTAGTAATTTGTTACTAATAATAAATGACTGGCATTTGCAAATGCTTTCATCGTTTTTAAAAAAATAAAAATTAGAGAGAATTCAAGGTGATCTCTATAATGGTCTCCAAGATTTGCCTTCTTGCATGGAAAGTGACAGCATTTTATCTGTGAGATGGAAGTTACAGATGAGAATTTGTCTTGAGTGTTAAGGGGAACGTGACGAAGAACTGACATTTCAATAGAAAGTACGTGGATATGTCATATTTTCCTACTCCCTGGATGCTGATTGTCAGTGGTCAAAAATCTGCAAGGCACTGACTGTTAAAAGCTTCAGAGGAAACCTCTGGTGACGAAGACCCCTGTTCTGCCCATTATCCAGAAAAGACAGCCCAGATAAGTAGGCCATTCGGCTGGCTGAGCTGTAGGCTCGTAGGTTTGAAAGACTGAAGGAGCGTGACTAGAAACAACAGCTGTAGGACATTCACCGTCCTCACAATCCATCCTCACAAGTGTCTGGGGTCAGGCAATACTCTTATGATGGTCTCTGGATTTTTTTTGGATCACCAGGCTGCTCAGCTCCATGAAAGTCAAGTGGGAAATTAGGGTAACCAACCTTTCTGGCTTGTCTGGGACTGTTGCAGTTTAGTACTGAAAGTTTGGCCTCCCAGGAAACCCCCTATTTTCAGGTAAAACAGATGGTTGGTCACCATAACTGGCATAGAATCCTGTCCAGATCTGAGAATGCTACTTTCACTTACCTGGAAAGCTGCTGTCACTTACCTGCATCAGTCCATCTGGGATAACGTCTGACTTTGGTCCCTAGAGGAAGAATGACAGTCACAGTGGGTCAAAAGAGGAGATTCTGGCTTGTCTGCAATTCGGTTCATGCTTCACACACATGGTATCTGGAAGGTTCTCTGTGCCTCTAGGTTCATATATGCACCCCCATGTGGCGCACAGCAAAATTCCTTGCCGTCTAACTTGGGACCACTTTTTTTTTTTTTTCCCTACAAGATAGCTCTTACTAAGCTCACAATGTTCTACCGATTTCTAAACCTAAGGGCTCCTCTCTGTCATCATCCTATATCATTCAACAGTCACATAGGAAATCCAAAGGAATGACTCTGTGGACAATTAATTAGAATGAATAAGTGAATTTTGCAAGGATGCCGGATTAAATTTCAACATAAATCAATTGTATTCATATATACTAGCAATAAACTACTACTACTAGAAAAGTAAGTTTAAAAATAGCATTTATTATATCATCAAATCCCATCAAATGCCCAGAAAATACCTAGACATAAATCTAATCAAAGATGTGTAAGAAGGCACTCTCTAACACCAGAGATTCTGAAACCAGTGTTCATCAGAATCACCCAGGGAGTTTATTATAACACAGACTGCTGGGCCACAAGCCCAGAGTTTCTGATTCAGGCGGTCTGGGGTGGGGCTGGAGAATTTGCATACCTTGTTGTCAGGGGGAGCTGGTGCTGTGGGCTGCAGACCACACTTTGAGAACTTCTGCTCAACGCTGAAAACTAGAAAACATGCACCTGTCACTTTCTGAGTGTTCACTCCTTGGAAGTCTTCTCATCCTTAGTTCCCGAGGCACCACATACTCCTGGTTTCAGTCCTGCTCCTTCTCCTTCATTTGGCTGGTTTTCTCATTCTCCACCCACCACTCAGACTTGCAGCTCCTGTGGGCCCTGTCCTCAGTGCCCATCTCATTTTGCACACCCTCCATGGGCATATACCCACGCCCGTGTTCTCTGATGGTTCATAAGTGTCCAGCCCACGGCTCTCCTGGAAGCTCCAGGTTGTCGTGTCTCCACCCACTCCCTGGACAGCTCCACTTGGATGTTCTGCAGCCTGTTTAGCCTGCGTGGCCCAAACTGAACTCCCTTTCTTCTCCCTAAACCTTCTCCTTCCCCTTTTGTTCATGTTTGAAAAGAGATCAACTTCCCCGTCCATCTAGTCACTCAAACAAGAAACTAGGGCATCGTCCCTCACACCTCTTTCCCAATTCCTACCTCACTTCTAGGAGATTTGATGGACAGAGGGGAGAGGGGCCTGGCTATTCCATAGCACTTCCACTGGGCCCCGTGTTGAGGGTGAGCGTGATAATCACAGCTGTGCGAACAGACACAAGAAGCCGTATAATGATCAAAATACAGCATCAGCTTTATTACAACAGGGGTGGATTGGTGAACTCACGTTGCACTGAGCACGAAATAGGTCATAAATCTTTTTCTCCTGAATTTTATTTACCACTCAATGAGGGCTGGAATGCCTGAAGAATCTGGGCTCCCCCTGGGTGTGTGTGTCTGCTGGTGGATTCGGGAATCCTGCCCCTGAGCCTACCGCATAGCAGAAGCAGCTGGGAGGAAACTGCTGTGGTTCATGAGAAAAGCTGGGCAGTCCTTGACCAGTGGTTTTTCTTTACACCAACTTCTCCATCAGATAAGAGTTTCCTCTTCTTGAGGGAAGGAGTTAAGAGAAAGATGAAAAAATATTCCTCCAATCCTGTCCCATCCTGGGAAGTGGAATGGAAGCTTCCTCTCCACAGAAACACAAGGAGAGGGTGATAAACATTCCACCCCAAAAAGGCCCTATATGTTCTTGAATGAGTCACTGACCCTCCTTGAGCCTCAGTTTCCCCATCTGCAAATAAAGGCCCTTAGAACAAAAGCCGTGAAGGTCCTTCCAAGCTTTCAGATTTCATTAAATCCTATGAATATGGAAAGGCTGTGCTCCTACAGGTTTTCCAGCTGAGAGCCTGCAGGTAATTTGTCATTTAATTACTCCATGAGAAGTTGGCAGCCCGGCCCTCTCTGGGGGCCCAGAGGATGCTCCTGCAAAGATCGGTGTGGCTTGCATCCTACATGGCTGAGAAATGAAAGGAGTCAGAACATAGTCCAATGTAGTGTCTGGCAGACACAAAAAGGAAGATTCGCAGCTCATTTATTCTTTTATTCCTCACGTAGGTATCGAGCATCTACTGCGGACCCTTTGTTAAGAGTTGGGGTGGCCACATAACCTCGGCTGTCAGTCAGGTCAGAATATAGCCAGGGAATTAAGAGAGAGGCACAACCAACTGTTTTAAAAAGAATACACAGTGAGTAATCAGGGCTCTAAGAAAACTAGAAAAGAAATAGGGTCAGTGCTGGAAGGGCAGGGCAGCCCCTGCTACGAGACAGTAGAGTGGGAAGGCTTATTGGAGAAGGTGATAATAGCTCCTGGGGTTAGAAAGCTCTGGGCCTGCAGAGACTGGCTGTGAAGGGGCTGTTCAGGGGGAAGGATAACATGAGCCAAAACAGAAGGCTGGAAACATGGGGACAAGAAAGAATTCTGTGTCACTTCAACAGAAGGCGTGGGGGAGAAGAGATGTGATGGATCCAAGACAGGACGTTGACCTCACCCTGGAGATCTCCCTCGTGCCCATTCCCTGTCCATCCACCAGCCCCAAAGCAACCTCCGATCTGGTTTCTCTCTCCATAGGCGAGTCTTCCTATTCCGGAGTTTCATAGAAATGGGAATCCTACTGCATGTTCTCTTATATTTGGTTTCTTTCATTCGATACTCTATTTTTACCGGGCATGGTGACTCATGCCTGTAATCCCCGCACTTTGGGAGGCCAAGGTGGGCAGATCATCTGAGATCAGGAGTTTGAGACCAGCCTGGCCAAAATGGTGAAACCCGTCTCTACTAATAAAAAAAAAAGAAAGAAAAAATCAGCTGTGGTGGTGGGCGCGTGTAATTCCAGCTACTAGGGAGGCTGAGGCAGGAGAATCGTTTGAACCCAGCAGGCAAAGGTTACAGTGAGCTGAGATCACGCCACTGCACTCCAGCCTGGCTGGCAGAGTGAGACTGTGTCTCCAAAACAAGCAAACAAAACCCTATTTTTTGATATTCATCCACGTTGTATAACATGTATCAGTAGACTTTGTCTCTTTCCATTTTTGCTGAGTAGTATTTCACTGTTTGGCTGTGCCACAGTTTATCCACTCTCCTGGGAATGGACACCTGGATTACTTCTGTTTTCCGACTGTCATGAAAAAGCTATGAACAATCTCATGCAAGGCTTTCCGTGGACATATGCTTTTATTTCTCTTGGATAAATACCTAGTAGTGAAACACCAAGTCCATAGGGTAGATGCATGCTTAACTCTTAAAGAAATTGGCAGAGGGTTTCCAATGTGGCCCCTGTCCCTTTCTAGCTAGGAATTTCTCTTTGCTTCAGAAATAATGAGACAGACACACATTTTAAAAAACAGCATTCCCTGCTTCTGGGCTTCTCTTATCCCAGACACCAGTGACTCAGCCCTGGAAAAATATCAAAACAATTCTAAAATTAGGCCTCTTTGCAACCTGCACGTCCAGCTGTTATGCTTAGCACCCTGCCTCCCCTCCCCCGAATGAAACTCATTCCATGAATATTCAAAATAATTGGTGTTGCCTTTTTGAAGACTGCCTCAGTCCAAGCTTCAATCCCTCCAAAAAGACCTGTCATGTATGTGAGTGAGAGACGGGGTAGTTCAAGTACAGCCAGTCTGCTCTAAGCAGACACTTTCCGCTAAAGTCTGAAGACTCTGAAGCGCTGGTGAATTGGCCAGGGAGTGGAGAAAGCCTCGTCTGCCAGTGTGCATTTTCTACAGACTTGTTTTTATACCTTATGTGTATTGGGTTCTTACCCAGCATCTCATAGGAGGAAATCCCTTAGAGGCCATCTCTGTTTTACAAGTGAAAGTTTGGAGAGAAAGATGCCACTGTCTGTGGTTGCCCAGGGAGTGTGTGGTCGAGCCGAAGCTATGTCTTTCCAGCTCTTTCTCTGGTGTAGATCTCAACTCCTCCCAATTTTAGTGGGTGTTCAAGGTTCCTCTTCCCCTTATGAAAGCTCATCCCTGCATATTAGTGTTTCCGTCCTTACCTAAAAGCAAGGTCAGGAGGTTGAAGGAGGTCATATTCCAGGTCCAGGTCTGTTTGGCCTAGGCACAGGGAATCCATCACTGTGGCATGAGTTTTGCAAAAGAGAAAGGATTTATTTGCAAGGGCACCAAGTGACGATGCAGAAGAACACCCCTCACATCCGTCTCCCCACAGGTAAGGCTTGGGGATATTTATGGGCTAGAGATGTGGAGTGGTCTAAGGTGTAGGGAATGGGGATTAGCAGTGGAGAAAAAGGAAGTAATAAGTCCATTCTGTGCAAGCGTAGTCAGGGTTCATGGCATATTATGGGAAATAGGTACAGAAAATGATGGTGTTAGCATGATCTGAGGATGGAGGGTGGAGTTTTTGGCCCTCCTATATAAAAAGACCACCTCTTGGTCATTTGCACAGGCCAAGTTGAATGGCTGGTGATCTCCACTGGTCCAGGAGCTGGCCCTCGTTCCTGAAAAACAACTAAAGCGATGATTCCATGTGGCCTGTGAATGTTAGCGATAAAGTAGCCAGTGAAGGTTAAGTTTCAGCATTCAGCCACAAGGCCTTCAGCTACCTTAAGCTTCATGGAAAAAGAGGAAAAAATAATAAAAAGCAAGCAATCAAAAGCAAGCAGGAAGGCAGACCTGGTGAAATTAGCCCCTCAGTTTCAATGGCAGCACGGCAAGAGAGCCCTTCAGGGAGCTCCTATGGGCGAAGGTGCTAAATGCACCTCTGTTGACCACCGTCTCCCTCAGGTTCAGTCCTTCAGTGAGGGCCAACTCTGGAGACACTGAGAACCTTCTTATTCCCAGCCTAGAGGAGATTCCAGAAATCTGAGCTCCTCCCAAAGCCAGAAATGGAGATAAGTTCTGGTGCCTGGAACCCAGCCCTTTTGCATTCTTCTGGGAATAACAAAAGCCTTCTGCTTATGGCCTGGAGCACAGTGGGTTCTTGAAGGGCCATCCCTAAGGCACATGCAGTGCCTGGCCCAGGCTGAGGGAGGGAGAGCCCGAGCTCCCTCATCCCCTGATGCAGCATGTCTGTGCGTGTGTGGCTGGGGCAGGCTCTGCTGAGCTCCTCCTGGGGACAGAGCCAGAGAACATCCCTTTCTTCCCAGCATCTTCTTGGACTTCTCTGGGCATGACCTCTGCTTTAGCCATCCTGTCAAGAAAGAGGGCAGGGGAGGTGGCCGAGCTGCTCCCCACCTTCCTGGAGGGAGGTTTTTATCAAAGTTCTGCAAGTCCAGCCAAAGAATACTCTGTCCTGAGCTGTGCCTCTAGGAGGGCTGGTGTCTATGTGGGGACACTTCCAGGCAGGAACTGCCCTTGTGGGTCTCACCACTCCTCCCAACCTTGTCCCCTCTCCTTCCTTTACCCATTGGTATGGTGTCAGTGGTGGTCAGGGTGGAAGGGAGCATCCCTTCTTCACCACGGGTGTTGTGCCCTTGACTCCTGACTGTCAGAACCTTCTCCAGGTCAGTGACTCACCTGATAACCTTGGGTCAGGGCCAGCTCCCTCCTCGTTCCTGGCTCCACATTGCTCTGTGTTACTTCAAGGGTGGTGGCGAGGCTTCCGTAAGGCCACATGCATGACTGGAGAAGCTTCTGCCTCTATGAGGAAGCTCCTCCAACCCTTGTTGGAGGAATGGGTGGCCTGAGGGTCCACGGGTTGGAGCCCAGGGTGGATGTATCCAAGGTCATAGATTCCAGTCATTTAAAAAAGCCCATTAGATTTAGGACAGTCAACTCCATGGCCACACAGAGAGTGCTGACTCCAGCAGAAGGACAGCTCTCACATCTGTCTCCCCACAGGTAAGGCTTGGGGATATTTTTGGGCTAGAGAAGTGGAGTGGTCTAAAGTGTGGGGAAAAGGGATTAGCAGTGGCGAAAAAGGAAGTAATAGGTTGATTCTGTGCAGAGCTCCAACCCTGGCCCCACTGCTTCCCAAACCTGGCTGTGGAACGAGGCACTGGGAGTTATAGAGTGGCTGTGTTATCAGGAACACCAGGGACCCACCTGTGCTCTCTCCAAGCTGCCTGGCCCTGAATATCCCTGCGGACCAAGTCGTATCTATGACTTCCTAGTGTCTGCCTCTCAAGGTGATTTTACTGTATCCTTTAAGTGGAACCTTGTCATGCATTAGAGTCAGGAAATTACACCCTTCACTGAGCAGCCTCTGTGCTGAAAGGAAGCCAGGTAATGTGATGAAGTGAGGCCAAGAGCGGCATTAATGCAGCTGGTCATGAAAGTCACAGGAACGCTGGCAGCTGCCACCCAGCCCAATCCCTGGGGCTGCCAAAGGTACCTTGGGCCTTAAGGGGGCTCTACATCAATCAGAGCTGGTCCAGAGAGGGTAAGCTCCTTCCACGCTGGCTTCTCAGGTTCCTTGGAGGGGAGACATAGGAGCCCTTGGCAGCAGCAAAGGTGGCTCCTTGAGCTGCACTGCCATGGGTGCTGGACATGTCGGTGACTGCAGCAGCCAGGCAAGCCCTTCCTGACCCACAGGGCACTCACATTTGAGGCTGCATCTCAGGAGGGCTGTGCGGTCCCTGGCTAAGGACATTGGCAAAGAAAGCGCAAATTTCAGTGGTCCATGGTGAGGCATTAATGTGCTAAGGCAGGGGCTTGTATCTGATGACTTTGTGGCGGGGAGGTGTTTTCAAGATCCAGGACTTGTCAGTGTACTGTGGAATATATGAGTTATTAAACGATAAGTGAGCAAGCAGATATGTGAATGGAGTAGGCATTCTAGAGGCAGGAAGGCTATCCTGGGGGCTGCTGGACAGCCCAGGCAGTGTGATGGAGACGACTGGCCCATTCCACAGCCCCTTCTGTCTGCTGGCTTTGCGTATAGGATTAAGCTGAAACCATAGGGCCACAGCCACATCAAGGCATAAGATGATTCTTTTAGATCCTGCTGAATTCTTTGCAGGATCAAAGGGCTTTCAGCATTGCCTGTGTTCGTCCTGTGCCTACATGGTGCTTCCAAAAGAGGCAGGGAGAGCCAGAGAACCAAAGTCTGGGGACTGAGTAAGATGAGATCAGAGAGATCATTTATCCAGCCCCTTCACTCTTCAAGTGAGGAACCAAGGCCAAGAACATGGCAGGAATTTTTCAGCCAGCCAAGGAATGTCCAAAGAGGAAGCAGGAAGTAATAGAAAGAGTCAGGGCTGAGAGTCCGGAAACGTGCGTGCCCAAGTGCGCCCACGCATGTATGTTTTGGCATTATGTTGAGAAAGATCCAGCATTTCAAATCACAGTCAGGGTGGGTCAAAGGCGAAGCAAAGATATTACAAAATCTCTCTGCGCTCTGCAATTTGCTTCATTTTCTGGATTCCAATTTTAGAAATTATTTCATGATAGAAAGCCAGAAGGTAAACCTAATAAACTCAAGTCCTCCATTGATTTTTCCTCCTCTTCAGTAGTCGCTGTATTTTGACTACAGCGTGGTGAAACGTTTAGCTAAGGAAACAGAAAAAGAAGAAACAACCCCCTCAGCTCCCGAGGCAATAAAATCATCATCAATTCCCTGGGACGAATAAGTTTACTCTCGCCAAAGAACAAGTTATTAAGGATCCGCTGCGAGTATCAGTCGGGTAAGAGCCTGGCAGATAATTTCATCTCCTAGAATTTAGTGGCAAAGGTTGGGGAAACTAAAACCTTTTCTCTCCCGTCTTTCCTTTTCCAGCCTACCCAGAGGTACAAGCATACCTTGGAGATACTGCAGGTTTGGTTCGAGACCACTGCAATCAAGCAAGTATTGCAATCAAGAGAGTCAGGCCATTTTTGTTGGTTTTATGTGGGATCAACAAGTATATGCTATGCTGTGCCTGGCTTTGGGTTCAACATTATTTGTGAGACTCATCCATGTGATTGCAAATTTCTGTTGCTTGTTTTCATTGTTGTTTAATGTTTCACTCTACAAATAGATTGAAATTGATTTCCCATTCTTTTTGATGGAAATTTGAGTCGTTTCCAGTTTTTTTTTGCGCATCACAAGTCATATTACTGTGAACGTTCTCATAGTGTATGCTACAGACATAGCTGGATGTTTCTGTTGGTCATGTGCCCAGGACTAGAATTGCTGGTTATAGGGTATGTGTCTTCTCAATTTGGGGGAGACACTCTTTTCCAAAGTGATTGTTCAAACTTACATTCCCTCAAGTGGTTGAAGAGAGCTCCAGTTTTCACATCTTTGTCAGCACTTAAAGTCTTTTATTTCAATCTAGTGGCTCTCATTGCATTTCCCTGATTAGCAATACTTTTGAACATATTTTCCCAGTTTATTGGCCATTTAAATAAGCTCTTACATAAAGGGCTGTTCAAATATTTTGCCTAGTTTTCTATTATTTTTCTCTTATGTATCTGTAGCTATTCTAAGCATATTTTATATCAGTCATTTGTCAGTTGTATGTGTGGAGAATATCTCTTTGCACATTGGTTTGCCTTCTTACTCTCTTAATCGTGTCATTTGACAAATAATGTTCCTAATGTAGTCCAATTTATCAATCATTTATTTAAAGTTAAGTGTCTTTGTGTCCTGATTGAGAACCTTTTGTTTCCCCCAAGGTTATAAAGAGAGTTTCCTTTGTTGTTCCCTAGAAGTTTTACTGTTTTTACCTTTCATATTTTTTTTGTTTTGTTTTGTTTTGTTTTGTTTTGTTTTTTTAGACAGAATGTCGCTCTGTCGCCCGGGCTGGAGTGGTGCAGTGGCCGGATCTCAGCTCACTGCAAGCTCCGCCTCCCGGGTTTACGCCATTCTCCTACCTCAGCCTCCCGAGTAGCTGGGACTACAGGCGCCCGCCACCTTGCCTGGCTAGTTTTTTGTATTTTTTAGTAGAGACGGGGTTTCACCGTGTTAGCCAGGATGGTCTCGATCTCCTGACCTCGTGATCTGCCCATCTCGACCTCCCAAAGTGCTGGGATTACAGGCTTGAGCCACCGCGCCCGGCCTTACCTTTCATATTTAAATCTATAACCTAGCCTGAATTAATTTTGTGTATGGTGTGAGGTAAGGTACAGATCAACATTCATTTTTGCCATATGGATATTCGGTCATTGCCCTATCACTAGTTGATGAGAAGACTGTCCTTTTCCCACTGTTGGGCAATGCCATCTTTGCCATTAATCAATCTGTGTATACACACATGCACACATATATGTGAGTCATTTTGTGAGTTCTCTATTTGTGTCTTGTGCAAATACAATACTATCTCAATTACCGTAACTTTCTAAGAAAAAACCTTGACATCAGATAGTGATTGTCTTGGAGGTTTTCAGCCATTTTCATTTTATATAAATTTTAGAATGATTAATTTCTACATACAGCACCTTCTGGAATTATATTACTATTACATTTAGTCTATAGATCAATTTGGGGAGAATTGATGTTTTTGTAATACGGAGTCTTCTGGTCCATAAACACAGCTCATTTATTTAGGGATTCTTTAATTTAACTCCATGTCTTATTGTTTTCTAGGTAGAGGTCTCACAAATATTCTATTAGGTTTATTTCCAAATATTTGATTTTTATGCTATTGTAAGGGCTATACTTCAAAAAAATTTTTTCTGTTTGTTGCTACTATGTAGAAACATAATTTATTTTTATGTATTGATCTTGTATTAAGTGACCTGACTAAATTCACAATTTAATAATTTATTTGTAGACTCTTTTAAATTTTCTGTATATGCAATCACATCACTGGTGAAAAATGAAAAATCATGTCATTGGTGAAAAATGACAATTCAGTATTTTTCTCTTTAATCCTATACATTTAAAAAATGTATTTTCTTATTGCACTAACTAGGATCTCTCTAATATAATATTGGATAGAATTTGTGATAGAAAAGTATCTCCAAACTCTAGGGAACACAATATTTTGCTATTAAGTATAATAATATTCCTGTAGGTTTATCAAACTAAGGAAATTCCTGACTATTCTTAATATTCTATAAATTTTTCATCATAAATGAATATTAAATTTTTAGGGCCGGGCATGGTGACTCATCCCAGCACTTTGGGATGCCGAGGCAGGTGGATCACTTGAGGCCAGTTCGAGATCAGCCTGGCCAACAGGGTGAAACCTCGTCTCCACTGAAAATACAAAAATTAGCCAGGTGTGGTGGCACACGCCTGTAATCGCAGCTACTCCAGATGCTGAGACATGAGAATCACTTGAACCCAGGAAGCGGAGGTTGCCGTGAGCCGAGATTGCACCACTGCACTCCAGCCTGGGTGACAGAGAGAGACTCTGTCTCAAAATAAATAAATACATAAAATAAATATATGTGTATATGCATTTTTGCATTTATTGAGATGATTACATAACTTTTCTCCTGTATTTCATTAACATGGTTGTTTGAATCCAGGCTTTAACTGTTTGAAGCTTGGTCTATTTCTGGCTAGCCATTACTCTTTCAAGGTGTCCTAACCAAAAGCCTGGGATATGATGAAGGCTCCTCCTCCTCTTTAACGGAAACTGAATTCCAAATTTGGTCCCTCCAAGTATATGAGACCATTCGCTGTTTCAGAAAATGCATTTATTTTCCTTCGTGTTGTTGTACCTGTAATTTACCTCCTTAGGATAAACTTCCAAATGTGAGATTTGCTGACTCCAAGTATGACGTGGGAAAGTTTACATTTCTCTCACCTACCCTTCAGGAGAGCCCTCTCTGATGAACCACATGCGAGATTCCCGTGCATTTCACCGCAAGGACTCCAGAGAACCCGGCTAAAGGGCAAGGTTTAGCTGGGTTTAGGGAAATACTAAGGGACTAGGTGCAGAGCCACAGGATGAGCAAGCCCACAGCAAGGGTCAGGCTAGTACAAGGTTATACACCAACAGAATACAGACTGTCCCCTTCTTCCTTCCAGGACAAGCTCATGAAATTCTAGTTGAAATACTGAAGACAGAATAAATTCAATCACAAAGCAATCAGTTGTCAAGTTCAGTTTTGCTGTTTCCAACAGGGCAATTTTTTTCTAACTGCATCAGCTTATTTAGTTTATAGATGGCTGCTTGGACACACACATTTAAACCTGTGTTTATGAATAATTTAAAAGGAAAATCCAGCACAGCTAGCAGTCATCAGCTCCTCATCTGCTTTCCTAATGACGGGTCCTCCCTTCTCGTGCCCTTCCCAGATTCAAGAGGGGTCACCTATGTTTGGACTCAGTCAATGATGGAAATCTGAAACTCTCAGTGATTTGCCTGTTAAGGCCAAAGGGAGACGTAGGTAATAATTGATCCTAATGACCTTTCATTAGAATCCCTGAGGCCGGGCACGGTGGCTCACGCCTGTAATCCCAGCACTTTGGGAGGTTGAGGCGGGCTAATCACAAGGTTGGGAGTTCGAGACCAGCCTAGCCAATACGCTGAAACCCTGTCTCTACTAAAGATATTTAAAAAAACTAACCAGGTGTGGTTGTGTATGTCTGTAATCCAAGCTACACAGGAGGCTGAGGCAGGAAAATTGCTTGAACCTGGGAGGTGGAGGTTGCAGTGAGCTGAGATAGCGCCATTGCACTCCAACCTGGACGACAGAGGGAGACTCTGACTCAAGAAAATAATAAATAAATAAATAAATAAATAATACATAAATATAAATTTTTAAAAAAATCCCTGAAATCACAGGAAAAAGAGCTGGGATCTCATGCTAGGTTAGGCATCGTTTTGGGGACAGGGTTAAGGGCTGGGGAAATGACTAACTGTCAGTGAAGCGGGGATTTCAAGCCTGGCCAGCTTGGTATTGACTCTGAAGAAGATGGTGATCTCCCTGGCTGCCAAAAGGTGTCACGCCCACCTGGGCGTGGCAGGGTGTTTTGATAGAGCTCGGGTAATAGCCATCTAGGAGACTGGGTGGGTGACGGAACAGGACTCCAGTTGTAGACTCCAGCCCCAGGGGAAACAGATGACAGAGAACAGACCTGAAGCCCAGGGTGGACTCTTCAAGCCTCATGCAAGCACTGGGGACCAGGCAGTCACTGGGCTGTGGGGCAAGATGGTACTGACTCTCGGGAGACACCTGGACCCAGGAGGTATCAGCTCTGGGAATCCAAGTCAGAGCAAGATGAGCCTCTCCTGACCTCCTGCCTCAGGACTCCTACAAGGGCCAGGGCAGAACTGAACCTGCAGGTGGGAGAGGGGATGGGGGTGGCCTAAGTGGAGAGGAAGAGCCAGGTGGCTTCTGGGTGGGGCTGCCAACCTTGATGGGGGTCTGGAAATCAGATTCCAGAGGCTATTCGGATGTTCCGACACTCGTGTGAAGGCAGCCCTTGCTCAGGTGGCCTTCTTGAGTTCTGCTTGAAAAGCAGGGAGATGTGGTTTAATGAAACCATACTGGTTGGAGTCATACAGACTAGGTTTGATTATTGAGTTCAGGACTGTTCAACAAAAATGTTCTGAGTATCTACCATGAACCAGTGGCAGGGAAAGCCATAAAATATGTAATTACAAAAGACACAAATGCTACAAAGTGGGAGCATGTTGGGGAGTAGGAGGATAAGAAAGCTCCCACAAGCAAAGAGACTGTGGCGTGTGTGTGTGTATGGTGGTGGTGGTGGTGGTGGTAGTGGAGGGAACCGGGATATCCTAGGCAGCAAGAACAACATGAAGGAGGTTCTAGAGGTCAGATAGCAGCCTACAAGTGAAGAAAACAGTCCTGTACATCTGGAGAGAAGAGAGACTGGGACCTGAGTGGTCTAGGAAGAGGCCAGAGAGGTGGGCAAGAGCAGGATCCCTGCAGGCCTCGGAAGCCTTGTGAAGCAGTTTGGTCCTGATGGATCGGGCCATGGGGTACCACTAAAGTGTTGTGTGCGGGACAGTCTCATGATCAGACTTGGGTTTTAGAATCTTGCTATGCAAAGTGTGGACTAGCAGTGTGGCCATCACCTGTGAGTTTGTTGGAAATGCTGACTTTCCATCCTGTGTTGTATTTTCACACTGCTGATAAAGACATACCTGAGACTGGGAAGAAAAAGAGATTTTTATTTATTTATTTATTATTTTTAGAAAAAGAGATTTAATTGGACCTACAGCTCCACATGACTGGGGAGGCCTCAGAATCACGGCGGGAGGTGAAAGGCACCTCTTCCATGGCGGTGGCAAGAGAAAAAATGAGGAAGAAGCAAAAGTGGAAACCCCTGATAAACCCATCAGATCTCATGAGACTTATTAACTATCATGAGAATAGCATGGGAAAGAGTGGCCCCCGTGATTCAGTGACCTCCCCCTGGGTCCCTCCCACAACACATGGGAATTCTGGGAGACACAATTCAAGTTGTGATTTGGTTGGGGACACAGCCAAACCGTATCATTCCACCTCTGGCCCCTCCAAATATCATGTCCTCACATTTCAAAACCAATCACTCCTTCCCAACAGTCCCCCAAAGTCTTAACTCATTTCGGCATTAACCCAAAAGTCCACAGTCAGAAGTCTCATCTGAGACAAAGCAAGTCCCTTCTGCCTATGAACTTGTAAAATCAAAAGCAAGTTAGTTACTTCCCAGATACAATGGGGACACAGGTATTGGGTAAATACAGCCATTCCAAATGGGAGAAATTGGCCAAAACAAGGGGGTTACAGGGCCCATGCAAGTTCGAAATCCAGCAAGGCAGTCAAATCTTAAACCTCAAAATGATCTTTGACTCCAGGTCTCACATCCAGGTCATGCTGATACAAGAGGTGCGTTCCCACACACTTGGGCACCTCCACCCCTGTGGCTTTGCAGGGTACGGCCTCCCTCCTGTCTGCTTTCACAGGCTGACATTGAGTGTCTGTGGCTTTTCCAGGCCAAGGTGCAAGTTGTCAGTGGACGTACCATTCTGGGGTCTAGAGGACAGTGGCCTCTTCTCACAGCTCCAGTAGGCGGTGCCCCAGTAGGGACTCTGTGTGGGAGCTCTGACCCCGCATTTCCCTTCTGCACTGCCCTAGCGAAGGTTCTCCATGAGGGCACTGCCCCTCTGCAGCAAACTTTTGCCTCGGCATCCAAGCATTTCCATACATCTTCTGAAATCAAGGTGGAGGTTCCCAACCCTCAATTCTTGACTTCTGTGCACCCGTAGACCCAACACTACATGGAAGCTGCCAAGTCCTCTGAAACCACAGCCCGAGCTGTACCTTGACTCCTTTCAGCCACAGCTGGAGTGGTTGGGATACAGGGCACCAAGTCCCTAGGCTGCAAACAGCACGGGAACCCTGGGCTTGGCCCATGAACGCACTTTTTCCTCTTGGGCCTCTGAGCCTGTGATGGGAGGGGCTGCCACGAAGGTCTCTGAGATGGCTTAGAGACATTTTCCCCATGATCTTGGGGATTAACATTAGGCTCCTTGCTGTTCATGCAAATTTCTGCAGCCAGCTTGAATTTCTTCCCAGAAAATGAGTTTTTGTTTTCTCTAGCATAATTGGGCTGCGAATTTTCCAAACTTTCATGCTCTGTTTCCCTTATAAAACTGAATGCCTTTAACAGTACCCAAGTCAACTCTTGAATGCTTTGCTGCTTAGAAATTTCTTCCACCAGATACCCCAAGTCACCTTTCTCAAGTTCAAAGTTCCACAAATCTCTAGGGCAGGGGCAAAATGCCACCAGTCTCTGCTAAAACATAACAAGAGTCACCTTCACTCCGGTTCCCAACAAGTTCCTCATCTCCATCTGAGATGACCTCAGCCTGGACATTTTCCTGTCTTCTTCTGAGTCCTCCAAACTGTTCCATCCTCTGCCTGTTACCCAGTTCCAAAGTTGCTTCCACATTTTCAGGTATCTTTTCAGCAATGTCCCACTCTACTGGTACCAATTTACTGTATTAGTCTGTCTTCACACTGCTGATAAAGACATACCTGAGACTGGGAAGAAAAAGAGATTTAATTGGACTTATAGTTCCACATGGCTGGGGAGGCCTCAGAGTCATGGTGGGAGGTGAAAGGCACTTCTTACATGGCGGCGGCAAGAGAAAAAATAAGGAAGAAGCAAAAGCAGAAACCTGATAAACCCATCAGGTCTCGTGAGATTTAGTAACTATCACGAGAATAGCATGGGAAAGACCAGCCCCCATGATTCAATGACCTCCCCCTTGGTCCCTCCCACAACACGTGGGAATTCTGGGAGATAGAATTCAAGGTGGATGAGGACGCAACCAAACCATTTCACATCCTCACCCTGGACCTGCATTTTAAGAGGATCTGCATGACTCAGATGCACCTCCAAGTTCGAAGAGCCCTGCTCTCCCAAGTTCCCGTCAGTTGTTCTCAGAGGTCGGATGGGAGGGAGCCACAGGTGAGCATGGCAGTGTAGTCAGGAAGTTGTTCTCGTGATTCAGGAGAGAAATATGGAGACTTGCACCAAGCCTATGGCAGGAGGGATGATGTCCCCCTAGGGCAGATCAGAACGCATCACACCCCTGCTCATATCCCTGCACTTCTGCCTCTCAAACATCCCATCTCTTCCAATGGAACTCCCATCTCCGCCTCAGAACATTCACCTGGCAGAATTCTACACTGTCTCTCATGTCTGTCTCCTTCTCCAGCCCCCTGCAACCGTGGCTCAGTGTCCCCCTCCAATCACAGCCCCCAGGCTGTGACAGCCATCTTCCAATTGGCCATTGCAGCCAGAGCAGTCCGTCAAAGCACAGCATTGACTCGGGAGCTCCCCAGCTCATGGCCCCTGGTGACTCCTACCTCTCCTTCAAGATCAAGTCCTTGCTTCTCACCTGGCCTTCAGGGCCTTTCGCAGATGGGGCCGTCCTTCGGGTACATCTGCATCTCCCACTGCACCTGAGTGGATCCTGGCCCCCAAGCCAATGTAACCACCCTCTACTCCAAGAATATGGGTGCTTCCCCCACTCCCACCTCACGCGAGCTTTCTGGAATGCCCCTGTGCCACCTCGGCCGTACTCTCAATCTCTTTACATGAAAAGATGACATTTGTTACTGCACTTCCTGGTTACTAAAATATCATGAGCATATTGCCACTGTTAGGAAGACATTGGAAAGTATAGGAAGACAGTGAACTCTGCTGAAAGCCCATCATCCAGAGACAGTCCCTGTGCAGAATTTGCTGTGGCTATTTCTCAGCCACATGCTCTGAAAATCCACTGCTGAGAGTCTGCAGACCAGGCTGGCAGCCTCCAGCTAGAGCTGGGAGAAATCAGGCCCCAGACGGGACACCAGAGTCTCTGTTTTGTGCCTCCTATAGGCGTACGGGTCACCGCATCACCTTCTCACAAAGGGTGTCTAACACACTGTGAGGAGATGCATGGATCTCAGGGCTCTGGCAAAGGCAGCTCCATCTCAGTAGAGCAGTGTTGGGATCGTTAATGGCTGGAGAGATGGCAGCTGGTGCAGAAGGCTGGGCTTGAGGGGGCTTGTGGTGTGTGTGTCAGCCCCTGCCTTCTCCTGCCTTGCGGCTCCAGGCCCCACCATCTCCATTCTGTAGGTTCTCTTCTCTCTGCTCCAACTCTAGCAGCAAGCCAGCCAGCATGCCTTTAGTTCTGTCCGACAAACACTCTGCATGCTCAGCCCTGTGTTAGGAGACACTGGGGACAGAGAGCAAGCCGATTATCCCTGCGCTGGAGGAGCTCACAGCCTGGTGGGTGAGGAGCAGCTGTCTCCCCAGGCTCTGATCCTCCACCAGGAGCTTCCGTAAGCTCTGAGGTTAAGCTCTGGGCCACTGCATATCCAAGCAACCTCTGCCTCCTTCCGGCTGTCACTGGGTGCTTCCACTTCCCCGATTTGCTCTCCAGGCCTCTCACTGGGACAGGATCTTGCTCTGAATTCAGTTTGCTGGGCTGGCACTGCCAACCTTTTTAGCACTAGTGGTACCTCCAAGCCAGAGAGTTGCAGCAGACCCTGTGAGTGGCAGACATACCTTCACGGGGAACTGTGGTCACAGTCAAGAGGCAGAAGAGACAGGCTGCCCTCCATCCTCCCATCTCTGTGGCCCCAGGAACACGGAGAATTCCTCCAACATCTCTGCCCAGTTGTTTAAGGGCTCATGGCAGGGAGGTGAGACACGTCAAAACAAGCCTGCCCAAAGTAACAAGTGTTACAAAGAGAAACACAGGTGTCAAAGGAGTAACCTTAACTTTGGAAAGACAAAGAAAGTCCTTACAGATGGGGTAACATTCAAGCTGGGTTTTGAAGGAAGAGAAAGAATTTTACAAGTGACAAAGGAGAGAAGGGCATGTTCAGATGTTTACTGCAGAAAGATTTC
Source organism: Papio anubis (assembly GCF_008728515.1). Classification (NCBI taxonomy): domain Eukaryota; kingdom Metazoa; phylum Chordata; class Mammalia; order Primates; family Cercopithecidae; genus Papio; species Papio anubis. The sequence continues at coordinate 5,544,128 of NC_044992.1, forward strand.
CCCATGCCAGTTAGCACGAAGGAGGGACTGGAGGAGGGTTCTGGGGAAGCAGGGAAACCAGCAAGGTGGCTGATATGGCCTTCCAGCTGGAGACACACTGAAGCCTGCAGAGGATGGGCTGTGAAGGTGAGGGAGGCAGCAGACACTGGCTGGGCGGCCGGTAGCTCCTGGGCAAACGCTGACCTGGAGATCGTGCAGGCAGCTAGGACTCGACGCAGAGCCAGGAGACCTGTGGCTCCTGCTCTGAGCCCCACTGTGGTGGGTGGGGGTGTCTAGGCATTTGAGGGAATCTCAGCTGGTGGGAGGGCACCTTGTAAGTGATCTTAAGAGGTGAAGTGCATCCTTTATTAAGAGAAATGGTGACACCTCTGCGGCTTGCTGTGGATTTGTTTATCTGCATCCCGTCACCTCCCCCAAATGGGCTATAACACAGAATTGCAATTATTTTGAAAACCCTAAATTGGCTTTTTTTTGTTAGGAAAATCTCCCTTGATTCAATTAATTCCTATCCTAGAGGAGCAGTTAGCTATCTGACAGGAAGGAGAGTTGAGGGCGAGATGGCTGCTCCCCTCAATTCCTCTACTGTAATCCAGTTACTCCAACATTGATCAGGTGCTGCCATGCTTCGGGCAGGCGGCTGCAGAGCCCCACCCCCGGTGAGGACCCCCTCTACGCCCTATACGGAGCTCACAATCTAACCAGGAAATAGAAATAAGCTAATAAACCAACAACTGGCTCTGGTACCAAGCCGATTGAGCAGAGAGCCAGGGAATTTGAGGGAGAACTTTGAAGGATGGCTTCCTGGGGAAGGTAAGAGTAGATAGAGCTGGACGTTAGGACAGGACAGGCCCACACAGAGTGACTGGGGAAAGGGACAGCCTGATCAAGGTTCGAGGCTGTGAAAGGAGGGAGTCTGTTCAGGAAACGTGAGTAGATGGGTGTTGCATGGTGTAACTCAGGGTTCCTCAATCCCGAGGCCACAGACTGGTGGTGGTCTGTGGCCTGTTAGGAATTAGGCTGCACAGCCAGAGGTAAGTGGTGGGTGAGTGAGCAAAGCTTCCTTTGTCTTTTTCATTTGTTTGTTTGCTTTTGTTTTTTTTTTTTTTTTTTTTAGAGGCAGAGTCTCGCTCTATCCCCCAGGCTGGAGCACAGTGGCACGATCTCAGCTCACTGCAACCTCCGCCTCCTGAGTTCAAGTGATTCTCCAGCCTCAGCCTCCAAAGTAGCTGGGATTACAGGTGCCTGCCACCATGCCCCACTAATTTTTGCATTTTTTTTTTTTTTTTTTGTAGAGATGGGGTTTTGCCATGTTGGCCAGGCTGGTCTCGAACTCCTGACCTCTGGTGATCCACCTGCCTTGGCCTCCCAGAGTGATGAGATTACACGCATGAGCCACTGCACCTGGCCTGAAGGTTCAGACTTTAAAGAGCATGGGCAGAGAAGGCCTGGGTGAGAAGGTGACCGAGTGCACACCCACCTGAAGGAAGTGAGAAGGTGATTTGCGTGGGTACCAGGGAAGGGGAACAATAGATGCAGGGACTCAAAAGGGCACATGCTAGAATGTCCAGGAACAGCTGGTGGGCCAGTGTGGCCAGAGCGGGGAGGGCAAAGGGACAAGAAAGACAGCTCAGGGGCTCAAGGTGGGGCAGATTCCACCAGCCACTGCAGGTCACTGTCAGGATCTGCCTTTTGCTCTGATTTACTCCAATGGGAGGGTTTTCTGCAGAAGAGTGACACGATCTGACTTACTTTTAAAACGAGTCACTCTGGGCTGGGTGTGGTGGCTCATGCCTGTAATCCCAGCACTGTGGGAGGCCGAGGCGGGTGGATCACTTGAGGTCAGGAGTTCGAGACCAGCCTGGCCAACATGGTGAAACCCCGTGTCTACTCAAAATACAAAAATTAGCCAGGCGTGGTGGTGGGTACCTGCAGTCTTAGCTACTCAGGAGGCTGAGGCAGAATTGAATCCGGAAGGCAGAGGTTCCAGTGAACCGAGGTCACACCACTGCACTCCAGCCTGGGCAACACAGCAAGACCCCATCTCAAAAAAAAAAAAAAAAAGTCATTCTGGTCACTGTGAAAAATAGACTGCAGAAGTAAAAAAAAGCAAGTTCAGAGGTGACTGTGATCATCCAGGGGCAAAGTCACGGTGGCTCAGCTTGGACCAGGTGTGGGGACAGAGGGGGTGGTGAGAAGCAATCAGATCCTGGATAGAGTTTGAAAGTAGAGGTGAATAAATTTGCTGATGACCCAGATATGAGATGAAAGACAAAGAGGATGACGCCAAGCTGTTTGGTCTGAGCGTCTGGAAAATGGAACTGCTATGCAGTGAGATAAGAATATCTGTGGCAAGGAGCTGGCTTGGAGGCAAAGTGTAATGGGGACACATGATGTGTAAGACGCTTGTTAGTCATACCGCTTGTCCCTACTTCATTGCTGTTACTTCCTCTGCTAACGGGTCATAACTCTCAGTTTTACCCTGTTTACCAAAACCCCCAATATGCTGTTCCTTTTGCACAAAATGTCCTTCTCATCCCATGCCTCCTCCAACAAAGTCCTCAGTGAGGTGGTAAGTCCCCCTCCAGCCACCCCAGTCAGGTAAATGTATCATCTCTGACAGCCCCTTATTCCTTTTCAACAGCCTCCGTCTTATTGCTTTATAAGTTCTCTCTGGGCCTATTTGTCTCTTGAAACACTGAGCTCTTTGAGGCAGCCGTGCCTAATTTAAATCTGGCACTAGGGCTGTTCCGTATGGTGTAGGGGTTAAGAATAAGGACCACAAAATCAAATAGAGCTGTGTTGGAACCCCAGGTCTGCTACTGATTAATAAGCCATGGTCCTTAAGCTATTTGGTCAACTACTCCGAGCCTCAGTTTCCCTAGCTGTAAAATGGCAATTGTCTTAGTCTATTTTGTGCTGCTGTAACAGGCTCCTTCCTTCTCTGAGAAGGGTTAACCCTCTAAGTAGCTCCTTGGAGCATGGGGACAATGCCATAACAGAAATACTTGAGACTGGGTAAGTTATGAAGAACAGAAACATGAATACATGCTCCCACAGTTCTGGAGGCTGAGAAGTCCAAGAACAAGGCCCTGGTTTCTGGTGTGGGCCTTCTAACGGCGCCCTCACATGGCGGAAGGTGGAGGAGCAGGAGGGAATGGGCTCACTCCTGCAGGCCCTTTTTATAGCAGCATTAATCCATTCATGAAGGTGGGGCCCTCATGACCTCAACGCCTCCCTAAACACTCCACCTCCTAACACCATTGCACTGGGGATTAAGTTTCCAACACGTAGATTTCAGGGGACACATTCAGATGATAGCATGGATGATAATAGTAGCTTCGTCCTAGGATTATTTTGAGAAGTGTATAAAGTACTTGGTGCTGGGCTTGGCATGTATTCATCCCTCATTAAATGCTCACATAACTTAAGAATAATAATGTGTCTTTTTTTTTTTTTTTTTTTTTATGAGACTGAGTCTTGCTCTATTGCCCAGGCTGGAGTTCTGTGGTTGAATCTCGGTTCACTGCAACCTCCACCTCCCAGGTTCAAGCAATTCTCATGCCTCAGCCTCCTGAGCAGCTGAGACTACAGGTGCTCACCACCATGCCAGGCTAATTTTTTTATTTTTAGTAGAGATGGGGTTTCATCATATTGGCCAGGCTGGTCTTGAGCTCCTGACCTCAAGTGATCCGCCTACCTCAGCCTCCCAAAGTGCTGGGATTACAGGTGTGAGCCACCGCCCCTGGCCAATAATAAGGGTTCTTTATGAAGATTTGTGAGGGGCCAGTTTGGAGGGTTGGATGGAGGGCTAGGCAGGCCAGTGAGAAGGGAAGCTGAGCAGCAATTGTCCAGCTCACAGAAAATGCTGTGGCCAGGACTGAGATGGGGCAGGCAGATGACATCAGGGCTGTTCTTGGGGTTGAATAAGCAGGACTTGGTGACATTGGTCACAGGTGGTCAAGGAAGGGAGAAATTTTAGACAACCCAGCCTCGAGTTCTTTCTGAGCCAGCTTTGAAATTTTAAACAGCTGTGTTTTCTCACTTGGGCAAAGTCACTCAGTCCTGAGACTTCCCCCACTGCGGGCTCCAGGAGACCTGACCTTTCAGCAGTATTTACAGTATCGACCAGCTAATTTTAGACACTAACACCAGCAGGATAATAGGGTAAAAGGCGACCTCACTGGAGCCGCTGTAGCCGGTGCGCTTCCCAAGATAGTGTCATTCACGGATGAAGCCAGGGTTCATTGGAGGCTGACTTCGGGCCCAGCCTGGGCATCGACGGTGTGTGTATAAATAACTCATCCTTGTTAAGTCAGTAGAGAGAAGGCATCTTTTCCAAGGGGGTGGCCCCCAACTTTCTGGTTCAGGCTGTCTTCTGGCTGGACATGGATCCCCAGTGACCTCACCCACTCCCCTGCCTTCCCCAAACCCCTTCAGCACCTTCCTGTTTCCCAGTGTGCTCTGCCCTTCACCTCAGCAGCCCTTCCTCCAAGGCTCTTCTAAGGCTGAGTTCCCACCTTGGCAGGGACTTCCTGGAGCAGGACAGAGCCAGAAGTGGGAGCACAGCATCCCTGGGATGGCATTCCGGCAGTCACCGGACCAGTTATTAGCCGTGGCCCTTAAGCAATTTGTTCAACTACTCCAAGCCTCAGTTTCCCTAGCTGTAAAATGGTGATTGTCTTAGTGGAGCAAGTGTGAGAGACACTGGTGTGAGGGCAAGAGCTGGCTCCTTCCTTCTCCGAGAAGGGTTAACCCTCTAAGTAGCTCCTTGGAGCGCGGCAACACACGCTGTTCCCTTGACGCCACCTCCAGGTCGAATGCCTCTGTCTCTGTGTTTGCTGGAAACCGTCCAGCACCGTCTGGCCCCGCTGTGAGCAGCCTGTGGAGCTGCCACCAGCTTCTGTGTGGGGAACAGGCTGGAGCCTCCCATCTGGGCTCGGACTCCTTGTTCCTCTCCTCTACTATCCAAGGACTCGTTCACCTTAAAACAGTTGGGAAAAGAATGTCCTCTATGCAGGTTCTAAACCTCAAGGGTTGAAGGGCTGGCATGGCCATTTTTTTCTGGGGACTGGTTAAGTCATGGAGGAAACCCCCAGGGTTTTGTTTCTCCCTGGACAACAACAAGATGAAGTCAGATAAACCACCTGTTCATTTTTCATTGCTGTAAAGGAACACTTTAGGCTGGGTAATTTGCAAAAAAAAAAAAAAAAAGAAAGAAAGAAAAAAGAAAAAAAAAGGCTTATTTTTGGCTCATGGTTCTGCAGTCTGAGCAAGAGGCATAGTGCTGGCATCTGCTTCTGGTGAGGCCTCAGGAAGCTTAAGATCATCGTGGAAGGTGGAGCAGAGGAGGTGTGTCACATGGCCAGGGAAGGAGCAGGAGACGGGGTGGGGAGGTCTCAGATATTTATTTTCTTTTGAGATGGAGTCTCGCTCTGTCACCCAGGCTGGAGTGCAGTGGCACAATCTCAGCTCACTGCAACCTCCACCTCCCAGGTTCAAGCAATTCTCCCACCTCAGCCTTCCAAGTAACTAGGATTACAGGTGCCCGCCACCACGCCCAGCTAATTTTTGTCTTTTTAGTAGAGATGGGGTTTCTCCATGTTGGCCAGGCTGATCTTAAACTCCTGGCCTCTGGTGATCCACCTGCCTTGACCTCCCAAAGTGCTGGGATTACAGGCGTGAGCCACTGCACCCGGCCCCCCAGACTCTTTTTAACCATCAGGTCTCTCGGTGAGTCATCAGCATGGGAAGGGCACCAAGCCATTCACAAGGGATCTGTCCCCATAACCCAGATGACTCCCATCAGGCCTCACCTCCAACACTGGGGATCACATTGCAGCATGAGATTTAGAGGGGACAAATAATCAAACCATATCCCCACTGTTCTCAGTTTGGCTTTGCCATTGATGTTCTCTCCTTCACCCTTCCCTGTAGGTGGTGGCTTTCAGTCTGAACCCCAAGAAAGCCAGAGGGTGGAAGGACACCAGGAAGAAAGATAGGGTGGAAGAGCGCGGAGTGTTATCCATCGAGGCTGGGCTCATGGGCGCTCCTCTGTGAGGAGCGCAGACGATCAAGGCAGGCATGGAGAAGCTGAGGGCAGCGGCGCAGGGTTAGCAGGAGGCACTTCTGCTGGCAGGGTGGGCCAACTGCTGGTGGCATTCTCATTATTAGCCACAACGACCCTCAACAACACTCGCACGCACTTAGGAGCACTTTGCAGCTTGTAATGAACTTCTGTAGTCATTTCTTCATTTGAAACTTGCAAGAGGCACAGCAAGGAATTAATTAGTGAAACCATTCATTTATTCAGTGATAGAGCCCTTAGTAGATACATAACAATGTGTTAGACTGTTAACTTACATCATTAGCCCTTTTACAGAGAGGAAACTGGAGCCCATGGAGGTTAAAAAATCTCACCCTCAGTCTGGAAAGCTGGGATGGGCTTGAACCAACGAGTCACCATTTATCCGTGCTTGGTGCCCAGGAAGCTCAGCTGCAGAGCTGAATCTGGCAGGTCCCTGCTCTGAAGAGGCCACAGTTTCTGCTTCCCCTGGGCTCTGTGGGTGGAGCAGCTTAGAGAAGACCCAGGAGATGAAACTGGTCATCCAGAGCAAGAAGACATGGGCTTCCCAGATGATATTAACTAGGGGCAAAAGTAGGCAGTGGTGGTGGGCAACTTGGGGGATTATAAGTTGTCTTTGCTTTGGGGGAGATTTCTAGACTTTTTCTTGGAGGCTTTCATTACTGATTGGGGAACAGTTTCTAGTGCAAAAAGGTTTAGCTCCAAGATATAATAAAACCACACTTAAAAATTCAGTGAACTTTGGAGCATCTAAAAGCTGAAGGAAAAGAGAACTTTCTGATAAAGTAACAATAATCCCGCTCAGAAAGCAGTTGCCATGGTTACGCACAAGTCTCTGGGGTTGTTTTTTATTAGGCAAGAGATGGTAAATGTTTTCCCAGGGTAAGTCCAACTGACCACACTGGCCTGAGGGATGTGAGGGAGCTCTGGGGCCCAGCCAAACCCTCCTGTGGCAGCTGGAACTGCTGCCCAAAGGATGGGTGCAGCCAGGCAGAACCTGACACTCGGGAAGCCTTTCCTCTGCTCATTGCTCAAGGGAGCAGGGCAAACTGAGCCCCACATTCTGACAATAATCATTCTGTGACTATGAGAATGGCAGTCACAACCAGCTCCACTGACTGGGTGCTGGGCAGGTGCTAAGCTAAATGCTGTATGTGTCTTAGTTCAGGTGACCTTGACCATAGCCTCATGAAGGAAGTACTATTCCCAAGTTACAGATGAGTCAACCGAGGCTCAGAGAAGCTAAGACACTCACCAGATCTCACAGGAAACGGTGAAGCTGGAATTTCAATGCAGGTCACCTGGACACCAAAGTCCAGGGGATGGGGTAGGAATCCTGTTTTTCTGTTTTCTTTCTTTTCCTTTTTTTAAGATGGAGTCTCAGTCTGTCCCCAGGCTGGAGTGCAGTACCGCAATTTTGGCTCACTGCAACCTCTGCCTCCCAGGTTCAAGCGACTCTCCTGTCTCAGCCTCCCGAGTAGCTGGGATTACAGGCACCTGCCACCACCCCTGGCTAACTTCTGTATTTTTAGTAGAGACAGGGTTTCACCATAGTGGCCAGGACGGTCTCAATCTCCTGACCTCGTGATCTGCCCGTCTTGGACTCCTGTGTTTAACTAAAAGGACAGACAGAACTTTGAGGTAGCCCTTCTTCTGCCTCATCTTTTCCCAGTGACATCTTACTAGTGTCCTTCTCCTAAGGTGAGGTTAAGCATTATTCGCCAGCCAGGGATAGCTCTCTCCCTCACTGGGTTCACCTGGGCACTTCAAGATGCCTCGCCAAATGCCCAGCTTGGATCTCGGTACTCCATTCCAAGTATTCTTTGCCAGTGAGCCACCTGGAAAAGTATGATCTCAATTGGCGGCAGAGTGAGGATGTGAGCTCTGGCTACTTTTGACTATCCTGTTTGAGGCTCCACCAGATCTGCCTCTGGGGCGGTGGCCCTGGGAACACCAACACATAATGCCAGTCCCTGCCTTTAGGGTGCTTACAGTCTTCAGGGGGAAATACGCAGGCAGTTCCAAGGCCCTCATGGTTTCTCTTGTGATACAGGGAGTCATGGGAAGCTACAGGACCTAGAGGCCACGAATCAGCTTTACCTTGGAGGCAAGAAAAGGGTTACAAAGAGTGTAGTAGCCTTTGGTTTAGGAAAAGTGCAGAAAAGAATTAATACAGTCATACAGCAAGCTTGAAGCTTCTATCTTTAGAAGAGCTTGCTTGCAAGGTAGGCCCTTGGCCGGAGTCATAGAACTTGGCTTTTGAAACATTCTTTCACTGATAAAGTTGCTTTGCTTTGCCTGGACTCTTTGCACAATGCATTTTATGTATTTTCCTGACGGGAGTCTGAAATGTTGGTAGTTGCTAGGCAAAGAGTGCCTACGTGATCAACTCCCAATTAAAAACAAAACAAAACAAAAAACCCACCCTAAAATCCGAGCCTCAAACAGGCTTTCCTAGGCAGAAACTTTACATACATGTTGCTGTAATTTTTGCTGCTGGAGAAAAGAGCGTGCTCAGCATGTCCCTTCCTCAGTGTGTCAGGGGAGGGAGAGGAAACCTGTGCTTGGATTTCTCCGGGGTCCATCTGATGTCTTTTCCCCGTATAGATCTTGTTGTGCTTTCTTTTACTGCAGTAAACTATAGCCATGAAGTCAATTATGCTGAGACCCATGATTTCTTCTAGTGACCCAGTGAGCATGTGGGTGGCCTTAGGCCCCCCTAAAATAGAAAAGATGAATGAGATTTTAATGGGAAGAACAGGAAGAGGGGATTCCAGGTATAGGAAACAGCGTATGCAAACTCACAGAAGCATGGAAGTGCGTGGTTTGGGCAGGGAATGGTGTGGCCTGCAGCTAACTAAAGGAAGGTGCTGATAAACTGGAAAACGTTTGGAGGAACTGGGTGGGCTGTGAGAGGCCTGAGTGTAGGCTAAGGTGTCTGGATTTTATCTTACGAGCAATGGGAAACATTGGGTATACTTAATAAGAGAAATAACAGTCGGGGGATATTACTGTTACAACAATTACTCTAGTAGCCAGTGTGTAGGGCTAATCGTGAGGGAGGAAACAGGAGGCTGGAAGGCAGGAGGCATGGCAGGGATGCAGATGTAACCTGTCCGAGCCGAGTGCTCCTTAGAGCCTCCTTGCCAACCCTCCTTCTCCTGTTCCATCCTTCCCAGTGTCCAAGAACCCTAGACGCTTGCTTGGCTCATTCTGATAGGGCTGGCTGGACTGTGCAGTCTATTGCTACTCTCCCAGGGCCTTGAAGAAAACTAGCCCAGCCCAGTTGCATTTATGTCCAGTCCTGAGCAATGCTCATGATGGTCGATAGGGTCTAACCCAGTGGTTCTCAACTGGGGGCAATTTCCCCTCTTCTCCAAAGGACATTTGGCCATGCCTGGAAATGTTTTGGTTGTCACAACTGGGGGTGAGGTGCTACTGGCATCTAGTGGGTAAAGGCCAGAGATGCTGCTTAACATTCTACGTGCACGGGACAGCCTCCCAGAACAAAAATGTATCAGGCCCAAAATGTCAGCAGTGCCAATGTTGAGACACTCTCTTTTCTGGATTAGCACTGTCCGGTGGAATTTATTGCAGTGATTGAAACGTCCTATCATTCTGCACCATCTAAGGTAACCACTAACCACATGTGGCAACTGAGCTCCTGAAAGGTGGCTGGTTGGGATTGAAGAACTCAAATTTCAAGTGTAGTTCATTTTAATTGATTTGATTTTCGTCTTAAGTAGCCACACGTGGCTGGCTAATGGCTACTGTATCAGGAGCAGGCTGTATCAGATCTGCAAGCTCAGCAGTCTGCCAGCATTCTTCAGTTCCTGATAATGTCCTTAGTTTACACCCTCTGGCTCCAGTATTTTCCCCAGAGCACATCCTCTGGGAAGAGGAGCCTCCAGCCAGAGCCACCTCTGGGCCAGACAAAAACCATGGGCCAGACAAAAACCACAGCCCAGACTTGGAGGCTGAGCACAGCTCAAAGTACGTTCTCCCAGGGCTTCCCTTAGGTCTGAGTCAGGCCCATCTCAGACTGCATCGCTGAACCTCAGATGCAAGAAAGAAGCTTGGCTCTTGAAGCTTTTAGTTTTTTTCCCCCAATAGGCCCCTACTTTGCCAAATTTTCTCCAAGTCACCAGCTCTGGAATATTGGGAGGTGCAGCCGTGATCAAACCTCAGAAAGGGTCCCTTGGTTCCTTTCTTCTGGGAGAGTGACAGCTCCTTGGTGCACCTTATTCCATTCCTAAGGGGCTTCCTTTCAGAGATTCTTCCCAGGAAAGAATAAAAATCTGCTTCAAGATGACTTAATGTCCCTACATAGGCAGAGAAGACACTGACAAATTCAAACAGCCATGTCTCTGACTTAAAAAAATTTAAGTTATGCTTAATAAGGCACAAACCTTAGAGAAGAATATCAGATAAGGCTTGAATGCAAACTGTGGCAGTGGCATGGAGCAGATGTACATACTGGATATGCATGAGTGACAGTAGAATGAATAAAGCATCATGAGGTTTAGAATATTCTTCTTCCCCTTTTAGAAATGAGGAAAGTAAAGCTCAGACAGGCTAAATGACTTCCCCAAAGTAACAGGACAAGTATATGGCAGAATCAAGATTTGAACCCAAGTTGATCAGATTCCAAACCCCACACTCCTTTTTATACATTTTTTTGAGATGGAGTCTTGCTCCGTCACCCAGGCTGAAGTGCAGTGGCCTCATCTCGGTTCACTGCAACCTCTGCCTCCTGGGTTTAAGCGATTTACCTGCCTCAGCCTCCTGAGTAGCTGGGATTACAGGTGTGCGCCACCACGCCCAGCTAATTTTTGTATTTTTAGTAGAGAGAGGGTTTCACCATGTTGGCCAGGCTAGTCTCCAACTCCTGACCTCAAGTGTTCCATCCTCCTTGGCCTCCCAAAATGCTGGGATTATAGGTGTGAGCCACTGCGCCCAGCCGAAACCCCACACTCTTAACCACTGAGGCACCTTTGAAAGGTGTCTGCAAACTGGAAAGGCAGGGCTGTCCAAGAAATCTCCTGAAGTCACTTGCCCAGGGAAGGTTCCCAGATTTTCTGGAGGCCTAGACAGGCTATGATGCGGGCCTACAGCATCCCCAAAACATCCAAAGAAGAGATGAACAGAGAGGCTCTCCTGTTCTGCTTCGGAAGGCAGCCATGCCGCTAATTGGCTTCAGGGATAAAGATGTGGTTGGGGGACGGCTATTTACTTCACAGTGGGAAACATACATTTCAATTTGCTTGATCAAAACCCAGTCTGGTGCTCTCAGGAGACTGTGGGTTGGGGCGACTGGGGAGCTGGCAGGGACAGGCACTGGGCTGGGATGGCCGGGAAACAGCTCAGCTTTAAAGTGTTTGCACTGCTTCCTAATTAAAGAATAAGCCCACAAAGAAGGGAGTTGAGTAATGTTCAGGAATTGGAATCTGGGCAGCTGCAAATCTCCATGTTGAAAATTAATCTTCTTTCTGGCTCTAAGACAATGTACTTTGGTATTTTCTCGGATGAATGTGGCTTCACCACTACTATCCAGTGGGGCTTTCCAGAGCTGAAATGCAAGTCCTGAAGCAAGGATGGCAAACACGAAGCAAATGTCTGCTAGCTACCATCCTGCACCCGTGACAGACATCACTAATCAATCACAGCACGCGTTCCCATGAAGGCTAAACAGAGCTTGAGAGTTATTTTTAAGGCGCGAATGTCTGCTAGCTACCATCCTGCACCCGTGACAGACATCACTAATCAATCAAAGCACACGTTCCCATGAAGCCTAAACAGAGCTTGAGAGTTATTTTTAAGGCGCGAATGTCTGCTAGCTACCATCCTGCACCCGTGACAGACATCACTAATCAATCACAGCACGCGTTCCCATGAAGGCTAAACAGAGCTTGAGAGTTATTTTTAAGGCAGCACTTCAGACAGCCACTAACAATGGAATCAAATTGAAACATAAAATCTATTTGCAATGCCTGCCCTTGAAGTCAGATATGGTCTTAGAGGACAGATAGATCTTGCTTAAAGTAAGTTCGCTAGAGCAAAGTTTTAAAAGCCATTATGATGCTGGGGTGGGCCCAATAAAAGAGTGGGTGAACCCATAGTCAGGAAACTAGCGAGACTCCAGTTCCGTCCGTCCTTTCAGTTACATCTTGTGTTTTCTCTCAGTTAAGTGATCCACCAAGCCTCTGCTTGACCAGCTCAGTGATGAGGAACTCACGATCTTACAAGGAAGCCTATGACATTTTTTGCTCAGCTCTGAACTACAGGCCACGAAGTCAGCTGGCCCTAGGTTTGTGTCCTGGCTTGTCCTGTTCTAACGGTGACTCTGAGCAAGCCACATCATCTTTCATCTATAAAGTGTGGGGAAGTCATGCCTGGTTCAGGGAGATGTGATGTATAACTGAATGTATGTTTAAAAAAAAAAAAAAAAAACTTGCAGAATGCCGGGCGGGCGCGGTGGCTCACGCCTGTAATCCCAGCACTTTGGGAGGCAGAGACAGGTGGATCACAAGGTCAGGAGATCGAGACCATCCTGGCTAACACGGTGAAACCCCGTCTCTACTAAAAATACAAAACATTAGCCAGGTGTGGTGGCGGGCGCCTGTAGTCCCAACTACTCGGGAGGCTGAGGCAGGAGAATGGCGTGAACCTGGGAGGCAGAGCTTGCAGTGAGCAGAGATCGCACCACTGCACTCCCGCCTGGGCGACAGAGCGAGACTCCATCTCAAAAACAAACAGACAAGCAAACAAACAAACAAAAAAAACAACTTGCAAAATGTTTCACATGTGGTTGGTGCACAAAGCGTACAGATCTTCGTTTCTACATTGTGCCCAGATCTGCCTTACTGAAGCTTCCAGCACTGGTTCCTTGGGGACCTCAGAATATATCTGCCTCCTCCTCCCCATGACAGCCTGGCAGATGTTTAAAGACACATTTGAACACAGAGTGTCACACCTTTTCTTGTTCCTTCAACATTGACAGAAATCTTCTGTCTAATGCTCGCTGCCTCTGTACTTGCTCTTAGCATGTGGACCAAACTCTCAGGTTATCTCTGACCATACCTGGGCAGCAGGACTTTCACCTCCCTCCTTCTGTACCCTAGACACCGATTCACTCATTCACTAATTCATTCACATGTTCGTTCACTTAGTAAATACATCACCAAGTTCCTGCTAGGTCTTAGGCACTTTGCTAGGAACAGAGAATACAGTGATGACCTCAATAATTGACACAACTCCCCTACCCTTTGTTGGTGAATTCGGGCATTGTTCTGCAAATTCATAGATTCCAGAAATATTTAATTGTGTATGTTACCCTGCAAGAAGTTATAGATGTAGCAGAAAAGAAGGCTAATGTAGTTCCTGCTTTTTGTTCATTCAGCCACTTAACGATTATTTATTAATTTGTTGAGCAGACTTGAAGTTGGACAAACAAACAAGGAACCACTGGCATAAATATTATGAAGACATGTAGGTGCTGTGGGAGACTAGGAAAGGGATTTGCCTTGGTCTTTTTATTTTATTAGTGTGATACACACACACAGACATATACATAGCGTATTTATTTATGGATTTATTTATTTGTTTTTGAGATGGAGTCTCACTTTATCACCAGGTTGTTGTGCAGTGGCACAATCTCGGCTCACCACAGTCTCCACCTCCTGGGTTCAAGCAATTCTCCTGTCTCAGCCTCCCAAGTAGCTGGGATTTCAGGTGCACACCACCACCTGGGACAGGGTTTCACCATGTTGGTCAGGCTGGTCTCAAACTTCTGACCTCAGGTGATCTGCTCGCCTCGGCCTCCCAAAGTGCTAGGATGACAGGCATGAGCCACTGCGCCTGGCTGCATATGTATATTTATATATAGTATATGTATGTATTTGTATATAGTATATATATTTGTGTATATATACACATACACACCCAGTACATATATTTTGTGTGTATATAGTATATATTTTTATATAGTACATATTTTGTATATATGACATTTTATATATATTTATGAATATATTTATATTTATTTGCCATTTTAATCGTCCTTAAGTACATATTGGTTACATGTAATCAGTGGCATTAATTACATTCACAACATTATATAACCATCACCACTATCTGTTTCCAACATTTTTTCATCCCCTGCAAACAAGCGGCCCGTTAAGCAATTATTCCTCATTCCCTCCTCTCCCAGCCCCTGGTGGCCTCTCATCTACTTTCTGTTTCTATAAATTTGCCTATTCTGGATATTTCGTATGAACAGAAAAATACGAAATGTATCCTTTGTGCCTGTGTCTTTCACCTAGCATAATATTTTCAAGGTTCATCCATGTTGTGGCAGGTATCAGAGCTGATTAATATTTTCATGGCTGAATAACATTTCTCTGTATGGGTGTACCCACACAGTGAACCCATTTTCTTCATTCATCTGTTGATAGACCCTTGGCTTGTTTCCACCTTTGGCTTTTGTGAATAATGTTACTATGAACATGTGCATGCGAGTGTCTGCTTCATCCCTATTTTCAAATATTTTGGGTATAGATGGTCTTAGTAATACCTAAATTTTAGGTGCACAGAACTGGATTAAGCACAATCCTTAGTTCATGTTGTGGACCAAATGGTATTTCCCCCTAGTTCATATGTTGAACCTCTATCCCCCTATTTGACTGTAACTGGAGACAGGACTGTCAAGGATGTAATTAAGGTTACATGAAGTCATAATGATGAAGCCCTAATCCAAACAGGACTGGTGTCTTTAGAAGGAGACAAAGAGACACCAGGAGCTCAAGCCCACAGAGGAAAGGCCACGTGAAGACACAGCAAGAAGACAGCCATCCCTAAGCCAGGAAAAGTGCCCTCACCAGAAACCAACCCTCCTGACACCTTGATCTTGGACCTTCAGCCTCTAGAACTGTGAAAAAATAAATTTCTGTTGTTTAAACCACCCAGTTTTTTGTATTCTGTTATGGCAGCCTGAGCAGATGAATACATTTTTATAATACACTTTCATTTTCGGTCCATGTGTGATCCAATTTTATTATTAATTAATTATCAATTATTTGGTTACCTTGAGTTATAATTTTTTTTTTTTTTTAATTTTAGAGACGGGTTTTGCCATGTTGTCCAGCCTGTTCTCAAACTCCTGAACTCATGTGGTCCACCTGCCTCGGCCTCCCAAAGTGCTGGGATTACAGGCGTGAGCCACTGTGTCTGGCCCAGTTGTAGTTCTTTACATGTTATTGACACTAATCCATGTATGTATTATGTCTTCTTCTAGCCTTACTGAGTATGATATGAGGTGTAGGCATCAAGCTGTACTTCTTCCTAGACGAATACCTAATTAAAATAGCACTATTTATTTAATAACAAAATAGAAAACAAAACGAAAAAAGCCTTCCCTTTTCCATTGTCTTGATATGTAAGTCTATTGTCTATCTGCGTATGAATCTTTTTCTGGACTCTATTAGTCTATTTTCCTATTTTTGCACCATTTCCCTAACTGACTGAATTACTCTGGCATCAAAATAAGTCCTGTTATTTGTTAGCATAAGTCATTTCTCCTGGATCTTCTTTGTCAGAAATGTCCAGGCTTTACTCCTACATACATACTTTCTGCAGGCTTTACTCCTACATACAAACTTTCTACAGGCTTTACTCCTACATACATACTTTCTACAGGCTTTACTCCTACATACAAACTTTCTACAGGCTTTACTCCTACATACAAACTTTCTACAGGCTTTTATCTCACATGGAACTCTGGACTATCTCATGCAATGCGCTCACGGACAATACGCCTGGGCTCTGGACTATCCTGCAGCCTGGGCTTTCTGGACTATCCTGCAATGCTCTCACGGACTATCCTACGCCCTGGGCTCTACGGATTTTGCATCCTGCCCGTGCAGTCACTCTGGACTATCCTCGGCCTGGGGCTCTGGACGCTCCTCATTCTCAGACTCTCTGGACGCATCTCTGGACTCGCCTGGACTATCCTGCAATGCAGTAGCTCTGGACTATCCTCACCTGGGGCTTTCCTGCTGGACTATCCTGCAACCTGGACTCTGGACTTTATCCTGTGCAGTAACTCTCCTGGACTATCCTCTGTACATGCTCTGGGATTTTATCCTCATGCATTTGCTCTGGACTTTATCCTCTGCATTACATGCTCTCTGGACTATCACTCACGTACGTAAGCTCTGGGCTTCCTCCTACATACATACTTTCTGGGCTTTACTCCTACATACAAACTTTCTACAGGCTTTACTCCTACATACATACTTTCTACAGGCTTTACTCCTACATACAAACTTTCTACAGGCTTTACTCCTACATACCATACTTTCTACAGGCTTTACTCCTACATATACTTTCTAACAGGCTTTACTCCTACATACATACTTTCTACAGGCTTCTCCTCCATACATACTTTCTACAGGCTTTACTCCTACATACCTACTTTCTACAGGCTTTACTCCTACATACAAATGTAGGCTCACTTTAGAAGCTGCTGTTACAAATTTAGCACTCTGGAATTTTGATTGGAATTTTACTGGATCTGAGCACCTTCATGATGTTAAGACTGACCCTGTCCATGAATGTTGTATAACTCTAGCTCCGTCCTGTGACTTAAACAATTATTAAAATTTATCCAGGTAAAAAAGTCAAGAAGGAGCAGGAGAACAAACGAGCAAGCTGCATGTGTAAAGGCCCTGGGGCCTGAATAGGTAGAATTCACTGGTGGCATGGGGAGATGGTCCATATAACTGAAGCACAGAATGAGGAGGAATGGGGGAGAGATGAGATTAAAGACGAAGGCAGTGCTGTAAGGATCTGGAGAGTTCTAAGAAGATCACTGATATGACCAGAATTTCATTCTAGAAGGACTACTCGGAGGAGGGAAGAATGGACGAGGGGAGGGGGAAGAACAGAAACAAGGAGACAAGGAAATTACTGCTGTTGTCTGGGAGAGAGACAGCTCGGACCAGGGTGTTGTCAGTGGTGTCGGAGAGAAGTGAACAGATTTGAAGTTTATTTAGAAAGTAAATTTGGGGCCGGGTGCGGTGGCTCACGCCTGTAATCCTAGCACTTTGGGAGGCTGAGGCAGGTGGATCATGAGGTCAGGAGTTCACAACCAGCCTGGCCAAGACAGTGAAACCCCATCTCTGCTAAAAACAGAAAAAATTAGCCAGGCATGGTGGCGGGCGCCTGTAATCCCAGCTACTTGGGAGGCTGAGGCAGGGAATTGCTTGAACCCGGGAGGCAGAAGTTGCAGTGAGCCAAGATCGTGCCACTGCTCTCCAGCCTGCGCAACAGAGTGAGAATTTAAAAAAAAAAAAAAAAAAAAAAAAAGGAAATTTGGAATCAACAGGATATAGTGACTAAATAGTCATGTGTGAGGGAGATAGGTAGACAGGTAGGAGGAGAGAATGATGCCTTAGTTTCCGGTTTGGGTGACAGAACAAACAGGGTTACCAATTGTTAGAAGGAAACTCCTTTTTCTCCACTCCTGGGTCCCAGGAGAAGAGATTTGACCCTGAGCACACATGACCTTTCTCCAGCTTTTCACATGCTGACTCTTCTGACAGGTAAACTTGGGAAGAATAACTGCGCTGGGCTTTGTCCTTCTTCTTTCGGTCAAGAACTTTTGCCCTCTGAAGTCAGAGTCAGAAGTCTCTGCTCTTCTAAGACATAAGACTCACTTGGGCAGAGCCCTCCATGCTGCAGGCTGGCGCTGCCTGGGACCAGGTGGATATACCTGCCAGGTTTGGGGGTTTAGTACTAGGAAGCCACTTGTCTAATAGACCCAAGGCCACATTTTCCACCTGGCTTCTATAAGTAACAAACTTGTTATTTTGGCCTTTATCTTTACTTTTTTTTTTTTATTTCACAACTTGTTCAAAACCTAGGAGAAGTAGCAGGGTACCACTTGGTAGGGATTTCTTCACAAATCCTTAATATTTCATGCACCGGGGAAGAAAAAAATAGGTCTGGAATTCAGGAAGTCGCATTTGTACATGGAGTGGTTTCAGGGGCAGCAAGAGCTTGTGGCTATGACTCTGGGCATCACACTTTAATCTTGGTAGTTTCTAGACACCTGCATTCGTCCAGATAGGTTCTGTATAGCTGTGTGGTTGTCTTTTAACAGTTCTTGTAGAGACAGGCAGGTTGTGCCTTAGGCCAAGTGATATGTTGACTTTGTGGGTGACTGTAGCTTTTGATCTATGCAGAAAAAAATTGAGGTCTCTGAACACCTCCCCAATAAATAGCACCTTGTTCCTCACTCAAGGTGTGAAAAAGTCGAACAAACAAACAAAAAATAAAGATAGAGGTGCACAAATCTTTCACTACGGCATCAAGCCAGGCAGAGGGATCTGACTGTGCTCTGCTACCTGGACCAGGGCAGGTGGTCCCCCTGCAGGGATGGAGCAGTAGAGTCCCCGCTTCCTGTGGCCGCTCACTTCTGAGAGGATGAAGGAACAAAGACCAGGGAGGAGCTTTGAAAAAGGCTTCTGTGAATCGCTTGGACCTGGGAGGCGGAGGTGGCAGTGAGCTGAGATCGCGCCACTGCACTCCAGCCCGGGCAACAGAGCAAGACTCTGTCTAAAAAAAAGAAAAAGAAAAGAAAAGAAAAGGAAAAGCTTTCTGCATGCAAACCAGGAAAGGGGAGAAGACATTCCCTTCAACTCTGTTCTTTGAGATGGGAACTCAGGAAGAAGAGCATCCAGCTGGCTTCCTAGAAGTCTGCCAATGCACAGAGCCCTTTGCAAAAGCTGTAAATCCAACAGTCAGCATGCTGGGTTTCCTTTGAGGAATCCTGAGCAGGCACACTCTTTTCTTTCCTCTGCATCTTCACCTGGCCCTGCCCTGCTCTGGGAAGGAGCTAGGCAGGGGCCAGTTAGGGTCAGTAGGTGCTGGTTGTAGAAACACCTAAAGTGCTGGGAATTCCCTGACTGCCACTATGCCCTGAGCTCACAGGGCCACTGGCTGTGAAACAGGTCCTCTGTTATTTACTTTGACATTAGGGCCCAAGTAAATAATTCAGTGGTGTTTCTGCCCCTCTAGCACGTTCAGCTGCAGCATTTAACTAAGGTTCTGCTGGGATTGCCTTGTTTCCAGCATTTTCTGACCTCTGACCCCAGTGAATTTAATTTCTGCTCCTTTAATAATTTCTGAGGGTGTCGATTCTGTCGAGTGAGCAGGTTCCCTCCTGCAGAAATCAACTTAAATTCTGAGGCTGCACACTGCATATTCAGGAAGACTGAGCCCTGATCTGTTTTGGGTGCAAGCAGGAGAGGTGAGCAGGACCTGCTCTGCCTGCAGCCGAGGGGCCAGGCATAGCCCTACCTGAGTGTGTGGGCTTAGGGGTGGTCTTTTCCCGGGTGAGTTGCTGCCTCGGAGGCTTTTGGCCCTGGGATAGGCCCCTTTCCTGGATTCCTGCGGGAACCAGAGTAGCTGTGAGATTGCATGGGGTTCTAGTGGGATGTGCAAACCCCTCCCTCATCGCTCATTCATTCCTTAAGTCAACAACAGCATGTGTTCCAATCACTGGACTGGGTCCTGGAGGTGGTAAAGATGAGAACTATGTGGTGCTTTAGCGGTCCTTTATGGCCCTTTAGGGAAAGATAGATGTGTGTGGTAGATGGGTGCAGAAGGATTGAGTTAGGCTGGAGGGTGAGGTCACCTCATAGCTCGGAGTCATCGATGAGCACCTGAGCCTGGAGGGGCCAATCAAGCCTCAGTCTGCAGAACTTTGTAACTGAATCAGGAACGACCCAACTTTCCAGTGGCTAGAACCATAAGGTATAGTTAGAAGCCTACGGGGTGGCACTTTTTATTTTTATTTTTATTTATTTATTTATTTTTGAGACGGAGTCTCGCGCTGTCGCCCAAGCTGGAGTGCAGTGGCCAGATCTCAGCTCACTGCAAGCTCCGCCGCCCGAGTTTACGCCATTCTCCTGCCTCAGCCTCCCGAAGTGCTGGGATTACAGGCTTGAGCCACCGCGCCCGGCCTTTATTTTTATTTTTAAACCAGGTCTCACTCTGTCTCCCAGGCTGGAGTGCAGTGGTGCAATCTCAGCTCACTGCAGCGTCTGCCTCCTGGGTTCAAGCAATTCTCCTGCCCCAACCTCCTGAGTAGCTGGGACTACAGGCACACGCTGCCATGCCCGGCTAATTTTTGTATTTTTTAGTAGAGACAGGGTTTCACCATGTTGGTCAGGCTGGTCTTAATTTCCTGATCTCGTGATCCGCCCTCCTCGGCCTCCCAAAGTGCTAGGACTGCAGGTATGAGTCACTGCGCCCAGCCGGGGTGACATTTTTTAAGTTTGTGGCTAAATCGAGGAGGATGCTGGTCTGCAGAGACAGACAGACAGATGGCAGGGGAGAGGGGGGAGAGAGAGAGAGAGAGAGAGAGAGAAAGAAAGAAAGAGGCCAATGCTCAGAGAAAAGCAGAAGTAAAAGGGGGAAAGTGGGTAATTGCTGCATTTCCAGAGGTTTTCCAAGTTTCTATTCCAAACCTTATGGATGCCCAGCAAGCTAGCTTGAACAAGTGCCTGACGTTTATAAACAAAAGTGTAGAGTGTCATGACAGGCAGTTGTGATATACTGAAACAATTGTAAGATGGACAGGAGAGGAGGCTGCAGGAGCACGAACTGAGGACCTTTAACTCCAGATGATGGAGTCCGGCCAGCGAAGAAAGGCTTCCCAAAAAATGGACATTCAATCCCAGTTAGGAAGGACGAATACCAGTGACCAACATCATTTACCTCTCACCCTGGGACAGACACTCTTACAGATGCTCTCTGATTATCTGTAACTTCGTTTTTGTAGCAGCCTAGGAAATAGGGATGATGATGATCCCATTTTTCAGATGGGAAGACTAAGGCTCGGAGAGGCGAAGTTGCTTGCCTGAGATCATCGCATCTTGGCAGTGGTGGAGCTGAGATTTGCACCCTCGCCCCTGGCTTTGTTCTGCCACTGGGCTTGACTGCCTCCCTGCCCCCTGCACCCCTCCGCATGGTTTACCACAAGGGCAAGGAGCAGGCAGGGATGCACTTCGTGTAGAGGAGACAGCGTGGACAGAGAAAGGTAGAGAGGAGGAGGAGAGGACAGTGAGCCTGGGCAGGATCTGCTACATGATTTGTAGGGCCCAGTGCAAAATGAGAATGTTTCGAGATGGCAAGAGCAGGACATTAAACCAGGTGTGGACCTTTCTAGATCCTGGGCCCTGGGAGCCTGTGCACCCCGGAAGACAGCCAGGAGTTTGGGCAAGCACCCACCATTGCTTCCTGCCAGCGGCTCAAGAGGGAAACCTGTGTCTCCGGCAGGGGGAGGGGGAGACCACTCGATACTTCCCCAGTGCAGCCAGCACAGTCTCCTCATGGTGGGGATTGTGGTCCCAGATGAGGGCAGGGTGGGCCTCTTTTTGCAAAGCCAGAGGATGTGGATTCAGACCTGCAGGGGATGAGGAGCCAGTAAAAGATTTTGAGAAACCAGCGATGCCATCTAAGATTGTGTTTCTACGTAGCAGACCACTGGAAGCACTAAAAAGAGGGGCTGGATGGGTGGCAGTCATCGTTTCTGCAAGTAATTCCAAAAGCGCTTTTCTTTTCTTTTCTTTTCTTTCTCTTTCTTTCTTTCTTCTTCTTCTTTTTTTTTTTTTTCTGAGACAGAGTCTTGCTCTATCACCCAGGCTGCAGTGCAATGGCAAGATCTTGGCTCACTGCAACCTCTGCTTCCCGGGTTCAAGAGATTCTCCTGTCTCAGCCTCCCGAGTAGCTGGGATTACAGGCACGAGCCACCATGCCCAGCTAATTTTTGTATTTTTAGTAGAGATGGGGTTTCCCGTATTGGTCAGGCTGGTCTCCAACTCCTGACCTCAGGTGATCTGCCCGCCTCGGCCTCCCAAAGTGCTGGGATTATAAGCGTGAGCCACCGCACCCAGCCAGGGGTTTTCTTAACTCAATCTGTTTGGGTTCTCTTGACCATTTGAGAGGATCTGACCAAGAGAGTTCAGAGGTTGCAGTGAGAAATACTCATGGAGGGGATGCTGAATCTATTAACACTGTATTTTTTTTTTTTAAACCTCTCAGCTGGAGGAAAACATTTAAATAGAAGTCATTAGCGAGCATGTTTCTGAAGCCAACAGTGCCTAATAAGTCAAAATTGCTTTCCCTAAAAAATGAAACCTATTGAAGGTTTTCAACCCCTCTTTTTGAAGTGCTCAATTAGGGTGAAGAAAAAAATCCATAGCTCTCCCTGGCTTGAAATTGTTGAAAGGCAGGAGTGCTTTCTGGTTAGGCATTGTCCAACCACAGTGATACAAATCAGCCCTTTAGGATAATTGATCTCTTGGAGAGGAGTTCGGAAATGGGTCCGCTCGGAGCTAAAAGCGTCGTAAATAAGCTGGGCTGGGAGACTGTGCCGGCCACACTGGCGAGTTACAGAGTGATCTCCCAGCTGCTGCCCACCAGAGGAACAGGGACTGGCCTGCTGCCTCCTGAGCCACACAGGCTGATGGATGGCGGGACCCGTGGCTGGCCAGTCCACATCCATTGTCCTCGTGGGAGAATGGACCTCAGAATGGGGCAGGGACTTCCCACAGTCCTGCAGCAAAAGGCAGTGGCAGAACCAGTTTCGGGGCCCCACTTCCTGACTGACCGAGGTGTTAAATGATCCCTTAGCAGGCACTGGAACGGTGAGCTCCCTGAGGCCCAGGAGTTGAGTTGAGGGGGGTCAGACCAACACCAGGACCCAAAGACACTCCAGTAAGTACAAACTCTCAGTGTCATAATGCAAACGAACCCACAAGAGAGCATTTGTGTGTGTGTGTGTGTGTGTGTGCAGGTACATAGATGTGTACATAGATGTGTACCTGGGAATGCCTCCGTATACATGCCTGTGCTCGCGTGTCCATGTGGATGTGCTGCCGCACATATGTGTGTGTTGTTTATGTGTGTATCTTTTATATGCCCGTGTGTGTATATGTGTGTTGTGTGTGAATCTTTTATATGCCCGTGTGTGTATATGTGTATTTACACTCATGCATGTGTATGTGTGTGTGCTTGCATATGTGTGCCTGTGATTGGATTGGGGGGCACTTTATTCTGTCTGGAGGAGTCAGAGAATTTAATCCAGGAGGCTGGGTGCGGTGGCTCATGCCTGTAATCCCAGCACTTTGGGAGGCTGAGGTGGGCAGATCACCTGAGGTCAGGAGTTCGAGACCAGCCTGGCCAACATGATGAAACCCCTTATCTACTAAAAATACCAAAAATTAGCTGGGCGTGGTGGCGGGCGCCTGTTGGGAAGGTGAGGCAGGAGAATCATCCAAACCAGAAGGCAGAGGTTACAGTGAGCCGAGATGCACTCCAGCCTGGATGATGGAACAAGGCTCCATCTCAAAAAAAAAAAAAAAAAAAAAAAAAAAAAAGAGAGAGAGAAAATTTAATCCAGAGGCTGAGGGTAAAGTCTTGGGCAAGGCTGGAAAAACGTGGATGGCGAGTCTGGCTGGATCAGGTGTAGACTGGTTATGGAGTCTGTGTCTTATCTTGTAGGGCCTTGAAGGATCATAAGAAGGGGATGACTTGCCCAAACCTGCATCTCAGATGCTATAAATCCCTGCATATAGGATGAAATTATTTTTCCCTCAGGAAAGATTCCTTCCAAAATTTGTCGCGTAACAAAGAGGGCATTGCCTAGATTGTTTCAAAAAGCGGTACTGTTTGGAGAAAGTCATGGTAGCTTGAAACCCTGTCAGTCTGTCAGTAAAAATAAAAGGAGACAAATAAATTGAACACAGATGGAGTAGTTAATTATTCCTGAGAGCCTGACCCCATGATTGTTGAATGTTCTCGTAGCAACCCTTTCAAGGGTAATTTTAAGCAAGCGAGGAAGAGAGTTGTTTATGCTGAGGGCAAGATCCTGAAGATGGGTAAAGAAGTGCTTGTGGTTTGGGTGTGCAGGAGTGAGGTCTGACCTTATGAAAGATCAAGGATGGCTCTGAATGGACACCGAGGATGAGCCCTGGAGCGGGGCTGGGGCTGCAGCTGGACCCCGGAGAGGGGGCCCAGGGTCCAGGAGACAGCTGAGCCTGATCTGGGGTGAGGGAGAGGCGGAGGGCGAGGTGGATCCTGCAGGGTAAAGGGTGTCTCTGAAGTGCCGCATTCGTGCAGAGCCAGCTCCGTCCGCCTGCAAATCGAGGTGACAGAGACTTAGTGACTCCTAGTGCTTGCTGTCACTTCCCATTTCGCGGCTCCTCCCAGCTTGGTGGGAACTGGGTGGAGGCTGTCAGAGAGCCTGATGTACACCTGAGCCCTGTCAGCCCTCAGGTGTGAGGAACCAGGAGGGGTGCTGACGCCGGGTCCACCGTCCAGGGCTGTGCTAGCTGGGAGCAGGGAGAGGAAGGCGGGCAGGTGCTGAAACTGCCTCTGCACCTGGGGATCCTGAAGGGGAGCAGGTGGCCCCAGCTCCTTGTCCTAAGCTCAGCCTGGGATTCTGAGGGTCAAACTCATACATAAACCAAAAGACCCTGCTCCACGCTCCCCACTACCGGTCGCCATGACAATGGCAGGCCCGGGCGATGGTCAGGATGCACCATCCCTCCCTCCATATCAGGGCTTCCACCCACTGGTGAAGAATGCCCAGCGGTCTCAGCACCAAGCTCCAGGAGAAGGCCAAGTGCATTGGGGTTTCCTTGCGCACCTCCAGCCTCCTGCCTCGACCTGTGTTCACATCCCGGGAACTTCTCCCCTTCCCCTAGCATTCTACGTATGTCTGCTATTCTACACCCAGGCAAACCACACCATCCCATCCTCATCCTTGAATACTCATCTTCTCCATCCACTCCATCCACTTCTTTGAAGTGTTCTCCTCTGACGCTGCTCCTATTCTTTGAAAATGCATTCCTTGTTCTTCTGAGCGGCCCACACTGATGAAAGCAGGATGGGCAGAGCCTTTCTGAATGCTACGGACACCCTCTGTGTCTTCAGGTCCTCCACCGGCTCCTAGCCCTTGACCACCTCCTCCCCCACCCCAGCCGGTGTCCAATTCTCACACCTCCCAGACGTGGAAACATAGTCCTGCCTCAACACAGCCCTGGGTAGAGATGGAGGGGATGGACGGAGAAGCAAGCTATTGGGTACCATTCATCAAACATATCCTTCCTGAGCCCTGCCCTGTGCAGATGCTGTCTAGGTTCTGGGGAAGCAGCATTCATCAACCCTGGCATGGCCCCTGCCTGTGGATACGTCCAGTGTTAGAAGCAGACATTAACCCAGTAAGTACCCACATGAGAATATAACTACGAATTAGGACAAAATCTCTGAAGGAAAAGAAATAAGTAAAATCATGCCTGGAAGGTGTGAGTCACAAGGCAGTTACCCAACAGGTCTTCTCTTCCCTAACTTCATGATCTGCATTTTTCTGAGGAGGAAACTGAGGCTCTGAGGGGTGAGAAGACTTGGGGAACACGTGATCATGTGATTCACAAGTACCAGAGTCAGCCTGGTCTGCGGAGAGTCTTGATCTTCTGCATTTCTCGTGTGTGTGTGTGTGTGTGTGTGTGTGTTTGTGTGTGTGTGTGTGTCTGAGACAGAGTTTTGCTCTTCTTGCCTAGGTTGGAGTGCAGTGGCATGATCTCGGCTCACTGCAAACTCCCACTCCTGGGTTCGAGCGATTCTCCTGCCTCAGCCTTCTGAGTAGCTGGGATTACAGGCATGCACCACCACGCCCAGCTAACTTTTTGTATTTTTAGTAGAGATGGGGTTTCACCATGTTGGCCAGGCTGGTCTTGAACTCCTGACCTCAGGTGATCCACCCACCTCGGCCTCCCAAAGTGCTGGGATTACAGGCGTGAGCCACGCGCCCAGCTAATTTTTTGTATTTTTAGTAGAGATGGGGTTTCACCATGTTGGCCAGGCTGATCCTGCCCGTCCTCAGCCTCCCAAAGTTCTGGGATTACAGGCATTCTGTTTCTTCTCGACACCTTATCCCTCAGTTCCCACTGGGGAGAACACATGGTGGAAACAGAAGGAAATAGACAAAAACCCAGAGGAGCTCTTTATTTATTCAGGTTACTTTGCCCTCCCTTTCTATCTATATCTTGTGATAGAAGTTCTTTATTTATTCAGGTTACTTTGCCCTCCCTTTCTATTTATATCTTGTGATAGAAGTTCTTTATTTATTCAGGTTACTTTGCCCTCCCTTTCTATTTATATCTTGTGATAAAATGGTTTTCTCTTGACAGTGAGCCCACAGACCTAGGGGATCTGGCACTTGGGTGGATGCAGGGCTGAGTCTGGGAATTCTTTTTTCTCCCTCTTTTTCTCGCTAGAGGATCCCTTGATCGAGCTCAAGGACCTCGAAGAGAATAGCAGCTCCTCCTCCCTCCTTGATCCCTTGGGCTCACGGGATGGACATTGGCCATGCCCTGTGTGAGTAATGACTCAGCAGTGCCCTTTCTGTGGAATTTCCTTCATCATCTGAGAGACGGAGAACAAGCATGTATGTGCTGGCCATGAGATGACTGTACAGAGGAAGGAGGCCAAGGTTTCCCTGAGAGGAGCTGCAGCTGTCCCGGTATGCTCCGTGGGTGGGGTGGTGGGGATTGGACAGGTGGGTGGATGTGGGTGACTTGTTAGAGCCCATGGGGATGGGGTCCTTCAAAACCAAGTAGACCTGAGCTCCAACCAGCTTTCCCTTTCTAGCTGTATGATCTTGACTGAAGTCACTTAACCCCCTGAGCCTCAGTTTTCTCATCTGCAAAATGAGGCTAAAACAGGACACATTGAAGAAGGTTGTGAGGAAGATTACATAAAACAGCATGTGAAATGCTTAGCATGAGGCCCAGCAATCCTACCGTCCTCAGCTGGGGGCAGATGACCTGGACACGTGAAACGGGGAGGTTTCCACATGGAAGGGCTTCAAGGAGGAGTAGGGGGAGAGGAGGGAGAGATTGAGGCGGAAGTGGCTGGACAGAGGAGGTGACTGACGGAGAAAGTTTGTTTGAAAAGACTGAAACAGTGTGAGTATGAGCTTCCAAGCGTTCCGTTCACTTGGTCGGCAGACATCCATTAGGAATTCACTGATCCCATGCTGGCTATGGTGGGCTCATAGTTTGGGCTCATAAAAACAGCTAAGTGAGGCCGGGCGCGGTGGCTCACGCCTGTAATCCCAGCACTTTGGGAGGCCGAGGTGGGCGGATCACGAGGTCAGGAGTTCGAGACCATCCTGGCTAACACAGTGAAATCCCGTCTCTACTAAAAATACAAAAAAATTAGCCAGGCGTAGTGGCGGGTGCCTGCTTCAGCCTCCTGTAGTAGTCCCAGCTACTTGGGAGGCTGAGGCAGGAGAATGGCGTGAACCTGGGAGGCGGAGCTTGCAATGAGTCGAGATCGCGGCGCTGCAGTCCAGCCTGGGCGACAGAGCGAGACTCTGTCTCAAACAAAACAAAACAAAACAAAACAAAACAAAAAAACCTAAAAAAAAAACCAAAACAACAACAAAAACAAACAAAAAACCCAAACAAACAAACAATAAAACCACCTAAGTGAGCAGAATTTTTTTCACCAGTACAAATATCCTTTATTTTTCTGCCATATGTTCAGAGATAAAGGGTCCTCCATTGGTAGAGAAGCTCAGGCGTGTCACCGAGGACCTGGGATACTATTTTATTTGTGCTTTTTCCCCTTAGAGGGTTGGCTTGTCACCTCCTGGTCACAAGATGACATAGAAAAGAGCCAGCCGTGCAGCTAGTTTTATATGCTCCAACAGAAAGCCCTAAAAAGGAGAGGGCGAGGAAAGGGATTAGAAAGAACTAAAAGTGTTTCACTTTCTTAAAAATACTTCCAAACAAAGAATGAATTTGCCCTGGAAAGGATGCTTACGAAGCATTTATGGCACCCATTGACATCAGTGTGTTGTTCTCTCTTGAGTTGAAGTAAGGCAGGCGCGACTGGCTGTTTAAGTGGATAAATCTGCCCATGTGGGGTCAAGGAGCAGAGGTGGAAGTAGAGGCTGGGGAGAAACCTCTCTGCCTCTCTGGCGACCCTTTCCTGTGCTGCTGGGATGAAGAGGGGCACAGGGAAGGAGGGAGAGGCCCCTCACCCAGACCAGGTGTGCCTCCCGGAATCCGTTAGCCACGCATTCGGAACTTGACATCATGTTTTCTCCAGAATTTCATTTCAGCCACCTGCCATCTGCCAGCCCCAGTTCTGTTAGAGTTTCTTCCACAGCAGCCTCTCCTCCTCCCTGCCTTTCCTTAGGACACCAACCAGCTCTCTCTCACTGGAGGTTGGCCAACAGGCCCCACACCCCAAGAGGCGGTAGCAGTAGTCACATGATGCCACCAGCTTCAAAATCTCCTTTAGTCTGTGATGTCCAGTTGTTTGAAATGAGCCCACTGGACACTCTACGTGGTTAGTACGCCTAGTCACAAAAAGCAAGGCAGGAATGAGAAACCATCAAGGACCAGAAGAGAGTGGGGAGACATGACATCGCAATGCAGTGTGGTACCCTGGATTGGATCCTAGAGCAGAACGAGGCCATCAGTGAAAAAACCGGTGGAACTTAAGTCAAGTCTGGAGTTTAGTTAATAGCTGTGTGTCAGTGTCAACCCATGTCTTTGTTTTGACAAAAGTCCTATAGTAGGCTGGACACAGTGGATCATGCCTGCAATCCCAGCAGTTTGGGAGGCCGAGGTGGGCAGATCACTTGAGGCCAGGAGTTCAAGACCAGCCTGGCCAACATGGCGAAACCTCGTCTCTACTAAAAAGACAAAACTTAGCTGAGCGTGGTGGTTCGCGCCTGTAGTCCCAGCTATTCGGGAGGCTGAGGCACGAGAATCGCTTGAACTTGGGAGGCGGAGGTTGCAGTGAGCCGAGATCACACCACTGCACTCCAGCCTGGGTAACAGAGCAAGACTCTGTCTCCAATAAAAAAAAGTACAATTGTAATAAAAGAGGTTAACAATGGGGAAAACCAGTGAGGGGTACACAAGCAGTCTCTGTTCTCTTTGCAACATGTCTGTAAATATAAACTTATTCCAAAACGAAAAGTTTATTAAAGTGGACCCACCTCCTCTCTTATCAATGCTATCAGCTTGAGGGGTCCAGTAGCTTAATGTAGAAGATGACTTGCAAGTTCAAGACCTTTGATGAGTGACTTATAGGAAAATTCATAAAAATGGGATAAAGACGAGGTGCTTTCTTCACTAAGCCCCTGTGTCTACCGGCTGGTGCACCCAAGGTAGGCAGGAGGAGCAAAGCAGGGACCACTTCTGCCATCCTCTTGCCCCAGGGCTTTCTTGCTGCCCCAGTACCCTTGCACCTGCTGGTGGATGGCTGTTCCCACAGGCCCTGCCTCTAACCCCACCGACTTCTGCAATCCGTGGTCCCTCAATGCTTTCTGTCCCTCAGACTTTCCCAGCTGCTGCCCCTGTGCCAGTAGAGGGGGTGATGTGGGATCAGGATGTTATAAACCCAGATCTGACAACGCTTATTCCAGCACCTGCTATATCACACCCCACACCAGAACTGGTTAGAGCTGGAAGAATCATCATAGCTATCATTTCTTGAATATAAACCCTATGCCAGAAACTCTGCACTAGAAATAAAATACTTTCCCCATTTTGCAGATTAAAAAACTACATCTGGGAAAATGATGTCATTTGCCCAAACTAAAAAAGCACAACTGGCCCCAAATCACTCTCTTCTTATTCCCCTGCCTTCCTTAAAGAAAGGCTCTTCAATAGCAACTAGACAACCTGCCCATTTTACAGAAAGGCAAAACAGGACTCAGGGAGGTAAGGTTTGCGTGAGACCACACAGCCTATTCACCTCTAGCCAGAAAAGGAACACAGGCTTCCTCACTGTGCTCTCTTTGCCACCTCTGAATTACTGAAGCTTTCTGGGTACCTATGGCCCATGCCTAGGAAGTCTAGTTGCTTCTAGACCAGACCAGTGCTCCAGGAGGCTCCTCCCTTCCCAGTCAGGTACAGATTCCCTATTCCACTTCTCCCTGCCGTCCTCCCACCCCCGACACCTCCGTGTCTGCAGGCACAGCTCAGCAGGGGGTACAATTACCATCTGTGTCACTGGCATCTTTACAGAGGCATATTTAAGTCACTGCAGCACTCACAGGAGAAAGCAAGTAAATACACAGCCCAGCAAAGCGCTGAACCCAGCCTCAGGTCTGCTTGCACGGAGCGGGCATCACTTCACAAAACTATGGGGGGAAAAGCAAAGCAAAGAAAGAAGAAACTGCGTCTTCCCTTTGGAGGTGTTGCCAAAGTTTCTCTCCATCTCTGAATGATGCTTCTTCAGATGATGTGATGTCCAGAGGAGCAAAAGGCAACCTTCACAGGTGGGATAGTCAAGCCTGTGTCACCTTGCGGGCCAGCATCCTGGTGGAGCAGCAGCCAAGAGCTGCATGGGTAAAGGAGGAGATTACTGAGACGCAGGTGCCTCTGGGTGTCGATGGAGCACCTGCTTCCTCATCC
Source organism: Papio anubis (assembly GCF_008728515.1). Taxonomy (NCBI): domain Eukaryota; kingdom Metazoa; phylum Chordata; class Mammalia; order Primates; family Cercopithecidae; genus Papio; species Papio anubis. The sequence continues at coordinate 5,574,719 of NC_044992.1, forward strand.
CACCACAGTCCCTGGCAGGGGCACGCGGTGCAGTGAGCCATCCGCACTCACCCTCTGGGTCTCCCTGGTGGCCAGTAGAATCCAATGGACTGGATACAGGACTCAGTCTGTGATACAGGGATCAGTCTGTGACCAGAGCAAGGGGAAGCAGCCTCTCGAGTTCTTGGGAAGAAACGTGACCACCGTGGGAAGCCTTCTGGGGTTTATTAAAAATATGTCATGCTAGGCACATCATGTTTTTAAAAACACAATTATTTATTTAATAAATATTTAGTAAGTATGCTTATGTGCCAATAATTAAACTTGGCACCAAGGATACAGTTCTGAATGTGATAGTAAGTTCCTGGGCCATATTGGAGTTTAAATTCTAGCAGTGTGGGCTGTGAGGGTTGGGGAGAAGACACACATAAACTGACAAATACACAGAGAGATGATAGGACAGTGAGTTTCATGAAGACTGGAAACTGGACAGTGAGGTGGATGCTTTAGCCAGAATGACAGGGCAGGTTCTGGGGAGGTGGCATTTGGAGGAAGAGAAGGTATCATAAGCTTGGTGGCTCAGGAGAACATTGCACATGTGGCATTTCTGGAGTTTAGCAAAGCTTTGGGAAAAACCCCTTCTTGTAATATTTACTAAAATGTGTTATGTGCATATTCCACGGCAAATGTTGTTTTGCTTACACACTCAACAGACATTTTATTTGGTCCTTACAGGCACCCCCATAACGGAGGCATTGTCTCTGATTTGCAGATGACAGTGTTGAGGTCCAGAGAGATTGTGACTTGGTCAAGGCGAGAGAGATTTGAGCCCCACCCCCGGCCCTCACCCCCACCTGGGCTTGTTACCCCCATGACTATGACTGGTCAGGCTGCCTTTGTCAACACGACATAGAAGTGTGGGATGGATGATGACTCATCACTGGTTGAATGACTATTTCCACGGCTGATGATGATTAGATGACTACCGTGAAGGGAACTCATCAGGGTGGTGGCTCAGGCATGGTCCACAGCCCTGCCTTGTCCACTGGTGCCAATGACCTGAATGGGGGTTCAGTGGCCAGTCAGGGTTCAGCCTCCTCTCCAACCACCTCTGACCTTGCACCAGTTAGTGCAAAGTCACTGGCAGTTTCTGTGACATCCTGTGTGTTTCACTCTTCCCTGCCTTTGCAAAGGATGCCCCCCCACCCTTGTCTGGAATGGCCCCTGCACCTGGTGACCCAGGTAATGCCCACTTCCCTTCTAAAAGCCAGCTTACATGTCACCTCCTCCATGAAGTCTTCCCTGAATTCCTCCACACTGATGTGGTGAGTCATTTAGGTTCCAATGCACTATCTATCATCTATATCTATCTATCTATCTGTCTGTCTGTCTGTCTGTCTGTCTGTCTGTCTATCTATCTATCTATCCATCCGTCACAGCTAGTTGCCATCCCAGCAGCCATCTACTAACATAGAAACAATTTTGATGAAGTGGGGATGTGCTCTGAGAACGCTGGCCTATCCCCAGAGGATGAATTATAATTAGCCAAACCCATTCCTCTTGGCCAGGTATTGGCTGAGGGGTACTCATAGGATTCATTTCTGGCCAATGGGCCGTGCCAGAAGGCGGATCTGGCAAAAGTTTCCTTACCCAGTGAAAAAAGAAGTTCATGGGAAGAAATGTTCCTTCCTTTCTTGACTTAGGGAATTGTCATTTGGGGAAGTCACAAACAGTGCTTCAGTTGTCATTTTGCAGTCAGGAGGGGGCGGTCCAGGGAACACGGAGAGGCCACCCCTGATCCTGACATCAGTGAGCTGCTGAATCACCCAACCTGGGAACTGCCTACCTCCAGGCGTCTTGCTGTCTGAGAACATAAACCCTTTGATTGACACCACTTTTACTTTGCTATTTGTTACTTGAGGCTGCAGGCATCCTGACTGATATAGCAGAGCTCTCTCTTTGTGGTATGTTTTCACTCTGGTCTGTTTTCTCGTCCAGTTCTTCACACTGGAAACTCCTGCAGGGGACTGGTTCTTTTTATCAAAGACTCTCCAGTGTTCAACACAAAATCTAACACACAATGGGTGCCTTGCTTAGTAAATAAATGAAAAGATAGCTGGCTGGAAGGAAGGAGGAATAAGCCATCAGATGACATGAAGTTAGGAGGTGATGTAAATACCTAGGATCCAATAGTTGAGGTCTGCAAAGAGAGGAGCGGACGACTCAAGAGCCAAACACAGAAAGATGGGATTGTTGTGAGGTCAGACCTGTCTGATTCTTAGTCCCAGACTCCTGGGGGGCAGGGGGATACCTTTCTCAGCTGTAAATGGACATATGATGGCAGCTTTGTGGGACCCATTGCTTTTGGGACAGGGATGGTATGCAAGTGACTGTGAAACAGTCCCAACTATGTGGAGAGAAGAGCTGAGGGGCAAGGCATTGGACTGTGATTAGGAGTGACTCTGTTATCAGTCCTCCCTATCACTTCTCACTGGTCACCATCACTAGAAAGAAGGGCTTTGTCCTGACACTGAAATACTCCTGGCCATGTTGACTCCCAAGTCCTTCTCAACTACTTCCTGAGTTCTTTCATGCACTTCCTTCCTCAACCTCCCTCCCTAGACTCAGTAGTTGCCTCTAGCATCTACCCACACAGGGGCTGTTTGGTGCTCCCCTGGTGGGTGTGGGGGGGGGCTTTGCAGGGCAGGTGCATCGTGACATCGGCACAGATGGCATGGATACCCAGCAGCCTTTTCCTTTCTCAAGTCACCTCCTTCCCTGGTGGCAGCCACATCAACTCTTCTGCTTGATTATTCTGTATCAAGCGTCTGATGCTGCAGACGGCCACTTCTCCTGAATAGTAGCTGCCGGGAAGTGCCTGGCTCCCCGGAGGAGCCGGGCTTGAGTTCTCCTGGGTTCAACTGGCTGTGAGCCTTTTGTGGTCACCCACCTTAGGGCCTCCTCTGTCAAATGGGCACATGAAGGCATCTATAAACTTCTCTTGAGTTTTAAGTGGGACAATGGGTACGAGAGGGCCAGGGCTGGCTTCATGGGTATGAGACCTGTGAAAGGCTCTGAATTCTGTGCTCAGAAGGGACCTGTACTGGTTTAATATCCTCCTTTTATCTCTTGAAATTCTTTATTTTAGGCCCTTCAAATTATGTAGCTGGTCATGGAGAGGGCTTTGCAAACCAAACAGCATTGCAAGACTGCACAGTGGGTTGCTGTTGTAATCATAACAACACACACGTTCACATTCTGTAAAGGATATATATGTGAAGGGGGCTTTTCTGCAAGGCTGGGACGTTGAGGCAGCACAGAATTCGTCTCTCACTTACTGTATCCTCTTCCTCGGTTTAAGGATATTAAACCCAGGTGCCCCAAAATCTTCAGAGCACTCGGCCTCCATGCCGATGGTGCAGACTCTGCTCTAATTCTGCACTTGGCCAGACATGGCTATGCAAACTGCAGTGTGTCTCTTCCTACTCTGGGTGCCACCTCACTGACCCGCGTAAGGAGGGACTGTGACTGGTCCCCAGGCAAGCGCTTTCCCTGCCACCTGCACCTGTTGCAAGCCAGCTCCTCGGAACCAGGCCAAGCAGCTCTGCCCCTAGTGGGAGTCGGAGGCATGAAACTCCCTTTTAGGAAGACCGGGTAAGAAGCACCGCCACCTGCTCCTGCTGCCTGTGCTGGCCTCAGCTTCTGGGAGCATCTTAGCAGCCAGCCCCGGGTGAGGACAGGGTCCACCGGTGCACCTGGCAGAGCAGGGTAGATGCTGTGACTTGGGGGCTTCGGGGGAACAGGGTGGGGCTCCTCATTGGAAAAAATCTTTAGGTTTGGATCCAGCCTTTATTTAAAGAGGGGGATTGTGTATAGACTTGTGTGACTGTTCAGCGTCTTTCCACCTCGGTGTGTGTGTGTGTGTGTGTGTGTGTGAGAGAGAGAGAGAGAGAGAAAGAAAGAACCTGTGGGTCGATTGCCCAGTGTGCCCCTCTATCTGAGAGTGTGTCTGTTAGTAGGCACCCGTGTGTGGCATTGCTTCTGTGGGTGACTATGTCAAGGCGTGGGTCTGTCACTGTGTGCGGTGTGGAGCAGTATGATAAGCCGGTGGCCGACCCCCGAGTGTGTAGACACGGGAGCTGGTGTCAGGGTGTTTGTAGGGCTGCGGTTCTGTGGAGGTTTGTCTCAGATTGTGTGAGAGTGTGGGTGTTCCAGCAGGTGCTTGTTTCTGAGTGTGAATGTGTGTGAAGCTGTGACCGTCTGTCTCTAGCTCTGCATGGGACGGTGATCCGGTGTGTGTGTGTATGTGTGTGTGCGTGTGTGTGTATTAGAGTGCTACAAACTGTGTGGCTGTGTGTGTACGTGTGCGCGCGTGTCACGGCGGCCCAGTCTGCTTCTGGGTGAGTGGGGCAGAGCCCCGAGTGTGGTCTGAGTGTGGGTGTCGGTGTCTCTGTCTGGGAAGCAGTGGTTCGGGATGTGTGTGTCAGGCAGTGGCTGGGTCGCCAGAGTCTGTGCACTGGAGTGAGAGCGGGCGGCAGCCCTTCATGGGCAGTGCCCCGTGTGTTTGTGGGTCTGTGTCTGGGTGTGAGCGTCATGGTGCGTGTGTTAGAGCCCGTGGGGCTCCGATGAAAGGCTATGGCTCTGGGTGACTGGTGTGTGTGTGTGTGTGTGAAAGTGGTGTGGAGTGGCGGCGGCTTTAAATGGTGGAACCACAGCAGGTGGCCTTGTGGTTGGGGTGGCCATGGAAGGTGGCAATGGAAATGGACTGGCGGTGGCTGGCCAGCCCTGGCCAGGAGTTTGAAGCCCGCCGTTTCGCCCGCCGCCGCCAGGCTGCCCGGCCTCTGAGCTCTGCGCTGCGCCAGCCCGCTCCGCCGCCAGCCCGACGCCTGCAGCCCCGGGAGCCAGGGCGGCAGGCCCCAGTTCCCCGCGTGGTCCGCTACCGCCGGGCGGCCGGGCGTGCGGGCGCCGGGGCTCCTGGGCTCCGGGCACTGCGGGGGCTGCGGGCTCGGCGCCCGGGGGAGGCGGGCCGTGGGCGCGGGTGCGGGCGCCCCAGCCGGCCGCGATCGCGGGGTGAGTCCTGTCTCCCGGCGCTCCATCCGGACCCCCGCGCGGGCTGGGAGCAGGGTGTTCCCCCCGCCGCGGGCAAACAAGTTTGTGCGGACGCCGCTGGGAGCGCGGCGGGGCTGCACCTGCTCTGGCTGCCGGGCGGGCTTGCGGGGGACGCCTTCCCGGGGGCCGGGGTGGCTCGGCCGGGGCAGGGGAGAGTGAGCGGGTGCGTGCGGGGCGCGGGGGGCGCTCGGCGCGGCCGGGATGGGGCGGGGGTGCGCGAGGCGCCGCACGAGCCGCGTCGCCCTCCGGAGTCCTGAGAGCCCGTCCGTTTCCTGGGAGGGCGCTGCGGCTGGGCCCGGGGAGGGGGCGAGGGCAGGGTGTGGGGTGCGCACAGCCTCCCTCCTAGGCGGCGACGTTTACCCAGAAGCAGCTCCCTCTCGTTCCGCTACCAAGAGAGGCTTCCGGTCAGCGGAGGGTTTGCTCCGTCTCTTGGTGAACTTGAACAGAGGCAAAAGCAAAACGTATGTATTTTGTCCGGAAAATTATCCAGTATAGAGCTTTGTGTCTTCGTAGGTTTGGACGGAGATTCACGACTGGAGGTTGCTAAACTGCGTTTTTCTTGGCTACTCTGGAGCGTACCTGGCTGGGTCCCCTGCCTCCGGGTAACCTCGCTGGTTGTTCTCCTGAGCATTTGTGCTCCTGGGATGATGCCTGCTCTGCTGATCGGGAATGCGGGTGGGGAAGAGCACCGCGCTTCCTTCCGCTGAGCGGTGGGAAGGCTGATATAGGAGTTCTAGCCCCATAGCCCTGCCCTGGGATCCAGCTGCTCCCCATACTGGCTCTGCCCCTGCAGCTCCCAAGATGGACAGATGCAGGACTCCCCTGTACTTTTCTAACATGAGATACCCGCATCCCTCTTGTTGCTGGAACAGCGTGCTTAGGTTTACGGAGGCACTTGGGTGATCCCACTTTGGGATCAGGAGTGGGGGCCTTTCTTTTTTCCTCTGATTTGCCTAGGTTGTCAGGCACAGAAAGGGTGGTGGGGAGTGAAAGTTAGAGGAGGTATAAAGCTGGCTTGCCCTGTGCTATTTGCAATCACCCCCTCCCGGTGGCTGCAGGTGCTGGGGAGAGAGCTAGGGGAGGTTTCCTTGGGCTATGGGAGAATGAGGTTCGTCTCTCTCAAGCATGCTCCCCACCCCCACACACTTAGATTGGCCCTCAGGAGATCCTCCGGGAAGAGGCCTCAGCCGGCTGCCAGAGCCCAGGGTTTCTAGGAGGAAGAGCAGGAGCTCTCCCAGGCACGGGGGCTTGGCGGTGGTTGGGCTGGTGGCTGAGCCTGACTGCCTCATCTTCCCCGCCAGAAGGCCCTCACCTGTGGCTGCATCTGCCAGCCCTCAGCAGGGCCATTTCCACAGCTCCTCTGTAAAAATGCCTTATTCTGGGGTGAGGGGATCCCTCTCTTTAGTGGGCATTGTGCTCTATGGGGTACTGTCCTGCGGCCTTTAACATGCCTGGTTGGAAGTGAAGAGAAGCTGGGGTAAGGCAGAAGGCCAGACTCCTGTCTCTTCCTCCTGTCTTCCTAACCGAGCAGAAGTGGATATTCAGGCCCACCAGTGGGTCTGCTGCTGAAGCTTGAGTCGCCAACCTGATAAGTTCAGCCAGAGCACTGGGGAGTGAGTCACAGAGCTGGTTCCTTATGGCATCGGCCTGAGCAGGTGACTCAGAGCCTCTGAATCCAGAGCCTCCAGGCCCCGATGGAACCCCTTGAGCAGGGCCTCTTGGGAAGTGGTGTTTCTCATCACAGAAGCCCCAAGCTTGTACTCCCATCCGGCTCAGACCCCCATCAGCCTTGGTGAGACCAGCTCCCCAACTCTTTCTCTGGAGGCACAATGAGGTCAAGGCCAAGGACTCTGGGGCAGCTCAGTGTTTAGACCTTCAGGGTCTTAGGCCTTAAAATGCAGGTGATAATCATGTACACTAGCAGGGCCAGAGATGGCCCTAACATCCAGGGCTGCTCATCTAGGGAATGAGGGAGTGAACGTGGCCTTGCGCTCACTACCTTCTCCCTGGGCCTCCTGGGCTGGCCTTCACATTCTTCCTTTAATCTCTCCTCATCATGGCTTTGCTAAGCGTGTTGACATACGCCTGAAAAATTATCGTCAGTGTGCCACTTGGAGAATGTGATCAGGGAGGAACTCTGCATATGTCCTGCCTCCTGGTGTGGATGTGAGAAGTGGATGGAAGAATGGGCTGGATTAATTTCATCAGCTATAAAATACAGCGCACCTGCTGGTAGCTGTTAAGGCCCCTCCCCTCCACTTCGCTTCCCTTCCTTTGCTGCTGAAAGCCCCTGGAAATGTGAGCTCCCTCCCAGAGGGTGGCTCCCTTGACATGAGGGGGTCATGAGTATTCTGAGGACAGGGATGTGTAGCAGGGTGTGTTGGGCTCTCTCCCACAGCCCGAGTCCCCCGTCCCACTGGCAGGGCTGACTCTGGTTGGGCACTCCACTCATTTGTCCACCTGTATCCAACTCACTCAGTGGGGTTTGAACACCTGTTTGCCTTCCAGGTTCTGAGATGGACTTGAGACGACCCTTAAGCTTTCAGCACCAGGTGGAAGAAACACATGAACAAGTGAACAAAATAAGGTTCTATAAAAGAGATAGCTCAGGCCAGGCATGGTGGCTCACACCTGTAATCCCGATGTTTTGGGAAGCCGAGGTGGGCAGATCCCCTGAGGTCAGGAGTTCGAGACCAGCCTGGTCAACATGGCAAAACCCCATCTCTACTAAAAGTACAAAAATGGTGGCGTGCGCCTGTAATCCCAGCTACTAGGGAGGCTGAGGCAGGAGAATCGCTTGAAACTGGGAGGTGGAGGTTGCGGTGAACCAAGATCATGCCACTACATTCTAGCCTGGGTGACAGAGCGAGACTCCATCTTGAAAAATGAATAAAAATAAATAAAAATAAAAGAGATAGCCCAGAGATAGGCTGGAAGAGGTTGAGACTGGCTGTTTCAAAAGTGAGAAAGGCTCCAAATCAGGTGCCAGGAAAGGAAAAATGCCGGCTCCCGCGCTGGTGCTTTGTCTTTCTGTGTGGACCCAGCCCCTAGCACGGTGTTTGGAAGGATCTCTGTCCTTGGTATTGCACACGTGAAGATCATGTGATATGGTTGATGATGATATGCACTTGGAATCAGAGCGATTTAGCAATAGCTGTTTGGATTTGTTCAGGTTAATTGGCCTTCTCTGTCTCAGATTCTGCATCTGTATGATGGGGATGGTAATGATTTTGGCCTCACAGATATGTGGGGAGATCACTCATTCATTTTTCCATCTGACCATTCATCCAATGCACTTGACAGTTGGTGAAAGTACCTTGAACTCTAATATGGTAGGTTAAAGTTTTTATTTATATGAACCCCAGCAGTGGGTTAACTGAAGGGGCTTTCCTCTTTTGCATGGAATGGAGTTCTGACCTATTATGTTTTATACCCTTTTAGCAGCATATTAAAATGTTGAATCTTTTTTCAAGCTCTGAAGTTCAAACTCTCAAGAGATTTCTTGTCTCACCAAAGACAAGGATCCCACCCCATTTGCATTTCCCAGACCTTGTTCCCGCAAAGGACCCAGCAGATTTTTGTTTAGTGGGTCTCTTGCTCTTTTTCTCAGTCTCTGAGACACAGTCGTGAGGCCTGTGAGTAATGGCAGCATGGCCCTGAGCACTGAAGGATGTCCAGTCCAGCAGGTACTTATTTTCAGGGGCATTCCCTGTGCCCCACCCAGAGGTGGGCAGAGGCACTGACTGTGCTTTTGAGAGGCCCTCGGGCTGGAAGGAGAGGTAGGGACATCAGCAGGGAACCCTGACTCAAGACCACACACCACCCAGGCACACTTGGTAGCAGCCTCCAGCCTCGTTGCTTAGTGCCTAGCACTGAGGAGTGGTTCTGCTCCAGACACCAGGGAGGCTTTGTGGAAGAGGTGGCATGGGAGCTGAAACTTGACGGCCTGGAGCATTTCATGAGCCATAAGATGGGGCACAAGCGTCCCTGGCTGGTGGAAGGGCATGCGTGAGGGTGCTTGAGGCATCTCTCGCTAACCAGGTGATGCCCTGGTGGGATACAGGGCTGGCTTGTATATCCCTGGGAAGCCATTACAGGCTGTAGCATCATTAGCTCCTCATAATAGAAAGATCACTTGCTTAGATGAAAAGGGACAGCCTTTTGGAGAGGGAATGGGGTCCAGAAGCCAGGCACTATGCCCGAGCGGGGCAGGGGCAGGGGCAGGGGCAAGGGGAAAGTCACAGGAGGGGAATCCAGGAGCTGTGAGCCCAGCTGGAGGCTCCTGCATGTACTCTGCCCAGGTCCTGAAGCTGAGACCCCCCTGGCTGCCAGTCATTGAGGCTGAGGCTTCGAGCTTCTAGGACCCAGACTCCCATCACCTTCATATCTGGAGAGCGACATTCTGGGCCCTATTCTCGTCATTAGGGCTCCTGCCCTGCAAAAAGCAGGCAGCTCCAAGTCCTAAGAGATTTGCAGCCCTTACTGCAGCTGCCACAGTAGCTGAGAGCCTTCTGGGGATATCTGGTGTCATTTTCCCTTCAGCTGCCACGGCCTGTTGTCTCTGACCGGGGGTCGCAGGGAGGTGGAGTCACCTGACTGAACCCCAGTGGCCACTGGCTGCACCTGGGCCAGCTCCGAGTTCTATCCTGCAGCCCCTACCCCCAGGGACTGCCTCCTCTCCTCTCCCTGCTGCCACCCCTCGGTCTCTGGACCCCTAGCCTGGCTGAGAGGTGGCCACCTGACCAGCCCGAGCCAGGCTGGGCAACTGCCACTCCCTCGGTCCCAGATGGCAACAAAGTAATAGACAAAAGCTCAGGTTGTCTGAGTCCCCAGGTGCTCTGGACTCCTGCTCCCTTCCTGAGACTTCCAGAAGCCCCTTTGTTCTATTAGTCTCCTCTTATGCTTGACAGGGAACTCAGGATCTCCCTCTGCAGGCCCTGCTCTTCTCTAGGGTGACCCCAGGGCAGGGCAGTGAGTGTGCACCTTTGTCCAGCCCTGGTGTGCCTCCTCTACCCCCAATAGGGCCAAGCCCCAGGCAGGGATAGAACCCCCCACCCACCCAGCCCCAGCCTTCCCCTGAAGCACTCTGCAGGGTTCCAAGATGGGAGGTGCCCACGGGAAGCACACGTTGGGGAAAAATTCCCCAGACTTTCAGAGGGGAAGGGCCCCAGGCTGCCTGCCAGTCCCAGTGGGCTGGGGCGTGAACACTCACCAACAAGGCACCGTCTGGAAGGCTTGGCTGGGGAGACCCCATGTGTGGCATCATCTCTAGGAGATTTGGCCCGGCATGACCTCAAGAAGGTGCTGACGGAGGCGCACTAAACTCCTCTGGAGAATACATCTTGCCTCGTGTGAAGCCGGAGCTGGGAAGGGGAGAGAAATAGGAAGCTCAGTGGGCATAATAGAGGCTCTGGGAGCAGGTGGCCTGGTCTGAGTGCTGGCCCTGATCTGTCTGGCTTTGGGCAGCGTACATCACCTGGCTCAGCTTCAGAGACCTCAGTGCTCAAATGGGGTATACAGGGCATTGCTTGGTGGGTTGCCTGGAGGAAATGAGATGGTGGATGGTGCAGGTACAGCCCAGTTCAACCTATTCACACTGCAAATGCTCCATAAATGGTGGCATTGACAAAGCAATTGCTAACAGCAGCCTCAGCATGGGGATCAGCTGCGAGTAAGAGTGGGATCCTGGGTGCACTCCAGGGACTGTGGGGGCTCAGAGCTGGGGAGAGGCCTCTCGAGTCTGACTTCACCAGTGGCACAGCTACTACAGGCCCATCCTCCGGCTTTTCCTTGCTTGCCTCTTTTGCATTCATAACCAAGCCATGCCGCAGTCTGTAGGGAACAGAGCCACAGCGGATTCATGTCCACTCCCTAATTTGATCCCGTAAAGCACATTTACCCCCATTGAACAGACGATGAGCCTGAGGCCCTGCCCTGTGCAATGCTTTGCTCGAGGTAGGTTTACTGTCATGGACAGCCTTCTGGCTTTCGGGTGTAGTGGGTATAGCTGATGGCCTCCCAGGCCCTATGCAGACGAGCAATGGCTAGGATTCTGTCCCCGACCCCAGGTGTTGGCCGGTTCTGCTCTCTGACTGACCTCATGGCTTGGCTGTGCGCCCTTGTGCAGATGCTCCAAGTTTCCCAGCCCACCCCCAGGCCTCTCGTGGGTTCAGTCACTCAATAAACATTTACCATCACTGCCCTGCTAGCTGTGGGCTGGGATCTGGGAACATGGATACACCAGGTGTGATCTCTGCCCTGGAGCGGGGCTGCCAGCCTTGAGGAGAGAGAGTGTCATGTTGTGATGTTGGCTATAAAGTGTGGTGGAAGTCCAGGGCAGGGTGACAAGTTCCTGATGCTTATTTTTTATTTGTTTATTTTTTTTGAGACAGAATCTTGCTCTGTCAACAGGCTGGAGTGCAATGGCATGATCTTGGCTCACTGCAACCTCCGCCTCCCGGTTCAAGCGTTTCTCCTGCCTCAGCCTCCCAAGTAACTGGGACTACAGGTGCCTGCCACCACGTCCAGCTAATTTTTGTATTTTTAGTAGAGACAGGGTTTCACCATGTTGGCCAGGATGGTCTCCATCTCTTGACCTTGTGATCCGCCCGCCTCGGCCTCCCAAGGTGCTGGGATTACAGGCGTGAGCCACCGCACCCGGTCTTTTGTTTCCCCCTACCAGCCTACCCGCAGTGAGTTTTCCAGTCTAGGAATCTGCTTTGTGATTTTAAAAGTTGGGAGCGCAGCCTGCTTCATAGAAGACCTGGGCCATGGAAATCTGGCCTGCACATGGCTGGCTGTGGTGTCCGCACCAGCACCTACCTCCCCAGACCAGGGAAGCCTCTTTTGGGAAGGGGGGCACCAGAAAATACTTTGGAGGACCGTGGGATCCTGGGTGAGATGGATTGAATCCTGATTCATCCGCTCTGACCACTCCCTACCCCAGCCCTACTTGTACTGTATATCCAAATCCTATCTAGAAAATCTATACAGAATTCACAGTATACCCTGCCTTCAAAATTCCGAACTGTTGAGCTCCTGCCTGCCTTTCTGCTCCATCTCATCAGAAACCTTCTCACAGCAGGAGTGCTACCCTCTCCCCTTCAGTGGTACAGGATGGATGTGATCCCTAGTTTGTAACCGGAGCCCCTTTGTGAACAGACCTGGAGACCCCTCCTCATAGAATTACATCATAGAAAGGATGACATAAAGCTCAGCCCAGGCACTCTTGTTAACTCCATGCTTCTGAAAGCCCTCAGCTCCATTAAGCTGTGTTCCTGGACTGCCTGGGGGTCTGTGCCCATGCACTGCTCCGTCTCTCCCACGTTTCAGGCTTCATCCATGGCCCTGGGTAAGTGGCATTTGAGATTTCACTGCCCTGACCCCATAGGAGCAGGTTTCTGATGTCAGGATTTACGTATCAATTTATCTGTTGTCTCGTTCGTTTTTAAGATGTATTCATAAACGAAGATCACTGAGCATCCGCACTCCCAGGCCTCATGCTGGGGCCGGGGTTAGGAAAATGACAGAGGCATGGCCTCTAGCCCTAAGTAGATGACAGACTTTGGAGGGTGACTGACAAGTAGATGGACAGTTCTGATCAGCCTCACGATGGCGAGTGCTGGGCTGAGGGTCAGCAGGGGCTGCGGAAAGACTGAGGAATCTTCAGGGAAGCTTTCTCTGAGGAACAATACCTGGCCTGAGCCTTGGAGGACACACAGGGATTTGAGAAGTGAAGAGGAAGGAAAAGGCATAAATAAAGGGTAGCTTGTGCAAAGACACCGAGGCAGATGTGCTGTGGTTCCTGGTGGTTCTGCTGGAATGTGGAGTGTGTGTGCGCATGTCTGCATTTGAGATGAGGAAGCCAAAGAAAGAGACCGGGCAAGAGATGAGGCTGGATGGGCTGGATCACGAAGGGGCCCTTGTATATCATGCCGAGGGGCTTAGCGTTTATCCAGTAGCCACGGGGAGCTATTGAAGGGGGTTTTAAGCAGGGGTGCGCCATGATCAGATTTGCGTGTGAGGAGGATCACCCTGGCAGCCTTGTGGAAGATGGATCGGAGGGTCCAAAGCTGGAGGCAGAGAGATCAGCCAGGATTTCTTGGGATTTTCTCTGAGGTTTTACAAATCTGATGAGGCTGTCTGGGGTGGGCCTGGCAGATACGTCACAGCCTAGAAAATAGAAGCTCTGGAGAACCGTCTGCAATTTCCAAACCCAGAATTTAATTCCACCGTCATTTGCTGATTACTGAGTCTGCTACCTCTGCCCCAGCCTAAAGGACCAGCTGACCCACATTTCCACATCTCTGCCCTCCCCGAGGGCCTCAGAACCTGGCGGCCCTCACTGTTTAGTCAGAGAGGCTCATGCCTATCTGGGATCTTTGTCCCAAGCCTCCAAGCTTTCTGGGGGCCTGGAATGCCAGCTCAAACATTGTCCTTCCTCTCACACCCGTTGTCTATCCCTGGTGCACAGAGCAGCCATTGAGTGGCTGCACAGGCCTGGCGGGGGGCCCGGGCCAAGTTAGTTACGGGCAGTGGCTTAGTCACGCTTCTGGGGGCCTTTTTTTCTGGGATAAGCCTGTCCTTGTGCTAAGGGCTTCGCTCACACAGCAGCCCAGGTCGTTGCAGCTGCAGAACCCTCTGCCAACCCCAACAGCACGCTTCAGAGGTGCCGCCAATGGGAACCGAAACCCAGGGCGACAGCTGAGTCCTGGGGAGCGGAGAGACCCACGGAAGGCAGATCAGAGAGCCTTCCGCCTTCTCTGCTCCGGGTGCTCGGCCTCTGTTTGCAGGTGCACGGCTCAGGCGCTACCCTGGTCCTTTGATTCTGGCCTCTGGAGTCCAGGAGGCCTGGGAAGGCTACGCAATCCCCTCCCTCCCCTGGGCCCCATCCTGTGTAAAAGCCAATGACCAGCTTGTGCAGAAGCTCCTTCCAACCCCGGGCCCACAGTTCCAGTGCACCGCTGGGAGTCAGCTGATTACATGCATATATCAAGCACCTGCAGCATAGTCCTGCCTGGGCTATGTACATTTATATGTGGTAGTGTCTCATGGCAGGCTGGGCCGTGTAGTCATTGAGAGTCCAGGCTCTGCACACAGACTCTTCCAAACCTTGGCTCTCCTGTTTACCAGCTGTGTGGCTTGGGGAAAGCTAGCTAATATGCCTTCTTTTGCCAGTTTCCTCATCTGTGAAACAGGGATATGATATCTCTACCTTGTTGGATTGGTTTCAGGGTTAAGTGAGATAATATGCGAAGTGTTTAGCTGAGTGCTTGACACACAGGAAGGGCTGAGGAAAGAGCCCCTGCTGCTATTCCTCCTCCTCCTTCTTATTTCTATCATCCTCATTACTCCTCAAGGGCAGAGCTGTTATCCCCATTTTGCAGATGGGGAAGCTGAGGCCCAGCAAGGTTAAGCAACCTACTCAGTGTGACACAGCTGGCCAGTAACAGAGCTGAGATTTAAACCTGGCTTTGTCCAGTGCTCCTGCAACACAGCTGGTCCCTTGGATAAAGCAAGCACAGGGTGACGGGTGTCCCAGCCTGGGAGTGCCGCATAGTGGACCCTCCTATTACATCCCAGTGTTCTTTCTCCACCTTCCAGATTTCTGCACCAGGAGATGAGGGTCGGTAGAGCCCTGGAATGGAGATGTCCTTGACACCTGGGCAGAAGCTGCAGCTGCAGGACCCTGTGGCCACTGGAGATAAGTAATGGTGCCATTTGCACACCTACTGGAAACGGGAAAGGAACAGTGAGTGACCCCAGGCGAGCACAGGCAGGTGCCAGGAGCCAGGATGCAAGGATGACGTCTCCGGAGGCCCTGGCCTCCCTCCCGCCTGGGCGCTAGGAGCCATCCCGGGGCTCCAGCCAGGAGCCCTGCTGCCCAGGGGCATGGCCAAACCTTTCTTCCGACTCCAGAAGTTTCTCCGCCGAACACAGTTCCTGCTGTTCTTCCTCACGGCTGCCTACCTGATGACCGGCAGCCTGCTGCTGCTGCAGCGGGCCCGAGTGGCCCTCCCACAGGGCCCCCGGGCACCTGGCCCCCTGCAGACCTTGCCAGTGGCCGCCGTGGCCCTGGGCGTGGGCTTGCTGGACAGCAGAGCGCTGCATGGCCCTCGAGTCAGCCCAGAGCTGCTGCTGGGCGTGGACATGCTACAGAGCCCCCTGACCCGGCCCCGTCCCGGCCCCCGCTGGCTCCGGAGCCGCAACTCGGAGCTGCGTCAGCTGCGTCGTCGCTGGTTCCACCACTTCATGAGTGACTCCCAGGGACCGCCTGCCCTGGGCCCTGAGGCTCCCAGGCCCGCCATCCACAGCCGAGGTAGGCGCTCAGCTGCATTTAGGGGAGCTGCTCCCAGGACCCCTATTCAGGGTCACAGGTTTGGTGTCGTCTTTCTCTCTTCAGGTTCGTAGCCTTCACCGCTAGATGGTTCTTTCCTTCTGCTCTGCAGGTCAGGAAGGGGCCTGTGACGTGAAGTCCTTTAGGGTTTTGCTCACTCACCAGCTGGAATTCCACATGACTCAAGGCTGAGATGTTGTGAGCAGGTCACTTAGCACTCCGGCTTTGGATTCAGACAGACGTTGGCTGGAATCCTGGCCAACAAATTTTTTGTTTCTCAGGCGGTGGATCACCTGAGACCAGGAGTTCGAGACCAGCCTGGCCAACATGGTGAAACCTGTCTCCACTAAAAAATATAAAAATTAGCCAGGTGTGGTGGCACATGCCTATAATTCCAGCTACTTGGGAGGCTGAGGCAGGAGAATCCCTTGAACCCAGGAGGCAGAAGTTGCAGTGAGCCGAGATTGTGGCATTGCACTCCAGCCTGGGTGACAGAGCAAGACCCTGTCTCAAAAAATATATATAATAATAATAAAAATAAAAATATAACTGACGAGCAGAGGGGAGGGCTCAGCCCTGAGTGCAGAGCGTGTATGTCTCAGGAAACCAGTGGCACCCCTTTACTTTAAGTTACCCCTAATGACTTATAGAGGTGATGGAAGGGACTCCAGTAAAAGCAAGAGAGATTGTGGCTAGATATAAGCAGGACTGATATCCACATTTATATACCAGTATGGTCTTATCAGTTGTTAAAATAATTGCACTACTTCCAGGTTGGTTGGTAAATGGTTCCTGACCTGGGCCGCTGGGGGGTGCCTCTACACTCTGGCTACCTCCCCAGTGGCCCCCAGACCTCCCCCTTATCCAGCAAAGAGAGGGTTAATGTGATTCCAGTACCAAATGGTGGCAATTCCGAACGGTCAGTGCCCTCCATAGGTTGTCCAGTATTGTGAATGTGTGCCAGGATTGAAGGAAGACTTTGCTCTCCTTTGAACAGTGTAAGAACCAGGTCTGGGGAGGCTGTGCCGTCATGGTCATCAGAGAATGGGGGAAGGCAGAGTGCTGACTTGCAAGCCCTCTGGGCCCCTTCCTGTCGTGGGGCTCCATGGGCCAAGCACAGCCAGTCGGGCCTCACTGGCGGAGAGCAGCCCGCGGCCCAGCCCTCGGGACAGCTGCTGGGGCTGCAAACAAAGCGGGTGTCTCTCTGTGGCCCGGGCAGCCCGCCATCCTCCTGAAAGGGGATCCTGCAAGGCGCGGAAGCTGCAGGAGGCACCATCAATCACTGAGCATTTCATTATACCTTGGACAACATCCATAATGGAATAAAATGTCAGTAAGTTTACTAGGGGAAAAATAGTAACTTCTCCATAGCCAGTTTGTTTTTTATTGATAGTAATTTCCAAAGACATTCCAATATCTTCAAAGCCATCGTTAATAGCCTCACGGAGTGTCCATTTTGATGTGCAAATGAACAGATGCAGAGTCACAGACAATAAGGCGATGCCTCCATTTCAGCCGAAAGTAATAAATCCGCCTCAGAATGGGTCCCAGTGTATCCCTCGGAAGTTCTTTCTTTCCTGAACATTCTCGCCTCTGTCGGGGAGTTAGAAAAGCTGTTCGTTCTGCGTCCAGATAAAAGAGCTCGCCTCCTCCTCACAAACGGAGGGGCCGTCTGTGTCTCAGGCCCCTTGCTGCACACTGAGACGAGGCCAGCCAGGCCCGGGCTCGCCCTCCATCAAATGGCCAGCTGGTCACAGGTGGACCATTCCTTGTTTCCAGAAGAACCAGAGCCTGACTGCTTGAAACAATTTTTTTTTCCTCTCTTTTATTAACGTGTTAATTATTCAGCCAATATTTACTGATCCATCCATCACACATCCCAGGTTAGAGTGTAGGATCAGAATCATAATGGCTGTTACTTATTTGAACATCTGTTATGTGCCAAGCGTTGTATTGTATAGACATACATCTGTTATCTCATTTAATTTAATCTTCAAACAGCCTTATGATGTAAGTGGTGCTATCACTGTTTTAATGATGAAGAATTTGAGTTTCAGGGAAGAAAAGTATTTTAAATGTTTTCATTATTAATAGCAATATATTAACGGTAAAAACAATCGCTGCTGAGTAATGACTGCATGCCAAGCCTTGTATTAGACATTTCACATGTGTTACCTTATGGAATTTTCACAACTACCTCGTGGAATTGGAACCATATTCCCATTTTATAGATGGGGAAGTTGAGGCTCAGAGAGAGGCAGCCGCACATCCCAGGTGGCACAGCCAGATAGTGGTGGAGCCTGTTCCCAAAGGCTGTTTCCATTCACTTCCCCAGAAGCTTGTGCAGCCGGGGAAGCATGTACAGCAACCTGCAGTCTCAGCCTGGGAAGGTCTTGAGCCCAAGCACCTTGAAAACCTTGTGGTTAATTTCCCATCTACAGTGATAAATGTTTAATAATCCTGAGCTTATGCTTTGGCTGTTTAATTGAAAGCTGAAACGGAACTTCTTTGCTGAGCAACCCATCACAAATTTCTCAAATATTAGTTTTCTTTTGCTAAGTAGGCAGGCGGAGGAGAAGGATTCATTCTCACTGACGTGGGTGAAAGCTCCGTGCAGTGGTCCACGCCAGTGGCGGTGGACCTGAGACTTACAGAAGGAGAGAGGTGCACGTGGGGCTGGATGTCTGGGCAGCGGGGGGCAGTAGCATGTGCCTGTGGGCATGGCCACATGTGCTGATGGGTGTCCCCAGATGAAGGTGACCTCAAGAGGCTCAGAGCCTGGCAGGGAGCCAAGCAAACATTGGAGAAGGTGGCTGTTGTTCCCTCCTCAGCCCTGGGGTTCTCTGGTCTGAGGGTCTCCTGGGTCCCTTGGGTCTTGGTGTGGTGGGGAGTCCTGTCTCCTGCCATCTTGCTTGTTCTCCTCTGATTTGCCTTAACATAGGGCCCAGGATATTGCACCTTGGTGCACTCAGTAAGACCGTCCCTGCCTTCATATATATATGTGTGTATATATATGTGTGTGTATATATATGTGTGTGTGTGTGTATATATATATGTATTTATGTACTTCGTGCATTACTGCTAGTCCCCATGAATAATAAATAGTACTATAATTGTTCATTCATATATATATATATATATATATTCAGACAGAGTCTTGCTCTGTCGCCCAGGCTGGAGTGCAGTGGCATGATCCCGGCTCACTGCAACCTCCACCTCCCAGGTTCAAGTGATTCTCCTGCCTCAGCCTCCTGAGTAGCTGAGACTACAGGCATGCACCATCACTCCCAGATAATTTTTTGTATATATATATATTTTGTATTTTTAGTAGAGATGGGGTCTCACCATCTTGGCCAGGATGGTCTCAAACTCCTGACCTCAAGTGATCCGCCTGCCTTGGTCCCCCAAAGTGCTGGGATTACAGGTGTAAGCCACCACGCCTGACCCCAGCCTTTGTATTTAGGCTCTCGGCTCCTAACTTTGCACCGTCCAGGCATGTCAGCATGGTTTTTAGGAGCTGGAACCCACCGTTCACAGTCAGGTGTGGATGTTGACATTGTGCCTATCCCTGGCGAGTCACCGGGAGGTCACCAGCTCTGGTAAAGGTGTGATTCCTGTCCTCTAGGAGCCTTCAATCATGTTGCAGAGATAGGACGCACAGGTGTAAAAGATATATATTTGGAGATGGAGTCTTGCTCTGTCGCCGGGCTGGAGTGCAGTGGCACCATCTCGGCTCACCGCAACCTCTGCCTCCCAGGTTCAAGCAATTCTCTTGCCTCAGCCTCCCGAGTAGCTGGGACTATAGGCATGTGCTACCACACCAGGCTAATTTTTGTATTTTTAGTAGAAATGGGGTTTCACCATGTTGACCATGCTGGTCTCGAACTGCTGACCTCCAGTGATCCACCCACGTCAGCCTCCCAAAGTGCTGGGATTACAGGCACAAGCCACTGCACCCGGCCAGGTGTAAAAGATTTTTGACTCCAACAGCTAATGGCAAGGGTATAGATGGTGGATGAGTTTTTCAAGCACAGCATATAAAAACCCAGAGAAAGGGGAGGCCACTGTGCGCTGGCATGGTCAGGGTCGGAGATGTAAGGCCTGAGGACAGGCAGGAAGCAAAGGGTAGGTAGGAGGGATGAACAGTGACAGGCCCAAACCTGGAGGCAGGAGACATGAGCCTGAGCAAGGGGAGGCGGTGTGGGTGGGCACATATGTGTTCGACAGGTGAGGAAACCGTGGCACAGAAGGTTGAAGTTATTTAGCGAGGGCAGAGGTGGAATTAAATGTGGCATTTACTGTCAGACAGAGTCTCACTCTGTCACGCAGGCTGGAGTGCAGTGGCACGATCCTGGCTCACTGCAACCTCCACCTCCTAGGTTCAAGTGATTCTCCTGCCTCAGCCTCTGGAGTAGCTGGGATTACAGGTGTGTGCCACCACATCCAGCTATTTTTTTTTTTAATTTTTTTAATATTTAGTAGAGACAGGGTTTCACCATGTTGACCATGCTGGTCTTGAACTCCTGATCTCAAGTGATCCACCCGCCCCGGCCTCCCAAAGTGCTGGGATTATAGGTGTGAGCCCGCGCCCAGCCCCCGCCTTTGTATTTCGGCTCTCTGCTAAATACAAATAAAAGTCACTCCTCGATTAGGGGCCAGAAGCAGATGGTTGGCAGGCTTCCTCCCCTAGGCCACTCAGTGGTGCCCCGGCTCCCCCAGCCGCTGCCCCAGACCAGGCTCTTGGCAGGAACAAAGACAGTCTCCGTTGCCCTCATGGAGCACCCAGGCCTGTGGACCATCGGGACTTTCCTCCTCACTGAAAAGCCGCTTGGGAGCCGCTGGCAGGCTGCTGGGAGGCCTTGGGCGTGTTACTTCCCAGAGGCAGCCTAATTTCTCTGGAGGCAGTGGCGCGCTCCCCAGATGACATGAATGAGCGGAACGCAGCCCTTCCTGCGGAGACGTGCGGCGTCTTTATCACAGGTGCCCGATCCAGATCTCACGCAGCTATTGTGGGTGTGCGTTCACAGCTTGGGGGCCGTGTGACGGCGTGTTTGCAGATTCCCACGTCGCTCCTTCAAAACACTGGTGCGCGTGACATTTACATGCCTACCCGTGTTTGCATCGGGACTGCCATCTCCGAGCTTCTCTGCGCATCTCTGGGAGATGTCTCCCTCCCTCGGGGTGGCAGGGCAGGGCTGTGAGAGACTCTCGCTGCTGCGGGCACAGCTGGCTTCTCACTGCCACTGCAGCATGGGTGTCCCCGGCATCCCCTTCCAGGGATGTGTGCAGGTGACCAGCCTGGAGAGGCCTCTGCGGTCACTTGGCCCTGCTGTTTCCCACACAGGACGCTTTCTCCTACTCTTAATGGACTCTGCGGACACACTCCAGAGATGGGGCCTTACTCCCTCTTAGGATGACAGACTTTATCTTGAGATAGCTTGCCCCATTTGAAAGCTCTTCCTTGAATTTGCTAAAATCAAACTTGCCCTAAGGGATTTCTTCTCTTTGGCCCACAAGGACCTTGTCTCTCAGGACACTTGCCAAGGTAGAGAGGCCGCTCTGAGCCCAGGGAGGGCAGGGCTGGAGAGGAGGGGTGGAGCCCATGAGAGGTAATCCAGCCTTCCCAACTTGTGAGTTGGGGGCAGTGGAAGAAAGCAGTGGTCAGGCTGACGCCAGGCTCCTGGCAGAGCTGTCTGGGTGGACGGTGGGCCATTAACTAAGAGAAAATGGGCAGGAAACAAACAAGAGGGAGGTGTCGGATGCTCCCTTGACTCAGCACTGAGGGGGAGGTTGCCTGCAGCTCTCATCCCCCGGGTTTCTCTAAGAAGTGGCCTTGGCCAGGAAGGGAGAGGTTCCCCTGGCTTTTCCTAAGGGTGGGCCCGTGGTTCCTGGGCCTCTGGTGTCAGCCATGCTTCCCTTTCTGCAGGCACCTACGTTGGATGCTTCAGTGATGATGGCCACGAGAGGACTCTGAAAGGAGCTGTGTTTTATGACTTGAGAAAGATGACTGTCTCCCACTGCCAGGATGCGTGTGCGGAGCGGTGAGTGCTGGGGTCCTGGGCTGTTGATTCCAGTGGGAGGAAGGTCCAGGGACAGTTCCAGAGTGACGAGGCATATCAGCTACCAGTTGGCTGTCATAGCATAATTAGAACACACTGATCAGATCCCAGTTATCCAGAAGAAAGAAAGTTTGTTGGCAGATGGCCTAGGTGCTGGATGCTGGGTGATGGCCTGGGTGCTGGATGCTGGGTGATGGCCTGGGTGCTGAGAGCTGGGTGATGGCCTAGTGCTGGGAGTTGGGTGCTGGATGCTGGGTGGTGGCCTGGGTGCTGAGAGCTGGGTGATGGCCTGGTGCTGGGAGTTGGGTGATGATCTGGGTGCTGGGAGCTTGGGTGGTGGTGCTGAGTGCAGGGAGATGCGACTTCCAGTCCAGCCATAGCAGGGACTCAGCGTGTGACTTTGGTGAGTTCTTTTCCTTCCCTGGGACTCCATTTACTTATCTGTTTTACAATAAGATAAAGGGCTTTAACTGAGATTTCTCTGAGAAGATCTTTCCAGCTCTGGTAGGAAAAGTATTTTCACCTTGTATGTATAACAAGGTTTACTTTTTCTGATACTTCCAGCTCACCCAGTAGTTGCCAGACACTTGTCATATGCCAGGGCAATGGTCCCTAATGTCAAGGCCTTCACAATTGACTGTGTATGTGTGTGTGTGTGTGTGTGT
Source organism: Papio anubis (assembly GCF_008728515.1). Classification (NCBI taxonomy): domain Eukaryota; kingdom Metazoa; phylum Chordata; class Mammalia; order Primates; family Cercopithecidae; genus Papio; species Papio anubis. The sequence continues at coordinate 5,596,867 of NC_044992.1, forward strand.
GTGTGTGTGTACACATCTGAGAGAGGTGGGTTAAACAGAATCAGACTTCACCCTTCACTTATTTATCCCACAGATTTTTTTCACTTTTGTTATGTCATATAAATTCTTTCCACAGTTGGCTAGGTAGCAATGGGTTATCCCCATTTTACAGATGGAGAAACTGAGGCTGGGGAAAGAAAAGACAAGGTCCTTACGGAAACATACGTCATAGTCTAGATAAAGTGGAAACAGGATGATACATTCTCTTTTTAGTCTCCTAATAGATCAGGAAACTGAGACTCGGAGATGGTAAGTGACATTCAGGGTCTCACCGCTAGGACTAGGACGTGGTCAAATGGGGACTTGAAGCTTGTGTTTGGATTTTCAGTCTGGGCTTTTCACATCTAGATCCACTGATTTGAAAGTGTTGACTGCTTTCTGTAGTTGGAGTCCTGTGTGATTCACTGTGGGTTCCATTTCCAACCTTTCTTTACCTATGGTGTTACAACTAGGTAAAAGTAAGTAGAGAAATGGCTGTGGAGATGAGGGCTGCGTGTAACAAGACATGACATGTGGCAGGCAATTCAGACCAGCTCATGGCCACTCACCAGGGTAAACTGTTAAATTTTTAGAGTTGTTGTAAGCCCATTGTAAAACTATTGGTAGCTTAAAATCTTCTACAGTGGGAGTGTTTACACCACAGAAATTGGCAAACAGTACAAACCAGAGCTCTCCCGGTCACATACTGAGAACCAGTTTACAGGCACATCACAGATTTAGACCCATTATAACCTGTGACCAGGCACCCTGCAGGGCAGAACTCAGGGCTGGTGAGAGGGAGCAGTGGGGCTGGTTCCATTAGTTTATTACAAAGGAAAGACTATTCCCTGAACTTAGCCAGGTGACCCTTGAGTGTGGCTGGAGACTGATTCCTAAGGCCAGCCATAGGCTGACGGCTGTAGCCCCTGTCTGCCTGTTCACCCAGACCCAAACTTAGCTTCAAGTCCAGCCCATATCCCGACTCCAGACCCAGTTGCCACTGCATGACCACATAAATCCTCTCCACAGTCTGCCAGGTAGCAATGAGTTATCCCTCTTAGACAGATGGAGAATCTGAGGCAGGAGAAAGAAGAGACAAGGTCCTTGCTTAAACATACTTTCTAGTCTAGATCAAGCTGAAACAGCCTGCAGTTTAGACCCCAGCCCTAGCTCTGGGCCAAGATCCGGACTCACCCAGGCCCTGTCTCCCTTCAGGTCCTATGTCTACGCCGGCTTGGAGGCCGGGGCGGAGTGTTACTGCGGGAACCGGCTGCCAGCGACGAGCGTCGGGCTGGAAGAGTGTAGCCATGAGTGCAAAGGCGAGAAGGGCTCTGTGTGTGGCGCTGTGGACCGGCTCTCCGTGTACCGTGTAGATGAGCTGCAGCCGGGCTCCAGGAAGCGTGAGTGGGCCAGCCTCTCCCTGAGCCCTGTCCATCCCACTCCCTCCGGCTGCGCGTCTCCCACAGCCTCTCATTCCAAACTACCTGAGGCAGAACCTGTGCCAACCTCTGCCCTCCCTTCCCTATTGCCATCACTGGACGGGCTCCTGGCAGGGCGGGGATGGGGCTAGGGTCCATCAAAGGCTTAATTGCTTGAGTTCCTCACTGAAGCATACCTTTGCTTGTCCCCTGCAGGAGAGAGAGACTGATTGGGAGGCCTGAGTGTGCCTCAGACGTGCTGTGTGGCCTCCGGCGGCTTACTGCCCCTCTCTGAGCTATAGTCTATTTTGTAAATTGCAGAGGGAGACCTAGATTTCTTTCTTTTTTAAAAATTTTTATATTTTATTTTTTATTTTTGAGATAGAGTCTCACTCTGTCACCCAGGCCAGGCTAGAGTGCAGTGCCGCGATTTCAGCTCACTGCAACCTCCACCTCTCAGGTTCAAGCAATTCTCCCGCTTCAGCCTCCCAAGGAGCTGGGATTACAGGCACCCGCCACCACACCCGGCTACTGTTTTTTTTGTATTTTTAGTAGAGACGGGGTTTCACCATGTTGGCCAGGCTGGTCTTGAATTACTGACCTCAGGTGATCTGCCTGACTTAGCCTCCCAAAGGGCTGGGATTGCAGGCGTGAGCCACGCACCCAGCCGGGAGACCTAGATTTCTAGCAATGGTGTGAGCCAGACAATCAGAAAATTCCCTAACTATAAAGCACCTAGAAATGCTGCAGAACATTTAGCAAACATTATTGTAAATGCATAGCTGAACTAGCAGGAAAGTAAGACAAGCCCTTGGATCCGGAAATGAAGAATAAAGAGCCACAGTGGAGAGAGTTACAGATATGCTGTGTGGCCCTGGGGCTCAGCGGAGGGAAGCCGCCAGGCTGGGTGGCCACTCAGTTTAGATCTTAATGTCTAAGCAGGATAGGGAAGGAGGCCTTGGGCTTCTCAGGGCGAGGAATTGGATTGAAACTTCTGTATACAGTGGGATTCAATTTCACTGAAATGTAAATCAGCGAAAGTTTAGATGAAAAAAAAAAAAATGTCTCCCACCCATTCAGAGAGTTAGAACAAAGCTTGTCTGTCTTGACCTGAGTTCAGGTGAAGATACACGTCTTCCTAAGAATTTGTAACCACCGCACAGGCTTGCATTTGTATGCATTTGGGGGTTCGAATTTATATGATCTGCCTGAAAGTTTCAACATGAAAGTTGGCTCTGGGTCACCTGGAGGTTCTGGCAGAGCCAAATGCAGTGTCCCCTTGAGAGCTGTGCCACTAACCCAAGCGCAGGGGTGCTCAGCGGCGAATTCTCACTGAGTGCTGGGTTCAAAGTGGTGGAACTCGGGAGGAAACAGTCAACCAAGCTGACACGTCAGGCAGCAAGATTGGACTCCAAGGAATTTTACTGCAAAGGGCTAGCAAATAGAGATGGCCCTGAAGGGGCCCAACTCAAAGGAGGAGTTGGAAACTCAGATTTGTCCTCACTGCAAGATGATGAGCACAAATCCACTTCCTCTAATCACAGAAGGCTCCTTGATAAAATAATAGGGCTGTGCACCGTTGCACATGCTGGGGACCATTCTTTTCATGGTTGGGAGAGGTGGGTTGGGAAGGAGTCAGAGCCTGGGAGACCACCCCCACCACTGGCAAGGGTAGGGCAGCGGTGATGGACGCAGAGGCACAGCCCTGGGTCCAGGCTTGCTGACTCATGGACACGACCGCCTCTGGTCATGCCCTAGTAACAGGGCTCCAGGAGAGCTGATGGATTAGTTCAAGAATGGGGCAGAGCCCAGGTAAAGAGGTATGGGATCAGCTGGGCGTGGTGACTCATGCCTGTAATCCCAGCACTTTGGGAGGCCAAGGTGGGCAGATCACGAGGGTCAGGAGTTCGAGACCAGCCTGACCAACATGGTGAAACCCCGTCTCTACTAAAAACACAAAAATTAGCTGGACGTGGTGGCGGGTGCTTGTAATCCCCTGAGGAGGCTGAGGTGGGAGAGTCGCTTGAACATGGGAGATGGAGGTTGCAGTGAGCCGAGATCACGCCATTGTACTCCAGCCTGGGTGACAGAGTGAGACTCTGTCACACACACATACACACACACACACACACACACACACACACACAAAGAGGTGTTGGATCAAAAGCTAAGGCTTCACAGGGGTTCTGGGACGGCTGTCCTAGCAGGGAATGGGTTTTCCAAGCAGCACAAAAGCCGAGCCCTGATAACCGTGGCTGAACCTAAAAGCCACCCGGGCTGGCAGCTATCTGTGGGGTCCCAGTGCCAGGGAGAGCTGCTCCGTGTTTGACCCCAGCTGACCGGTGCTTCTTAGGTGCCTCTTGCATTCAAACAGGATGTGTCTGGGAGCTTAGGGGTCCAGATGGGGCAAATGGGGACAGGGGTGGAGAAACTGACAACACACCGTTTAGCTTACGGGTTCACCAGTGACACCATTAACTCGACAGTTTCTCATCGACACCTACTCTGCCAGGCCCTGACCTCACCCAGGGGTTCGCCATGGCACACGGGCAGAGTCCTGTCCTGCCACTTGGACATCCAAATGGGCTTCCTGAAGACCAAACTGCTCCACGCTGGCTTCTTGGAGCTTTTATTTTTTTGGTTTCAAACAACATTCCTGCCCCCAAGTAAGACCAATTCTATATGTGGACTCCTGATGGCCCTCCCAGCCCCACCTGCCTGCCCAGTCATTGGTTCTGAGAGGCAGTTGTTTTGCTTTAGGTCACCCATGGATTAAGAGACAGATGGTCCAATCATTCAAGCCAGCCCTAGATCTGGAGTTGGCTGGACTTGCTGTCATGGTTGGTGTTGAAGATGGTGTCCTGGCTGCCCCTGTGGGCAGGCTGTGGAGCGCCCTGTGAGGTACCCTTGCCTTCCTGCCCCCTTCTTGAGGGGAGGAACTGACAGGATCAAGAGGTGACCAGGTGACCACCATTGTGAGCTGCAGCTTCTGCCAGCAAGGAACATTCACAAGGAGTAAGACTCATGAATGTGCTCCCCAGATTGGAATCAGAGTGGGTTCTGAGCAAGTCATCAACGTCTTCGCCTTGGAGGCATCATTCTGCCCCAAGTGGCCCTCAGGCTCCCTCCTGGGGAGTGAGGGAGACCAGACTGTACCAGGTGACAACCTGTGTCCTGAGAGTTGCATCAGAGGCAGCCAAGGCTTCCTTCTTTAGCGGCTCACGGATCGCTCACCTGTTGCAGTATACGCAGTGCCTTCCTGCTTTATCTCATTCAGTTCATTCATTCACTCAGCACGTAGTGGGTGCCTGCTGTGTGTCAGGATCGGGGCTGGGTGTGGGGAACACAGGGGTCACCCAGGAGGATGTAGCCTCCCCTCAGGAGCTGTGTTCTGGAGGCCCTGTGGCCCCCTTTTGTCCCTCCCTGTGTCCCGGGGCTTGCTGGAATCTTGATCCCTCCCCCATCTCTGGATCACGCCTGCCCTGCTGACTCTCCCCATTGTCTCTTCTACCCCTGTGGAGCTGGTTGAGGACCAGTGCCTAGTCCATTGCAATGTTTGTTCTTTGAGGCTCCAATCATGCCAAAGAACAGGAAAGAGTTTTGTGAGCCCAGCACCTGCCACCACCCTCGACCTTGACACCAAAAGCCAGGGCAGAAACGTGGTAGTGGGGAGACGCGGCCCCATCAGGGGATATGCATGGGTATACATTGTTCCTCATGACAACCCTAGGAGCTACGCTGTATGTAGCTGAGGAAATTGAGAGTCTGAGCGCGAGACGTGGCAGAGTTGCAGAGCTAGTCACTGGCAGTGCAAGGACTTGAACCTAAGCACTTATGACCCTAAGCCCTGGTGTTTTCCTCACACTAGGCTGGTGTCTGTGCCCTAATAGGTCATGCCCTGACACGTGGACCTCCGGTGCTGTGGTCAGTTGAGATGGGCTTCCAGATCCAGGGTTTGGTCCTACTTGGCAGATTCTGGCTGGTGAGATGGTTTCTGCTTGCACCACGTGGTGTGGCAGCTAGAGAGCCGGGGGAGATGCTCAGCCCTGGGAGACCCCGTGTGGCGAGGAGCATGGGGTAAGAATCAGGATGCCGTCTAGAGAAACCCTGACGAGTCTGGAAGAAATATGAGCAGTTGATGCAAGAACATTCCAGAAAGTTCGTTCAGCTCCGAGGAAGCCAGCTAGGGCACGGGACGTTTCCACCTGGAGGTTCTACAGAGCAGCAGGAGGCTTGGCGGGAGGCTTCTTTGTAACATGGGCTTGAGGAGTGTTCCTAGAAATTGAGTGGGAGTTCGAGATCAGAGAGAGGCAAACCTTGCACAGAGGCAAAGCAGTGGGATGACTCCAATGGCACGGCAAGAGCAAACCTGGCCGGGTTTCAGATTTCCATGTCTGCTTTTCTTTTTAATGCATCTTCTGGGAAGACATCGGATTTTTCACAGGATCAGCCTGTCAGGTCACCTACCATGGAAGGAATCTGGCACCTAGTAACTGCACCATCCAAATTTGTGGAAGGAAGGAAGGAAGGAAGGAAGGAAGGAAGGGCATTATGGAGAATTGACAGAAGCAAGAGAAGGAAGGAAGGAAGGGAGGCATGGAGCAAGAGAAGGAAGGAAGGAAGGAAGGAAGGCATACATGCATTAGGAGAACTGGCAGAAGCAAGAGAGGGAAGGAAGGAAGGGAGGGAGGGAGGGAGGGAAGGGAGGGAGGGAAGGAAGGAAAGAAAGGAGGGAGGGAAGGAGGGAAGGAAGGAAGGAAGGAAGGAAGGGCATTATGGAGAATTGACAGAAGCAAGGGAAGGAAGGAAGGAAGGGCATTATGGAGAATTGACAGAAGCAAGAGAAGGAAGGAAGGAAGGAAGGAAGGAAAAAAGGAAGGGCATTATGGAGAATTGACAGAAGCAAGGGAAGGAAGGAAGGAAGGGCATTATGGAGAATTGACAGAAGCAAGAGAAGGAAGGAAGGAAAGAAGGAAGGACATTATGGAGAATTGACAGAAGCAAGGGAAGGAAGGAAGGAAGGAAGGAAGGAAGGAAGATATGCATGCATTAGGAGAACTGGCAGAAGCAAGAGAGGGAAAGAAGGAAGGGAGGGAGGGAGGGATAAGGGAGGGAGGGAAGGAGGAAGGGAGGAAGGAATGACTTATGGAGAACTGACAGAAGCAAGAGCTGAGTGCTGCAGTTTCAGCCACGTGGTCCCTTGTAGGTGACCCTGGACAGTCAAGGTCCTGATGCCCGGTTTCTCTTAGGAGCTCAGCATGACTATGTCCCACCCAGGGCCGTTTTCCCTCCCTGATTTGAAATCTGCACCTCCTCAGTTTATTTATACCTGTCTCGGGACCTAAAGCCAGCATTTTCCCTGGTGCCAGGCACCAACAACTGGACACCGTCTCTTACCAGAAACCCCTCTGTTTCCCCGCAGGGCGGACCGCCACCTACCGCGGGTGCTTCCGACTGCCAGAGAACATGACACACGCCTTCCCCAGCTCCCTGATACAAGCCAATGTGACCGTGGAGACTTGCTCGGGCTTTTGTTCCCAGAAAGTAAGACCAAATGATCATTTCACAACCCTTTCCTTTAAGTGTGTGTGGTGGTCCCAAGAGACGGGGACGCCTGTGCTGGGCTGTGGGTGTCCACTCTGGCAGTCCAGATGGGAGCAGAGGATGGGGGCATGAGTGGGAGGCAGGCATACAGCAGGTGCCACAGAGGGAACCGGCAGGGAGCCCTTCGCCTCTGTCCGCCATGTGAGGCTGGGGGGGGAATTGTCAGCAAGGCGGACGGAAGGAGCCGAAAGGAGAGTGCCTTTCTGGATGCCAACTCTTGGCACACGTGTCAGATGTTAAATTGACTTGGTTTGGAAGCCAGAAGATGCTGGCTCGGGACTTGGGGATAGCTGATGGATTTTCTGTTATTGGTGCTGACAGTGTTGGACTGTGAATCTGATGACAGGGGCTGGAGCCACACTTGCATCGTTGGTTCAGCCTGAGCTGAGGAGTAGAGCATGACCCCGTGGAGGGGCGGGGCTAGGCACCGAAGGCCACTGACCCTGCCTTGCATGCCAGCTCTGGGGTGGGGAAAGTTGGTCAAGGCCAGAGGGGGCTTGCAAAAAGCAGGGCCAGGAGTGTGTGAAGCAAGGCTGGGGAGACCCAGCAGACTCTGTCCAAAGAACACTGAGATCTCAGGCTGCAGTCCAGTGGACTCCAGATTGGGGCGGATGCTGTGGCTCTAGAAATGGCCTTTGGTGGCAGTAGGCTTGGTGCTGGGGCTGTTTCACATATGCTGGGGTTGCAGTACCCTCAGTGTGGCTTTGGTACTTGGCAATGTAGCAGAACAGGGCTAAGGCAAGAGGAGGGCTAAGGCGAGAGGATGGCCTTGGCCAGGATGAGGATGACGATGATGACAATCAACAGAAGCTGCCATTCTTAATCACTCATTCCATGCCAGGTACTGTTCCACGCGCTTTATGGGTTAACTCATGTAATCCTCCTGCCAACCCTACAGCGTAGGTGCTGTGAGTATCTGCGTCTTCCCGGTGAGAAAACAGGCAGAGAGTTGGAGCCGTGTGCCTGAGGTCACACAGCCGGTAAGTGGTAGGGTCAGGATTTGAACTCAGATAGCTCCATGGTCTGCTTGGGGTTGAAGGGTGCAGGGGTGGACTTCAATGAGAGCAGATATGACCAGACCTGCAGGAGCAGCACAGCCTTCTGCTGCTGCACCCCCTACTCCCACTCTCCCTGCTTCCCGTGTTCCACCGCGCTCTGGGGACGCCTCCCTTGGAGGGAGATGGAGAACAAAGCCTTTCACATGTGCTTTCTTCTCGTCCAAGTGCATCCTTTGAAGTGGTTCTCCTGCATCACCAGCGTTTCCAAAGCCACAGCCAAGGATGTCTTGGGCATCAGGACACCTACAACACAATGAAATGAGCCACGAAGGCAGTTTGTTGATTTGCAGACATCTGGCCTGGGGACCTCCTCATCCTGTCTCCTCCTCGTGGGAGCAGAGCAATGGGTAGAGGCAGCAAGGACGCCGGCTCAGCTGCCAGCCCTGCTGGTGCTCTCAGGAGGATGAGCCACCCTCCCAGGGCTTCCCTCGCACCTGTAGCTCAGAGCACTTCCCTTGAGAGGCCCTCTCGTTGGAATCAAAGGAACTCTGTGGGCCAGACCAGGCTGAAAGCAGGCCGCCCTTGAGCAACCAGTTTGGAGACTCCTGCTGTGTGCTGGGCACGGCACTGGGAGCCTTCCTGCGGGGGATTATCTGCTTTGATCCTCCCGGTAGCTCCCAATGGGAGATACTCAGATCCCTGCTTGCTGCGAGAGGCTGGGCAGGTGTGCAGAGCTGAGAGCCTTCACACACAGGCACAGAGCGGCCGGCTTTGCAGGCCCTGCTCCTGACGCCACACACAGCCTGTGCTTTTACATACTGCTGCCACTTGGTGTTATGGAATGGGGAAGAGACAGAGAAGACGAGGAGGAGGAGGAGGAAAAGAAAGGGGTGGCCATGAGCCATTAGTGTTTCGGACTATTTTTAAATAGGAACGTGCTTACTTGGAGCACAATGAAGACGCCAAAGGGCATAGCAGGGAAGCCTTCCTCTCACTCCATGCGTTTCCTTGCCTGGATTGTCCTGGCTTCTCATGTCTACTTCCACAGAGACTGAATCTTCAAGCAGCTGCATCCTTGCCCATTCTGTAACCAGCCCCGCAGCGGGGAAGGAGCTGCACCTGCCCTTCTGCACCGAACCCTTCACTGGACAGCCTGTCTCGGAGATTGTCCCGCAACGCGACACAGAGTGCTTTCTCGTGCTTTTTTACCATTACACGGATGTCCTATCATGTATTTAACCAGTTCCCTGCTGTTCAGCATTTCGCCTACTTCCAGCCTTCACAAACAATGCGGCAAAGACTGCCCGTGTATGTACATAGATCACTTTGTATGAGTGAATCTGTAAGAAAAATATTCCTTGGAGATGCTGGGTCAAAGACTGAGTGTCTTAATCATTTTGGTAAACTTTGCCAAGTTGTCCTTGGCAAGGATTGTATTCACTTTATACCCCAATCAGTGATGTGTGAGGGGGAGGCAATCCACCCCCATAACCTGTCTTTTGTGTGTGTTGGGGGGTTCAAAGCAGCATTTTAGGCAGATGCCTCAGTTTTCTGGGGCTCCTCCCTTTGGATACCTCGTTAGGGCTCAGAGAGTTCTTTTTTCTTTTTCTGCTCTGATGCCCAGGTTGGAGTGCCATGGTGTGATCATAGCTCACTGTAGCCTCTGCCTCCTGGGCTCAAGTGATCCTCCCACCTTGGCCTCCTGAGTAGCTGCGACTACAGGCACACATTACCATGCCCAGCTAATTTTTTTGTGTATTTTTTGCAGAGACGGGGGTCTCACCAAGTTGCCCAGACTGGTCTTGAACTCCTGGGCTCAAGTAATCTGCCCTCCCCACTCCCAAAGTGCTGGGATTACAAGCACGAGCCACTGTGCCCAGCCAGTCCAGAGAGTTCATATTTGTGATTACAGACAAGAATGTAAAGACTTAAAACTCTTCAACTTGTATTTTCAGCCTTTCTTCGTATTTACTGGCATAAATCCAGATCACTGCAGTTTCACACTGGAGCACGTGCCAGAAGATACACGCAGGCTCTTGGTGTCTTGTGCCATTACACCTTAGCACCTTGTCCATCTCCCCTCACCGTGCATTTCAAGGACAAGTTCCCTTCTCTGCTCTGGCCGGAGCAGTCGTGAGTTGTTTGGGTCAGAACTACATGGAAAGGGCATCCAGATTTCTCAGACACAACCTCTGTCCTCCGCACTCACCGCACTGGGGTCGGTGCTGACACCAGATCCTTATTCGGCTGCCTCTGCGTGGTGGGATGGGGCTGGGAGGGTGGCGTTTCCTGAGTTCCATTGTTTAGGGCTGCACCATTTGCAGCTGTGAGGAACAGCGTCATCATTTCCAGCTTTAAAGTTTAACGTGGGTATCGGCCGCACATATTCAGTGGGACTTGGCAAAACGCAAGGGCTGAGACGTTGGGTACAGCCAGGGGCAGGTGACTGCCACTGGAGGCAGATTAAGGGCAGTGCCTGAAGGGGGTGAGGAAGGCTTGGAAGGAGGCTGAGAAAGGAAGATGGTTGCAACTTTTGGGAAGGGTTGGAGCTGGAGGATGCGGGGTGGTGTCGGCAGGTGGCTGAGGGGATTGAGGAGTGTGTTCCAAGAGGAGGTAACTGCTGAGTAGGAACGAGGTGGCGGGAAAGCAGCCCAGGGGTCCAGCGTGCAGGGTTACTTGGGGTGCTGTGAAAGGTCAGGGGGCACAAATTGCAGAGGGCCTTGTGATGTAAGAGTTATTAAGAAGTTATTTTAGGCAGATAGTAAGGTTCTGGGTGGAAATTTTCCTGTAATAAGAAACAACCCCCAAACCATCTCTTTTCTAACAGAAAAGGCGGCTTAAAGGGCCGGGCGCGGTGGCTCACGCCTGTAATCCCTGCACTTTGGGAGGCCGAGGTGGGCGAATCATGAGGTGAAGAGATCGAGACCATCCTGGCCAACATGGTGAAACCCCCATCTCTACTAAAAATATAAAAATTAGCCAGGCGTGGTGGCGGGCACCTGTAGTCCCAGCTACTCGGGAGGCTGAGGCAGGACAATGGTGTGAACCCGGGAGGTGGGGCTTGCAGTGAGCCAAGATTGCGCCACTGCACTCCAGTCTGGGTGACAGAGCTAGACGCTGTCTCAAGAGAAAAAAAAAAAAAATTAGCTGGGCATGATGGCGCCTGCCTGTAGGCCTAGCTACTGGAGAGGCTGAGGGAGGAGAATCACTTGCCCCAGGAGGCAGAGGTTGCAGTGAGCCAAGATGGCACCACTGCGCTCCAGCCTGGGTGACAGAGCAAGACTCTGTCTCAAAAAAACAAAAAAAAGAAACTGGGTTCACTCAGTATGGTGATTCCCACCGTCTTTTCCTTGTCACCAGGTGTACCAAGTGTCATAGCCACCTCCAGATAACACCATGTGTTTCGAACATCATGGCGACCTACATTTGCATAGTAAAGGGCTAAGGTGGGAGGGCCAGGTTTTTCAAGGGCTACGTAAATGACACACCTGATCAAACCAATCCCCTGGGCCTTATGGAAATCAGACACCGCCTCCTCCAGCATCCCAATATAAGCAGCCACTTTTCCGCTGCGCACGGGGTTTTCTCTTTGTTTGAACCCCCCTCCCTCTGTCTCTGTATGGGGGAGCTGTTTTCTTCTTCCTTCTTTCTTACCTATTAAACTTTTCACTCCTTAAAATCACCCCACCCGGTTATCTAAATCGGCACGAGACCAAGAACCCTGGTGTTCCTGCAGTCATTAGAGCCGTCTCACTTGGCTGCCTGACTCGAGGTTTAGATTTTTTTCAGTGGGTGGGAGGGAGCTACTGTTGGTGTGGCAGGGAGGGGCTGGTATGGCTTGTGTGGCACTTTATAGCTGCAGGTAGGATGTTGTGGAGCAGGGAGAGGATGAGAGATAATAAAGGAGGGAGTAGGTCTAAGAGACACCACAAGACACCACTAAGGGTTGGAATCCACAAGAGAGGATGTGGGGGCCTGAAGGAAGAAGTGGGAACCTCCAGGGAGGAGGATGAGGCGTGGATAGGGTTGGGGGTGGGGTGAGGCAGCTGGCCTGTCCAATGCAGGAGGGAGGTTCTCCTCGGGTCCTTCTGGAGACAGCCTTTCTCAGGGGCACCCTCAGAGATGCCTTGGCAAAGCTGCCGCAGAAGTCGACCTGGGACCTGGTTCTGGAGTTAGGGATTTCAGGTAGGGCAAGAACAGTGCCCTGGATGTCGTGCCTTTAAAACCACTGTCTGCCCAACGGAGCGAGCCTTTGGCTCCCAGACTGTCCATCCATTCTCCCTTGTCTCGCCCTTGGATGTGGGTGTAACTTGAACTCAAACCTTCTGAACGGTTAAACCCTCAGCTCTGAGCTCTGCAGATGCCTGGCGGGGATTTTGCTGGAATTCTGACTTCACTCTAGAGCAGGGGTTCACAGCCTTGGATCTGTTGGCATTTGGGGTTGGATAATACTCGTGTTGGGATCTGTCTGTGCGTTGTAGGATATCTAGCAGCATCCCTAGCCTCTACCCACTAGATGCCAATAGCACATCTTCCCTCCGTTGTGACACACAGTCCCCAGACGTTGCCGTATGTCCTCTGGCGGGCAAAATCACCGCCGGTGGAGAACCACAGCCCTGGAGAGGCACCTGAAGATGCCAGGCAGCCATGCCCAGACATGGCCCATATCCCTGTGGGGCTGAATCCTGGGGAGCAATGGTCTCTTCCAACCATTGTTGAGGATGGAGAAGCAAATTCTGCCTCCAGCATTGAGATCTGATGGATGTGAAATTGGTTAGAAGTTGATCAGACCCAGACCTGCAGAGGCCAGGGACCTCTTTGCAGGGAATGATATCCTCTCTTCCCTCCTGAATGTTAAGGGTGGCAAGAGAGGTGAACTCGGGGATGTCTGGCTGTATTTGCCTCCTCTGAAGTGCCAAACACGTCCTCTTTGGAAAGGCCAGTGGTGTGGAGGCTGCCGGGCAGTCCCAGTGGCAGCTCTATCTCATCCTAATTTGGCCGAAAAACAAGCTCAAATGTCCTGTGATGTGGGAATGGTTAAATTATGCCACGGCCATACAGTGGACTACAATACAACCATTGAAAATGTTTGCAAAGACTTTGATGATGGAAAATTCTCACAGTAGAGTGTTAAATGGGGCAGAGCTGAGCCTGGGGGTAGGAAGTTGGGGCTTAATTAGAGCTGGCCGTGCTGTGGGGCCAGGAGCAGCAGATGTGAGAGGTGGGGCTTGGAAACAGGAAAAGAGGGGGGAGGGTTCCTTGTTGTGCCCCCACTTTTGAGCACCATCTGAGGCTTATTTGTGGCCCCAGATAAAATGTCTAGTGTTTTTTGCTACTTAGCGAAAATGGATTTGGGGAGCTCCAAGAGTGTAGTTTGACAGAAAAAGAACATTCCAGGCGATATCCGCATCTTAATGATCTGACTCTCTGCCAGCAAGAGGGATTTGACCAATGTAATGTGTTTTTAAAGCCCAGTCAAATGATCTTGTCTAATTTCCTGTGATCGTACTAGAGATGGAAAGAGACCTGCTCATTCTCAGTCCTCTTCAGGATCCTGTTGGCTCCTTTGTTTCAACACAAGGCGAGAGTGAGCAGGGGGCAGCTTCGATATTTGCATTGCTATCAATTCAGATCTGGGGTAATTAGTTTTGTCGCCTGATATTTGTGCTCAAGGACATAGGCCATTTGTGGGGGTGCTCCGAAAGGAGGCCCATGAGCGAAATCTAACACCATCTGCAAATAGGTTACTAATGTGAGACACTCCACCAGCCATTATACCTTGTGTTGTGAGGTTTGTTCTCCCAGCAGCTGTTAGTGATTCTACTGATAAAGGAATCACAGGGAGAGGAGGAAGAGAGGTGGTGCCCTTCCCTTTTCCCCTCTTTTAGCCTCTTTCGGGTGTCTGAATTCTTTATGCATTAGTCACCTGGATGTTTTCCCATTGACATTTCTTCTAAGTTTTTTTTTTTGTTTGTTTGGTCATTTAATGGTGGTGCTCACCCAGCCACCTTTCAAATGGAAAAGCATGCATTAATATGGAATCGGTTTGTTCTCAGCTGGGCAGCTGTTCTTGCAAAATCCACTTGGATCCCGATAGATGCAGTCTATCCAAGCTAGTAGCCTTATGGTCTCCATGGAGCACCCAAGTTCATGTTTTTGCCAAGGGTTGGGTGTGTAAGAGTCTGGGTTTTGTGAGCCTTGAGAATAAGAATTTTCTCTTTGACAGAATGCTGTAGTCATTCTAAGAGCTATTGGATATGCTTTGAATTGCTTATAAAAAGTCTGTGGTAAACCTGTTGATACTGTACTCTGTGTGTATTTCCAAAAACATGTATTGTTTGTTTTTTTGGGGGGGAGGGTTAACACATATCTATTTTAGAGAATTTGAAAATTTTCCAAGTGCAGAAATAAAAATAGAATGCACCTGTAACAACTAATAACATGGAACATCTTTTTGGTCTTTTGTTCTCTACGTAATTTGTTTTATAAACATTGACTCATTCCTTCTCACATTTGTTCTTTTTTCCCATTTAATATGTTGTGAGCATTTTCTTTCACTGTGCTATGCCTTAGGGCTTATTGGCATTCTGTCCTCCCCTGAGGGAAATTTAGGCCATTTCCTGTCTTTTTTTTCTTTTTCCTTTTTGATATTATAAACAATGCTGCCACAAACATCCTTGAAGATAAACCTTTGAGCACATTCATGTGTTTCATTGGGCTATACTGGCAGATAAGGAATTGCTGGGGCAAAAGATAGATACATTTTATATGAGCCCTTTTAAGACTTTTCATACATTTTGGGAAGTGTGTGTTCTAGCCTCATCCTTCTGAACTGGTGAAAGGGCTTTAGAATCATGGTAACCTGGGTTCATATCCCTACTCTGCCACTTTCTCATTTTGTGATCCTGGCCAGATCACATAACACAGAGCCTTAGTCTTCTCGTCTGCTAAATGGGATGGGTGGAGATGAAAGTGCCTCACCAGACTGTGATGAGGATTCAGTAACTTTGTGGACACTACCAGTTTTGTGATTTATGTTTTGGGGTATGTCTGGAGTAGCAAATGTTCCAGACAATGCTTATGATCGTCGTGATTATTCAGCATCCCCTAGTTCTTTCAGTGTGTGGGGGATGTTTGAGAAACTTCCTGGGATGAAGAGCCAGTCCTTTCCCAGGTCAGTGGAAAGCCAGGCACCTCAGAATCCCAGTGGTTGGGTGGTTCTGAGTCACACCATGTTTCACAGACTCTTCTGTCTGAAGGATGTTTGTTTGGCTTTGACAGGGAGGGTGTTGCCTGGGGTGGGTTGGTGGGTTAAGTAGGTCTGCTGTCTGGGGCTCAGGTCTTCAGAGAGCCATTCGCCCCTGGAGACATCCCACAGGGTCCTCTGGAGACACTCTGACATTTGCCGCAAACAATCATGCTTGGCCTGCTGTCATATGCATAGAGTGGATATTGCAGCCTCTGTTTAGAGTGTGTGCTACAGCGCACGGAGAAGGGGACTGGTGAGTCTACTCTTTACATGGAGAAAAGTGGATGCTGTGGGGGTGTGAGGAAGCCCTTGCCTCTGCCCCCATGCATTTGCCTCCCCTGGACTGAGCCCATCCATGTTTACTGAGTATCTACTCTCTGAAAGGCACTTCAAGAGTGTTTCAATCCCCAGATCCCCCATATGGATGGAGGAACCAAGACTCAATTCAGCTAAATTGAAACTCACACCTAGAGACTCCAGAGCCTCTGTTAGCCCATTTGCATTGCTGTAAAGGAATACCTGAGGCTGAGTAATTTATAAAGAAAAGAGGTTTATTTGGCTCATGGTTTTGCAAGTTGTAGGAGTATGGCCCCAGCATCTGCTTCCGGTGAGACCTCAGGAAGCTTCCAATCATGGTAGAAGGTGAAGGGGGAGCCAGCATATCTCATGGTGAGAGATGGAGAAAGAGATGGGGAGGGGGTGCCACGCTCCTATAAACAACCAGCTGTCCGTGAACTGAGAGCAAGAACTCCCTCATTCATTACCAAAGGGATGGAGCTGAGCCATTCATAAGGTATCTGCCCCTATGATCAAATGCTTCCCACCAGGCCCCACCGCCAACATTAGGGGTCACATTTCAATATGAGATTTGGAGGGGGATACACATCCAAACTCTGTGAGAGCCCCGAGTCATTAAACTGCCCCTTTTACAGATGATAACGCCAAGGCTCAGCGATGCCCAGTTGCTCGTTGGCAGTCCACGGATGGGATTCAAAGCCCACAGTTCCTGGTGACAAGCTTTCGGTTGGTTCCACTCCCAGCATCTGCCTCTCCAAATCACAAGGCCCCGTGCTCAGTTACAGCATCACTGGACAAGTTTTCAGCCAACCTGACATATGCCTGAAAGCGAAACTCTGCCCCCTTTGTCCCCAATCCTTGAAGTCATCTTTGCGGGTGTCTTCTTTCCTTTTTGTACCTTTTCCTTTTTGTACCTTGAATATCTGGACCTGCCTCTGGAGTGAAGAGAACTGCTCTGGAGGCAAGAGACTGGCAGAGCTAACCTCCGCACTGGTTTGCAGATTTCATTGGAAACCCGGTGCATCCATGTGTTTGCCTCTCAGGAGTTGAGCTGTGTTGATGTGGCAAGGCCCTGGACTCAGAGTCCAGAAGGCTGGCTCCTTTTCCCACTCACCTGGCATGCTGGGCATCCTGGGCTCTTCACTGCCTACCTCCCAGCTTCCATTTCCCCTTCTGTGATCCCTGAAATCTCTGTCATTCTGTGTAATCCTGGCAATCCTGAGAAAAGTGCTAGAAGAGGAATGACGATGGAGGAGATGATGCCCAGAGGGGCCGGTTTGCTACAGGGGTCCCGCCTGGGGCCTTGCTCCTTACCTCTTACCTGGAGGAAGGTTCACTCCTTGACCAAGCCTCCTGCATGTGGATCCTGGCCAGCCCCGA
This sequence comes from Papio anubis, assembly GCF_008728515.1. Lineage (NCBI taxonomy): Eukaryota > Metazoa > Chordata > Mammalia > Primates > Cercopithecidae > Papio > Papio anubis. The sequence goes on from NC_044992.1 coordinate 5,613,831, forward strand.
GCCCTGCCCTTGCTAAGTCATGACCTTGCTCCAGGCTGAGTGCCCACCCGTACCTCAGCCCAGCCTAGCACTAGCCTTGCGTTCAGACCGAGCCAGGCTCAGGCTGTAGATGCACGATCAGGATGAGGATGCGTTTCCTCTTTGCCCTCGGACGCAGGCTGAGCCAGGTCTTTCTTTCACCCCTCACCTGTCTGAAGCAATCCCTCATCTATCTTCTCACTTTCTTTTTCTGCCTTGCATTCTTGGATCCTTTTTTCCTCTTCTTTCTCTCACTGAAGCACCCTTTCTTTCACTGAAGCGTAGGGTAGGGTGGGGGGAGCAGGGAAGTTGGCAGAGAGATAAGATTCATCAATATTTAATTTTTATGGAAATCATGTCCTAGAAATCCCCAAGGGGCTGAAAATTGTTCTGTGTTTTCAGAATCCAGTGATGTTGCTGAAGCGGTGATGTTGTAAATAAAACCACATTACTGTCTGCAGCTCTCCCGTCGCTCTGCAAACACCCGGAAGCTTGACAGTTTAATCCACTCAAGGAAGCAAAAAGGTTCGGGTCACTGCTGGGGGCAGCCCATTCTCCAGCCCTGGGATATAAGATTGTGAGGCATCAACGTCAGCGGTGCTGTTACTGCTGGGGAGGGAGACGGAGCCAACGTGCCTTGAGTAGATTTACCATAGGCTGGTGAAATTTTTTTTCCTCAGAACAGGAATCCCAGGACAGCAGAGCCCGCTCTGGGCTTTCTGACATGGGGAAGATTTGCTTAGAGAGAGCGGGCTTTCTTCTCCCTCATGCCTGTGGTGCAGTTAAATGACCAGCAGAAAAATCAGACCCAAGTTAGTTTCCAGCAGCTTCTGGTGTGGTTGGGATTTGGAAGGGACATTCATTCATTTCTTTCTTTCTTCATTCATTCATTCATTCATTCATTCATTCATTCATTTCTTCATCCATCAAACATTTATTGAGCATCTGCTACATGCAAGGCACTTTTCCAGATTCTGCGAATATAACAAAGCACACAAAAAACACAACAACCCTGCTTATGTTCTTGTGGAAAGAGGCAAACAACCAACCAGGTAAATAAGTAACTTATATAGTACGTTGTATGGTGATCCATGTCGTGGAGGAAAAGGAAGTAGGAATCGTAGGTGTTTACTCATGAGAAATGCAAACATTTATGGACTGCAAGGCTTGCACAAGAATGTTTGGAGGAGCATTATTCACAATAGCTAAAAACTGGGAACAGCCCAGATGTCGATCCACAAGTGGATGAATCAACAAACCAGTGCATCCTTGGATGGAATACTACACAGCAATGAAAAAGGAATGATCCACAGACGCAGATAACAACATGGATGGATTTGACAAATATTTTTCTGAATGAAAGAAGCCAGGCACACGAAAACATGTGCTGGGTGATTCTATTTATATGACGTTTTAGTATAGATAAAATGAATCCGTGGCGATAGAAATCTGAAAAGTGGTTGTTCTGGGGAGGGCAGGATGACAGTGAATGGGGAGAGGGGCCTCTGGTGTCACGGATGTGCTGCCTGTCTTGGTTGAATGGTACACCTGGGATCAGAGCATGTCATCAGATAGGTTATTACACAAAACTGGAAAGCATGGTGAGGGAAGAGGATGTGTTGGTGATGGTGGGAGGAGTTTGCACCTTGAAAAGGGGGTGGCCGGGGAAGGCCCCATGGAGGAAGCGACTTGAAGGAAGTGCGGGAGAGAGCTATGAGGGTATCTGGGCGAAGGGCATTCCTGGCAGGGGGAGCAGCAAGTGCACAGGCCCTGAGGTGGGATCATGAGTGGAGAAGTCAGGGAACAGCAAGGAAGCTACTGCATTGGTCAGCTTGGCTGCCGTGACAGAGTGCCACAGACTGGGCAGTGTAAACAACAGACGTTTATTTTCTCAGTCTGGAAGCTGAAAGTCTGAGATCAAGGTCTCAGCAGGGTTGGTTTCTTCCGAGACCTCTCTCCTTGGCTTGCAGATGGCAGCCTTCTTACTGTGTCCTTGTGTGCTTGTCCCTTGGTCTGTGTGTTGGCCGTGTCCTAACCTCCTCTTCTCGTAAGGACCTTTGTCATATTGGATTAGAGCCTACCCTGATGGCCTCATTTGAACTTAATTATCTCTGTAATCCCAGCACTTTGGGAGGCCGAGGTGGGCGGATCACCTGAGGTCAGGAGTTCAAGACCAGACTCGCCAACATGGTGAAACCCCGTCTCTACTAAAAATACAAAAATGAGCCAGGCGTGGTGGAGCGTGCCTGTGGTCCTAGCTACTTGGGAAGCTGAGGCAGGAGAATCGCTTGAGCTGGGGAGGCAGAAGTTGCCGTGAGCTGAGATCGTGCCACAGCACTCCAGCCTGAGCGACAGAGTGAGACTCTGTCTCAAAAAGAAAAAAAAAAAATGATCCTACATCCAAATAAGGTTCCATTCCAAGACCCTGGGGTTAGGACTTCAACATATGAATTTGGGGGACACAGTGCAGCCCATAGCAGCCAGCATGGACAGAGGTGCCTGAGACACAGACGGCCCGCTGTGTGCTGTGGACACCCGCGCTGCTTGTTTCTGTTGTCACTGTGATGAAGGTGTTGGTGTGGAATGAGGCAGGATGAGGGTTTTGTGATAGAGGGTGGATGAAGCTGTAGAGACCGGAGGTGGCAATTCTTGAAGTTGCTTTTCACGAATTCACATCACCGGGGAAACTTGCTTCTAGAAAAGCCAGCAGTGTGGAGATTGAGGGTCAGGGCCCAGCTCTCACTTTCCACAGAAGAGTGGTGTGGCGGCTGTGAGGATGGGTCTAGCTGGAGGTACCACTGAAGTTCGATAGTCCATCGTATACCTACTCACAGCGCAGGTGCCTCCTCGGCTTGAAGAAGGATGAGGCGAGTAGGGGGAGGTTTTCCTGGGGGCTGCTTGGCACCTAGGGGAGCATGTGGCCTGCGCTTACAAGAACAGCCTGACAGTGGGGGGCAACCTCCAGCAGCATTTCCCCCACTCCCTCCAAAGATACCCATCGTCCCACCAATGCCTCAGGCCCTGCGTCATCTTCGCTTGCATGGGACTCAGTCTGTTGTCTTTTATGAGTGCCAAAATCCTCAGCTTTACCTAGCCATGCTCAAAAAATGCTATTGATTTTCTTTTTCTTATTTATTTATGAGATTTTTGCTGTGGGCAAAAAATAAAAAGGTTTCTGCAGCATTTCCCTTAGCAGTGAGAAGCTTTCTCCACCCACTGCCTCCCTCCCTGGCACACACACTCGCAGATTACTCTCTCATCTCTCTACGCTCCCAAAGGCCTAGCATCTCCGACTGTAGGATGCAGAGAGGGAAGAGATGAAAAGGGGCTAGTGCCTGGGGCAGAGCGAGGACTTTCCTATACATGTGGGAGTGGTGGGTGGATATATTTTTGAGCAAGACACAGCTGATGCCCAGAGGGTTAAGGAGGTCGAGCATGACCTCTTCCTCCCTGGAAGTACAGCGTGGCGGGCCCAGTGCTAGGCACTTTGGACCCGTCTCATTTAGTCCTCACCATAAACCTACAAGGCAGATTTTATTACTTTTTTCAGTGATGACATTCAAAGAGGTTAGGCACCTTGCTCAAGGGTGCCTGGCAAGCGAGCTGGAATTTGCTTTCACACCTTCAGGATGCCAGCCACCAGCTCTCTTCAAGGTGTGGTGCGGCCTCCCCAAAGGGGAACAAGGACCCACTTAAGACTGCTGGGAGCTGGGCTGGCCCACAGAGTGAGGCGACTCCTCTCTCCTACCCCTGACAGGGCCCCCCTCCATTTTTTAAGAATCCTCCTTGGCGTGAGCATCTCGGGCGGGAACAAAGTCTGTTCTTCTCCACCCCTTCCGTCTTTGGAAAGATGACTGTATGAGAATCTCTGCACCCTGCAGTGGGGCATCTGGCATGAGAGGTGGTTTTGGTTTCTTTCCAGGGAGGTGGCTGGCCAAGGAGGGCCGGAGGGAATCTCAGTCCTCTCTCAGGGCTCGAGGTCTGTTCATTAGTGGTGTGACACGTGGAGCCCTGGGCAGCCCTGTGCCAGCTGATCTGCCCTGCTCTGTGCCATGCAGACATCCACTCCTAGGGATGCCCCTGCCCAGAGTGCCCTTTCTATCCCTGGCACTCCTGGCAAATGCCTTGGAGTCTCAAAAGCATGGTTCCAGCTTCTGTCCCCTGCTTTCTTCACGTCACTCACCCCTCAGTCATATTGCTGCTCATACTGTTGACTTGTCAAGGAACCAACCAAGTAGGGCTGTGCTTATAAGAACAAGGGCTACTTGAGCTACTTGAAGCTCACGTCTTGTTGAGCTTTGTCTCTCCGGAACTGGGCACAGAGCATAGTGGTGGAAGGATGGTGGTCATCCCTGTGGATTCTATACAGCTGGTCGTACATCATCCATGTTCATCCCATTCCTGAACCCTGGGAAGCAGGACCCTCAAATTCACTCAATGTGCTTCTCTTCTTATCTTTCCCTGGCAGGAGTTCCCCTTGGCCATTCTCAGGGGCTGGGAATGCTACTGTGCTTACCCTACCCCCCAGTTCAACCTGCGTGATGCCATGGACAGCTCACTATGTGGCCAGGACCCTGAGGCACAGAGGCTGGCAGAATACTGTGAGGTCTACCAGACACCTGTGCAAGGTGGGTTCTGCATCCCCGACTGGTAGTGGCATTTGGTCTGGGGGTGGGGAGAGTTTCCAGGGTTGGGAGATGCCAGTCATGGCCAAGCATACAGCTATGAGGTATGGCCGGTGTCTGTGTAAAGGTCTTGGCATCTTGATGGGTGGTGGAGATAACGGGGAGGGTCAGGTTTCCACCCTCCACAGAGGCTGAATCCTGGACTCACTTTAAAAAACACTGGACCTTTTATCTAAGTCTCTCTGGGGATGACAATGGTAAGAGGATGAGCAGAGAGGGGCAGGTCCCGGAGAGATAGCAACAGAAAGGTGGTAGGATTGGGAAATGTGGGAAGAATGGGATCCCAGGAGCTGCAGGGGCCACTGGTGCCTCCAGGACCTGGGAACCCTCCTTGGTGTGAGCATCAGGTCTGCCCCTGTTGACCTTAGGAACTGATGAAAAGAAGAGCAGGTGAAGAGGGATGTTACCACCTTTATCAAGTGCCTGCTGTGACCCAGCACAGCCCTGGAGGTTTTGGGGCTTTCCCTTGGTGATTTCATGTGCTCCTTGTAGCACCCCTGGGGATGAGACACAACGAATGACTTGCCTGTCATTAATATAGCTCTGGTTTACTGTTGATAGTACCTGGGTGTGTCACTTTGCTCAGCATAGCCTCAATCCCCTCCCACTTCCCCTAGTAGAATCTGGAATTATCTGTGCTAACTTAGGAGCAAGAGTTTGGCTGTGGTCATAGAGACAGAATGGGAGTTGAGGGTCCCTAGGGTGTCTGATTCCCATCCCACTCCTGCACTGCCATCTTGGAGGCCTCATCACGGGGCTTCCTCTGACTAGCCACAGACCTGTGCAGCTAAGGTATAGTTGGAAGATCTCTTCCCTGCTTTGGGTCTTGGTTCCCTCATCTATTAAACAGGAGTCTTCGTTCTTCAGTCCCTCTAAGGGAGTTTAGTGGTGAATTGGTGAGTCATAATGGAAGTGAGTAACCAACCCCGTGATGACTTTTGGACTTTCAGACACTCGTTGTACAGACAGGAGGTTCCTGCCTAACAAATCCAAAGTGTTTGTGGCTTTGTCAAGCTTCCCAGGAGCTGGGAACACATGGGCACGGCACCTCATTGAGCACGCCACTGGCTTCTATACAGGGAGCTACTACTTTGATGGAACCCTGTACAACAAAGGTAAGTCAAAGCTACAGGGGACAATGGAAGGCAGCTCCCAGTGACCAAACTGTCACCTTGCCTCCCAAGCTTCTCAGGGCACTAGAGCAGTGCATCTCAAACTTGAGTGTACATAAGAACCACCTGTAGGTGGAGCCACTGTGTGCCATACTCACCCTTCAGGGACTGAAGACCAGCCTGCCTGGTGGTCCCCATCCACAGCAAAGTTCCACCATTGTATCCACGAACACTCACAATCTAGGCCACTGAGGCAGTTGCAGACACCACTGATATTGATTACAGACAAAGAAATGACACTGAGACTACACTACTACCCCCCCCAACCCAAAACCAAAACCTAAGCATGCTACCCAACGCACGCTATAGGATACATCTACTAGAAAAAGTCTTTTCCTATGAAAGCTCCTCCGTAAAATTGGAAGAGGTGACTGTCCCCCCAGATGTGCAGATATCAATGCAGTCACACAAGAAACGTGAAAGAGCAAGGAGGCCAGGCACAGTGGCTCACGCCTGTAATCCCAGCACTTTGGGAAGCTGAGGTGGGTGGATCACCTGAGGTTAGGAGTTTGAGACCAGCCTGACCGATATGGTGAAACCCATTTCTACTAAAAATACAAACATTAGCCGGGCATGGTGGCGGGCGCCTATAGTCCCAGCTACTCAGGAGGCTGAGGCAGGAGAATTGCTTGAACCTGAGAGGCGGAGGTTGCAGTGAGCCAAGATCACGCCACTGCACTCCAGCCTGGGCAACAGAGCGACACTCCGTCTCAAAAAAAAAAAAAAAGAGCAAGGACAGAACATGACATAATTCTCTAGTAACAGACCTAAAAGAAAATGAAATGTATGAAATACCTGAAAAGTAATTTAAAATAATGATTTTAAGGAAACTCAGCATGATACAAGAGAATACAAATAGACAATTCAATGAAATTAGGAAAACGTTTTATGATCTGAATGAGAAATTCAATAGAAATAGATATCATAAAAACAACCAAACGAATCTGTTAGCTGAATAATTAAAATGAATTTTTAATGAATGAAATTAATGATCTAGTCTGTCACCAGAGCTCTCAACTGTGTTTTTAATTTTATACCAAAACCTATGGGATACAGCAAAAGAAGTTCTAAGACGGAAGTTTATAGTAATAAATGCCTACATCAAAATAGTAGAAAAATTTTAAATAAGCAACCTAATGACATACCTCAAAGAGCTAGAAAAGCGAGAACAAACCAAACCCAAAAGTACTGCAGGGAAAGAAATGATGAAGATCAGAGCAGAAATAAATGATAAAATTCGACGTCCCTTTATGGCAAAAACAATCAACAAATTAGATAGAGACGGAATGTACCTCAACACAATGAAGGCCAATATGTGAAAAACCCAAAGCTAGTATCATACCAAATGAAGAAAGGGTTGAAAACCTTTTCTCTAAGAACTGAAACAAGACAAGGATGCCCACTTTCATGATGTCTATTCAGCCTAGTAATGGAAGTCTTATGCAGCAATTAGGCAAGAAAAAGAAACAAAGTGCATCCAAATTGGAAAGGAAGAAGTCAACTTGTCCCTGTTTGCAGATGGCCTGATCTTACATATAGAAATGCCTAAAGGTGTCACCAAGAAACCCTTAGAACTGATAAATGAATTCAGTAAAGTTACAGGATACAAAATCAATATACAAAAATCAGTAGCATTTCCATATACCAATCGTGAACTACTGAAAAAGAAATCAAGAAAGCAGTGCCATTTAGATAGCTATGAAAAAATACCTATGAATAAATTTAATAAAAGAGATGAAAGACCTCTGCAAAGAAAACTCTACAACACTTAAGAAATTGAAGAGGACACACAAAAAATGGAAAGACATCCCACATTTATGGATTGGAAGAATTAATATTGGGAAAATGACCATACTAGCAAAAGCAATCAACAGATCCAATATAATCCCTATCAAAACACCAATGGCATTCTTCATGGAAACAGAAAGAAACAATTCTAAAATTTGTATGGAACCGCAAAATACCCTGAATAGCCAAGGCAACTCTGAGCAAAAAGAACAAAGCTGGAGGCATCACACTGCTGACTTGAAAATATGTTACAAAGCTTTAGTGACAAAAAACAGCATGGTACTGCTATAAAAACAGACGCATAGAACAAAATAGAGAACCCAGAAATAAATCCATGCATTTACAGCCAACTCATTTTTGACAGAGAAGCCAAGAACATACATTTGGAAAAGGACAGTCTCTTCAATAAATGGTGTTGGGAAGACTGGATAACCATATGCAGAAGACTGAGGCTGTACAAATGGTGTTGGGAAGACTGGATAACCGTATGCAGAAGACTGAGGCTGTACAAATGGTGTTGGGAAGACTGGATACCCGTATGCAGAAGACTGAGGCTGTACAAATGGTGTTGGGAAGACTGGATAACCGTATGCAGAAGACTGAAGACTTACTTAAATATAAGACCCAAATCTATTAAACTACTAGAAGAAAACAGGGAATATTTCAGGACATTGGTCTGGGCAAAGATGTTTTTGCTTTTGAGATAGGACCTCAAAAGCACAGACAAGAAAAGCAAAATTAGACACATGGGATGATGTCAAATGGAAAAACTTCTGCACTACAAAGGAAACAATCAACAGAGTGAAGAGACAGCCTGCAGGATGGGAGAAAATACTGGCAAACCATTCACCCAACAAGGGATTAATAACCAGAACATATAAGGAACTCAACAACAAAAACACCAAAAGCATCTGATTTAAAAATTGACAGATGATACAACATTTATCAAAAGAAGACACACAAATGGTCAACAGTATATGAAAAAATGCTCAGTGTCACTAATTACCAGGGAAATGCAAATCCGAACCACAATGAGATATCATCTCACCCCAGTTAGAATGGCTACTATCAAAAAGACAGAAAATAACAAGTGCTGGTGAGGATGCGGAGAAAAGAGAACTCTTATACGCAGTTGATGGTAATGTAAACTAGTACAGCTGTTATGGAAAACAGTATGGAGGCTCCTCAAAAAAAAAAAAAAATAGAATTGCCATATATATGATCCAGCAATCCCACTGCTGGGTATATATTCAAGGGAAAGGAAATCAGTAGGTTGAAGAGATATCTGTACTCTCATGCTTATTGCAGCACCATACACAATAGCCACGGTATGGAATCAACCTTAGTATCCATCAATAGGTGAATTTTTATAATGTGGTACATATACACAATGGCTAGTTAGCCATAAAAAAAGAATTAAGTGCTCTAATTCACGGCAGCATGAATGAGCCTAAGGGACATTGTGTTAAGTGAAATAAGCCAGGCACAGAAAGATAAATACCACATGCTCTCATGCATATGTCAAAGCTTAAAAAGTTGATCTCACTGACATGGAGAGTAGAATAGGGGTCACTAGAGGCTGGGAAGGGTAGGAGGGAGGGCAGGATAGGGAGAGGTTGGTTAATGAATACAAAATTACAGCTAGATATGAGGAATAAGTTCTAGTGTTTTATAGCGCTGTAGGGTGACTACAGTTGACAATAATTGATTGTGTGTTTTCAGGTAGCCAGAAGAGAGGATTTTGAATGTTTCCAGCTCAAAGAAATGATAAATGTTTGAGGTGATGGATGGCCTAATTACTTTGATTTGATTATTAAACATTTTATACATGCATTGAAATATCACATTGCACCCCATAAAGAAGGCGTACATTTATCATGTGTCTGTTTAAAATAATAATAAAAATATTTATTTTTATTTTATTTTACTTTAAGTTCTGGGATACACGTGCAGAACGTGCAGGTTTGTTACATAGGTATACATGTGCCATGGTGGTTGGCTGCACCCATCAACCTGTCATCTAGGTGTTAAGCCCTGCATGCATTAGGCATTTGTCCTAATGCTCTCCCTCCCCTTGTCCCACACCCCCAACAGGCCCCAGTGTGTGATGTTCCCCTCCCTGTGTCCATGTGTTCTCATTGTTCAATTCCCACTTGTGAGTGGGAACATGTGGTGTTTGGTTTTCTGTTCCTGTGTTAGTTTGCTGAGAATGATGGCTCCCAGCTTCATCCATGTCCTTGCAAAGGACATGAACTCATTCTTTTTTAATAAAAATATTTTTAAGTTAAAAAAAGAATCACCTGGAGGGCTTTTTAAAACTTAGGTTCCTGGCCCACACGCCTGACAGTCTGATTCAGGTGGTCTGAGGTGGGGCCCAGGAATTTTTATTTCTAACAAGCTCCCAGGTGATCCTGATGAAGGCAGTCCTAGGACCCCATTTAGGGTGGAACTTCATGAGATCATGCCTATTCTGGATTCAAAGGGAAAGACTAGCAGCTTGAATATTCTCTCTATAAACATTTCTTGAATTTTCCTTAATTTTTAGAACCCTCAATAATTAGGGGTGAAACTGATTTAATCTGCTTATTCCTTTTTTGAGGCAAGACATAGTTCATCAAAATGTAATAAAAAAGTCTAAAAATCTTTTAAGAGTTTTGATTTGTGATCTTTCCCTTGTAGAAATAAGAGAAATTAAGTTAAATGACTGAAGTCTGTGTTTTGTTTAAGAATGAAAAACCTCAGACAAGTCCATTGGCATAAAATTTGGCAAAATCTATTAAAATGTATTTCTCTGTTGTCAAGCATTGCAACATTTTCTCCCCGTTTCTTTCTTGCTTGCTTTCTTCCTTTTTTTTTTTTTTTTTTTTTTTAAGATAGAGTCTCACTCTTACTCTGTCGCCCAGGATGGAGTGCAGTGGCACGATCTCAACTCGCTGCAACCTCCGCCTCTCGGGTTTCAGTGGTTCTCCTGTCTCAGCCTCCTGAGTAGCTAGAACTGCAGGCACCCACAACCGCGCCCAGCTAATTTTTGTATTTTAGTAGAGACGGGGGGTTTCACCATGTTGGCCAGGCTAGTCTCAAATTCCTGACCTCAAGTGATCTGCCTGCCTTGCCCTCCTAAAGTGCTGGGATTATAGGCGCGAGCCACCATGCCCGGCCCATTTTCTCTGGATTTCTTAACCAGAGTTTGGTTTAGGGAAGTTGATGCTGTCAGTGACATCCTAGAGAAAGAGAAACTTCCTGAGCTTGGCATTGGCTTCTGGAATCACTCAGAACAATCTTGGTTCTGAGAAAAAGCTATCGTTGTCCATATAACCCAGCCTCATCGTCCCCGGGAGCCTCGAGTGTTACAGGCGCCTGCGGGTGAGGGAGGAAGTGGTCACATGAGCACATGGCCCTGTCCACTCTGGCTTAGTCCCCTGGGACTCACCCACTGTGCCCAAGCTGCAGTTACCCACCTTGTTCATCTCCAAGACCCTCACCTTATTCAAGCAGCTGGCTGTTTTGGTCTCTATATAGTAAGTGGCCCAATGACTGGTATTGACAGCTGTAGAGGTTGGGTTGACACTGCCTCAGAAATGCTTTAGAGATACCTCACACACATCTTTGAGCCTTACAGCACCATTAGATGTAGCTAGTAGCCTCAGAGCACTGACAGAGTGATAACACACACACACACATACACGCACACACACGCACAATTCACAGAGCATCACCAATGCCCAACCGCCAAATCTATTGTGGTAGGTCGAATGTGGTCTGCGCTGCAAGGCAGAATAGCTGTTGTTGGAAGAGGCCGAGGCAGTATGGAAGGCACCCTGGGTCTCAGGGTTGTTAAAGACCAGATCTCAAGTTTATTCATTCCAGTTTGACTCTTCCTTTCATAGCGTTTTCCAGCTGTTTGACAGAATAAATCAAAGCGAGGCCTTCTGGTGTTTGGCCTATGGCAGAGATGAGTTTGAAGCTTGTTGAGTTTCAATGGGTAAACCCGGACTTCCAGATTCAAAAGAGACTTGCATTTTCCAGGCATCAAAGCATCCCTCAGTGCTCACTGCAGATACAAATGCCTTCCAGCCGTTCCTGCAGAGGGGCAGGTGGTAGGACTCCTTTTGTTTCCAAGAGCCCAAGAGAAGCGCATGAGCACTTATGGAACATGTCTCAGAGCTGGGTGCGTGGGCTACGTGGGGTGTGGCCAGGAGACTAGTTTCAGGAGACCTCTTCCCAGGAAGCCTTCTAGGACATCCCACTATTTAGAACCCCTGCTCTTTGTTTCCATAAACCCCTATAGCCTGCACTTAGGCTATTTCCTCTACTAGAACATAAGCTTAAAGACAAGGTCTGAGGCTTAATCCTCTGTCCCCAAAATAAAGTCTAACACAGCGAACACACAATAACCTTCACTGATAAATGTGTGACTCTGGATGAATGGGTGGAGTCTGGCCTTCTCTGCCAGTAGTCATTCAGGTTCTGAGTGCCCAGTACTATAGTAAGGGACCAAGGAAAGAGAGGGCCCCAGATAGGCTGATCGATGGGAACAAGTCTCCATTCATAGAAACTGGGCCCTGGGTCCTCAGGGCCAGGCTCAAGCACTGTGGATGAGGCTTTGACCAGACCTGCTCTGGGGCAAGGCTGGGCCCTGTCGTAGGACCACGGCATTAGGTCAGAGGGTGGATCTACACCTGCTCACAGCCATTGAACCTGTAAGTCAGGATCCTGCCCCGACGGTGGGGAGGTGAGAGGAAGCTGGGGGCCTCACAGGGACACACAGTGGCCTGTGGAGAGAGCCCTGGTGCTGTTTTCATGGTGCTGTGTGATCTTGGGCAAGTCCTCTGCTCACTCTGTGCCTCAGTCTGTTCATTCAGCTATGTTTGCAGCTGTGGTTAAATCGAAGGTTGTTCGTGATGCTTGCGTAAAATTATCTCTATGAAGACGCCCAAAATATATGCGTGCATCTGCAATGACAGGTCCTCTGCCCCCTGACTCCTGGAGGTCTTCAGGGGATACCTCATCTCATTTCTGTTGCAGATGCCATCTTTCCCCACTGTTAGACAATTCCTGTTGTCACTTCCCCTTGGAAAGGGTCACTCCTGTGGAAGCTGTTCCTGTCACTATCCATAGGTCCTCTCAGTGCCCTCTGTGCCTTCCATGGGGCCTCTCTTATGCCCCTGATGCTGGCTTTCCCCAACCTGTCTGCTGCTGTGGTAGGGGGCTCCATGGACACCATCCTCCACAGAGACCCTCTCATTTTTCCCTGCAGGGTTCAAAGGCGAAAAGGACCACTGGCGGAGCCGACGCACCATCTGTGTCAAAACTCACGAGAGTGGCAGGAGGGAGATTGAGATGTTTGATTCAGCCATCCTGCTGATCCGGAACCCATACAGGTCCCTGGTGGCAGAATTCAACAGGAAATGTGCCGGGCACCTGGGGTATGCAGCTGACCGCAACTGGAAGAGCAAAGGTATTCAGGGACCTTGTGGTGGGGGTGGGAGGCTTGTCAGTACAGGCAGGATGCCCATCAGGATGCAGGATCAGTATACACAGGTAGGCACTGCAGGATGCAGGATCAGTATACACAGGTAGGCACTGCAGGATGCAGGATCAGTATACACAGGTAGGCACTCAAACCCCATCCTGCTAGGGACTTAGTGCTGCTCTGCCTGGGCTTAAGCTCACCTCCTCCCCTTGCCCCCCATGCCTGCTGAGGTCCATATGTCAAGGCATTTTACTTAGATGCCAGCTTGATTACCAAGAATCTTCTCTGCCTCTATGAGTGCATAGTAGGGTGATATGCACCCCTTTGCATCTCTGCTTCTGCTCAGGAGCTCATGCAGGGCTGGGAGAAGAGCATGTGGGCTGCACATGGACCTGCTTTGCACCCTTCTGTGTCTTTGGCACCAGGTTTCTCCTTTATAAAATGAGACCTGTGCCTCATGGGGCATTCAAGGAGCAGTGGAGTTCATACAGGGCTGGGAGAAGAGCACATGGGCTGCATATGGCCCTGCTTTGCACCTTCCTCTGTGTTCAGCACCAGGTTCCTCCTTTATAGAATGAGACCTGCACCTCATGGGGCATTCAGGGAGCAGTGAGATGATGTGCCTGCCTGGTCTCTGGTCAGAGCTCAGCATGTTAATTCCCTCCTAAGCTGCCTCTCGCTGACTCTTCACAGTGTCTGGTTGGGGAATCACATCAGCCCACATTCCAGATGAGTCCAGAGAACACGGCTGTGGGACTTGGTCTTGGTGGTGGGCAGCAGAGCTGGGACTCACACCCAATGTCTTAGTCAGCTCTGGCTGCCGTAACAAAACACCACAAAACTGGGGAATGGGGTAAGGGAGTGGTGCTTAAGCAACAGACATTTATTTCTCATAGTCTTAGAGGCTGGGAAGTCCAAGATCCAAGTGCTGGCTAATTCCATTCCCAGGAAGGGCCTGTCTCCAGGCTTGGAGACGGCTGCTCACTGTGTCCTCACATGTCCCCAAAAGCTCTCTGGTGTCTCTTCTGATAAAGGCACTAATTCCATCACAAGGGCCCCACCCTCATGACCACATCTGACTCTAATCACCTCCCAAAGCCCCCATCCCTAATACCATGATATGGTGGGTTAGGACTCCATGAATTTGTGGGGCATACAAGCCTTTTGTGCCCCAACATCCAGAGTGTCTGATTCTGGGTCAGATTGGCCTGTTCCCCACTGCAGCTTTATTCATGGAATCAGTCCTCTGACTCACACTTGCTGAAGTCCTCCTGGGTGCCAGGCATGGGGCAAGGTACCAGAAGCCCAGGCTAATGGGGTCAGGATCTCTGCCCTCAAGACACGCACAGCTGAGCCTTTGGGTGGGGACAAATAGAGTCTGGGTGGTAAGTGATGAGAAATGAAGTCGGTCAGAAACAAAGCAGTCTCCAGGCAGGGTGGGATGAGAGGAGTAGTCACAGGGGCCCATGGCCAGGCAGGCTTGCACTCCTTTCTGCTTGTTGCTGGATCAACCAGTGGGTGGCCTCTGCTGGCCTCTAGTCTTCCCCGTCCCCCATCATCCTCTACCTAGACAGCCCCTGACAGGCAGGCAGGCTGATCTCTGATGCCTCCTCTGCCTCTTATGAGCTGTATAACTCCGGGAAAGCTGCTTACCTTGTCTTCTGAGCCTGTTTTCTCATCTTAAAAATAAGGATAGGCCCTGTCTCCTAGGGTCATTGTGAAGATTAGAGAAAGCAAACGCTTCACACAGCATTTGAGGTGTGTTAATAGCCCAATTATGGAAACTTTTTATTGAGATGATTTCTGATATTTAGACCCTGCACACCCCTCCCCAAAAATTAATTTCTTAATTTTCTGGAAAAGAAAGCTCATAAAGTAGGTTACCTGCAAAAGTCCAAGGCCACCCCCGCCTGTGGCTTCACTGTATGTCCTACTGCCTGGCAGTTTCACAGGTTCAAACTGGCAATCAAACCACAAGACACATACGTGCTTATCAGGCACCATGCTGACTTAACTTTATAGGAGGACCTAGGATGGGAAATGGAGCCTGCAGAGTGTCCTCATCCCACCAGGATGCCCAGAGCTGCCCCTGCCCACCACAGACTCACTGCTCGGCCACCAAAGGGTCCTCCTCCATGGAGAATGCCAGGTTGACTCTAGGCAGCAGACAGTGGAAAACCCTGCCCAGTTCCCTCTCCCGAGCAGCCTCCCGGGTACTGGCAGCCCTGGCAGGGCCAGCCTCTGACTCTGCGTCTCTCCTGTCCTCACTCTAGAGTGGCCGGACTTCGTCAACAGCTATGCCTCGTGGTGGTCCTCGCACGTCCTGGACTGGCTCAAATACGGGAAGCGGCTGCTGGTGGTGCACTACGAGGAGCTGCGGCGCAGCCTGGTGCCCACGCTGCGGGAGATGGTGGCCTTCCTCAACGTGTCTGTGAGCGAGGAGCGGCTGCTCTGCGTGGAGAACAACAAGGAGGGCAGCTTCCGGCGGCGTGGCCGGCGCTCCCATGACCCTGAGCCCTTCACCCCGGAGATGAAAGACTTGATCAATGGCTACATCCGGACGGTGGACAAGGCTTTGCGTGACCACAACTGGACCGGGCTTCCCAGGGAGTATGTGCCCAGATGATAGGCCTGGCCCATGCCGCCGCCCCCTCTGAGTGATGCAATCTCACCACGGGGCTGTGCACCCCACTCTGATGCTCAGGCCTGTGGCCTCACTGGGACAAACCGTGGGTGGGGGACCCACCCTGGTGCTGCCTCCGGCACAAGGAGACCTGGACACAGCAGACACACATCACAAGGCAAACACAAAAGGACACACCCACCTGGCCACCAAGCCACACCTCCTCAGACACACTCAGACACCACTCCAGGCTCACAGCCCCGTCTTAGTGAAGCCACCCACGTGGGGTGTGCCAGGCGCCCCCAGATACAAATGCAGCCATGCACAGACGTAACACACAGGTGCCAGGCCCAGTGCTCCTGGAGGCTGGCTGGCTGTCTCTCTCACACAGATACACATGCACTCCCTGGGATCTAGGAGGCCCTGGGCTTCTCGTGTCTAGCCCCGGCGTAGACTTGCTCATTAGGGTGTTTGACTCTGGGATGCTGGGCCGGGCGGGCATTTATGCTCTGAGCAGCGAGGACCACTGGGATGGAGGTGGGCGCCAAGACTGCTGCTGCTGGGCTGTGCGGCCCTGGCCGTGTGCCTGACATCCCATAAATGTATGTGTGGTGTGACTACGGGCACCACAAACTCTGCAGCCTTGCCTCTCTTTTCTCTGTGGCTGGGCTGGCCCCCACCCCGCCCAAGCCAATACAGACACTGACCTCAAGAACAGCCACATTAAGTCTGTGCCCTGCCCTCCACCCCCTTCAACCCCCACTACCCCATGCTCCAGGCGTGGGGCCTCCTTGCCTGGCTTCTTCCTCCAACTATCCCCAGGGAAGCTGGAGATTCAAGTCATGCCCCAGAAGCAAGGTGTAAGCGTGGGGGCATGGGGGAGAGGGCAGGAGCTGAAGTTCCAGGGGAGCCCAGGACCCCTGGGAACCTGTACACCAGCAGATGGGTCTTGGGAGTTGGCACAGGGAGATTGTAAGGGCTGTGTCTCAGAGATCACTGGGACTGGTGCCGCACCCATAGGGGCCCTGTTTTCTCTGGGGACCCACACTGGGGTCATGAGAGCCAGTTAGTACTCAGTCTGACCCCTAGGTCAGGCCCTACCAGCCTGGGATGGGGGTCAACGTATGCTACACATCTTGGGCTCTCAAGTGAGGCTGTGGAGGCCAGGAGGTTCAAGTGTGGAGGGTAGGGGTGCAACCCGGGAGCAACGCTCAAGGTGGCTGAGATGCAGGGAGGATTGTGGCAATCCGGCTGCACACTGGCCCCTGTGAAGATGGGGAAGGTGGGTGGGCCCGAACTCAGGAAGCCCCTCAGTGGCTTCTCCAGGCCTAGGATAACCCTGGCTGGGCCCCATGGTCCTGCTCTGGGTCAGCTGTCAGGGAGACCTCCCCTCAGCCTGAGCGAAGCTGCATTGGGAGGAGAAGGCAGGGTGAGGGATTTGGGAGAGCTGGACATTGAGATGTCCTGACCTTCTGCTCCCTAGCCTGACGATGAGGAACCTAGAGCCACCCGCCGTGAGCACAGGTAGTGGGTGGAGGGCCCAGTAGAGATGCCCTTCCCCATATGGAAGGTTCCTCCAACCTTCAGTTTGGCCAGTGGGTGGGTTGGGGCATCTGTGCCCCTGGTGGCCTCTAAATCCTTCCTGGGATTCCCCCAAACCCACACTGATGCAAAGCTGTTCTTGACCCTCCCATAGCATCAACTCAGTTCAGTTCAAAGCTGGAAACACCAAGGTCTTTGAAAATGTTTATTGGCTCAGGATAGCTTCAGCATCGAATCCGCGAAGGCCCCTGATGGGGCTCTTTCTCCCTAGTGTTCGGAGCATTGAGACCCCTTGGGAGTTTCCGCACTGCCTTGGGAGGGGTAGCCAGGGCAGACCTGCATCCCAGAGCAAACCTAGGTCCTCAAAAGCGATGGCAGGCGTGGCAGCGGGGAAGCCATGGAGGTGGGAAGGGTACAGTGTGGAGAGAGGAGTGACTGGGACTGGAGCCGGGGTCTGGGGACAGCACCAGCACCAGGTTTTTCCTGGTAGTTGGGTTGGTACATTGACTGCTGCCAGGTGCCCAGAGATGTCATCTCCCTCCAGGCAGAGTGTCACCTGCTCCTGTGGCCTTGTAGATGACTGTGTACCTTGGTGAAGAGTGCAGGCAAGAAGAATGATAGGGTCAGGGTTCATCCAGTTTACGTTGAGTCACTCCATATGGCAAGGCACCTGGCCCTTGGCAGGTGCTCCCAGATGTGGGATGAGCAAGGGAGAGCAGAGGCCCCGTCAGCTGGCGGTGGTCCTCACAGCCTTCATCCCAGGTCTGCCTACGTAGGAGATCTCATCAGAAACAGGAACGGGGATCTGTCTGTGCTTGCAGGAAAGTCCATTTGTGTTTCTCCAAGTTAGGTCTCATCTACAGCTCTTAGCTTCTCGGTAAAGAGGACACTCTCCCAACCAGCCAAGGAATAAAAGCTGATCTGTATGTAGGGCAGAAGTGTGGCAAATGCATCAGGAACCGGTTAGAATAGAACAGAGAAACCCTGACTGTTTACAGATGCCAACTTTAATAGCAAGGCTGCAGAGTTACACAAACCTGTGTTAAAACATGTAATTTTTATGGATTTCATCTCCTGTTGTGGATCAATTTGGAAAATCAAAATATGTAATTTTAAAAAACTAAAACACATTCTGGTAATCCCAGTGATGTATAAATGAGAGAGAAGAATAGACAGGCTTCCAAACCCTGGGAAGAAAGCTGCTTAATTATGTGAACATCTTATAATGAGGTCTCTTGCAGCTAAAATTAGATTTTGAGTGCATGAATATGTGATAATGTTTGCATAGCAGAATGCATTTTCCCCTTAAAAGTAGCAATAGCCACTTGGCTCTTAGGGGTCCCCAAGAGGAGAGGAGAAGAGCCGAGGTTGATCTTATCACTGCAAGAATTCTTGGGACACAGGTTTGTTTTCTGCTGACTTGTTTGGAAACCCACTGGAGGTATCTGAAATGTGATGACTCTAAAGGGGTTCATTTCACTATAGGGAGAAATTGATTCATCTGACCTCCTATTTATCACCACTCAATATTGGGTGAGTTGGTCTGAACAAGGTGGGGGTAAAGTGGAGTGGAAATAATATAGAGTCGTCAGACTGAAGGGCCAGGTTGTAGTCCCAGCTCTTATCTGCCATCTTGGACAAGACTTTTCCCATCTCCAGTCTCAATTTCATTCATAAATTGGGGAAAGTGGTAGGTCTTGCCAGTTCCATCCACATTCATTGCCCCATTTCCTTTCCCAGCAACCCCCCATTTCTGTTTGGGGATTCATATGATCTGCCAGAGCCTCTCCAGGGGTGGAATACATGTCCTGGACTAAGCCAATGACACCTTCCATCTTTCCAGCTATGGTGACTGGGTTGGTATGATCTTGTGAGTTAAGGCGATGAAGCCAGAGGGAATTTCAAGACTTTTGGGAATGCTGGGTAGAAGCTGTTTTAATTCCCCTGTTGAATGTGAAAAAGGTAGTAGTATTCCTGGGTCTTTATGTTGACCACCTTGGGCCTTGGGATCATGACCAGGAGCCACATGAAGCTGACACCACAGAAGGGAGAGTCGAGAGGCAGAAAGAAACAAGTCCTTGGTGAAATTGTTTAAGTACAGGATCAAGTCTTGCTTGAGGTTGGCCTTACCTCTGGACTTTTTTTGTTATATGAGCTAATAAATTCTGTTTATTGTTTAAGTTGTATTGAGTTTAATTTCTGTTACTTATAACTCAGAACATGGTGCAAATGAGTTAGATTGAAAAGCCCTGGGGCTCTGACATTCTCTAGCTCTGTGGCTGATGTAGATAAAGCCTGAAACTCAGTCCAGCCTAAGCTTGTAGGATTGGGAGGTTACTTTTCACAGGAATTGAGCTGAGTGCAAAATTCTCAATAGAAAGATGTGTTTAGCCAACACAAGTAGCATTTTTCAGTTGGTACATGGTGAGGTTACCCATATAGCCATAGGCAATAATTTCTAAGATGCCCAGTCCAGACCATCAGTTGTCTCATTTAATGCTTAACCCTTTGGTGTGGTTATTATTTATTATCTCTGCTTGAAAAATGAGAGGATTGGGATTCCAATTTGTAATGATTGTCAGCGTATGGCCCTTTTGTAGTTACTGTAACTTCTTTCATGGAGTATATGATGTGGTATTGGAAGGAATTATTTGATAAACTACTTGGATTGGGGATTAGACCTCTTTAGCCCCTTCAGGGGACATGCTTGAGTAACAGCTTATAGACAGTAAACTGTCTTCTAGGGAGGGTAGGTGTAGTTAACCATATAGCTTTGATTTTGCAAAGTGGGACATGCAAGCTTGGGGCAGAGCTGAATTGCTGCTGTTGGAGGAGAGGTAAATGATGCCACTGCGAGATCCCCCCTCTGTCTTTCCCTCTTTAGCCCTCTGTGTGCCAGAAATCGGAGGAACAGAGGGAGTTATATGTGGCTCCCCATCTTCATACTCTCTTTGGAATGTCTATTATACAGTATGCCAGGATGAAAATCTATACAATATGTAGAACAAGGCCAGGATCCCAGGAAATTTATGTGAGTATATTTGTCCACAGTGCTCCCTTTTGTGACTGAAGATAGATTTTGAACTTCTGGAAGTTCTCAGGAGGGGCCCAAATGTGCAGACATATTGCAGACATCCAGGCCCCTGCCCTGGGAAATATGAGCAGATCCAGCTTAAATGACAGGCAATATAAAATGAGGAATCTTGTTGTCAAAAATAAAAAGAATCCCAGTTGATGTTATAAGCATAACCATGAGCTGAATGCATTAACTTTCCAAGGTGTCTTTAGTACTTAAGAATTTTTTTTTTCACGTCCAGGCATCAGCAGTGACAGACCCATGGTTTGAAGGTGTGAATAATGATGATCAATAACAGTGAACAAAATTCTTTTGGGTCACTAAGT
Source organism: Papio anubis (assembly GCF_008728515.1). Lineage (NCBI taxonomy): Eukaryota > Metazoa > Chordata > Mammalia > Primates > Cercopithecidae > Papio > Papio anubis. The sequence goes on from NC_044992.1 coordinate 5,634,534, forward strand.
TCCACAAACATCATCCCACATGTGCCTCAGTGAGGCAAACATTATTATTTCCATGTGGAGGGAAGAGAAAATGTGGTATCTGAGACTGAGTTAGCCAAATTTAACTGCTTTAGTTTATAGAAGAGTAAAATGAGATTTGGAATGGGAAAGGGTCTCATACGAGGTCATGCTGCAGGAATGAGTGGTGGAGCTGGGACCAGAAGGTGGATTCTTTCCACTAAACCACCTGATTGGCCCCACACTACATACCTATAATTCTTCAAGAAGTTGCTGGAAATGAGACAAGTGTGCACAGACAGCTCATTTGGAAGCAAGTCCATTAATTTCACTGCTCATTCTTTGCCAGAATACATTTTGGTGGGCAACTGAGTTCACTTTTAAGAGCCATTTATCAAGCATCCCCACTACTTGACAACCTGCTCAGAAGAAAAATCCCTTTCCAAAGAAGGGAACTCAGTGAGATGGACCATAATGCCGTAAGATAGGAGCCCAGAGTTTTCACCCCAAGTCACCAAATCCCAGACAAAGAAAGGTCCTGTTATTCCAAGACATTAATTAATAGGCAAGCATCTTTGGTGGGTCTGAGCTCAGCAGTATGTGTGTATTTGTAAGAGCTCCAGTTGCAGATAGCTGCCCCTCTAAATCCAACGCCAGCCATCCTGAGCATTACAAGTGACAAAAGCCTGGTCACTTGGGCCTTGGCATCAACTCACTTAGATAATTCTTCCTCCCACAGTCAGATCTGTGGTATCCAGATGACAGAGTAATCTACCCTCACTTTGGAAGGCAGGGTACACATTTAGTATGTGTCTAGGAGGAAGCCCAGGGAAGCAGAATAGTGGTGCTAATACACATACTTTCTAAGCCTTCAACCATCCAGTTGTACCATGGGACTAGCCAAAGGTTGAAGTCATCCCTCACCAGAATCACCTGTATTTGTTTTCTATTGCTGAGCAACAAATGACCACAAACGGAACAGCTTAAAACAACACGCATTTATCATTCCACAGTTTCTGCAGGTCCGGAGGCTGTGAATGGCTTAACTGAGTTCTCTGCTTCAGGATCTCATCAGGCTGCAATCAAGATGTCAGCCAGACTGCATTTTCATCTGGAGATTTGACCAGGAAGAATCCAAACTCACTTAGATCGTTGACAGAATTAAGTCGCATGTGGTTGTAGGACCGAGGCCCTCAGCTCCTAGAGGCCATCCACCATTCCTAGACATGTGGGGGTCTCCATAGGCAGTTTACCACATGGCTGTTTGCTTCTTCAAGGCCAGTCAGAGAGTGAGACAGTCTAACATTCATAATGTAACCACAGGAGTGACATCCCTTCATTTTTGCTGCGTTCTACTGGTTAGAAGCGAGTCACAGGCCCTCGTCACATCCAAGGGGAGGGTCTTGCACAAAGGCATGAACACCAGGAGGTGGGGATCATTTATACACCACAACACCAGTAAGGATAAAGTCCAGCAATCAGAGCATGCTTTATGGTCCATAGGGAAGGACTGGCCATTGGATCGTATTGCACAGAGTGGATATTTTGAAGCATCATCCAAGAGGATCAGTGATATCCAAGTCATAATAATGAATTCAGAGCTAATGTCCTCAACCCACTGCCTTGACATTAGCAGAATCATCTACTTGTGAAGGTAAAGGAACATTCCCAATTTATGTTGGCCAGATCTGTATTATTTTTAAAAATTTATTCTGCTCGGCCCATAGTGCATCTTTCAATTTCTTTGTTCCTTCCTTTCTTTTTTCTTTTCTTTTCTTTTCTTTTCTTTTCTCTTTTCTTTTCTTTTCTTTTCTTTTCTTTTCTTTTCTTTTCTTTTCTTTTCTTTTCTTTTCTTTCTTTCTTTCTTTCTTTCTTTCTTTCTTTCTTTCTTCTTTCTTTCTTTCTTTCTTTCTTTCTTTCTTTCTTTCTTTCTTTCTTTCTTTCTTTCTTTCTTTCTTTCTTCTTTCTTTCTTTCCTTTCTTTCTTTTGTTTGTTCATTGTTTCCTTCTCTCTCTCTCTCTCTCCTTCCTTCCCTCTTTTTTCTTTTTTTTGGAGTTTCTCTCTGTTGCCAAGCTGGAGTGCAGTGGTGTGATCTCAGCTCACTGCAACCTCCGCCCCCCAGGTTCAAGTGATTCTCCTGCCTCAGCCTCGTAGCTGGGACTACAGGCACCCACCACCATGCCCAGCTAATTTTTGTATTTTTAGTAGAGATGGGGTTTTCACCATGTTGGCCAGGATGGTCTTGATCTCTTGACCTTGTGATCCACACACCTCGGCCTCCCAAAGTGCTGGGATTACACTAGATTTCTTTAATTTTAGTACATATTAGCTACTATCTCTTTGAATATTGCCGTCTCTTTTCTTTAATCTCTCATTCTGGCACTGGTGTTGGAACTCAAAAATCTAGTTTTCACACCCAGCTCTTTTCTCATACTTTTTATCTCTCAATCCCATTGTACTGGGTCCTGGGAGAATTCTTTACTTAATAGTCAAAATTTATAATTTGCACATCACTGTGCACATTCTGCTCTTCAACACATCTATGGATTTCTATATTTATGTTTTTTATTCATGAGACTTCTAGTTGATTTGTATAACAATCGGGACGTGCTTCATGGCCATGATACTCTTTCGCCTCTCTCTGGAGATATTAAATATATTTATGTAAATGTTCTGTCCTGTTTGCTCTATCAACTCTATTTTCTTGGGTGTTAAGTTTTTTTCAGTTGTTGATTTTGCTATATTTTTCATGGTTTGGATTTTTATCAAAATTTTAGTGATTGTGTGTTCATGAAAATAGAGGAGAATTGTGGAGGTGTCAACCATCCTGCCTGCTGTCTTAGGCTGTAACACCTTAATAATGACCCTGTTAATCACCACTAGGCCACTTCCTGCTCCCCAAATTCCACCCACTCTCAGTAGGAAGCACCAGTATTTCTGAGGCAGAATTCCCAGCTATGTCCTGGGCTGTGGGTTCCTTCTAAGCTTCCCATCTACTTCCTATCTTTCAGCTCAGTTTTGGGTCCAGTCTAGTGCCTCTTGTCATTTTCGAGCGTGGCTATGTTATTGTATAGCTGGATTCAGGGAACAAAGTAAGTGCTTGTTGAACCTACCATCATGTCAACAAGGTCCTTGATGCTTAATCCATCACCAGGAAAACCAGGTTGTTGGTCATGAAAACCATGTCTTTGATGCTCTCTTGTGACCTAAGAATCATCATAAAAATGCTGGCTGGGAGGGAGAAGGCCAAGGTTCTAATCTAGAAGGACAATTTATGTGCTGTGTGATCTTGGGCAAGTGTCTTCCCCTCTCTGAATCTTAACTTAAAAATTAGAAGTTTGAAATAAGAATTGGCTCAATCCTCATCTAGCTTGGGTTTTCTAAAGTTCCGCTTATCACATCCACAGCATAATCTCATGGAATGATTTTTTTTTTTTTTTTTTTTGAGACAGAGTCTTGCTCTGTCGCCCAGGCTGGAGTGCAGTGGCTGGATCTCACCTCACTGCAAGCTCCGCCTCCCGGGTTTATGCCATTCTCCTGCCTCAGCCTCCCGAGTAGCTGGGACTACAGGCGCCCGCCACCTCGCCCGGCTGGTTTTTTGTATTTTTTTTTTTTAGTAGAGACGGGGTTTCACTGTATTAGCCAGGACGGTCTCGATCTCCCGACCTCGTGATTCGCCCGTCTCGGCCTCCCAAAGTGCTGGAATTACAGGCTTGAGCCACCGCGCCCGGCCATGGAATGATTTTTGTACCAGCTCAAAGCGCAGACTTCGACAAATGATATCATGACAGACTTTCACTTCACAAGAATTGGCTTCTCAATCTTTGCCAGGTCTCCTCTGCAAAATGGATAGTGCCCTGGGAAAAATGAAATACCCTAAAAATAATTTATATTTATTCCTTCCATTCTTTGTTTTCTGTGTTTGATTCCATAAACAATTATCCAACATTTTTTACTCGCTTGAAAAACTATATATACACACACACACACACACATATACACACACACATATATGTATATGTGTATTTGTCTATGTATACATATATGTGTATATATATGTGTGTGTGTATATATGTGTGTGTGTGTGTGTGTATATATATAGTTTTTCAAGTGAAAAACTATAAAAAAGCCAGGTGATTTAGAATTTTAATCCATCCGTCCTTCTATTTCATTAACATTTCTTGGGCTTCCTGTATACCAGGTCCTGTGCTAGGGGCTAAGGTTACAAAGATAAATGCAAAATACAATATAAAAAAAACTCCATCTCAAAAAATATATATATATACACATATATATACACACACACACACATATACACACATATATGTATATGTGTATATGTATATGTATACATATATGTGTGTATATATATGTGTGTGTGTATATATGTGTGTGTGTGTGTATATGTATATATATTTTTTTTGAGTGGAGTTTTGTTCTTTGTTGTCCAGGATGGAGTGCAGAGGCACAATCTCGGCTCACTGCAACCTCTGCCTCCCGGGTTCAAGCGATTCTCCTGTCTCAGCCTCCTCAGTAGCTGCAATTACAGGCATCCACCACCATGCCCGGCTACTTTTTGTATTTTTAGTAGAGATGGGGTTTCACCATGTTGCCCAGGCTGGTCTCAAACTTCTGACCTCAGGTGATCCACTCGCCTCGGCCTCCCAAAGTGCTGGGATTACAGGCGTGAGCCACCGCGCCCAGCTGAAAAGCTATATTTATATATTGCCTTCATTGTATGTTTAAGCCAGTAGAGGCAGGAATAGTATTATATTTTGCATTTATCTTTGTAACCTTAGCCCCTAGCGCAGGACCTGGTATACAGGAAGCACAGGAAATGTTAATGAAATAGAAGGACGGATGGATTAAAATTGTAAATCACCTAGCTTTTAAAGTTTTCCAAGAAAATTATATCGTCCTGGAAAATAGTACCTTTCTCTTCCAATTACAAGCTGAGGCTACATTGCTGAGGATATTTGGTGGAGTTTTTCCACCAGCTGTTTATTGAGAAGCTCAGGAACTGAGTCGAGCTATAATCGTTCCGTGCTGCAGATGTAAAAGGCAAAGAAATATGGCAGCCACCGAATTTTGCTGGAGAATTGTTCTGAGCTGCCGCAGTTCTTGATCAACCACTTATTCCCAACTCTCGATGAATACGAAACAACTTGTTAGGATGCCTGTCAAAATCTCTGTTCAGAACATGGATGTTCAGAACGATCGTTTAACGGCACAATCCACACCTTTGCTCCAACTCAGAGTCTCCACTGCAGATGGACACTGTTCTTTTTTGCCTTGGGGTAGGTGAGAAACAGCAGCTTCTCTACCTCTTCTGGTTCTGTAGCTCATTACCTAAAGCTCATTAAACCTTTAGCAAAACTTTTTTTCTTTTAATATTAACCACCCATCTATCGTAGGCCCCAAGGTAGGACACAAAGACCCCATTTCCAGGCTAGGTGCAGGAAGAACCTTCCTTTCCCTGGAACAGGGCGAGGGCGAGAATACAGAGACACAGCAAGGAGGATCTGCCTACTGGTCAATCTGAGGCCTCCCACCCCAGTATTATCATAAAATCTAAAGCTCCTTGTGTTAGTTACCCACTGCCGTGTAACGAACTACCCCAGAACTCAGCCACAGCTTAAACTGATGACTTGAAACAAACATTTGTTAACTCAGGGTTTCTGCAGGTCAGGAATCTAGGCATAGCTTAATGACTATTGAGCGTTAGTGACTTAGTGAGCATTGGCTCAGTGGCTCTCATGAGGCTGTAACCAAGAAGCTGGCCTTGGCTGCAGTCTCATCTGAAGGCTCACCTTGGGAAGAACTTACTCCCAAGCTCGCTCACATAGCATAATGGCAAGATTCAATTTCTTGCAGGCTGTCAGACTGCGGACCTCTTGCTGGCTGTTGGTCAGAGGCTGCCCTCAGTTCCCTGCCACCTGGGCCTCTCCATAGGGCATCTCACAACACAGTGGCTGGCTTCACCAGTGTGAGCAAGTGAGAAGAGCCAGAGAGAGCGCAAGCAAGGCAGGAGTTACAGGGGTTTTTTTGGTCACTGAATCTTGGAAGTGACATCACATCACTTTTTCATATTGTATTTGTTAGAAGCACATCACTAGGTCCAGCCCACATGCAGGCAGGTGGATTACACAAGGGCATGAATCCTGGGAGGCAGGGAACTTGTGGAGTGATTTTCATGACTGCCTACTATGTTCCCATGGAGGGCCTTCTATACACTAGAGTCACAGCCATCATTGCTGCTGCACACACTGACCCTTGCCCCTCCACGTACTACATTGCAGCCTTCGGCATCCTCAGCAAAGCCTTTCCAGGCCTGTAGGCTGGCTGGCCTTCTGCCTTCGTCGTTGTTGTGGTGGAGAGCTCATTTCCTGCACTTTCATTCCTCACGACTGTGCTCATCTCTTCTTTATGCCAAGGAGAATGCTCCCGGTCCCCACATTCAGCCTGGTAGGGAAAGAGCAAAGCAGGAAAACTCTGCCCAGACCTCCCGCCGGGGTGCCCCACTCTATGGGTCCATCCATGAAACCTGCTCTTAGCACAATCCATTCTCCCCGGTTACACCCAGGCTTCCCCTGTTCCGTGGTCACATTAACCTCCATCAGATAATTAAGGGCTTGGCTTTCCGTGAGAGACCTTAAATGTCACCTTTCTGCCACCCAATATGTCTCTGAATGACACAGACTCTAATGAGATATTCAAATATAGAAAACTGAACGACTCCTTGCTTTCTCATCATGACATGTACTCAGCTGGAGGGATCTGACTACATCACTACATTACTTATAATTTCTACCTGACCTTGGGTGGTGGAGTGTAATCTTTAAGGAAACTATCCATTTAATCTCTCTTGCCTTATTAGCATTTAATTACTATGACAAATTTCCAGATGTACCAGGGATGTTAGGATTATAATTCAATTTTCCCCTCAAATGGCCCAGTAACCAAGGGCAGTGGGGCCATTTCTGGCACCATCAAGTTCTGATCAAGGAAGTATCCTGGACCTGGTGCAGGCTCCTGCCTGTCTGAGTGCTGAGCAGGGTTTATCCCAACCTCAGCTCCCCAGGTAATGGCAGAGCCTTCTGCCAGCCAGGACCCCTCACTCGCTCTCATTCTCTCTCCCTCTTTTTCAGTGGGCTGAGCCTTTTTACCCTGCTCAGGGTCAGGCCAAGGCCTGGGGCCAAGGAGAGGATGTTTCACGCACAGGAAGGAGCAAATTCTCAGCTCTGAGAGCTGTATTGGCCAGTGGATGCCATAAGCCAGCTGCTGTATGCAGATTTTCAGTCATTGAAGGACAACAGTTGGAAATAAGCCAGAGACACCTTCATTTGCTTTCACTCCTTTAAAAAGCCACACTCTGCCCTGTGAGTCACTGGCATTTTTCCAAGTCCCATTTTGACACCTCTTGCTTCTCTGAATCCCATAAATCACTGAGAAAGTCCTTCTTAGGGTCACCCGTCCTTGGGTGTAGAGAAGGAAGCAACTCCAAAGGGACCCTACCTGGGGTCTGGGGAACTCGGGCTCTACGACTGACCCTTACCTCTCACTGGCCATGCATCTTTGGAAGACTCTGTCATTTTCCCTGAGAACTGTCACTCACACAAGGCAGTGGAGCTGACATCTGGGTTTGACCTCGTGACCTTGTCTCCTTGGCCAGAGCTCACGGGACTGCTGGGGTCCCTGACCAGAGCTGGGCAATTGGATTCTCCCTTTGATCACTTAGACTTGGGCCTGGGAGACCCCTGTCTGTCTGCTAGTTGTGCAAAATGAAGACACAGGAATGTGGGGCCCGTGGAGCACAGATCTGGGGACGCAGATGATGGCTGCAGAGAGACCAAGGAAAGGCACCATTGTGCTGAGAGAAGGAGATCCGAGAAGTAAATAACCCAGAGAGAGGCTGAAATGGGATCTGTTCATGTTAATATTAAAATGGCAACCAATACCCAAGACAGAAATTGTGCCCCTAATCAAATCAGTTCTTTCATTCGTCTGTATTGCCTTCTTCTCCCTTTTCCTGCTAATTTACTTTTTACCTATATGAACAAATGTAATCGATAGACCCTTTTCTTTTTTATTTAACATTACATCATGAATATTTTTCCATTTCTCTGTAGTCTCTTTTTTTTTTTTTTTTTTTTTTTTTTGAGACAGGATCTTGTTTTGCCACCCAGGCTGGAGTGCAGTGGTGTGATCTTGGCTCACTGCAACCTCCACCTCCTGGGCTCAGGTGATCCTCCTGTCTCAGCCTCCTGAGTAGCTGGGACTACAGGTGTGTGCCACCATGCCCAGCTGAATTTTTTTTTTTTTTTTTTTGAGATGGACTCTTGCTTTGTCGCCCAGGCTGGAGTGCAGTGGCCCGATCTTGGCTCTTTGCAACTGCCGCCTCCCAGGTTCAAGTGATTCTCCTGCTTCGGTCTCCCAAGTAGCTGGGATTATAGTCACGCACTACCATGCCCAGCTAATTTTCGTGTTTTTAGTAGAGATGGGATTTCACCATGTTGGCCAGGCTGGTCTCAAACTCCCAACCACAGGTGATCTGCCCACCTCAGCCTACCAAAGTGCTGGGATTACAGGTGTGAGCCACTGCGCCTTGGCCAAATTTTGGTATTTTTAGTATAGACCGTGTTAGCCAGGCTGGTCTCAAACCCTGACCTCAACTGATCTGCCCACCTCAGCCTCCCAAAGTGCTGGGGTTACAGGTGTGAGCCACTGTGCCCGGCCCATAGTATCTTATTTTTCCCCAATTCTTCTCCTTTTCCTTCTTTCCTGTTCAGCCCCTGATATAGTAACCAGTGACAGCCTGGTGTTATCCATTCACACCATTATCACACCATTTGCATATAAATATATAAAAGCGTATGTGTGTATATCTATATTTCTGTCTGTGTCTGTATGTCTATGGATATAGATATAAAAACTTGGGGGCTGTCATTTGTTTTTGCAAAAATGAAATAAAATGATTTTTCTGTGTTTTCTATTTAATTTACCCCTAAATGATGCATGACATTCATTCCTTTAGAAGGCAAACTAATATTCTGCAGTTGGGAATCTCCAGAATGAGGTGCATACACTGTACCAGCACAAGGAAAACATATTCAAATTTTTATCTCGATTTTGATCTCTTCTCTTTAAAATTTCTATTTTCTGTTTGTTTACCCTACAGTTAAGGTATTCATACATGCAAATAAATATCCATCTTTTGGAAGTGTGTACTATCATCAAATGAGCAATCAGAAATGCTTAGAGACCACTAGTCCACAGAATCTGGGAACAACTTATTCACACATTTCCCTTTTGATGGATAACCAGGCTGTTTTTAGATGCTGCAACAGGTACCACTACAAACTATGCTTCGACAAGATTACTCCACACAGGTATTTACATACTAGTGTTTTTTTTTTTTTTTTTTTTTGAGATGGAGTCTCGCTCTGTCGCCCAGGCTGGAGTGCAGTGGCGTCATCTCCACTCACTGCAACCTCCACCTCCTGGATTCAAGTGATTCTCCTGCCTAAACCTCCTGAGTAGCTGGGATTACAGGTACCCACCACCACGCCTGGCTAATTTTTGTATTTTTAGTAGAGACGGGGTTTGACCATATTAGTCAGGCTGGTCTCGAACACCTGACCTCGTGATCTGTCTGCCTCGACCTCCCAAAGTGCTGGGATTACAGACGTGAGCCACTGCGCCCAGCCGTGCTTTTTGTTCTATAGGACAGATTCCCAGAAGTAAAATTCCTGATTCAAAGGGTTTGTCTAGTTTTAATTTTAACTGATACGGGTGGTCTGCTCTCCAAAATGTCCCTGCCACCAGCAATGTATGAAACATTTATTTCCTGCATCTTCAAAGATTTTAAGAATTATTACTCTTTTCAACTTTTGCCAATCCCATCAGAGGGATGAGAAATGGCGTTCAGGATACCTTCATGTACAAGTAAAGGCATCGGGTCAGACAACCTCTAAGATTGTTCTAGTTCAAGTATCCATATTTCTCGAATTATCTATTTTCATAACTTACCTGTTAGCAGGTGTGTGTTTATCCCCCATTCACTAACTGTTTGCAAATCTGAGACATCTTTGAAAAAATTGCCAGCAACCAACGCATCAAGAACCGGAAAGAAAGAAAGCTGAATAGAGTCCAGAAAATCATCTTGCCAATACTGTTTAGCTTGTAAAAAACCATCTAAGCCAAATCCCTGCGATTTCATCCAGAACAAATAATAAAAAAGCAGTGTGTAATATTTCTAAGATGAGCATATTCATAGTAAATATTTTAAGATCCATGGCTGCACAAAATGCATTTTCCTTGGAGGTTCGCTTTTCAAATGGCTCTGTATTAAAAGTGCCATTTCAATAAATATTCATGGGGAAATTCATTGATGTGTTTTCCCATTTATAGCTAAAATTTCAAAGGTCTTAGAAAGAAAAAAGGTGTGATGCATATCCTACCCTCTTCGGAGAAGTGGTGAAAAATACATGCTATGCTTTGGTTTTCTCTGACTATAAAACTCCCAGGCAAGCATCTGTACTTTTCATTCCCACTCTTCTCTGGCTAGTCCTGGGGTAGATCGCAGCCTGGTCAGGGGACGGTCAGCAAGAAGGACTAACGGAGGAAGGGAAAATGAGAGGTTAGGAAAACGTGTGCACAGTCTTTCCAAAGTTTCCAGAGCTCTCCCAACAGCTACCATCTGGTGAGCATTTAATGCACACACAGCAACTTGACAGAAACACTCCATATTCTCTTACTGCAGCCTCACTATCACCCTGTGAAGTAGTTGTTGTTGTTGATGATGATGATGATGATGATGATGATGAAGGTGGAGTTTCCCTCTTGTTGCCCAGGCTGGAGTGCAATGGTGTGATCTCGGCTCATTGCAACCTCCACCATCCAGGTTCCAGCGATTCTCCTGCCTTAGCCTCCTGAGTGGCTGGGATTACGCACGTCCCACCACCATGCCCAGCTACAGTTTTTTGTAATGTTTAGTAGAGACGGGGTTTCACCATGTTGGACAGGCTGATCTCAAACTCCTGAACTCAAGTGATCCACCTGCCTTGGCCTCCCAACGTTCTGGGATTACAGGCGTGAGCCACCGCACCTGGCCAATAGTCACCATTATCGTCCTGTTTTGCAGATGAGAAAATAGGGCCTCAGAAAAGTTAAGTGATTTGTCCCTGAAGTCACACAACTAGTTAACGGGTAGCAAGGGGATTCAGACTCAGGACTGTCTAGCTCCAACTTGCTATATTATTAGTCCCTCTGTGCCTCAGTTTCCCTTCTATAGTTTCCCCAGATCTCAGGGAGCCCAGCGAAGCTGTAGAGATTGGAGGAAGTTTGGTATATGGTGCTAAATGCTTTTTTCATCTCCCCGGCCGCTTGGTCTCCGATAAGCATGATTTGGCTGCCTGCTCTGGACATGAGGCATCCCACGGCCTCATGACATCGTCCTTCTTGGCCCCTTTGCCTCTGGCAGGAAGCAAACCCCCACAGGCAAAGAACTGAAAATCTGGTCACTTATTCCCGCCAATATTTCTCAGTCTTAGGTCGGCACATTCATTTTTATAATGGCAAGTTTTACCCTCGGAAATGATCAGATCCAATCCTTCTCTTGTTTGAGATGTTGGAACCATTCACCATGGCCCAGGAGAATAAAACCCACAGGCTCCACTTGGCTTGGCCTTCAAAGCCCTCTGCAACCTGCCCACATAACCATCTTTTGTATGGATGCAGTCTTGCATTGATGCTTCGGCCACTCCACACGGTACCTCTTCCGCCTGCCTAGTTTGTCTTTCTTCGCCTTCTCTGACTATTCAAATCTTAAATATCATTCAAGGTCCAACTTGAATGGATCTGCCTCCTCCAGGGAGCCTTCTCTGTTCTTACAGGCTGAATGAACGGGCTTCTCCTCTGGAATCCCCACGGTTCCATTTCCACCATTTGGCTTCTAACCATCACTGGCTTTTTTTCATATCTGCTTTTGCAACTAGCCTGTGAGCTCCTGTGGGGCAGTGGCAATGTTATTTACATCTGTTTCTACAGCACCAACTCATTATTTCGCTCAAAGTAATAATGACAGGCCAGGCGCGGTGGCTCACACCTGTAATCCCAGCACTTCGGGAGGCCGAGGCAGGCAGATCGATCACTTGAGGTCGGAAGTTTGAGACCAGCCTGGCCAACATGGTGAAATCCTGTCTCTACTAAAAAAAAAAAAAAAAAAAAAAAATTAGCCAGGCATGGTGGCACGCACCTGTAATCGAAGCTACTTGGGAGACCGAGGCAGGAGAATTGCTTGAATCTGGGCAGTGGAGTTTGCAGTGAGCTGAGATCACGCTTCTGCACTCCAGCCTGGGCGACAGAGGGAGACTCCATCTTGGGGGAAAAAAAAAAAAAAGGAATAGTGGCAATGACAAACAACATCAATGGTAATAGTTCTATATTTACGGGGGGTTTAAAACATGACTTAGTTTAATCCTCAGACAATCTTATGAGGCAGATACTATATTTACTCCTATTTAACAGGAAAGGAAAGGGGGCTCAGAGAGGCCACGTGGAAATTTGAGCCCAGGGTGCCTTGTTCCTCAGGTAACCACTCTGACCCACTGGCTTCTTTAGGTGCTCGGTAAATGTTTGTTGAATTACAAAGCAAATGCATTAATGAACGAATGAGTAATAAGGAAAAAACAGTCAGGCAACAGAGAAAAATCATCCATTCCATTGATGAAAGCAAGGCATTTCCCAGAACCCAAGCAATGATAGTGAACATTCTCTTCTATCATCCAATCATTGCCCTCCCCTTGTTGGGGAAATCTCATGGACACATTTCACCAATGGGTGTCTTTCTAAACCTACTCCTGAGGGACAGGGAGGAGAATGTCTCATCCTTTTTAGTCCAGGACAATGCTTTGACTCACATCCAGGAGGACGGGACCTTAGAGCTGTGCCCAGGCCAACAGGGACCAGTGGCTTGGGCTCATCACACTCCCATCATGATCTTCCTGGGACAAATATTGGTTCTAAGGCTGCTACCCAGTATCAGAGAGCAGTACAGGCTGGAAATGTTTGGAGAGCAGAAGAAAGCCAGGTGCCATGCAGGAAACAGAAGAAAGGGCAGATGGCGAGCAGGCCACGGCTTTGTGGAGGCCAGGCTGCAGCTGCAGGAACCACAGGTGCTGGCAGAACCGAGGTTGCTGGTGCAGGAAGCAGAGGCTGCATCACCTGGGGCTTAGCCAGGGCCAACATAGAGACAGGGGCTCGGCCCACCTGCCTGCTGGCGGCCACCAGTCTTCCTGATGCTCAGAAGGAGAGGGCAAGCCCTGGAGCTTTCCCTGTCCTCCCTCCTCTCCACTTGCCCCACACAGGGAGAATTCTGGAGATAACACAGATACTCAGCGGGAACACACACACAGTCATGCATGTACACATACATGTGCACAACACATATAAACACACTTTCACACATGTATACTCACATATGCATACATGTATGTACATGTGTGCAAACATGAATATGCATACACCTGCCTCTGGTCTCACGCATAAACACATACCTATACACGTGTGAACATACACTTTCTCACACATGCAGACACATACACTCTTATGTACACACATTCACACATATACTCAATCACACATGCACACACACCGTTTTGGTGTCACACATAAATATATACACACACATACCAGGCTCAGAAAATTTGCCAGGCTTCCAAGCACTTCAAAGCACAAGTAAATTGATGGATCTTGTTTCTGGAAAGAAATCAGCATGTCCTAAAAGACCCGTGAGCTGGATTTTTCCTTCTGAGATCTGAGAGCCGACATTAGTTCCCCCGTCTCGTGTACATCCTTGATGGGTTTCTGGCCTCGTACACAATAGGAAAGAGGGCTTTAGGGCCAGGGGTGAGTCAGGGACCAGAGAACAGAACTGCGTGGTCCAAAAGAACACGAAGAAAGAAAAAAAGGCCTTTCGTGTGGAGGATTTAATTTCCAGTGAGGAAGACTGAAATTTTAATTTCATAAAGTGGTTTTGAAAACACATGAAAGAGTTTTCCTTTCTCAGGCTGTCACTGCCTCCTTGGGTGCCCGAGAATCTGGTTCTTTCCAGAATTGCGGAGAACCAGTGGCAGTGTGGTCTGCAGTCTCTGCCAGAACCTCAAGGAACAGCATGCGAGACGTTCCATTCATTTCAACCGAGTCCATCCGTCCATCCAACTAACCATTTATTCTTTCGACACCCAGCCTTCATCATTCATTCATGTAGTTTAGATGAATCACCTGCTATTCACCTGCCTTTGGCCTGGCCTTGGGGTCCAGGTCCCCCGAAAGGACTTCCAGCTGTCCTCTTGATTATGGAGAGGAGGGGATGCTGGTGACAGGGACTTGTTCTTTTCTAATTCAAATGCAAAACAGAGGATAAACCCTCTCAGGTGTGAAACTCTCTTGGCTCCAGAACAATGCAGTAGTTAGTCCTGGGCCTGGCCCATGCCAGTTTCCCAGGAAAGCCCTGCTGATTCAGGATAACTGCTACCACCTGTTTCAACGCCCTTGACGCTCTCCACACTTTTTGTCTTTGAAAGTCTTTCATTTAGGTTTCATAACTGAAGCAAGGCTAAACGATTATGTAACAGTGCTTTTTGCGACAAGTTTATGGGTATATTTTGAAGGCAGCAAACATATGCCTATTAAGCATGGGGAGAATTATCAGTGAATGTTTTTAAATGACCAATAAAAATGAAATTATCTTGCTCATTGTTTTTTATGGATCATAATGTGTTTTTCTCTTACGGAAATATCCAAAAACTCCCCTCTTAGTCACCGGCCGCTAATTACATAGTTAGCACACAGTAATCCATGCAAGTGGGTTCTCGCCTGTCGTAATTCATCTTCATAAATGTAATTGGCCCAATGAAACAGACCACAAAATAATTCTGCAGAAAGGAGATGGAGTCAATAAAAACTGATTTTACTTTTCTTTTTTCTAAAACTACAAACTGGGAATAGAAGTTTTTAAGAACATATAAGTGTTTTTCCCAGATTGCCACTCCTACCTCAACTTGTTTGTTATTCAACCGTTTATTGATTTATTGAGGACCTGCTCTATTCAAATCATTGGCTCAAGACTGGGGTGAAGTCAAAATTTGAAAGACACTCCTGGCTGCAAGGAACTGGTCATCAAGTGGGGAAGTCTAGAGCAGCGGGCAGAAATCATGGTGATGCAAGGCGGACAGTAGTACATGCTCCAGAAGAGATTTGGAGAAAGGGCTAAAGGAGTTCAGAGGCAAAGTGGTTGCTTCCTGCTGGGAAATCAGGAAAGGCTTCATGGAAGAAGTGGCATTTGAGCTGAACTTTGAATGATGAAGGAAGGCGGAGCTAAGGCACAGAAGTATGTTCGGTTAGAATAACCTGAGAGTGATTTTAGTGAAGTGCTGGCAGGTGAAAGGTGAGGGGAGATGGAATGGAAAGGCAGGTGGAAGGTTGTTATAGATGAGGAAGCACATTTTATACTTTTCAGCTCAAAGTTGTGCCCCTCTCCCCTCTGCATATGCAATAAATCACTTAATATGTATTAATATTATATTACATATTATATTATAAATAATATTTATTAATAGCAATATTATAAATATTATATAATAAAAATATATTAATAAATATTACATATTATATAAGTTACACAAAATTAAAAATATGTAAATAAAATAAAAATATGTAAATATTACATACATATAAATATTTACATAAACTATAAAATTATTTTACATATTTTTATGTAATTTTATATTATTTTATATTTTAAATTTTATATATTAAAAACAATATGAAATTGCATAAAAATATATAAAATAATAGATCAATGATATAAATAATATGAAAACATATAAATATAAATATTTACATTAATATATAAATATTATAGATGATAGAATATTATGGAGAGAGAGACTAATCCAATATAATATATATTGGATATAGCTGGATACAATCAATACAGCATACCTACTACTGGCCAGGCCCTGTGCCAGGGCTGGCTGGGTAGGAGACTTAGCTGATTTAACACAAAGCCTACCCTCAGCAACTCAGAAGGGAGGTGGAAATGATGATGTGGTCAATACTGGCTTGAGCCTGTATCTCCATTTATTATTGAGAGATGGGGCGGTGGGAGGTGTCACTGCTCAAATATGGCAGCTTATCCCAGACGAGCTCACTCTCCATATTTCATATTACAGTAGGCATTGTTAGCGTGAGGCTCTAGTTGCTTCCAAGGCAAAATATTTTTGGACCATTTACTGCCAAACGCTTCCTTTCTCTAGCTCAGTAGCCAACATTTTCCTCCTTGAAAATTTGAATGAGCCTCGAAAAGACACCGAGAAGAAATTCAGGGAGATGGGAGGAAAATGCAAATAAGAATTACAAGACAGAATTCAAGAGGATTGGGACTTTCAGGGAGGACATGATTGACAGTGTCACAGGCTACAGGTGATCAAAGTAAGAGAAGGTCCCACAAGGGTCCATTGGATTTAGCCTGGAAGAAATCACTGATGACCAGGTGAGAGCCAGGGAGCAGAGGTCGGAGGCAGAAGGGTGAGGAGCGAGCTGGCCTGGGGTAGCTGGAGTTGCACAGGTGGTGCAGGGATCTGGTCAACCTCCTCCACCACACCTCCACTTAGCTGGTGTGGTCTCTCCTCTCGTCAGCAGACCTAATCACGCTCAGGAAATTATGTCTTTACAGAGTACATTATATGCTACTGTGACATTTTTGCAGTGCAGGATGTTTGTGATGCCTTGGGATGACTCCACTATGGTGGTTCTTGCCCTTTCTTTCATGGGATTAAAACCCGGACCCAGTCACCTAGACGTAGCACGGATTCTCCCCCTTCTCTCTCCACTTCCAGCTCCTGCTTATCATCTCACTTATCTGTTTACCTCCTCTTTACCCTTCTTAGTGACAGACTGAATTTTTGTTTCCAACTCTTCACTACTTTGTAATAGAATTTTACTTGTATGCTCTTTCCACGGCCTCGTGATCTATACAGTATACTTCCCCACTTCTTTACTTTTGAGTTGAAAACACGACTTGTGGCTGGGCGCGGTGGCTCAAGCCTGTAATCCCAGCACTTTGGGAGGCCGAGACGGGCCGATCACGAGGTCAGGAGATCGAGACCATCCTGGCTGACACGGTGAAACCCCGTCTCTACTAAAAAATACAAAAAACTAGCCGGGCGAGGTGGCGGGCGCCTGTAGTCCCGGCTACTCGGGAGGCTGAGGCAGGAGAATGGCGTGAACCCGGGAGGCGGAGCTTGCAGTGAGCTGAGATCCGGCCACTGCACTCCAGCCTGGGCGGCAGAGCGAGACTCCGTCTCAAAAAAAAAAAAAAAAAGAAAACACGACTTGTTTGGGCCGACAATATGACTTGTTTGGTTCAATGAGATGTTAGTGAATGTGATGTAATCAGAGGCTTGAAATGTTCTGGTGCAATTGGTTTTTTTTTTTCTTTCTGCAGTCCAATGACTGCATGAAAGGTTCATGTGCCAGGTAGATGCTGCCACCTCAGACTGGACCCCAAAAGAAACATGTCAAATGGACCCGAAGCTATCCTGCATCCTAGGGCCATGCCCAGTCAACCTGTAGCCTAAAGCAGAGCCACCCAGCTGAGATCGGTCTAGGCCAGCCGTACTGTAATCAGCCTGCAAACCCACGGTTATGAAAATAAACACTTACTATTTTAAGCCACTGAGTTTGGGGTTGGTTTGTTACGCAGCATTAGCATGATGTCAGTACTGACCCTGACTTTGACATCAGCACTGATGCTTGCTAGTTCAAGTTCTCTACTCCATTCCTTTAAGCCCATCTTCCAGAGAGACTGTTAGACAACCTCAATCATCATTACAAACAAGGAAGACTGCCCTTTCAGGATTTTTCAATATTTCTTCCAGAATGTTTATTCCTTCATTTATTCATTTTTTCAAACATTCAACAAATGCCTACTTGTACTAAGCCTTAGGAAGGGCCCTCGGGGGGAAAATGGGGTAACTATAATTTGAAACAAGACACATTCCATCTCTTTAAGTGAGTGCAAAAGAAGTGTGTGTAAATAATTACATCCCAAGGTGCCTGCCGTATTTCTTATCCTAAAGCAAACCAAGTGGAGGTAAAATCATCATTCTTGAAAATGCCCTTGCTTCTACTTAAAAGCAATTATCTGTGGGTATTTAAAAAAATAAAATCTATAGTAATTACAAGCTTGCCTCTTTCTATCTCACATATCACATGAGCCAGTGAAGAAGCGGGATGCAAGATAGTCTTACCATATGTCAATATCAAATACGTTTTCTTTTAAAGCGTGCTTTGCGCATCCTTCTGGAAGATGGGAAATGAAATGCTGTAAACAGGCAGACGTGATTCACGGGATCATGATTGCTTTTCATCAGCTGCATCAATTATACACAGCAATGGGACTTGGTGAAATACATTTACAACTTGTTAAAAACACTCCTTGAAACAATTCAGACCTTGTTAAGTCCTGGTGTGCTCAGCCAAGCATGGCTGGGCTGGCAGTCAGCAGAACTTAGTCTGAGCTGAACAAGTCCAAGCTGTCTTTGGCCAAGAGGAATGGCATGCCAGGTGGAGATTCTTTCTGACCTCTCCTTCCGTTGTCATGAGATGTAGCTACAGGATGGGTTCAGATTTTTATTAGGTTATCAATAAAGCATCCAATCAACCATCAAGCCAATTAACCATACTATGCCAGGAGATAGGGGTACAGGGATAGAAGTAAAGCAATAAATACATGGTCCTGCCCTCAGGTTGCTTACAGTCTCATAAAAAATAAAGATAAACATGCCATCCATCTCTAGCTCCTCCATCTACTATGTAATCTTAAAAAAATAAGTACTTAACTTCCCTGTTTCTCAAGTCCCTCATCCACAAAATTACATTAATAGTAATAGCTACAGCCTAGGACTGTTGTGAGAATTAAATACGTTAATACATGTCATGCCAGACACGGCTAGTTGCTTACCCAATATCCATGGATTCCACTGGGCTGGCAATGCACCCTGGGAAAGTGCTCACCTTCCTAGACTCCCCTGCTGCGATGGGTGGCCACATGTCTCAGTTCTGGCCAATGAGAAGTAGATGGAACTGGCCAGGCTTGGTGGCCCACTCCTGAAATTCCAGCACTTTGGGAGGCCAAGGCGGGCAGATCACTTGAGGTCAGGAGTTCGAGACCAGCCTGGCCAACATGGTGAAACCCCATCTCTACTAAAAATACAAAAAAAATAAAAAAAAATTAGCTGGGCGTGGTGCCGGGTGCCTGTAATCCCAGCTACTGGGAGGCTGAGGCAGGAGGATTGCTTGAACGCGGGAAGCAGAGGTTGCAGTGAGCCAAGGTCACGCCATTGCATTCCAGGCTGGGTGACAAGAGCGAAACTCTATCTCAAAAAAAAAAAAAAGAATTAGACGGAACTCTTGGTTAGGGCATCCCTTCTGAATGACATCCCTGGGCACCTGAATAAGCTCTGTTCTACGGTCTTCCAGACTCTTTGTCATGGAAGGAAGAGTTTTTGCTTCAGCCACTTTCTTGCTTAAGCCACTCTTTGGTAGCGGGAGCGTGGGTGGTTCCGTACTACGCAGTTGAACATATTGCTAACTGAAAATAAGTAAGAAGCCTGGTATGCAGAAATAATTTAATAAATATCATTGGTAATGCTGACTTTGTGGCCATGCAGGGTGAATGGGGAAAAAACGAGGAACTGTCAGACCACATAGGAGAGGGTTTTTTTTTTTTTTTTTTTTCTGAGACAGAGTCTCGCTCTGTTGCTCAGGGTTGTGGTAAGCCAAGATCACACCACAACCTCCGCCTCCCGGGTTCAAGTGATTCTCCTGCCTCAGCCTCCTGAGTAGCTGGGACTACAGGTGCACACCACCATGTCAGGCTAATTTTTGTGTTTTTAGTAGAGACGGGGTTTCACTATGTTGGCCAGGCTGGTCTCGAACTCTTGACCTCGTGATCTGCCCGCCTCGGTCTCCCAAAGTGCTGGGATTACAGATGTGAGCCACTGTGCCTGGCCAGAGAGGTTCTAATCCATACCAGATGGAAACTTTCTGGAGAAAGAGACATCTAAGCAGAGACCTGGAAGGTTGGGTGGGGGTGCTGCCAATTCTAATTGTTGACATTGTTCCCTCTTTTTCTTTCCACAGTTCTCTCATTCCATGGAACCTGGGATGGCTCAACAGGCTCTGAGCAGACCTTCTACCTGCAGTCTAGCCCAGACCATCTTCCATTCTTGTTTCCAGGGAAATCTTCCTAAAACAGGTCTGACTATATCACACTCCCAGATGAAAACCTCCCGAGAGAGATCCCTCACCTACACAGAGATTTTCAATGTTCCCATCAAAGGGCCCCTAAGCGATGAAACTGTACCTCCAAGGAAGCTGTGGCAAGGCCTGAAAATGTATTTGAACTTTTCTAATTCAATTCCAAAATATGAGGTCATGTTTTGTGTTTATTTTGTCATATATTCTTGCTGGTTTTAATATGAAACTGTTTTAACGTCCTAATGGGCTTAACTCATGTTCTAGGAAGACACGCCACATTGAGCCAGTGGTTCTGAGTACACCCTTGCATACTGCTCTATACATCAGAGAGCACACAGGACTCCCCAAGCAGGCATCAGGTTGGCACTAACTTAGCATCCCGTGATACTTCCTTGCCTTTCCACACGCCAGGCCTTCCTCACTGAATATCCTCCTTCCCTGGCTGTCTGGCCAGCTCCTGGGTATGCTTTCATGTTGCGGCACCCACCGTGTCCTAGTTTGAGCAGTGGTTAAAGAGTTTTCAGTCTCTGATTAAATTGTGAATTTTCTGAGGGCAAAGGCTAAATCTGATTCATGACTGAAAGTTTTCCATTTACTGTGGTATAATAAATTACCCCCAAACCTAGAGGCTTTAAAAAACAATTATTTTATTTTGCTCACAATTATGTGGGTCAAGAATTCAGAAAGGAGCCAGGCACGGTGGCTCACGCCTGTAATCCCAGTACTTTGGGAGGCCAAAACAGGTGGATCGCCTAAGGTCAGGAGTTTGAGACCAGCCTGACCAACATGGTGAAACCCTATCTCTAAAAAAAATTAGCTAACAATTTTATTAATAAATGTATTAGCTAATAATGTCAGCTAATAAAAAAATTAGCTGGGTGTGGTGGTGCGTGCCTGTAATCCCAGCTACTTGGGAGGCTGAGGCAGGGGAAGCACTTGAACCTGGGAGGCAGAGGTTGCAGTGAGTTGAGATTGTGCCACTGCACTCCAGCCTGGGCAACATGAGCAAAACTCCATCTCACAAAAATAAAAAATAAAAAAAGAATTCAGAAAGGGCTCAGCTGAGCATTGTCCCATGCGGTTTGCAGTCACACATCAGCTGGGGCTGCAGTCATCTGAAGGCCCGACTGGGCTGCAAAGTCCCAGATAGCTCCTGCCTATGGCAGCAGGCAGTGAGTGCTAGCTGTGACCAGGGGGCTCAGGAGGTGCTGTACACTGGAGCATCTCTGAGCAGCCTCTCTAGTCAGATTTCCTAAGGTGGCTGGCAGAGCAAGTGTCCACAGCGAGTGTTAAAAGAGAACCAGGTGGAAGCTGCATGGTCTTCTCAGACCCAGCCTCAGGAACAATGTAGTGTCATATCCAACCACATCCTATTGATGGCAAATGAATCAAAGGCCAACACAGATTCAAGGAGTGGGGAGGAATAGACTCTACCTCTTGATGGGGTCCCATGACAGAAGAGCAGGTGGGATGGAAGCTATTGTTGCAATTCTCTTTGGAAGATACTTTCTGCCGTAGTAAGCAGCTCAGCCTTTAGCCCAGTGTAGGGAGAATGAATGAGATCTAAGTGTTCTGAGGGCTGCCACCATTCCCAGAATAAGATTTTCATATGGAAGGGAAATGAAATCATTCTCTCTCCTTTCCAAAACCTTCTTTTTCTCTAGGACTCTCTCTGCCTCTCCCTACTCTCTCTCGTTGAGGCCAAGAGATGCAGAAAGAGTAAGAGAGGGATTGATGGAAGAGGGATTAGAAGATTTCCGACTCTTGAGAAGGAGAGAAATAAATTCCTCTAACTTGATATTTTCCACTACCACCAAGCTTCAGTTTTTCTTTTCTACTCCAAAATAGGAAATGAAGTGGTTGGGATTCGTTTTGAGCATAGATGAACGGCCAGTAAAATAAATGCAAATCAAGGTTGGTATTCCATGTTTCCCCATGGAACCATTTCTGTCCCCTCTTCCTCAGGGCCTCAGCCTCCCCACCTCCATTAGAACATAGAGGACTTTTGGCTAGCCCATCCCTTGGAGTGGCTCCTGCAGTTAAACTCTATAATATCACACCAGCCACCTCCACCCAACCTAGCACAGCCTCTCCTGGGGAGAGGCAGCCTGTCGTTCAGAGAACTCTCCTTCTCCAAAATCTAATATCCCCTCATCTCCCATTACGAGTTCAGTTATGGGAGCCTTCATAGCAGGTGTCATTAAATAGACATTAAGACCCAACAGGGCATGTTTTACGGGACCATTACCATATGCCTGATGTTTGCTGTGACAAATGGAGATCCAGCCAACCACGCCATGTAATAATGGGCCTGGAAACACCCCCTGGGGTGAGGTAATGTGATTAGAAGATGAGGCTCTCATTGTTTAATGCCATCCATCGGAAGGGGACTGACTCCTCTTTGCTGACTCGCCTGGAAGTCAGGCTTCATCCTCTTCTTCCTGGGTCTATCAGGCTCCTGAGCCAGGAGAGACGGGGACCACTGTCTGGCTAGCATGGCAAGCTTGAGCATGTTCCAAGAAGTTTGCATTGTTATGTAAAGACCAAGAGCTATGCTGCCTCAGTTTCCCCCAAGATGATTGGTCTCTGGCAGCCAGAGGCCAAACAGTAAAAGTGAGATGAGCTTATCTATCATTCTGATCATCTGAGTAGGAAGTCAGCCCTTTCCAGCCTCAGAGAACTCACCTTACTTCACTTCACATCATTGTAGATACCCAGACTCCCAGGTGACCAGGCATCGCTAAAATATTCTCTTAGCTGGAGCGCTCTGTGATCTGGAGGCAGCTTGCACGAGGAGCAGGCATGAGCTTTGGGTTCTGCCTTCCTTGGGTGCGAATCCCAGCTCAGCCATTTGATCTCACTAATACTCCTTCTTCTCATCTCCCTTGCAAAGATATTATAAGGATTACATGAGATGACTTACATGAAATATTTAGCACAGGGCCTAATTTAGCAAATTCTAAATTAGGGTTTTCCTAACCCTCTCCATCTCTTTTTATTCTGGTCTTCTAGTCCTTGGCCTTTTAGGAAGGTAAGGGTCTGGGATCTAGCATCTGGTTGATCCTGCGGCTCCCTGAGGAGTGGAGATACCCAAAGCTAGGCTTGCTTGATTTATGACAGTTACAACCTCAGACTCTGCACTTTCCAGAATCTCCACTGTCTGCCTCCTCTGAAACATACCTCATTGACAGAACAGTGCTGAGGACAGTCCTCAAACCTTCCCACCTGCTGACTGAACAAGCCTGTCACTCCTTCCACTGATATGTCCAACTCCCAACCAGATGCCCTACTTGACCCCACAGCCCTTGATTCTTGGATAAACATTCACTCAGTACCCCCCACTCCGTGAGCCTCCCAGTGTGTCCAGACCCTCCACTGGCCCCCTACATGTCCTGCCCTCCTGCCTGCTCTGCAGTCTCTTCCCTTGTTTATCCTCATACTTGCTCTGTGCCTTACCCCTGGCTGCTTCCCAGCACACTCAGATTTCCCGTCCTGAAGGAATCCTTCCTCAACCACTCCCATGCCCCCTGCCTTCACTGCCTCCACTTCCTCTCATCCAATTTACTCCTCCATTCCTCAAAATCTCGGTTCCATCCCCACCACTGCACTTAAATTGTTTTCTCCATCTTGCTCCAATATCCAATAAGCAGGGCGAATTGCCTTTTCTCTGCCAGTATTCATCCCCACACCTCAGCAATGGTTGAGAGCACCAATCGCCCTCATTGCTTTTGGATTCTAGGTCACCAAGGTCTGGTCCTCGCCCTACCTCTCTTCATGGGCTGCCTCTGCTCCCTGCACTAGCTTCTGTTCTTCCAAATTTCTATTCTCATAGCTTCTCCCTCCCTTCTCTAAACTCCCTCTTACTACATACACCTGTTCTCATGGGCTTGGCCATCATTTCAGGCTGCTGACTTCTCTACCCTCTTGTCATCCCCAGCCTCCTTCTCTAACTCCAATCTGATGTTCCCAGCGACCTGCAGGACCAGGTGTCTCCCTGGGATCCCAGAGTCTGGATGTCCCACATCCCCTTTCTTCTCAAAATCCTGCTCCTCCTCCTAGACCTCATCTCCATGATGGCACCACCAGTGCTTTGCTCTGTTTCCCAAATGCTTCCTCCCTCCCTCTCTCCATACCCACTTCTAATTCATGGTCCAGAAGCCATCCCAAACCACCTCCTCCCTGGTTCCTCTCCCTCCCAGCCCATCCCACCTGATGGGGGAAGATGCCAAGATGGCCTCTTGGTCTTCCATTCCTCCGTTCCTCCCCTATATTCTTCTATGGAGGCTTCCATTGTAAACATCTTTCTTCTGTGCTCTGTTCTGAGCCCCTCCATGTGGTGATGGTGCAGAGCAGTCACCACCTTCCAGGGGGGTGAACCTCATCCAGTGCCTTGCCTTTGGGCATTTTCCAAGTTTGTCCAGCCTCACGTTTCCAAACTCCCCTCAGACCAGAACCCACTGCAGAGACAGAGTATTCCAATGCCTCCCCTCAGCCTCCCAGAAGGTCCTCCCACCTACCTTGTCAATGCTATCTTGCCTTTCTTGTTCTGGAACTTTCCAGGTCTGCCCATACCACTCACCCATGTCCTCAAAAGAGCCAAGCCCATGCCCACCTCAGGGCCTTTTCACAGGCTGTCCTCTTTCTTGAGATTCCCCCTGTCCACTCACCACCCTTTCTTCATGTGGCTAGCTCACATTTCTCTTCCTCAGCCAGGGTCTCCCAACCTAAATTAGGACTCCTCCTTCATTCTGCGCTATAACACCAGATTTCTGCCTTCAACTTACATTATATGCGCATGTGTTTTGTTTACTTACTGCCAGCCTCTCCCACTTGACTGTAAGCTCAACAAGGTCAGGGACAAGGTCATGTTCATGCTGGAATCCCAGAGCCTAGTGCAGTGCCTGGAACACACTACACGTTCCAGAAATGTTTGATAAATGAATGAAGTAGTGAATGAGAGAAACTGTCACTGGTTGACCCTAACTGCATCATTTTAGGTGCAGGATTTTTGTCTCTTTGGAAGTTACCAGTATTTCACCCCCCAGGCTCTGGAGTGAGAGGATGTGTGTTCAAATCCCACTGCTACTACTACTCATCTAGATGACCTGGAATAGCTTGACCTTCCTCTTGACCAACCCTCTGTTTATACCTATAAAAATAGGAGGAATAATGGCGTTTAATTCACAGGTTGTTCACAAGGATCAGCTGAGAGATGTAAAGTGCTTAGCATAGTGCCTGGGAGGTGGTGGGTGGAGCGATTGCTCCCATTTCCTCATACTCTGTGGGAAGAACTGATAGACACAGCAGGTGGGATGGGCTGGGAGGGAGAGGAATCAGGGAGGAGGTGGTTTGGGAAGGCTTGAATTAGAAGTGGGTATGGAGAGAGGGAGCGGGGAGGCATTTGGGAAACAGAGCAAAGTCGGTAATGAAAAAGAGGGAAGTTTGGAGCTGCCGTTAAGTCTGAGATTCATGCAGACCCCAAGCACCTGTGGTATTATTGGCTTCTCTACTGTGGCCTTGAGATATTTTTGGTTTGGTTCTTTTTTTTTCCCTTTGTAATTTTTTAAATGTAGAAAATATTCACATAACATAAAATCAACCATTTTAAAGTGTACAATTCACTGGCGTTTAATACCTTTTACACTATTGTGCAACCAACACCTCTATCTAGTTTTAAAACACTTTCATCATCCCAAAAGGAAACTCCATGTCAATTAAGCAGTGAGAGATTACATTTAAAACTTTTTATTTTGACATAATTTTAGATTTACAGAAGAGTTGCAAAGATATCATAGCTTCATCCAGCTTTTCTTTTTTTTTTCTTTTTCTTTTTTTTTCTTTTTTCTTTTTTTCTTTTTTCTTTGGACAGAGTTTCACTCTTGTTGCCCAGGCTGGAGTATAATGGCATGATCTTGGCTCACCACAACCTCCGCCTCTCAGGTTCAAGCGATTCTCCTGCCTCAGCCTCCCGAGTAGCTGGGACTACAGGCACCCGCCACCACGCTCAGCTAATTTTGAATTTTTGGTAGAGATGAGGTGTCTCCATGTTGGTCAGGCTGGTCTCGAACTCCTGACTGCAGGTGATCCTCCCGCCTCGGCCTCCCAAAGTGCTGGGATTATAGGCGTGAGCCACTGCACCTGGCGGCTTCACCCAGCTTTTCTAATGTTAATGACATCTTACATAATCTGGGTCCATTTATCAAAACTGAGATATTAACACGGCCACAATGCTATCAACTAAACTACAGACTTTTATTTGGGTTTCCCCTGTGTCTCCACTCATGTCCTCTTCTGTTGCACAGTTGAATCCAGGATACCAACATTGCTTTTGGAGAGATTATTTTGGAAACTTTACTAAAGAGTCAAAGTCAAGTCCACAATTCCTTGGGCTTGGGCTCCATCGTTAGTGCAGGTTTTTCATTATTGCCTTCCTGAGGTTCCATGTGACTAACCCTGACCCAAAGGAGAGGTTTCCATTGTGCCCATGGGCTGTGAATCCATGAATCGCCAAGTCCCCAAAGCAGATCAGAGCATGGCGTGTTCTCCAAGAATCACACCTTATTCAGAGTCTCTAGCATGGCCAGCGTTTCCCCTGAGCGGCCTCCTCGGCACCTTCCAGCCTCTGCTTCTCTCTCTTCCTCTGAGTCTCAGTCTGGAGAGGTGAGGTTATGCATCCGGGAAATCTCAGTGGCTTAGAAACACCGAGGTGTCCATCTCATTCATGCACCCCATCCGTGGAGACCCATCTTCCTCCACACCCTCTTCCCTTGAGACTCAAGCTCATGGGCCAGCCACTTTCTGGAGCACTGCATGCATGAAAGACAGCCCTTGAGGTGCTTATACCAGCATTTACGCATTCCAGCCTCAAATTGAAGCATGTCATGTCTGTTCAAACTCGTTGGCTGGAACCAGTCACACAGCTGCACCCAGTCAAAAGGAATCAGGAAGTGCGACCCTCTCATGTGCTCAGAAGCAGAGGGAGAGAGTTGGATTGTTGGGTAAACAGCCTTGATGACTCTCAAGGATGGTACTGAAAGGCAGGCCTGCAAACCTGCCTCCCCAAAGACAGACTGGGTGACTTAAGGCTCTGAGGAGACTGTGTGCCTACTGGGGTTTTAGGGTAGGCATGGGTAGGCAGGAGAGAGGAGGCAGGGCCAGCACAAAGATAAGGAAACCATGCCAGCTCCTAACCTCAGATGCTCAGCCTAAAGCAAGGAACCATAAACAGAACCAAATAATCAGGACCCAAAGTACTGAAAAAAGCCATGAGGTATTCTATCATTCTGCCAAGATGAGATGGAGTCATACCATTCACGCAATTTTTTCTGCACATCCCTATCACGTGCCTCCTGGAATCTTCTAAGATTTACTGAGAACCTATCATGTTTTTTTTTTTTTGTTTCTGTTTTTGGCAGAGTCTTGCTCTGTCACCTAGGCTGGAGTGCAGTGGCGTGATCTCTGCTCACTGCAACCTCCGCCTCCCAGGTCCAAGCGATTCTCCTGCCTCAGTCTCCTGAGTAGCTGCAACTACAGGCACCCGCCACCACGCCCAGCTAAGTTTTGTATTTTTAGTAGAGACGAGGTTTCACCATGTTGGCCAGGGTGGTCTCCATCTCCTGTCCTCATGATCCACCCGCCTCAGCCTCCCAAAGTGCTGGGATTACAAGCGTGAGCCACCGTGCCTGGCCAGTTCTTTTACATTTATAATCTCATCCGGCAATGTTGGCATTAGTATCTGTGGTGGGTTGAATGGTGATCCTTAGAAAGATTTGTCTGCATCCTAACTCCTAGAACATGTGAACGTGATCTTATTTGGCAAAAAAAAAAAAAAAAAAAAAAAAAAGTTTTGGTGGATACAATGACATTAAGGATCTCAACTTAATATGAGATCATCCTGGAGTAGCCCTAAACCCCATGACAAGTGTCCTTATAGAAGACAGAAGAAGAGAAGACACCAACACACAGAGGTCCATGTAGTTTCCACTTTCAAGACTGTGAACTTGAAGTCCATGTAAAGGACTTGAGTCCACGTGAAGGCATAGGTAGAGACTGGAGTTATGCAGCTATAAGCCAAGGAACACCTGAAGCATCAGAAGCTGGAAAAGCTGGAAAAGGTCGGGAATGAATCCTTCTCTAGAGCCTCCAGAGGGAGTTGGTTCTGAAGACACTCTGATTTTGGACTTCTGGCTTCCGGAACCATGAGAGTAAATTGCTGTTGCCCTAAGCCACCGTGTTTGTGGTCATGTGTATGGGAGCCACAGAAAACCAATACGGAATCCTTCATAAATAGTTGAGGAAGCTGAATCTCAGAACAGTTGGGCAATTTCTCAAAGTCATAACGATAATAAGCATCAGAGCCAGGGCTTGACCTTGATCTGAGTGGCTTCAAAGTCTGAACTCTTCAAGACAGCGTAGGGAAGAGCTGAGAGCTACGTCCTGGAGCTAGGCTGCCTGGGTCCTAATCCCAGCCCTGCCACTCGTGAGCTGTGTGTTTTGGGGCCAATTGCTTCATCTTTCAAGCCTCAGTTTCTTCCTCTATAAAATGGGGCTGCCAGAAAGAGTCCTTTCCCCGGAAAGTTGTTTTGGAATCGAAAGGAGTGGATGAGTTGAAGGTGTGGAAAGTGATGAGAACACGACTTTGAACACAGTGAGCACTAGAAAAACATTTTGTATAACCATATGTCTGCAGAATATTTCGTTGCCACGATTCTTCTAATCATATGCTATGCCCCATTCGTTCCCCTTAGTCCAGGGCTTTGCAGTGTCAACACTATTGATTTTTTGGAACGGATAATTCTTGTTTTCTGGGGCTGTCCTGGGCTCTGAAGATTTTAGCATTCCTGGCCTCTACTCATTTGATGTCAGTGGCAATCCCTCCTCCCGAGTCTTGACAGTCTCTAGACATTGCCAATGTCCTGTAGGGGGCAAAATTGCCTTCCTTTGAGAACCACTGCCCTCGGCCTCCGAAGGCCAGGCCTTTAGGATGGGAGTCTCTTTACTGAGCATCCTGGCTTGCAGCTGGGTCTTGGAAGCAGATCCAGTTTTCATGCCAGAAGTTGTGGAACTGTCAGGCAAATGACTGTTCACAAAGGGCTGAGTGATCCCCAGTCCCCGAGGAGAGGAGGCAGTGCATGGAGTGAAGGGACATTGGTGTTGAGGACACAGCTGGTAGAGTTCTGGGTCTATTATTTGACATTTCTGAGCCTCCGGAGAAAATTTTTGCAATCTATCCATCTGACAAAGGTCTACCATCCAGAATCTACAAGGAACTTAAACAAATTTACAAGAAAAAAACAAACTCATCAAAAAGTGGGCAAAGAACATGAACAGACACTTCTCAAAAGAAAACATTTATGCAGCCAACAAACATATGAAAAAAAGCTCATCATCACTGGTCATTAGAGAAATGCAAATCAAAACCACAATGAGATACCATCTCATGCCAGTTAGAACAGTGATCATTAAAAAGTCTGGAAACAACAGATGCTGGCAAGGATGTGGAGAAATAGGAACACTTTTACACTGTTGGTGGGAGTGTAAATTAGTTCAACCATTGTGGAAGACAATGTGGTGATTCCTCAAGGATCTAGAACTAGGAATACTATTTGACCCAGCAATCTCATTACTGGGTATATACCCAAAGGATTATAAATCATTCTACTATAAAGACACATGCACACGTATGTTTATGGCAGCACTGTTCACAATAGCAAAGACTTGGAATTAACCCAAATGCCCATCAATGATAGACTGGATAAAGAAAATGTGGCACATATGGAATACTATGCAGCCATAAAAAAGGATGAGTTCATGTCCTTTGCAGGGACATGGATGAAGCTGGAAACCATCATCCTCAGCAAAGTCACACAGGAATGGAAAACCAAATGCCACATGTTCTCACTCATAAATGGGAGTTGAACAATGAGAACACACGGATACAGGGAGGGGAACATCACACACCGGGGCCTGGCCAGGGCCAGGGGGCAAAGGGAGGGAGAGCGTTAGGGCAAACACCTAATGCATGTGGGGATTAAAACCTAGATGACAGGTTGATGGGTGCAGCAAACCACCATGGCACAAGTATACCTATGTAACAAACCTGAACATTCAGCATATGTATCCCAGAACTTAAAGTACAATAAAAAATAAAAAAGATACCTATTATGTGGGACTAATAATAATATCAGCCTCATCTAGTGATTATAGGCTTTAAATAAAATATTAGATGTACACTGTTCACAATAGCAAAGACTTGGAATCAACTCAAATGTCCATCAATGACAGACTGGATAAAGAAAATGTGGCACATATACACCATGGAATACTATGCAGCCATAAAAAAGGATGAGTTCCTGTTCTTTGTAGGGACATGGATGCAGCTGGAAACCATCATTCTCAGCAAACTATCAGAAGAACAGAAAACCAAACATCGCATGTTCTCACTCATAGGTGGGAATTGAACAATGAGATCACTTGGACATAGGGTGGGGAACATCACACACTGGGTCCTGTTGTGGGGAGGGGGGAGGGGGGAGGGATAGCATTAGGAGATATACCTAATGTAATGACGAGTTAACGGGTGCAGCACACTAACATGGCACATGTATACATACATAACAAACCTGCATGCTGTGCACATGTACCCTAGAACTTAAAGTATAATAATAAAAAAATATATATTAAAAAAATTAGATGCAAGAAGATGAGCAGAGTGCTGGCGAGAGAGTCAGCATGTAGTCAACGTCAGCTGTTATGATTCTCACTGTTATTCCCCCAGCCTGGGGAGCTGACCCACAAAGGGACGCAAAAGCAAAATATCTTTTCTCAATGACTGCAAAGGCCCCGAATCAAATCAGGATGTGTCTGATGGCTGCCGTCAAGTAAAACGTACATGGCCAGGACGAGGGGAGGGAGTTGGGGTGTGTGTAATGTAATTTAAAGGAATGTCTTTGCCAGTCAGAAGGAAATTGTGAGATTTACATTGATGTGGCAAAGGTTCCCGAAAGCTGCAGCTCTCCCACGGCCTGAAATGATGATATTTGCTGTTGGCAGACGTAGCTGAATTGGAAAAAGAGAGACCGCACTCATAGATTGTCACTTCATTTTATTCATCGGTGGCTGTCGTCCAAACGGGGAAGTGAGAGCTCCTCCATGGTGGAGGCGGCTTGTAGGATGACTATCCTCCTTTTCCTCCTCTTATACTTCGATTGCCTCAGCGGCCAGAGGAAAGGGTTAAGGCCTTGGAGTCAGGAGGTCTCAGTTTGAGTCCTGGTTCTGCCACTTGCCAGCCGTGTGTGTGACCGTGGGCCAGCCACCCACCCCTCTGAGGCTCTCACCTCCTATCTTTCTAGAGGACCAACAAAGACACAGGGCTGATAGCTGGTGGTGAGCCTCGTGGTGCTCTTTCACCTGCCTGGCGCTTCTCACTTGCCCTCCAAAGGCTGCCTGCTGCCCTTCTGTTCCCAGAACTGGTTGCCTGTTGTGGTCACCTCAGTAAAGTTCCAAGTTTGCATCTTCATCTTGGAAGGAGGAAGAAGCACTAGGCTGATAATGTCCCACCAGCAGCTGATATTAAGGGAGTACATCTCACCAAAGAGATCAGGCACTTGGCAGTAATGTTGAAAAGCATTGTTCCCTGAAGGTGCCTATACCACCTTTATGAAAATAATAGGAACAGCAACAACAGGCCACTACCATTTCTTTCTTTTCTTTTTTTCTTTAAATTATACTTTAAGTTCTGGGATACACGTGCAGAACGTGCAGATTTGTTACATAGGTATACATGTGCCATGGTGGTTTGCTGCACCCATTAACCCGTCGTCTACATTAGGTATTTCTCCTAATGCTCTCCCTCCCCTAGTCCCCCTCCCGGCAACAGGTCCCAGTGTGTGATGTTCCCCTCCCTGTATCCATGTGTTCTCATTGTTCAACTCTCACTTGTGAGTGGGAACATGTGGTGTTTGGTTTTCTGTTCCTGTGTTACTTTGCTGAGAATGATGGTTTCCAGCTTCATCCATGTCCCTGCAAACGACATAAATGCATCCTTTTTTATGGCTGCATAGTATTCCATATGTGCCACATTTTCTTTATCCACTCTATCATTGATGGGCATTTGGGTTAGTTCCAAGTCTTTGCTATTGTGAACAGTGCTGCCATAAACATATGTGTGCATGTGTCTTTATAGTAGAATGATTTATAATCCTTCGGGTATCTACCCAGTAATGGGATTGCTGGGTCAAGTGGTATTTCTGGTTCTAGATCCTTGAGGAATCGCCACACTGTCTTCCACAATGGTTGAACTACTTTACACTCCCACCATTACTATTCCTTAAGCATTTATTCCAGGGCGACGTGAATTATCAAATCCTCAGGATACCACTCTGAGGGAAGTGCTCTGGTTATTCCCATTTTATAGAAGAAATAGAAGCTTAACAAGGTAGGATAATTTGCCCAAGGCCAAGCAGCTCCTCAGGGGCGTCGTGTATGGTTGATCATGTTGTGCACTGCATGAGGAAACTCCACCTAAGAAGATGTCATTTACATTGTAGAAAAATACTAACGTGTATCACAGCACGCAGTGAGCACAGAGCTTCCAGGCCTCTGAGGCATGTCCTAGAGCAACCGGTCCTTCCTAAACCCACCCCAACACCATGACCAGGCTTCTACTCAGGAGTGTAGGAGTCACACACTCACTGATGCACACGGGAGTGTAGTTGTGCCAGGTTCTGACTGTGTCCCAGTCATCTTCTGAGGTTGCTTCTCTCATTGCTGTAGCTCTTAGTGGCCCCATTCACATCCTGTACCAGACTTGGAGTTGGCTACGATTGCCTTTTGGGGAAGGATAGGGCAGGTGCACGTTGGTTGTTGGCAGGGGCCTGAGAGAAATGGGCTATCTGTATACACAAAGCTGGGCCTGATTCCTAATCAGATGCTTTCTTACCCCGAGATCCCCAAAAAGCAGAGCCAAAGGAGAAGCTCATGTGTGAGCATCTCACAAGCAGTGTGAGCCCAAGGAGCAGAAGTGAGGGATGGGAGCTGAATGAGCTTCCTGTGGCTGCTGTAACAAATTATTAGAAACCTCGTGGCTTAGAAGGACACACACTTGTTCTTTTACAGTTTACTCATGGTCACATGTCCCAAATTAGTTTCACTGGGTTGAAATCAAGGTGTCGGCAGGGCCTTGCTCTCTCTGGAGACCATGGGGGAGAATCCACTTCCTTGCTGTTTCCAACTTCTGGAGCTACATTCCTTGCATTTCTTGGTATGTGGCCTCTTTCTCCATCTTCACAGTCCATGGCACTGGATCTTATTCCATCCTCACTTTGCCTTCTTCTATAATTTCATTTCCCCCGCCTTCCTCTTATGACACCTGTGATTACATTTAGAGCCTGCCGGCTAAGCTGGGATAATCTCCCCATCAAGATTCTTAATACAATCACATCTGCGAAATGTGATTGAACCTCCCCTTGCCAGTAGGTAACAATCACAGTACCAGGAATTAGGACCTGGTTCTCTTTGGGGGCCGTTATTCAGCCTACCATGGAGTGAAGAGGGGAGGGAGAGGAGAGCCAAGATAAGGACGCATTTTCTGCTTGGCTGCTCTTACGGGAGACTGGTTGCTTGATTCTCTGGGGCCACCAAGAAGCTGTATGAAATGTTTTCATCTCAGAACTGCCTCTGGGGAACAGTGGGCAGTGGGAAAGGAGGAAGTATCGTTCCACGGCTTCTACCCCTGTTGGTCAAAGGTTCACCCCCTGGGGCATCCATACTCCCACAGCTGTGGATTGTGCCCAGGTGGATGCTTGGGGTCTCCCACCTGGAGGAGGAGATGAGACCAGTGGGCGCCACTAGGCTGCACCACTGGCCAGGGCCCCCATGGAGCTGCCCATCAGAGCAGAGGCTGGAATAAGTACAGATAAGTAAGGCCCAGAGGGCCTGAAAGGGGTGCAAAAGAGGTGTCCAACACAGGTGCCTGTGCTCTGTCTACAGGTACAAAAAATAAGTCTGAATTAAGGGATCATGCATGGTTCATGTAAATTTAAGTGGGATGCTACTAATCAAACCCCAGGTCCCAGGGCCCTTGCTCCTGCCCCCTTCCCCCCCACTTCCTGTTGCCTCCCTGTCCTTTACACAGGTGGGGGCATCTTGTGGGGCCATCTGTGGTCAGTTCTCTAACACAGCCAGAGAGGCCACCTCCCTCATCCCCCTTCCCTGCCACATAATGCGCTTCTGGGTGTGCTTTAAATTGTTTTACCCTGGCCGGGCAAGGTGGTTCACGCCTGTACTCCCACCACTTTGGGAGGCCAAGGAGGGTGGATCACCTGAAGTCAGGAGTTCGAGACCAGCCTGGCCAACATAGTGAAACCTCATCTCTCCCAAAAAATACAAAAGTAGCTGGATATGGTGGCGCGTGTCTGTAATCCCAGCTATTCGGAAGGCCGAGGCAGGAGAATCGCTTGAACCCGGGAGGTGGAGGTTGCAGTGAGTTGAGATCGCACCATTGCACTCCAGCCTGGGGAACAAGAGCAAAATCTCTGTCTCTAAATAAATAAATAATAAATAGTTTTACCCCATTCCCAGTTTCTTTTACCTTGAAGAAAAGTTGTTGACGTCCTGTTTTGTTTTTGTTTTTAATCTGCCTCCGTGTCCCCCCAGGCAACAGCCCTGCAGCATTTGGGAGGCAGAACCAAATCCTAAATCCAGATCTGTTCATTGCAAAACCCAAAGGAAACCACAAACTCCACCACTCGCTTACAGTTCCTAAGGAGCCAAGGGGAACAGGGGAAGGTTTGCCTCATTCTCTGATCCGGGTCCCGCACGCCCACACATCAACACGTCTGGCAAAGAGGAGAGAAGCCCCAGGAATAAAATGAAGACTTTTGGAGAGGAGTGGGTGCTTCATGGAGAAGAGCAGAACTGGTAGAACTGGCATCGTGGGCAGCATCGGGGAGCTGGGTGGTGCTGGGGTGTGGGTTTGAGTGAGTGGGGAAGGTTTGGGGAACCCCGAAAGGAACTGAGCTCAGTGGGTACAATTTCGGGAGAGGTAAGTGCTCCTAGCCTCAGAGATGGGAAGCCCAGGGCAATGGCCTCTGAAGTTCTTTCCCTCTGACCCTATGGGACCAGGGTAAAGTTCAGGCCTAAAGAGGTCTCCAGGCCGGGTCTTTCTGACTCATCTGCCCCTGCACGCCCGTCTCTTGAAGCCATTCGGATACGTTCATATGAACTTCTGTCCTCATTCCCATGTGGCTGCTGCTGCCCTTATTCCCGACTCCATCTTAGCTTATGACCACCTCCGTCTTGCAGTTCCGGGCACGGAGTGTATTTCTGCTCTCTCCTGACTCTCGGAAGCTCCCTCCAGGACTCCAGCATGTCTTCGTTCTATCCCTTGCACCTGGTGGCACGTCTCCCTGGCGAGCCCTTCAGGTCTTCATCCTGTGTCTCACTCCACAGTGAGGTGATTCAGGCACTTCCAGCAGGTTCTACGTAGAGAAGATTCTGATGCTCCAGACAGGCTGAGCCTGACCCTACCAGTCCCACGGCCCGACCTGACCCTGGCCTTGACCTTGACCTGAGTCTCAGTCCTGTCCCAGACTTAGCCCAATGCTCCCGTCAGCCTCATCCCTCAACTCTGCCCCAAAGGTGCATTTACCCCAGACAGTTCCAGCCCCTGTCCCAGGCTGAGCCCCAAATAATCCCAGATTGTCCCTCAACCTAATCTGGCCAGAAATGGCCCTTTAATATAGCTCAGCCCTCCCACTTCGGCAGCTCAGCTCCCATACCATGTGCCTCGGTGGGCCAATGTATTGAGACCATTAGGGCCACACAGTACAAAGACCACCTCTCTTGGGCCTGAGTCCACGTTTTTTCACTTACCAGCGATGTCACCTTAGGCTAAGTTCCAAGAGGCACCTTCTGGGCCCCAGTGTCCTTTTCTTACCACAAACGGCTATGACAAGGGTTCTGTAACCCGGCGCCTGGGAGTCCTGTGTACACTGTGGGATACCGCAGGGCTTCATATCCAGGGGTACTTGGGGACTGGGCTTTCTGTCTCTCCCCGGCCAGAAAGGGCAGTTCTTTTCCCAACACGGCAGGTATGCTAGGCCTTTCACAAATCCCCGACCTGCCGGCAGGATGTTTGAACAAGGCTCCTGCAACAGCCTTGGCCCTGGTGCCATCAGCCGACCTAGTTTTATTTCAGTTTCCTTGAAAGAAAATGTTATCCCAGTCCGCTCTGTGTAGTCTGACAAATGCGTTTCTTTATTAGGGTGAACCCAGCCCCGGGATGCAGCAGAGCAGGTCACGTGCTGGCAGGGTTGCCATGGAAATTATTCACTTTTATTGAATTATTCATTTGCGGCGTCCACCTAGAATGTCCCCTCAGGCTCACAGTGGTGACAGACAGACACTTGGACAGAGAGATGTGTGGCCAAGGGCCCCTCGGCACGTCAGCATCTCTCCCAAGAGCCGCCTCCTGACGGGGGCAGAGCGGAGAACTCTGAGTCTGAGACCCTGGATCCCCTCCCTGTCTTTGTTCAGGGGGCGGTGGCTCTACAGGGATTTAGTGTGCACACTCTGGCTCCAGACTGCCTGGGTTCGAGTCTCCTCTCTCCCTCTTCTATTTCCTCTACTGGAAGGTGGGAATAGGAAGGTACCCACCTCTCCGGGTTGTTATTACATTTGAGACTCAAAAATATCTAAAACACAAATAGTAATGTTGGCTTTTATTATTTATTATTTATTTATTTATTTTTACCAAGTATGTGATTATGGTCTCAGTTTCCCCCATCTGTACAATGAAGATAACTGACCAGATAATCCCTAAGGAAGCCTCCAGCTCTGATACTGCCTGCCATTGACAATGAAGCCAAATGGCATCGTCTTGCCTGGATTCTGAAGCTTCTCAGGGACACAGAATCCATTTTCTCCAGTAGACGTTGTCTTCTTCCCAATGGGGGGTCACAGGTCACGGTTGTAAAGTGAGTGTGTGTTAAAGACTCAAACAGGCGGCCAGGCGTGGTGGCTCATGCCTGTAATCCTAGCACTTTGGGAGGCCGAGGCGGGCAGACTGCCTGAGCTCAGGAGTTCGAGACCAGCGTGGGCAACACAGTGAAACCCCATCTCTACTAAAATACAAAAAGTTAGCCAGGTGTGGTGGCACGTGCCTGTGGTCCCAGCTACGCCGGAGGCTGAGGCAGGAGAATCGCTTGAACCCGGGAGGCGGAGGTTGCAGTGAGCCGAGGTTGCGCCTCTGCACTCCAGCCTGAGCAACAGAGCGAGACTCTGTTTTCAAGAAAAAAAAAAAAAGAAAGAAAGAAAGACTCAGGTCCGGTCCCGATTTCAAAGTCAGAGGAAGGATGAGTTCTGCTTCCTTCAACTCTCCCAGGCTAGGAGGGGGGTGTGATGTGGCACCAATGTGCCTGGCGTATCGGGCAACTTTTACTGAAATGACCTCCACCGTCTGCAACTTGAAGGGCTTGTTGGCGCGTGCTGGCATCGCTTCGAACAACTGATTCTCGGTAGAATGAAGAAAGATCAGCAACGGAATGTTCGCGTGGTTATTTGTTTTGTATTCTAAACCGAAACCAGTTTTTAAAGTGACCACCTCAACAGATGTGTGAAGATATAAATAGAGGGAGGATGTTATCACAGAAGCTTTGGAAATCACCTAAATGCCCACTAGGAGAGCAGTGGCTGTATACACTGCTAATTCCTTTCCAATCATTTACCACGTAGACATGAAGAGGGAGCGAGACGTATACCTACTGACAAACCTAGATGCATAAGACCCAGGACCGAGTAAAAAGAGATGTAAAACAGCAAGTGCTATAAAATGTTGTTTAAATCAAGCCTATAAACATAAATACATAGCCCAGGTGTTTAGGGCCAGCCTGGAGCTTTAGATCTAGAAAAGCTTGGCTTGTAACTCCCATCCACAAACTGGGGAAACCCATGATCCCCATATTTTTGGGAATTCCTGAAGGAATTTTCTTGACAGGGTCACATCTGGATTCTCTAGCACCTGGCTACCCTCCCCACCCCACCCCCATTCTGCTGAATTAGCTCAAGGTCAGGATTGTGTGACTGTCTCGTGTTCCAATTTTCCTTCCACACCACGACTGCTCACATATAGATCCAGCCCTTTCCTTACTGTCTCCCCGCAGAACACTCATACTGGGTCTGTGTGTGTCAGAAGCATTCTTGAAGGCTTGGGGAAGCCCGTTGAAGGCTTTTCACAGCAACAAAGCAAGCGCCTTGAAATTCAGTCATTAGGTGCCCCTGCTTTGCAAATGTCCCCTGACCACTCCCATGCCCAGGGCCCCAGCCTCCTGCTGGGATGCGCTTTGGTCCTTTATTTTTCTTTCTATTTTCAGCTCTATTGCTCTCCCTCTAGCGCTTGATTGGCCCTGGGAGCGCCAAGCTCCTCTCACTTTATGAAGCAGAGCAATTCAGTTGCTTGTCTGCCTCACCCCCACATTTGGATCTAGGCCACTCTTGCAGGTATCAAAACCCGTGGAGGGGCTCAGGGTCAGCTTCCAACCGGCTCTGCACTAAACAGAACTTGCCCTCATTAGAGAGTTGTTGGGGTTGTAAATAGCAACGTACCACACACACACACACACACACACACACATCAGTCTGGAATTGTGTTCACCAAAACGTTAACAGCGGTTATTTCTGAGTAATGATATTTTGGGTAATTTTTAGCCTAAAATTGTATTTTTGTATTATATATTTCTTTATATAGTTTTGTATTATTTGAATTTTCTAAAATGAGCATACGTTAGCTTCCCAGTCTGAGCAGGGAGCAGAGGAAGCAATTTTGGGGGAAGACAATATCCTCTGCGACGCAGAAGCCCACTCAAGTTCCCCCTCTTCCCCCACGTGGTCCACGAGCACATCCCTGTAATGCCCACGCCTCAGTCAGTCACTGCCCAGGCCCTGCTCTGACTCTCTCAGCACCCTCCCACCCGTCACTGCCGAACCCTGCTCCAACTCTCTCAGCACCCTCCCACCTGTCACTGCCGACCCCTGCTCCAACTCTCTCAGCACCCTCCCACCTGTCACTGCCGACCCCTGCTCCAACTCTCTCAGCACCCTCCCACCCGCCACCGCCGAACCCCTGCCCAACTCTCAGCACCCTCCCACCTGTCACCGCCGCACCCCTGCCCAACTCTCAGCACCCTCCCCACCCGTCACCGCCTGCGCCCCTGCCTCTCTGACTCTCTCAGCACCCTCCCACCTGTCCCAGCTGTGGTGCCACAGAGGCTGGCAGGCAGCTCACCCAGACCTCTCAGGAGTCCAGCAGAAACTGACTTCCCACATACTCTGCTCACAGCCATTAGGAGAGCAACCATGGCAAGGGCGCAGAGAGCCAGTGAGGCCTGGGCTATTTTGAGAGCACCCCTCCCCTGCCCATTTTTGCAGAAATGATTGAACGAAGTGAGCCACACATAGGATTGACTGGAATTACCAGGAGCAGGGCTCAACATCCTACATCACCTTGTGAACAGAGCCTTGGCCTCTGGAGAAGGGGTGCGGAGCTGGAGGGAGGAGGAGTATCCAGGAGGCCTGGGGATCACGTCCAACACCACCCCCTTCAACAGATGCATCCTGTATCACTACTGGTACAGTGTGTTTTGATTGATATGTCACCACTGCTCTCTTGGTGAAGGGACGGGAGATGGGTAAAGTTGCTTTTGTTGCCAAGAAACTCATGAAAGTCAACTCATGCTCAAGAAGAGAACATGTAGGTTCATTTACGAGTAGTGAGGCTCGAGATTTAGGAGAAGAGGTTTCAGACTCCCCTGCTGCCCCACCCCCAATCTGGCCTGGATTTCTGCCCAAAGACCTGTTTGAGGCCAATATGAATCATGTAATAGGAAGAGGATTTTAAATCCATTCCCCATGGTGCCTGGCACTAAGCCAGCCACTGTAGGCACTCAACACCCTTTTGTCAAATCAAGCTCTTACGGAATCACTCTTCCCTCTCTTTAAAACCACCATTCATCGAGAGCCTTTCGTGGAGTGGGCACCATGCCATGTGCTTTACTTATGTCATAGCCCATTAAACCATCACACTAGGGCTGCAAGGTAAAGTGTTATTGCTTATTTTTTTATAGATGAGGAAACTGCATCTCACAGCGATGAACATAAGTAACTAGCCAAGGGTCCCACAGTCCATTAGTCAGCTATTGTGGCAGTAACGCTATGCAACACACACTGTCTGCAGACTGAGGAGATGGTAACAAGCACTTACTTCCCACTGACAGCTGTGGCTCGCATGGGCTGGGCTCCAGGCTGTGGGTTGGGCTGTTTCAAGGAGCTCATTCTCCTGGGACCAGTGGTTACCCACTCCATTCCTTTCATGGCAGATGGCTGAAGAGCCAGATTCCAAGCCAAGACATGCAAATATGGAACAGTTTGTTGGCCAAAACCCACATCTGTGGGACAGGGAAAGATATTTCACCTCTTCTATTGAGAGATCTTGTAAGGTTGCATTGCAAAGGGTATGGATGTGTCATTCTGACACCAGGAGTCAAGAAATGGAAGCTGAGATACCATTTGTAGACATAGCTAGTGGAGAGGTGAAGCCAGGTTCACACTGAGAGCCTTGCAATGCTAACACCCACTTTCAGTCACACCACGTCCCTTCCTCTGTCCCCTCTGTGAGTGACACACTGAGCTCAAGTCTCAAGATGTAGGTAGCACGGATAAAGGACCCTGGAAGGCTTAGCAGACCTCAGGAGAAAATCGGGCCTACGACGCTTGCCTGGTGCATTTGCTGCGGTGGTAGTTACTCTCGGAGACGACAGCTGTGAACCTTTGAAGACTGGGTGGGGAGCCAAGGAGAGAAACTGCTCCCTCCATTGGAACCAGATTCAGCAGCAATGCTTGCTCCCCACCCACTCGAGGCCAATGAAACTGTTTATTCATCTCCAGCTTCTGTCATGAGGGTGCCCCAACATCTAAGATAGGGTGGCTTCTGCATTTTGGGACAGCATTCCCCGCAATAGTTCATGCAGTGAACCCCCAAGATCTTATCAGTGAGCTTCAACCCCTGGAACATTAGTGGGGGATAGCACTATTAATATCTGGGGGGCAGTTTACTTCCAACATATGGAGCTCAAGATACCCTAAACTGGACTTGGCAGTCACAGGGAATAGCCAGTGTCCTGGGTGTAGGATCTGAGGCCCTGACTTCCAGTCTCGGCTCTGAGGCTCATCTCTGGGCCTTGACTTCCCTGCTGCTGAAATGGGGCTGAGATAGAGCCTGCGTCCAAAGCCTTTCCCAGCCCAGCAGCTTCCGGTCCCAGGAAGCCAGCGTACTGCCGGGGCGTTCTAGACTCAGTGTTCATCTGTGTGGTGCTCTTGTCTCCCCAATTTCACCTATCCTTGTCACATACAGTCCAGAGCCCTTAGACTTCTGGAAGAAAACAGGGTAATTGGGAGGTTGGATGACTGCGGGCAGGGGGCTTGTTACTCGGTCTCCTCAGGCTGCAAGCAGGGCTGAAGCTGGATTGCTCAGTCTGCGTGGGGCTCAGAGCTGGGGTGGGGTCTGGGGCTTCCCCACAAAGCCCACATCAGGCTTGGATTGGAGAGCCCGTGAGGGAAACCAGTGGATGTGTGAGCCCAGGAGGCAGAACAAGGGGTATAGCTCTGGCTACTCCAAGTGGGAGCCATAGACCAGCGGCAGGAGCCTCACCTGGGAACATGTTAAGAATGCAGACTCCTGGCCGGGAGCAGTGGCTCACGCCTGTAATCCCAGCACTTTGGGAGGCTGAGGTGCGTGGATCATTTGAGGTCAGGAGTTCGAGACCAGCCTGGCTAACATGGTGAAACCCTGTCTCTACTAAAAATACAAAAAAAAAAAAAAAAATTTGCCGGGTGTGGTGGCAGGTGCCTGTAATCCCAGCTACTCGGGAGGCTGAGGCAGGAGAATCACTTGAACCTGGGAGGCGGAGGTTGCTGTGAGCCAAGGCCATGCCACTGAACTCCAGCCTGGCAACAGAGGGAGACTCTGTCTCAAAAAAAAAGCAGACTCTCAGGCCCCTCCTAGCACCCCTAAATCAGCACTGAACAAGGTCCCCAGGTGAGTTGTGTGCACCTTGCAGTTTGAGAAGTGCTGGCGTAGCAGATGCCGAGATCTACCCTGACTCCCTCGCCTTTGCCATTTCCCCTGCGCACTGGCTCCTGGATCGCCTTCACTCGCAGCAGTCCACACCTGTGATTATCTGCCAGAGGGCTGTCCTCAGGCTGCTGGAGACCCCTTTGCCTGTAGCACCAAGAGCCAGAGGGCTTGGAAATTTACATCCACCCAGGGGCAGCCCTTAACCCAGAGGTTCCAGAACTTTCATACTTCATGAAGCCCTTGGAAACTCAGTAATTTCTCACAGCACTCATTCCTAGGCAAAAACAAAACAAAACAAAACAAAACAAAAACCAAAAAAACCAAAAAAAACTAACAGTTCCAATTATTATATAGTAAGGTGCAAACAGCTTAACTAGTATTTACAGCCTAACAACTTAGCAGCTGTTTACAAATATAATACCTAAAAATTAAAACAGAAAGGAATGTGTTGATTTCACTCATAAATAACCACAATGACTTATTCATGGGATGTGTGTGCCTGTTGGGCACTGCACAACTTTCCAATTCTCAGAATCATGTTGCATGCCACCACCGTCACTGCCGGCTCTACGCGGATTTCCATTCAGTCCTTCCTTTTTATCACAGCTTCTGCTTAACACTCAGCTTCACAAAGATGTAACGTCAGCCAAAGAAACGCAGGGCAGTCTGATGTTGAAACTGTGAACTGTCTCAGGAGTGGTGTCTGGCAGCTGTTGCTGTGTTTTCCTTAAAAACTTAAAATATCCCACGGCACCTGGGGAACCTTGGCACGCACTTTGAGAATCATGGCCTAACCCATACTTGAGGTCATCGGGTATAAATACTTCAGCTCCCTCACCCTGATGGGGCCAGCTCTGAGGCATGATGGACTCTGTCTACTGTTGGGCTAAACCGAGTTCCCCCGTGTGGGCCGTGTGCTGCTGTTCCTGGGCCCCCTTCCCTTCCCAATCTCACTTCTCACCTCCTGGTTTATCTCGGGAACATTTCCTAATGCATGTCTTTCACGGGAATCCTCCTATCAGGACCTGCTTCCGGAGAACCCAGGCTAAGGAAAAGGCAACCAGGAAGATACGGGCTTGGGGAGACAGTTAGGAGGTAATGCTGTCATCCAGAGAGATGCAGATCGCTTTGCCTGGGATGGCGGTAGTGGATGGGCACAGAAGACCAAGTCGGGAAATACCAAGGATGTGGAATTAGCAGACTTGGTCACCAGCCAGGTAGGGATGGCAAGAGAATCTCAGAAACTCTGGGTTTCACCCCAGTATGGGGATGCCACTATCCGCCATCTGGAGACTAAGAGTCGGGGCGAGTTGGGGGAAAGGTAGGAAGTACATTTTCCAACATGTGACGTTCAAACCCTGAAATCCCAGTTCTAAAAAAAGGCGAAAGTCGGCCGGGCGCGGTGGCTCAAGCCTGTAATCCCAGCACTTTGGGAGGCCGAGATGGGCGGATCACGAGGTCAGGAGATCGAGACCATCCTGGCTAACACGATGAAACCCCGTCTCTACTAAGAAATACAAAAACTAGCCGGGCGAGGTGGCGGGCGCCTGTAGTCCCAGCTACTCGGGAGGCTGAGGCCGGAGAATGGCGTGAACCCGGGAGGCGGAGCTTGTAGTGAGCTGAGATCCGGCCACTGCACTCCAGCCTGGGCGACAGAGCGAGACTCCGTCTCAAAAAAAAAAAAAAAAAAAAAAAGGCGAAAGTCGAGCTGGCAAACTTTTCCACCCACTTTTTTTCAAGGTTCTGTTTAAGTGTCTACTCAATGTGCTGTTCTCAGCTTCATTTACCCCCCCTAATAATTATACCAATGACGGCACTCTCCGCCTTGGGATGGGTTCAGAAGCCCCGGCTCACGCTCGGCTTCAGATGGCAGACGATGCGTCCCCGCGTCGTGGTGTGTTGCTGCTGCGCCCTGAAATGTTTAAGGCAAACAGAGGCAGCACCTGTGAAATGTCATGGCTGGCAGTGCGCGGCTCGAGCTGCCTCCAAGCACTCACAGCGGCAGAGCCACACTCCACGGAGCCCGACACCAAAGCCTTGGTTCTCTGAAGA
Organism: Papio anubis; assembly: GCF_008728515.1. Classification (NCBI taxonomy): domain Eukaryota; kingdom Metazoa; phylum Chordata; class Mammalia; order Primates; family Cercopithecidae; genus Papio; species Papio anubis. The sequence continues at coordinate 5,679,037 of NC_044992.1, forward strand.
GGCCAGTGAGTGGGGTGGGACCTGCCCTGTTAGTCTTCCCGGGACCGGCGGGGGACAGCTTTCCCACTTGTTGCCTCGTTTATTCTCCCGGTAGTCTTGAGATGTGAGTGTTGCTATGTCCGTTTTGCAGGCAACAGACCTGAAGCTGAGCTGTAGTTTTATAATTCATCCAACACATGTATTCTGAGCACCTGCTACATGCCAGTTACTCTTTTGAGACAGAGACTTGTTTCAGCACTGGGCTGGAGTGTAGTGAGCCGGATCTCAGCTCACTGGAGCTCGCTCTCCCGGCTCATTAGGCTTCCTGCCTCAGCTCGGCAGCCGGGACTACAGGCCACCACTGTGCCCGGGTTAATTTTGTATTTTTTAGTAGCATCGGGTTTCATTCTGCATAGTTGTGATGGTCTCGACCTCCTGACCTCGTGATCTGCCCGCCCTAGCCTCCCAAAGTGCTGGGATTACAGGCTTGAGCCATACCGCCCAGTCGGTCATTCTTAAAGGGTTCAGAGTAAAGCAGTAAGAAAACCCAATCCAGCCCTGTCCCACCCTACTTCTAGTGGACATAAACAATGAATAAATCAGCCAGCCGGGCACGGTGGCTCACACCTGTAATCCCAGCACTTTGGGAGGCTGAGGCGGGTGGATCGCAAGTTCAGGAGATCGAGACCATCCTAGCTAACATGGTGAAACATCGTCTCTACTAAAAATACAAAAAATTAGCTGGGCATGGTGGCAGGCACCTATAGTCCCTGCTACTCAGGAAGCTGAGGCAGGAGACTCGCTTGAACCTGGGAGGCAGAGGTCACAGTGAGCCGAGATGGCACCACCACACTCCAGCCTGGGTGACAGAGCGAGAGTCCATCTCAAAAAAGAAAAAAAAAAAAAAAATCAAGCCAAGTAGTAAAGAGATTGAGGACAACCGAGGCAAGGGGAGGAGGAGAGTGTAGGGGGCAGCATCATATGGGGCAGTTGGCTGGGGAAGGCCTGTCTGAGCGAGGAAGTTTGAGCTGAGCCCCCAAAGAATGCAGCAAGCGAGCCACGGGGCTGTTTGGAGAAAGCAGATGCCAAAAAGAAATGACACTGAGTACAAAGGATCTGGCAGGTGCCTGCTTGTTGAGCTGAAGAACGGTGAGAAGCAGTGAAGTGGAGGGGGAGGTTCTGTATTTGTCTATTTGGCATCTGATATGGTTTGGCTGTGTCTCCACCCAAATCTCACCTTGAATTGTAGCTCCCACAATTCCCACAGTAGTGGGAGGAACCCAGTGGGAGGTAACTGAATCTTGGGGGCGGGTCTTTCCCATGCGGTTCTCTTGTTAGTGAATAATTCCCATGAGATCTGATGGTTTTACAAAGGAGAGTTCCCCTGCACAAGCTCTCTCTTTACCTGCTGCCATCCATGTAAGATGTGACTTGCTCCTCCTTGCCTTCCACCATGATTGTGAGGCCTCCCCAGTCATGTGAAACTGTGAGTCCGTTAAACCCCTTTCCTTTATAAATTACCCAGTCTTGGGTATGTCTTTATTAGTAGCATGAGAACAGACTAATACAGCATCCATTCATCACAGGGCCGATTTAACTACATTTTCCTATTTTCTGTATCGATGCTCTGGCATTTGGGAATCTTGCAGGCCCAAGAAGATATTTCCCTTCTAAGGACTATCCAACTCTTAGAGAAAGCAAAGGGCAGAGCTGGGAGCATGTCCTTCATCTACAAACCAACGAATCCAGAGTCTGAGCCCCCAGCCATCACCTTGCCTACCCTCACACACAGGGTCATACTTCCTTTGTCCTAAATCATCCAAAGGCCAGGTCTCGAGCAACTTGGGAATTCCCTTGAGCCCAAAGCCCATGAGGATTATTCAAACTAGCCAGCTCGAAGCAACTTACCTGGCCCTGCCTTTCTTTTCCCAGGGAAACCCTAGTCACGGCTGTGACCCATGCCTTCCCTCGCTCCCGCTTTTGCCTCCTGACCAGCGCTGGTGTTTGCCCCTGTAGCTCCGTGTGGCACACTGTGCCTTGGGAACTGGGAGGAACATTAAACCTTTCTCCCAATGGAGTTGAACTCTCCATGTCATCCCTCGGTCACCAGGCCCCTTTAATTATTTGGAAGGAAAACATCAGGGATTGCTCTTCTGCAAAGGGACAAATAGCCCCAAGAGGAAAAGGGGGTGAATAGCGGCCTCCTGGCTGGGATGGGGCATGGGTGGGGGACAGAGGAACTCAGAGGAAGAGTAGAACAGACAGAGGCATCCACAATTCCTGGCAGAGGCATTCCGGTGTCTGGGCTGGCATCCCAGGCCTAGATCCAGGGCCATGACTGAGCTAAGAAGGGGGCTTCTATATGCACAAGGGGGCCAAGTTGAGGGCCATGGGACTTACGTTTCTGATTCTTCCCTGTGTTTGGGCCAAGGCAACTCCAACAGGACTCTGCTCCTACCAGTCACGTAGACTGGGGGAAGTCCGAGTAGAACAGGGAATTCTAATGAGTTTGTCTGGGAGGATGCTGAGTCTGGGCGTAGCAGAGAGCCCCTGGTCCCAGAGAGTGCCACCTGCATCCAGAAACACTTCGAGGGTCAAGGTGAGGAATGTTCTCGGCTGGGACAGTTTAGGGCAGGTGGACACAGTGTGCCTCTGTGTCAGCTAGAATGAGGACCCTCACTTGGGGGACAGATTAGAAAAAGCTGCAGACACAGCCTCTTGGGGGCAAAGTTTGCCAAGGTGCTTTAGGGCAGAGAAAACAGCATCCCCTCCTCCAGCCGACTTGCAGCCCAGCTTGTTGAGCAGAATGGGCAGGGAAGGACAGCTGACCTCAGACCCCTACCCCCAGGGAGGTATCCCACTCCTAGGAGCAGGAAATTGCCCCTGCCTAAGGGATAGGCAGGCACTGAGTCCGTTTCAGAATACCAGAATCTGCCTCTGTCTCCAGGGCCCTTTGCTCCCTTTCCATGGGTTAACCACACAGGACCCAGACTTCCAGCTGTTGAAGAACTGGTGAATGTTGCTTGAGAAACTTCAGGCAGATTCTGGGAACGGCTCCCCATCCCTCAGCAAAATGTGGACAGCTGGGGAGATGCAAGGAGTCCAGTGAGCTGGCCGCCGCCCACCCCCAGAATGCCTTGGATGATAAATTCGACGCCGGAAAAAATAAATAAATCTGTGGGTGTGTTTCGCCTCGAGGATCTGCCACGATAAAATTGTAATGAATGAGAATGTTTCTGGGTTATGTGTTGGAAAATTAGCACAGGCTTGCATTAATTGAAATTTCGTTATTTATGTATATCAATTCCCTCTCATCCCTCGGGGATTTGCAGCAGTGAGAGACACTGAGCAACAGATTAATCCAAGTGTTGTCAGCGACAATGATAAATTGAGGTTTAAAAGCCTACATTGAGATAAATTACTATTAAAATCCAGGCCTCCCCTCTCCTGTTAAGTCTGTAGAGTCAAGAATTTGTTAAAATAGTGAGTTGCCTTCCATTAAGCTCACTCCTTGGGATATGGCCTAGACAGTGGATGGTGACTCCTCAGTCCCTGGGCGTTTTTTCCTTACCTTAAGGGGTGCTGTTTTTTCGGGGTTGGCCTTCCCACTCTCACACTCCCCTGGCTCATCATATAGCTTCCTCTCACTTGGCCTCAATGGCTAAATCTGTCTCTGTGAACCCTCTGCCTGTGACTGTCCCCTGAATACCAGGCCTGTAGATCTAGCTGCCCTGGGCACCTCCTAAGTTCTCAGACTTGGCACAGCCGAGATTCCATGTTCCAGTTTCTCCCCAAACTTGCATCTGATCCTGTGTTCCCATCTCACCAGTGTCATCATTCACTCACTTATTAAGTTGCTGACGTCATCCCGGGCTTCTCCCATCCTCTTATTCTCCCATCCAATCAGAGCCACTCCCTCTTCCATCAACAGCCCTCTTCTCTCCATCCCAAGTGACTTCCCTGGTTCGGACCTTCATCAGCTTGCCCCTGGATATTGTAATTACCTCCTCAGTGGTCTCCCTGGCTCAAGTCTCCTTTCAACTCCTTCCTCAACCTCCAAATCCATGGTGTTCCTATAAGCTTGCCCCTATCACTCCTCTGCAGCAACCCCCCCAGTGATTTCTCATGGCGCTCAGGGCAAAGTCTAAATGTTGAGGCTCTTTGCGGTCCAGCCCCCAGCCCCATGCTGAGCCACACCCACCTTCACTTCATCAAGACTCGTGATGTTTTCGGAACACAGCACATTGTTTCTTGTGCCTCTGACTGCGCACCTTTTCCTTGGAATAGCTTCACCCTTCTCTGCCAGTTGGTGTTGACTTCATGCCCAGCGTTGGAGCCCATTCTCAAACGGGATGGAGCTTGAAGCCCTCACCACGGGTCAAGTGGAACGGTTTTTTCTGCAGCCTGAGTCACCCTGGTTTGTGTGTTCGCCATCGCTTTCTTCAATCTCTGACCAGACCATGAGCCAGGATGTAAGATGTGAGTGCACCAAAGTCTGGGGTGCGTGCACCCAGCTGCATCTGTGCTGCAGGTGGGAAGGCGGGCAGGCCACTGGCTTACAGTCAGAAGTCAGCCGATGGGGAACACCACCCTTCTAGACTCCCAGGGTCCTGTTTCGGCCACCTGGAGACAGCTGAGGACTCTGGAGCCCTGAGACCCCCGGCAAGACCATTTCCTCCTGTCTCCGCTCCTACAGACATTTCCAGGATCCTCCCCTTTCCCAGAAGCTGCAGGAGTCCCAAAACACCATTACAAGCATGTTATCATAGTTCCTCACACTGCCACAGGGCGGGAGATGGCTCAGAGAGTAATGAATTCATATTCGTGTATTCCCACGATTAACATAGTGAAAGCTTCCTTCATTAAAATTACAGCACTGCAGACACTTCCTGGTTAACTTGGACAACAAGGAAGCTCCTCTCCAAGGGCTAAGAAGTTGTTTCAAGATGAAGGTGTTATCCAGTTTGTCATATCTGATTTCTCAGGCCAAAAAAGAAAATGATAATCCCCTGTCTCATTCTCGTTCTTTTTCTCCCCTCCCCCACCACGTCTCTCTCTCTCTCTGTCTCTCTCTGTGTCCTCTCCCTCTCTCTTCAGCCTCCTCTCCTCTTTCACTGTGTGCCAACCCCTCTGTAATTTCCCAAGTAACAGTAAAAGAGATGACCTTCTACGTAATCAGTCATTGCAATTTGGGGGTGAATATTCAATTAGTTCCAGGCCAGGGATTCTTGATCAATATTGCCTTCTGACGGCAAAACGGTGTAACAAACTCTCTTATTAAGCAATTCTAAGTCCCGGTGCTGATACCCGTGACCGACAGTTAATCTGCACTTTAATTAATACCTGCCCCTCAGTTGGCTAAAGCTGTGCATTACCCACAAAGGTTTTCAGTCCCCTCCCCAGTGAAGCTGGCAGGAGCATGGCTATTGTGTGAGGCTGCAGTAAAGTCAGAAGCCCAGCTTAACCTGGCTGTTTGGTGCTGGACCTCAGGGGCTTAGAAATAGAACAATAGATCCTCACGCATGTAAGGGTCCTGAATTGCACTGAGATTCAGGCGAAGAAAAGGCACAATTTCTGGGGAAGAAAATCCCCCCCTACACACATACACAAGAATACATTCCTGTACTCACACTCACATTCCACATCTCTACCAAGTGACTCATCATCTACTTGCACGCCTTCAGTCACGGGGAGCTCACCACTCTAGGAGAGACCCAGTTCTCTCTCTGGCCAGTTAAGATTATGAGATGGATTCTGCTCCTATTGAGAATGGATTTTGCCTCCACTGATCCTGGCTTCATATTTCAGGCTTGTTGAGCTCCCTTTCTCTTCACTATGCCCAGTGCTGCACGCCCTAGCCCTTCCAATGGCTCCCTGGCCTCTGAAAAGGTCCCCTGGTGGTGGACCGCTAAGAGTCTCTGTGATAACAGTAGCACTGACACTCAGAACTTGTGGAGTGTTTACTACGTGCCAGCCCCTGCTTAGCATGTCATAGGTGTTTTTTTAATCCTTAGGATGACACTGGGAGGAGGATGCTGTTCTTATTCCCTGTTTTATAGCCAGGGAAACTGAGGCATTGTGGACTTAAGTCATGTGTTCAAAGCGAGGTCACACATCTAACAAGGTTGGTCTCTCCTTCATGGACGACTCAGGGGTCACCTCCTGGGCAAGACTTCACGGATTCTCCAAGGGCAGTGTCCTCACCCACCCCATGGGGCTCTCGCCGTGCCTCATCCGTGCTTCTGCTGCTGCCCTCATTTCTGGGTATTGCAATTCACTTGTATTTTTTTTGGCCTTGTCTAACATTGTCCGCCCCACCTACTGCTCTTTGGGCTTCTCTGGGATAGAGGCTGAATGGCCTCATTCATTGGCAATATCCCACACTTAACACAGAGCCTGGTTCTCAACTTGTATTATATCTTCAAGGAATGTTACGGCTCAAACTTCTATGGAGGCTGCTGGAGCCCAGACCAGCATGCCCACAAATAAGATATCAATCAAAGGAGAAGCTAAATGTCAGGGGAGCTCCACCAAGACGGCTTGGATATACGCATAGAAGAAAAGGCAATGAAGAGTGGTAGAAAGAGCCCCAGTCAGGGGAGTCAGGTGATCTGGGCTTTAGTCTCAATTCGTCCAGGCTCTTTGTAGTATACAGGACGAGTCACTTTTTCTCACTGGGTGTCAGTATCCCTGTGCTGAACCTCAGGTTGTATGGAGGACTTCTGGACACTCCTGGCACCACCAGCCTGCAGATGACACTCTGATCGGGTTGTCCAGGCTGATGCTGGGGCCGAGTTTGGTCGGTGACTCCCAGCGGAGCCCCACTGCCATTGCCATTGCTGCAGACCTTCTAGACATGGCCTGTGCACTACACCTCACAATATCCGCATCTCCTGGCTGAAGGCAGCCAAGAGGAGCGGTCGGGGTGAGAGCCACTACAGCAGCCACGGCAGCAGCAGCCACAGGGAACCAGGTGCTATTCTAAGCACTTTGCAAGCCCAGCTCCAAAAGGTGGGATGCTCAGAGGACTTTTCCAATGTGGCATTTATGAAGCTGTTGGCCTGGGCCTCGCCTCAGAGGTTCTTTATGCAGAAATGACACCCCAGACGGAGGGATTCTCTTTGCCTCTGATCTTCATCCAGCACAAATTCTCAGGCCCTCTCTGGGCTGACAACCTTGCTTTCTAATTCCCAGAAAGTTTGGTTTCTGAGTCCTCGGCTTCTTAGAATTGTCCTTTTCCTTAGGCACATTCTCAGGGGTGACACCAAGGCAGAGTCCAGCAGATAATCCTTGGGCCTCTCCTACGGAGCCAGTTGAGTCTTTTAGAGGAAGAGGAAGAACACTGAGTCTAACCTGGCCACCCAATAGGCCCTGATGTTGGTGGCAGACCCCAGTCACTGATAGAGGGCGGTCATGGCCTTAGATTAAGCTATCACCTCCTCCACAGACACAGACCTGGCCCAGCCAAAGGCTAAAACTGATATCAGCCTTAGAGTGAGCTTCTAACAGAGTCCACAGCCTGTGCTTGGACCCCTGACCTGTGCCACAGTTCAGTGTAATGACTTGGCACACCTCTTCCCACTGCTGAGGCAGCCAGGAGTGCATACCCCTCTCCCCAAGTCCTCATTTCCATTCACCCAGCTGCTAATGAGTTAGGATCCTGTCTGGTGTCTGGGCAACTCCCTGTCGGCACAAACCACGTGAATTAACTCTTCTACTTGAAGGGTATGTGGAAAGCAAAAGGTACCATCTCAAACAAGAGATGTGTTCCTTCTCTTTGAAAGGCCGTACCAGGTCATGCCAACCAAGCACAGCATCCTTGGTAAGACCTGGCCCTCATCACAGCTCTCCCAAAGCACCTTCCCTTCACTGTGTCTTCCCAGACCTCCTAGGCCCAGTGCCCAGCCTCCAGCAGCAAGCAGGAATGGACTCAGGGGCTGGTCCTCACTGATAAGATGGGCAGGGTTCGGAATTTCCCTCTCTCTGGCAACTCCTTCCAGCTTCTCCGTGGGTCTCAGCCTTCCAGTTTCTGCTGACATAGATGGTGCTGCTCAGAATGGCCACTTCATCCCCTCTTCTGAGGCACCTTCCTGTTATTCTTCTAAAGCAAAAGGCCAGGGTCATTTCCTTAGTGACAAGGGCCCACTACCAGACCCAATGGCAGGGCAGCTACACAACTCCGCATATTTATAAAAGGCAATGCTGAGGTTCTGCGTGCACGTCTGTGTGGGTGTATGTGCTGGTCAAACCCGGAAAGGAAGCCTGCGCTGCAGCAGCACAATCAGGAGCATCAGGAGTGTGAGGTCCACACAAGCAGATAACACCTTCCAAAAGTCCTCATGGGAGAACAGAGAGAAAGACCTGGTGAGAGTTCCCGGGAGAAACCACAGGATGAGAGGTCGGCGAAAGAACACTCCAGAGGGTGCTTCCTCAGCGAGGCTGCCCCTTTGGACACAGCCCCAGAGCATCCGGAAGTCAGCATCCTGTTTTGAAAGACCAGGGAAGACTTCTCTTGTAGAAAACATCATCGTGCAGCTCACGCCATGCTCTAGAAAAGACCTTTGGTGATATCACAGATTCCCAAAAAGAGGATGGCACGTGGGTCTCCTTTTTCCTGGGTAACTGGGGGAGTGGGGTGGGTAGAATATACATGTATATGATAGAAATATGTTGTCTATAGAAAACAAAAAATAAATCAAGAAAACCTTGTAACTATCACACAGAATCAACCCAGTCTTTTCTCTTCCACACGTTCACAGTCAGCATCGTATGCTCGAGAATGTTCTCTTCTGCTCTTTTCACTTTGTATCATATCAGAATCATTTTCTACCGGGGCCAGGTGCAGTGGCTCACACACCTGTAATCCCAGCACTTTGGGAGGCCGAGGTGGGCGGATCACGAGATCAGGAGATCGAGACCATCCTGTCTAACCTGGTGAGACCCTGTCTCCACTAACAATACAAAAAAATCAGCCGGGTGTGGTGGCGGACGCCTGTAGTCCCAGCTACTCAGGAGGCTGACGCAGGAGAATCACTTAAACCCAGGAGGTGGAGCTTGCAGTGAGCCAAGATCGCGCTACTGCACTCCAGCCTGGGCAACAGAGCAAGACTCCGTCTCAAAAAAAAAAAAAAGAATAATTTTCTTCCTTCATTAAATGCTCATTGAAAGAATCATTTTAAAGTGCACCTACTAATTCATGGGAATGTGGCTAGCTTTACTTTTTTCTTACTGATAAGCCTTTAAGGTTCTCTCCTCAAGATTTGCTCATATTCACACTGCTGAAATTAATCTTCGTGCATAAGTCTTTCTTTACCTCTCAGATTACTTTATTATCCAAATCTTAAAATGAAATTATTGGTTATGAACCTATTAAGCCTTCTGACTCACTTTTCTGAATTGTACTTCAAAATATTTGTGCCAATTTTTGCCCCTAACAAAAACAAATGAGATGTCCATTTCACTGCAATCTCACCAGCACTGAGTATTTTCACTTTAAAATGTTAGCCACAGTGACAAGTAAAAGGGCAAATCTTATTTGGTTTGAATTTCCATGATTATTATTCAACTGTACATGATAGGTTGATGAAGAGACAATGAAAGTCTTGCCAGTGAAGGTCAAAATATCAGAGACAGTACTTTTTAAATTATTATTTGTATCAATTTAAGGAGTACAAGTATTAATACAAATTTGTTGCATGGATTTATTGTGTAGTGGTGACGTCTGGGCTTGTAGTGTACCCATCACCTGAGTAACATGCATTGTACCTTTTAAGTAATTTATCATCCCTCACCCCCTATTCTCCTACCCGTCCAAGTTTCCAGTGTCTATTACTCCACACTCTGTGACCTCGTGTACACAATATTTTGCAGTCATTTAAAAGTCAGGACATGATTAGATTTTTAAAAAATGGTATATATAGACAATGGAATTCTATTCAGCCATAAAATAAAATGAAACCGTGTCTCCTGCAGCTACAGGCTTTTTTTTTTTTTTTTTTTTTTTGAGACAGGGTCTTACTCTGTTGCCCAGGCTGGAGGGCAGTGGCACAATCTCGGTTCACCACGACCTCTGCCTCCTGGATTCAAGCAATTCTCTTGCCTCAGCCTCCCAAGTAGCTGGGATTACAGGTGCCCGCCACCATGTCTGGCTAATTTTTGTATTTTTAGTAGGGTCGGGGTTTCACCATGTTGGCCAGGGTGGTCTCAAACCACTGACCTCATGATCCACCCACCTCAGCCTCCGAAAGTGCTGGAATTACAGGCATGAGCCACTGCGCCCGGCCTAAGGGGCTTTTTTTTTTTTTTTTTAAACCTGATAACTTTATTTGTATTTTGTCTATAGATATTTTATTTTATTTTATAATTTCAACTTTCATTTTACATTTGCGGGGTACACATGCAGTTTTGTTACATGAGTATATTGTATGATGTTGAGGTTTGGGATACAAATGATCCCAGCAGCCAGACAGTGAGCATTGCACCCAAGAGGTTGTTTTCTAACCTTTGTCCCTCTCCCTCCCTGCCCCCTCTAGTAATCCCCAGTTTCTACTGACAGCATCTTTCCATGAGTGCTCTATGTTTAGCTCCTACTTACAAGTGAGAACATGCAGAAGTTGGGTTTTTGTTCCTGTATTAATTCACTTGGGATAATGGCCTCATGCTGCATTCACGTTCCTGCAAAGAACATAACTTTGTTCTTTTTTATGACTGCATAGTATTCCCTAGTGTACATGGGCTACATTTCTTTATCCAGTCCACTGTTGATGGGCATCTAGGTTGATTCCATGTCTCTGCTATTGTGAATAGTGCTGCAATGAATATACAAGTGCATGTGTCTTTTTGGTAGAATGATTTATTTTCTTTTGGATATACACCCAGTCATGGGACTGCCGGGTCAAATGGTAGTTCTGTTTTAAGTTACTTGAGACATCTCCAAACTGCTTTCCACAATGGCTGAACTAACTTAAAAGCATAGACAAGACTGATAGTCCACTAGCTAGATTAACAAAGAAAAAAAAGAGAGAAGATCCCAATAAGGACAACCAGAAATGACAAAGGTAACATAACAGCTGACCCCACAGCAAGACAAAGACTCCTCAGAGACTACTATGAACATCTCTAAGAGCACAAACTAGAAAATTTAGAGGATATGGAAAAGTCCCTGGAAACACACAACCTCCCAAGATTGAATCAGGAGAAACTGAAACGCTGAACAGACCAATATTGAGTTCTGAAACTGAATCAATAATAAAAAACCTACCAACCAAAAAAAAAAAAAAAAAAAAAAAAACCACACACACCCAGACCAGATGGAATAGCCAAATTTTACCACACATACAAAGAAGAGTTGGTACCAATTCTACTAAAACTATCTAAAAAATCGAGGAGGAGGGACTCCACTCTAACTCATTCTACAAAACCAGCATCGCCCTGATACCAAAACCTGGCAAAGACACAGCAACAACAAAAAATAAAACTACAGGCCAATATCCTGACGAATACAGACACAAAAATCTTCAACAAAATACTAGCCAACAGAATCTAGCAGCACATCAACAAGTTACAAAAAGTTAATTCACCACAATCAAGTAGGCTTCATTTGTAGGATGCAAGATTGGTTCAACATATGCAGATCAATAAATGTGATTCACCACATAAACAGAATTAAAAACAAAGACCATATGATTATCTCAATACATGTGGAAAAAGCCTTCAATAGAATCCAACATCCCTTCATGATAAAAAAAAAAAAAAACTCAACAAACCAGGCATTGAAGGAACATATTATTATTTTATAATAAAGTATTATCCATATGATAAAGTATTATCACAAAATAATAAGAGCCATCTATGACAAATCCACAGCCAACATCATACCAAATGAGCCAAAGCAGAAAGCGTTTCCCCTGAGAACTGGAACAAGATAAGGATGCCCATTCTCACCACTCCTATTTAATATAGTACTAGAAGTCCTAGCCAGAGCAATCAGGCAAGAGGAAGAAATAAAAGGCATCCAAATAGGAAAAAAAGAAGTTAAATCATCTCTGTTCACTGATTATATGATTCTATGCCTGGAAAACCCTAAAGACTCTGCCAAAAGTTTCCTGGATCTGATAAAAATTTCAATAAAGTTTCAGGATACAAAATCAATGTACAAAAATCAGTAACCTATCTATATACCAATAATGTTCAAGCTGCAAGCAAAATCAAGAATGCAATCCCATTTACAACAGCCACACAAAAAAAATAACTAGAAATACATCTAACCAAGGAGGTGAACTATCTCTACAAGGAGAACTACAAAATGCTGTTGAAAGAAATCACAGATGACACCAACAAATGGAAAACCATTCCATGCTCATGGATGCGAAGAATCAATACTGTTAAAATAGCCACATTGTCCAAATCAATCTAAAGATTCAATGCTATTCCTATCAAACAATCAACATCATTTTTTACAGAACTAGAAAAAAAAATCTAAAATTCATATGGAACCAGAAAGAGCCTAAATAGCCGAAGCAATCTTAAGCAAAAAGAACAAAGCTGGAGGAAATCACATTACTTAACTTCAAACTATACCATAAGGCTACAATAACCAGAACAGCAATACTGGTACAAAAACAGATACATAGATCAATGGAACAGAATAGAGAACCCAGAAATAAAGCCACACACCTGGTAGCCATCTGATCTTCAACAAGGCTGACAAAAATAAGCAACGGGGAAAGGGTTCCCTATTCAATAAATGGTGCTGGGACAACTGGCTAGCCATATGCAGAAGAATGAAGTTGGACTCCTAGCTTTCGCCACATACGAAAATTAATTCAAGATGGATTAAAGATTTAAATGTCAAATTTAAATCTCAAAATATAAGTTAAACCTCCAACTATAAGAATCCTGGAAGAAAACCTAGGAAATACCATTCTGGACACTGGCCTTGGGAAAAAAATTATGACTAAGTCTTCAAAAGCAGTTGCAACCAAAAAAATGGACCTAATTAAACTAAAGAGCTCTTCACAGCTAAAGAAACTATCAACAGAGTAAACAGATATCCTATAGCATAGAAGAAAATATTTTCAAATTGTGGATCCAACAAAGGTCTAATATTCAGAATCCGTAAGGACCTTAAACAATTCAACAAGCAAAAACCAAACAACCCCATTAAAAAGTGGGCAAAAGACATGAACAGACACTTCTCAAAAGAAGACATATAAGCAACCAATAAGCATATGAAAAAATGTTCAACATCACTAGTCATCAGAGAAATACAAATCAAAGCCACAGTGAGCCACCTGTACTTTGGGAAGCCAAGGGGGGCGGGTCACTTGAGGTCAGGAGTTCCAGACTAGCCTGGCCAACATGGTGAAACCCCATCTCTACTAAAAATACAAAAAAGAAAAAAAAAAAATTAGCTGTGTGTGGTGGTACACACCTGTAATTCCAGCTGCTCCAGAGGCTGAGGCAGGAGAATCGCTTGGACCTGGGAGATGGAGGTTGCAGTGAGCCAAGATTGTGCCACTGCCCTCCAGCATGGGTAACAGAGTGAGACTCTATCTCAAAATAAATAAATAAATAAAAATAAAAACCCACAATGAGATATCATCCTACACTAGTCAGAATGGCTATCATTTAAAAAGTCAAAATACAGTCCTTTTAAAACTGGTTTGGAGGATATGGTTGGAATATGCTACAACCATGTGCTTCCATATTCTGAACCCCAGAATTAGAAATAGACACAGGCCACAGGCAAGGCCGAACATTACCAGGCCTCCTCTGCATGAAGCAGCAGTGCGGAATACACACACTCTGCAGCAGGTGGAGTTCAAAGAGGAAGTAGAGAGAGAAACTAAGTTAGGCGGCCCAGGTCCCAGTCCCAAATGCACCAGCCAAATAATTCACTTGTCTTCTGGCAGAAGCAGATGAAGGTTATGGTGAGGAGAGAAGACAGGGGTGTTTAAGGGTAACTTTTCCTTATGGAATCTGGTAGAGGAAGGAGGAAGATGTGTCTATCCCTTATTCCATACTAATAAAGTCAGACTTTCTGCCTGTGTATGGACTGCTTGGGTTTGGAAAGAATTTGCAACCCCCATCTTTGTTTCCTTTTCACCTTCATCCTTCCCCTTGGATTCTACCCTTCACCTATGTAGTTTGCAAAACTATGCCCTGGCTACTGGTCTCTATGACAGGTGAGGCACAAAAACAGCATATTTAGACTGGGTAATTTGAGGACAATTTAATAAAGAGGCTATTTACAAAGATTTAGGCAAGGTGTAGGGAAGTAACAGGGAGAGAGTGCAGGACTCTGGAATCAACACAGGGCTTGGAAGAGGAATATTACCGCCCTGAGGTAGACATACCCTAAGGTGACCCACACTGAGTCCACCCTTGTGTAATCCCCTTCCCTTGAGTGTGGGTGGGGACTACGGCTTGTTTTTAATCAATAGAATATTTCAAGGGTGAGGAGCTATTACTCTCATGACTACCTTACATTTTCAGGACTCTGTCTTAGCAGATTGGAAACATTCTCTTGCTGGCCTTGAAAAGCAAACCGTCATGTGCTAACTGCCTAGAGATAGGGAGATGGCCATGTGGCAAAGAACTTTGGGTGGTCTCTAGCACCAGGGGCAGTCTCTATCTAATAACCAGTTAAAAAAAAAAAAGAAAAGAAAAAAACGGGGCCTTCAGTCATGCAGCTACAAGGAAATGTCTTCTTCCAACAGGCTGAATGAGCTGGAATGAACTTGGACGCTTTCCCCATTCAAGCCTCCAGATGAGAAGACAGCCTAGTGGACACCTTGATGGCAGCCTTGTGTGATTGTGAGCAGAAGATCCAGTTAGTACAATCTCATTATAAAAGAAAAAAAAAAAAAGGCCAGGCACGGTGGCTCACACCTGTAATCCCAGCACTTTGGGAGGCCGAGATGGGTGAATCATGAGGTCAGGAGTTCAAGACCAGCCTGACCAACATGGTGAAACCCCGTCTCTACTAAAAATACAAAAATTAGCCAGACATGGTGGCAGGCGCCTGTAATCCCAGCTACTTGGGAGACTGAGGCAGGAGAGTTGCTTGAACCTGGGCAGCAGAGGTTGCAGTGAGCTGAGATCTCACCATTGCACTCCAGCCTGGGACAGAGTGAGACTCCAACTCAAAACAAATTAAAAAATTTAAAAAAAAAAGACAAAAAAGCTCTTTATTTCTAAAAGTGCCTAAGTATGTGCATGTAAATTAAAAGTCATAGATGAACAGACATTTAATGAGAATAGTGGTTACCTCCGAGGAGGGTCCTGGGTCTGGGATAGATGGTAAAGGTCTACTTACATTTTAACATCATTGTTTAAATATGTACAGTAATAATATATTCATGTATTATTTGTGTAATTAGAATACTAACAATAATAACAAAAGACAAAGAAAAGATCATTTGCTCATTCGTGTCATTCTCTGCTCACAACAGCGAACAGAGGCATCACCTATTTTTACTTTCCAAGTAAAGAAATGAGACCCAGAGAGGGCAACTGGGTTGTACTTGTCGGTGGCCATGCTTGAGCTCATGGCCATTGGGTTCCTGGGCCTCCACCAGCTCACACCACTCACTATGCCTTTTAGGTGAGGATGGACTCAGGACCCTGTAAGCACCTTTCCACGCCGGTGCTCAGACCCTGCATTTGCAGGCTCACAGACCCCCTTACTGTCATGCATGTCCGTGTGAAGAGACCACTGAACAGGCTTTGTGTGAGCAATAAAGCTTTTTAATCACCTGGGTGCAGGTGGGCTGAGTCCAAAAAGAGAGTCAGCGAAGGGAGATGGGGGTGGGGCCGTTTTACAGGATTTGGGTAGGTAAAAGAAAATTACAGTCAAAGGGGGTTGTTCTTTGGTGGGCAGCTGTGGGGGGGGTCACAAGGTGCTCAGTGGGGGAGCTTTTGAGCCAGGATGAGCCAGGAAAAGGAATTTCACAAGGTAATGTCATCAGTTAAGGCAGGAACCGGCCATTTGGAAGTGTACGTGCAGGTCACAGGGGATACGATGACTGAGCTTTGGCTCAGAGGCCCGACACTTACGCCCACTATAGACTGAATGTTTGTATCCTCCCAAAACTCATGTGTTGAAGCCCCATTCCCCAAGGTGATGGTTTTAGGAGGTAGTGCCTTTGGGAGGTAATTAGTGCCACTTTGAGAAGAGACACAAGAGGTATGATTTCTCCCCCTCTATGAGAGGACACAGCAAAAAGGTAACTGTGTGCAAACAAGGAAGAGAGCCCTCATCAGGAACCGAACTGGCCAACACCCTGATCTTGGACTTCCCAGCCTCTAGAATTGAGAGAAATAAATGTTGTTTGAAAGCCCCAGCCTATGGCATGCTTGTTACAGCAGCCCAGATGGATTAAGGCACTGCCTCCAAGAAGCATCAGGTTCTCTACACATATCCTGGGTCAGAGCCCCTCTGAGTCACTGGCAGAAATCACAGCTAGGACCAGTCTAGGGGACAAATGTCCTATTCATTGAGGCTTCAGGCAAACTCAAAGGTGATACAGATTGATCCTCTATATGACAGATGAGGAAACCGAGGTTCATGGAAGAGAGGACCCAGACGCTCTGCTCTGAGTAACCAGAGCCTGGTTTCTCCTGAGCATGGTGTGTATGGCCGTTTCTTGGAGGGAGATGCCACAGGGCCTCTCCTCTTGCAGCACATGACCTGCCTGGAACACAAGAGACGCACTGATGAAGAACACGCTGTACGAGGTAGGTTGTGAGCACTGCCCAGGTGTGAGAAAGGGAATCCGAGTGTGGGAACTTCCACCCCTTCTTGAGGGGTCACCTGAGCCTCAGCTTACTCATACCCTAAGCTGCATCTCCAGGGGAGAGCCAAGCCTATGGGAGTCTGGGCTGTGGGATTGTATCTATTCTTATTTATTTTTAAGTGGCAGAATGCTGAAAAGAAAATGAAAATAAAGACCATACCACTGCAAGTTAATTCAATGAGTCACTTTTTAAAAATAAATTTGTACAGAAAAAAATTCCTTGATCAGAATCTATAGCATTCAGTTACCCTGTCTGCTATGCAGGAAGCCACGGGACTCCCTGGCAAGAGGAGATTGAGGGTATAGGCATCAGGGCGGGTGGCCTGCCTGGGTGCAACGGGCAGAATTTTTCCTGCAGCAGTGGAGCTGTAAGACAGCAGCCACAGGTGTCTTCCCCACCTCCAGCTCATTCAGCCTCTGACTCAGTCACCCTGCAGCCCCCCTTCTCTCCCAGCTCGGCCTCCGGCTGTTGTATTTTGCGTCACTCATTTCTCTGTGGCGCCAGCAGTCTTTATTGTTGAAAACGTCTGTATTTTGCTTTAATCAGAGCTCCTGTCAAGCACTGGCCCCCTCCTTTTGTACTTCATTGTCCTCAAGGGGAAAAAATTTATTACTAGCATCATTTTACACAAACCTCCCGACGTGCTGGGATTCCACAATTCAGGAAGCCACCAACTTGGTTTCTGCTCAGCACCAGGAGTCACAAAAGACAAGAGGAAAGAATGTCCGCCTCTCCTCAAGCTGCTGCTACCAGTCCTGGTCAGCTACGGACTTGCTGTGTGATCACCAGCCAGTTGCTGCCCCTCTCTGAGCATCAGGTTCATCGCCTGGGCAACCAGGGGGATAGAGATGGTGTCCAAAGATAATTTCATCCCATTCTGCTATAATTTTGATTCATAAGAGTCATGGGGTCTGGGGGCAGTGGCTCACACCTGTAATCCTAGCACTTTGGGAGGTCAAGGTTGGTGGACCACTTGTGTTCAGGAATTTGAGACCAGCCCGGGCAATATGGCAAAACCCCATCTCTACCAAAAATACAAAAAAAAAAAAAAAAAAAAAATTAGCTGGGCATCGTGGCATGTGCCTGTGGTCCCAGCTACTTGGGAGGCTGAGATGGAAGGATTGCTTGAGCCCAGAAGGTTGAGGCTGCAGAGAGCCAAGATCACACCACTGCACCCCAGCCTGGGTGACAAAGTGAGTCCCTGTATAAAAAAAAAAAAATTAGTAATTGGAATTACCCAGACATATGCATCAAGTCTCCAGGCCTCTGGTCATCATTATCCCTAATGCTGATTAGACTTTCTCATTGCATATCTGAGCATCACGTTCCCCAACTTTAAACTTCTGTGGTTTCTCACTTCCCGGCCTGACACCCCGAGGCCCCCATAGCTTAGCTTCAACCTCCCCTTCCTGCCACTTCTCCTGTCCCTGTCACCCCGTCCCATCACTGCCACCAGCAAGACGACTACATTTTTTAAAATTGTATTTTATTTTGTTTTTCTATGTTTAATTATTTTTATTATACTTTAAGTTCTAGGGTACATGACTTGGAAGACTACATTTTAAGTTTTCTTCATGCCTCTTTGATTTCACACGTGCTGTTGCTGCTGCCTGGAGTGCCTTTTCCGTCTCTTTCATTTGTCTATCTGACTCCTTTGCCTTCAAAACCCAGTTCAAACACCAAAGTCTTGAGGAAATGCCAGGTGAAATCAGTCTGCACCTCCACTGGGCTCCCCTGGTCCCTGCACCCCCCCCCCCAAGCCCAGCACTGCCCACTGTTCTCAGCACAGGACCTGGCATGGACAGCATATGGATGCCAGTTGGCTGCATGTGGGGACACACAGGGAGAGCCAGAACTCTCCTAAACAGGGCTGGTGGATTCATCTTAACTGTGGTATAGGGGGAAGAATGCAGTTTTGGAGATGCTTGCATCAGTTCAATTGCTGGTGCTGTCACTCTCTGGAGTGTGCACCAAGGCAAGTCACTTAACTGTACTGTAAAATGCAATGTAAAATGGTAATTATTAAGCTTACCTTGCAAGGTCACTGTGAGGAATAGATAGAATTATGTGATGTCTAGCACACACTGAATGGTAGGCATTCAATAAATAGTAGTTACAGGGGCCACCTATCATTCTGTTTGTCTGCCCGTCTGTCCATCCATCCATCTATCCATCCATCCATCTATCCATCCATCTTATCCATCTTATCATCCATTCCATCTCATCCATCTATCCATCCATCTATCCATTCATCCATCCATCCATCCATCTATCCATCCATCCATCCATCCACCCATCCATCCATCCTGCCTATCCATCCATCCATCCATCCATCCATCTGGCTTCCATCCATCCATCCATCTATCCATTCACCCATCCACCCGCCCATCCGGTTTCCATTTGTTCATCTATCTATCTATCTGTTTATTCGAGCCCATTCATCTTATCTATCTGTTTATTCTATCTATCTATCTATCTTATCTATCTTATCTATTTATCTATCTATCTATCTTATCCATTCGCTCTATCTATTTTATCTTATCTATCTATCTTATATCTTATCTATCTATCTATCTTATCTATTTTATCTATCTATCTATCTATCTCAACCAAGTTCATTTCCATTCATTCTATCTATCTATCTATATCTATTCATCTATCCATCTCGCCTCGCCTCCATTCATCTTATTCATTCACCCATCTTATCTACCTGCCTCGCCTATCCATCCATCCATCCATCCATCCATCCATCCATCCATCCATCCACCCAATACTTATTGAGTGTTTTCCACGTGCTGGGCATAGTGCTAGGCTGGAGATGTGGTAATGAGTATTCAGGACAAGCTAGGTCTCGCCCTCCTGCTCTGATATTTGAAGTGGCCATAGTTTCTTTCTCGCCTCTCCCAGTGCCACCTGACCTGGTGCTGCTGAGCCAGTGCAATGAACCTCTGACCTGGCTCAGGCCACCCAGAGAAGGAGCATCGTTTCCCTCTGTATCTGCCCGCCTGGTGCATGTGGGCCTGGACTGCCCTGAGGTGGGACTCAGAGATGGGAAAGAGGCTCAAGATGGTGCTCGGCAGGGCCTGAGCCACTTGGAGCCATTTCTGCAGCAGCCTTCATGGTCCTGCCACACTGGCCGCCACTTACCTGGCCATACCCCAACTCTTCCTCCAGCTCCTCACTCCTATCCAGCCAATCTACTCACTCTTCCACCTGCCCTCCGATAAGGCTGTTGTGAGGACAAAATGAATTGATGTAGGTAAAGTTCTAGAACCTTCCTGGCATGCAGTGAGCACTGCAGAAGCATTCACGTCCACTATTCTATCATCAGATGCTCAAGGCGACTCATGCAGGGGCATCAATGCTCTCAGTTCACAGTCGTGGAAACAGGCTGAGAGACAGAATGAGGGTTGCCCAAGGACAAAATCTGGGAAGAGGCGAGAGAGACTGGAAGCCAATTTGGACTGCAGTGAAGGGCTGAGGTCAGGCTCTTTCAATAATAACATGTGATTACTGCCCTGAGCTGTTTACACCTCCCTCTAGTTCAGCCGCATAGCAAGAGTGGGGAGGTGAGAGGTGGGAAAGGGAGCTGAAGACAATGGTGCTACCCTTCTGTGGGTGTTTGATGCAGCTACAGCACCCCCAACCAACACACACACACAACAGACACAACACACACTCCTCATAAATCGTCCCTGGAAAGGTTTCCCCGCAGATGCATGGATATGAGTCAGAAGTCAGCCATCAGCTGGGCGCAGTGACTCAGGCCTGTAATCCCAGCACTTTGGGAGGTCAAGGCAAGTGAATCATCAGGTCAGAAATTCCAGACCAGCCTGACCAACATGGCGAAACCTCATCTGTACTAAAAATACAAAAATTAGCCAGGTGTGGTGGCACATGCCTATAATCCCAGCTACTCAGGAGGCTGAGGCAGGAGAATCGCTTGAACCCAGGAGGCGGAGGTTGCAGGGAGCTGAGATCACGCTACTGTACTCCAGCCTAGGTGACAAAGTGAGACTCTGTCTGAAAAGAAAAAGGTCAGCCATCAATCACAGCTGTGCCCAGGTAGCTCCTTGGTGAGGTGCCTTTTGGAAACACCTCCCAGCGCCCCAGGTAGTTCCCACTCCCAGGTCCCTCCATCTCAGACACCAAGCTGGAGGATTTACAAACGTCTCATGCCCCAGGAGCTCAGAGTTAGGTGTTATTCCATCCATGTCCCAGACAAATGTCCTGTGACTCAGAGATGGGGCTTACTCAGGGACAATGAGGGGGCGAGTGACCCAGCCAGGATAAGAAACAAGTATCCTGAGCCCTTGTCTAGGACTTTCCCCAGCTTTCTTGTGCCAAGTCCTCAATGTCTCAGTTGCCTTGGGAGCTCCCAATGTTCCTGGTCCCTGAGTACAAAAGAATGTGCAAGACAGGGCATCCCCCATTCTTCCACTTGGCTGTCTCCTCCATCCCAGCCCTGGGGGGTCATTCTATCCCCCACCACATATCCCCTCACTCGGATCCAAGGACCCTCTGTGGGCTTTCCTGATGCATCTCCCAGCACCTCACAAACACCCCCAGCCTGGCTGCCTTTTATGGCGCTGAATTGGGCCAAGACCTCCCTTTTCACATGAGTTTTATTCCCTTTCAAAGGTGACTTAGTGACACTGTTCAGTGCGGACCCACCTCAAGCTTCGGTTGTTTGTGATTTAATGAGGAGCCTTTTAATTATAACATCTGTTGTTTTAATTACCAAAGGAATTATAATGAGGCTCCCAGAGGAAGCTGCTGCCAGAGCAGAAGCTGGAGAAGAATTCTCAGCATCAGAGGGCCCACTGGGTCCCTGGCACGGTGGCTGCCACTGAGCGTGACCTGTCATGGAGAGCACTTCATCTTCATTTTAATTAAGCTTCGGGGGTGAGACAGGCGGCCTCCGGATTCAAGGGAGCTGAGCGCCCGGATCCTGGAAGAGGCTCCTGCTTTAGGAAACCTTGGATTTTGTGGATGGAGAGAAGGCAAAAAGACAAACCCACCATTTTGCTGATGCTGATAGAGGCACACATTGGCCATTCAATAAGCAGGTGGGGACAAGAGCCTGGGCCTCCCTACTGTCCACCTGTGTGACCTTAGCATGATCAGCAGAGGTCAGCAGATTTTAGTTTTCTCACATAGAAAATGAAAGTGATGGCCGAGTGCAATGGCTCATGCCTGTAATCCCAACACTTTGGGAGGCCAAGGCAGGAGGATGACTTGAGGTCAGGAGTTTGAGACAAGCCTGGGCAACATAGTGAGATCCCATTGAAAATGATGCCATCTCTTTCTCTCTCAATGAAATGATTCATCCCTGATGTTAGACCCTGTGTTTAGAGTTTGCAAGCCATATTCACATCCATCAGATAGAAAGAACTGTGCATCTTATAAGATGAATTTCACACAGACAGAGGGTCCATGTTGGAGGTGAGGATACCAACCTCACCTGGTGGTAGTGAGGCCAAGTTCATAATGGTGGAGAGAGTGATTATGTTTCTGAGATAGCAATCATGCCCATTATCTCAGCTCTTTACCCCTTCTGTATCCATGCCCTTTGAAGTTCCTCTCCCTAAAGAGCATGAGTCTTTTCTCTCACTGAATTCGGACAGGTCTTGCAACTTGCTGCATTTAAAAGAACGCAGGAGAAATGATGATAAGCCTGTTCCAGACCTAGGTCTTGGCAGATCTTACTTGCTTCTGCTTCCTCTCTGCTCCTCCACCACAACCCTGAGAACTTGCCCGGGCTTGCCTGCAGAGAATGAGATTCACATGAAGGAGAGCCAATGCCATTCTAGATGGGCCAACAGCCCACCAGCTGCCAGACACATGAATGAGCCCAGCCTAGATCAGCAGAGTGGCCGGGCCTCCTGCAGCTGACCCCAAACACACGTGCAACAAATGCAATGCTTGTAGGTTACAGAGGATGTGTAGTAATTTTATGCAGCATTATATGGTAATAAATAATAGATCTACTCCTCCAAGTTGTGAAGCAATTGAGTAATAGAGACAAGAAACAGGTAACAAAACAGTTTTTGTTTTGTTTTGATTTTCCTAGTAAGACTTGGTTGGAAAATGCTACTTGAAACTTCTGAACAAAACCTGGATTTCTACCCAAATTGAGTATAGCCACCCATGACTGCCCAGGTGAGATTATCATACACAGGGGAGAAGAAAAACACCTGCAGCCATAGTCAGGCTGGTCAAAAAGAGAGAATGATCCAGAGAAACCCAGCCACTCATGCTCAATCCTTTAACAGAACCTCACGCCAGACAAGACACTTCTCCCCTAGGGAGGAGTGAGCAGGGGGGTGGAGACAAGGGCAAAAACGATGTGTCCACACTTCCAGGAGGGCTGAAATTCCTATTTTCATGTTTAATGGGCCATGGCAGAAATTTAGGGCAAGAAAGAAAATGGCTCCTGCTAGACAAGTGCTGATGGAGGTGGTGCTGATGGAGGTGGTGGTGATGGAGGTGGTGCTGATGGAGGTGGTGGTGATGGAGGTGGTGCTGATGGAGGTGGTGGTGAGGGAGGTGGTGCTGATGGAGGTGGTGCTGATGGAGGTGGTGGTGAGGGAGGTGGTGGTAATGGAGGTGCGTCTAATCAGTAAATAAAATATCAGTAAATTAAATATCGTCTCGTCTAATCGAAAATAAATATAAAATAAAAATAAATACTAATCCCGATAAATAAATGTCAGTAAATACTAAAGAAAATGCGTCTCTCAGTAAAATGTAATAAATAAATGCAATGAAAATGTAAATAAAAGAAATGGAAATACTAATCAGTAAATGCATGTCGAAAATGCGTCTGTCAGTAAATTACTGTCAGTAAATAAAAATATAAGTAAAATGCAATAGAAAGTAAGTAAATAAAAGAAAATGAAATACTAATCGATAAATGCAATCCAGAAAAGTAAATAGAAAATAAAGAAAATAAAGTAAATAATAAATGAAGTAAATGAAAGAAGAGAAATGAAATACTAATCCCGAAAGTAAATAAAACAAAAGAAAAGTAAATGGTAATGGAGGTGGTGCTGATGGAGGTGGTGCTGATGGAGGAGGTGGTGGTGATGGAGGTGAGGTGGTGGGGAAGGTGGGTGCTGATGGAGGTGGTGGTGGAGTGGAGGTGGTGGTGGGGAAGGTGGTTGCTGATGGAGGTGGGTGGTGGGGGAGGTGGTGGTGGTGGGAGGGTGGTGGTGAGGGAGGGTGGTGGTGGTGGGTGGTGGTGGGGGAGGTGGTGGTGGGGGAGGTGGTGGTGATGGAGGTGGTGGTGGTGATGGGAGGTGGTGGTGGAGGTGTGGTGGTGATGGGAGGTGGTGCTGAGTGGAGGTGGGTGGTAATCAATCGTCACAATGGAAATCGTCCTAATCAATCTCATCATCAAAGGAAAATCGCATCCTAATAATCGAAATCATCGTCACGAGAAAATCGTCTAATCGAAATCGTCACAAAGAAAATCGTCATCATCGAAAATCATCGTAAAATCTCGTCTATCCAATCATCATCATCGTCTAATCGAAAATAAATAAATAAAAAGAAAAATCGTAAATAAAATCATCTATCAGAAATCGTCAAGAAATCAAATAAAATATCAATCGTCTAATCAATCGTCACAATCGAAAATCATCATCAAAAAATAAATAGTAAAAGAAAATCTCATCGTCATCAAAATCATCATCATCAGCAATCATCGAAAATCATCATCAAAATCGTCACAATCGAAATCGTAAATATCGAAAAATCGTAAATAATCGAAAAATCATCATCATCAAATCGTCGTAAAGAAAATCGTCCTAATCGAAAAATCATCATCCGAAAAATCATCATATCAATCTCATCATCATCAATCATCATCATCGAAATCTGCGTCCTAATCAATCATCATCATCAATCATCATCAAAGCGTCATCGTAATCGAAAATCTCATCATCCGTCATCATCCGGCATAAATAAAATAATCGAAATCATCTCGTAATCAATCATCATCAAAATCATCTAATCAATCATCTCATCATCAATCATCATCATCATCATCCATCATCATCATCCAATCATCATCAAAATCATATCCCGAAATAAATAAATAAAGAAAAATAAAATGTAAAATATCGAAATCGTCCTAATCGAAGAAATCGTCTGAAAATAAATAAAATAAATAAAGAGAAATAAATAAATATCGAAAAATAATAAATAAAGAAGAAATGTAAATGAAAATAAAAAAGAAATAAATATAAATAAAGAAAATCGTCTGTCGAAAATATTAAATGTCGTCGTCTAATCGAAGAGTAAAATAAGTAATCTGAAAGTAAAATAAATAAATAAATTAATATGAAGGAAATGATGCACTAAAGAGTAAATTAAATATCGATAGTAAAAATGAAAAGTAAAGTAAAATATCGAAGTCATTACAATAAAGTAAAGTAATCGAAGAAGTCGTCACTAATCGAAGAAGTAGTAAATAAAGAAATTAAGTAAATGTCGAAAAGTAAATGCGTAATCGTCGTAAAACAAAATAAAGTAAAATATCGAAAGTAAATGCGTAAAAAAGAAATAAAATAAAATATCGAAAATCGTCCCTAATGAAATAAATAAATAAAAAGAGAAAAATATAAATAAAATGCGTCATCACGAAAAATGTCGTAAAGAAAAATGCATAAATCCTAATCGAAAATCATCGTAAAAATAAAATAAATGTCAGAAAATCGTCTAATGAAAATAAGTAATAAAGGAAAATCATCATCTCGAAGAAATAAATGCGTAAAATCGTAAAAATATCCGAAAATCGTCCTAATCCCAGTAAATAAATGTCGAAAAGTAAATAAATAAAATGCGTCATCGAAAAGTAAAATGAAAATAAAATAAAATCTAATCCAGTCATCCCTATCGAAAAGAAATAAATAAATAATCGAAAAGAAATGAAATAAATAAAGAAAAATGTCGTAATCGAAAATGAAATAAATAAAATCGTCACTAATCGTCGTAAATGATAAAAATCGTCACAATCGGTAAAGTAAATAATCGAAATCTAAATAAAGAAAATAAAATAAATAATCTCGTCGTCATGTCCGAAAATCTCATCGTAAAAATGCGTCTATCGAAAATCATCGTCGAAAGAAATCTCGTCTATCCGAAAATAAATAAATGTCCAGTAAAATATGAAAATATCGAAGAAATAAATCTGTCGAAAAGTAAGTAAATGTCGTAAATTTTAATCACGATAAATAAAAATAAAAGTAAAGTAAATGTCGAAAATAAATACTACTAAAAGAAAGTAAGTAAATATTGTCGTCACAATCTGAAAGTAAGTAAAATAAAAGAAGGAAGTAAATAAAAAGTAATCAAAATAAATACTAATCGAAAATAAATAAATAAAGAAAATGTAAAATAATAATAAGGAGGTGTTGGTGATGATGATGGTGGCAAAGATGCTTCCTATCCACAGGCTACATCCTCTGGTGTCTTTACAGGCTGGCCAGTCCCATGCAGATGCTTGGCTGAGCAGTGGGGCTTTTTTCCCATTACAATCTTCTTGGAGTTGCCCAATCACACTAGCATCCATGCACCTCTGCCTTGGATCATGCCTGGGATATTTTCCCCCATCTTGCCCATCTAGAAAACTGCCACTCATCCATCAAGCCTCGGTTCAAATGCCACTTTTTTGGTGGAGTCATCCTAGGTTCTACTTGACAGACTCAGGTTCTGTATCTCCAATGCTCCTGCTCCCCTTCCTGCATCCCCCAGTTAGAACACACATTACACTGCCTGCATTCTGGTTTACCTGCTTCCCCACAGGACTCTTGAGGGCTAAGAATGTATCTTACCCATCAATAGATAATTTGTGCCCAGCATTGAACCTGGATCATAGTTAGTGTCTCATACATGTTTGTTAAATATACACATCAGCTCCTATCTGATCAAGCATAGAGGGAGACAGAGGTAAAGGAAAGGGGTAAGTACCAAAGAGGTTCCAGGTGTAAATGTGGAGGCCAGCAGAGTCTGGAATACGTACTAAAGGACTGGATCAGTGGCTACAGCAACACTGACTCATCAACCAGCTTCTATATTTTTCCACGAATTAGCTTTTTAAAAATGTTATTTTAACAGAAGGAAGCAGGCAGGTCTCACTCGACAGGGTATTGACTTTCTGCAGCACATTTTATTAAGACTCATCAGGACTGCAGGTCTCTGCATCCTCTGAGGGTGCCTGTGTGTTCGGGAGGCAGAGTGATAGGGAAATTAAATGCAGCAGCTGCATCCTTTGGAGCTTTTTTAAGCAGGCAAGGCCAGCCAACTCCACAGCATACAGGCTGGAGAATACCAGATATGCTCCCTTCCTAGCCTTCTACCCAAGCAGAGAAAGATATTTTCTAATTAGCCAAGTTAGATAAATATTCTTCTACCATGCTCTTGTTTGGAGAATAGGTGGATGCTAAGAAACATGGCTGTAGAGTGACTTTGTGTAGAGTTACTCTTCTGCTTTTAGTGGTTTCCAATATTTAAACACACACACACACACACACACACACCCCACACACGGCTGTGATGCCACACAGCTGGGGAAATTGAAATAGAGGGAATGAAAATAATTTTAAAAGTGGAGACTTAGGTGGTGGTAAGATCCATCACATACTGTGTGGCCAGGACCCCCAGGGAGTTTCCTTCCGTGGGTATCTTCCCCTCTCCATAGTGGACTCTCAGGTACATTTTCCTTTCAGTGGGCTGTGCCCCATTTCATACAGCAAGTCCCAACTCAAACGAGCCTTTGATGACTCCTTGGGATACCTGGAGTAACGTCTGCCTTTGGGGGTGGCGTTTATGACCCTTCACAGTCTCACTTGAACCTGTCTTTCCTTTTGTCTTCTCACGTTCCTCTTCGACCGCACACATCCTGCGCCAGTCTACTGCTGAAGCCAATAGTCGTCATCATTGTCACCCCCATCCCTTGCATTTATTGAGTGCTGACTCTCCAGTGGTCCCAGAACAGGAGCCTTACGTTCCTTAGCTTATTTCGTCTTCATAATTCCATGAAGCCGGCACTGGGATGACCCTCAGCTTGATGATGAGGACATTTGGGCTCAGACCAGTTAAGGGACTTGCCCAAAGCTACACAAGTAATAAGTGGCCAACGGTCCCCATCCTGACCTCTTTGCCTTGGCAAATGCTGTTTCTCCCGCTTAGTGGCTTCCTCTCTCCACCTTCTTCAACTGACAGTCTCCTGTGTTGGAGCCCTGGTAACCATTTCTTTCTGATTTCTGACCTCACCTTCTCCGATCAAACTCCCCCAGCACCATGAGCCATTTCCAAACAAATGCCACGTGGTCGAATCCCTTTTCTCAATTGAGTAAATGGGATTTGACCACGTGGCATTTGCTCTGATATGATTCTGAATGGAGCAATTGTAAAAGGAGTCTTGACAGAATGAAAGGCTGCTGTTCTCCAGAGTTGTAATTCTGCTCTGCCAGTCAACACATCTCTGTTGGGGGCCTGTGCTGTCCCAGGCTCTGTGCCGTGACCTGTGGGAGTCTAAATGGAATCAAAGCAGCACCCTCCAGGGTTTCAGACAGATTGGCACATGGTGTTCAGCGCACTCATTTATGGTAAAACATCTCTAGTCTATCTGTGGACATTTTCTTTTTCTTTTGAATATTGTTCATGTATGCCTTCTCTCTCTTTTTCTGAACTACTGTTACCAAAATTGGTAAAACATTGGCCTTTCCAAGCAACCACATTTAGTTTTGCTGATGTCTTTATTTTATGTGGCTGTTCTATTATTTGTTTTATTGTTTATTCATTTCTATCATTACCTTCATTATTCCCTTCTTTCTAGTTTCTCTGAATCTTTTTCTAGATTCTTGAGTTGATTGCTTGGATTGTGGGTTACATACAGCTGTTCTAATTTCCTAATAAATGCATTCAACACTATAAATTACTCCTCTAAGAACCAGTGAAACTGCCTCAGACAAGCTGAGATATGTAATGTCTTTATTACTTTCAATTTGAAATACTTGTTAATTTCTGTTATGATTTTCTTTTTTAACCCCTGGATAATTTAGATGTGTGTTTTTAATTTTCAAACATACACTTAGAACATCTCTTTGTTGTTAATTACTAATTTTATTGCATACTGGAGAGAGAAACTATAAGTAATGAAGATTCTTTGGAATTTATTGATACTTCTCTTGTGGTCTGTGCATAGCCCATTTTTCAATGTGTATCCTCTCTTTGTCAAGTTTAAATTTACATTTGTGCAGACATAATTATACATTATTTTTAATCCATCAGCTTCTGGAAAAGATTTGCTAAAAATTGCCCACTACATTTGTTTATTTGTCAACTCTTCTCTCTAATTATTTCAGTTTTTGCTTTGTATATTTCAAGGTTAGTATTGATGGATTCATACAATGCAATGCCTGTCCCTAATACTTTTACTACTTTCCATCTTAAGTTCAGTTTTGTCTGATGTTAATACAGTCATGCACCACATAATGACATTTTGGTCAATGGTGGACCAAGTATATGATGGTGTTCCCATAAGATTATAATGAAGCTGAAACATTCCTATTGCCTAGTGAAGTCATAGCCATCATCACATCAGCATAGACAATGCATTACTCATATGTTTTTGGTGATGCTGGTGTAAACCAATCTACTGTGCTGCCAGTTATATAAAAGTATAGCACACACACAATTACGTACAGCATATAATACTTGATAACGATAATAAAAGACTGCATTACTGGTTTATATACTTACTATATTGTATTTTTCATCGTTATTTTAGAATGTACTTTTGCTGCTTATAAAAAATAGTTCACTGTAAAACAGTCTTAGGCAGGTCCCTCAGGAGGTTTTCCAGAAGAAGGCGTTGTTATCATAGGAGATGACAGCTCTATGCGTGTTATTACCCCCGAAGACCTTCCAGTGGGACAAGATGTGGAGGTGGAAGACAGTGATATTGATGACCCTGACCCTGTGGAGGCCTAGGCTAGTGTGCGTGTTTGTGTCTTTGTTTTTAACAACAACAAAAATATTTAAAAAGGAAAAAAGGAAAAAGAAAAAGAAAGAAAATTTAAATAGAAAAGATCTTACAGCATAAGAATACAAAGAAAATATTTTTAAAGTTGTACAATGATATATATATTTAATGCTAAGTGTTATTACAAAAGAGCCAGAAACTAAAAATTAAAGTTTTTCGTTATTTTTATTTTATTTTATTTTAGAGACAGAGTTTCACTCTTGTTGCCCAGGATGGAGCTGAGTGGTGTGATCTCAGCTCACCGCAACCTCCGCCTCCAGGTTCAAGGGATTCTCCTGCCTCAGCCTCCCGCGTAGCTGGGATTACAGGTGCGCGCCACCACACCTGGCTAATTTTTGTATTTTTAGTAGAGATGGGGTTTCACCACGTTGGCCAGGCTGGTATCAAAGTCCTGACCTCAGGTGATCCGCCCGCCTCACCCTCCCAAAGTCCTGGGAGTACATGCGTGAGCCACCGTGCCCGTTCTTAAAAATTAAAGCTTATAAAGTAAAAATGTTGCAATGAGCTATGGTTAATTCATTATTGAAGAAAAATATTTTAAAATAAATTTGAGTGTAGTTTAAGTGTGGGACTTTCCCATTCATGCCCACCACTCACACACTGACTCCCCCAGAGCAAGTTCCAGTCCTGAAACCTCCTGCACTGATAGTAAGTGCTGTTCTCTCAGACTGAGGACATTCTCATCACTAGTCGTGGTAATATTCTCAGTTCACAAATTCAGCTGTGCAAAAATATAAAACTTAATTTTTCTATAATTCAACCTAATTTCTGTTTCAAGTTTCCCATTCAGTTGGTATAGCAATTTATTTCCTGTATAGAAGTGTCATTTTTTTTTTTGGGGGACGGAATCTCGCTCTGTTGCCCAGGCTACAATGCAGTGGCACGATCTCGGCTCACTGCCAACTCCGCCTCCCGGGTTCACGCCATTCTCCTACCTCAGCCTCCCGAGTAGCTGGGACTACAGGCGCCCGCCACCACGCCTAGCTAATTTTTTGTATTTTTAGTAGAGACGGGGTTTCACCGTGCTAGCCAGGATGATCTCGATCTCCTGACCTCGTGATCCGCCCACCTCGGCCTCCCAAAGTGCTGGGATTACAGGCATGAGCCACCGCGCCCTGCCAGAAGTGTCATTTTTAAATAATCTTTTATGTCATACTTTTACTGTCTCTTTTCTATGTTTAGATACACAACACTTACTATTGTGTTACAATTGCTGACGGTATTCAGCACGCTACCACGCTGTCCAGGTTTGTAGCCTAGGGTTAATAGGCTCTATGCTATAGCCTTGGTATGTAATAGGCTATACTATCCAGGTTTCTGTAAAGTTCACGCTATGACGTTCACACAAAGAAACTGCTTAATGGCACATTTCTCAGAGTGTATCCCAGGTTTTAAGTGATGCCTGACTACATTTCTTTTGCAGGTCTGTTATTGCTATTCATCTCTTTATTTGTAATATTTTCGTGTCACTTAGTTTTAGCTCTTTTGCTTTTAAATAGCTCATGAGCTGCTCTTATGTAAATCGTTACACAGATGCCCTTAAATAGCAACCATTTTTCAAAAAAATCAAACTTAAGAATCCCTTTTAATTGGTAACTTTAATAAGTTTGCATTATTGTAATAGACAATGTATTTATATTTATTTCTGCTGTTTTATTTTGTTTTCCTAACTTTCTATTTTTTCTTTATTTTCCTTTCCTTGTTTTTCATGGGGTTGATGAAGTTTTTTGTTGTTGTTATTGCAGATATGATATTTTTCCTGTGCTGGACTTAAAATTACATTTTCTGTAACTTTACTAGCAAACACACATTTTTTAAGCAACTCCCAGCAAAAATCTGTAAATACATCCCTCTGGTTGACTGAGACGAAACCTTAGCATAGTTTTACTTCCTCTAACCACCCACCCATTTTTCCCCCACCCCACCTTGGTAACATCACCTAGAATTTTTATTTTAAATTGTTGACCACATCCCTTCCACTGTATCAGCCCTCCTGAACATGGAGATACAGCCATGAAGACAGACAGGGAGGCAATGACAGATTTCTTAACTCATTCAGGCAGCTATAACCAAATACCATAAACTGAATTTTATTTCTCATGATTCTGAAGCCTGGGAAGTTCAAGATCAAGGCAACAGCAGATTCAGTGTGTGGTGAGGGCCTGCTTCTGGGACAATAGATGGTGCCTTTTCAATAGATGATGCCTTTTCACTGTGTCCTCACTGGATGGTGAGGGCCTCCTTCCTGGTCTCACTATGTCCTCACATGTCCTCTATGTCCTCACATGGTAGGAGGTGCAAGGGATCTCCCTGCAGCCTTCTTTATCAGGGCACTAATTCCATTCATGAGGGCTCCACTCTCCTGACCTAATCACCTCCCAAAGGCCCCACCTCCTCATACTATCATCTTGGGGGTGGGGATTTCAACATATGAACACAAATATTCAGACCCTAGCAACTGAAAATAAGTTTCTATCCCAGCTGAATGGGACGCTTGAGACAGAAATTAGGCCGAATTATAGAAAAATAAAGTCTAATTTGTTTTGCTCAGCTGAGTTTATGAATTGAGAATATTACCACAATTAGTGACAAGCCTGTCCCCATTCTAAGATGAGAGCTCCCCTGGGGTGGAACTGTGGCTGTTTCCTCTCTGGACTCCCAGTGCACAGGCCATGGCACAGAGTGGACAAAAGGAAACATCTGGGAATGCTTTCTGGGTAGGAAAGAGGAAAGTGCCCCAGCAGCCGAGAGCTGGGCTGGCATGCTCAGCTAGGCCTTGGTGCTCTACTATTGAACATGGGCAATTTTGCAGGACATCAACACTGGACATGGAGACTCTGGGACTGCGATGCCTTAAGACCCAATCCAGACCCCTCATAATCGTGTTTGAACACAGACAACATGAAACTTACCCAGGGGTGCCTGAAAATCACCAAATATCTCCTAATCTGGGCTGCCATGAGGGACCGCTACGTCTTTAGCAATCACAGCCTTTGTCTCTCTCTATTCTCCTCACCATACAGAAAATAATTATTAGGTACCAAATACAGAATTACCTTCACCAGCATCCAATCCAGAGCAAAGCTCCACTCCCTTCAACTCTGTCCGCTGTCACCTAACACAAGCCCGGTTCCTGTAAGTCCTCTTCAACCCTCCCTTACTGGGATGCTTCATAGTTTCCTGTAGTGGATCTTCTCCCTTGTTTCAGCTTGTGTATTAAACCCAACGTTGTTAAGCTACCTGTGTGTTTCTAGT
Source organism: Papio anubis (assembly GCF_008728515.1). NCBI lineage: Eukaryota > Metazoa > Chordata > Mammalia > Primates > Cercopithecidae > Papio > Papio anubis. Next base: position 5,712,125 of record NC_044992.1, read on the forward strand.
GGTCTCTGGTTGGCAGTCATGGGTCAGGTGGGATGTGACAGTAGTCTGACTGTAGTCTGAGAGTGGAAGTTTTCAAATGCTGGTTGAATTGAGTTGAATTCATGAAATGGGTCCTTAGAGCGCCCGGAAAATAGTGTTGTGAGCTTCATTTCTTTTTTTTTTTTTTTTTTTTGAGACGGAGTCTCGCTCTGTCGCCCAGGCTGGAGTGCAGTGGCTGGATCTCAGCTCACTGCAAGCTCCACCTCCCGGGTTCACGCCATTCTCCTGCCTCAGCCTCCCGAGTAGCTGGGACTACAGGCGCCCGCCACCTCGCCCGGCTAGTTTTTTGTAGTTTTAGTAGAGACGGGGTTTCACTGTGTTCACCAGATGGTCTCGATCTCCTGACCTCGTGATCCACCCGTCTCGGCCTCCCAAAGTGCTGGGATTACAGGCTTGAGCCACCGCGCCCGGCCTGTGAGCTTCATTTCTGACTGCGTCTCCTTTCGAGCCCAGACCTAGCCAGGTCTGCCTGTCAGATACTCCGAGCAGTTACAGGAAGGGCTCCTTTTATTGCAAGGAAGCCTCATATACTTTCCATTTCAGCCTAATAAAAGAAGCCTTCACCCAAGCAGGTCTAGTCTCAGCCATTCCTTCATCCTAAGAGATGAAAGGTTGAAGCTAGAGCTAGAAATATGTTCAGAGGAATCTGCTAGTGGCTTGGCTTGTATGCCCAAGGCATGGAGTGTGGTTACTATAAGGTTCTCAGACTGGGTCCTGGCTACTCACAGCCCTGGAGGAGGCTGATGGAGACCAAGCCAAGGATTCATGAGGAGTAGACAAGGACGGAACTGGTTTGGAACCAGATGACTCCCTCCCAGTGCAGATGGACTGGTCTCCAGCCAGCCCTGTGCCCACAGCCTCACCCAACTTCTTCACATACATTGTGACTCTTCTCTGAGCAGCGACATGGGTCCCAAGGCAATGGGAGCGAAGCTGCTAGCCATGGAGACTAGCCCTGGCACAGCTTCTTACTGTCAGAAACTGCCAAAGAGGTATTGAGCGTAATGTCTTCTCACCTAAGAGAAATTAACTTAACTGGCAAAAAAATATTGATCTGGGTTTTGGCAAATAAAGATCAGGCTGAAGGTACACTTCCAGAGTGCTCTCCAATTACACACACGCGCGCACACACACACACCCAGGGGTGTATACACAAACACATGTACACACTCAATCTCACTGAGACATCTACTCTGTCAGACTTGTGGAGATGCAATCGGAAACTGGCTTCTTCCCAGAAGAACTGAGATGTCACTGAGCCCAAACTTCCCTCCATTTTCGGTAAATTGCTTGATTTCTCCAGGGCCCCACAATGTGGTCTTTAGTCATGGAGACTGTGAGAACATCACACAGAGCCAGAAGGGAGTGACTCTCAAATTCACGCACCAGGTCTTGAGGGAGTGAAGGAAGATGAGTAGGACCTGCCATCCTTCCCTCCCAGCCTGGAACACCCAGTTCCTTCATAGACCTTGCTCAAATGTCACCTCCTCTATGAAGCCTTCCCTGACCTTTTCCAAGCAGATTTTATCGCATTTTCTTCTGGGTTCCAGCAGCAAATTTTAACGACCTCTTGTTGCAGGCATCTAGAGTTTTGCCTGCTGGATCTCTTAGGATTTGGTTCAGCTGCAAGTCACAGAGTCCCTCAAACAACCATGGCTTAAACAGAATAGAAGTGTAGTCATCCCTCCACATAAAAGCCCAGGGTTGGGAGGCAACTACACAATCTTCTGGAATCCAGGCTACTCTGGCCTTTTTCTTCAGTTCTCCCTGGGGCGTGGTTCTCGGGCTCTTAGCACAAGATGGTGGCTGGAACTTCAGCCATCAGAGCATATCCAATGCCACAGGATGCAGTGGGCAGGAATCAAAGAGGAGGTGACAAAGGATTCTGCTCCCTTTTAAGAAAAATTTTCAGAAACTGCCACGTGGCACTCTACTTCATTTACACTGGCCAGGACTTAGTGACACAGGCATGCCTACCTGCAAGGAATGCAGGGCAATGTAATGTTTGGTCATAGGCCCATCTAGAAAATTCAACTAGTGGCCAGGAGCAGTGGTGGCTCACGCCTGTAATCCCAGGACTCTGGGAGGCCGAGGCGGGTGGATCACCCGAGGTCAGGAGTTTGAGACGAGCCTGGCCAACATGGTGAAACCCCATCTCTACTAAAAATACAAAAATCAGCCGGGCGTGGTGGTGCGCACCTGTAATTCCACCTACGTGGGAGGCTGAGGCAGGAGAATCACTTGAACCTGGGAGGCGGGAGTTGCAGGGAGCTGAGATTGCGCCATTGCACTCCAGCCTGGGTGATGAGAGCGAAACTCAGTCTCAAACAAACAAACAAACAAACAAAAAACTCAATTAATATGGTAGAGTGTTGATACTGGAGCCAACGATGAGTCTTGACCGGTCCTTCCCAGCATCTCTCCTTGTCTTGTCCTAGTTACAGGATGCAGATCTCTATAGGGGGCTACTCCTTTTCCTATGGATATAGCTTTGGTGGTGCCATCAGACAAGAGACCCTGAAAAACCTAGGGGATGGTCCACATTAGACCAATCAGATTATCTCGCAGGGCCTTAAATTGCCAGCAAGTGATCCAAGATGGAAAATGACCGGGGTGACGTTGCTCCTGAAACTGGAGTCCTGAAGAAACCGTCCATCCTTTCCTGCTCACTGGATCCTTGGACAACTCACTTTCCTGAGCTTTCCAAAGCCTGGTGCTGCAGTGTATCGTTAATTCTATGAGTCACTCCACGTACTTCCAGTGAATTCCTCCTTTTCTTGCTTAAGTTACCCAAAGTTCATTTATGTTGCTTGCAACTCACAATCCCTGATTCTCCTCTGTTATGTCACTAATCATGTACCATTTACACACCTGTGTCTTTTTCATATAATTTTTTATTTGCATAGAATTGTGGTATGTATTTTGGGGGTATATGTGATGTTCTGATACCTGCATACAATGTATAATGATCAAAGCAGGATAATGGGATATTCATCACCTCAAATGTTCACACTTGTGTCTTTAACGAGATTAAACTCTCCAAAGTAGAGAGCACATTTGCTCATCTCTGTGCACCTGCCCCAAAGATCAACTCTCCCATTAGGGACTCTGTAAATGTTTGTAGATAAAATGAATGAGAGATTCTGTGTGATTCTAAGGACACGCTGTGTGAACTTGCAGAAGCCATCCAACTTCTTTGCCTCGCTGTCCCTAGTAAAATACCCATTAGTAAGTGTTATATAGTGAGGGTGAGGGGAATGGCTCGTGTATTCCTGACCTCTCACTTCATTCTCGGAACTCCCAGAACAGAAGGAGCAGAATGAGTTCCACTCGAGAGCAGAACCTGCTGTCAAAGTTATAACTAGCTGCCGGGTGTGGTGGTTCACGCCTGTAATCCCAGCATTTTGGGAGGCTCAGGTGGGCGGATCATGAGGTCAGGAGGTCGAGACCATCCTGGCCAACATAGTGAAACCCCGTCTGCACTAAAAATACAAAAATTAGTCTGGCGTAGTGGTACGCGCCTATAGTCCCAGCTACTCTTACAGCTGAGGCAGGAGAATCGCTTGAACCCAGGAGGCGGAGGTTGCAGTGAGCCGAGATCACACCACTGCATTCCAGCCTGGGTGACAAGAGCAAAACTCCGTTTAAAAAAAAAAAACGTTATAACTACCATTGATTTTATGATCATTGCCTTAGAAAGTTTTTCTAAAATTTACCTACTGATACGATGTCAGATTCGCACCCTCCCAATTTTTCAGTTTCTTTCTTTATCTCCCTCACTGAACTCAGATGCGTCAGATTTATCTCAAATGACTGATGGGTCAGATTTATCTCAAATGACTGATCACCGCCTGGTAGCCAGGAACCATGAGACCACTTTCTTTCTCAGCTCCTGTCCCAACTCATGGGACAACCATGCTAACACTATGTGATTCTCAGTCCCTGGTGTTAGCTAATTTGGAGCAAGAGGATGCCTAATCCATTGCACATCAATCAGATTCTCTCTCGCAAGAAATTGTAATAGCCCTTGAGAGATGCTGGTGTGAACCCCAGATGCTCTCAGGAAGAGAGAATGTGTAAATATGAGAGGGATCAAGCTTTTCTGTCTGGCAGCCACTGTGTCAAAAACATAAAGAAAGTCAATCTGCAGAGAAAGGGGACTGCAGAGGATGCACAGAGGGAAGCTGAAAGAGAAACCCCGTGGTCCCAGGGAGAGAAAACCAAGAGAAGCCCATCCTTTCTGACAGCAGTGGTACAAATGCCAAATCTGATCTCCTGAGGAGTGCAGTGGGATTTTTGCCTTTGAGTTAGTTCTGCAACACACCTGAATCCATGTACTAAATACTCCTTGATTTTCCTGAGCCACTCTGACATGGGGATATACAACCAAAAACCTAACAAAGACAGCTGCCCTAGGTCAGGCCTCATCTTCTCTCTAGAAGACTCTTGTTAGGCTTCCTCACTGACCTCCCTGCCTCCAGTTTGTCCTGGCGCCACCACCAATCCACCTTTCACATGGGTTTCCAGGCAGACCTCACCATGTTAGTGCCCCTGTGTGCAGAAAAGAGTTGGCATTACCATTTTTTTTTTTTGAGGCACAGTCTCGCTCTTGTTGCCCAGGCTGGAGTGCAGTGGCGCCATCTCGGCTCACTGAAACTTCTGCCTCCCGCATTCAAGTGATTCTCCTGCCTCAGCCTCCCGAGTAGCTGGGACTACAGGCGCACGCCGCCATACCTGGCTAGTTTTTTGTATTTTAGTAGAGATGTTGTTTCACCGTGTTGCCCGGGCTGGTCTCAAACTCCTGAGCTCAGGCAATCCGCTCACCTCAGTCTCCCAAAGTGCTAGGATTGCAGACGTGAGGCACTGGCCTTCTAAAAAAAGGCCTGTTGCAAGCTAGTCCTTGGCTGGTGTCTGGGAATGTAGATGAGAGAAGGGTCCCCATCCTAACCAATGTGAGCAGCTTACTCCGCCTAAAATGTTTGTGCAAACAGCGTGGTTTAAGCTAAACACCTGCTTTCCCTCTGGGAGTCTGGAAATTTAGTAAGCATTAGACCAAGGGTGTCTAGGTGACCATCCCCACAATAAAATCTCTGGGCACTGAGTCTCCAATGAAGAGAGACAGTATTTCACACTGTTGTCCCGACCTGTGGCTGAGGCAACTGTGCATGATTTGTGTGGCTTCTTTGGGAGAGGACCCTTGGAAGCTTGTGCCTGGTCTTCCCCAGACTTCATCCAGGAGCCTTTTCCCTTTGCTGGCCTTATTGTGTATAGTTTTGCTCTGATGAATCATCGCCATGAGTGTGACTGCATGCTGAGTCCCACGAGCACTCCTGGCCAATCATTGCACAAGGAGGTGGTCCTGGGGACTCCAGACACACCCTGCTCGAAACACAAGTATCTTTCCAGGATAAAGCCCACCTCTTTGTTTGACGCCAGGACCATTGTGAGCCGGCTCTAATTGACATCTCAGGCTCATCTCTCCTGTTCCCAACCTACCACCTTACGTTCCCATTACACCCCTGCCTCTATTACTCACCACTGTAGGCACCTGTGTTTCATTCACCAGGGCCCATCTCAGGAAGCCCTCCTGGAGGATCCCTTCTATCAGAACCCAGCTGGTCCTGCCTCATGCTCTATTCCACTTCCTAGCACAGAGCCTGGAGTCCTAGAAGTTTCACCACACCCATGTCCCCAATCGGGGTGATTCCTGGAAATCAGGGGCACAGCCCATCTATGGCTTGCATCTCCAGGGACACCACAGGCTCCAGCACACAGTAGGTGCTCAATAGAGGTATTGCAAGCTTTAGCCTCCCTATACAGATGTCTCTCTCCTCTGAAATCAGGAAATTAACACTCCTGAGACCTGAGACATGTGGCCTTGTACACCTATGATCCTTTTTATAGAGATACTTGAGTGCTCCCTTCGGCAGCACATAGACTGAAATTGGAATAATACTGAGAAGATTAGCCTGGCCCCTGCTCAAGATTGACACAAAAGTTTGTGAAGCATTCCACGTTTTTTTAAACTACCACGCTTTAGTCATTATACAATGCACGCATTGAAACATCACACTGTACCCCACAAACATGTACAACTATTATGCATCAATAATAAACAACAAAAAAGATACCCAAATCCCCCGACTAGGTCTAGATTCCAATTCAGACTCAGCATATACGATGGAGAACCTGGAAGTGGGGGCCACGCACCGAGATTCCCTGATCTCCATGTTACACGACACTCTCAGAGAAGTAAAGCGACCTAACCAAGGTGGCCCAGCTGGTGAGTGGCAGAGCTGGGACTCAACTCCAGAGCAGGCAGGTCCAGAAGTCCACCCTGTGAACACTGTCCTCAAATCATTGCTCAGGGTGTGCAGACCTGGCGTGGGGAGCTGTCCCTTGAGCTCCGGGGCTGCCCTGGGTCACTGTCCTGCTCACCAGTGACCTCCCCGAGGGCCAGGACTCTCCTCTTACCCTGCTCCCAGCTCAGGGCAGTGCAAACTGGTGATACCATGTTTACCCCCTAAGCTGCCACTAATTCTCTCCTCCCACGTGAGCCTGCTTCAGAGAGGTTTGAAAGTTCTATTCTCCCATGAGGAGCTCCAACTCCCTCCCAGCTTTAAAGAAATTCACATAAATGGAACCCACGTGGAAAAGAGGCACTTTCGCCTCCTTCATGGCAGCCTGAGAGCCAGCTTCAGGGTCCTGCACCCCAGAAAGCTCCAGGTTTCCTTTGGCTGAATCCTTTTGACATTTTCAATGGTAAAATAAATTTGATTTGCAGAAGCCATGAAGGAACCAAGGCGATGTGATTTCCAAAATGCACTGTGTTATTGGATATGATAAAAGACTGAACGAGTCAGTAAATGTAGCAGTTTAATAACTGTTTAAAAAAAAAAAAAGAAAAAAAAAAGGCCGGGTGCTGTGACTCATGTCTGTAGTCCCAGCACTTTGGGAGGCCGAGGTGGGCAGATCACGAGGTCAGGAGTTCAAGACCAGCCTGACCAGTGTGGTGAAACCCTGTCTCTACTAAAAATACAAAAATTAGCCAGGTGTGGTGGCGGGTGCCTGTAATCCCAGCTACCTGGGACGCTGAGGCAGGAGAATTGCTTGAACCTGGGAGGCAGAGGTTGCAGTGAGCCGAGATCGTACCACTACACTCCAGCCTGGGTGAGAGAGTAAGACTCTGTCTCAAAAAAACAAAAAAAGCAAAACCCATGTGGTCTGGTGGTGGTGGAGGAGGAAGAGGAGGAGGTTATGGTAGGTGGAGAAGGAAAGATTCATGCCTGAACTCACTGCCTACACCCAGAACGAATCCCCAGCCCCACTCACTCCCTCACAAACACAGACAGACACACGGATTCACGCCCCACACTCCCGCATACATAAACAGGCATGGATACAGACGCAGAAATGCACAGCCATGTTCACATAAACATAGGTGCACGCGCCAGGCAGGTCCACGAACAGTCATCATAGCTGGTGCCAATCATTGGGCAGTGAAAATGTGCCAGGTACTGCGATGAGGACTTTGCATCCTTTTGTCTCAGTTACTATCTTACTCGGTTGTGCAACTGTCAGAGACAAGCAAGTTATTATTCCCGTTTTACAGATGAAGAAACTGAGGCACCGAGATCTTAAGTAACTTCCTCAAAGAGATCCCAACTAGGAAGTAGGGAAGCCAAGGTGAGAACCCAGATAGATTTCAGAAGCCTTGTTCCCTTTTTAGTTTCATTGAAATATAACTGATGGATCCTCAACTTCAGAGGTGTATAGTTTGATGAGTTGCGATGTGTGTGCATACTCATAGAATCATCACTATAATCAAGATAATGAACACATCTATCAGCCACAAAAGTTTTCTTGGGCCCTTGATAATCTCTTGCTTATGTCACCATCCCTGAATAGCCACTCTTCTGCTGTCTGTCACTGTAGATTGATTTTCATTATCTAGAATTTTCTAGAAATGGGTCATGCAGTGTGTCCTCTGTAATGCCTACGGAAGCGATGCTCACTATGACTGCACTGTGGGCATCCTCACACATGCATGCGCAATGTCCACAAGTCCTCACCAGCACGCACCCCCAGGACCACATTCCCCCCTCATCCCCCCCTTACACCCATTCCCACACCCCCCAGGTACAAGGCGCTCCTGTGCCCCCCACCCCCACCCCTCACTGTATCTCTCAATCCATGCTGCTCCTCGGGAATAATTTTGCTCCATTCATCAGCGAAATAAACTTCTGACAGTTTCCCAGCAAAGCAGTGCAGCTCCTTTCTCCTAAGTCCATGTGACAGGTGACTGCAGACCCACTGTCCTCAGCACGTGAGCCCTTTGTAGACTCTGGTTCAATTCTCAAAAGCTTTGCTCATTCAACAAGAAGCCAATTCTCCTAGGCACTGTATATTCAACAACGACCAAGAAGTCACAGTCCCCTCTGGCTATGGAGCTAAATCACCTCCCCAGACCCCAAACCAAGCTCAGACCGGTGTGGCTGGCCAGGAGAGGAAGAGTCTTCCTTCAAGGGTGGACGCTGAAAGACAGCCACAAGACACTGTATGGAGACAGTGGGACAGGGCAGGGCTGAGCAGAGCTCCATTGCTAGGAACATGGGCCATGGCTTGTGGCTGACCACCAGGCTTTACGGGACAGGAAAGGGGACTTGCACGCCCTGCGTCAAAGCCAATTACTGCAGGGGGCTGATGTCCAGCTCATACCTGAAGTCCAACTCACCCCTAGCTGTCAATCTGGATACACAGTGGAATCATTCTAGGAGTTTAAAATCATACTGAGCCCTGGGTTCCACTCCCAGATAATCTGATTTAATTGTTTGAGGGAGGCGTGTGTGACCTCAGCATGTGCATTTTTAAAAGCTCCCCAGGTGATTATCTAGTATGCAGCACAGTTTGAGAACCTCTGTAATTCTTCGTTCGCCTCCAGTCTTAGGATAGGTACTCCCGAAAGCACCGCAGGATACAAGAAAGCAACACTGCTAGAGGGAAGGCCTCCAATCCCACCTCCCTGCAAATACCCTAATGGGAATTTAACAAGATGACCTGTATTGATTAGATATCAATTAATTGTGAGACGAGGACTAAAGATTTCATAAGCAATCAATCTCACTGTCATGTAATGAACTGAAATTGGGGCAAGTAGTAAGTAAATGCTCAGTGATAATGACTTTCTTATCAATATCAGATATTTAAAACCTTTCAGGTTTTACTGGTAATTCAATATCAAGATAATTAGGTATCAGTCAGGCACATTAAATATTGTTTACATTGGCCGTTTTTCTTTAAATCTCCAGTAAGACGGCTATGGGGTCCCCAGCCAATGGCTCTTGCTTATTTGGGATGACACATCTAATATATTTACAAGTATTAGGTAAGATAACCTCTGAGGTATGAACTACCATGGAAAGTAGAGAATGCTGAGTTTATTTCAGCTTCACACGCTGGTACCAGAAACGGAAGTCTAGTCTAATATGTCATCTCAGCTAAACTGAGCTGTGGAAGAACTACTGCAAAATCCCTTCCCCTTAATTACATTTTACTGTTAATTAATCGAATTACTTTATCATTACCTTGATGCCAACACCTATGAACCAGATTACTTTAATCATATCGAACCTCTACTTCCTTGTAGGTGTTTTTGATGTATGGAAATCATGATGGGGCCAGAAGCACTCGTGACTCTGGCATGAAGGAAAAAAAAACTATTGCTTCCGACCATCAAGGTTTACGGACATGGACCCAAATCATCTTAATGCGTCCTGAGGAAGGCAGAGGAGGCAAGGCATGAGCGTGTTGAGAAGAGACTTTACGGGAGTAAAAGATGCAGGCGGTAGAGTGGCTTTGATCAATAGATGGAATCATTCCATCGAAAACAAGTCAATCTGGTATATTTAAAAAATTGTTAGAGGTGTTCACATGGGTTATATCCCCAAAAGTCTACATCATAAAGGTGCAATAGGCCCCACAGCAGTGCCAGCCCTGGGTAGAATGCTGTTCTTGCTCTCATGAAGTAAGGGGCAAGGAAGAGTGCACTGGTCAAGAGTGCGGGCTTCAGAGTGGAAGCCTTGAACCAGCTGCTTAAAGTCTCTAGGCCTTGATTTATGCATCTGTAAAATGGGGATAATGATATTATCTACCTTACGGGGCTATAGTGGGGACGACATGGCATCATTCCTTGAACTCCCCAGTACTATGTACACAGCAAGAGTTCAGTAAATGATGCTTATTTCTATGCTTCATTTTGCTTTCGTTGTGTCATTGTCTTGACCCCATTCAATGTCTTTGGGCCTCAGTCCCACTTTGATATTACTATTTCCACTCCCTCTTCTATGGTTGTGGTTAGGGCTGAGGCACTTTTCCTGACATCCTTTTGCCCAGATCTTTATTTTTTACCTTTCTTAATCATTTCATTCTAGATGAGATTCTGGTAAACAGGATAGAGCCAAGCTTTTTTTCTTGACTCAGTCTGGGGTCTCTGTCTTTTAATCAGGGGATTCAGTCAATTCCCTCTCATGGGAATAATGGCCACCCTTGTTTCATTTCTGCCCTCTTAAGTTATGGTTACTGTTTATCTTACTTCGTTGTTGTTTTATTTTTCCTTTTCCTTCTTACACCTGGCTTTGTCAAGTAACCATGTATTCCTGTCCTCTCTACTCCATAATTTTGAAAACTCCCTCTGGCTTCTCAGCTATTAGTGATGACCATTCTCATCTTTACGTACACGAAGCACCCTGTATTCTCGTTATGTTAAACGGCCCTGTCCTAGCACAGAAGTCCTCTCCTAGCCCTTCACTGAGGTCTACAGAATTTCTCTTCTTCACTCTCTCTCCCTGATTTTTCTCTCTTTGCATTTGGGCCCTAGGTTTTGAGATACTTCTACTCCTGATCTCCTGTCATTATTTTAATTCTTAATAGAGACAATTCTCTAATTAATGTGTTCATTTATTATGTCCCTACTTCAAGCTTTAAGAACCACTTCTTTTAAGTTTCAAAAAATCTTTACTTCACTCCCACTGGATCTCTTTAAGAGTATTTCTTTTGTGTCCAAGTTGTCTCCTGGATCTTGCCCAGATCTATTTCAGACAGAGACACCTGTCCCAATTCTTCCACTGGGTCAGCTTCCCTCTGGTTCCTGTCCCCTACATCTGTGGGTTTTTTCTTTGCCTGCTCATGGTTCCCTGTACCCTCAGCAGCCGACTCCAGATGTCACAGCCCAACCAGAGTGAGAGGCACATGGGCTTCTGCTCCTCTGGACTGGCAGTGACCGACCTGGCCGGCCTCTGCTGAGACCCTGGAGGATGCCTCTCTGCTCCCGGAGAACCCTGTCCATGGTAGTAGCGCTCCCTGAAACTCAAAACCTGTGAGCAATTCAGCCTTAAGTGGAAAAGAAAACAAAATGGCAAAATGGCTACAGCAAAACGTAAATTTTAAAAATAATTTGCAAATTGGTCATTGACCAAATTGATAGTATGATGAATTGACTGGTGTAGACATAGTTTTTGGTAAATTTGTTTGCTTCCTCACAAAAGCACTGGCAACCCAGTTTGCCAGGGTGCTCGCCAAAGCCCCTTCCCCGCTTGCTCTGAAGAGGGTGTTGAGAGGCAGTGGCCAAGTGGGAGGTAGGGACAGGCGTACATGTCACCATCTTCCAGAGTTCTCATTGTGTTGCCACTGGAGTCATCTGCTTCTGCTTTTTTTTTCTTTTTTTTTTTTTTGAGATGGAGTCTCACTCTGTCGCACAGTTTGGAGTACAACGGCACGATCTTGGCTCACTGCAACCTCCTTCTCCCAGGTTCAAGCGATTCTCCTGCCTCAGCCTCCTGCATAGCTGGGATTATAGGCACATGCCACCATGCCTGGCTAATTTTTCTATTTTCAGTAGAGATGGGATTTCACCATGTTGGTCAGGCTGGTCTTGAACTCCTGACCTTGTGATCCGGCCTCCTCAGCCTCCCAAAGTGCTAGGATTACAGGCGTGAGACGTGGCGCCCAGCCTGCTTCTGCTTTAAACCAGGTGAAGTGTACTTGTGGACTCGAAGGTGCAAGTGAGAGTGTGTGTTGATACTGGTGGCTGTAGCTGCAAGCCCTGCAGAGCCAGCTCATAACACAAGTGCCAGCTATTGCTGAGGAGAAGCAAGGCTGACTTGGACTGTATTTTCCAGAATATGATTGGCAGCTGTGATGCCCTGCTCTGCCCCGTGGGCTGGGAGCCAGGCTGATGGGCCATGTCCCCAGGAGGCCAGTGTGGGGAGGGACTAGAAACATCATACTATAGAAGACTGTGGAGTGCTTTGAGAGGCCAAGGCAGGTGGATTGCTTGAGCTCAGAAATTCGAGACCAGCCTGGGCAACACAGTGAAATCCCGTCTCTACTAAAATACAAAAAAAATTAGCCAGGCATGGTGGCGGGCGCCTGTAATCCCAGCTACTCAGGAGGCTGAGGCAGGAGAATTGCTAGAACCCGGGAGGTGGAGGTTGCAGTGAGCTGAGATCGCACCACTGCACTACAGCTTGGGCAACCGAACAAGACTGTCTCAAAGCAAACAAATAAAAAAAGACTGTGGACTGGGTTTGTGGACTGGGCTTGGGGGCTGAGGGGTAGGAGGGTGGGGAGTGGGAGTCAGAGTGCTCAGCCTAGAGAAGATGCACTTCCATGGGGAGATGTCCTGGGCTTCTGTGTGGCCCCAAGGGCTGGGACTGAGGCAGCGTGGAGGCTAGGAAGACGATTCTACCATCAGAGCTTACCAGTGATGGACCTGTCTAGAAGGGGGGAGCTCGCCATCATGAAATGAACTCATTTGATGAGTTCATTTGATGGAGACAGACTGGGTAATTCCAGAGTTTCTTCCTACCTGGGAGTCTCTAACTCCCAAAATGGCTGCGATGTAATGGTTTTGGGGGGAGCCCTGCTTCTCACCACAGGCACTAAAATTCATGAACCCTGAGCGCACTGAGCAGAGGAATGGGGAAGCTTTGCTATGGAAAAAGCCACAATACCCTTATCTTTTCTCCTAAGAGTCTTACATCCATCTTGAGGGAATAACCTCTTACTTTATTTTAGGCAAATCATCATGATGTGCTTTTTAGTAACATAAATCCTCACCAGTTGTTCTTGGAGAAAACTGTGAGATCACCATTGACCAGCAGACAAATCTTTTAAATTAAAATTGTTAGGGTTCTGTTTGACCTCTCAAGTTGGGGAGTGGTGGCACCCAGTCATATAGCTCTGAGATTCTCTTATCTCCCTCCCCCATTTGGGAAGATATGGAAGCTATAGAGAAATACTTCCTGCTTCTGCCTGAACCGTGCTGCAAATGGGTGCAGATTACCCATTTTTTCTGGGGAAATGGGAGTTCTTTTCTAGGGACTTTTTTTTTTTTTTTTTTTTGAGACGGAGTCTTGCTCTGTCACCCAGGCTGGAGTGCAGCAGCGCAATCTAGGCTCACTGCAAGCTCCACCTCCTGAGTTCAAGTGATACTTCTGCCTCAGCCTCCCAAGTAGCTGGAAGTACAGGTGCACGCCACTACACCCAACTAATTTTTTTGTATTTTAGTAGAGATGGGATTTCACCATGTTGGCCAGGGTGGTCTTGATCTCCTGACCTTGTGATCAGCCTGACTCTGCCTTCCCAAAGTGCTGGGATTATAGGTGTGAGCCACAGCACCTGGCCAGGACTTCTTTATGGGAAAGGAAGATCTGACCTCAGAGGGCAGGCTACTGTTACCTGCTCCACCTGCCCGCTGACCCTTCATTGATTCCTACCAGAAGAGCCTGGTGGCCTCTGGATAGCTAGATGTTTATTTCCAAGAATGGCCTAGGTCTGACACAAGGGCAACTGATAAGTCCATCCGGGCCCGTTGAGTCCAAGGGTGTTCCAGACATCACACTAGGCACAGAGGAAACATAGAAGCAGCGTAAGTGAATGACGATAAAGGGAGATACGGGTTTTGACAAAGGTGACCTGGGGACACTGTTGGCCCATAGAGAGCAGAGGAGGTGAGGCCTGGAGGAACAGGGTGGATGCTGCCTCCTCCATGCCCCACTTGCGAGGCCCATTCATCAGGGAACTAAGCACACGGGAGCAAGGATCTCTGTGTCATTGTCCTGCATCAGATGCCGAGCTGCCCAAGAATGGGATCCTCTCTGGTTTCTCTGCTCGCTCCTCTTCACAGGGAAGGGTCAGTCACATTCAAGGTATGCCATGAGCAGAAAGTGATGGGAGAGAGCGGAGAAGTGTCAGTAGCTCCATCAAGGAGGTCTTGCAATTCCAGCTAAGGAGCTGGAATTCAAGCAGCAGGTACCAGGGCCAGGGGAGCAGGGAGCAGAAGTGAGGGCATGGCGGGAGGCAGCTATGGGGCGGTGAGCTCTGCTGCATCCGTGGCCGTGGTGGGCCATCTTGGAAGGGACCAGCAGGACAGTGGCTGCTCCAGACCCATCCCACCCAAAAATGTCTCCTAGAGCAGGAGAGCGAGCCGATATAAATCAGAGCTAACCTGTGCTGATCCCCGGCTTCCTAAATCAAGAACCTGACAGGTTTTCAGGGCAAGAATCAATCTTGCTGTCCCCACAGTAAATACCATAATCCTTTTTCCAGTGTGTTTTAGAGAATGTAACTGCCATGCTCATGATTTATTCGAAAATATTCTGCCAGGTTATGTGAATGAATGGGGGAGTCAACGTGCTTTTAAACAGGAGTTCAGGGAGCTCCCAATGGGACTGGCACCTCCCTCTTGGGGCAGCTCCAGCAGGCTGCCAGCTTCCACACCTGCCCCCGGTGGTGGTGGGCCACCAGGACCAAGGACATGGGAACTGAGGGCGGGCAGCAGGACACCAGAATGACCACTCTTCAGCTGGGAGGGCAGAGCAGAGGCAGCCAGGCAGCAGTAGGTGGCTGGTCCTCTCAGGGCTTCTGTCCATGAAAGCCATCACTGGACTTCTCTTTTCCAAGTTTTTTGTAATTTATTTGTTACACAGCTAATATAAGAATGCATTCTTGGTCAGGCGCGGTGACTCACGCCTGTAATCCCAGCACTTTGAGAGGTCGAGGTGGGTAGATCTCTTGAGGCCAGGAGTTCGAGATCAGCCTGACCAACATGGAGAAAACCTGTCTGTACTAAAAATACAAAAATTAGCTGGACGTGGTGGCGGGCACCTGTAATCCCAGCTACTTGGGAGGCTGAGGCAGGAGAATTGCTTGAACCCGGGAGGCGGAAGTTGCAGTGAGCTGAGATCGCACCACTGCACTCCAGTCTGGGTGACAGAGTGAGACTCTGTTTCAAAAATAAAATAAAAGGAAAAGAAAAAAAAAAGAATGCATTCTTGTTATGCCTAATTCAAATAATTCAGAAGTTTCCAGAGCAAAATGTGAATCTCCCTTCTTTACCCTCCCATGACCCAACTCACTGCGTTCCTGCTTCTTCTTCCAGAGACAGCAGTGGCAAACAGTTACCACCATCTTCTATTCATAAACACATGTACCCTTTTCGCACAAATAGGTTCTTTTTTTTTTTTTTTTTTTTTTTTAGACAGAGTCTCGCTCTGTCGCCCAGGCTGGAGTGCAATGGTACAATCTTGGCTCACTGCAACCTCCGCCTCCCGGGTTCAAGTGATTCTCCTGCCTTAGCCTCCCAAGTAGCTGGGACTACAGACACATGCCACCACGCCTGACTAATGTTTTGTATTTTTAGTAGAGATGGGGTTTCACCATGTTGGTCAGGCGGGTCTCGAACTCCTGACCTCGCGAAGGTTCTTTTTTTATGATATGTAGTTTACATTTATAGTTTATGCATTTATATGATATTTTTATATATGCATGCATACATCAATATACACACACATATATGGTATGTATGGCTTACACTGCTTCCAGTTGTTTTTAACCTTTGTAAACAAAATCATGATGCATTTCTTTATAACTAAATGCATCTTGGCACATGTGTATGAGTTTTCCTTTAATATAGATTCTAAATGAGACATGGCTGGTTAGAGTTCTGACAAATTCTACCAAACTGTCCTGCAAACATAATATGCCAATGGGATATAAGTGTCTGTTTCCCCACATCACTAGGAATGCTTTCATTTAATTTTTGCCAAGTTGGTGGGCATAAGCCCTTCATTGTTGATTTACCCATAACTGGTTCCTGAGCACCTGGAACACACCTCCCTGCGTTTAGTGGTTTGGTGTGTCTTTTTTTCTGGGTATTGTCTAATCATTCCTCTGTCCAGCTTTCTACTAAGTTGTCTTTTTTTCTTACGGAATTTAGGGATTTTAATCTTTGTCTTTGGAACATATCGCAAATACTTCTTTTCAGTTTGCTTTGCTGTTAACTTTGTGGTGTCTTTCTTGTTGAGAAATTTTAAATGTTTAAAGCATTCAGATCTGACGGTCCTTTCATTTATGGCTTCCAGTTCTCATGATTTGCATGGGAAGGCTTTCCTTTCCCAGAAATAGAGTTTCATTTTATTTCCTCTATTTTCTTCTACCGTTTTTGCGTTTCTGTATCTCACGTTCGCTCACGGTTAGCCTCCAGCATCTCTGCTTTCTCCATCACTTTTCTCCTCTGAACCTACACTTCCCCCAGGTAATCATATTCATGCTGTGACTTTAATCAGCACTTTTAGGCTCATAATTCCCTCGTGTGTATCTCTGATCTTGCTTTCCTCTGGGCTCCTGACTTGCCTATCTGCCTATCTACAGGATATCACAAAAGTACCACAGACTCTGCAAACCCAAAACTGAACTCACGATCTTTCTCTCTAAACTTTGACTTCTTTTCTATCCTAGTGGATGGCTCAGAAACTTGAGCCTCACTCTTTGCACTGCCCTGTCCTTCATACTCCATGTCGATGCCCTGCCAAGACTTTGGCTGGGACCTGGTCAGTTGCACCTATCAAATTCTCGGCCACTGTTCTGTCTCTGCACCCTCACAACCCCAGCCTCAGCTGCCTTCACGTCTGGCCAGGTTTCTGCATTAGCCTGCTAACCTGTCTCTTCAGCATCACTTTCAACTGCTCTAACCTTTCTCCACACAGCAGCCTTCAAGATACAAATGTGATCATGCAACCCTCTTCGTCTCAAAACCATTAAGAGGACGAACAAAATCTTTCTTGTGGCCAACAGGACTTTGCATGACCTGGGCCCTGCCTGCTTCCCCGATCTCAGTCTCAGTCTCTGTGCACCAGCCATGCTGTAATGTTCTGTTTCTCCAACCGGAGGTCCTTTCCACATGCCTCTCCCGGCCGGGCGCGGTGGCTCAAGCCTGTAATCCCAGCACTTTGGGAGGCCGAGACGGGCGGATCACGAGGTCAGGCGATCGAGACCATCCTGGCTAACACGATGAAACCCCGTCTCTACTAAAAGATACAAAAAACTAGCCGGGCAAGGTGGCGGGCGCCTGTAGTCCCAGCTACTCCGGAGGCTGAGGCAGGAGAATGGCGTGAACCCGGGAGGCGGAGCTTGCAGTGAGCTGAGATCTGGCCACTGCACTCCAGCCTGGGCGACAGAGCGAGACTCCGTCTCAAAAAAAAACAAAAACAAAAACAAAAACACATGCCTCTCCCTCTACATGTTATATTTTCTCCCTTGTTTTTTTTTTTTTTTTTTTTTTTTAGACAAAGTTTTGCTTTTATTGCTCAGGCTGGAGTACAATGGTGTGATCTTGGCTCACTGCAACCTCTGCCTCCCAGGTTCAAGCAATTCTCCTGCCTCAGCCTCTCAAGTAGCTGGGATTACAGGCACCCACCACCACACCTGGCTAATTTTTGTATTTTTTAATAGAGACGGGGTTTCACTATGTTGGCCAGGCTGACCTCGAACTCCTGACCTCAGGTGATCCTACCGCCTTGGCCTCCTAAAGTGCTGGAATTATAGGCGTGAGCCACCACGCCTGGCCTATATTTTCTCCTTTTTCATACCCCACATCTATTCCTCACTTGAATCCTATTCCTCCTTGCTCTCTCAGCTCAAATGACATTCTTACCATCCCATAGATTAGGCCAGGCCCTCATGCTATATTTTCTCATAGCATTACGAAGCTTTTTCTCATAACACTCATCCCAGCTTATGTTTATGTATTTAAGTATGTGATGCACGTCTGCCAAGGCAAGGCCAAGAACGCTCCCTCTTCTGAGTTGCAACAAAAAGTGAGGACTTGGCCGGGCGCGGTGGCTCACGCCTGTAATCTCAGCACTTTGGGAGGCTGAGGTAGGCAGATCACGAGGTCAGGCGATCGAGGCCATCTTGGCCAACATGGTGATACCCCATTTCTACTAAAATACAAAAAATTAGCTGGGTGTGGTGGTGTGTGCCTGTAATCCCAGCTACTTGGGAGGCTAAAGCAGGGGAATCGCTTGAACCTGGGAGGTGGAGGTTGCAGTGAACTGAGATCGCACCACTGCACTCCAGCCTGGCAACAGAGCAAGACTCCATCCAAAAAAAAAAAGTGAAGACTTGTTTCTCTTGTTTCTCTTCACCAAGAACCTAGCGAAGCTCTGATCCTGTCTTGGGGGAGAGAGTTAGGAGAAGTAGAAGGCGTGGGAGGAGACAAGAATATTGTTTCTTTAGGGAGAGGTTGGAATGGGAAGATGATGTATTGGGATGCGCTCACCTCCCATCCTCTGACAAAATCAGCCAAGGAAATTGTGAGTGTGTAGTTGTCTGAGTGAATAAGGGAGGAAGAAAGTATCTGTGAGTGAGGGCTGGGCATGGTGGCTCACGCCTATAATCCCAGCACTTTGGGAGGCCAAGGCGGGTGGATCACGAGGTCAGGAGATCGAGACCATCCTGGCTAGCATGGTGAAACCCCGTCTCTACTAAAAATACAAAAAAAAAAAAAAAAATAGCTGGGCATGGTGGGCACCTGTAGTCCCAGCTACTTGGGAGGCTGAGGCAGGAGAACGGTGTGAACCCGGGAGGCAGAGCTTGCAGTGAGCTGAGATCGTGCCACTGCGCTCCAGCCTGGGCGACAGAGCAAGACTCCGTCTCAAAAAAAAAAAAAAAAAAAAAAAGAGAAAGAAAGTATCCATGAGTGGTCCTGGCAGTTTGTACTTAAACATCAGACAGAGCCTTCATGGCACATAAGCTAGACTAAGCTAAGATGTATGCGTACAATAATGTCCCCAACCTAACAGTAAGTGTACGATCTGGTTGGGCACAGTGGCTCACACCTGTAATGCCAGCACTTTGGGAGGCCGAGGTGGGCGGATTACCTGAGGTCAGGAGTTCGAGACGAGCTTGGCCAACATGGTAAAACCCTGTCTCTACTAAAAATACAAAAATTAGCCAGGTGTGGTGGCAGGTGCCTGTAATCCCAGTCACTTGGGAGGCTGGGGCAGGAGAATTGCTTGAACCCGGGAGGCAGAGGTTGCAGTGAACTGAGATCACACCATTGCACTACAGCCTGGGCAACAAGAGTGAAACACTTAAGGGAGAAATAATATGAATTCAACTCAAACTCTCAGAAAATTTAAAAGATTATTCCTAACTTATTCTATTAGGCCAGCATTACCTTGATACCAAAAACAGATACAAACATTAAAGAAAAGAAAACTACAAATCAATATTTTTTATGAATATAGATTCCAAAATTTCTTATAAAATTTTAGCAAATTTAATCCAACTATATATTAAAAGGATAATATATGATGACCAAGTAAAATTTATCCAAGGATGCAAAATGGTTAAGCATTTTTTTATAAAAACAATTATTTATCATGACAACAAACACTTAAAAAGTAAAACTCTATGATCATTTCAATGGAGGCAGAAAAAGCATTTGACAAAATCCCACATCTATTACTGATTTAAAAAAAAACAACCCTAGAAATAGAAGAATATTTCTTCGATCCAATAAAGGAACGAGGCAAAGATGACTGCTTTCACCATTTTTAGTAAATATTCCACTGAAGGTTCTAATCAGTGAAGTAAGTCAAGAAAAAGATATAAAGGCATCCAAATTGGAAAGGAAGAATTGAAATTGTCTTTAGTTCCACATGACATTATTGTCTGTGGAAAATCATGCTATGAAAATCTACCAAAAAAAGCAAGATAACTGAAAAGCGACTTTAGCAAGGTTGTAGGATATAGTCAAAATTCAGAAATCAACTCTATTTCCATATACTAGTAACAGTCAGAAAGAGAAATTAAGAAATAATATTACAATAGCATCAAAACATGAAATATAGAGAGATACATTTGACAAAAGATGTGCAAGACCTGTACACTGAAAACTGCAAAACATTCATGAGAAATATTAAAGATGACCTAGATAAAAGGAGACATATATTGTGTTCGTAGATTAAAAGACTCAATATTGTTAAGATGTTAATCCTCCCCAAAATGAACTTTAAAGTCAATACAATCCCAGTTAAAATTCCAGCAAGCTTTTTAAAAGAGAAACTACCAAAATGAATCAGAAATTCATACGAAAATGCAAATGACCTAGGGGAGTCAAAATAACTTTGAAAATAAAGAACAAAGTTGGAGGGCTAATATTTTCTAATTTCAAGAGTTATTATAAAGCTGCAGTCATCAAGACACTATGGTGTTATAAACAGATCCACAGAACAGAATACAGAATCCAAAAATAAATGAACACATGTGTGGATAACTGAATTTTGACAAACGTGCAAAGGCAATTCAATGGATAAATGATAGTCTTTTTAACAAGCAGTGCTAGAACAATTGGATGTACATGTGCAACAAAATGAACTTTGATGTTTTTCTTGCACCATATTATATGAATGTTTGTGTTGCTTAAAATGTATATGTTGAAGCCTTAATCCCCAGTGTGACGGTATTTGGAGATGAGGTCTTTAGGGGGTCATTAGGTTAAGATGAGATGATGATGATGGGGCCTCCATAATAAGATTAGTGCCCTTATCAGCTGAAAGAGGAAGAGACCAGAGCTCACTCTCTCTCTTTGCTATATGAATATGCAACAAGAAGGCAGCTGTCTGCAAGCCAGGAAGAGGGTCCTCACCAGAACTCACCATGCTGGCACTTTGATCTTGGATTTCTAGCCTTAAAACTGTAGATGTAAATGTCTATTTTTCAGCCATTTATAATGTATACATTATAAATGTACATGTACACATGTATGCATTTACGTTTGTACATTATTAGCACGTAACACACATCACATAGTTAACGTCTAGCCATTAGACATTAACATTAGTTAAATGTCTAATATCCTGTCTCTGCTGTTTTGTAATAGTGGCCAAAGCAGACAAAGAGACACCATATATAAAAATTACGCATAATGAATCAAGAACCATAAGGTAAAATCTATAGCTCCAAAACTTTTAGGATAAAATCTTTGTGACCTTGAATTATTAGGCAAAGATTTTGGATTAGTAGGCAAAATATCTTTGCCTATTAATCCAAGGTCATGAAGACTTTTTTAGATATGACACCAAAAGCTCAATCCATTTAAAAAATTGATAAATTGAAATTCATTTAATTAAGAACTTATGCTCTTCAAAAGACGCTATTGAAAGAATGCAAGTGATGTACTGGGAGAAAACATTTCCAAATCATATAGGTAATAAAGAACTTATGTCAGACTATATTAAAGATTCTTAAAACTCAATATTTTAAAAATGAACAACCCAATTTTTAAAAATGGGAGATTTCTGATCAGACAAAATGGCCATAGACTCATTTTTCCCTCCTTCTCCCCACTAAGTACATCTATAAACCCTGGAAATAATATAAGAGGCAACCAAAGGAGAACAATGAAACGTGCAAACAGAAAGAATTGATTTGGGAACCCTGGAAAAACACAGCAGCAGAACATCTGATCATTCCTTTGCCCAACAAGAAAGATAACTCATATCTGATATTTCCCAAACCCCAAAATAGCGACAGAAGGCATTGCAGGTTGACTCTTTCCACTGCTAAATCAAAGTCCCTCCAACAATATGGGTAGCAAGCCTGGTACCACCCACAAGGGAGATCCTTTGGAAGACCTGCTAACAATAATTGACCAGGAGAAGTGCTCTCTTCCCACTGAGCCTGAGACTCCTCTCCTGCCAAGAGATACCGGGGTAGTCAGCAGCACCAGCAAAGGAGTCCCTACCACAACAAACAGCCCAGCCCAGAGAGCCTTTTTATCCTCATGGGCCTGAAACGCTGCTTTTCACTGACAGACATTCAGTAGCCTGGCCCAGGGAAATGCTTTTGCACCATCAGGCAGCTGTAGCAGGAACTAGTGGGAGCAATAGCAGGACCAAATAAACCAACCGACCAAAAGAATACCACAAAAGTTCTGAAAGTTAAACCATCGCTGGAACTGTATCCCACAAAAAGTAAGTTAGGACCAGCATACTAATCCTAAACAGAGTGGCACCTGTTAAAAAAAAAATTTAAATAGGACCCAGTGTCTCCTAACATAAATGATGAAATGTGCAGCGTACAACCAAAAATGACTCATCCCACCAAGAACCACAAAAATCACAATTTGAGTAAGAAAAGACAACCAACTGATGCCAACAGTGAGATAAGTCATATGGCAGGATTCTCTGACAGGGATTTGAAAGCAGCCATCACAAAGATCTGTCAATGGTAAACTACAAATTCTCTTGAAACAAATGAGAAACCAAAAAAAAAAAAAATCTCAGTTTTAAAAAGTTATTGAAGAAACAACCAAAAGGAAATTATAGAACTGAAAAATACAATAAGAAATATTTTCTGAGGCTCGGACTGGCCCGCGGAGCTGCAGCAGTCCCTTGAGCCCTCCTCGCCCTCCCCACCGACATCATGCTCCAGTTCCTGCTTGGATTTACACTGGGCAACGTGGTTGGAATGTATCTGACTCAGAACTATGACACACCAAACCTGGCTAAAAAACTTGAAGAAATTAAAAAGGACTTGGATGCCAAGAAGAAACCCCTTAGAGCATGAGACTGCCTCCAGCACTGCCTTCGGGAAACACTGATTCTACTGCTCTTGAGGGCCTCCTTTACCATCTGAACCAAAAGCTTTTGTTTTTGTCTCCAGCCTCAGCACTTCTCTTCTTTGCTAGACCCTGTGTTTTTTGCTTTAGAGCAAGCAAAATGGGGCCCCAATTTGAGAACTACCCTACATTTCCAACATGCTCACCTCTTCCCATATTCCCTTTCCAACTGCATGGGAGGTTCTAAGACTGGAATTGTGGTGCTAGATTAGTAAACATGACTTTTAATGGGAAAAAAAAAAGAAAGAAAGAAAGAAATATTTGCTGTATGGCCTTAGAAAGTCGAATGTGGATGACAGAGGATATAGTCAGTGAACTTGAGGAGAGATAAATAGAATTCACTCAATCTAAACAACAGGTTACAAGCTAGATGAAAAAACAATAAACAGAGCCTTAGAGACTCATATGACAATAACAAAAGATTATCAGACATCAACATTTATATTATGAGAGTCCCAGAAGAGAAGGAAAAGAGTGAAGAAATAATGAAGATTATTTGAAGAAATAATGGCTGAAAGCTCCCCAAATTTGGCAAAAGATGCAGACTTTCTAGTTTAAGAAGCTGAATGAAACCCAAATAAGATAAACCCCGAAGGAAGTAAAAAACATCATAATTAAACTTCTGAAAAGTAGAGACAAAGAGAACTAATCTTGAAAGGAGCCAGAAAGAAATGATGTATTACTTACAAGAAAATACCAATTTAAATGACAGCAGATTTCTCATCTGAAACCGTGGAGGCCAGAGAGAGTGGCACAAAATTCTCAATAGTAAAAAGAAAGAACTGTCAACTGCAAATTCTATATCTGGTGAAACGATTCTTCAGGAATGAAGGGGAAATAAAGACGTTCTTAGACAAAGAAAAACAAAAATAATTTGTTGCTAGGTGACCTACCCTTAAATATTGGCTAGAGAAAGTTCTTTTAACACAAAGAAAATTATTTAAACAATGATTTTAGATCACTATGAAGGAAGAAGGAACATAAAAAGGAGAAATGCATAGATTACCCTTTTTAAAATAAATTTTATAAACCATATTTAATGACCAGGCACCGTGGCTCACACCTGTAATCCCAGCACTTTGGGAGGTCGAGGTGGGCGGATCAAGAGGTCAGGAGATTGCGACCATCCTGGCTACCATGGTGAAACCCCATCTTTACTAAAAGTACAAAAAAAGTAGCCGGGCATGGTGGCGGGTGCCTGTAGTCCCAGCTACTCAGGAGGCTGAGGCAGGAGAATGGCGTGAAACTGGGAGGCAGAGCTTGCAGTGAGCTGAGATTGTGCCACTGCACTCCAGCCTCCATCTCAAAAAAAAAAAAAAAAAAAAAAGAATAGAGTGAGAGAGATTATTCAATATTATTGTTACAGTAATCAGGATAATGTGGTGTGGGTAAGGAGATACACACACAGATCAATGGAACAGAAAAGAGAATCTAGAGATACACCCACAAAAATACGCTCAACGGACTTGTGATAAAGGTGCCAAAGCAATTTAGGGAAAAAAAAAAACATGCATCAGCAAAATATTGAGCCTCAACCTAAACATCACCATATACAAAATATAAAGTCTATACAGAAATAAACTCTAAAGTTATGGAGATGAGTTTGGGATTGAATGTAAAATTCTGAACTATAAGACTTTTAGAAAACAATGGAGAAACTCTGCAGAATACAAGGCTAGGCAAAAATTGTTGGAGCTGACACCAGAACCATGATACAGAAAATTGATACAGAAAAAATGTATGTTGAACTTCATCAAAATTGAAAATTTTTGCTTTGTGAAAGACTTTGCTTAAAGGATGAAAAGACAAGATATGCACTGTCTTTGCACACAACGTGTTCAGTAAAGGACTGTTATCTCTAGTTTATAAAAGAATTTCAAAACTCTACAGTAAAAAACAAACAAACAATCCATTTAGAAAATGAGCAAAAGACATGATTAGACATTTCATCGAAGAAGATATATAGATAGCAAATGAGTACATGAAAAGATGTTCAACATCATTAGCCATTGGGGAAATGCAAATTAAAACCACAGTGAGATATCACTACACATCCATCAAAATGGCTACAATTAAAAAACGGTGACAAAATATAAAGTTCATACAGACCAACACCAGTGCTGGCAACGAGCTGGAGAAACTAGCTATCTCGTGCATTGCTGGTGGAAATGTAAAACAGTATAGCCACCCTAGAAAACAGTTCAGCAGTTTCTTATAAAATGAAGCGTGCAATCACCACACAACCTAGCAATTGCACTCTTAGACATTTATCTCAGAGAAATGAAAATGTGTTCACATGGAAACCTGTACACACATGTTCACAGCAGCCTTATGCATGACAGCCAAAAATTGGAATCAATCAACCCAGATGTCCTTCAACAGATGAGTGGATAAACAAGCTGGTACATTTATAACAAGGAATTCCACTGAACACTAAAAAGCAGTGAATTCGGCCGAGTGCAGTGGCTCATACCTGTAATCCCAGCTACTCAGGAGGCTGAGGCAGCACAATCGCATGAACCCGGGAGGCAGAGGTTGCAATGAGCCTAGATCACGCCACTGCACTCCAGCCTGGGCAACAGAGTCAGATTCCATCTCAGAAGAAAAAAAAAAAAAAGCAGTGATTTTGCAGTGGATCATGCCTGTAATCCCAGCACTTTGGGAGGCCAAGATGAGAGGATTACCTGAGGCCAGGAGTTGGTTAACATAGTGTGACCTCCATCTCTATTTAAAAAGAAAAAAAAAAAAAAAGAAGGCTGGTCATGGTGGTTCACACCTGTAATCCCAGCACTTTGGGATGCCAAAGCAGGCAGATCACCTGAGGTCAGGATTTCGAGACTAGCATGGCCAACATAGCAAAACCCCGTTTCTACTAAAAATACAAAAATTAGCCGGGCGTGGTGGTGCACACCTGTAATCCCAGCTACTCAGGAGGCTGAGGCAGGAGAATGGCTTGAACATGGAAGGCGGAGGTTGCCGTGAGCCACGATCATGCCAC
The DNA here is from genome assembly GCF_008728515.1 of Papio anubis. Taxonomy (NCBI): domain Eukaryota; kingdom Metazoa; phylum Chordata; class Mammalia; order Primates; family Cercopithecidae; genus Papio; species Papio anubis. The sequence goes on from NC_044992.1 coordinate 5,738,128, forward strand.
TGCACTCCAGCCTGGGCAACAGAGTAAGACTCCATCTCAAAAAAAATTAATAATAAAATAATTTAAAAAAAAAAAAAAAAGCAGCAAATTACTGATCATAGGCCACACCTTGGAAGAATCTCCAGGAAATCATGTTGAATGAAAAGATCCAGTGCCAAGAGGGTATATACGCATGATTCCATTTATATTGCATTTTTGAAATGACAAAGTTTTAGAAATAGAGAAAAAATGAGTGATTGCCTGGGGTTAGGAGTAGGGGAGGAGCAGGAGAAAGGGATGTGTACTTATGGAAAGACAAGACAGGGATCGTGGTTCCGATGGAATTACTCGGGATCTTGGCTATAGTGGTATCGAATCTCCACGTGATGAAATTGTGTATAACTAAATACACACACAGACACACAAATTAGTACGTCTAAAACTGGGGAAACCGCATAATATCGATAAGTTAGATCAATGTCAATATCCAGTTTTTGATATGGTACCATAATTTTACAAATTGTTATTATAGGAGAAAAATGAGTCTTAAAAAGTACATGAGAGCTCTCCATATTATTTCTTAAAACTGCATGTGATTCTACAATTACCTGAATACAAATTTCGACTAAAAAAATTAAACAGAGTCGGGCATGGTGGCTCATGCCTGTAATCTCAACACTTTGAGAGTCCAAGGCGGGTGGATCACCTGAGGTCAGGTGTTCGAGACCAGCCTGGCCAACATGGTGAAACCCCGTCTCTACCAAAAATACAAAAATTAGGCGGGCGTGGTAGTGCATACCTGTAGTTTCAGCTAGTCGGGAGTCTGGGCAGGGGAATTGCTTGAACCTGGGAGGTAGAGGTTGCAGTGAGCCAAGATTGTGCCACTGCACTCCAGCCTGGTGACAAGAGCAAAACTCCCTCTCAAAAACAAAACAAAACAAAACAAACTTATCAAACTGTGCTCTTTAATGTGTACTGTTTATTGTGCCTAAATAAAGAAAAGAATAAATGGATGAGTATATGAATGAGTAAACAAATCAAGAATGGATGTCTACATTTAAAAATTGACAAAGGAGGCTGGGTGTGGTGGCTCACACCTATAATCTCAGCACTTTAGGAGTCTGAGGCGGGAGGATCACTTGAGCCCAGGAGTTCGAGACCAGCCAAGGCAACAGAGTGAGACCCCTATCTCTACAAAAAATACAGAAATTAGCCAGACATGGTGATGTGTACCTGTAGTCCCAGCTACCTGGGAAACTGAGGCAGGAGGAACGCTTGAGCCTGGAAGGTCAAGGCTGCAGTGAGTTGAGATGAGCTCACTGAGTGAGCCACTGCACCCGCCCCAGGCCCCCAGGTCTATCCTGAGCTGAAGATGCAGGGAGCAACCTGCCAGTGAGGCGACGCACAACTTAGGGACAGCCTCAGATACACAAGGCATGGCACAGATGGAGGATTCCCGAGTGAGGTAAGAATGACGACAGAAGGGAGCAGATGAAGGGGACATCCTGCGGGTAACAGAGGAGCAGGAAGGGGATGTCAGGAGGGGTCATTATGGAAGTCAGAGCAGCAGACAGGGAGATGGCTGTGCAGGCGGGAGCAGCTAGGACAGAGACACCCCAGACTGCAACAGCGGGAGGGAGACTTCCAGGACACCAAGAACAGGAAAAGTGAAAAGGGTCTCCTCTAGGCCAGGCGCAGTGGCTCACGCCTGTAATCCCAGCACTTTGGGAGGTGGAGGTGGGTGGATCATGAGGTCAGGAGATCGAGACCATGCTGGCCAACATGGTGAAATCCCGTCTCTACTAAAAATACAAAAAATTAGCTGGGCATGGCCAGGTGCACCCAGTCCCAGCTACTCGGGTAGGCTGAGGCAGGAGAATCCCTTGAACCCGGGAGGTGGGAGGGTGCGTGAGCTGAGATTGTACCACTGCACTCCAACCTGGCACCAAAGTAAGACTCCATCTTTAAAAAAAAAAAAGAAAAGAAAGAAAGAAAGAAGGGATAGAAGGAAGGAAAGAAAGAAAGGCGGGGAAGGAAGGAAAGAAGAAGCAAAGGAGAAGAGAGGGAGGGAGAGGAGGGAGGGGGTGAGGAGGAGGGAGAGGAGGGGAGGGAGGGAAGGGAAGGGAAAGAGAGAGAGAGAGAGGTGTGGGAGGGCAAGGCGAGGCGAAGGAAAGAAAAGAAAAGAAATTAAAAGAAAAGAAAACACAGGGCAAGAAAAGGGTCTCCTTCCAAAAACCACATAGAGGACAAACTCCCAGTACCACCTAGAAGTTCCCAAAGATGGAGGAGGTGTGGGGCTTCACCTCCCCACTCCACCTACACTCAGTGCTTGGAGGGATCTGAAAGGGACAGAGAAGCCGCATCAGGAACGCAAACACAGGGCTCACTGGATGGAGAACAGGCTTCCTACTAGGTGACAGCCCAAAAAGAACCTTTCTCTGAGAACTGATCAAACTCAATGCTAATTCATCCAGAATTCACAGCTCAGCCCTCAGCATTCCGGGAAGCTGTCACTCTGCTGCCTGGTCTCCCCCAGGGGATAGTTAGGAAATGACAGGACAGATGTGCCAGGGGCATGACCCCGGCTGCAGCGAGGTGTGTGCTGGGCTAGGAACCAGGTCTCTTCTCTCAGCTTGAGTGGTGAGCGGATTCTGGAGTACAGGGCCACAGAGCAGGGAACCGAGGGGCTCCTCAGTATTGAGAGGACTTCTGGGGGTTCCTGAGGGTTCGAGTGTGGGGCTCCCTGAGGTCCTGCCCCTTCTCGACCCCAGTTGAAACTGGCAATTGTCTCTGCCTCTTTCCTTCCCCTGGGGGAGAACATGACTGACCCAGCCTTGGTCACCTTCTCTGGTTCACACATTCCCTCTCTACCCGAGACCTCCAGCGTCTAGAATCGATCTGTTTATCACTGGAGCATTGATGACGAGGTCACAACGCAAGCAGTCACTGGTCTGAAGACCCTCGAGCAGCAAGGGAGCTTAACACTGCCCAGCCCACCTCCTGCTGACGTCCGCTCAGCCCAGCCTCCAGTCTCAGGCGATCTGGCCTCCCGAAGCCCCCGGTCCCCTCCCAGGACAGACCTGACCGACAAAGCTTTCCTAATGCAAATCTCTTATGCAGAGAAACCTCTCTCTCTGACCCCACCAGGCCCCGAGCCTCCCCATGACGTCCTTCAGATACACGGGGACATTGGCCCTAGGCGCCCCGAGCCTGGGTCTCCTTCCCTTCAGCCAAAGAGCAAATCGGTCAGCACCCCATGGTCTCCAGCATCTTCTCTACCTCCTGCTATGGGGAGAGGAGTGTGCAGGCTCTGCCTTCAGTGCCCTGGCGTCTGATGCATGCTGCGCCCAAGGGTTGAATTCACAAGGAAGACGATTTAGAGATGCAATGTCTTGGTCAAGGTCCTTCTAGCTGCAGATAAGGAAACTGCACTGGAACTGGTTTACACAAATTAAAAGGGCTGATTGGGAAAATACAGGGTGTCTCTCTCTTGGAATGAAAAATGTGGAAGAACATACAGGCCTCAAAAGGAACCGAAACTGCCAGGTGCAGTGGCTCATGCCTGTAATCCCAGCACTTTGGAAGGTCAAGGTGGGTGGATCACCTGATGTCTGGAGTTCAAGACCAGCCTGGCCAACATGGTGAAACTCCATCTCTACTAAAAATACAAAAATTAGCCAGGCATGATGGCTTGCGCCTGTAATCCCAGCTACTCCAGAGGCTGAGGCAAGAGAATCACTTGAACCTGGGAGGCAGAGGTTGCAGTGAGCCGAGATCACACCACTGCACTCCAGCCTGGGCAACAAGAGTGAAACTCCTTGCCCCCCCCCCCAACAAAAAGGAGAAATATACAGGCCTCAAAAGGAACTAAAACCAAGAAGCAAAGAGTTGCTGGGAACTGAGATCACTATTCTCTTTCCTCATGTCTCCAGGACCTCGTGGTCTCAGCTTCCTTCTGTGCATCTGATGTTTCTCTCTCCCCTCCCCTCATCTCCCCTTCTCTTTTATCCTCTCTCTTTCTCTCTCAGTTCTAGTCTGCCCCAGCCCTGGCTTTACATTACCCCCTATGCAAGGACCCAGCTAAAACTGATCACTGACCACTGTCTGCATAATTTCATTTTCTGGGAGGCCGTCTGATTGGTCTAGCCTGGGTCAGGCATCTACTGTGCTATGGCTATGATCAGGAAGGCAGCTACACAGGACAGGGCTGCCCAGGGCCCTTACCTGTGGATACTGTTTGGGGCGGGAGGGGTGCTCCAAGAAGGGGAACAAGCTGGGCATCTACACCAGAGCTGGCACCATGGCATGGATGCCTTGTCTGGAGGCCACCCACTCCCATATCACAATTCTGAGAATGCCGCAGTCCCATCCCGGCCTGGGACCTCGTGACGTTAATGCTGGATCCTGGTCTCCTGTTTTTATTCAGTCTGTGTATTATGTCCTGCAGAATGAGGGGAATATGAAAATAACTTTTTATTTCCCTTTAGAGGGCATATCTGGAGCTGGCTCCTATCTCAAGGAAATATTTTGTTGGGGGAGTCTGTAGCTTAGAGGAGGAAGCGCCCTTCTGCGGAAAAGATGGGCTTGAGAGGCGGCAGGGCACGGTGGGAAGCCCCCTGGCTTTGGAGCCGGGCTGCGCAGTGCTGAACACCAGGGCGGTCACTGTCCTAACCTCTCTGGGCCTTGCAGGACAAACCTGCCTATGTTGTACAATAAACCCAGTAATATAGGTCAAGTGCCTAGCTAGCACAGTGCCCGGCTCATTCATCATAAGCCTTCCAGACCCTCCGGATAGTGACGGGGTAGAAGCCTGTGGACATCGTGAATATTCTCCCTGAGGAGAGGATATGGCTGAGCAAGGTGTCGATTCTACCTCCGTTACTGAGAGCCCACAGCATCTCAGCAGTAGGTTTCTCGTTTGAGCACCTAGCTGGTGCAGGGGACCTGGAGTTCAGTTTGAGACATGCAGTCTGCGATCCAGACAAGGCATTGATCGTGAGGAATGAGCTGCCAGGGGCTCCAGCAGAGGAGAGGGACTGGGGACCGAGGTGTCATGAGTGGAGTGATAACCGCTCTCTCTCTGTCCCTTCCCTAAGCTGTCTCCTCGCTGTTCTAGCGGCTCTGACCGCCCCAGTGGAAAATTTTTCTCCCTCCCAGCCAGGACCCAAAGGCCCTTGGGAGGCACTCAAATGTGCAACTTTTTTATAGTTCACATTTATTCTACTGGAGAAATCAGCCCTCGACCGCAACGGTGCCCAGTCATGAATCATAACGTCCACGGTGTACAGAAAATGCAGTAAGTCAGCAGTTATGGGGTGGGGCCCCAGGGTTTTCATTCACAAAGAGATTTTTCAATTTTATTAAAATCAATACGAGTTTTATTACAGTATAAATGAAATGAGGTCCCCTTGCTTCTGGGATAACGAACCACATCGCCGTGGCAGCGGGATAGGAGAAGCCCTGCCTGAAAGAGACCCTCCTCGGGAAGGCGAATGCTTTGATTCACGCACCCAGAGTGGTGGCGACCCTGCAGGCCTGGAGAGAGAAGAGCTGCAGCCAAAGAAACAGGTCTACTGGGAAATTTCCAGCAGCAACATGCCACATCCCCCACTCCATGACCCCTTCCTATGTTCTTGCAAATCTTTGCGAATCCTGTAAAAATCGCGACATAACGGGTGGGGCAAAATTTTCCGTGGAAACCAGAGGTAGAGCCGATTTCATCATTGAGGTTGACTTGGCGCTGAGATGGTCCTTCTGTAGGAATGAAGGCAGGCACAGAGAGCAAGCTGGTGTGGAAGCATTCTGTAAACTGTAAAGTGCTGATGGTTTTTACCTTATCCTTGTAGTTACCATCCATAACAGTGGGTGCTCAGGTCCTATAAACAGGCTCTTGGGGAAAGGGTAACAAAGGCCACCATCTCTGAGTTAATGGTCAAGACCCAAAGACAGTCCCCATGGAAACCAGAACAGAGACAATCACTGAATGCAGGAGACAAGGCATAAGAGGAGTCTGCCCATGTGTACACACACATGCTCTGCACACTCACATGCATACACATTGCACACTCACATGTATACACTCACATTGCACATGCACATTGCACACTCACATGTGTACACTCAGATTGCACTTTCACATTGCACATTCACGTGCACACACATTGCACACTCACATGCATGCGCACATACTGCACACTCATGCACACACATATTGGACACACATTGCACGCTCATATGCACACACATTGCACGCTCACATGCACACATTTTGCACACTCACAGGCACACATTGCACACCCACATTGCACACTCACATGCATACCTACACATATTGCACACTTACATGCACACACATTGCACACTCACATGCATACACACATTGCACACTCAAATGTGTGCACATATTGGACACTCACATTGCACACTTACATGCATACCCACACATATTGCAAACTCACATGTACACATACACACTCTTAAGCAGCTCTCTGGGTGGGTTGTGGAGGTACCTCAGAGCCCAGTCTGGAGCCCCCGGTGCAGACATGGGGCAGGGTGGGGTGGAGTTCTTCTCTGGACAAGGCCCCAGGGCCTAGGTAGCTTGGCCCCCAGGGGTGGCCTAGCTCCCCAGGACAGCTGTGGGCAGTCCGCTCCTGGCTCCTGCAGGAGCTCCTAGTACCCACGCGCTGGCCAAGACTTGAAGGGAGCTGAGTTTGGGTCAGAACCTCAGACTCCTCTAGGTTGAGCCCTAGAAGCTCCTCTCCTGGCTCTAGGGTTGTAGTCTCAGTCCAGACTGCTGAGATGTCCTGGCAGCCCTGGGAACTAGACCAAAGCTGCTTAATTGGGGTTCTGCAGTCATCATTTATCTGGGAGGACAGGTTCTGCCACCTGGGGCCTGGTGCTATAGAGGTGGCTGGCTCAAAGGCCTCAAAGCTACTTCAAGTACTGAGGCAGAAGCTTCTGCCAGAGCTCTTGGAAAGCTGCCGGCCTGGCTGTCCACCTTCAGAGGGGTGTGGACATGCCCTTGTTTCACAGGGGCCGGCAGAGCCCAGACCCAGAGAATGGGGCACCCGGGGTGACCCAGGGGACACCGATTTCAGCCAGGGAAGGGACTTTGGTTGAGAAAGTGCCTGTGATGTGGATCCTACAAGCCTTGGAGGATTTCCTCCCAATTTTTTTTTTTTTTTTTTGGCAGGGGGGACAGGGTCTCACTCTGTCACCCAGGCTGAAATGCAGTGGCATGATGTTAGCTCGCTGCAACCTTGACCTCCCGGGCTTAAGCAATTCTCCCACCTCAGCCTCCCGAGTAGTTGGGACCACAGTGGATTGCCACTATGCCCAGCTAATATTTTAATTTGTAGAGATGGGGTCTCGCTATGTTGTCCAGACTGGTCTCAAACTCCTGGGCTCAAGTGATCCTCCTGCCTCCGCCTCCCAAAGTGCTAGAATTACAGGTGAGAGCCACTGTGCACAGCCCCAACTTTTAAAAATGAAAACAACAATAACAGCAAGTCACCCCCAAATCCCAACCCTAACAAAGAGATTTTCATTTTTATGTATCTACTTCTTGTCCTCCTCTACAAGACACACATTTTTCTTCATTGAAATGGTAATATGTACATGATTTTTATCTACAGGTGGGTTTTTTTGTCTACTTAACAATACATAATATTTTTCATTTTTCCATGCAGTTTTGATTAAATTTAATATCTGTATAAAAATGAAATAATGAAGATGTTTCCCCTATTACTGAGTTTTTGTTATTGAATAAGGCTGCACTGAACATCTTCAAAGGGATTTTTTCTTTCTGGAGGTAAACCAGTAGGTAAATCCCAGCACTTTGGGAGGCCAAGGTAGGCGGATTACCTGAGATCAGGAGCTCAAGACTAGCCTGGCCAACATAGTGAAACTCCGTCTCTACTAAAAATACAAAAAATTAGCCAGGCGTGGTGGCGGGCACCTGTAGTCCCAGCTACTCGGGAGGCTGAGACAGAAGAATGGCGTGAACCCGTGAGGCGGAGCTTGCAGTGAGCCGAGATGGCGCCACTGCACTCCAGCCTGGGTGACGAGCAAGACTCCATCTCAAAAAAAAAAAAAAAAAAAGTAGCTGAGTGTGGTGGCACATGCCTGTAATCCCAGCTACTCGGGAGGCTGAAGCAGGAGGATCGCTTGAGCCCAGGAGACAGAGGCTGCAGTGACCCGACATCATGCTATTTGTGCTCCAGTCTGGCCGACAGAGGGCCAAAGGACATAAGTATTTTTTGATTCTTATTGCAGATTGCTCACTTAGAGTAATCCATTGTGCCCCTACCCATATCCCACATCCCACATCCCAACCTTGCCGCGGTGGCTTGTTACACGTGCGTGTTTGGAGGTAGGTGTTTCTGCTAGTTTAATAAGCATCAAATAGCACCTCAAGACTGCTCAATTTTAATTGCTCTGATTACTAGCAAGGCTAAACAGTTTCCCAGGTGTTTGTTAACAGACCGGATGTCCCTCATGTGAATACCTGCTTAAATGTGTTGCCTACTTATCTACTGGGTCCTAATACTTTCTCTCTCATAAATTTTAATGAACTCTCTATGTAACATTGCTATCAACTCTTTCTGTATCAAAGTTGGTGCAACTATTTTTTTCCATCTAGCATTTCTTTTTTTTTTTTTTTTTTTTTGACATATGGGAGTTTTGTTTTGTTTTTGCTGTCTTCTGTCTGTTTTATCTTTTGTGGTTTCTTCTGTTGCTGCAAAGCTGACACTGGTCCTTCTTTGTAGAGGTAATAAATACTTCATTTTCTGCTAACTTTTCTATTTTTAAAAATAAAGTTAGCTCTTTCATCCATCTGTAGTCTATTTTAGTGGAAGGAGGAAGCTCGATTAAAATTATTCCATGCTATCCGGTTTCGCAACATCATTCATTTTAAATTATTATTTTATAAAACATTCTAATGTCTAACAGGTTCAGCTGCGGGATTTACTCTTTTTTCTTAGACTGTCCTTTGAAATCCTCATCTGTTTGTTTTTCCTGAATCAGTTGTGTTCAGAGAAGTACTGTTGGGATTGATTTGGGGTAGGCTATGTTTGCGAATTCACCTAGGGTAGTGAGACATTTTCACAGTAGCAAGTGTGCTCGGCTTGTCTCTCCCGGCCCCCACTCTATTAGGATGTGCAACTTTCCTGATAAAGATCAGGTGGCGTGGCTCACACCTGCAATCACAGCACTTTGGGAGGCCGAGGCAGGCGGATCATGAAGTCAGGAGATCAAGACCATCCTGGCTAATACGGTGAAACCCCGTCTCTACTAAAAGTACAAAACAATTAGCCAGGCGTAGTGGCGGGCGCCTATAGTCCTAGCTACTCGGGAGGCTGAGGCAGGAGAATGGCGTGAACCCAGGAGGCAGAGCTTGCAGTGAGCCGAGATCAGTGAGCCGAGATCAGTGAGCCGAGATCACTCTGTCGCCCACACACTCCTGCCTGGGAGACAGAGCAAGACTCGGTCTCAAAAAAAAAAAATGTCAGGCATATGTTTATTCCTAAGTATATTAGATCACTTGTTTGTGTTGTAAATGGTTTTTTCCATTATATTTTCTAGCTAGTGTGGTGTTCAGCACTATCAATTTTTATGTATGTAGCTTGCATTTGTCCTCTCCCTTAAACTCTTTAATTTGTGAATTTGTACTGATTCTTTTGTATTCACTATCCATATAAATGTTCTCATGTTGTCCCTTTTTTCCCCCCAATTTATTTTATCTTGCCTTACTAAAGTGACTGGGATGTCCACACAAGATTAAATTGCACCACTACCTTAAATCCTTTTAGGAACTTGGTAGGGTTTCAGTTAACTTGGTGTGTGTTTGTTTGTTTGTTTTGAGACAGAGTCTCACTCTTGTTGCCCAGGCTGGAGTGCAGTGGCAGAATCGCAGCTCACTGCAACCTCCAGCATCCCCAGGTTCAAGCGATTCTGTATGAGATGCAGAGTGGCTGGGACTACAGGTGCCCCATCACCACTTAGCTTCATTTTTCAAGCCAGGGTGGGGTTTCCATGTTGGCCAGGCTGGTCTCAAGCTCCTGACCTCGGAATGATCCACCTGCCTCCCGACCTCCAAAGTCACTGGGATGGCGTGAGCCACGGTCTTAATAACTTGTTAATGAATTTTTCAGTGTGATAACAGGCTTTCTTTTTTGTTCCTAAAGATACTTGTGTTTTACCAGTGCAATTTTCGCATTGAAATAGGTATGTTTGGCTGGGCAGAAATGAAGCCTGCATAGTGCAACACTTTGGGAGGCCGAGGCGGGTGGGATCAGTCAGAGATCGAGACCATCCTGGCTAACACGGTGAGAGCCCGTCTCTACTAAAAATACAAAAAATTAGCAGGCGGTGGCGAGGCCTGTAGTCCCAGCTACTCCGGAGGCTGAGGCAGGAGAATGGCAGACGGGAGTAGGGCTTTGCGGTGGGCTGAGATCCGGCCTGCACTCAGCCTGGGCAGCAGGCTGAGACAAAAATTCTCCGAAAAAGAGAAATGACAGCATGGTACATCCTGTTGAAAAATCCTTGAATTCTTAGGTTGTAATTTTTTAATGATTGAATTTTATCAAATTATATTTTGGTGTGTGGCCATTATTTTTTTTTTGAGATGGAATTAAGCTGTCACCAGGCTGGAGTGCAGTGGCAGGACCTCCTTCACTACCTTCTAGCCTCCAGGCCATGCATTCTCCTACTCTGACCTCCGTAGCTGGGAGCTTCTGAAACCTCCCTTCCCGGCTTGAATTTTATTATTTTTAGTAGAACGAGGGTTTTCACCGTGTTTCAGATAACGATCTCGTGGCTCATGTCCATAATCTCGGCTCAAAGATGCCCCTGGGATGCAAACTTGGCTCCATGACTGAAGCGATATTAAGATGAGTTTAACATCTTCCATTTTGGCCTTCATTTTTTTCAACAATCCTTTGTGGATTGAATATTGAATGAATAATGAAATTCTCCCCTAGTGACAGAGCTGGAATTGCAACCCAGGTATTCCAATTCCATCTCCCACGTTGCTTGGCAAAATTAACATTTCAGAAGGTATGTTTACATTTTCAAAGGCTTGAACATTGCTTATTGCCGGAGGATCAGCAAACACAGGGAGATAAATGGTGTGTTTCCGATAGAATTACCTGTCTTGAACCCTTTTCAGGGCACCCAGGTTTTAATCAGAATTAGCAAAATAGGCCATACCCAAGCATCTCCAAGAGTGACTTTTAAACTTTAAAAACTTATTAAGGCTGGAGGGTTCATTGACAATGATTTTTGAAACCTCACTTTGAAAGGGGAACTAGATGATTTTGACCAAAATTTAACTGAGACCTAAGTACACGTGCCAAAGTAAAACACTCTTTGGATATTCATTTCCAGATCCTCGGCACAGCCGCCGCCACAGAGCGGCGGAGCCCCTTCCCTGGTGTCCCCCGGGCTTGCTGTCTGCTCTCCCTGCAGTCTCATCCCTGCATCCTCCTCTGTGTACCCCCGCAGCAGCCGGCCCCCGTCGGTGCTTTCTCTCCTGGCTGCTTGCTTTCTGCTGCACTGGGGGAGACTTTTATTCTGCTCCAATTAGCCAGAACAGTTACTGCTTCTGTGGGATTCAAGCTGAAAACAGAGCCCACACTGCACAGCACCGCGCCTCCTCCGGCAAAAACGCTGCTCAGGTGCTCTGCGAGCAGCACCCGTGGGGAGCCCAGTGACCTTCTCGCTCCCATCATCCCTTGAGCCACAGTTGCTAAAGCGCCCCCACAAACACTCACCTGATTTCGACGTCAGACCTATGAGGCAAATAGGGAGGGGTTCTTCCTAACATCCTTGCTTTACAAATGGAAACTGAGGCACAGGGAGGGTGACTAACCAGCCCAAAATTCACGCAGCTAGAAAATGTAAATACCGATATAATTCCAAATCTGAGTCTTTTTATTTTTATTTTTATGAGACAGAGTCTCCCTCTGTCTCCCAGGCTGGGGTGCAGTGGTGCAATCTCAGCTCACTGCAACCTCCAGCTCCAGGGTTCGAGCCATTCTCCTGCCTCAGCCTCCCGAGTAGCTGGGATTACAGGTGCGCACCACTACACCCGGCTAATTTTTGTATTTTTAGTAGAGACAGGGTTTCACCATATTGGTCAGGCTGGTCTCGAACGCCTCACCTCAGGTGATCCACCTGCCTACACCTCCCAAAGTGCTGGGGTTACAGGTGTGAGCCACCGCATCCAGCCCGAAATCTGAGTCTTTCCTACCACACCGCATTGTCTTCCTGCAAGATAAGCTGCTCTCCTTTCAAGCTTGCAATAGAGAATTCAGCTGTCTGCAATTGAAGGAGTTAAGTGCGCATTTGTTTAAATAACTTGAAGCTTCCAGGCATGTGGGAATTTGCAGGGGCTGCTGCAGGCTGGGTGGGGGACGGGGAATCCCTTGCTGTCCCAGCTTTTTAAATTCTCACAGAGCGGATTGTTCATTCTGATCCTCTTGGTGACCCACATGCTGAGCAGAGCGGTGGGTGGGTGGGCAGAGGGGAGAGGAGAGGAGGCCCCCTAGGCTTGCCTTTGGAGAGGGCTTTGGTTCTCAGGTGGGAACTGTTGGTTTTAGCAGCTTGTTTGCTCCACTCCTAGCGTGCTCAGGGGAAGTCAGGAGGTTTTGTGCAGGTTCCAACGCCTGTGGGATGTAAGAAAAAGATTCTGGGTCCACCTGCAGCTCCAGGCGCCAAAGGGCAAGCTCTGCTTGGAGGGAAAGTGGGGCTCATCTGCCTGGCCAGGTGAGGAGGGGCTGGAAAGCAGGAGAGAAGCTAGCTGAACTCATTCTGAGTCAAGAGGAAACAGATATGAGCCATCCTGGAAGCCTGTAAGGGACGCAACTTTTTTTTTTTTTTTTTTTTGAGATGGAATTTTGCTCTTCTTGCCCAGGCTGGAGTGCAATGGCGAGACCTCGGCTCACTGCAACCTCCGCCTCCTGAGTTCAAGTGATTCTCCTGCCTCAGCCTCCCATGTAGCTAGGACTACAGGTGTGTGCCACCATGCCTGGCTAATTTTTTGTACTTTTAGTAGAGATGGGGTTTCACCGTGTTGGCCAGATGGTCCCGATCTCTTGACCTCGTGATCTGCTCGCCTCGGCCTCCCAAAGTGCGGGGATTACAGGTGTGAGCCACCGCACCTGGCCTCGCATCTTAAGAAAAATCATTCTTCGGTCTCACCTTTCCCTCTAGCCACTAGCCCATCTCCCTGCCTCCCCCCTCACCCCCACAATAGAACTTAAAAGAGTTCTACCCTGGCGGTCCTCACTCCGTCACCTCCTACTCACCCTCTGACCCACTCTGGTCTGGCTCCACCCCCATGTGCGCTGGAACTGCCTCTGTCCTTGACCACGTGTCCACTGTTGCCCACCACTGACCTCTGCTTTTCTTGGCCAAGCTTTTCTCAAACTTCCGTCTTTCCTGTGGGCCTCTAAACTCAGCTCATCCCCATCCCTGGGCACGCACAAGAAAGTAGGAATCACCCCACAGCAACCAACCTCTCCTGGGAATTGTTGGCCAGAGTGCACATTTCCCAGACCCACTGGGCATGAGCTCTTGTGTGTCCGGCTTCCCCTTGGAAGATCCTGCCTCTCTGTTTGCTCCTGCTTTGCTCGATGAAAGATACCCTTGTGTTTGATCTTGAGGCGCTTGCAGATTTCTGGGCTCAGAGTGTTCTCCCTATTGCAACAGTCTTCCTTTCTATTTGGCGTCATGATCAGCAAGTCACGCCCATATTTTCAAATCCAGTGGCCACTTCGGTGCACACCCAACTCCTCCTCCCAATGGCATTTAGCGCATTTCCGTCCTGCTGAAAACACTTTCCTCCTTCCCTGCCATCGCCCTGTCCTCTGGCCTTTCTCCTGCCACATTTGTCTCTTTGCTTTTCCCCTTCCAAACTTTGAGACTTGTCCTGGGCCCTCTCTGCTTTCTCTCTGCAGGGGGTCACACCCCTCCCCATTGTCTTGATAGGCATCTGTATGTTGATGGCCCTCTAAGGACCCTATCACCCTTCTGAGCTCCCAATTCATGTACCTGAGGTTGGCTTGATGTTTGTACTTGGTTGTCTAATGGACACACCAAACCTGACAGGAACTCTTCGCTTGTAACCTTAAACTGGTTATTCTCCAGGATGATGGACTCACACCTGCCTCGGCCCTGCACCCCATCACAAAACCGGAAGCCTAGGAGAGCTCCTGTCATCTTGCTTTTTCTCTCACATCAGTGATTCCAAAATAAGGACTTAACCTCTGTGCTCCTCTTCTCGCTGCTCCCACCCACCAGCATCTCCCACTGAACTGTTCCCATTGCCTCCTAATTGACCTTCCTGCGCCCCTCATCATCTGCCCATTTTCAACATGCCTTCCAGAAAACAAAATGTATATCTATCAGCTGGAGTTTACATAAAATGCTCCAGTGCCTTCCCCTTGCATCCAGGATTCAACCCAAGGCCCCTCCCAGGGCTACCCAGGCTGTCTCCCCAACCTCCTCAGGGCCGTCTCCTCCTGGCTCCCACCCTCCTTGGATTACACTCAGCTCCTCCCAGGACCTCAGCTCCGGCTGCTCCAGACCTTCCACTTGGTCCCTTGCCTTCTCTCAGCTCCCAAAGGTCCTCTTCCCAGAGACGCCCTCCCTGACCCCGGGTAAACTGCATCTCCCTATGCTGCTCCAGCCAGCACCCTGTTGACTCCCCTCACAATGCTAACAAGCATCTGCATTCCATTTGCATTTGTGGTTGTTTGCTTGTTTGTTCTGTCTCCCCCACTAGTTCCAGGAAGGTGAGGGCCATGCCTTGCCATTACGTAGCTAACATTCAATGAATAAATGAATGAACGAACTCAGGGTGGTGCTTCACCTGCTGGTTTACACGCCTGTCTCTGCCCGCCCTGGTAGAGTCTCTTAAGGGAGGGACCCCCTCTGACTACCTCTGTTCTCAGTGAGCCTGAAGAACAGAGGCCCCTGGAGAGTGAGGTCAGGGTATTCATGAGAGAGGACGAGGGGCTCCTCCAGCAGGCCTTGTCATGCACAAAGGACAATAGGGCAGGGGTCCTTCTCCATGGCTTCAAGCCTCCTGGCCATGTGCAGACCCCTCTCTCAGAGGCTGGGATGGCTGCAGACCGCAGCATCTCTCAGCCACCCCATGCCTAAAGCCCATTGGCAACTGCAGCACAGGGCTTAGCAAGAGGCAGGGGTGCTGCCTTGCCTGGAGAAGGCCCCATTCTGGGCACCTGGGCACTCCAACGGGACGTGCAGGCCAGAGGCCAGCTGGCAGGCCTCACCGGCTCTGGACCACAGGGCCAGTGTTTTACAAAACAGGAGACACAGCTCTGGGCCAGCATGGGAGCCCTTCTGGCTCAGGGGACAAATCCTAGCTGTCACCCTCTGCAGTACAGTGCCCTAGAAAAAGCCTGTTGGGGAATCCCTCGCCTAGACCGCAATGGTAGCAAAACACCAGCATCCACCGCATCGGCCAAGGCTCCAGGATCATCCAAGCTGTGCAGTTTAACAGACAGAAGGTGGCTTTGATTGAGAACCAGCTGTGTGCAGTGTCTGATCCTGTGCTGAGGGTACGGGAGTCCAGAGAAAAAATAATAATAACACCGTCTACCTTTAAAGGACCAAAGACTCAACCTCTCGGTTACAACGCTTCCCCTTCACACCAAGTGGAATCAAATGAGCTCAGGATGAACGGGAGAGACGAAGTTGAGATTTGTAGAGGGCTGAGATGGACCGGAGGGTGGGTCGTTGTCAAAGCTCTGCCCGGACCTCTCAGGCCCCTGTATGCACAGTGCATCCTCCCCAGCTCCTTTCTCTGTTCTTCTTTCTTCAATCACCTGTACCTGTGACTCTTGAGACCTGCTCTCTGGCTACCGAAGCCACAGCCCTGCCTGCATAGGGAGAGACAGTGCCTGAAAAATTCTGGCACTTGTCAGGGCAGCCCATAGCCAATCCCAGGAATAAGAATGCCCAACCGTGGAGTGTAATTTATGCACCAGAGCTCCTCACAGGATCAGCCCAAGAAGCCGGGAGTTCACTTGGAATCTGACTCTTGCCTGGTTTCTTCCCTTCCTGTCCTACCTTCCCGACACCCAGTTAAATCTATACTGGACTTTCTTCCTTCCCATTCGTTGATTTCACAACTCAATCCACGATCAACAATTCAGTCCTCGTGAATGCTCTCCCCAACTCTCCCAACAGGTCCCAGCCTCTCCTGGCCCACCCCACAGGAAAAGGAGGGGATCCACTGCCTTGGCTGAGCAATCAGTGGTCGGTAGTGGGGGGAGGTTCCCCACCTGGACCTGGTCCCCTCTGCTGGCAGCCACTGCTGATAGAGTGGCTGTTGTCGCTTGTCACCTGCTGCTGCGGCCCTGGCAGAGCACAAGACTGCTCTGAGGAGGAACAGCCATGATTTCCTCATTGACTCAGACCCTACCTCAGTTCTTACTACCATGTCTGACTCCTCAGTAGGGTAGACAAGCCTCATGACCACCCCTTGGTGGGGAAGCACCATGCTGTGTCTCTGGTCCAGCATCTCCATGCCTCAGGCCATGGGGATGCCAGCAAGCCTGTGACTGTTCACTGTCGGACACCCCAGCTCCTGAAACCCAGGGCTGCAGGAATGTTAGGAAGGAACACTTTCTGCTGCCACTCAAGAATGGGGAGGGTCCATGGGCATTTGTGCTGCACGCTGAGCCCTTCACTGTCAGCCCTGCTGCCTCCTAGTGCCGTGGCCAAAGAGTGTCAATGAGCTGCTGTTCTTGCAAAGGACCCCTTCAACAATAAACTAGAATATGGCATCTGCACCAGGCCAATGGCTCAGAGTCACAGACTACATTTGTTTCTAGAAATAGAGACAATTCCTCTGTTGGACATCTAAGCGTGTGACTACACAAGTAGTACCCATTCCAAAAGAACTTGGGGAATGATCTATTTAATGTCAATTTCCCCTACTGGACTATTAACCTCACAAGGATAGAGACACCATCAGTCCTGTTCACCCCTCCATCCCTGTTATAGAGGGCAAGAGATATAGATAGCAGGATAGATATCTCTGTGATAGATAGCAGGAGTTGCCTACATGTTTACTCAATGAGTAAATGGACAACCACTGGAGGAGGGATGGGAGGGGGGCTCATGCATCAAACTAGATGGGTTTGAAGGTCCCTCAAGGCTTGAAGGCCGCATGATGCTCAGCCAGAGCTGGGCATCCCCTGGAGGGAGAGGCCTTGCGGAAGACACCATCAAACCCATGGAGATGAGGGTCAGTAGTAGTGTAGACATTCTTCTGTCCTGTTGTCTCCTTTTTGATTAGCAATAAAATGTTGACCTTGCTGGGCAAAGCTCCTCAAGAGTCAGACCCAGAAGAAACGCTGGAGAGTTGATACCCTCATCAAGTGTGCTGACGGGAGGACTAAGACCCTGAGACCAAGAGGGCAGAGACTCTTCCAAAGGCAATCAGGGTGTCAGTGACAGAGTCAGGACTAGGTCTCATGTTTCCTGCGCCCAGCTCTGCTGGCACTCCTTCCAAGATTCCATTCTCCCTGGACACATTTGCAGATGAGAGCACAGAGGTGCCGAGGCCAGGTAGGGAAGCTGCAGGCAGAGACGACGCCTGCCTCTCCAGGGGAGAGCCTCAGAAGGGTTGAGATCCAGGCTTCCTTGTCTCCCCTGAGCCCCCATCCCTGCTTTGTTCGTGCCGTTAGCCATTCTAATTAATGAGCAAACATTCTTTGCAAAACAATGTTTAAACACCTTAGCATTAATTTAATCAAATATTTAATTGCCCTGTAATTAATCATCTAAGCTTAATGAATTGAGCCTCCATCCCTGGGAGTTGGGTTTGTCCCAATGACTTCTGAAAATAAGTCTGTGATGGGGTCTCTTGGAACCAGACTTCCTGCTCCCATTTGGAGCTGCTGGGTGATGGGGCCCACCCCCTCATAGCCTGTAGGAGGTCTCCTGCTCCCTGTCCCCAGCAAACAGCCTGAGCTCAGCTCTCTGGGGCTGAGGAGCCACAGTGCTCACTGGGAGAAGCTGGTCGGTTAAGAGTCAGAGCCTGGGGCCAAGTCTCTCTAGAGCAGGGGAAGGCTGAATAATCTGGGCAGCTGTAAGACAGGTCTCACTGTCCTAACTGTGTGCCCTCAGGCAAATCACACCCCCTCTGCAAATCTCAGCATCTTCGTCTGTGAAATGCCCATCTCCCTGGGCTCTGGAGACATTCAAAAAAGATCTCAAAAGCGGGTAAAGAGGCTTTGTAGACTGTAAAGTTCTATGCACCAGCGAGAAGGTGCTTGAACCCCCTCTCCACTGTCTTCAGAGTCCTGGAAGCATGGAACCCAGGAGACAGTGTGAGAGATGACCCTGCCCAGAAGACTCGGCCCACTGCCTGTCACAGTGCAGGCTGGCAGTGACCCACCATCAGCAGAGCATCTGAGGAGCTGAAGGTTGACCCCCTGCCTGTGCTGGGGCATGGAAAATCCCAGTCAAGCTGGCAGGAGCCTCAGTGCCTCAGCAATGGGGTGCCTGTGCACCTACTTCTTAGCCCTGCCCTTCCCCTAGGATGCTGGAGGGAAGGCCAGGGCATCCATGAGCTGCTGCAGATGCTTCCCAAGAAACCAGGACAGATGAGGTCCCCCGAGGATAGAGATCTAATAATAGCTAATACTTAGTGAGCACTTCTGATGTGCCAGGCCCTGCCCCAAGACCTTACGTGAGGTCACTCATTAAGTCCATACAATAAGCCCTATCGTTGGGTAGGGTCAGCCTAGATTGTTGCCCTCATTATTCCCCATCTATCCTACAAATGAAGAAGTAGAGGATCCGAGGGCTAGGCAACGGGCTCAAAGTCTCAGAGCAAGTAAGAGATGAAGCCAGTGTCTGAACTAAAGCAATCTGGCTGCAGGAGTATGTTGTAAACCCTGTGCATTCCATCTCTTGGAGGAGACGGAGGCTCTGATGGGGCCGGAGCAGGTCAGCCATTGGCTAAAGGGCCACACGCAGAGAACAGAGATGGGCAGCACTCCTCTGGCAGGGCCCCTGCCCCCTGCAGTGGGAGGATGAAGCAGCCTCTCCCAGGAGCCTGGTGGAACCATCAGACGCAATGTCGGCCACCTTAACTCACTCACGAGCTGGCTGAGTTTCTATCTGTCTCTGTGCTAACGAGAACATCAGAGGGCAGTTTTGTTGTTGTTGTTGTTGCCGCCGTCGTCGTCGTCGTCGTCGTTGTTGTTTTTGATGGAGTCTTGCTCTGTCACCCAGGTTGGAGTGCAGTGGCATAATCTCAGCTCACTGCAACCTCCGCCTCCCGAGTTCAAGCGATTCTCCTGCCTCAGCCTCCCAAGTAGCTGGGATTACAGGCGCCTGCCACCACACCCAGCTAATTTTTGTATTTCTAGTAGAGGCTGGGTTTCACCATGTTGGCCAGGCCGGTCTCAACTCCTGACCTCATGATCCACCTGCCTCGGCCTCCCAAAGTGCTGGGATTACAGGCTTGAGCCACTGCGCCTGCCCCAGAAGACAGATTCTTAACTTCCCACCGTTGCCTTCTTCTGACCTGGACTTTGTGTTCTTCTGAACGCACCTAGACTTTCTGGAGTGACATCTGTTAGGAGAAAATTCACCCATTGACAGACACAACCTCTGACCTAACATCTGAGCCTTCAGCTACACTCCAAGCAGAGGATTGATTAACTCCAGCCTGACTTGGCAGCTGCCAGGCCTCATGCTTCCCCTGGAGTTATTTATGCCACCCCATTAGCTCAGGAAAGGCAGGATTCATAGAGCCATCGTGGCCTAGGAACTCAACAAAATTAATAAAACTGGGACTGAAATACACATGAGGCCGGTGCCACATCCATTTAATTAGGAATGAGGGGAAGGAAGGAGAGTGCCAGGGTCTGGGTTAGAGGGGACAGGCTTCTCCTATCACATGGGTCCCACATTTATCCTGTGCTCTCCATCCACACAGCCCATCCCCCTGTCTAGTTCACATCATCTCAGTAAGTCCTTGCCTCAGCTCCTTTCCCTGGGCTCCCAGCCTCTGGTTCACCCAACCCTGACACCCTCATGAAGTTTCAGGACCTGGGACAGAGCAACAGAGGCTCATTGAGCCAATCAATGAGTGCAGAGATGGAGCCACCCTTTCCTTTTTCAACAGCTCTTTGAAAACTCCTTTCTAATCAACGCCTTGACAGCAGGGCAATACGAGCCTGGTGGTGTGCTCCAACTTTGCCAGATCTCTGCATCAGGTCAGGGCATGGGATATGAGCTGCTCGTGCTGCTCCTTTTCAAGTCAAGAGTTTGCATTAGTTTGCTGGGGCTTCCGCGTCAAAGCACCACACCACATGGCTTCAACAACATGCATTTGTGTCACAGTTCTGGAGGCTAGAAGTCTGCAGCCGAGGTGTCATCCAGGTTGGTCCTGTCTGAGGGCAATGAAGGATGGGGTCTGTTCCAGGCCTCTCTCCTTAGTATGTAGATAGACATCAGTTATACCGGATTAGGGCTCACCCTAATAATCTCATTTTGACTTGATAACATCTGTAAAGACCCTATCTCCAAATAAAGTCACATTCTGAGGTACTAGTGGTTAGGGTTCCAACACATATACAGATACAGATACACATACGCATGCACATATACACACATATATACACACATATACATATATGTACACACACACACACATACACATACCTACACATACACACATATATTTATGGCAGGGAATACAATTCAGCCCATAATAGGCTTTAATTTCCATTCTGGTTGTGTTCTTTGTCTGCATAGCTCCTCCCAGAAACACTCGGGCAGGAGGGGTGAGTGTCAGGGCAGGATCGAGCCTCCTGCTTCCCCGCCATAATGCATCCAAATGGCACCACAGCCTCGACTGCCCTCCAGACAAGCCAGGAACGAGGAGCTCTGCATCCAGGAACTTTCAGCCAACGGACCTTCTGATTCTCCACGGCAAGTGTCACCTCGCACCAGCCTCCCCCTCTTCCAACCAAAAGGCCGGACTCTAAGTTCTCTAGACTTTTTATTCCCACTGCTGGAGTTCACGAACTCATTCATTTATTCATCTGTTCATTCATTCGACAACGCTTTACTGAGCAAGCGCTCCATAACAGGTCCAGTGTGGTACTCCAGGACACAACAGTGAACAAGGTGTGGACTCTGCCTTCAAGGGGCTCCCAGCCTTGCTGTGGAGGCAAACAGGGAAGTGGACAATTCCAACATGACATGATAAGGCCTAAGACAGGGGGAAGCAGAAGGTGACTCCTTCAGATGCTCCAGACCAGATCCTGGGAAAATTCTAATCTTTAAATGAGGGATAGGCAAACTAGGGTCTGCCTGTCTGCCTTCATTTACAAAGACAGCCTACTACCTGTCTTTGTAAATAAAGTTTTATCGACACAGAGCCACACCCACGCATTCATTTGCATTTTGACTATGGCTTCTTTTGCATGACAAGGACAAAGATGAGTATGTGTGACAGAGATTGCATAGGCTGCAAACCTACATTATTTACTGTCTGACCCATTACAGAAAAGGTGTGCCTGACCTTGATTTAAACCATGAGAACTGCAAAGCTGTAGTCGCCTCCAAGGATTTTATGCCGTGATCGTGACCAAAGATGCCCAGGGGACCATCCAGTGGGGAGATGGGAAGTACGTCCTGACCGGGTTCTGGTCTGGTTTTTGTTGCTGGGTGACTTTTGGTAAGCAGCTTTTTCCCTCTGAGCCTCAGTTTCCCTATCTGAAAGGGGAAACAAGTGGAGTAGGTGATTTTATAATCCCCATCAGCTCTGAGCCACTGGGTTTGGGTTTAAGCAGTTCTTTATCCTGTTGGAGGCTCTGTGACCCTACAAAAGCTCTGTGAGTCCCGCAGGTGAGCTTTGTGGTCTCAAAGAGGCCCTGTGATTACTCTAGTGAGGCCAGAGAAAGGAGGCCATGAGAATTATTAGCGCAACCGAGGCCCAGGCATGCGAAATTATTTCCCCTGGTGATGTCCTTTTGCACAGAATTTAGCCCTGGAAATGAAGACCACATGTGCCCAGCAACAAACCATCCCAGTGAAAAATGGAAAACAAAGGCGCTGCTTTGCCCATTAAATGCCAAACATCCAGGGCTTTCCACATAACCAGATGCTGACCATCACCCTGTAGGAGAGAGGCTCGTGGAGTAGAAAGCATGCAGGACTGAGGCCAGGCACGGTGACTCACTCCTGTCATCCCAGCACTTTGGGAGGCTGAGGCGGGTGGATCACTTGAGGTCAGGAGTTCGAGACCAACCTGGCCAACATGGTGAAACCACATTTCTCCTAAAAATACAAAAAATTAGCCGGGTGTCATGGTGCACGCCCGTTGTGCCAGCTACTCGGGAGGCTGAAGCAGGAGAATCGCTTGAACCCGGGAGGCGGAGGTTGCAGTGAGCCGAGATCATGCCACTGCACTCCAGCCTGGGCGACAGAGTGAGGTACTGTCAAAAAAAGAAGAAAGGAAAGGAAAGGAAGAGAGAAAGAGAGAAAGAAAGAAAGAGAGAAAGAAAGAGAGGAAGGAAGAAAGGCAGGAAGGAGAAAGAGAAAGAAGAAAGAAAGAAAGAAAGAGAGAGAGAAAGAAAGAGAGAAAGAAGAAAGAAAAAGGAAAATATAGAATAAACAAACTGGTATGAAAAAAATCCAGGGGTCAAATGAGAAAAAGTACTTCAGAGTTGTGTAACATATCTAGACAGCAGTCAGTTTGCAGAGCAGAAATCCATGAGTTCCAATGGGGTAAAAAAATAACTCAAGGAGAGAGAAGGCTTTCTAAGCAATGTTTGTAACATAAGCAACAAAGAATTTTAACATCTGTAACAAGCAAAGAACTCCCATACATCAATAAGAAAAAGAGAACTAGGCAGGGATTATGAAAAGGCAATCTCACTGGGCGCGGTGGCTCACGCCTGTAATCCCAACACTTTGGGAGGTTGAGGCAGGTGGATCACCCGAGGTTAGGAGTTCGAAACCAGCCTGGCCAACATGGTGAAACTCCATCTCTATTAAAAATACAAAAATTAGCCAGGCGTGGTGGCAGGCACCTGTAATCTCAGCTACCTTAGGAGACTGAGGCGGGAGAATCTCTTGAACCTAGGAGGCAGAGGCTGCAATGAGCCAAGGTCGCACTATTGCACTCCAGCCTGGGTGACAGAGGGAGACTCTGTCAAAAAAAACAAAAAAACAAAAAAACAAACAAAAAAAAAACAGAAATAAAATAAAAAGGAATCTACTCACAGCACAGGGAACTACAAATGGTCAATGGCACAGGACACATTGTTCAATCTCTTTAGTAAGCAGAGAGAGACACCCTAAAGCAATGACAAGGGTCCACTACCCACCTATTAGTTTTCAAATGTTGTAACATAAAGTGCTGGTCAGGGCGTGGAGAGATGGGCATTTCTCTCCTCCCTTGCGGTGGGAGTATATACCTGGGTACAGGCTTTTTGAAGGACAATCTGTCAGTATCTGATGGAAGTTTAAACAGCATGGCTCTGTTTAGCGGGAGGGAGGAGGGCAAGTGTTGTTCCCCTCACCTTCCAGTCTCCTACCAGTGCCCCACTTTTCCAGACACCAGGTGCATCAGAGCTGGGAAACCCTGTGGGCCAGGGTCAGCCTTCCTGGCAGCCTTCCCTGCCAGGAAGAAGAGAGCAAAGGTGGGGAACAGATGTGATAATAAACCCGCACATGACCAGCTCAGCTGTGTTCCTTTGTTTGTGGTTTTTACACACCATTCATGTTACCTGTAGAGCAGTAGTCTGGTGTGTGATTAGACCACAGTTGGTGGAAATGTAAATTAGTTCAGCCTCTGTGGGAAGCAGTTTGGAGATGTCTCAAGTAACTTAAAACGGAACTACCATTTGAACCAGCAATCCCATCACTGAGTTTATACTCAAAGGAACATAAATTGTTCTTCCAAAATGACACATGCACTCGTATGTTCGTTGCAATGCTATTCCCAACGGCAAAGACATGCAATCAATCCAGGTGCCCATCCATGGTGGATTAAACTTTGAAAATGTAGTACATATCCACCATGGAATACTACACAGCCATAAAAAAGAATAAAATCATGTCCTTTGCAGCAACGCGGATGCAGCTGGAGGCCATTATCCTAAGCAAATTAATGCAGAAACAGAGAACCAAAGACTGCACATTCTCACTATCAGTAGGAGCTAAACATTTGGTACCCACAGACACAAAGATGGGAACAATAAATGCTGGGGTAGGGAGGGAGGAGGACAAGGGTGGAAAAACTACCTATCAGACACTGTGTTCGTTACTTGGGTGATGGGATCCTTGGAAGCCCAAACTTCAGCATCACACAGTATACCCTTGAAACGAGCCTACACGTGTACACCCTGAATCTAAATATTTTTGAAATTAAAAAATAAAAAGACCACAGCATATGTGCCCATTTTCCTGTTTCTGAACACTAAGACTCACTTCTAGCTTTGTGGCATTTCAAAGTGCTTCAGAAAACCTGACTGCACCATTCCCTGTGTATACAAATACATTTCTGTCTAGGACGGGTGCGTAGACATGGGATTGCTAGGTTGAGAAGATGGAAAGGCAAGGCAAAGGAAGTGCCGTGGTACTGAGTTCATGCTGTCTGCTTTGGACAGAATCTCTAGAAATGGCTGATTCCCTTTCTCTGTGGCTCCAGCTTCTATCAGGCATCCCTTTCCATGGGCCCAGCAGGTGATCCTGGCTCCTGGGTTCATCACACCGGCTGCTTCCTTTGTCCACAGCTGTGGGGTGGAGCGGCTCTCTCCCTTCTCTGGGCCATCTCACCTTCCCTGTTGCTCTTTCAGCCCCTTGCACACCTTGGTAGCTTGCTCCCTGTATTAATGTTTTCCTGTTAATATCCATCTGGCATGGATTTTGTTTTTCTGGATGAACCCTGACTCATACATAGGCCACAGTCAGGAGTTTGGATGGTAACCACGTGCCAAGAATTTTATACAGAAGAGTGTCATGATTTAGTATCTGACCTAAACCAGTGATGTTGGCCATGGTGTGGAGGTTAAATTGAACAAAAGCATGGAGCTCTGTGAGGAGGCTGATCTAGCAGACGCTTGCACAAGGGTAATAGCAGGGAATGGAGACAAACAGAGGGCTTTGCAGTATTTTACAGTGATAGATGTGGCAGTGAGAGGAGGAGAGGAGTAAGGAATGAAGCCCAGATTTCTGGGTAGTGGCCCTGCCATTTACTGAGGTAGGAAAGGACACGTTTTTTGTTTTGTTTTGTTTTGTTTTGTTTGTTTTACATGGAGCACTGAGAATATATGAGTTTTTCTTTACTAAACACCTTCTTTCTCTCTCTTTTTTTTTTTTTTGACAGAGTTTCTGCTCTTGTTTCCCAGGCTGGAGTGCAATCCCAGCTCATTACAACCTCTATCTCCTGAGTTCAAGTGATTCTTCTGCCTCAGCCTCCCACATAGCTGAGATTACAGGCGCCTGCCACCACAGCCAGCTACTTTTTGTATTTTAGTAGAGACGGGGTTTCACCATGTTGGTCAGGCTGGTCTCGAACTCCTGACCTCAGGTGATCCTTCTCTGTGTCAGTGCCCTCCTGTCTTATCTCCTACAGCTTCTGGGGCTGCAGGGGGACATAAATACCACATGTGCAGGCACCTTTTTAAACCAGGCAGCACTTTCCTTAAAAAACAAACCAAACAAAAAACACAGCGACTACAGAGGGGAGGGACAAGGGCATTTCTGGGGTCCATCTCTCCTCTCTGTGGCTCCAAGGGCAAGATTCCACACCAGCTGGTACAATTGCATGACAGCACAAAACACCACCAGCTGCCCCATTGTGTGCCTTCTAGGTATCAGGCCCTATGCTGGGTATTTTATACACATTCTCTCTGATCCTCTGAAGTGGGAGTCAGCAATCTTAATTTGATTTTCAGAGTCAGAACTGGTAGAAATTCACTTCGGTCTCTCGTATGGTTGGATCTCGTATTTCTGAAGGCCCATGCTGGGTGGACTATTACATCATGTTGACAATATAAATTAGACTGATCAGAGGCTGACAATATGATTAGGAATGACATACTATTTAGTAGCTGGCATTATTGCCTGTTAAATTTATACATGACAAAGTGCTTTCTATCTCTGCCCAGTGACACTTTGACACTAACCCAAATCATAGAAAATGCTGTGGTGAGAGCCATAGGCCAATTATTAACTGTCCCTGGGAGGTCACTCAGCCCTTCCAGCCCTGCTGACAGATTGGTCTTTGGTGAAATTATGAAGTCTTGGGAGAAGCTTATTTTTCTATTCTTGGGAACCCAGGGATCTCCCTAGCTCCCAGGTAAAGAAGCCGTCATTGTACATGGGGTAAAAAAAAAACACTCAGCACTAAAAGCCTGGTTCTATCTCTGATTACCTTCATGCCGTTAATAAGCCATTGATTCTCTCTAAGCTTCAGTTTCCTCATCTAAAAAAAAAAAAAAAGAGAGAGAAACAAAAATACTTAACCTATCTCTATTATGGGAGTTTTCTGCAGATAGAATGAGTCAGTGGATATGAAAGGACTTCACGTCAGTCAACGTTTGCTGTGTAACAAACATCCACAAAAAATCCCAGAGTCAATAAGCATGTATTTCCTTTATGTATCTGGAGGTCAGTTAACACTTGCCTGATCTAGGCTAGACTGGATGAGTGGCTCTGCTTTAGGCTATGGGTCTGGTTAGAATGGGTTCCTTGCCATACATTGGGCTCTGGTGTGCTCCTTGTATGTTTATCCTGGAGCCTGGGATAAAAGGGAAGCACCTGCTGGTGAGAAACTCTTCTCGGGGCGATGGCAGAGGTGCAAGCGGGTGAGCCCAGCTGCACAAGCACATTTCACGTCCTTGCTTGCATCATGTATGTTAATCTTTCAAAGTGGGTCACATGACCAAGCCCCAAGCCAAGGAGTGAGGAAATAAACTCCCATGTATGTGGAGAAGAGGGAGGGAATGTTTTTAAACAATAATTTAATCTACCACCTCCTTGTTCCATATATACATAAGAAAGGACTGTTCCTTATCATTATTTTTTCAACCCCAGTAAGGACAGAGATGTCAAATATCCTGTTTTTCATCGATTGTTTCGGCCTCACAGCAACTGGTTTGGCTGTAGTTAATCAATCCAACTGACCATCAATCCACTGGACAAATTGGCTGCTCAGTTGTGTCCAGTGGAATTGATTTCCACAGGTGCATTGGGCCCCCTGAGTCCTGTCTGTGCTGTGTGATGGGTTAGAAAGTAGCCAACTGTGGCCGGGCATGGTGGCTCACACCTGTCATCCCAGCACTTTGGGAGGCCGAGGCGGGTGGATCACAAGGTCAGGAGTTCAAGACCAGCCTGACCAACATGGTGAAACACCATCTCCACTAAAAATACAAAAATTAGCCAGGCATGCTGGCACGTGCCTGTAATCCCAGCTACTCAGGAGGCTGAGGCAGGAGAATCGCTGGAACCCAGGAAGTGGAGGTTGTAGTGAGCCGAGATCGTGCCGCTGCACTCTAGCCTAGGTGACAAAGCAAGACTGTCTCAAGAAAACAAAAATGAAAGGAAGTAGCTAACTTTAGCTGCCTACCTCTTTGCAAAAGGTAGGGTACTCCAGGGAGCCTTCTTTCTTACTCCTGCCTTCTCCCAGTTCAACGTCCTCGGGCTAGAAGCTACGTAACATAATAACCACCGACATGTATGCGGACCTTTACTGATCGCCAAGTGCTTTTATAGATATAATCCATTTTGCATCCCTAAGATAGCCCCTAATCATGCCCATTTCACAGATTGGGATCCCCGGGGTCACATCAATAGGAAATAGGACACCCGGGATTTGAACCCCTCCTGCCTGATTCTGGGGCTCTGGATCGCCCCTCCCACGGTCCAAGGAGGGGTTTCCTTCTCTCCAAGTCTTGATCTCCTCCTGCCTGACTTCACAGCACTCCCCAATGTCATGTCAGCTCCGTGTGACGGCCGATCTACCACATCCACAATGGTTTCATTTCTGCCGCGTATGTGAAAAGAAATTACTCACTAAAATTTAATTTGGTAAATTTCAGTCTTGGTAAGCGGTGAATTCAATGACGACACAGCCCAGCAAGTCAGCAGTTACTCAGACAATTTCCGAGCCACCAGCCCTCCCCACCCGGATAACAAAGAACGCCCAGCCTCTCAGCCTGTTTTAAATTCACATTCCTTCATTATTATGTCAAGGGAAGTCATTATGGGACTGAAGAAAATGCTTCCTGTCTAGAAAAATAAAACGCAGTCTTGTGCGGCGGATTAGCGTTTTCTGTCGGGCATTAAATGGAGAACTCTCAAGGAGCATGGTTTCTGAATTATGTGGTTTGATGATTATTTAACCACGTTGGCTGGTGATAACTATTTATCTAGTCCAGAGCAACGCAGTTCAATAGGCCTGTCCTTATGTCCCCCTTGGAGGCTACTGCCAGGAACCTGGCTCCCAGAATTTTCTGGGGAAGGGCAGTGGGTGGGGGGTGTGGGGAGGTGACAGGAGATGAAGGCAAGTTTCTCAGGTTGGCATTGATGCCTGGAATCTGCACAAATGTGCCTACATAGAGTGGACGCTGGTAGATTTCCTGCAATGGATACGTGTGTGTGTGTGTGTGTGTGTGTGTGTGTGTAAAAGACAGAGAGATTGAGAGATTCAACCTAGACATGTTATAATCAGCTTGTTTAAGCCAACGGGGCTACAGGCTTTCAAGGCAGGAACAATATTCTGTTTATCTTTGCACCCCCAGTGCCTAGCACAGTGCCTGGCACTTGTGTATAACCATGATTTTGAGGCTGATTGTCAAAAACACGAGTTAGGGAGCAGACTCCTGTGATGGTAGCTGCAGCTGGCCACCAGGATGTGAGTTTCACCCGGACTTCTGTCTGTTAAATTTACTGCTGCATCCTCAGCTCCAAGGCCAGTGCCTGGCAAAGAGATAGTGCTCAGTAAATACTTGCTGCATTTTTTCTGAATCTGCATCAAGGTGTGGAAGGTAAGAAGAGTTGCTAGGACAAAAGAAACTGGGGCATCTTTTGGGAAAGAGACCAGGACAGAGGAGCAGATGGGGGCTGAAATACAGGGTGGAAAAGTTGTTTGGTCTGAAGAAGAGTAGGCTCGGGGTCAGGACCATGGCTTCCCACCTCTGAATGCTGCCCTGAAGCAGGATTGGCCCCGTTCTGGGTGGCCTGCGGAGAGGAGGCTGTTGCTGGTAGGCACATTCTGAGGTGGGGGGAAAGGAAAAAGTTTACAAGAAAGCTGTCCAAAGAAGGAATGACTTTCCCTTAAGAGTTAGGGAGCCCCCAGGTGTCAGGAGAGGCTTGACTTGGGGAGAATGTTGGAGTGGAAAGTGTAACAGAGGGATGTCTGGGCTTTTGGCTTCCCAGGGTCACACTGTAAGAAGAATCATTAATGTAATACATTAACACTAACGATAGCTGATGAGCTTAAAAAAATCACAAAAAAACATAAATTACAAAAAAAAAAAAAAATCTCAAAATGGGCCTGGTGCAGTGGCTCACACCTGTAATCCCAGTACTTTGGGAGGCCACGGTGGATGAATCACAAGGTCAGGAGTTCGAGTCCAGCCTAGCCAACATGATGAAACCCCATTTCTGTATTTTGTAAAAATACAAAAATATTAGCTGGGCCTGGTGGCGGGCGCCTGTAACCCCAGCTACTTGGGAGGATAAGGCAGGAGAATTGCTTGAACCCGGGAGGCAGAGGCTGCAGTAAGCCGAGATCACGCCACTGCACTCCAGCCCAGGTGACAGTGTGAGACTCTGTCTCAAAAAAAAAACAAAAAAACAAAAAAACAAAAAAACAAAAAAAACCAACTCATAATGTTTTAAGAGAGTTAACAAATGTGTGTTGGGCCACATTCAAAGCCATCTGGGCTGCAGGCCTCAGGTTGGACAAGCTTAATATGGCATAAGATAGAAGGTAGAAGTAGGGGACCTTCAAGGTCCCATGAGAATTTGCAACTTACAGTCCATACTTGATTGATTTGCTTCTGCTGAATCAGAGAAAGATGAATCTATTCTCCTGGGCTAAGGAGGGATGTTGAATTGGACCTTGAAGATGCTGAGACAGAGGTAACTGTGGTCAGAAGAGTTACTATGGACGGGACCATGTGTGAATAATCCCATGTTGTAGGACTTGGTGGAGTGACATGTGCCATAGGCACACGACAGATGAGGGAGAAGAGATCAGAGCTACTGCAGTCTGGAGACCCCTGAAGAAGGGCAGGGAGGCCAGAGAAACCAGGGAGGCCTCCCTGGAAGAGGTCAGGTGGAGAGATCGGCGTGCTCAGGAAGCCCTGGGGAGGCGGGACTGAAGAAATTGTGAGTAACTAGTCAAAGTTGTGGAACAGTCGATCCGGCTCTTACCAGCAGAGAGTGGTTAAAGACAGACCAAGAGCCGGGTGCGGTGGCTCACACCTATATTACTAGCATTTTGGGAGGCTGAGGCAGGTGGATCATGAGGTCAGGAGTTCGAGACCAGCCTGGCCAACATGGTGAAACCCCGTCTGTACTGAAAATACAAAAATTATCTGGGCGTGGTGGCGGGTGCCTGTAATCCCAGCTACTCGGGAGGCTGAGGCAAGAGAACTGCTTGAACCCGGGAGGCGGAGGTTGCAGTGAGCCAAGATCATGCTGCTGCACTCCAGACTGGGCGACAGAGTGAGACTCCATCTCAAAAAAAAAAAAAAACCGGGACGCAAAGAAGCCACAGGTGAGCCAGGTAGTTAGAAAAGAGTACGATCTCTCAGGAGAAGAGCCGAGGCTGGGGAGAAAGTAGCATCTGGTTGGCATCTTGAGGAAGCGCTGCCAGCAAAGAGCTCTCACATCTTAGCAGCAACCAACGCAGTTGGCCATGAACTCTAATAGAGGCAGAGGGTTTCTTAAGATTTTAGAAGCAGACACTCCTGGTTTGAAGTCCTGACACGACTATGTTCCGAATGTGTGATCCTGGACAAATGGCTTAACCTCTGAGCCTTAGTTTCCTCATCTGTAAAATAAGTCTTTTAAAAAATCTCTCCAACCCTCCAAGAGCTGGTGTGAAGATTAGATGGGGTCATGGATGTCTGCATGATATGTAAACTCTGACATGCCCTGTGCTTATGGAGGTGGCTGCTAATGGCATGGTATGGCAGAATCTGTGCACTGGAGAGTGACGGGAACTGCCTGGGGCTCCAAGTCAGGCCCTGAACTTACCATCAAGCTGGAGAAAACTTTGTTCTTCAATTTAGGGGTTGGTCTGATAGGCCTGGCCGTGGTCCCACCTTCGAGTGGCTGTCCTGAGGACAAGTCCATGTGAGGATGTTGGCTCTTCTTCCATTCTGCAAGTTAGCGTCAGGTCAGTGTTGGGAAGTGGTGACCTGCAGTTGCCTGCAGAAGGCAGACTGATCAGAAAGCGCTTCCGTGGCGTTAGGATGGAGAGGCTTAGGCATGCTAACTGCTGAAGGGAAGAACCGTGGAGAGGAGGGGGTGGTGATTTGCAGCTGGCTGACAGCCCCTCCCTGATGGCCGCCATGAAGCCAATGTGTCCATGACTCCCTGTGACCTTGTTCCCAGCCTCCCTTACCATGTCGCAGTGAAGTCATGTTTCAAAGCTAACACTTGTAGAGGCTCCTCCAGGAGGCAGTCGCTGATGACTTTGAATTCAACGTGCGGATTTCGATCTTCAGCCCTGACCCCTTCTCTAAACCCCAATTCAATATATCTAACCTGCCTAGATAAGGGTCTCAAAGTATGACCCAAACAGAGTTCCCAGAAACCTCCTTCCCCAAATTTGTTCCTCTTTGGGTCCTCTCCCGCCACTGCCATCCACCCAACTCTTCAGGCCAAGATGCCCATGTTATCTATGACTGCTCTCCTTCCTTTATCCCTCCATCTACCCCAGAAGGCCCTGCCAGCCCCGCCTTCCAAATATATCCCCAGTCTGCCTCCTTTTCTCCAGGTCCCCTGATGCCACTCTGTCCACACCAACATCCTCTCTCAGCTGGTGATGCAGCAGCCTCTTACTGAGCAACCTGCTTCCTTTCTTGGCTTTTCAAATCCATTCCCTGCCAAGTAGCCAGAGGGATCTTTTCAAAATATAACTCAAGTCATGTTCATCTTCTTAAAATCCTTATTCTCCAGGCACGTAAAATAAAAACAAAACCAAATGGAAGCCACACTGCATGAGGGTCAAGGTGTGAACAGGATTTTAGGACACGACACTGAAGAATCTAGAAATGCTTGCAAGAGGCGTGGCTGGGAAAGGAAAGACAGGGAGAGAGAGTCAGAGCTGCAAGCAGGCAGAATGATCAGAAAGCACTTCTGTGGCGTTAGAATGGAGAGGCTTAGCCATGCTAAATGCTGAAGGGAAGAACCATGGAGAGGAGGAGGTGGCGATTCACTTGGGTAACAGATGACTCCTGTTTTTGGGAGAAGAGACTTGAAGCAAATTCATATTGTTCATGATGGCATCTCTTCCCCCAGGTAAGCTTGTTTTTGTCAGCTCTCTTTAAACACTAAATAAAATTAAAAACTAAAATAAAATAGGCTGGGCGCGGTGGCTCACACCTGTAATCCCAGCACTTTGGGAGGCCGAGGTGGGTGGATCACGAGGTCAGGAGATCAAGACCATCCTGGCCAACACGGTGAAACCCCGTCTCTACTAAAAATACAAAAAAATTAGCCAGGCGTGGTGGCATGTGCCTGTAGTCCCAGCTACTCGGGAGGCTGAGGCAGGAGAATGGCGTGAACCAGTGAGATGGAGCTTGCAGTGAGCCGAGATTGTGCCACTGCACTCCAGCCTGGATGACAGAGCAAGACTCCATCTCAAAAATATTAAAAAATAAATTAAAAATAAATAAAATAAAATAAAACCTCCTTACTAAAGCCCACAAGACCCTCCAAGATCTGATCCCTGTCCAGTCTCCAGGCCCAGCCTGTGCTATCTCCCCCTGCCCACTGGCCACCAGGCTGGGGGCTTTAACCTGCATAAGAATTATCCAGAGGCCGGGCGCGGTGGCTCATGCCTGTAATCCCAGCACTTTGGGAGGCCGAGACGGGCAGATCACGAGATCAGGAGATCGAGACCATCCTGGCTAACACGGTGAAACCCCGTCTCTACTAAAAATACAAAAATTTAGCCGGGCGTGGTGGTGGGCGCCTGTAGTCCCAGCTACTCGGGAGGCTGAGGCAGGAGAATGGCATGAACCTGGGAGGCGGAGCTTGCAGTGAGCCGAGATCGCGCCGCTGCGCTCCAGCCTGGCGACAGAGCAAGACTCCATTTCAAAAAAAAAAAAAAAAAAATTATCCAGAGAGTTTGTTGAAGCACAAATTCCTATTCTTCCTGCTCCCCATCTTCCCCTTCATCTGCCTTCTTCTATGCCCTTCCTTCCTGACATTCAGTCCTAAAGCCATTAGGTGTAGCACAGGAAGGGAGGCCTCTGCAGTGAAGGAAGGGCAGCCATCATGGCCCAGAGCTGGGGCCAGGACAGTGATGGCCCTGGGGGGCTCCCCAACAAAGGGTATCAGAGCGTCAACACAGTGAGGAGGGCATCCATGTGGTGGGAGGAAGACAGTGTGGAATGTCAGCACCCACGCAAGGGGAGGAGGGTGCCACTGCAGGGGGGACAGCACCAGACTGGCTGAGAAGGACATTCCTACCAGGGGTGAGTGGCCTGACACATGTCAGATCCTGAGTTCCGTGATGGGGGCAGCTCTGTTTTGGGAGCCCAAGCCCAAGTGAGAGAGAAGGTCCTCCCTGCAGATGAGTGACTGGTAGAGGTGTCAGAGCTCAAGTAGGGAAAGAACAGCATCCACACAGGGTCAACGCCCAAGCAGGAAAAGAGAGTCCCAAGCAGGGAAGAAGGAGGCAGTGAGAGGGAAGTTCGGTCACACTGAGGAGGATTGGTCAGCAAACACTAAGGGTAACAGAATCCTGGTGTTATGGGTGGAACTGCATCCTTCTGAAAATGTATATGTTAAAATTCTAAACCCCAGGACCACAAAATGAGTCCTTACTTGGAAATAGGATCATTGAAGATGCATTTTTTTTGTTTTGTTTTGAGATGAAGTCTCACTCTGTCACCAGGCTAGAGTGCAGTGGTGTGATCTCAGCTCACTGCAACCTCTGCCTCCTAGGTTCAAGCGATTCTCCTGCCTCAGCTTCCCGAGTAGCTGGGACTACAGGTGCGTGCCACCACGCCCACCTAATTTTTTGGATTTTTAGTAGAGACGGGGGTTTCACCATGTTGGCCAGGATGGTCTCAATCTCTTGACCTCGTGATCCACCCAACTCGGTTTCCCAAAGCGCTGGGATTACAGGTGTGAGTCACCACACCCGGCCTGAAGATGCAATTATCAATAGTTAAGGTGAAGTTGTACCAGAGTGGAGTGGGCCTCTAATCTGATGTGACTGATATCCTTATTAAAAGGGCAAAGTTGGACACAGAGACAGTCACACAGCAAAGTGTCCAGGTGAAAATGAAGGCAGAGATTGCAATGATGTGTCTACAAGCCAAGAAATGGCAAAAAAATTGCCAGCACTCGCCAGAAGCTGAGGTAAAGGCAGGCAGTAGATTCTCTCTCATGTCAAGAGAAGGGACCAACCCTGCCAACAGCTTGATCTTGGACACCTTGCCTCCATCCAGAACTATGAGGCGATACATTCTATTTCTGTTGTTTAAGCTACCCGGTTTGTGGCACTGTTTTATTTTACAGTAGCCCTAGGAAACCAATATACCAGAATTGTTATTATTAAGGAAGGGAGTTATGAACATCAAAAGGGAGAAGAAGACTGGAATGAACCTTGTGATGTTGAATTGGAATTGGATGTATCAAGGCAAACTCATGGTTTTTAATGTGTAGAGATAGAGATAGAAATAGGTATAAATGCCATGTGTGTATATATATTACACATGTTTCTTAGCTCTGTGCTCTGAGAAAACATGAATGCAGCAACACTCTCATAGCAATGAACATGTCCAGCACCTAGATCGAAATGGCATTTTCCACTAACAAGGAAAAGGGTTTCTTGAAGAAATGGTGGATTCCAAGACTGGGAAACTACAGGAGGAACCTGGAAGATCTTATTGTGCCAGAAAGCAAGGAAGTGCTCCAAGAATGGTGGGTACGTGTCACGGGGCACAAAGGGCAGCTTGAAGGAGCTCCCATTGGTGGATCATGAGACAATTCAAATAGCAAAGTAGACAATGATAGTGGCAGACTATGGCCCATTGAATAGGGAAACCATGCACCCATGCAGATAGAACAAATAAGCAAATAAATTGAAAATGTAGTGAGAACTATGATAATTAGGTAATTTCAAAGTGCCTCTCTGCAAAACACGTATTAATTACGAAGAGGAAAAGAGTAGCTTTATAGTGAAGAAGTCTGGCAGACAGCAACTTAATTAAGTGATCAGCGTGAGCATCTCCAGTAATGGGGCAAATTAAAATCACGTGTCCCTGGATAGGACGTCAGGGGAAGAATGCAGCGTCATTTCTGAGCTATTTCTGCCAACGATCCATAAACGGGATCTAATCATGAGGAAGCGTCAGACAGACCCAAAATAACTGTCCTGTAATCTTCAGACGTGTCAAGGTCTTTAGAGTCAAGGAAAAACTGAGGAACTTCTCCAGATGAAAAGAGAGTCACGGGACATAAGAACTAAATGCAACACGATTCTGTGATGGATCTTGCTGCTATAAAACACATTATAGGAACAACTGGAGAAAGTGGAATGGGCCCTGAGAATTAGCTGCCTCCATGTGTCATTGTTAATCTCCTGATTTTGATGCTTGCACTGTGATTGTGTAGAAGGCCCTTATTTATAGAAAAGATTCACTGAAATATTAGATGGTGATGGGGCTTCCAGTCAGCACTTTGCTCTCCAATGCTTCAAGAAAATGGAAGGTTTTTGTACTGTACTTTCTCATCTTTTCTGTGTGATATTTGAAAAAAAAAAAAAAAAAGTGACCATTGCACAAAAAGCATCTCCCTGGACTCTGTCTCTGGAGTTTCTGATTTAATGGGTGTAAGATGGGACCAGGAGAGCCGGGCGCGGTGGCTCACGCCTGTAATGCCAGCACTTTGGGAGGCCAAGGTGGGCGGATCACCTGAGATCAGGAGTTCAAGACCAGTCTGGCCAACATGGTGAAACCCTGTCTCTACTAAAAATATAACAATTAGCCAGGTGTGGTGGCAGGTGCCTGTAATCCCAGCTATTTGGGAGGCTGAGGCAGGAGAATTGCTTGAACCTGGAAGGCAGAGGTTGCCGTAAGATCACACCACTGCACTTCAGTCTGGGTAATACAGCGAGACTCTGTCTCAAAAAAAAAGAAAAAATGGCACTTTGGGAGGCCGAGGCGGGCGGATCCCGAGGTCAGGAGATTGAGACCATCTTGGTTGACACAGTGAAACCCGATCTCTACTAAAAATACAAAAAAATAGCCGGGTGTGGTGGCGGGTGCCTGTAGTCCCAGCTATTTGGGAGGCTGAGGCAGGAGAATTGCTTGAACCTGGAAGGTGGAGGTTGCAGTGAGCCAAGATCGTGCCACTGCACTCCAGCCTGGACAACAGAGCAAGACTCCATCTCAAAAAAAAAAAAAAAGATGGAACCAGGACATTTGCCTGTGTAACCACTCCCCAAAGGGATGCCAGTGCTGCTGGTCCATGGACCAGGCCTTGAGTTCTAAGTGTCTGTATACTGACTTTACTGTCCTGGAGT
Organism: Papio anubis; assembly: GCF_008728515.1. Classification (NCBI taxonomy): domain Eukaryota; kingdom Metazoa; phylum Chordata; class Mammalia; order Primates; family Cercopithecidae; genus Papio; species Papio anubis. Next base: position 5,774,894 of record NC_044992.1, read on the forward strand.
CACCAGTTCATCATCAGTGCGGGTCCTTTGCTCTGTGCCTTCTACCTGGAAAGCTGTCCTCTCAGATCTTTTAGAATGCCTCTTGTGTGCCATTCAGATCCACCCCTACACACACACACACACACACACACACACCCCTACACACACACCCCTACACACACCCCTACACATACACACACCCCTACACACACACACCCCTACACACACACCCCTACACACCCCTACACACACACCCCTACACACACACACCTACACACACCCCTACACACCCCTACACACACACCCCTACACACACACACACCCCATTTTGTAATTTTTCTTTAACTTTTATTTTCAGCTCAGGAGGTATACGTACACTTTTTTCATTTTGTTTTGTTTCATTTTTGTTTTTGTTTTTTGAGACGGCGTCTCGCCCTGTCCCCCAGGCTGGAGTGCAATGGTGCCATCTCGGCTCATTGCAACCTCCACCTCCCGGGTTCAAGTGATTCTCCTGCCTCAGCCTCCTGAGTAGCTGGGATTACAGGCGCGCGCCATCACCCCTGGCTAATTTTGTGTATTTTGTTTAGCAAAGACGGGGTTTCACCATATTGGTCAGGCTGGTCTCGAACTCCTGATCTTGTGATCTGCCTGCCTCGGCCTCCCATGTACAGTTTTATTACATGGGTAAATTGCAAGTCGCTGGAGTTTGATATGCAAATGATTTCATCACCAAGATAGATAGCAAGTATAGTACCTGACAGGTAGTTTTTTAACCCTCACCCACCTCCCACCCTCCACCCTCAAGTAGACCCCAGTGTCTATTGTTCCCCTCTTTGTGTTCCTATGTACTCAATGTTTAGCTCCCACTTATAAGTGAAAACATGCAGTATTTGGTTTTCCGTTTCTATGCTTATTTGCTTAGGATAATGAACTGCAGCTGAGTCCACACTGCTGCCAAGGACATGATTTCATTCTTTTTTATGGCTGCGTGGTATTCTATGGTGTATACGTATCACATTTCTTTATCCAGTCCACCACTGATGGACATCTAGGTTGATTCCACATCTTTGCTACTGTGAATACTGCTGCAATGAACATACAAGTACATGCATCTTTTGGTAGAATGATGTATATTTTTCTGGGAATATACCCAGTAATAGGATTGCTAGGTTGAATGGTAGTTCTGTTTTTAGCTCTTTGTTCTTTTTGCTTAATATTTACAAAGAATTTCTGAGAATCCATGACCCATGGAAGGAAGCCCTCTTGTGGATCTCAGGTTAGAACTCATTTCTTTCCACCAGTCATGTCTAATCCAAGCAAACTTCTACTCCTCTCCAACAAGTCTTACTTTTTGTTTGTTTGTTTGTTTTACAGTCTCTTGCTCTGTCACCAGGCTGGAGTGCAGTGGCGTGATCTTGGCTCACTGCAACCTCCACCTCCCACGGTCAAGTGATTCTCTTGCCTCAGCCTCCCGAGTAGCTGGAACTACAGGCATGAGCCACCACACCCAGCTAATTTTTGTATTTTTAGTAGAGACAGGGTTTCACCATGTTGGCCAGGATGGTCTCAATTTCTTGGCCTTGTGATCTGCCTGCCTCAGCCTCCCAAAGTGCTGGGATTACAGGCGTGAACCACCGTGCCCGGCCACTTTCTTGGAGGCCATAGAACAGATGAATTAAAAAGTTGAGAGCTTGCTGAATAATGGTTCAGTTACATACTCAGTCCTGTGGATGCTCATAGGAGAGAAGGAACAGGACACAGCCTAACTCAGGCAGAAGAAAGGAAACAAGTATTTCTTTAGACTTGCCAAAAGTGGAAGGTGTGTGAAGCGAAGTGTGTTGGAAATAGTATTTTTACCTTATATCAAAAAATGTTCAAATGAATTGTATCCTCAACAAATTGAGAATTTTCCATTGTACATCCTGACTTTTTGACTGTAATGAGCAGTTTTCTTTTGAGAGGCCTTAGCTACAAGCTAAGACCAAGAGTTCTAGTCTCTGAGCTGGTTCATATAACCAATATAGTAATTAAATCACATCCATGAAAGAGAATATTTTCATCGCAGGATACAAGAGGGGTTCAAAGGTTGACTCTTCTGTGCTTCAGAAAGAATGAATCAGGAAATTCAGAAATGAATTCAGGAAAAATGCCTGATCACTCCACCCTATTTTGAATCACAGCTTTACTTTCTTAAGAGCATCTTCTGCACTCATCCACGAATAACTGAACATACACACACTCTCCGTTATAACTGGAGCCTGAGCATCAACTCTCCAGCCACTTCCACTTCCTACTCCTTAGGGCTTTGAGATCTTAGGGTGCAGCTCAAAATCAGAGAATGAGCTTTGCCTCAGATCCTGCACAAGTGTGTCAGCCGCTGGCCGTGGTGCTGAAAAAAAGCCTGTTCTTCAGGGCTCCAAGTCAGCTCTGTCTACTTTCCCATTTCTGAATGTTGTCTCCAGCACAGGAATACATCAGGTTGCACATGGTGTCTTATTTCCTGAAAGTCTGTATTTCCCAGATGTTTAACTTGGATCTCTGATTCACCCTGTCCTCTTCTTACTCTCCCCTTTCCAGCCACTCTCCAACAAGAATCGCATGCCCCAGCCACATGGCCTGACTTGTAATTTCTCCCACACCTCAGTCCTATTAATAGTTCTGGGCCTTCATGCATGCTATTTTTTGAAATAACACACACACACACACACACACACACACACACAAAATACACACCCCTTCACTTGTCATAGCCCTTACTGGTTACAAATTATTTGAGACTCGCCAAAGTGTCACCCCTTTTAGGAAACCTTCCTTGATTACCCATGAGTTGAGTTTACTTTACCTGGAAAATTGTTACCCTCTGCTACCTCAAATGAAACAAGTCAGCCCCAACTCTATATTCCCTGTGTTGCTCTCTACCATTGCATTCAACTCTCAATTATAATTTTCTTTTACCTCTGCATTTTTTACTAGACTCTGCATTCTTCGAAGTGGCACAAAAGAGATGGCACAGGAAGATCAGGTTGGCATCAGTTAAAATAAGTCAGAAATGCCAGAGTAAGAAGTCTAGGGTTTATCCTAGCACCTACACACAAACCGTGCAAAGCACAGGGTCAAGGAAGCCACTGCAATTTATAAAGACTCCACCTTCTCAGTACCTGACCCATTGTTCCAGCAATCAATGATTTAAAGTCTCTTTGAGCTCTTCCTGTCTTATGACAGTAAGAAAAAAAGAATGGTCTGAGGAGACTGGAGACCTCCTACACTGTAATTATCCTTGAACAGTGATTTTCTCAGAAGTGTTCTCTTGGCTGTGGCATGATTCATCTTTCTGCAAACGTAATCTAGCATTTCACCAAAGCAAAGATGGAGTAACAAGGGCCATGTACACTTCCTGGACCACAGGAATGTGCTTAAGGTATTGAATACATCCCAATTAGATTTGGGAAAGGTAGCATAGAAATGAGAGAAAAGGACCAGACGCAGTGGCTCATGCCTGTAATCCCAGAGCTTTGGGAGGCTGAGGCAGGAGGATCACAAGGTCAGGAGTTCGAGACCAGCCTGAACAACATGATGAAACCCCGTCTCTACTAAAAATACAAAAATTAGCCAGTCATGATGGCGTGTGCCTGTAATCCCAGCTACTCTGGAGGTCGAGGCAGGAGAATCGCTTGAACTCAGAAGGCAGAGGTTACAGTGAGCTGAGATCATGCCACTGCACTCCAGCCTAGGTGACAGAGCAAGACTCTGTCTCAAAAAAAAAAAAAAAAGAAAGAAAGAAAGAAAGAAAAAAAGAAATTAGAGAAAAGATAGCCTAATTGGATAGAGAATATTTTCTCCAAAAGGTTATCAACTTCTGGAACTAAAACTTAAGTGTTTCTACCTAAAGCAATCAGAAAGACGTACTGTCTGTGTGGTGGGGTTACCCAATCCTGGCCCCAGTTGTAGAAGGTGGCCTAAAGACAAACAGGGGAATGAAGAGAAAAATTAAGAGTTGTACTGGGCATCCGCTTCAAGCACTCTGCTCATATTCACAGTCCCCAGACCCACTGTCAGTTCTCAGCATGAGAAGCCAGCTCTAGATGAAGACAGCTTCCTTGCTCTGTATCATTCAGTGAATGAGGCTGCCTGGGTCTGGCTGAGACCCATCCCTGTCCACCAGTCACCCCAAGACCTCACATCTATGAAGACTGAGCATACAGTGTGCCCCATGTCAGGGTCAGGTGTGAGGGAGGAGGTAGGAAACAAAACCCCAGGCCCAGCCTTGGGGAATTAAGAATAGAAACAAAGGTAAAGTTCTTACTATTAGTTTAGAAGACTTCTGCTGCTGCTGCTGCTGCTGCTGCTGCTGCTGTTTCCTCCTCCTCCTCCTCCTCCTCTTCTCCTCCTCCTCCTCCTCTTCCTCTCTTCTCCTCCTCCTCCTCCTCCTCCTCCTCGTTTGGCTGTGTCACCCAGGCTGGAGTGCAATGGTGCAATCTTAGCTCACTGCAACCTCCGCTTCCCAGGTTCAAGCGATTCTCCTGCCTCAGCCTCCTGAGTAGCTGGGATTACAGGCATGTGCCACCATGCCTGGCTAATTTGTGTATTTTTAGTAGAGATGGGGTTTCACCATGTTGGCCAGGCTGGTCTCGAACTCCTGACCTCAGGTGATCCACCCGCCTCAGCCTCCCAAATTGCTGGGATTACAGACATGAGCCACAGAGCCTGACCTAGAAGACCTCTTCTTAGGAAGAAGAGGTAAGAGGAGCAAAAGACAGAATGTTTGCCCTTAGAGGACTCATAGTCTAGGCAGTGAGAAGGATCCACATTAGAGAACCATACCAACCATTCCAGTGAAGTAGAAGAACAAGCCACTTGTGTGAAGTACAGTATCCAGTTCCCTCCTTGGGCTTTCTTTACCCAGAGGGAAAGCTCAGCATCTCCCTGAGAATCTTTATATCAGAAACCAATTTTCCCTTTTCTCTGTCTTCCTACAGACCTGTTTTGAAGCTGTTCTCATGGCCTCACTTGATTATGAGTCAGCCTTTTTTATTAGACAGTGAATCCCTTGAAGTTGTCACTATGTTAAGCCCCATGGTAGGTGCTTTGTAATGAACATTAAGACTGGAATATTGCATGACGTTTGATCCCTGGGTCAAACCCATTCAGTGGCTATAGCAAACGTGCCCCAATCCTTTTACTCTAGCTCAGGCTGACACCCAAGATCACTTCCTGTAGTTACCTATGGAGATGGCTATACATCAGTCAGAGAGCTGAGGTCCCAAAGAATATCAGTGGTATTATTCATGACTCAACAAAGCCTGTTCCCTTTCAGGAAGGACATTCTGTCTCAGATAATGCAATTCCTTTGCTGCAGTGAGATATGTTTGATGGGGAAGTCATCACCACTTGGACATCCTTTCATTGAAAGTGCACTGAGCACCTCTGCAAGTTGCCATGGAGGGTATGGAAAAGCAGGAGACAGAATCTCTGTCCTCATGAGGCTCACATTTCAGCAATGGAGGGAAGACATGTGTGAATTGTAGGAGATCGATCAGAGTGGTAGGAGAAACTATAGGGAAAGGAGCAGGCCTTCTGAAAGGTTGGAAGGCTCCGCATAGCTTCGGGGGAGAATAGCTGAAGGCAGCTGTTCTGTAACCCTGAGTATGTGCAAGGGAGTGAGGGAGAGTATGTGCAAGGGAGTGAGGGGGAAGGTATCTTGATCAAGCTTGTTTACTTATGTTGACCAGGAACTGACCTTTGATCATCCATGCGCATGAGGTTCCCTGAAAGGGGAACAACAAATGTTAATTACCTGCAGGTTGTGTTGCCTCCAGGTTTTCGGCATTGTGCCTGCAATGAATAAAAGCAAGCATCTCCAGCTTCTCAGGGCTGCTTTCTGGCCACTAGAGCCAGGCAGTCACCTAGCTGCTCTTACACTGCATACCTGTGTCTGAGTAATTTCATCTGTCAGCCAAGGTCTGTGAATGTCACGACACAAGGAAAAGGAGGCAAAGGCCCAGAAGGTAGATGTAAAGCACTAGGAATCACAGTGAAGCAGGTGATAGCATCGAGAGCTTGCTTAAGAATAGGACCTTTCACTCTGGATCTCTCATGATTTTGTTGACAAGAGGAGATGGGGAACTGTTTTGCCTGGGAACAGTGTAAGTTCTACAAGGGTGTCATTAATCTGTGTTTTCTGGAGTACCTAGCATATTGCTTGAGCCATATGTTTGAGATGTGGATTCTTTACTCCCAAACAGCTCCAGGACCATAGTCAATTTACTTTCCAAATGTCCATTTATGTGATACTGACAGTAGGAATGGCTTGGAAGCAGGAAATGGAAGTGATAGGCCCAGTTATGCTCTTGCTGTGTGACCTTAAAAGACTTGGATTTCTTGTCTGAACCCCAACATTCTCACTTGTAAAGCACATGGAGTCATAGAGGTGCCATGAAAACCAAAGGAGATGGGAGAGAAAAGAGTGCTGGAAGTTCTGGAGGCAGACCCGCTCACCCACTGACTGCCATGAGGTCAAGGTCAGGGTTGGTGGGAGGTTCCTTCCACGCTGGACACCACAGCCCAAGATTAACCTATGGAGTCTGAGCACATCATCATGGGATTTGCCAAGGAGAAGAATGTTCATTGGTTCCAGGATTGAGTGGACCCCAACAGCATTTCCCTCGAGGAGCACAGTCTTTCATCTAAGAAGGAAAGAACCACAGCAGATTTGCCTGGGATAGTGAGTCAGTGGTAGTTGTTACATGCCAAGGAAGGCAGTTGTTTGTTGACTTTTGTTATCTACTTTTCGTTCCAAGAAACAGAAACTGGATATGCTCAGTAGGAAGATATTTTTAAATATTCAGATTGAACAGTGGCATTTGAATGGAAACTTTCTCTTGGAGCCTTTACCAATTCCATTTTGTGCCAAAAGATACACTCGATCTTTTTCTTGCTAGCTATTTTTATTCTTTAACTTACTGATTGATTTTGATACCCAAAAGTATGTGAGTCAGTCCTTTGGGCACCAAGAAAACCAGAGTGTCCACTTGCAGATCTACAGCCCAAGATCTTCATCATCACCTTCATTATCATCATTCTTATCATCACCATCACTGTCATCATCATCATCACCATCACTATCATCATCACCATCACTGTCATCGTCATCATCACTGTCATCATCACTGTCATCGTCATCACCGTCACTGCCATCATCAGCATCACCACTACTGTCATCATCATCACTGTCATCATCATCATTATCACCATCACTGTCATCATCACCATCACTGTCATCATCATCACCATCACTGGCATCATCATCATCATCATCACCATTACTGTCATCATCATCATCACTGTCGTCATCATCATCATCACCATCACTGTCATCATCATCATCATCATTGCCATCATCATCACCATCAGAACTCACCGCCTACTAAGGATTTCCTCCAGGCCGAGCATTGCATCAAGTACATAATATTAATATCACTAATTCCTACAAAATCCCTACAAGGTGAAGATTAGCTTCTCCGTTTTTCAGATGAGCCTTATGAGGCTTCGGATATCGACTGACTTGCTCAGGGCTGCACAGCTTGTAAGTCATAACACTTGGATTTGAACCACTGCCATTCCATATCATGTGCATTGAAGATGATGTTGGCCTGTTTCCCAGTGGTCCTACCCGTTTTGGGATGTGCTATTATTCCTCCCCACCCCACCTTCTGGCTTCTTGTGATCACAGCCTTTGATTTTTATCTGTCAGTCCACCATTCCCTAGATCTCAGCCCTGTGATTGCCTCAGCTCCAGAAGGGATGCAGGATTGAGGTATGCCCCATTGGAGCATTCAGTTGAGGCTTTGGGGAAGTAAAAAAAAAAATGTTGGCCAGGCACAGTGGCCCATGCCTGTAATCCCAGCACTTTGGGAGGCAGATGGATCACGGGTCAGGAGTTCCAGACCAGCCTGGCCAGCATTGTGACACCCCTGTCTCTACTGAAAATACAAAAATTAGCCGGGCGTGGTGGCGTGCACCCGTAGTCCCAGCTACTCAGGAGGTTGAAGCAGGAGAATTGCTTGAACCCGGGAGACAGGTGTTGCAGTGAACCGAGATCACACCACTGCATTCTAGTCTGGGCGACAGAGCAAGACTCTGTCTCAAAAAAAAAAAAAAAACAAAATGTCCTTTTGCCCAAATATTTCAAGACGAGAAGATATAAAGTCTGTTGCAACTACGCTAGTCCTGCTTCCAATAAAGCCTAAGGCTAAAAACAGCTGAGGAGAAGACAGAACTGAGAGCTGGAGAGGAACAGGGTCCTGAAAGCGGTGTGCCTAAAGCCATACCTAGGAGTGTTGCTACTGGGGGTCTCTCGAGCCTCGAGCTGTTCCTCAGGCCCTGACTTCCAGCTCTGCTGTGCCTCCCAGCATTCAAGGAGAGATTCTTATTCACTAGACAACCCTCTTCTCTGGACAGAGGCTCCGAGGAGATGCCAGAATTGTTGAGGACATCTCGCCCTGTCTATGTGACCTTAAGTGGTTTGTTGCCCGTCTCTGGGGCTCAGCCTGTCTTCTGTGCAAGAAAGGACAAGGACTTGATGGTCTCAAGGACACTTCCAGTTCTGACCTTCTACTTCCTAAGGGAATTTAATCTACAGGCAGACAAGGGATGGCCCAGCCTGCCCCACATCTGTTCGTGGTGAGCACAGCAGCTTCCAGAGAGAAGCCATTTGCTCAGGACCCAGCAGGAGGAGCAATAAAGAAATCCCTCAGCTTCCATATTCTAATTAAATCAGCACAAATTTAATTTGGATGTAATTTTTAAAACATGACCCATAAAAATATCCACAAGCACTGCTTTATTGGGCCTCCTGGAGGAAAGATGGCCTCAGAGGCCAACAAAAGGCCTGATTGGCGCTTTAATCAATAGGTATCTGTGAGGAGACAATAGAAGGCTCCAGGGAATCTGTGTATGCTCAGGAGGGCGTTCCTGTGAAACTGGGGATGTGAAGGGCACCAGGACGAGGTAGAGTCAAGAAGATACCGCAGGCCGGGAACAGTGGCTCACACCTGTAATCCCAGCACTTCGGGAGACCGAGGCGGGTGGATCATGATGTCAGGAGCTTGAGACCAGCCTGGCCAACATGATGAAACCCCGTCTCTACTAAAAATACAAAACTTAGCCAGGTGTGGTGGCATAAGCCTATAGTCCCAGCTACTCAGGAGGCTGAGGCAGGAGAATCACTTGAACCCGGGAGGCAGAGGTGGCAGTGAACCGAGACTGTGCCATTGAATTCCTGCTTGGGCAACAGAGTGAAACTGTGTCTCAAATAAACAAACAAACAAACAAGACACCATGAGGCTTTCTGTGATGCTTCAAGGCAAAGGAGGGGAAGAGACAACAGTGCAGGACCAACCTAAAGTAACAGCAGTGTAAGATCAGCCCGAAGTGGGCACAGATGACCATTCCAGGAGGCTGGAAGGTCAATAGGCTGCACAGTGGGGTCACTAGCTGGGGGCTTGGCGAGTCCTTTAACCCACCTAAGACTCAGTTTTCTTGTCTCTAAAACAGGAATTCTGATATCTGCCTTGTGTACCTGGTAGAGAGGTTTTGGAGCCAAGGCTGGGATGAAAGCCCCTTGGAAATGGTAAAGCCTCCTTCAAAGGCTAGAGGGTGCCAGGTCACCATCACCTCCTTATTAATTGATGTTTTCCCAAAGGGGGCTTCACCGTTTCTACCCAGCATTTATCCTACAGGCAGCGTGATGCAGCGGTCCAGTCTTGGCCTCCAATGGAGACCGCCCGAAAAGCCTGGCTCTGCCACTGTCCGGTGGAGGAGTCCCAGGCAAGTTTCTCAACTTCCCTTGGCCTCCCTTTCCTCATCTGTAAAATGGAGATGATGGATGTGATATTTACCTCCTAGGGATGTTGGGAGGATTCTAAAAATTCACTTGTGTAACGTGCTAAGCGGTGGCCTGCCCAAAAGCAGGTGTTTGTAATTACTATTGTCATGCCTGCCAGCCAGTTTCACTCCTCCTCACTGGCACTGCTGCAATTCAGAACAGCCTTGCCCGTGGATGCTCACCTGGGCAGTGGTACCTTCCTGCACCCCCCTACTTCCAGGGCCTCCTCTCCAACCCAGCCTCCTTGCCAGCTGCCAGAGGGTGGTTTACAAGGCCCGTTGCTTCTCTGGCCCCTTAGCATAGAGTCTTCCCTGCTGGGCATGTTACTCACAGCTTTTGCATAACCTGGCCCAAACACGAACCTCCAGCTTCACCTCCTTCCGCACCCACTCCATTCATTAGCTGCTCTGAGCCAGCTTCCTGCTGCCTAAAGCCCATATCCATCACATCTTTATTCATTTACTTGCACCACGCTCACACCTTAGAGTGTCTCCTCCCCATTACCTCTTTCACCCTGGAAAACTCCAACGGCGCTTTGAACCCCGATTGCTCCATCTGCCACCTCGGTCTCTTGTGAATGGGTCCTGGCCTCGTTTTCCTGTTATATTCCCACCTTCTCCTGTTCACACACCACATTTTAGCAACACCCACTGCTCACAGTCTTCCCTGGTTTGGGCTGATGAGTAGGAGCTACTGTGAGTAGAGTTTCCCAGGGAGGGAATCCCAAGAGATGTGGAACCCTCAGCTCACACTCTTTAGCCCTAGAGGCCCAGCAAGTTGGGACCGAAGGACTGAATCACCTCTTTCCTTCTAATGAGCCCTTTCCAGGGTTTTCTTCTTTTCTTTTCTTTTCTTTTTTTTTTCTTCTTTTTTTTTTTTTTTTTTAACAGAGTCTCACTCTGTCACCCAGGCTGGAGTGCAGCGGCACAATCTCAGCTCACTGCAACTTCCACCTCCCGAGTTCAAGTGATTCTCCTGCCTCCACCTCTCGAGTAGCTGGGATTACAGGTGCGCACCACCATGCCCAGCTAATTTTTGTATCTTTAGTAGAGATGGAGTTTCATCATGCTGGCCAGGCTGATCCTGAACTCCTGACCTCAAGTGATCCGCCTGCCTCGGCCTCCCAAACTGCTGGGATTGCAGGCGTGAGCCAAGGCACGCGGCCTCCAGCTTATTTTTATGCGTATGCTTTCATTTTAATTTTGTTGAGAAATTTTAAAGATACAGGAAAAACATAAAATCAGCACCCATATGCACCTACTCATCCACCATGCAGAACTGACAATTTGTTCACGTTACTTGCTTTGTCTTCCTTTTTAGAAATTCGTAAAATCTAAATCACATATGTATTATGACATGACAAGCCAGATTCAAAGTCTCTTTCTTCCTCATTGCTAATTCTATTTTCTTTCCTCCTGCCAAGGCAAACACGATCATGAATGAAATGTGCACTTTTCTGGTTCCATTTTTGAACTTTGGCGTAGACACAGACACTCCTGATAATAGGTAGTATGGCTTCGTGTGTGTTGATCAGCACAAAGGTTAGAATTTCCACATAACCTTCTTCTCTGCTTTCTGCAACACACTTTTCTCATTCTACATGAGAGTCTTGAAATGTATCCATATTGCTGCGTGAATCTAGCACATTCCTTTAATTGCTTTTAATTTTGTTATATGAATAGATTCCCTTTTATTCAGTTACTCCTCTGATTTCCTGAAACCTAAGTTGTTTCCTTTTTTTTTTTTTAGTCATTAATTAGTGCTGCAGGAAATACCCCTCGCACACCCCTGAGGGGTGTTTCTCTAAGGTGGAAACCTGGATGTGGAATTGCTGGGACTTAGGTTTGGTTGCATTTTCAGTGTGGCTGGATATTGCCAAACTGCTCTGCAAAGTGGCTGTGCTCATTCTCACTACCACTAGCAATGTCTGAGTATGTTCATTTGCAGGAGACTCTCATTTTATAGGAGAAAAACTGAGGCCCAGATCAGGCAATGGAATTGCCCAAGATCCTGCAGCTAGTCAGTGGTGGAGCCTAGATTAGGACTTGGGCTCCGGACACCACAGAAATGAATGAACTTCCAGGAACCTCCTGCTTTTGCCCAGGCAGAGACAAACTAACGACAAATCTTCCCTTGACCCCTGTCTGATCAGTCTTTGTCCAACCTTGGGAAACACTTGTATTAGTTTCTACTTCGCTAAGAAAGAAAAAAACTCATAATAAAAATTACTGGCTAATAACAGGTATCTTGTTTCATGGAAATTTTGCATACATTCTTCAACAATAAAAATGAAAACATGTTTTCCTTTAGTAAAGGGATTTCTGTTCTACGGCACTTATCACCCCTGGGAAGGAAATCTGATGGACCTTGACTCTATTTTATGACCATCTTGGAGAACTGAGATGTTGTCAATGGAAGCATGAAGAAACTATAGGAATAAAAATTAGACAGAGATGGAGACAGTGATATTAAAATAAGTATCATTTGAAATTGGATTTTGTGGTAACAGCTACAGCAGTTGTCACTGGGAGCATGAAGGTCATGCATCAGACATGGAGAACACACCAGGCCCTGGTGCCAAAACATTTTGCTTCCAAAAGCCTGGTCCTCCCTGGATTGCTCTCAAGGTTGCCTTTACCTGTAACACCTCTGTCCACACAAGGCACGGTCGTGCAGCAACACGTGACAAGACTGACACACAAAGATGGGCAAGTCGGGGCACAAGGAGGGAAGTTCACCCTTCAGGCCAAACTCAAATCACAGCTGCCAGGTGAGCCATTGGGTGGTGCCAGACAGGTTCCTGCAGATGTCTTGGCAGAGAAAGGTGGAGAAAGATCCTCGCCTAGTGGGACAGACAGTGGTCAGGAGATAAGGGAGATCCCAACACTAGTTACTTGTTTATTGCCTCTCCCATCTACCAGACTTTTTCTTTTCTTTTTTTTTTTTTTTTCTGTGAGATGGAGTTTTACTCTGTCACCAGGCTGGAGTGCAGTGGCACAATCTCAGCTCACTGCAACCTCCACCTCCTAGGTTCAAGCTATTTTCCTGCCTCAGGCTCCCGAGTAGCTGGGACTACAGGCGAGTGACACCTCACCCAGCTAATTTTTTGTATTTTAGTGGAAATGGGGTTTCACCATGTTTCCTAGGCTGGTCTCGGTCTCCTGACCTCATGATCCACCCGCTTCAGCCTTCCAAAGTGCAGGCATTACAGGAGTGAGCCACCACACCTGGCCTACAAGACTTTAAACTTCTTGACAGCTATAGCTTTTTCTCTGATTATCTTAATGTTTCCAAAGCTTAGGAATATTCCGAGCACATAGTAGGTACTCAATAAATGTTAGTTTTTGAGTCAATGACTGAATGAATCTTGGGCACATCATCCCGAGCCAAGCCAGAGCTCAGCTTGTCCAGGCTGCAGCAGACTCTCTGGCAGTAGATCACCCAACCCAGTCCAGCCTTCAAGAACCCCTCCCACCAGATTCCCCTTCCATGAAGCCTCTTCTAGTTGCTCCAGGGGGGCTCTTTAGTCTTTTTAAAAATATCCTGCTGCCTTTAGAGTGAGCCCCATACCATTAGGCAAGTGCTCCTGGAGTTCTCTTGGCAACTTCCACTCCCCATGGTCCATCAGTCACCAAGCTCTCTCCACTCCGCCTTCCAAGTCCCCTTCCCCTGCCTTAGCCCAAATCCCATCTTCTCAGTCAATCTCCCTGACTTCAGACCTCCTACCTTGTAGCAGGCAGTTTTCACTTGGTTATGCTGCAGTAACAACCAACCTCTCAATTTTAGAATCTTGCAACAGCAAGATCTAGTTGCAACTCTCCTGCACTTGCAGGATCCAGAATTGAGGCTGGAGCAACAGCCCCTGTCTGAGACATGCCATTTTCCTAGCAAGAAAAGGTGACAGAGCAGCACAAAAATGCAAATGCCTCTGTGGTGGTTTTAAAATCTTTTTACAAATGTTTTTATACTCCCTGCTTTAAGAGGTGGGGTTTAATTCTCCTCCCCTTGAGTATAAGTTGGAGTTAGTGACCCACTTATAACTATCAGCCCATAGCAGAACTGCTGGTGTGTAGTCTCTGAAAAAAGGTCATAAAAGCACTGTGGCTCTTTCTTGGATGTTGGATCACTGCTCTGGGGCAGGACAGCTGCCATGTCACTAGGACACTTGGCATCTTTATGGAGCAGACGTTGTGGTGAGGAACTGAGGCCTCCTGCCAACAGCCCCCACTACTGGCTATGTGAGGGAGCCACCTTGGAAGCAGATCCTCTAGCCCCAGTCAAGCCTTCAGATGACTGTGGCCCAACTGATATCTTGGCTGAAACCTCAAGGGTGACTGAGCCAGAATCAACCAGCTATGCTCCTCCTAGACTCCTTTCCCAGAGAAACTGTGTGAGATAATAAATATTTATTGTGTTGAGTCACTAAGTTTAAGGGTAATTCATTATGCAGCAGTAGATAACTAACACAGCCTTTTAAAGCGTCTGCTCAGAATTGTCATCTGTCGCTCTACCCTCATTTAATTGGCCAAAACAGATCACAAGATCAGCCTGGTATCAAATACCTATGGCAACATTGCAAGTCATAGAGCAACGGGTAAGGATATATAGTCCACTTACAGGAAGAGGGAGAGAATGGTTAAGCACAATAGTAGAGTTCGCCATATCCTACCCCTATTCGTCCTGTTCCTTCTCCCACCATAAAACGCAAAGTTGACCATATCAGCTTCTCTTCTTAAAACACTTTAGTGGCTCTTTGATGCCTCCAGCACAAAGCGTTACTTCTTCCATCAATCCTTCCAGGCTTCCATGTTCTTCCTTTGCCTCAGTGCCACCCTCTATCAGCTCGTGACTTTATCCTGAGCTCTGATTTGTCTGTTCACATGCGCATCTTCTTGAGAGCATGGACCACACTGATTCATCTTTCTCTCTTGGTTTCTCAGTGCAGGGACAGATGCTCTAATTTTGTGATGAATGGATGGATGACTGGATGGATGGATGGATGGATGGTTGGATAGATGGCTGAATAGATGCAGGGAGGGACAGGCAGCAGAGAAGGTATGGAGATAAATGAGCAGTGATCCTTTGGAGCTTTGCAGCTGTTGCATATGTGAGCCTTCTCTCTCTGACCAGACAAGTAACTTCTGCCTCTGAACACTGGCCTGGGAATCAGGAATCAAATCAGAATCTGGGAATCAGGAATCAGGAATCAAAAGGTGTGTGTTAAAGTCTTGGCCTTGCCTTGTAATGGCTTTGTGGCATTGGGAAGGTTCAAAGTTTTAATCGCTAGTGAAAGTTAAAAATGCCTGAGGAACAAAATCAAAATGAATGAAGATCTGATACAGTGCCTTATAGACTGATATGTACTGCGCCTGTGAGGTGTGCCCATCTCTAGCCTCTCCCATGTGCTGCAAATAAGCATGGAGCTGGGCTGTCAGTGTCCTATGTCCCTGAGAACCTTGAGTGAACCACAGGCTGCCCTTAGGACTTGGCTGGGAGACTGCAGGACAAGGACCTGGACAATGAAGGAGAGACAGATACCTGGAACTGCCACCTAAAGCCCCTACAACTCCTCTGGAGGGCAGCCCCAGGATAGGAATGACTTTGGGCTCTCCTTTCTTTATCATAACTGTCACAATGGTGATAGTGGCCACCACCATTCTCTGTGGGCCACCAGTCACTGGTCCACAGAGCTCTAGGGGATGAGCAGCACATGGCTGTCTACCCTGCCATGTGGGTAGACTCACAGAAGCCGTGTGTCTTTGGCCTGACTCTGTCTCCCTGGCTAGAGCCCACTGGTCCAGACAGGAACACTTGACCCCAGGTGGGCTTTAAGTGTTGAACAGAGTTTTGGAGCCAAGTCACATCAAGGGTAGGGTGCTCTGGAGGGTGCCAAAACCCCCTGCTGATTACAACAGTTTTCCTTGTTGCTCAAACTCATTAGAGTTGGTTTTTGTCATTTGAAGCTAAAGGATCTTTCAACCTCATGACAGGCCAGGTGCAGTGGCTCACGCTTGTAATCCCAATACTTTGGGAGACCGAAGCAGGCAGATCACGAGGTCAGGAGATCGAGACCATCCTGGCTAACATGGTGAAACCCTGTCTCTAAAAAAAATACAAAAAATTAGCTGGGCGTGGTGGCACATGCCTGTAGTCCCAGTTACTTGGGAGGCTGAGGCAAGAGAATGGCATGAACCTGGGAGGCGGAGCTTGCAGTGAGCCGAGATCATGCCACTGCACTCTAGCCTGGGCAACAGAATGAGACTCTGTCTCAAAAAAAAAAAAAAAAAAAGAAAGAAAAAAAAAAGAAAACATATTATGCCCATTTCACAAATAAAGAAACTGAGAAGCTGAGAGCTGTATTGACCAGCTCAAGTCCCTCAGCTAAGAAGGTACAGAGGAAAAGTAGTGCCTCACCAGTCCCATTATCTCAACAATCTCACAATAGCCCCACTGTGAGGACTGGCAGAGCAACATGTTCATTCCTAATTTGCAGATGAGAAAACTGAGACTCCAAAAAAGGAAGTGACTTTCCCAAGGTCATACCATTAGCAAACAACTGAAAGGACCCAAACCAAAGTTTCAGACTCTCGTGCAAGAGCTCTTTGCCCTGCCCCTGCCCCCTACTCCCAGGGTCCCTTCTGCCAGCAGCTCCCCTAACGTGCTGACCTTATGCCCTGAATCTACCTACTGACTCAGAGAGAAGTTATGTGGCATCAGAGCTACTTCCTGAGCAAGCAAAGGAACAGCTGCTGGCCCTAGCGTAGGAGAAGAGAGAGCCTTTGTAAGAGTTAAAGAAAGAGAAAAGAAATGCAAAGAAACGTGCAGTGTGGCTCAATAGTCAAAGACAGGTTTATTTTAGATAAATAAATCTGAGAGGGGCTTCTGGCTGATTTCTGTCAGGAGCATTCTCTCTCACAGACTAAGAGTATATATTGGTTTTAGGGTGAGGGGGCTTATGACAAGCTTGGGATATTTCTGTTTTGGGGAGAAGTTTTATGGCAGGGTTGGAATGTCTCTGGTCAGAGGGGAGGTTATCTCGAGGCTGGCATGTCTCTGGTTGGGGAGGGGTTTGGAATGTTTCTGGTCGGAGATGTGATTTGTGGTTTATGGCCATGCTGACCTTAGCCATTAGGCTGATACTGTTTGGATTTAGGCCATTTTTGATCAAGGTGAACTTAAAATGACAGTGCTTGTCCAAGATGGCAATACTCCTGCTCTGTCAGCCTTCATGCAGGGTGCAGGCCCCGGTCCAGCAAACTTCCAACCTCAGTTATTAGTATCTCGCAGTATCATTGCTGCAGGATGCTCGAGCATCATCCTGGCCACTAGTTGTGCCTGCAGGGCCTCAGTTACAACCATTAGGTTTGGGGCCTGGGAAGTGAGGCTCAGGCGAGGTGCTTTGGGCATCCATCTCTTCGACACCTGCATGCAGTGGGAACCTTGGCTGAACACTTCTACCATAATGGGTTAGGAAATGTGCCCAAAGGCAGAAGCCTGCTTCCTGGGAGAGGCTGGAGAACTAGGACTCATCCACCAAGAGACTGCAGACCCATTTTGTAGTGAAAAGTGCTGTCCAGAATTTAACAAAATGCTCACCAGGGTCCCCAGCAGAGGGGAGGAGTCCAAGGACCTCTGTCCTTCTGCTCCCTCACATCACCTCTCTCTTCCCTGCCTGTTGCTCCAGGACACATTTGTAAGCCTGTCAAATCACTCAGGGAACACTAAACAGTGACAAGTAGCTTGGATGTCAGCCCTCCCTTCCTCTAAAACCTGCTGTGGCTCCCCATTGTTGAGAAGGTGAATAACCAACCAAAATGGCTTTGATTTACGCCCAAGCCATGTTTAGTATACTTCCTGTAATTCTCATCACAATCCCATGTAAGAACGGGAGAAGTTCGCATATCACAGAAGAAAAACAGTAGGCTACAAAAGATGAGTTCACTAATGGACAAGGCCAGAATTGGAACACAAGTCTTTATAATATCAACTACTAATAATTACCCCAATGTCAATACCCGTTCCCGGAGTCCCGCCTAATGTGTATTCTACCTATTGAAGGAGATGCTAACGGGGAAGGTGTCCTGGCATCTCAGTTTCAGCAGTGGCTTCGGGTTCAGTTACCTATGAATAGCCGCATCACAAACAGTCCAGAAGTGATCGGCTTTAAACCACAGTGATTTATTATTTCTCACGACTCTCTGCGTTGACTGGGCAGACCTTCTGCTCCATGTTTCTCACCTCCATTGCTTGTGTGGCTGCATTCAGGTGGTTGATGGGCTGAAGGTCTGAGAAGGTCTCTCACATATTGGAGCCAACTGTCGGCTGGCACGCTTCTGCCCTCCTCCTTTGTGGCCTCTCGATGGGGCATCCCATCCCTCAGGACCTTTCAGCATGGCCTCTTTCCCTAGCAGCATGGCCTGACTTCCTTACAGCTTGGCACCAGGGTTCCAGGAGGGAAAGAAAACAGCATCTTAAGGGACAGGTCCAGAACTGGCATTACTTTCACCACATTCCATTGATCAAAGCAGTTTGTAAGGCCAGCCCAAAGGCCGAGGGACGAGGAGTAAACCCTCTTTTGATGGGAGAAGGGCCTGTGCATGCATGGATGGAGGAATTACTAGTGGCTCTCTTTGGAAACCACTTCCTGCAGATGCAAAGCTGAGAGCAGAGAGTGTTTGGTGTCCACACACCCTGCAGAGCTGTTGCGTCGTCTCTGAAAGACTTGCAGAAGGATTACCAAAAAAATCCCACCTGGCAACCCTTCATCCATCACCCACCCTGAAGGGCTGGAAAGAAAGGCTTGAAAATTAATGAGGAGAGGATAGAACAGGAGGATGCTTTTTGAGAGGGGGTTTCTGGAGTCCTGTGCTATTCTTTCTTCTCATGGAGAAAGGAGGTGCTTCCTCCTCACAAGCTTGGTTCGAGTCATCTGAATCTCAGGGCTGCAGGGACTGGTCCCTCACTGACACCAGAAAAGCCTCAAGTGATGAGTAAAGGAATAACACAGCAAAAAGAGGTGGTTGCAGCAGTTTCACGTCCATGAGGGCAGACGAAGGCATGGACCCTTCCCGCCAGGAGGAAGTTGTCTTGAAAGGACCTCCACCCAGAGACCCACCATAGGTCCGTTGGGAGACAGGCAGCAGAAAGGCAGGGACTGAGAGGAGCCTCTTAAGCTGGGACCATCTATCCCAGGGAACTGCCATTACCCAAGAAACCCTCCAAAAGGTTCCATGAGTGAAAGGATCAGCTTTGGAAATGCACCACCCCAGAGGGCGCCAGCTCCAGGTGGTAACTCCACTGATCACATGGTTCAACCCCTTGCCTCTCCTCCCTCCCTCAGCTGCAGACCTGGGAAAACCCACACAGAAGAGGTAGAGAAGGAGGAGGTACAGAAACTCAACGATGGAAAGCATCAAGAAGCCCAATCATGATGGCTTTACCCCAAGGCAGGTGCCCCAGCCTGAAGGGGGCCCAAGCTAAGAGGTGGTTGGGAAGAGAAAGTTGTTTTGAATTGGATGTAAGACTAAAGCTTCGATAATACAGAAAATGGGACTTTTTAACGACTGGGGAGAAAATGAACTATTTATTAATTCCTAAGAGTGTACAGAAAAACTAAAGATCTGCTGAAGATTTCACCTGGTAACAGGAAAAAAGTTATTTAAGAGAATGAATTAATGGGGTAAATATTAACTTACCTTCTGCTTGCAATCTAACAATTCCAGCTCATTCTATAACCTAGTTACATATGTGATCAGTTTAATTCAGTCCTTAAGAGCACCATCTCAGGAGCCAGACGGCCCAAGCTAACTACCCAGCATGTAATCCTAGCTCTGGTATTTTCTAGCTGTGTGAATTCAGGCAAGTTATGTAACTTCTCTGTGTTTCTTCCATAAATATGTGACTAGTAATAGAATCATGGGATTATTGGAAGAGTTTAACAGGTTAAAATTGTAAGGAACTAAGTATTATAGTAGAGGGTATCTCGTGGTAAGTATTAGATAGTATTATCACTTACCCCCTGCTATCCTATATCACCATCTCTCCTTTATTGAGGGTCAGAGATGTTAAGTAAGTTGCTCAGGGTCACACAGCTAGTAAGGAGTGGCAAGGGAATTTGAACCCTGGTCGATCCAGCTGCAGGTTCTCCTGTTCTTTACCATCAGGTCATGTTGCCTCTCTTATGAACTTAGAAAAGACAAGTCTCTGAGACTCAGTATTCCCATTCATAAAGTAGGGATAAGAATAATTTCCACTTCATAGGGTTTGTGAGATTAAATGAGTTAATACACAGAAACCACTTTAAACAACCCTAAATAAATAGCATAGACAGCCAGTACCTCAAGCTTCAACCACTTGTTAGCTGTGTGACCTTGGGGAATTTACTTAACTTCTCCATGATTCAGTTCCTTATTCTAAAAGATGAATAATGATAGTGTCTATCTCGCACGGTTGGTACAAATATTAAATGTATAATTTGTATAAAGCACTAGGACTGGTGCCTGGCCCATGGGAAGTTCTACAAAAGCACTCAGAAGAGCCTGAGCTGGAGTTCAATACCAAATCTGTCAAATTCCAGAGTCTATGTACTTCCTCTTTTTTTTTTTTTTTTTTTAATTGAGATGGAGTCTCGCTCTGTCGCCCAGGCTGGAGTGCAGTGGTATGGTCTCAGCTCACTGCAACCTCCACCCCCCAGGTTCAACCGATTCCTGCCTCAGTCTCCTTAGTAGCTGGGATTAGAGGTATGCACCACTACATCCAGCTAATTTTTTTATTTTTAGTAGAGACGGGGTTTCACCATGTTGGCCAGGCTGGTCTTGAACTCCTGACCTCAAGTGATCCGCCCACCTCTGCCTCCCAAAGTGCTGGGATTACAGGTGTGAGCCACCACGCCTGGCCCATACTTCCTCTTATACCCCCAAGGAATATAATTGTAAAAGCCATGCATGACCATGCCCCACTAGTCTACCAAAGGAGCCCAGAGGCACATGGTTAAGTGTAAAGTTTCACACACACACATACCAGTCGTAAGGGGCTTATAAAGAGCCTCCTTCACCCCAAACTGCAGGGACAGGGCTGCCCACTTGCTGAAGGCTCCACAATTGGTTCTCTGGCATGATGGGCTCCTCTCTACCCTCCCCTGGGTAGCTGTTAGAAGATCCTCCTAGAATCCCATCAATGAAAACCAGGACGGTGAGGGTCCATTTCCCTCCTGAACAACAGGGCTCCCCTGTGTTTGTCTGTGATTTATGATTTTGAACTGTCTCCCATCTGAAACCAAATCTTTTTTTTTTTTTTTTTTTTAGACAGAGCTTCGCTCTTTGTTGCCCCAGCTAGAGTGGAGTGACATGATCTCAGCTCACTGCAACCTCCGCCTCCCGGGTTCAAGCAATTCTCCCGCCTCAGCCTCCCGAGTAGCTGGGATTACAGGCGCCCACCACCATGCCCGGCTAATTTTGTATTTTTAGTAGAGATGGGATTTCACCATGTTGGCCAGACTGGTCTCGAACTCCTGACCTCAGGTGATCCACCTACCTCGGCCTCCCAAAGTGCTGGGATTACAGGTGTGAGCCACCGTGCCTGGCCATGAAGCCAAATCTTTTATGTCCCTATAACCGGGGGAAAATGCACTCACTTCCAAAGCTGCAGTGTTTGAGTCTAGACAGAAATAACGAATTTCCGGCCCCCAAAGGGAACACTGTCATCCCTAGCTCCATGCTGCACCCCCACCAAGAGCTCCCAGGTCTGCTTGAGAGAGGGGGTCCCATTCAGAAGGAATACTGAAGGCCTCAGGGTTTGGGGAGCTGGAGGATGGGGAGGGGGGCGGAGAGGAAAGAAGATCCTGGTTTTCCCCACATCTTTGACTGAGGAACTTGTGCCCGAGGATGAGGGCAGGTGCTTTTCAGCAATCTCACTAACAGTCATTACTGTCTAGTGAGTGCCACTGTATGTCACACGCTTCCTCCAGGACCTTTGATTCATCCTTTCTAATCCTTAGAATCCCGAAGAGCAGGCACCACTCTTTTGCCCGTTGCACGAGCCTAGATACTGAGGCTGAGAAACACCAGATAACATGTTCAAGGTCGTAGGGGTGGTAAGTGGTGGAACAGAGACTCGCACCCAGGTCTGCAAGAATCTGGGGCTGGTGTAGGTCAGGGTACACTGTGGAGCCAGACTGCCTGGGTTTCGAGTCCAAATCTGCTGTTTGCTGGCTGCGTGACCTTGGGCAGTTTTTCCTCTGTGGCTGTATTGCCTCATCTCTAAAATGGGGACAATGAGGCTTCCCACTGCATAGAGTTGCTACAAGGATTAAATGAGCTGGTGCCTTACAGTGCCTGGCACATGCTTAGTGTGGCACGAGTTCAAACTGGCACTGCCATTGCTCTGCAATGTGTTTGCATCCTGATGGGTGCATAGCTCCTGCAGAACTGGGTCTAGTTCCCGAATACAAGAGAAGCGTTTCTAGGTTGGAGTTCTCAGAATCTGGCCCCGTGACCGGCAGCATCCACTTCCCCTGGGAACTTGTTAGAGAAACAAACTCTCAGTCCCCACCGCAGACCTACTGAATCAGAAGCTAGGGGTGTGATACGATCTGAATATTTGTTGCCCCCAAAACTCACATGTTGAAACCTGATCGATCTCCAAGGCAATGTTATTAGAAGGAAGGGCCTTTGGGGGATGATTAACTCAAGAGGATTCTACCCTCATAAAAGGAATTAGTGCCCTTATAAAAGAGACCCCAGAGGCCGGGCACGGTGGCTCACACCTGTAATCTTAGCACTGTGGTAGGCCGAGGCGGGCAGATCACCTGAGGTCAGGAGTTTGAGACCAGCCCAGCTAATGTGGTGAAACTCCATCTCTACTAAAAATACAAAAATTAGCCAGGTGTGGTGGCACATGCCTGTAATCCCAGCTACTCAGGAGGCTGAGGCAGGAGAATCGCTTGAACCCGGGAGGCGGAGGTTGCAGTGAGCCGAGATCGAAACATTGCACTCCAGCCTGGGCGACAAGAGCAAAACTCCAACTCAAAAAAAAAGAGAAAAGAGGCCCCGGAGAGCTCGCTAGCCCCTTCCACCATGGGAGGATGCAGCGAGAATACATTGTCGCTGAGGAACCAGCCCTCACCAGCCATCGAATCTGCGGTCACCTTGATCTTGAACTTCCCAGTCTCCAGAACCATGAGAAATACATTTCCCTTGTTTATCAGCTGCTAGTCTATGGTATTTTGTCATAGACTAAGACGGTGGGTCCAGCCACCTGTGTTTTTCTGTGCCAGTCACTCCGGTGTGTAATCCCATTTGAGAACTGCTGGTGGAGGTAGTACGATGAGCTTGGGTTTCAGAGTTGGACTGCTCTCAGTTCAAACCTTGGCCGAGCTCTTTTCTGGACTGACTTGGGCAGAGTGTGAACCTTTCTGCTCCTTAGTGGTCTCATCGATAAAACAAGGATCCTCATCTCATTCAGAAGGTTATGGCAAAGAGAAGATGGGACAGTGCGTTGAAAGCACTTCTTAATTGTGAGGTGCTGCCCAGAGGTTATTGGGAACCACAGTCCCCTCATCCACCAGCAGGAGCTTTCTTAGCGTCCAGCATGTTGGAAATAGAGTTGGAGCAGGGAGCCTCCAGGTGGGACCCTGGAGATTAGGGAGGAGGCTATAGAGTCCAGGCGAGGTAGGAGTACCCCATGGCCTGGGGAGTCTGGGGGAATCTAGGCCAAGACCACACATCACCTGGCTCCTACCCCTGGCCAATTCAGCAGCCACCCTCCAACACTGACCAGCAGTGGCTTGGCCCATGACACCTAAAGTGTGTGCGTTCCTGAGTTGTGAGTCCCTCAGGAGAGTAGGGTGGGGACACCGTGAGTCAGGCAGAACGCTAGGCCAGGCTGCCAGAACCAGGGTAAAGATCTCCCTCCAGCCAGAGCTGACAGGCCCTGGAAGGCTGCTGTCTGCTGTCTGCTGGCCAGAAGCTGACTTCTCCCTGCCCTCAACAGCTCTGTCTGTCCTCCAAGCAGGTCACTTTTGCAAGACTCTCTCGCATCAGAAATCCTCCCCAGGCTTCCCAGGCAAAACTTCCCTTCTTCCCTCTGTTGGGAGGATCTCGCAAGATCTTCCTCCCGCTTAGAGAGGCCCTTAGCAAGGCTGAGGCTCTGAGTAAAGACAGAGCCCCCAGGCAAAGCTTCACTCTGCCAGCACTGGGGAAATAGGAAGCTGACTCCTGCTCTCCGCTGTGGCATTGAAGAACGGAGGCCAAGGGCTCCTCCCAAGGTTGGCCTGGCAGCCCAAAGGATGGGGGTCAGAAGGTTCCCAGCTCAGACCCTCAGAGAAGCAGCCCTCCGAATGCAATGCAGCCTGCAGACTGCAACCTTGAGTGCAGTTCTGTTTTGATGCTGGAGGGCCTCCTCATCATTCCACAGCCAGGGAGCTCACCGCCTTACAAAGCCATCCATTCTCTCATTACAAGTCTGCCTAGGGCGTGCAACCTGTGCAGCTTCATAGGGTCCCTGCTATCAGAAGGGCACATGCTTGGCTGAATTCTCTGCTGCCGTTGTCTTAAAATTCTTAACAATGTTTGAGTTTTCATTTTACACGCAGCCCTACAAATTTTGTAGCCGGTCTGGGTGTGATCACTGGGGAATCCTTCATGTGAACTCCCATACTCACTCCCACAAAATCCTAGAGGTCTTCAAGCTAGACTTGCTCCTTCTGTCCCAGGTGGGCCAGGAGAGGCCCCTAGACGGACCCTGAGCCCAGGGCTGGAACCTGGATGAGGCAAGTGAGATGCCTGGGGCATGAAATTTAAGGAGACCCTTACTGTCTCAGTCACATACATGCTGACCCTGCACTTGTACAACCCCCAAAATAAGCAGCTCCTTAAATTGTGCACCCCAGGTGCCTCACTGAGTTCCTCTGGTCACTGCTAAGTCAGTGCCCAGGCTGTAAGGTGGGACTGCTCAACCACAACCCATGGTGAAGCCTTCAGGCCCCTCTCTGCTTCCCTCACAGGCCAGCCCAGTCCTGACCATTATTCCACCCATCCCTGGGTCAGACGGTAGGAGGAAGGCAGAGGGCTGGGCACATAGACCAGGCCACAAACCTCACCACTGACGCCTGCAGGAGCCGGGACTCTCCACGGGCCAGCAGCATCCACGTCACCCGAGAACTTGTTAGAAGGGCGTTTCAGAATCTGAAACACTGCGGAGGCTGAATAACACTCCGCTGTATGTATATACGGCATTTTGTCTCTCCATCTGTCAGTGGACATTAGGTTGTTCCCTTGGCTAATGTGAACGATGCTGCAGTGAGCATGGGAGTGCTTGTATCTCTTTGAGATCCTGATTTCAGTTCTTTTGGATACATACCCAGGAATAAGGTTGCTGGAGCATATGATAGTCCTATTTTTAATTTTTTTGGGAACCTCTATACCGTTTTCCATAGCAGCCGCACCATTCTGCATTCCCACCAACAGTGTGCAAGAAGTCCAGTTTCTCCATATCCTCACCAATATTCATCATCTTTTTCTTTGATAACAGCCACCCTAACAGATGTGAGGTGATGACATAAACAAATCTTTAGGACATTATGCTAAGGGAAACAAGCCAGTTCCACAAAGGCAAACACAGACCTCCCTCCGTATCTACGGGGGATTGGTTCTAGGACCTTCTTGGATATCAAAATCCACAGATTCCCAAGTCCCTGATATAACATGGTGTCGAATTTGCCTATAACCTATGCACATCCTCCCGCAGACTTTAAATCATCTCTAGATTACTTATCATACCTAATACATTGTAAATGCTGTGTGAATCATTGTTATACTACGTATTTATTTGTGTTGTCTTTTATTATATTGTGTTTATTTTTTTGTATTGCATTTGTATCACTGCTTTTTCAAATAGAGTATTTTCAATGCACAGTTGGTTGAATGGGAGATGAAACCTGCAGACTGCGGGCCAATTGTACTGCCTGATTCCACATACACTAGGTATCTAAAATAGTCACA
Organism: Papio anubis; assembly: GCF_008728515.1. Lineage (NCBI taxonomy): Eukaryota > Metazoa > Chordata > Mammalia > Primates > Cercopithecidae > Papio > Papio anubis. Next base: position 5,800,754 of record NC_044992.1, read on the forward strand.
CTCATAGAATCAAAGAGTGGAATGGTGTTTCCAAGGGCTGGAGGAAGAGGGAAGTGGGGAATTATTAATCAATGGCAGAAAGTGTCCATTAGGTAAGATGAAAAACGTCTCGAGACCTGCCGTACAACATTATACCTATAGTCAACAACACTATATTTATTGTATGCTTAAACATTTAAGAGGGCTGGGTGTGGTGGCTCTTGCCTATAATCCCAGTACTTTGGGAGGCCGAGGCAGCGGATCACAAGGTCAGGAGTTCGAGACCAGCCTGGCCAATATGGTGACACCCCATCTCTACTAAAACTACAAAAATTAGACGGGCATGGTGGTCCATGCCTGTAGTCCCAGCTACTCAAGAGGCTGAGGCAGAAGAATTGCTTGAACCTGGGAGGCGTAGGCTGCAGTGAGCTGAGATCACGCCACTGCACTCCAACCTAAGCAACAGAGTGAGACTCCTTCTAAAAAAAAAAAAAAAGTGTAGATCTCATGTTAAATCTCTTACCACAATGAAATAAAGTTAACCAAAAAAGAAAATGCAGAATCTCAGGCCCTAATGCAGACCTACCGAATCAGAATCTGCAAATTGACAAGATGCCCACAGGATCTGCATGCATAGTAAAGTATGAGAAGCACTGATTTAGAGGGCCCCCGAGTTCAGCATCCTACCCCATATCTTGGTTAGGATAGAAACAAAGCTGATAAAAATCTCTTGCTTCAGGCACTGAAAACCTAATTCTGCACTTGTGTCTAAGACCACCTGAATGCTTCTGGCCCTGTCTACCTGCTTTCCTTCAGCTGCCCCTGTTTTTGTTTTTGTTTTTAATTTTAGCTTTTAAATATCAGGTTTTTTAATCGAAAAAAATTGTATAACCACATTAAACAAAATATTTGTTAAAAAGGAATTTACCTTACCTCTCCCAGCATATACAAAAATTAACTCAAAGTGGATCAAAGATCTAAATCTAAGAGGTAAAACTGTAAGATTCTAAGAAGAAAATGTAGAGGTACATCTTCATGGCCTTGGATTTGGCAAAGGATTCTTAGATATGGCACCAAAGCATGAGCAAGAAAAGAAAATAGGAGACAAATTGGACCTCATCAAAATTTAAAACTTTTGTACATCTAAAGACACTATCAAGAAAGTGAAAAGACAGCCTATAAAATAAGAGAAAATGATTGCAAATCAAATATATTGTAGGAGTTTAATATCTAGGACATGTAAAGAACTTTTACATCTCAATAACAAAAAAAAAAAAAAGCAAATAACCTACTTTTAAAATGGGCAAAGAACTTGAATAGGTATTTCTCCAAAGAAGGTATATAAATGACTTATAAGCACATGAAAATGTGTTCAACGTCATTAGTCATTGGGGGAATGTGATCAAAACCACAATGAGATGTCACTTCACAACTATGAGGATGTCGGATGGCTTTAATTTTAAAAAAGGAAACACACGTTGGTGAGGATGTGGAGCAATTGGAGCCTTTGTGCATTGCTGGTGGGAAGGTAAAATGGTGCAGTTGCCGTGGAAAATGGTTTGGCTGTTTCTCAAAAAGCAGAACAGAATTAGCACATGACCCAGCAATTACCCTCCTAGGCGTGTACCCAACAGAACTGAAGACAGGAACCCAGACACATGCTTGTCTATCAATGTTCATAGAAGCATTATTCACAATAGCCAAAAGGTAGAAATGACCCAAGCATCCAGCCACAGATGAATGAATAAACAAAAAAATGGTGTACACAGCCATAAAGGGTGTATTCAGCCATAACAAGGATACATGTTATGACATGGACAAACCTCAAAAACAGGCTAGGTGAAATAAGCCAGACACAAAAGGACAAATATTGTGTGATTCCACTTCTATGGGGCATCTGGAATAGACAAATCCAGAGAAACAGAAGACAGCGTAGAGGTTTCCAGAGGCTTCCAGAGGCTGAAGAGCAGTGGGAATCTAGAGTTACGGGTACAAAATTTCTGTGTGGGGTGATGACAAAGTGTTGGAAATAGATAGTGGTGATGGTTGCACAACATTGTAAATGCAATTTATATCACTGAATTGTACGCTTAAAATGGTTTTTAAAAGGTAATTTAGGGGCAGGGCGCGGTGGTTCATGCCTGTAATCCCAGCACTTTGGGAGGCCGAGGCGGGTGGATCATGAGGTCAGGAGATGGAGACCGTCTCCTGGCTAATAGGATGAAACACCGTCTCTACTAAAAATACAAAAAATTAGCCGGGTGTGGTGGCGGGCACCTGTAATCCCAACACTTTGGGAGGCCAAGGCGGTTGGATCACCTGAGGTCAGGAGTTTGAGACCAGCCTGACCAACATGGAAAAACCCCGTCTCTACTAAAAATACAAAAATCAGCCGGGCGTGGTGGCACACACCTGTAATCCCAGCTACTCTGGAGGCTGAGGCAGGAGAATCGCTTGAACCCGGGAGGTGGAGGTTGCAGTGAGCCGAGATCAAACCATTGCACTCCAGCCTGGGCAACAAGAGTGAAACTCCGTCTCAAAAAAATTTTTTTAAAAAAAGGTAATTTAAAACATTTCCCACAGCCCTCGCCTCCAGTCCCCGACCCCAACATTTTTGCAAGCAGGAGTCATTCAAGTTTGCCACATCCCAGGATGTCAGCTCCCTCCTTTCAGATCAGGGTTACTTCAGAATCTCGGAGCCCGGGAAAGGTAGAGCCAGAAGGAACCTCAGACACTGCATAATCCTATCTTCCCGCTGTAAGATGGAAACACCAGGCTCAGAGGCAGGCAAGGACAATGCAGTTTGACACCAGGCACGCTGATAGCGCCCAGTGTCTACACAACTGGGGGTCCCTGCAGCCCCCAAGAGATCACCCCTTGGCCCCTCTTCCCTCAGCCCCAGCCTGGATTACCCCTGCTCCAGGCAGCTGCCCCATTAACCCACCCAACTCCACTAACCATTCAATCTCTTCCTTAGCAGTAACAGCTTCACTCCGCAAGAACATTTAGTGGAAATTGACAAGCTCAGAAGCGTCAGCATCCTGGGTGCCCCCGAGAAGCTCATGGACCTGGGGAGACCTGAGTCCCAGTTCCTGTCCCATCACCACTGATCTGCCTTGTGACCTCAGACAAGTCTCCTCCCTTTTCTGAGCCTCAGTTTTTCCATCTGTAAAAGGGGTAAAAAATGCCTTTTGCACAGGGCTGCTGTGAGATTAAATAATAATTGTGAAAGAGAGTACTGATATTATGACTTCACAAGTATATGGTTTCATCTTCACTAGACTGTAAGCTGTTTAAGAATAGATCAAATATTATCTTCCCTCTTCACTCTCCAAGTATAAGGCTGGGAGCACAGTGAGTGCCTAGCAAGCGCAGTAACAGTGTGTGTGTGTGTGTGTGTGTGTGTGTGTGTGTGTGTGTGTGTGTACATATAAACATACATATGCACATATTTCTTTCTTTACCTACAGTTAACACTTTTTATGAGATGTAATAACAGAAGAAAAGTTAAATGAGTAGGTATTATTGCCCCCATTTCATAGGGGAAGGAAACTGAAGTTCACAGTGGTCAAGTAACTTGTGCAAAGTCACACAGTTAGCAACCAGCAGAACTAAGACTTATAATTGTGCCCGTGGCCTCAGAGCCCATGCACCTTCTATATACCAAGACAGATGCATGCGACAGGTCACCAGTGTCTCTGCAAGCCCTGTGTCCCGAGGCTGCTTAACTCAGAACTGTTGGCAGATAATTTATCAGGTCTGCAGACAATGCCCCCGGCCTAGGAACGATCGGTGGTTTGAACCAGAAGTGGGCTGGAACTCTGAGACAATTTTCCCCTAGAAATGTCACCAAGTCTTGGCTGGGCATGATGACTCATGCCTGTAATCCCAGCACTTTGGGAGGTTGAGGCAGGCGGATTGCCTGAGGTCAGGAGTTCGAGACCAGCCTGGCCAACATGGTGAGATCCTCTCTACTAAAAATACAAAAAAAAAGGCCAGCCGCAGTGGCTCACGCCTGTATCCCAGCACTTTGGGAGGCTGAGGCAGGCAGTTCACAAGGTCGGGAGATCAAGACCATCCTGGCCAACATGGAGAGGCCACCACTGAAAATTGCATTCCAGCTCAACTTCTCCCTCTGCCCAGTACCACCTCCTCCCCATCTCTACTAAAAATACAAAAAATTAGTCGGGTGTGGCGGTGTGTGCCTGTAGTCCCAGCTACTCGGGAGGCTGAGGCAGGAGAATCGCTTGAACCCGGGAGGCAGAGGCTGCAGTGAGCCGAGATCTTGCCACTGCACTCCAGCCTGGACAACAGAGTGAGACTCCATCTCAAAAAAAAAAAAAAAAAAAAAAAAAAAAGTCACCAAGTCTTAACTACTTGAAATAGCTTTGCCATGCGTATGTTCAAAAGCTTTCCCTATGGTTATTTGCAATATTCTTGTAGTGTATGCCACCTTCTCTATGATGCGATATTGGGAGATATCACTCCCTGGGCCTCCTCCAGACCCCCTCAATACTCCAAGAACTGCCTCAAGAGGATGCTGACCCCCACTAGTCACCCCCAGCCTTCTCAAAGGCCCCCGTAGCACAGATAATGTGGTACATCACCAGGCCCCCTGCGGAAATGAAGGACGCATCTGCAGCTGCTGGAAGCACTGCAGGCACAGGGCCTTCACCTGGCATCCTCTTCCAGGGCTTGCTCAGCTGAGGAGGGTCCCTCACCCAAGGTCATGTCCTCTTTCTGGGGACGCCCACATGCAATGACTGATCAACCCAAGGGTAAAAAGACCCAGCCTTCTAGCCTCACCTTGAGACAGCCGTCAAGGGCCATCCAAGCTGCAGAGCCCTCTGTGGGGTTGGCCAAGGCCACCACTGAAGATTGCATTCCGACTCAACTTCTCCATCTGCCCAGTACCACCTCCCCCCACCTCCCTTCCATAGGCATTGGCCCCCAAAATATTCCCAAAAAAACATCTTGTATGCCTACTGTCTGCTTCCCAGAGAACTCACCCTGAGACAGCCCTTCACAGGCATTGCAGGAGCTGCCCCCCGAAGCAAAACAGGGGAGCCACCTGATGGAACCTGCCTGAGCTCAACTCCTAGCCGCCTTGAAGCTGAGGAATGAGCTCTAAATTGGAGGCCGCTGGTTCTGCCTCCCCTGGCTCACCAGCTGGGAGGCCCGGGTGCCAACACCTCCCCTGGTCATCAGAACTTTGTCTTTCCAACACATGAGCACCCCCTCCCGGCCTCCCTCCCAGGGATCTTGCCAGGAGCAGATGAGGAAAGGCCTATGAAAACACCTTACAAGCTGGAAAAGGCTGCGCCAATGGGAGAGGCTGTTTGAATGAATTAGCACCAACTCTGCCGCCAAGCCGTTCCCGCCTCCCTCCTCTTCTAGCAGTTTCTGTGCCTATCATATTGCCAGGGCCCTGCGTGCCTATTTTTTCCCACAAAACACCAGCTGCCTGGTGAAGTCTAATGCCTGACTATTGGGGAGATGTGCCCATGATTCTTGACTGCAGAAGTAGGTTGCTTTCAGCTTCACTTGTGAATTAATGCTGAGGCTCAGTTGGCATGGAGAAGACCCTCGCCCACCCACTTGTCCCCCACACACAATGACCCCCGACCGGCTACCTGTCATTCGTGAGAGACTCCGGGCAACAGCTTGTCAGATGGAGACATGGCCATGACCAGATGGGGACCCAAGCTTGGATTCTCTTGTCTGGTGGTCTGAAAGCTCAGTCTATGGGTGCTGCCTCAGTTTCCTGTAGCTGCTATAACAATTTACCATAGACTTGGTGGCTTAAAACAACAGAACGTGATTCTCTCACAGGTCTAGAGGCTAGAAGTCTGAAATGAAGGTGTCAGCAGGGCCACACTCCCTCTGGAGCCTCTGGAGAAAGACCCAGCCCTTGCTTCTTCTAGGACTGGCTGCCCTAGCATTCCTGGGCATGTGGCTGCCTCATTCCAATTCCCGCCTCCATCCTTATGCTACCTTCCCCTCTGTGTTTCTGCATCAAACCTCCCTCTGTGTTCCTTTTTCTCAGCATACCTACAGTGGCATCTATGGTCTTCAGGATAATCTAGAATAAATTCCCCCTCTCAAGATTCTTAATTTTATCACAACTTTGGCCATGTAAGGTAATACGCACAGGTTCTAGAGATAAGGACAAGGAGATATCTTTTGGGGGGCACCACTCACCCCAGTACAGGTGCTCCTGGCATATCCTGGAGGACCAGAAGGAAAACCAGTCAGGTTCTCCATTAAGGAAGTCCCTGATCTGCCCTCTGTTCTGAAATTTGTGAAGATCAAGGACCCACAGACACCACGGCCACACCCTTGTTGTGGCTGGTCAGATCTATCAGCACCTTGGTGTAATCAGAGTGTGGCCAACATCATCGTGCTTTGGCAGGCTAGGCTGAGAAACACCCTTGGGATTTTACATTGTTTCAAAGAAGCTGTACCCTTTGGGGTTACACCCAGGTAGGGTGACCAATATAGCAATTTTCCTGAGGCTTTCCTAGTGTTCGCACTGGAAGTCCATATCCCAGGAAAATCCTCAGTCCTAGGCCAACAGGGATGATTGGTCATTCCACACCCATGTAAGCTCAGGAGCCAGCCTTCTGCATGAGTCATCCAGGTGGATTTTCAAAGCCTTCTCTATCATTTGGGTCTGCTTCCCCATCAGCTTCAGGCACCAGCCCTGGCAGACACCCAAACTGAGCAGAAGACATGCGTTGGCCATTCCTCAGGATCTCCTCTCTTTGCCCTCAGTCAGTTCTCACGCCCTCTTAGCTCTTTGTCCATGAAGCTTCATGCCTTAGTTTTCATCCTTGCTCCTCCCCACTCCACCCCAACCCTGGATCTGATGATCTCTCTGATTCTCTCTATTACTTTTCTATGGCTGATGTTAAAAAGTACTAGAAACTGGGAGGCTTAAACAATAGAAAGGTATTGTCTCACAGTTCTGGAGGCTAGAAGTCTGAGACCAAAGTGTCAGCATTGCCATGCTCCTTCTGGGGCCAGTAGAGGAATCCTTTCTGTATGGTTTGGCTCTGTGTCCCCACCCAAATCCCATTGAATTGTAACCCCCATTGTTGGAGGTGGGGCCTGGTGGGAGGTGACTGGATACTGGGGGTGGTTTCTGATGTTTAGCACCATCACCCTAGTGCTGTCTCATGAGAGACCTCTCATGTGATAGATCTCCTGATAGACCACGTGACAGATCTCTCATGCGATGTGGTTGTTTAGAAGCATATAGCACCTCCTGCTTCGTTCACACTCTCTCACTTTCTTCTGTGGCCATGTGAAGATGTGCCTGCTTCCCCTTCGCCTTCCGCCATAACTGTAAGTTTCCTGAGGCCTCCCCAGCCATGCTTCCTGTACAACCTGTGGAACTGTGAGCCAATTAAACCTCTCTCCTTTATAAATTACTCAGTCTCAGGTAGTTCCTTATAGCAATGTGAGAGTGGGTTAACACATCTTTCTTGCCTCTCCCCAGCTTCTCGTGGCTTACTGGAATTCTTTGGTGTGTAGACGCTTCAGTTTTATTTCTGCCTTCATCTCCACAAGGAATTCTCCCTATGTTCAAATTTCCACTTTTTATAAAAACACCAATCCCCCATGAATGATGAGGGAGGGCTGCATATGTAAAATCATGTTGCTAACTGTGTGACTTCCTCATCAGACTCTAAGATTCATGAATGCAAAGACTATGCCTGTCTTATTCATCACTCTATCCTTAAGAAATAAATAGAAGTCAGCCTTCTTATGTCTGTTTAAATCCTTCCAGGAATGAAGAGCTCACTAACTCCTCAAAAAGCCCATCAATTTATGCTCAACTCTGAAAATGGAGAAGGCAACCCCAATTTCATTTTTCTAAACTGCTTCAGTTTGTGCTATAATCCCATGCTTTCATCTGTATGCATTTGGTAGCACCAGACACCACCAGATCGCCCCATGTGATCGGAAAATAATCAAGGACACACCCCATTTTCTCCAAGCTCTTTGACCTTCCAAAATATTTTCACCTTCTATCCTCACACGCAACCCCAACCACATCTGCAAAGAGAATGCATACAGTAAACTTAAGACTAAAGTAAAACCCCACTAGTTTTCAGAGAAATGCAAACGAAAAAAAAATGATTCCACTTCCCAACCTCCGAATTTAAGAAGACTGATAACATGTAGTACTGGCAAGGGCAGGAAGAAAGGCACACTCACAAACTCTGTTGGTGGAACTGTAAATTATCCCAACCATTTTAGAGAGTAACCTAGTAGGATTTATTAAAGCTAAAGATGTTAAGTCCTTTGGATCCAGGAGCAATGCCGCTTCTGGGAATCCATCCAACTGAAATTAAAGTACCAGTTCAAAAGATGTATGGGCAAGGGTGTTTATTGTAGAATCGTTTACAATAAAAAAAGAAAATCTTATATTCTGTGGAATACTACACAGCTATTACAAAGAATGAAGCAGATCTATATGTATTGACTTGCAAAGAAATATACAAAATATTGAGTGGGGGAAACAATACAGAGAAAAATATGTATAACGTGTTTCTGCTTTTTTTAAAAAAATAGTAATAATAAATGGAGCCACATAAGTCTGGCCACATCTGGAGGAAGGAGTAAGGCAGGGCTGGGGCCTCAGTGCATCAACACCACAAATGGCTTTGAGGTGCATGGATGACTAGCCACCACCTACTGTGTGTGGGCAGGTCATCGTGAGCTCAGCCCCGACCTGTTCCGGGCAGCCCTCATGCCTCTCACCCTCCAGTCAGGGCAGATCCCATGAGGGATCTGGGGAAGAACTAATCCCAGCTGACCAAACTTAAAGCTTGCCACTGCACAAGAGCACCTCCAAGCAGGCACATAAGTCTCCTTGCAGTACAGCTCTCTTCTTGTTCTCCACGCTGAGGGGTCCAGCCACCATGAAGGCCACTCAGACTCCACTGAAATGGTCACTGGGCACCATCTTGAATAAAAGTCCACTGTGGCAGACAACAGCAGTCCTTTCCCACAAACTTACCTACCTCAGACAAATCCACACAAACACACACATACACACACACACACAGAGATCAACACCAAAAACCTGAGCAAACCAGTCATCAGCCACAAGCAGATAAAATGAGGTAAATTGACACATTTCTTCAGCAAAATGGGCAGAGCCTGAGGCCAGGATGAAAATATTTGAAGCTTAAGAAATTAACAAGCCAGTGCAATTTCCAGTCTAATGGGGTGTAAAGCACAATTGACACCTTTGTGAAAGGGAATATGGTGGGCACTTCCATATCTTTCCACCCAGCCTGGAGCCTTTGTCACTATTACAGAGAAAGATTTCCCACCACTGGTGCTCCTCCTAACAATGCCACGTGCTCCCAGCTCAACCTCACTGACCCACATCTGTGCAGAATGGGAGAGAACAGTTCCAGTTCATAGCTTCTAAGTCTTAATTCAGAGTCAATCTAGTCTCCTAGTATTTAAATTTTGGAGTTCAATGGTAAAGCTCACAATTTAAAAAAATAGAGACATCATAGTACAAGCTGAGGAAAGGACATTCCCAAACTATTAGCAGTTGTTGCTTTTGGGAAATAGTATGGGGAGATAAGGGATTTTGCTTTTTATTCTGTGTCAGTTGAATGTTTATAAGGAGCAGACATTACTTTTGTAATTTAAACATTTATATAACTTAATGTTCTTTAGATATAATGATTTGGTTTGTTTCTGTTTGGCTATATCTTGATATGGGAAGTTTAGAGGATCACAAACTGTCAAAATAACGAGGGAACATAAAAGCTCATTCGGACTCACCCCCTCAAGTTTAAAAAGAGCTCAGAGATGGGGAACTGGGGAAGAGTCATTTCACCCAATTCATGGCAAGTTGCCATTGCTCTTTCCCTGCATGCTGCAGACCGCAGTTGCAGATTCGACTTACAGCCTCCTCTCTCTCTACACTCAAGGATGGACAAGTACCGATTCCAGCATGCATCATCTCTAAAGCCAGTGATGGCTCAGAACCTGATCTGCATCTCAACCACCTGTGGCTTCTAGCTGCCACCCAGGACTCCTGCTATTATCCAGACACAGCCCACCTTCACTAGGACAGGGGTGATAATTACATCAGCTGGTTATTGTCCCCCTCTCATCAGCTCTTCTGCAAGATACAGACCAGTTGTGGAATGTGAAAAGAGACATCTTGGGAACCACTGCAGCTGGGTCTGCAGATTGCCAGCCCCACTATGACATGGCTAGTGTCTTCAGTCTCTTCTCTCATCCCTCCTTGTTTTACATCCAACATTTCAGACATAGGGAATGACTAATAGAACAAACACCCATCTCATAGTACTATCACAGAGCCTTTCCCCTGGGATTTTAAAAAGAGACCAAGTACCTGCACTTTTTCATCCTCCCAGGTGGTCTTGATGTGCACTTCATGGAGAGGCCCTTTTTCATTTTTATGTACTTTAGAATCATCTATTTACCAGAAATATCTGACTTTCATCACACTTTGGTCCCAGAGCAGGGTCTTGCCTGCAATTGGCAATTGCAAATTGTTTTTCAGGTGAACGTTTGTTGGAATGAATTGCTTCAAGGTGGCTGGTTTGAGAGGGTGTTGGGGGGCTCTCACTTCCCTTTGGCACCCTCCATAATCTTAGGTGAGAAAGACCCTGCTCTTCTATGGATATGGAGATGGGAGATTGGTCTTGGCAGAAGGAACAAACCACACATTGATTCAACTAAGTCAGTCAAACCAACAGTCAATTCCAATTGTGAGCAGCTGACCCTACAAAAGGATCGAAGGCAAGAGGTACAAGTTGCTTGACATTTCCCTGATAATGTCCAGTTGGCCATATTCCAAAAGCCAGGCCACTCTGATCAGATGCTCGCACTTGTCTGGGCTTCCAGAATGATTCTGCCTAGTAAACCTTCAGTCAAACTTGATGGTGAGTGGAAATCTGGCCCTCTTTGACTTTTCAGCACCTGGGACAGCACCCAGCACCTGGTCGCTGCTTGGTGCTGTTTGTTGACATATCCCAGAGCTGAGGGTGGGGGGTTTAAGCATTAATACCCTTCAGCAATGGAAGAGCAACCCTTGGCTGCCCTAACTGCACCGGGTGGGCCACCAAACTTGCCCAGACCCCCAAAAACCAAGGCCAGGTATTGTGGAAGGATATTCCTTTAAAACCACAGCTGGACTCAGACACTTATATAGGCCAGGGTTCTGTGTAGACGAGGCGGTATTAATGAAAGCACCCTCAAGAAACCACCAGTCAACTCCCTCCAGATAGGGTGTCCTCTCAACATAGATCAGTACAAAACAAATAGATACAGACAGACTTGTGCTATGCTCCCCCACCGCCTCCAGTCACAGAAGAGAAGGAAAATTTTAAATCAACAAAATTTTCATATTATACTTATCTACTTTATTATCCTTTTAGTGACACAAATAACATATGCTAAAATCAAACAATCGAGTGTAGAAAGAAAAAGTGAATATCCTTCCCTACCCCAATAACACCTCCAAAACCACCACCATCATCCTTCAGGCGTGTATCCTTTCACATCTTTCTCTATGCTCACAGGGAAACGTAGACACACACACACACACACGTTCTGGTTTTCTTCTCCTCTAGAAATACATAGGCATGAGTTGTTCTTTTTAACAACTGCTGATTATACCATATGGGTAAACCATATTACATAGGTGTATTCATAGGTGTTTCAGTCAGGATTCTCCAGAGAAACAGAATCAGTAGGATGTGTGTGTGTGTGTGTAAATATATATATAAAGATAGACAGAGGGAGATACATATATATATACATATATGTGTGTGTGTGTGTATATATACATACATATAGAGAGAGAGAGACAGAGAGAAAATTATTTTGAAGAATTGGCTCACATGATTGCATATACTTGATAAGTTGCAAATCTTCAAGGTATGCAGGGAGGCTGGAGTTCTGGTCCAAAGGCACTATTGTGCTGGAAGAGCTGCAGTTCTGGTCCAAAGGCACTATTGTACTATTGTGCTGGAAGGATTCACTCTTATTCCAGCATAGTGCTGTCTATTCTTAACAGAAAAAGGTTGCTCTTTTTCTATTAAGGTCTTCACCTGTTTGGGTAAGGTCCACCCACATCATGGAGGGTAGTCGATCTGCTTTACTCCATGTCTACCGCTTTAAGTGTTAATACCTTTCCAGGAACACATACAATAGTATTTGATCAAATATATGGGCACTATGGCCTAACGAAGTTGACACATAAAATTAGCCTTCACAATAGGCATTCAAACATTTACCAAATTGTCACTCAATGACACATTCCCAGCTGGTAGATTTTTGTCGACATACTTTTGTTTCTTCCCTACAGTATCCTAAGAGGTAGATAGAATTACCCTGTTTCACACATGATGAACTGAGGCTCCAAATTCAGGTTTGTCTAATTACAAGTTTGAGTTCTGACTCGCTCTCCCACCAGCTCTGTGAGCTTGAGCTGTTTGCTTAACCTCTTGCTGTCAGCTTCCCATATATAAAATGAGCTTAATAACACATCTACCTATAGGGTAGCTAGGAGGATTCGATGAGATAATGCAGATAAAGGGGCTCACACTGCACAAAGCTTGGTAGACTATAAACGTTCCATAAAGACCACATATTATTTCTACTGTTGTTCTGGCAAAGGAGGCCTGGACCCCACTTGGACAAAGCCCAGGAGCATTCCCACAACACGTGGACATAACAGGTGCATAAACTATTTACAAACCACACCCGTCACCCGCGAGCTGGGGAGGCTCCTTAATTAAGAAGCAGCCCATCCTGCCACCTGGCAGTGTGCTTCCATTTCCTGGCCTGAGCTTCAGTGTTTCCACAGTTGGCGCTTTGCAGAGGAGATCTGAGAAACATTAGCACTCTCTGAAGCCCACGCTCCAGACCCACTGGGGAGCCCACCTCTCCATCTGTCCAACCATGCACCAAACAGCCACGAGGCAGGAGTCATTGAGAGATGGATTTAGAATGTGCTTTCGATTACTGAGGTGGAGGCCGCTGAGCTCCGTGCTGGGCAAGTTTCCCGGTGAACACCTCCTCTCGGGTGGCCCCCCAGGCCACTGCTGAGACACAGTTCAGAGTTTTGATGGCACTGTTCACCTGGTGGCCACTCTGAATCCCCAGTCCCTCTGCGGCTGGACTCGCCCCAGGAACACAGGATGCTGACAAGCCACTGCCATCTGTTCATACCTGCTGTTTCAAGCCACCTAGGGCTGGGGGATGATTTATATGGAGAAAAAGCCATCAGACAGGACAGACTGCTCTGCCCCCTCACACACACGCAGGCCACCCCCATTTAGACATGTGAACTGCAGTCACCATTTGCTCCAAAGTGTGAATTGCTGGGACCCAAAGCACCCATTTCTCGGCTTCTGAGCTAGAGACAAGGGATGTGAGACATGAAAGTTGATGGGTTCAGGCGCAACTGATTTGCCCCCTTGCCAACCTCTCTTGCCCTGTACTGTGTAAAAAGGTTCCACGCTAATAGAAGGGAGGAGGGCTGGAGGGAAAGAAGTGAATCTGACAGTCGTCTGCTGCCCCATCTACAGGACAGGAAGAGGGAGCGAAAAGAAATAGGTGAGTTCCCTCTGAAATGGAGGTGGGGGTGGAATTTGAAAAAAAAGGGGAGACCTATATGCTGTTTGCTGGCTAGAGTTTTGAAGTTGGAAACCCACAGATGTTTCCTGCACACCCAGACCCTGGGAGCATAGATGGATCAGTGAGGTATGTGTCTACCCCTGAGAGGGAGCGGAAGAGGAAACAGAGGATGAACCCAAACATCTCGGCGTCCCCAGGTCAGAAACTCAGAGGGTAGCTGTGATGGTGACTGACAGATGTCAACTTGACTGGATTGAAGGGTGCCTAGGTAGCTGGTAAAGTATTGTTTCTGGGTGTGTCTTTGAGGGTGTTGCCAGAGGAGATGACACATGAGTCAGTGGACTGGAAGAGGAAGCCCCCCCTCAATGTGGGTGGGCACTATCCAATTGGCTGCCAGCATGGCTAGAACAAAGCAGGCAGAAGAAGGAGGATAAGCAGCTTACTTGCTGAGTCTGCTTGCTCTCTGCTATCTCTCTTCCCACACTGTGCTGGACACTTGCTTCCTCTCCTCCTGCCCTTGGACATCAGACTCCAGATCCTTTGGTCTTTAGATTCTGGAACGTGCACCAGCAGCCTCCCAGGGGCTCTTGGGCCTTCAGACTCAGACTGGGGGCTGCACTGTGGGCTTCTCTGGTTTTTGGACTTGGACTGAACCACGCTACTGGCTTTTCTTTCCCCAGCTTGCAGACAGGCTATCGTGGGACTTCGTCTTGTAATCATGTGAACCAATTCTCCTATTGGTTCTGTCTCTCTGGAGAACCCTGACTAATACAGTAGGTAACATTGGGGGACTCATGGGGTGTAAAGATGTGACTATCAGAGAAATGCAAAGTGCCAAAGATAGCGAGTAGCCAACAGTTCAGGGTATTGCCAACACTGGGGCACTGAGAAAGAGCTCAGGACTGGCCTGGCATTCACAGCTGTGGCAAGTCCCCAGAGCAGGCAGGATGAAGAACACACGACCCCATGCTCCACCATAATGCCAGCTGCATCTCATTTGTCCATGGGGCTACAGGGGAACTTCAGCCCCATGGAGATCGTGTCCCTACACTCCAGCCTGGCAGAGTGTTGGCTATGACCAAGCGAACAACTCCAAATATACCTTCCCTTTCCCCGATAAATGGGTAGGCTAAGAAAACTCGAACTGGAAGAAACAAAGCCACCTGCACTTCATCAACTGAGTGCTTGGAGTAAAAAAAATAAAATCAATTCTGGAAGTCCAGAATATCCCATTTTCCCCACAACCGACTCTACAACCATTGAAAGTCTATACGCATTTCATAGACAAATGCCAATAAGCACGTGACTCCTTGTGATAAGGAGATTTTTCTTCATGTAGCATTGAGAGCAAGACTTTACATATGGCTAGGAAAGGCAGGAGCCTATTTTAGAATTCTCGAAATGAAGACGGGACTATCATGCTGAGAATTTCTGTATTGGAAGGAGGGGTGTTGCCAATAGGAAACTCCTAGCTCACGTCGTATCTTGTCAGGGAAGGATTTATCCCCCCTGAAAACCTTCTGTTGTATCCTAGCCTGGGTTCCTCCCAGAAGCTTATTTGAAGATAAGGATTTGAGAACAGGAGGTCTGTTTGGGAGATGATCTTAGAAAGTGTTCTAGAGAATGGGAAAATGAGTCAGGGTAGGGAAAGAAGCCCATACTTCCCCCAGGTGACTTCAGGAGCAGGTGGGTCGCCTGAGAAGCTGGTATGTAGCTATGTAGCACCCCCTCCCACCACTATTACCAGGGTTAAGAAGCTGGGTTCTTTTTTTTTGAGGGGGGGATGGAGTCTCACTCTGCCAGGCTGGAGTGTAGGGGCACGATCTCAGCTCACTGCAACTTCTGCCTCCCAGGTTCAAGTGATTCTCCTGCCTCAGCCTCCAGAGTAGCTGTGACTACAGGTGTGTGCCACCACACCCAGCTAATTTTTTTGTATTTTTAGTAGAGACAGGGTTTCACCATGTTGGCCAGGATGGTCTCAATCTCTTGACCTTGTGATCCGCCTGCCTCAGCCTTCCAAAGTGCTGGGATTACAGGCGTGAGCCACCGCACCTGGCCCAAACTGGGATCTTTATTCACCCATTTCTTTTTGTCATCAACCAAGGGCTGCTCCCGGTGGCATCGACTTCCGGGCACTGCAGCCTGGCCTGCACCCAGCCTGAGCAGAGCCCTTGGCAAAGCGTCATCGTTGCCTGCAGTCAGATGCTGGACCATGCAGTGTTGGTCCAGCTCACAATGTATCTTGTGAGCTGATGGGGCTCCGCAGGACACTGCCAGAATCTGCTGCCCTGGGCATGTCTGTGGCTTGTCACACCCCATGTGGCAAGACTTGTCTAGTCTCCTGAATCATGAACCAAACAACACAAATGACACGTCTAAACAGTCTATGTGAAATTAATACTCTTAAAATTGGGAAGAACTATCAATGTCATTTGGTCTAACATCCCACCCAGTATAGGAAATCCTGCTGAAACATCATTCCAAGCAAAAAGTCATCCTCTATGTGAGTGATCCCAAGAGGGCAGGACCACTCCCTCTTAAGCCCTCCTCTCCTGTTGTAGAAATTCCAGTCCATGAGATAGGGTTGCCTTGTCTTAGTTCCAAATGTCTCCCTCTGTGACCTATGCCTGTTAGCCCAGGTTCTGTTTCCCCGAGCCATGCTAAAGAAAAAAAAAAAAACACTTTTCCATTCATGCCATTGATGATAGGCAGAATAATAACCCCCCTCCACACATACATACACACAAAGACGTGACCATCCTAATCTCCAGAACCTGTGAATATGTTGCCTTACATGGCCAAAGAGACTTTGCAGGTGTGATTAAATTAAGGACTTGCAGATGGGAATATTAACCTGGATCTTCCAGGAGTGTCCAATGCAACCGCAAGCCTCCTTATAAGGGAAAGAGGAAGGCAGGAGAGTAAGGAGGAGGAAGCAGAGGTCAGAGTGTCAAAATCACTGCTTTGCAAATGAAAGAGAGACCCGCACCAAGGAATGGCTCTGGAAGTTGGAAAAGATGAGGAACAGATTCTTCACTAGTGTCCAGAAGTAACACAGCTCTGCTGACATCTTGGTGTTAGCCCAGGGAGGCTTCTAACCTCTAGAACTGTAAGATCAATTTCTGTTGTTATGAGCCACAAAGTTTGTGGTCATTTGTTGTGGCAGCAATAAGAAACTAATACACTCTCACGGCAGTGCTTGATGCAGGTGAGGCCAACCTATGGGCTCTCCTTTCCAAACAACACACGATTTTTCAACCATACCTTGTAATATATGGCTTCCAGGCTCTTGCTGTCCTTGTCACCCTGCTCTGAAAACTCTCTAGTGCCCCATGACTAATCGGCCCCTTCACATGCTGGCCCCAAGCAGTGGATATATAATTCCATGTGAAATCAACTCAAGCCCAGGAAGGACTAGGATCCTGGCTTCCCATGATCCAGACAATGTACCCTCCATTGCAGTCACATTTTTACAGCCTTGCCATGCCAACAACCAACACCCAGAGTCCTCTTCATGGAAAATGTTTCAAGCCTGTTCTCCTTCATCTTGTAAGGATGCAATGGAGTTTTAAGACCCAACTGTGGGAGCTTATATTTATTCTGCTCATCTCTTCAACTTCTTTACTTTTCTTTCTTAATTTCAACCAATTGCTTCAACCCATCGAAGTCATCTTGGAATCTGACTCAAACACCTGAGTATTGGCTGTTCCTCTCATTGCATCTGACCATGTGGTGATAAGGAGGCGAAACATACTCCCCCACACGTAGCCTTATCACTCACTGCATCCCTTCAGGTTCCCCCGCAGCCTGTCATGGCAGGAGATCCGGCCTCTACAGCTATTCCTTTCCTCCATACCCCCAAAGACAAGCACAGGTCTTTTGCATTTTAAGAGTTTTGCTAATGATTACTGAGAAAAATTCGATATGGAGTAATAGAGTAATGAATATGAGGAAATCACATTAGTCTCAGAATTCCACAAAGTCCATAAAGTCTGGCCCTTTGTCCACAGTTAAAGCCCTCTCTTAGATGATCACTAGGTACCCTCCACGGAACATCTCCCTAGCTTTAATTCCGAAAAATGGGCTTAAGCCCGGCTCCACCTCTGATTCTCTCACACATACATCACCAGTAATAGTGAGCACAACCTAAGTGAAGACACCATCCTGCAGAACATCGGGTACCTCCCCTCCTCTGGTGGCCGTTTTGCATTTGAGATCCCCAGACTGTGAGATCCTTAAGTCACTGAGGCTCTGTTCAGCAAAGAACTAATCCTCTCTGAAAATTTCCTCATGGGCAGTCATCAGTGTTTCCAGCTGATAAGCGGAAACTTAACATTATCCAAATTTTAGTTGTGTCTACCTTTGAGTCATTGGTAAAAATGCTAAATCGAACAGAGCCAAGCACAGAGAGCTGGAGAACAGCTCTGCAGACATTTTTCTCACTTGCCCCCAGTTCAAACTGAACATCCAACTCCAAATCAGCCCACACGAAGCTCATCCTTCTCATAAACAGCTAGATGGGAACACAGACAATCACAGAAGTCAAAACCAGGTCTAATATCCAGAATGTATAAAGAACTCTTAAAACTCAACAACAAAAAGATAATTCAATTTTTTTAAAAGGGCAAAGGACTTGAACAGACATTCCTCCAAAGAAGATATACAAATGGCCAACAAACACAGGAAAAGATGAACAACCACATTAATCATTACAGAAATGCAAATCCAGCCACAAGCAGATGCCATTCCACACCCACTAGGATGGGTGTAATAATTTTTTAAAATAATAAGAATTGGCAAGGATGTGAAAAATTAGAACTCTCATACATTGCTGGTGGGAAAGTAAAATGGCTTAGCCACTGTGGAAAGTGGCCTGGTGGTTCCTCAAAAAGTTAAACATAAAATTACTATATGAGGCTGGGTGCCGTAGCTCATGCCTGCAATCCCAGCATGTTAGGAAGCTGAGGCAAAAGCATTGCTTCAGTTCAAGAATTTGAGATAATCCTGAGCAACATAGGGAGACCTCATCTCTACAAAATAGAAACAAAATTAGCCGGATATGGTGGCACGTGCTTATAGTTCTAGCTACTCAGGAGACTGAAGTGGGAGGATCGTTTGAGCCTGGGAGGTCGAGGCTGCAGTGAGCCATGATCACACCACTGCAACCCAGCCTGGATGACAGAGAAAGACCCTTTACCAAAAAAAAAAAAAAAAAAAAACTGTATGATTCAGTGATTCCGCACGTATATATATACCCAAAAGAACTGAAAACTGCTACTAAAACAAATGCATGTAACCACATGTTCAGAGCAACGCTATTCACGATATTCAAAAGGTAGAAACAGCCCAAATGTCCATCAATGAACAAATAGAGAAACAAACTGTGGTATGTACCTGTAATGAAATATTATTAAAATATTATTAAAATATTAAAATATAATGAAGCACTGTATTAACTCATAAAAAGGAATAAAGTATTATTAAGCCATTAAAAAGGAATGAATGACAGCAAAGTGGGTAAACCTGAACAACATTATGCTAAGCGAAAGAAGCCAGACACAAAAGGTCACACATTATATAACTCCATTTATATGACATATTTATAATGGGTAAAGCTATGGAGACAGAACAAAGACTAGTGATTGCCAGGGGCTGATGAGAAGGAGGATTGGAGAGCAACAGAAACTGCTTAATGGGTACAGGATTTCCTTTTGGAGTGATGAAAATATTTTTGGACCCAAATAGAGGTGATAATTGCACGATGTCCCCATCTAGTTGTTAATGGGAGGGTTGAGCTTCTCTTGGGCTGATTTGGAGCTTGATGTTGAGACTGAAATCAGGGCAAGTGAGAAAGATGTTTGCAGAGCTGTTCTCCAGCTCTCTCTCCTTGGTTCTATTTAACATTTTTACCAATGACTTAAAGGTGGACATGACTGAAATTTGAATAATGTTAAGTTTCTGCTTATTAGCTGGAAACACTGATGAATGTGCTAAATGCACAACATTGTAAATGCACAAAATGCCACTGAGTCATTCACTTTTAAACGGTTAATTTTAGGTTATGTGAGTTTTACCTCGATTTAAAAAAATATGTAGTTTCCACTTTCAAGACTGTGAACTTAAAACTCAAGGATTTAGGCCAGGCACGGTGGCTCACACCTATAATCCCAGCACTTTGGGAGGCTGAGGTGGGCGGATCACTAGGTCAGGAGATCGAGACCATCCTGGCTAACACGGTGAAACCCCATCTCTATTAAAAATATAAAAAATTAGCCGGGCATGGTGGCAGGCGCCTATAGCCCTAGCTACTCGGGAGACTGAGGCAGGAGAATGGTGTGAACCGGGGAGGTGGAGGTGCAGTGAGCCAAGATCATGCCACTGCACTCCAGCCTGGGCGACAAAGCAAGACTCTGTCTCAAAAAAAAAAAAAAAAACACTCAAGGATTTACCTGTGTTAGTCCATTTTCACCCTGTTGATAAAGATATACCCAAGACTGGGCAATTTACTAAAGAAAGTGGTTTAATTGGACTTACAGTTCAATGTGGTTGGGGAAGCCTCACAATCACGGTGGAAGGCAAAGGCAAGGAGGAGCAAGTCATGCTTTACATGGATGGTAGCAGGCAAAGAGAAAATGAGGAAGATGCAAAAAGCAGACACCCCTGATAAAACCATCGGATCTCATGAGACTTATTCACTACGAGAACGGTATAGGCGAACCACCCCTGTGACTCCATTATCACCCACCTGGTCCCTCCCACAATATGTGGGAATTATGGGAGTACAATTCAAAATGAGATTTGAGTGGGGACACGGAGCCAAACCGTATCATTACCTTACTCTTCCCCAAAACTGCATTGAAATGACCAAAGAAACAGAAAATTAAGATCCCTGAGACAGAGAGCAATGTCTGCAGTAGACAGGAAAACGGGAAAGTATCTGGGAGGAATGAAGCTTCCTCCCGGAATGGATGCAGGAAAAGTGATCAATAAGAAAAAAAATGGCTCACAATTCATACAAGAAAGAGATGGCCCCACCTGAAATGTGGGCAGGAAGGTTTTCCAACAGAGCCCAGTGGAATCTCTCAACTCAAGGTAACAGGGGCCTCAGGTGAAAGAGCAATGTGAATCAGGGGGTAGCACCCCAGCTGGCAGGCTGGTGGGAGGTGTGCACAGGCTGCATGCACGACATGGTGGTGGTTGTACCGAGTCATTGGGTGTGGTGTGATCTGGGCAAGTAGAGAGACAGACTTCATGCAACAGGCTCCTGGCATGGCCAGTAAGACTAGAAAGAGGTAGGCTAACTGTAGGTCCTCTCAATAGGCATGATTTAAAAAGTCAAAGTTCCAAACCCACAGCCCAGTACCAGAAGTACTAATTCACTGTATTTCAGTGACTGTTATAGAACCAGAGTAAGCATGACACAGCCGACTCGTCTACATTGTATTTTATTTGTAAAGAAACACTCACCTTTACTACCTGAGGCATTCTTATATTTTCTATTCTGATCTAGTCTGTTTCATTAAAAAATAAAAATAAAAAAGATGCTGGCCATCACCCACTTACACAGTTTAATGTAGCTTATATCTCCATGGTAACTCTACCACTCTCTACACACAGATACCCCTAAGATCCAAGCTAAAAGAAGAGAAGGCGAGGATGGAGGCCGGAAATAATCAGAAGGGGGAAGTTGCAGGTTTCAGGGATTCTTTCAGGGCACCAGGAATTCCTGGAATCCCACAGTGGAGGATTCAAGTCAAGGACACGGGACTCTGCCACCCACCTGCTGCAGGGGAGACACCTACTTGATCTGCTCAGCAGATATGTAAATAGATTTAGGCCAATCAAAAAGACAAATACAGCCAGGCACAGTGGCTTGCACCTGTAATCCCACCGCCGCCAAGGCGGGCAGATCACGGGCTCAGGAGTTTGAGACCAGCCTGACCAATATGGTGAAACCCCATCTCTACTAAAATACAAAAATTAGCCGGGCGTAGCGGCATGCACCTGTAATCCCAGCTACTCGGGAGGCTGAGGCAGGAGAATCCCTTGAACCCGGGAAAAGGAGGTTGCAGTGAGGTGAGATCACACTTACGCGCTCCAGCAGGGTCAACAGAGTGAGACTCCATCTCAAAACAAAACAAAAAAAAGACAAATACATGTGTCACAATAGGAAAAAAGGCCAAAGGCATGAACTGTCAACTCATGAAAAAGGTGAAACACATGTGACAAGGACACGACTTATTTATTTATGAATAGTTCCGCCGACCCCTAGCTCTCTACAGCCGCTTCTGTCTACAGGGGTGAGAAAACTGGGGACGAAAGGAAATCGCTTTTGAGAAGTCATTTTTAGTTATGCATGAGAACTTATTTCATGTTCTTTGAAAGACACAAGTAAAGCCTGATTCCTTTTTAATTACTTTAGGCTACTTGTCTGTGCTTCTCTGATTAAGCTACTCCATGCTGAGCCACGGGGACCCGGCTTTCACAGGAGTTACACAGACGAAGAGTTGCTGAACCTCCCTTGAGATCAAAGGAATGCAAATCACACAATAGTACGAAGTCATTTGAACCTACCAGACTGGAGAAAATAAAAACACCAGTACCAGCAGGATTGTAAATTGTACCAACTTTCCCAGATGCCACCTGTTGCTAGTAGCAAATTTTAAATTGTGCATGCTCTGTGATTCCGCAGTTCCATGCCTACAAATTCAGTGAAGGAAATAATTGCAAAAGTACATACATATATTTACAAGAAGGTGAACACTCAGGGTAACCTAAATACGCATTGCTCTCATTTATCTGCCATTCAGGGTCCCAGATACACACACAGAGCACTTAAAGGCTTCAGTTGAGCTAATCTTCATGTCAACTCATGGGATATATGTTATTATCTCCATTTTAGAGCTGAAGAAATTAAGACTCAGGAAGTTTTAGTGACACGTCCAAAGTCACAGCAGGACTGTATGACAACCTTGCTCTTTGGTTGCAGAGTCTAACCATACGACGACCTATTAGAGAGATGTTTATGAGCATTCATTTACGCAACAAGCATTCACTGAGTGCCTGCTATGTGCCAGGCACTATTCTAGATGCTGAGCAAAATGGGTCAAAGTCATGAACTGGTAATTCACAAAAAAGTGAAGTATATGGAACAAGACTATGGCTTATTCATTTGGGAATGTTCCCCTATTTGTAAGTCCCCTGGGTGATTAAAACAGAAAAAAATCTCCGTCCTCCAGCTGCTTGTAGAAACTTGATGATGTGCTGACATGGGAAGATGGCTACAACACAGAGAGGCTGGGAAAAGCAGGTGAAATGATTGTGCTGCATGTAAATATAATGTATTTATTCATTCAATTAATATTTATTGAGCAGCTACTTTCATCAGGCACTTCTTTCACTGATCTATGAGACACTCAAAGGCTCAAGGAACTGGTTCTGTTTCCATACTTAGAGGTTTACCCAGGGCCAGGTACAGTGGCTCATGCCTGTAATCCCAGCACTTTGGGAGGCTGAGGCAGGTGGATCACCTGAGGTCAGGAGTTCCAGACCATGGTGAACATGGCAAAACCCCATGTCTCCTAAAGAGACAAAAATTAGCCGGTGTGGTGACAGGTGCCTGTAACCCCAGCTATTTGGGGGGCTGAGGCAGGAGAATCACTGGAACCTGAGAGGCGGAGGTTGCTGTGAGCCGAGATCGCGCCATTGCACTCCAGCCTAGGTGACAGACTGAGACTCTGTCTCAGAAAAAAAAAAAAAAGAGGTCCACCCAGGGACAGACACAGAGCCAGTGAATTGGAAAAGGTTACTGTCTAAATAAGTGGGCAAAAGAGAGTAGGAGGCACAAAAGATAGCAAACTTTGAAACATCATTTACTTAAAGTATTAATAAAATTATTACAAAAGTGACATTCTTGAAAGACAAAAAAATTAAAACGATTTAGAATAGACAGTGAAATTCCTTCCCCTCTATTCAACCTTTAGAACGAATTCTTGACCCTTTGACTGTATAATTTTCAGACTCTCAATCGCACCCTTCAAAAAAGATCTCCCCTTTTCCTCTGTTAGAGTGCCCTATCCATTTGCCGTGGCCTATCCAATCATAGAATTATTTTGTTTATCGGACTATTTGTTCATTTGCTTTATTACCCCATGAGAATATAACCTTCACACCTAAACTTAAGAAAAAAGAAAGCAGGCATCATGTCATATAGCTCTATGGCTAAGTCTGAAGACTGCTATAAAGAATTTCTTTCATCTCAGGAGTAACAAAAACTATCTCTAGCTTTTGATACTTTACTTTGTTACTAGTTTTGTTACTTTACTTTGTTACTACAAAAACTAGACATAGTTTTATTTTACTTTTATATTTTATTTTATTTTCTTCTTCTCTATTCTTTTTTCTCTTTTTTTTCCCCCCCCCCGAGACTGAGTCTCACTCTATTGCCCAGGCTGAAGTGCAGTGGCTCCATCTCGGCTCACTGCAACTCCCACCTCCCAGGTTCAAGCCATTCTTGTGCCTCAGCATCCCGAGTAGGTGGGGTTACAGGCACCTACCACCATGCCAAACTAATTTTTATATTTTTAGTAGAGATGGGGTTTCACTGTGTTGGCCAGGCTGGTCTCGAACTCCTGACCTCAAGTGATCCGCCCGCCTTGGCCTCCCAAAGTGCTGGGATTACAGGCATGAGCCACCGCACCTGGCCTGAATCCATATCTTGCCCGCCCCACCTAACTCCTCAAGCTTTCCCCTTAGAGGCTCTAGATCTTGAATGTCCTTGGCTTTTTGAAGCTCTGGTCCAGAAGATCCCCTTTTTACAACTATCTCAAGAGTCCATGGGTTAGACATTCTATCCCTAGAATTCTAGGGGTGCTCTGAGGGTCAGCAAATGGACTAACCAAAGCCCAGCTTCTTTGCCCCACAGTATCCCCGTGTGAGACTGGGGCCTCTGATTCCCTGACGTGCCAGAGTCGCCAATGCAGATAACCGTGATTCCGTGAGACACGGGTATATGTGTTTTCTCAAGATGTGAGAGCAAAAGCAATTAAAAAGGCATTAGTTGTGCTTTTGTGTCGTCTTATGTTCTTAAAACTAATTATTTGTTCATTAAACCTCTCAGCCTTCATCAGAGGCTTTGTCGCATGGAAATAGCTGACGAGTTCGACTTGTGGTTATGAAATGAAAGGCTTAGCAGAAGCAAACTATGCTCCACAATTATGAACGGCCTCTGTCTCTGAGGTAATCAGAACCAACATTCTCCATGAGACTTGCAAAGTTTGGGGTTAAAAATGAAGGCACACAGTTCACGATTGGCTTCTCAGCTCTTCGTGATGTGAAAATGAACCCGAAGCTTTATTATCTGGACTTTTGCATGTATCTTCCTGATGTGCTTCCAGTTATAGACCTTTGACCATTCTAGCAAGGTGGGATCAAAAGTATACATTAATCACAGGTATGTATTTCCTCTCTCACCTGAGATCCTACTAAAATGAAAGTAAAAGACCCATAAAAGTTATAAGCACAGATCGATAAAGACAACAAGAAGAGAGACATCAGCAGACAAGAGAGATCAATAAATTGGCTGGGCGTGGTGGCTCATTCCTGTAATCCCAGCACTTTGGGAGGCCGAGGCGGGTGGATCACCTGAGGTCAGGAGTTTGAGACCACCCTGGCCAACATGGTGAAACCCCGTCTCTACTAAAAATACAAAAAGTTAGCTGGATATGGTGGCAGGTGCCTGTAATCCCAGCTACTCGGGAGGCTGAGGCACGAGAATCACTTGAACTCAGGAGGCGTCGATTGCAGTGAGCCAAGATCGTGCCATTGCACTCCAGGGTACAAGAAGAGTGAAATTCTGTCTCCAAAAAAAAAAAAAAGCGATATCAATACATTTCTGGAAGCTAGGAAGTAGGTGGATGGGTGATAACTGGTGAAGTAGTGTAGAGGAAGCCACGCTAAGTGTAGATATGGAAATGGATGCAGTTCAGGAAGTAATCTGCCCTCCAGAATCCTGCATTTGGGACTCAGAAATTTCAGATATAAATGGAAATGAGATATGAGGCTAAAATCAGAATAATTGAGTTGATTATCTCTATATAAAATATCTTAATCCACTCTTGGACCAAAACTCCTAGCAGCTATGTAGAGATATCTGAGTAAAATATCAAAGGGCCAATCTCAAGCAAAGTTGATAGCCCATGTACTAGTTACAAATGACCCCAAACGTAGTCACTTACAGCAACACATTTTTTTTTTTTTTTTTTTTTTAGGCGGAGTCTCGCTCTGTCGCCCAGGCTGGAGTGCAGTGATGCAATCTCGGCTCACTGAAAGCTCCACTTCCCAGGTTCACACCATTCTCCTGCCTCAGTCTCCTGAGTAGCTGGGACTACAGGCGCCCACCACCGCGCCCGGCTAATTTTTTGTATTATTAGTAGAGACGGGGTTTCACCCCATGTTAGCCAGGATGGTCTCCATCTCCTGATCTCGTGATCTGCCCACCTCGGCCTCCCAAAGTGCTGGGATTACAGGCGTGAGCCACCGTGCCCGGCCAACAACACATATTTCTTATCTTACAATTTCTGTGGATGAGGAGTTTGAGGGTAGCTTAGCTGAATTGTTCTGGCTCAAGGTTTCTTATAAGGCCGAAGCTGAGATGTCATCCAGGGTTGAAGTTTTCCAACATGGCCATGTGCGTTTGTTCATGTACTATCTGTGGCTGCTTATATGCTACAAAAGCAGAGCTGAGCAATCAGAACAGAAACTACAGGGCCACAAAGTCTTAACTATTTGGTTTAACTGGGGCTGGATGATCCATTTTCAAGACGGCACACTCACAGGGCTGTTGCCTGGAGGCCTCAGCTCCTTACCACATGGACCTCTCCACAGAGCTCTTTGAGTGTCCTCATGGCGTGGGGGCTGACTTCCCCCAAGAGGAAGAACAAAGAGAAACACTTGCCTTGTATGACCAAATCTTGGAAGTCACACATACGCACATTGGCCATATTCTACTCAGCAGAATCAAGTCACTAAGCCCAATCCTCACTCAAAAGAGTGGAATGAAGCTCCCTCTCCTGAAGGGAAGCGTCCCCCAGAATCTGTGCACATGTTTTAAAAACAACCACACTCCAGAAAATCAGACCTCCATATACTGGCATTCAGGGGTCTTCCATCTCTAAAGCTCCTTTACCAACATCTTAGAGCAAATTCCACAATTTAACAAGGTCTCCACATGCTCTCATGCTCATAGACTACCGAAGCAACTCTATATACCTTAATGTAAATGCAAATTGTCAACCAGGGCACCAGATATTTTTAAAGAGAAAACAACCTGCAATAGAAAAGAGAATAACTCAACAATAACAAAGGAAAATACTGACCCCTAAGGGATTAGAGACAATTCAGGAAATATAAGACAATTGGAAACAAACAAAAACCTCTGGTATCTTCAGGAAGAATCCAGCAGATATTGCATCCATTATAAAATAAAATAATTCTATAAAACAGAAACAATTAGAAAACAAAAAGAAACCGTTAAAAATAAAAAATACATGGCTAAAATTTTTGAAATATGTAAAAGGATTGTTTTAAAAAGCCAAAACCGATAGTTCAGAAAAATACAAAACCAACAACAAAAAGAGATGAAAGAGAGGAGCGAGAAAAGAAAAAAGATATACTGAATAAATCTGGGAGGTTCAACAGAAACTGATATATACATATATCTATATATATATACACACACACATTTAGATATATAAATATACACATTTAGAAAAGTAAGAAACTAAGAAACTTGTCAAAGCTAAAGGACATGAATATCAGTGTAGGAAGTTTCACTAAGTGTTCAAGCATAGTCAATGAATAAAGAATAATGTATAGACAGTTCATTGGAAAAATTTAAAATATCAAGCATAAAAAGAATACCCTTTGACCTTCTAAAGCAGAGAAGTTGGCAAACTAAATTCATGAACCAAATCTGGCCCACCACTTGTTTTTGTCAATAAAGTTTTATTGGAAATGGCCACGTCTGTTTGTTTATGTATTGGCTATGGCTGCTTTCATGCTACAACAGCAGCGCTGAGCAGTTAGAACAGAAACCATATGGCTGCAAAGTCTAACCTATTTGCTATCTGGCCCTTTACAGAGGAAAATTCGCTGAGCTCTGTTCTGAAGAGAAAACTTACCAAAAGAGAGAAAAGTTCACCCCCAAAAGAACAAAATCAACCTGGCATCAGAAACTTTTTGTCAGCATCATTGAACGCCAGAAGGTAATGGGAAAATGCCACCAAGGTGCTGATGAAAAATAATTTTTACTCTAAAATTCTATAGTCTATATTGAATGCCAAGATAATATAAAGGCATTTTCGGACATGAAAGACTCAGAAGTTTTACTTCCCATGTACCTTTTTAAAAAGTTACTTGAGGGTATGCTCTGGATAGACAAGGAAGTAAATCAAAAACTAGGAAAGGATGCAGAAGAGAGTGGATTTATTAAAGCAAAGCCCTTGGATGGCAGCTGTGCAGTACGCCTAGAAAGCATTCAGCAGAATTAGACCAGGAAGATGTAAACATGATGAGAGGGACAATTGGAACCATGTAATTCTGGCCTTGAGAATTCAGAAAAAGTTAATGAAATGATGGAGTAATGGTGGAGGAGCAAAGACAACTGCCATCGTGGAACTTCTGGATCCATAAGGAGCCTCGTGTGTGGCTGCAGGGACTTGAGACCCCCCCTGAGTTACGGCCTAAAGAACAGGTCCACTTCCCAGGAGGGTTGTCCACGGACAGAGTCTGGCGTGTTCTTCCACCACGAAAGTCTGGTGGTTGGACCACCAAGGCAACTTCCCTCATGGTTAAAGCTCATTTTTTTTTCACTAAAGGGGCTAGATAGATTTGGCTCATTTAGAACTCAAAACCTGCCAAGAATGAGGAAACTCAGGAGGAAGATTTCCAGTTTCCTGGCAAGTGCCAAACCCAGCGTACACTTGCCTGTGGTCTAGAGAGAAAAAGGTGTGTGAATTCCGTGAGCACTGCGCACTAACTCTTGCTGGCTCCTGGGTTCTAGGTTTGGTAAAAGCAACATCAGAGAAGGAAACTTGAAAACGTTCTCCAGAAGTCCCAGATTCCCCCATCATTCGTCACTCCCACCAAGAGTCTCCTCCTCCCTCTCCTCCCCTAAGCCCACTCACTCTAGAAACTCTACAATTCTTTTTTTTTTTTTTCTTTTAAGTAGGCCAATAACTGTATTAACCCAGGCTTCTTCAGCTTAATTACCTACAAGTAATCAATTGTATGTAAGCAAAAATGAATTGTATGTAAGCAAAAAGCTGCAGTGTCCAAGGGGCTTGGGCTTAAAAATATTAGAGATCTAGATTTTATCAGATCCATAAACCAGTTTTAAAAAGCAATTGAGGCCGGGCACAATGGTTCACTCCTGTAATCCCAGCACCTTGGGAGGCTGAGATGGGTGGATCACCTGAGGTCAGGAGTTCAAGACCAGCCTGGCCAACATGGTAAAACCCCATCTCTACTAAAAATACAAAAAATTAGCCAGGCGTGGTGGTCGGTGCCTGTAATCTCAGCTACTTGGGAGGCTGAGGCAAGAGAATTGCTTGAACCCAGGAGGTGGAGGTTGTAGTGAGCCAAGATCGCACCATTGCACTCCAGCCTGGGTGACAAGAGTGAGACTCTGTCCAAAAAAAAAAAAAAAAAAAGCAGTAATAATGTAAAATAGCAGCTCCCAGTAATTTCTGCAGGTTTTAGGTTTTATCTTCTTCAGAAGTTGGCTTAATTCAGTTTGCCTCATTCTTGGAAGCCTCATCAAAATTCTCTGCAAGAGCTGGAACTTCTTCATCATCCTCCTCTCCAGTAGCAAGTGGTGCTTTTTCATCCACAGATGGTTTGGGCAGAGGTTCAGCCCATCTTCCTAAACTAGTCAGACTGTCTGCATCATGCCGGCTTAAGGTGCTGGGTAGCGATTTCCATCAGCTGCTGTGTCTCAGTGTGTGTCTCAACTGCTGTACCTCAGCTTAAGGTGCTGGGTAGCGATTTCCATCACCTGCAGTGGTTAAAGAAGTGCTTGCTGCCAGAGATGCCTTAACTTTAGGATTGTTAAAGTGGATGACTGATCCTTGATCTACTTTAACTCGTGTGTTCACCTCTTCAATACCAGATATTGTTTGCCCCTAATTTCTTGGGTTTGTTTTGTTTTGTTTTGTTTTGTTTTTGAGATGGAGTCTTGCTCTGTCACCCAGGATGGAATGCAATGGTGCAATCTTGGCTCACTGCAGCTTCTGCCCTCTGCCTCCCGGGTTCAAGCGATGCTCCTGCTTCAGCCTCCCGCGTAGCTGAGATTATAAGTGCCCGCCACCATGCCTGACTAATTTTTTTTATTTTTTTATTTAGTAGAGACGGGGTTTCATCATGTTGGCCAGGCTGGTCTGGAACTCCTGACCTCAGGTGATCCACCCGCCTCCACCTCCCAAAGTGCTGGGATTGCAGGCGTGAGCCACTGTGCCGGCCCCTAACTTCTTTAAGAGCTGAAGTTTTTTTAAATCATCTGCTGTAGCTATTCTATGAACCACCTTCTTTCTACAACCAATTTCTTTCCCAGCAATGCACACCTGTGCCTGAAGTTTGGCGGGTGTTTCCTAGTTCATGATTGCCTCTTTCATCTTGTCAGAGCAGAAAAGGGGCTATGCAGGGGACAGGCTGGCACTCAGGGTTCAAGCAGACTTAGGCAAACACACGCGGGGATGCAAGATGGTGGCTCTGCGATTCTGACCTCATTCTTTAGAACAAAATAAATCTCTATGAATTTCCAGGCATACACATCCTCAGGCCTATTTTTTCAAAACCAAAGAGTTTATCAATATAGCCAAAGTCTATTTATCGAGAGATTTCACAACCAGTAAAAGTGACTTTAAGATAGTTTTTAAATAGAATTTTTTTTCTCCTTACCTGATTTCCATTTTCCCAGGTGAGGAAATTGAAGTCAGAGAGGTTAAGTCACTTGCTGAAGGTCACAGGGCTGGGACTGGAGCCAGAAGTGGGTCAGGATCCAAACCCAGAAATGTCTGGATCCAAAGCCAGGCTCCAAATCTTCACTTCCACCTCCCTTCTCTCCAAAGAGGAGGACCCCATCACTGGAACTGTCCCTACCAAATGCCGTTCAAAGTCAAGGCTCCCAGTGGAATTGCTTTCATTCATCATTCCCGGTGGAGAGAATCTGATTGGCCCAGCTGAGGTCACGTGTCCTCACCTTGGACAGATCGGTTCTGGCTAGGCAGGCTGAGGCTGCAGGACAACGGCTTTGAGTCACGAGGGCCATTCCTGGGGAAGACAGGTGTGCGAGCTGGAAGGCCATCCGGAGAGGGACCTGCTAGTGATGAGCAAAATGTTATCAGGCAGAATCAGTTGATTTCATACCGCTGTGTACACGAGCATCAACAGCCATGCAGAATGGTCATAATATTTTACCAAATGTGCTCTGACTCTCCACCCTGAGCAAACTCCCTCTGGTCCAAGAGCAGAAAATGGAACTGCATTTCCTTTTTTCCTGTGCTCAGGCGTGGGGTGATTACTTGGCAAACAGCCCCGTCACATTTGGTCATCTAGGACATTTTTCCTACCCAGCGGCTCCTCTTCCCAGATAGACCCAGAAACATTCCTCAAAATGTTCTGCTCATACAAGCATGTGACAAAACAGCTTGTCAGTTTGTCTCTTTCTTACCGAAATGAGACCGTGATGTCAAAATTCAGTCCTTTACTCATTTAGAAACCATCTGATAATGGAGCACTGGTTTAATTTCCTGGGGAAAATAAGATGCCTCTTGACTAGTGAAGCTCCCCATAACCCCAGGAAGGGGCATAATTATCTTCTTCAGAGTCAATCCCTTGTGGTTCCCCTAATTAATTGTAAACTATAGATGAGAGCTGTTCAAAAAGTAAGTTTACAAGGTTAATTACTGGTGTATTATGCGTAGCACAATTTTGCTGGGCATGTCTGATAGAGAAACTGATGATCAACTTTTGCAAGTTCCTCCTCACCGTCAAGTGGAGGAGTTGAGAGAAACAACGCAAAAGTTACTTCTACCTTTGGCAGGCTAGTTATCGAGGTACACCAGCATTATCAAAGGAAATCAGCTCTGCCCGTGATTGTGTGGGCCCTTGGCTCTTATACACTCCTACACAGGCAAATCCAATCACTCTCCATGTGCACACATGCACGAGTGTGCATGTACACATGCATGTGAACACACACAAATGCATGCATGCACACACATTAGCAGGTATTATGCAAAGGGCGTCAGCATGGAAGTCCAGAGAACTGATTTTGAGCCTTGGGTCTCATGCATTGGGGATTTTCTTACTTGAAGACAGAGTCACTCAAGGACACTCTGCATCCCCCTACATAGTTCCAGCCTCCTCTTAGGATCAGGAACATTAATATGATCTGAGCTTAGATCCTTCCACATCCCTCTTTGTGGCAAAGATATACACACATATTTGCAGATTCTGTGTCCGTGTGGCTGAGTGACGCACATGACACAGGATACTTAAGGATTGGTTTGGACTAATTGTCACATGTTATTTCTTCTTTTTGGCTCCTGCCAGGAGCCTACTAGAACATAAGGGCGCTAGACAGGATTCCAAATGAAAAAGAGTCCAATCTTTCATTTCCCTCCTCTCCTGATAGAGACCCTAACAGCTTGGTGAGGAACGTGGGTTGCTATGGAGATGAGCTGTGACTAAATCAGGTGAGTACAGGCAAGGGTATTGCAACACAGGGAAGAAAGAAAAGGGAAAAGTTTGCTTCTTGGCTTGGGCTTGAAATATTACTAGACTGCTAAAGGGGAGGGACGTTGTCCTACCTGTCCCGAAATTCCTGCCTCTGCATTCCTATTCCCTATCCCTTCCCAAGAGTGGAGATGTTGGTCTGATGGGTCAGAGCCCATGTTCTGCTAGCAGGCAGGGTTGCTGCACCTTACGAGCAGGACCTTGGCTGGACACCATGGCTCACGCCTGTAATGCCAACACTTTGAGAGGCCAAGGTGAATGGATCACCCGAGGTCAGGAGTTCGAGACCAGCCTGACCAAATGGTGAAAACCCGTCTCTACTAAAAATACGAAAATTAGCTGGGCGCGATGGCACCTGTAGTCGCAGCTACTTGGGAGGCTGAGACAGGAGAATTGCTTGAACCCGGGAGGTGGAAGTTGCAGTGAGCCGAGATTGTGCCATTGCACTGCAGCCTGGGTGACAGAGCAAGATTCCATCTCAAAAAAAAACAAAAAAACAAAAAACAAAAAACAAAAGCAAAAAAAGAGCAGGACCTTGGCAATACTCCCTCTTCCCCTTCCTGCCTCGGGTTGGAAGAAGCAGATGGCAAGCTGCAGCTCAGAGGGTGTGGAGGGAGCCACATAGGTACGGATGGGAGTCTGAGACGAGCCGAGGAGAGAAAGCCTTTGCCTCTGCCTGTGACGATCCCCAGTGGTATCTTAGAGGGTGAGCTACTGCCCCCGAAGAAGAAGGGAAAGGTCGTGGCGGACGGATCACTACGTGAACGGGTGTGGGAGCATCAAAGACAGCGCGCGTTTGGTGACTGCGGGATCACATGCCAGCACTGGGCAGCGTTGGGGAGACAGAGGTACGAAGAGCCCCGAGTGTCAAGTGAGGACTTTGGACTTTACCCTACAGGCAACGAAGGCTTCTCAGAAGGGAAGTGACACAATTTGTCCTTTGGGAAGCTAAGACAGGTGGCAAGTGTCAGGAAAGGGTGGGAAGGCGGAGAGACGAGGGCAGGCTGAGACAGCAATCAGAAGCTATGGCATTCTGATCTCAGGAGGGAACAGCGAGGTGGAGGACAGGTCAGGGTGCTGGGAACAAGAATGAGTAGGAAGGTCAGGCACTGCAGGGTTCAGGACTCACTGTCTACAGGGAGAGAGAGAGCCGGCGGCTGAGATGGCTCTGGGGTTTGATCACTGAGGCCTGGGTGAATGGTGGTGCATTTACAGAGGAGCACACAGAAGAATGTGTGAGCACGCACACACACACGTACACACACATGCACACACACACGTACACATACACATGCACACACACGTACACACATATGCACACACATGCACACACACGCACATGCAAACACATACAGATGCATATGCACGCACATACACATACACACACGTACACACATGCACACACCTACATGTCCATATGTGCATGCACACACATACATGTATATGTGTATGCACATACACGCGTGCATGCACATATACCTGCACATATACACATGTACACACATGCACACATGTGCACACATGTATATGCATGCACATATACATGCACACATACACATGTACACACATGTGCACACATGCATATGCATGCACACATACACACATGTACGCACACACATACACACATGTACGCACACACACCCTTCACTCCCCAGCCAGTATTTATCAGACCCCTATTCTCTGGAATTCTTTCCCTCATTCCTCCTTTACATGACTTAAATAACATTAATGACAAATAGGGTCACACATTCATTTGTGCACAGCTATATTCAGTTGAAATTTTCTCCACCTAAATAGCTCTCTGAGGCAGGCCAATAGAGGCTCAGAGAGGATAAGCAGTGTGCCTCGTGTCTCACAGCTGACAGGGTGGAGTCTTGACTTCAGACTTCCAGCCCAGTGCACCCCCTAACATGCTCCACTGAGGCTGGAACGAAACCCTGAGATCGGCTGGACCAGCCGTCTCATTACCCTTCTTTATGACGGTTTGCATTGTAGTCAGGAAACTCCTGTTAATCGTTCTTTTTGCTGCCACCATCATATTTCCTTCCTCCAAAAAGGAGCGCAGGCAGGGAGATTATTTTGACATATTTCCTGAAGACGCTGTTTCTAGAGCACTTGCCTGATAAAAATGATATATTTATTTGGGACCGCCAAGAGCTTGCTGAAATGAGGAATTTATCTGCATAGCTTTTGTTATTAAAGTGATTCCTCTTGTTTATTTCCTTCTAAGCTACTGATTCCATCTATAATACATGAGTTTCAGGTAATAGAAATTTTTCATGCAAGTAAATATTTTAATAATAACATTATGGTCTTGATTCAGTGTTACAAGCAGTAGCCTGGCACAGGGAACAAGCTCGACACTGGGAGGCTCGGGACCTGGGTTCTTGTCCTCACTCTGTGTCTGTGCCCATGGGCAAAACCCTGTCCTCTATGAACCTCAGTTTCCTTCTCAGTGAAGTGTGGTAGCTGCTGCACACCCTCCCTGACTCACGAGGGCCACTGGTAAGATCAGATGAGATGACAGCTCCAAAGGTTCTGGAGAGGTTGCAGGCTTTGCTATATATGGGTAGGGTCAGCATGAGATACTGACCAGAGTACAGACTTAGGAGTATAACAAAGAGACTAAAAAACACAGTGGCAGGCCAGGTGCCGGGGGCTCACGCCTGTAATCCCAGCACTTTGGGAGACCGAGGCAGGCAGATCACAAGGTCAGGAGATCAAGACCATCCTGGCTAACACAGTGAAATCCCATCTCTACTAAAAATACAGGAAGTAGCCGGGTGTGATGGCACGCGCCTGTAGTCTCAGCTACTTGGGAGGCTGAGGCAGGGGGATTGCTTGAACCCGGGAGGCGGAGGTTGCAGTGAGCCGAGATCACACCACTGCATCTCTAACCTGGGCAATAGACCGAGACTCCATCTTAAAACAAAACAAAACAAAACAAACAAACAAACAAAAAACAGTGACTTAAATGAGATAGTGTCTGCCTTATGCAAAGATGGACAGGGATCAAGAAAGGGTAAATGGCCTCATTCTACATGATCATTCAGGGCAGGCCTCAACATGAGACTTCCATCTCTGTGTCCAAGTGGTCTCCTATCATGGATGTTTCCCAACAAGCAAGAAGGTAGCAAAAGGGAATCAAGGTCAAGTGAGTTTGTCTTCAAGGTGGAACTCACATGGCACCTCCACTCACATCCCATTGGCTCAAATTTAGTCACATGAGTCACTTGGCTTCTCTGGCCACAAAGAAGGCTGGGAAATGTAGTTTCTAGCTTGGCAGTCATGTGCCCAGCTAGCACTTGGAAGATAGAACGAATAGTAGGAGACACTCAGCAGTATGGGGAAAATGACCACTCAGAATAATGGGCACAGATACAGAAGGGCCCACAAGATCTTCAGGAAAAGCAAACAGCCTACTGGGTACAGAGCAGGTCTACACTCATATGTCTGCCTCAGATATTCTATGCTTATTTGTACTCATACGAGCACAACTGCAATCAGACACCGGCTCAGGTAAGCAAAATAATAATAGTGAAACTGAGCTTGCCTCCTGGCTGTCAAGGTGGTGCTGATTCAAGAGACAGATGGTGGTGGGGCTTAAAGTGATGCAGCCAAGTTGGAGAGAGGTATGTGAGTTCAATATCTATCTTACCTTTCCAACTCTGGAAGGTTGGAACTCAACTGACATGAGTTCAGTTTGAGGACCACAAAGAGGGCGAGATCTGAACTGGCTAGACCTGAGAGGGTCACAGACTTTGGGACACACCTCAAGTCAGACATATCACTGGTGTCCACTGCTCCATCAAGCTGGTGACCGTGCACCGTTTTTATTTTTGCCCAAATGGTCTACCTTCACCATTTTGATCCCCACCAAAGTCTGCTATCTCACACCCTTCAGCCACATGCATTGTGGTAGGACTAATGTCTGATACCCCAAACAAGGTGACTCTTGACCAGACTCAACCCTGAGCCTTGCCACACCCAGAACTCTTTCAAATGTTCCCCAGGGTCTCTGCTCTAAACCCAGGGGGGAATGCGGCTGGTGAGTGCAGCACACGTCGGAATCCTACCCCAGCCACCAGCCCCAGCTCATGGCAGGGGCCAGAAGCACCCCAGGGAAGAAAGAAATGTCAAAATGTCAAGTCCAAAGTGTTCAAATGGGAGACAGTCCACCAGTGCAACTAGAAGAGTTCAGTCGTACTAGAAGAGGGCGAGTCTCTCCCGATAGTCTGTACCTTCAACAGGAGACCATCAGAAGAGCCTCTGGAATTCACCATGTACTATTCACATACCACTCAACATACGTTAACAGCTCAAGTGGATTCACATCAGCTCAATCATAATTATTTGTCAAAACCACTGTTTCCCTCATTATTTCCTGCTGAGAGTGTGAGATTATATAAATTTATGTGTAGCTATCACAGATTCTAACAGCATCACAAAGGAAGAGAAATTAACCTCCTACTTATTAGAAAATGTTTAGCTCAACCCTCTAGGAGAAGTCAATTTACTAGGTTAAATTTTCTGAAATTGCATAAAGACGCTAGTCCAACAATGCACCATAACAGAGTGGCATTATCTGCTGTTTTACTACAGAGGACCTGCTGCCAACAACCTTAATGATTTATGGTTAAAATGTGTTTACCAAGAAGTTATCATGCTAGTTATGGCCTGAACCAGAGACTGGGACCCACATTCTGTTTCCTGGAAGACTTGGGTCTTGGTGAACAGTAATAATAATAATACATATGGGATTGTTTCAGTTCTAGGCAAAGGATGCTGTGCTCAGCCAGTTACATACAAGCATCATTCCTCACATGGACCATGGCCATTCTTTCCTAACTGCTCTCCCGCATCTATGCTGGACCCTACCTCACCCCACTCATATTTCATGGTACACCCAGAGTGATTAGTCAAAACCAAGATCTGATACTATCCTTCTCTCCCACCACAGGGCCTTTGCACAAGCTCTTTCTTCTGTCTGGAATCCTCTTTCTATCCCTCTTCACTTTCCTTCTCATCCTTCAATATAAGCCCTTTTTCATTAGGAGCAAAAACCAAAGTCTTTACAAGGGCCTGTAGGTACGTGTCCACTTGCTGTATCATCCTAACAGGGGTACTCTTGAGAGTGACGTGAGGTGCTGTTAATACTTATGCCAGAAATATAGTACAAATGCACCTATCCTGGGCTATCCGGGACCAGGCGCTCCTGGCCTGGCCCTCCCCACGTCTCTGGTCTCATCGCCTACCCTGTGCTGCCTTAATTGCTCCAGTATTCCTGGACTCTTTGCTGCTCCTCAGTCATGCCAGGCCTAACACCCACCTTTGGGCCATGGTGCTGGCCATTCCTACTGGCTTCTCCCCGAAGTCAGCCAAACAAACTCCTTCACCTCCTTCAAGTTGCTGCTTAGATGTCACCTTCTCAAGCTCACCCTGAGTGTCCTGATTTTGGTTTGAGTTGGGTTTCTTATTTTGTTTACTACCATAGGAGAGTTGGGCATGGAGGACTCCAGGGCTTCTTCCAATTTAGAGGATGCTCCATCCCCGTGGGGCCATCGGGCTCCTCTTGCTGCCTGGCTGAGCTGCTCAGGTTGTCATCTAGGAGGCAGATACCTGAAGTGTTAACTCTGTGACTGGGGGACAACTTTCATCATCTGCTTCTTTGCCCAAACCCATGGATGGCAGAGCTGGGTCACAGTGACATTGTGAATGTCACCAGCTCATATCCCAGACATCTGAAACACTAACATAGTCACCAATTAGACATACTGATTCACTGACGTCCTCTGTGATGATGGTGTATCCCTGGAGGGTAGTTCCGGAGACTCCAGGCAAAATGACCCAGCAGAGAATTCTGGACCTGTCCTTGCAAAGCCCCAGCTCTCTGCTCTCTGTCCCCACCATGCTAGGGAAACCTGGCTGACAAGCAATGCCCCCAGTCACAGAGTTAACACTTCAAGTATCTGCCTCCTAGATGACAACCTGAGCAGCTCAGAGGAGCCCGATGGCCCCATGTGGATGGAGCATCCTCTAAGTTGGAAGAAACCCTGGAGTCCTCCATGCCCAATTGCCCTATGGTAGTAAAGAAAATAAGAAACCCAACTCAAACCAAAAAAGCAAGGGTGGGGAAGGAATCTACTGTCTCATGTAACTGGGCATTGTAGTTTAGCTGGCCTTAGGCGTGGTGGGGCCCAAGAGGTCCAATAGTGTCACGGGACACTGTTTCATTGTGTTCTCACTAAATTCCCAGGGAGGGCCTCCCCATGTGGCAATAAAGTAGCCACTACCAGCTCTAGACCTCCATCTTCCTCACAGCTGGTCATACCAGTGGAAGGAGAAAACCTTTGTTTTTGAGAGTTGCAGCAACAATCCCACAGAAAGCCCTCATTTGCCCAACTTGGATCACATGTCCATGGCTGAGCCAGTCACTGAGGCCAAGGCATGAAATACTTTGATTGGATACCCTGGGTCACATGCTTAGGTGGAAGAGTCACCCAGAACATATGGTTACCCAAAGCAATGTTGAACAGTCAAAAAATTATATATGTGTCCCTGACACTAATCTAATAGGAAGGGGCTGTGTTGCATAAAGGGAAGACATGAGCTCTACAGAGCTCTGAAGTAGATATCTAAGACTTGACTTTGCCACTGTCTCTACGTGACTTCAGACAAGACGTTTTATTAATACTTCACAGAGCCTCAGATTTCTCCAATGTGATGAGGGGATGCAGTGCTCTGCTCTGCCAGACCCTAGAGCATACTATGAGGATGAAATGAGGAAGGACTGTTCTCCCCTAGAGAGGGGCCGAGGTGTCCATCGTCGGGAGTACAAGGGAGCAGGTATGCCCATGTTTCTGAACCACATCTCCAAGTTCCAGTAGGCTCTGTGCTGGAGCATGAGTTTCTTTTCCACTAAATAACTCAAAGGAAAGAACAAAGTTGCTTCCCACTTATTTGGTGTTTAGATGCTGCCTCCCTCCCACCACCTCCACCTGCCAGCCAAGAGGCACCATCTCTGAACCCAGAGGACGCAAGATCCATCACTCCTATACAGAGTTCACACCATGCAGCCGTGACCTGAGCAACACATCCACAATTAGCTAATGTGGATCATTTTCAACAGAAAACGAAGCATGAAATATGCAAAAATAATGAGCCCTTCACTGAAATTCCAGTAGCTGCTACAGGGTAACCAATTTGAATAGCAGTTGCAATTCCTAGGGAGGAAACCCCCCATTAAGAAGAACAATGTTGAAATGGTTATGTATGGACTCTGAAATTCACTCGATAATTAATCCGGTCGATAAACATGGTGTTAGTCCTCCCACACTATGCAACTTAAATGAGGCTTTTATTGAAATATTGGGTCCAGTTTCAGACTTAGCGGCTAATCTGAAGCAAGTGGGGATGTTGGCAATGGCATGAAGAGCCAGAGTGAGCGACAGAAGACAGAGATTGTCTTGTAGGCCTAGAGAAGACCTCCGTATCACCAGGCTGCCAACATCACAAGAGCCCAGTGTCAAGCACTGGCTTGGATGCCCCATGCCAAGCGTGTGCCAAGCTTCCAAACAGTGCTCTTTGGAAGTCACTAATTATTGCTAATTATTGGTCTTCCCAAACCCATCTGTGTGCGATGGGTAGCAACACCACGTATGTTTTCACAGCTCTCTCGCTTTTTTATGTCCTGCCTTCCTGGAACCCCCTCTAGCTGACA
The DNA here is from genome assembly GCF_008728515.1 of Papio anubis. Classification (NCBI taxonomy): domain Eukaryota; kingdom Metazoa; phylum Chordata; class Mammalia; order Primates; family Cercopithecidae; genus Papio; species Papio anubis. Next base: position 5,840,895 of record NC_044992.1, read on the forward strand.
GAAGAGAGACATTGAAAGCATCAGGCTTGGCTGTTGGACCAAGGTTCAAACACAGGCTTAGTCACTTACTTACCAGCTCTTTGCCCTGCAGTTTATGGAGGTCCTTTCCCAGTCTGTAAATAATACAAGTGCCTACCTTTTAGGGATTTTTCTTTTTTTTTTTTTTTTTTTTGAGACGGAGTCTCGCTCTGTCGCCCAGGCTGGAGTGCAGTGGCTGGATCTCAGCTCACTGCAAGCTCCGCCTCCCGGGTTCACGCCATTCTCCGGCCTCAGCCTCCCGAGTAGCTGGGACTACAGGCACCCGCCACCTTGCCCGGCTAGTTTTTTGTATTTCTTAATAGAGACGGGGTTTCACCGTGTTAGCCAGGATAGTCTCGATCTCCTGACCTCGTGATCCGCCCGTCTCGGCCTCCCAAAGTGCTGGGATTACAGGCTTGAGCCACCGCGCCCGGGATTTTTCTGAAGAATAAATAACATAAGGGGTGTTAAGTACACCGTGCCTACCTTTTAGGGGTTTTCTGGAGAATAAATAACATAATGGGTGTTCGGTACTCAGCCATGTGTCTAACTGGGACTCATTGCTATCCATTTCTTTCACCCAAGACTGGTTCTCAGAGGCATACAGTTAACAAGTTGCTCTGCACCGAAGTCAGTTCCTCATGCACTCTTTCCCCCCACCCCCTTTATTTTTTTAAAGAGTCTTGCTCTGTCACGCAGGCTGGAATGCAGCAGTGCTTTCTTGGCTCACTGCAACCTCCACCTCCTGGATCCAGGTGATTCTTCTGCCTCAGCCTCCCGAGTAGCTGGGAATACAGGTGCCCACCACCACCCCCAGCTAATTTTTGCATCTTTAATAGAGACAAGGTTTCACCATGTTAGCCCGGCTGGTCTCGAACTCCTGACCTTGTGATCTGCCCACCTCGGCCTCCCAAAGTGCTGGAAGGACAGGCATGAGCCATCACGCCCGGCCCCTCATGCACTCTACAGCACTCAGGCTGGAGTTGGCTCCTGATGTCACAAGGACCTGGACTGCAGGAATTAGGAAGCCTTCTGAGATACCACACTCATTGCGTGCAGGCTATACTTAAAGATCCATTTTACAAAATGTTAGCCATGAGCTGACAACTGTTGAAACTGCATGGTGGGTACATAGGGGTTCATTGTACTGTTCTCTCTAGTTTTGTGTATGTTTCATTGGTTTGAGTTTTTTTTTAAGACCTATCTAAACTGAGTTTATTTGGGTTTTTTAATTCCACAGCTAGGAGCAATACTGGCAAATTCATACCCGGGCATTGCCACTCTGTTGAGGAGGCTTCTCTGGGTTAAGTCGCCAGGACATGCGTGGTGAAGCTTAGATCCCTATCGTGACTGGCAATAAGATAGGGCAAGTGTACTTCAGGAGACCCTGCCACCTCCGTTGTTTTAAGATCACTGGGGAACATAAGTAATCCGAGCAGAGTATCTTAACTAAGAAACAAATTATTAGCTGTTAACAGATGAAATGCAATGAGCTTCTAATTGATGCATTTCCTAATTGTTCCTTGCCTCAGGTCATATGAGGCATAACTGGTATAATTAAGAATAGAACTCAAGTTTTCTGCTTCTACATCTGGTATTTTTTTCTGCTACATATACAGATACTTCTGTATCTCCAGTGCCTCTAACATGCAGCCATTATGTCAACAAGCATAACAAGTGCAACAACAAAAGCCGTAGCAGGTAATATTTATTGAGGATTTCCTCTGCCATGAACTTACTAAGCTTTTTAATGCATAATCTCATTTAATTCTATAAATACATTTTTAAAATAAAATAACGTTTGAAGAGGCTAATCTCATTATCCCTATTCTACAGATGAGGAAACTGAGGCTCAAAGTCGTGAAGTAACATTGAAGTAACTAAGTGTATACAGACCAGGAATGGTAAGGTTTGGCATTCTGCCTTGATCTATCCTGTGTACATCTGGAAGTGCCTGGTTGCTGCACAAGATTCTATAGTTTATTTAACAGTCTCTATTAGACATTTAGGCTCTTTCCAGTTTCTTCATTCTCACAAATGATGTTGCAATAGACATCCTGGTACAGGATTCTGATTTCACGTCTGTCTTTTCTGTTCAAGTATAAAGGCTGCCCGAGATCAGGGATTTTTGCTCATTTTGCTTACTTCTTCTGCTCTTCAGTACATAGAACAGAGACTGACATAAAGTCAAGTCAATAAATATTTGTTGAACGGATGTAAGGATGGATAGATGGGTTGATGGAAGGGAGGGAGTAAGGAAAGCAGGAAGGAGGAAGGAAGGAAGAAGGAAGAAAGAAGAAGGAAGGGAGGGAGGGAGGGAGGGAGGGAGGGAGGAAGGAAGGAAGGAAGGAAGGAAGGAAGGAAGGAAGGAAGGAAGGAAGGAAGGAAGGAAGGAAGGAGTGAATGGCTGGATGGGCAGGCATACGGATGGGAGTGGGATTAATTCTCCAATGTAGACACCCAGAAGTCTCTAGATCTTGCCCCCGAGGACCACACTGTTCAGGAGAGTGGTCCCCAATTTTGGCTGCATCTTAGAATCTCCTGAAGATGTTTTTAAAAATTGATGGTGATCCCCTCTGCAAACATTCAGATTTACCAGGCCTGGGATGTGACCTGTGCATTGGAATGTTTAAAAGCCCCGCAGGTGATTTCAATGTGCAGAACCACTGGATAGAGCAAAACCCTTATCATTCACAGAGGCACTTGTTAAAAAGCCAACTATATCTTCCCATTCTAAGAAGACAACCAGGCTGTTTCATTTCTGGCTTTAGAGCTTTAGAAGAATCGAAAGCAGAAACCCTGAAATCAGCTCTTTCCATCTTTTGTGACATCAGGGTGGTGTCCGTGAGGGGAGAGAGGCGAGTGAGCTTCCCCAACCTGGAATGGAGAGGGACTGGCAGTCCCACAGCAGTCAAGGGATCTTTAGACCCTACATGGTCGTGTCCCACTCCCCAGAGCTACAAAATCTGAGTCTCTGGGTATAGAACCCAGAAAGCTGTACTTTCAATAAGCACTGCAAGTGATTCTGATGCACCGTAAAATTGGAAGAGGACTAATCTATAAAAATAAGTGAAGAGAGATTAATTCTAATAACGTGAATCAGTCTAAACCTTCACTCCATAACTCAAATATTCAAGAAATATTACATTTCATTATTTTCTTTAAATCTAATTAAACCATACTTTATGACTCTACCCCATCACTGTAGCAGAGATGCCATTGTCATTCACAGTTACCGTGGACTGATTGTTACCATTTCATGTCGTGTCTTCTATTTCTTCTGGTTGTTCTTCTTGTCTGCCCACCTTACTTCCTACCTATTATTGAGTGGACTAAGTATATTTATCACATTTTCCTCTCTAATATTTAATATTTTTCCTTCTAATAGTTTTGATTTTTACAGAGAATGTCCTTAAACATTTCATATTCATATTTAAACTTACATTACCTGTCCGTATCTAGAAGTAATCGATATTTATATCTTCTCCCTGAACAGAACAAAATTCTGAGTATTCTGTGCTTCCTTTCACCCCTCTCCCTATACCTTCCCTTCAAATTGTATTGGTTTTTTGCATACCACTGCATCTTGTATCCCACTGTCTTCTTCAATTCTTCTTTCATGTCTAGTCATTTTTTCAGATGGATTATGAGAGGTAAGCTTTCTGGGTCCTTGCTCAACTGAAAATATCTTTACCCTCCAGGGCATTTGAGGTAAGATATGTAATTCTAGCTTTAAATTACTTTCCCTTAGAGTTTGGAGTACATGGCTCATTGTATTCTTGTATTCAGTGTTGCTCATACTCGTTATTTTATATAGACTCTGTTTCTCTGTTTCTTTTTTTCTCTCTTGCCCTTTCTGAAAGGTTTTATGATCTTTCTCTTTATCCTTGGTGTTGCAAGAATTTTCCATGATCAGTCTGGGGTTTGGTGCATATTTTACTCAACATGTTGGACCCTTTGGCACCTTCCAATAACAATTATAATAATATTAATGTTAATAGCTTGCATTGAGTTTTTTCACATGGCCAGGCTCTTCTGAGTGTGCTTTACTCAGGTAATACTTTCCACACCCTATGCTAGATGTTATCATCACGCCCATTTTACAGAAAAGGAAACTGAGTCACAAGAAAAGCATATCTTTCTTCAGTCAGGAAATTGTCTCTTTTAGAATTTCCTCCATTTCTCTCTCTCTGCTAATTCCCATTTGTCAGGCATTGGAAATTGGAAGTCAATCTCAATGTTTGATGCTTTGTCCTTGGGCAGTGCGTTTTGGGAGATTTCCTCAGCTTGATGGTTGAGCTCATTGATCCCCATATAACTGTGACTTTTCTGAGATGGAGTCCATCCACGGAGGCCTGCGACCACACCCATCACTGAGACAAGAAAGAGGCCAAACTGTCTGCCTGCTGCCTGTTGCCCCCTGGCTCTCTCCTGGCCCCCCATCAGCCCTCTGCACACCCATAGATGCATAGCTCCCATTTTTCTACGGCAGTACTTGCTGTTAATTCTATTCCATTTGTTTTCCATCCTCTAAAGATTTTTTAAAATAATGTCTGGTCCATCAAGGACATGCTCCTTGCTTTAAATGCTACACTAAATTGTTTATACCTTTTTATCATTTCTGGGAATTTGGATCAAAAAGACAAACAAGTGCTTAGTTCACCATTTGGCCCAATCTACTTCTGATGGATGCAAAGAGCAGAGACTCTGGTCATCTTGAGAAATGGGAATTCACTGAGGAACATGTGTAACAATGAGGGAGACAGGTGTCTCTGGCTTGTGGCCAGGCGTTCCAGGGAAAACAGAGAGCATGGCCTGGCTGCATCTCAAAGGGCCTGGAAAGCTCTTTAAGAATGGGAAAGCAGGTTGGGCATGGTGGCTCACGCCTGTAATCCCAGCATTTTGGGAGGCCAAGGAGGATGGATCACCTGAGGTCAGGGGTTCAAGACCACCCTGGCCAACATGATGAAACCTCGTCTCTACTAAAAATATTTTAAAACTTAGCTAGGTGTGGTGGCAGGTACCTGTAATCTCAGCTGCTCGGGAGACTGAGGCAGGAGAATTGCCTAAACCCAGGAGGTGGAGGTTGCAGTGAGCCCAGATCACATCACTGCACTCCAGCCTAGGCGACAGAGTGGGACTCTGTCTCAAAAAAAAAAAAAAAGGAAACCTGTGCAGAATTAAGACCCTCTCATGGTGTTGTACCAACCTTTCAGCTCTGGAAGCTGAGGATGGCAGCTCTGATGCTCTACCGCTAACTCTGTCCCTCTACTCCTCCCCCTGCTGCCCTCTGATGAAGTCCTCTGTACCCTGCCTTTAAATTTCTGAGAGGAAAACTGATTGGTCCAGTTAGTCGTTATTATTCTTGTGGCTTCGACACCCCCTCAGTCTGACAAACCCACGGACTGACCAACTTGAGATCCAATGCCCACACAGATCTGACCAGTTCAAGCTTTCACGGTGGGAGCCATGCGGTCCCTATATGGAACCCCTTGAAGTGGACTGTGGTTGAGGCTGGTACTCTGAGACTCATGCTTCCCAAAGCAATGTCTAGGGATCCTCCCAGATGTAAATATCTGGGGCCCATGAGGTGTCTGCAGGCCCACGAATAAGCCCAACTCATCTTTATACAAACTACCCATCAGGAAAGAAGAAATGCTCCTGATTCCCATTTGTGATGGTTAATTTTATGTGTCAACTCGACTGGGCTACAGGGTGCCCAGATTAAACATTGTTTCTGGGTGTGTATGGGAGGCTGTTTCTGGATGAGATTAGCATCAGAATCAGTAGACTCAGTAGAGCAGATTGTCCTCCCCAGTGTGGGTGAGTATCATTCAGTCATTGAGGGCCTGAATAGAACTCAAAGGGAGAGGAAGGAGGAATTCACCCCTTTTGCTATCTCCCTGCCTGCTTGAGCTGGGACATCAATCTTCTCCTGCCCTTTAACTGGGACTTATACCATTGGCTCCCCTGATTGTTAGGCCTCTGGACTCAGACTGGAGCAACACCACAAGCTTTCCTGGGTCTCTAGCTTACAGACCAAAGACTACGGAACTTCTCAGCTTCCATAATCATGTGAGCCAATTCCTCATACATGTATGTATATTTATTTATGTATGTGTAATATATAATAGATTTCTGTTCATTTTTTTTCTCTGGAGAACCCTGACCAGTACACTGTTAGATCCACGTTCTCCTGAGAAATCAGCACCTCTGCAAACCCACGCAGTGAGCTCCATGATGAGGATTCAGCTGATGTAAAGGAAAGTTTTGGGTTAGAAATACCAGAGTTAACACCCCCAAGAAAGATGTTAAAATGCTTCTGAAAAAACTCACAAGCCGGGCAGCTCCCTGGTTCATAATACTACACCCTTCTCTAGGAATTACCCCAGTACATGCTATTAATGGTAGGGTCCCCTTGGCTTTAAGACCATCCGTCTCCACTCCCCAGTTGACCACCGATGATTGGTTGACACAGGGTTGAGCACCTGATCAAAGCCGGGCTAATCAAAACCTCTTTCTCCTCCTGGGAATGTGAAACTTAAAAGAATACCCTTAACTAAGATAGGGCCCACCCCAGAGCAGAAACCACATGGCACAGCCTCTGCTGTTACAGACAATCTGCAAAGAAGTATCCTGATTGATTACAACTTCTGATGCAATCAATCTCGTTGATCCACGCCCTGACCACTGCCTACGCCATGACCCTAGCTACACACAGACCTTGACTCCAGCCCCCGCTGAGCCTTACTCCTGGACAGATGGTGAACTTTGGCCCTGGCCACAGAATTAAACCCTGACGTGATCACAGATGATTCTATGCTCTCATCACAAATTGAACTCTGACTCCCAGCAACATACCAATCCCTGACTCCCTCCAGTCACCCTGGGAACATACTCTATTGCCACAAGTGGCCACGATACGCAATGGTTTCCCTCCACACAATTGGGGGTACATCTTGTTTACCACAAGGCAGCCCGCCCGGGCCCTCCTCCCCAGGTACTGAGCATGGCTAATCTCTGGATCTGTTGCTTTGACTCTGGGCCCGGATGCTACTGGTGGAGTTATATCCTGGAAACATTCTCTCACTGTAGGACCCAATGCCCAGAACGACGGCCACAATCTGTTCTTTGACCTAAAGGAATCTGGCATGAGCAGGCATAGCTCAGACTCACACAACCTCTCTGCAAGAAAACCTAAGCAAACGCCACTGGTTGGAATCATCTAAAGAAAGACCTGACGATTATCGGTCAACCAGAAGGCCCTCAGAGTCAGCCTCAACAGCTCTCTCTGCTTCGTACCAACCCATGCTTGTTTTCAAGACCTGTCCATTCTACATCCCCAGTGCTTGCCCTGTGATCTCCTCCTCCCCATCTTCAACCCATCCTTCCTTGGTACAAGCTGGCACCCACAGCCTCCTTACTAACTGGAATTCCTACTTCCAGTCTCAACACCTCCTGCCTGACCCCAACCCCAATCCATCACCAAGTGTACTTGCAGAAAGTCAAATACATGCGCATTCCCTTCTGCTCACGACTTATCTGTGGCTTCCTGCTGCCCTCCAAGTAGATTCCAGCTTCCTGGGCATGGCATTCCAGGCCCTTCATGATTGGGCCTAAATCATGCCTCTAGGGAAGAAGAGAGCTACGTTTGCTGCAGACCATTTGCCCCCAAGTGCTCGTGGGCCTCCACTCAAACCCTTCTGTGGGGCAGATGATGGCTTTCTAGTTAGAATCTGTCATTTCCTACAGTGGAGAGTGGTGGTGCAGGGGGGAGGGGTGGTTATAATTATACGTACATTGCAAATTAAAGCTGTTATTAATCAAAGTATCCCTAAAAATATCGGAGACGTAATACGACATCTCAGCTCTTTTCCCGCTGGCTCCAGTGCAGATCCAAAAGGAAGCTGACCTTTTCCACAGCCGAATTATAAATGTCAGGATTGCATGCTGCCATCCTTCAATTACTGTCACCTTGAAAGGGGAGAGCGCTGGAGGCCTCACACTTAAGTGTTTTCAATCACAGATATATTTCAAACACTATCTCCTTGAGAGCGGAGCACTGGGCTCTGGAAGCTGGCACAGCCCCCATTGTGGCTTCTGTGTCACGTGCAGTGACCCAGAAAGTTAGCAACTTAAAAGACGATTTGGAGTTGATCAGAACTGCCCATTTAATTTCCTCCTGTTCCAGCAAACTAAAGATTTAATTATTCTTCAATTGCTATTTGCAGAAACACCACAGGACAAAGATGCTTCCATGAGGTATCTCCTAAATACAGATATCTGTAGACTGCTTTTCCCCTTTACAAAATCACGTTTTTATTGTGCAGCTTTCCGTAAGAAAAAAACTTTCCTTCTGGTCATGTTTCTATTCTTCATTCAAAGTCTCCATTCAACAAGAAGGCAGAGAGGGTTGAGTCCAATAAGCAGGAAAAACCAATTCAATTTCCAGGCGGATCTGATGCTATGATATTTATAGAACACACATATCACATTAGCATCTTCCCATGTTGTAATATAATTTCTTCATCTGTCTCCTGTAATCTATATTTACAGTAGGGATCTTTTCCCTTCTCCACTTAATCAACAAGGCATATTATTGAATTTTAGTTATTATAAAACATGGCCAATTATTATAATTCTCTGTTCCTTTCTTTTTATTTATTTATTTTTTTTTTGAGACGGAGTCTTGCTCTGTCCCCCAGGCTGGAGTGCAGGTGCAATGGCGCGATCTCAGCTCACTGCAAGCTCCGCCTCCCAGGTTCACGCCATTCTCCTGCCTCAGCCTCCGGAGTAGCTGGGACTACAGGCGCCCGCCACCACGCCCGGCTAATTTTTTTGTACTTTTAGTAGAGACAAGGTTTCACCGTGTTAGCCAGGATGGTCTCGATCTTCTGACCTCGTGATCCGCCCACCTCAGCCTCCCAAAGTGCTGGGATTACAGGCATGATGTTCTTTTTAACAGAACATCCTGGGTCTGATTTGAGCTGGGAAGTCTGGCCCCATCACAAAGAGGAGAGTTGTAATTCGACAGGCCTCACCAGGGAGCTTTGCTTCACTGTGGCCATTCTCTGCAGCCAAACACATTCTGCTTCCAAGTTTGATGGTGCCAGAACTCCGGGTGGTCATCAGGGTGGTCAGAGCCAGTGGGCAGCCTGACCCATGTGCTTCACCAGCTGGTGGTTGACCTATATCCTGGCCCATTACACTCAGACACATGACGGAACTTGTCCCTGCCTTGGGATCCCAGTGACTCAGATTCTTCACCCCCAGCCCCAGAAAGTGGGGAACAAGCAGAGCAGGGAGGAGGATGTTTCAGAGGGGAGACGTCGCTGATCTTAAACCCGTTTTCCAAAAGCCTTTCCCCTGCTTCAAACGTTGATGTGGTGATTGTTTAGAGTGCAGTGAAAAGACTTTAGAGGAAACAGCCCAACAACCAGACTGTGAATCATGCCCAGTCCCTCCTCACGTCCACACTACAAGCAAATCCTGTTGGTTATGCCTTGAAAATGTACTGCTACATGCTCAATGGATGGGTTCAGTCTCTTGGTGGGTGCCAGCCCAATAACCACATCCAAGAAGGATTTAACAAGGGGATTTTATTACTAGCAACAAGTAAGGGCAACACAGGGGATAATTCCTAAAATAGTGCCTCCTAAACGGAGGGCTGGGTCAGGTTTTATAGGCATAAGGTAATGAGGCATGATCTGATTGGATCTTGCAATGAGGTGATGCTGGGAGGCATGATCTGATTGGATCCTTCCGTGAGATGATGCTAGGGACTGACTTGATTGGATCCTGGGTCCTGCCGTGTCCACTTCTTAATTCAGTCCCCCGATCCTCAAGTCTGAACCCTTAGGTTCCCTCTCTGGCTGCACACTCGGTTCACCTGGGCATGCTCAGGTTATGTGACCTTCAACCTGAGGATCACAGCAATTGAAAAATAATTCTTAACTTTGTTTCACAGAAGTTGAACCGGGCCGGCCGTGGTGGCTCACGCCTGTGATCTCAGCACTTTGAGAGACTGAGGCAGGCGGCTCGCCCCAGGTTGGGAGTAATTCGAGACCAGCCTGACCAACATGGAGAAACCCCGTCTCTACTATAAATACAAAATTAACCGGGCTCGGTGGCTCATGCCTGTAATCCCAGCACTTTGGAAGACCAAGGCGGACGAATCACCTGAGGTTGGGAGTTTGAGACCAGCCTGACCAACATGGAGAAACTCCGTCTCCACTAAAAATACAAAATTAGCTGGGTGTGGTGGTGGGCGCCTGTAATCCCAGCTACTCGGGAGGTTGAGGCAAGAGAATCGCTTGAACCCAGGAGGCAGAGGCTGTGGTGAGCCGAGATGGCGCCATTGCACTCTAGCCGGGGCAACAAGAACGAAACTCCATCTCAAAAAAAAAAAAAAAAAAACAGAAGTCCGATCCTTTCACTCTTACATGCTTCCGCTTCAAAGCCCTTCAGCAGCTCCCCATCTCTCTCAGAAGAGAAAGCTCCCATGAGACCTACAAGGTGCAATGGCCTCCGGCTTCATCCCTCTGCCTCTCTCCATTTCAGCCCAGCTGGCCTCTGCAGTTCCTTGACGTTGACCGAGCAGCAAGCCTGGTCCCAGGGCCTCCACTGGTGTGATTTCCTCTGGCTGGACTGATCTCCCAGGACCCATGTGACCTGCTCCCTGGCCATTTCAGGCCTTCTCTGACAATCCATTTAAAATAACACCTGCCCCCACCCCAGCATCCCCATCCTGCTTGATTTTTCTTCAAAGTATTTATCGCCATCCAATATACTGAATATGGTCCTTCTCCTCCCACTAGAATGTATACTTCACTAGGGTAGGGATTACTTTCAACTTTCTTGGCTTAATGTTTATTTCATTTCTATTTTCATGTTTTCTAACATTTTATCATTAATTTTTTCAAACATAAGGAAACCTGAAACAATTGTACAATGAACACTCACATACCCACCTCCCAGGTGCTACATCAACATTTTGCAACCTTTGCTTTTTCCCCTATCTAACCATCTATGCAACCCTCTATCCATCCATTAACCCATCTTGGGTTTTTTGTTTGTTTTGTTTTTGTTTTTGTTTTTGAGACAGAGTCTTGCTCTATCTCCCAGGCTGGAGTGCAATGGCACGATCTTGGCTCATTGCAACCTCTGCCTCCCAGGTTCAAGTGATTCTCCTGCCTCATCCTCCTTAGTAGCTGGGATTACAGGCACCTGCCACCACAACCGGCTAAATTTTATTTATTTATTTATTTATTTTTGAGACGGAGTCTCGCTCTGTTGCCCAGACTGGAGTACAGTGGCAGGATCTCAGTTCACTGTAAGCGCCACCTCCCGGGTTCACGCCATTCTCCTGCCTCAGTCTCCCGAGTAGCTGGGACCACAGGTGCCTGCCACCACGCCCAGCTAATTTTTTGTATTTTTAGTACAGATGGAGTTTCACCATGTTAGCCAGGATGGTCTCGATCTCCCAACCTCGTGATCTGCCCGCCTGGGCCTCCCAAAGTGCTGGGATTACAGGCATGATTACTGGGCCTGGCCAACCCATCTTGTTTTTGCCGGCACTCCAAGTAAGTTGTAGACATCCTTATGTTTCACCACTGAACTTTTCAGCATGTGCGTCATCTACTAAAGTTTGGGATTGGTATAAAACTCCTCTTTATTTTTGGAGGCAAAATTTACATCAAGTGAAATGCACAAATCTTAAGTGTGCCACTCAAGAAGTTTTGACAAATGTCAAATGTTACTTGTGTAACCCAAGCCTTTACCAAGATACAGAAAATTACCTTCACTCAGAAAATTCCCTCATGCCCCTTCTTTGTTTATCTCCACAGAACAGCGATTTTTATCTGCTTTGTTCACTGGCTGTGTTCCCCTGGCGCTCAGAAGGGTGTTTGGCACTTAACAGATATTCAAAAGCTATTTGTAGGATAAATAAATGAATGACCCTATGTGGGGGTCAGATTCATAGGAATTGAGGTTTTGGTCTCTAAGATCAGCTCTCGGGCTAAAACTTGGTTTCATGGGAGCTTAAATAAAATTCCTGAGCACCTAGCTAGGTCTGAGTGTACAAATGAAATTGCAACTCTGGACCACACACACAGCTAGGGAGGGATAAATGGATTCCAAGGAAACCCTTCCATCTTTGATCATATGCCCAGCAGCAGTCCAGCCTCCTGAGGCCAGGCTCATTCTGTCGAGCCCATTACACACTGCTTGGATGCAGCCCAATCAACAGACATGGCAGAGTCAAGAAGGGGTCTCAGGAGGGGGTTTAGCCACTCCCTGCAAGGACCGGCAGCCCGCAACTCCGCCACAAATAAAAGCAAGAATGACATTCATATTTTTTGAGATGGACAAAGGATATTTTCTCAATCTTAGGCAAAGTCCAAATAAAAGCACTTTTTTTTTGAGACAGGAGTTTTGCTCTTATCACCCAGGCTGGAGTCCAATGGCGCAATCTCAGCTCACTACAACCTCTGCCTCCCGAGTTCAAGTGATTCTCCTGCTTCAGCCTCCTGAGTAGCTGGGACTACAGGCACCCGCCATCACGCCCAGCTAATTTTTGTATTTTTAGTGGAGACAGGATTTCACCATGTTGACCAGCCTGGTCTTGAACTCCTAACCTCAGGTGATCCATCTGCCTCAGTCTCCCAAAGTGCTGGGATTACATACGTGAGCCACTGCACCCGGCCAATAAAAGCGTATTTAGAAAAATGTTTTTATTCACCTCAGTGATAGTATATACTAAGTTTCTTTTAAGAGTATTTGCTCTGCCATAAAGCTTTAAGAGGAGTCCCAGCACCGCTTCTCTCCGGATTGCTATACCTAAATTCTCCTCATATAGAAAGTCAAGAGGCAACGAAGAAAGCAGTGGACAGAACATGGTTAAATAGCAAATATTCCCCCTACACACACACACACACACACACACACAGCTGCACCAGAAGAGACTGTTTACTGTGCTAAGTACAGCATCCACATTTCTGTGGATTCAGTGAGAAAGCTGGAGCAGGAAACCTCCAATCTCCGCTAAAATCCAAGTCATGGTAATACAGACCCAGAACGGAAATGCACAGGCCAAGACAGCGGAGACAGCTACAGTGCCAGGAAAGCAAAGAGAGGTTGTTCCGGGGCAAGATGAGTGACAGGGACTATATGGAGGGGAGGGCTTGGAAGGCAGAGGGACACGGCTGGCGACTGCCTGCCCAAAAGTAAAACACTGAGCCATGGAAATGCAGGCTCTCTGCTTGGTGCCTAAGCTGGAAGCCGTCACCCACATACAAAGAATTTCAGTTTGATTCAACTCAGCACACATTTACCGGACATTCGCTCTGTGCCAGGTGCTGGCAGCAGCCCATAAGATACATGTGGCTGTCTCCAGTCTCAGACAGCTCCTGGTGAAGGTGGAGAGACGGAGAACATAGGCAACAGTACGGTGTGGCCGGGCTCTGATGCCTGCAGTGCCCAAGCTGCCGCAGTGCCTGTTACCAACTGGTCTTCCTAGCACAGCCTGGGGCAGGACACCAGGAGGAGGATGCCTGAGACCAACCCAAAGAACCCCCTTTCTCAGGAATTAGTCCTCCTACTTCCTGATAGTTGCTGGATCCACAGTTGACAGCAGACCTCATGGAATATTACCTGTAGTTGAATATGCGGATGAGTATGCTAACTATATGAACTATTTCATGTTATGGATTCAAGGCTTAGGTCAATCTCAGTTAACTCTTTGGCCAAAGGCGACCTCCAGGTCAATGTCAGATAGGATAGACCCATTAGACAGCAGCAATCTAGGGCTGGAACTGCGAGCAAGCAGCATGTATGAGAATTTCTAGGGGGTAGGACGTGGAGTTGGAGGTGCAGATGGAGATTGTCATGGATGTTCTCCAAGCACCAGCCCCCTGCAAGAAAACTCTGCTTCTGGGGGACTTCTCCAGTAGCTGAGGGCCAGTGGAGTACAAAGTTCTGCATGCACTCCTCAAGTGGGCTAGAGAAAGCCAGTCATGGGGGGCAGTCACTCTGTGCCCCTTCCCTCCACTCCCGCTGCCACCGTCTTGGTCCATGGCCTTGTCTTCTCTCTCTTAGACGGTTGCCATCATCTCCTAAGTCTTCTCTTTCAGTCCCGCTCCCACATTCCCTCCAGAGGGATGGAATCGACATGCTGATCAGATGGGATTTGGAGCCATCCCTGCGAAGAAACCTGGAGACATTGCCAATTCCTCTGCCTGGCTTTCCACGTCTTCTATGTCCAGCTTCATCTCCCACTGTGCCCTTCCGTACCCTGGCCTCTCTCTCCCGGGCCACCAGCCCTCATCTTCTCAGAATTTCTTTGCAGTCACCCCTCAGAGACCACCTCCTTGTAGAAGCCTGCCAAGATTCTACCACTACCCTAGCTGGAGGTACCCTCCCTCCCTCTCCTACAACACGTATCATGTTTGTATCTTGTGCTACAATGGTCTGTACTCCTGATTTATCTTCCTCATTGAATTCCTTGATATTGTTTCCCACCCAGCACCTCATATAGGTACTCAGCAACATGTTTTTTGATTCAATAAACTCTGTTTTTCAGCTTTGATGCTACTGGTGTAACTACTCTCTTAGGATTTACCTTCCCTGAGGGGCAGCCTGGTCTAAAAGTCATCCCATTGTGCACTGGGTGAAGGGCCCAGGAGATGAGTGAGAACATCATAGTGGGAGTGGGGCCGGGCAGGTGCCACTCTTGGCAGCCTGCTCTCCCCAGCTCTCCTAAAACCAGGGTCGGTGCATCATCCGGGACCTGATCAGGCCTGGAAGAGCTTGCGTTCTCAACCAAGGCTGGTCTTTACCAAGATGATCCCCAATGACCTGCCCTCTCCAGCCATCCCTCCTCCCGTATGCTATACCCTACATGTCTTGCAAAGCTGATGTCCCCTGTGGCTCCTTGACTGTCCATGTCTCTCTGACCTCTCCTTTCTTAGACCATGGGTATGTGAGCAGCTAGGATCGAGGTGCATGGGATTTCGCAGTCCTGGTGACATGATTGTTCCATGTGTGGATCTGGTTTGCCCTTTTAGTCACATAATGCCAGGATGTGCCTCTTTCACAGTAGCCTTTGTGCCCTCCTGAGTACTTGAGGTATACATGCTCGTGTGTGTGTGTGTGTGTCTGTGTGTGTGTGTGTGTGTGTGTGTGTGTAAAGGCCAGGGCTTAAAAAATGCTGCTCCAGGATTTCAAGGACCACATTTTGTTCCGTTGTTTTCTTCAATTATGGCAAGCTAAGAAGAAAAGAACGACAATGTGCATGCTCTGTAGATGGACATCCTTCCCACGACCATTACAGCAGAGGAGAGTCAGGCACAGCTCCTCGAATGGCCTGCCAGGCTCCCCAAGAACCACGCTCCACGGTCAACCCTATGCTCACAGGGAGGACCATGATTTAAGTTTGGTAAAACGAGATCCCATTAAATTTATGTTGTTAATTTGAATTTTATTGATTTCTTCGTTTGCCGTTCTGTAATTTGTCCATTTGTTTTGCTTTTATGGTCATGTGAGAGCCATCAGCAGAAAGATTTTACTCCAGCTTTCATGTTGGTACATATTTAAATAGCATTATAATAGAAATTACTTGTGTCAACAAAGAGGGAGAAGTTCTTTGAAAGCATTTTCATTTCAAAAGAAGATCCAAGCCTTGCTAGGGTTTGAGAAATAATTCTATTTAATGTTAGATTTCCCACCAGAGGATCATGAGTGCTCAACTCCTCCCAACCGCAGCTGACTCCTTCATGAGAAATCTGTCAGTGGTTTTCCCAGGAGGCTGCCCCTGTGTGCAATTCAAAGATATGTAGTGTGTTAAGGCCAGGGTGTTGCTGTCTGAATGTCTCCACCCGGAAGCATCCAGGACCCAGCTTCTACCCAGTTACAAATGAATGGGACAAAGTCATGTTCACTGGAAACTTGCCTGAGAATCCATCTGAGGACCTCATTGTGGGGCCATCGTTCTGAGAAAACATGAGCGGTGAAAGACCACAGGACAGATGTGGAGGACACCCCTAAATTATCTACCCCAGGGAGTGCTGGCATTTCTCTCTATGCCTGATGCTGGCAAATATAGCCACGCCCAAGAGATTTTTTCTTTATTTGTCCCCCACAAGAAGATATGGAGACACTGTGTGGTTATTAAAGCTCTTAACAGAGCACCAAGTTCCTGGGCAAATACCACACAGCCACTTATCTTTCACTTTGCTGAATTTTCTGTTTTAATTGGTGTATGGGGTGGAGCATAAAGACAGTGGGAAAATCTCAGCAAATGCATCAGTGAGGCCGTTATAAACATGGCTGTAACCTGCAAGCCTGGGAAAGTCAGGGAATGTTTAATCAACTACAGAGTGTACCCAAGAACTGACCTCCCATACCTCCCTCTGCAGACTCATCTCTTACTTCTTTTTTCTTTTTTTGAGATGGAGTCTCACTCTGTCGCCCAAGCTGGAGCTCAGTGGCATGATCTTGGTTCACTGCAACCTCCATCTTCCAGGTTCAAGCGATTCTTCTACCTCAGCCTCCGGAGTAGCTTGGACTACAGGCATGCACCACCATGCCTGGCTAATTTTTTGCATTTTTACTAGAGACAGTGTTTCACCATGTTGACAAGGCTGGTCATGGACTCCCGAACCCAGCTGATCCACCTGTCTCAGCCTCC
Organism: Papio anubis; assembly: GCF_008728515.1. Lineage (NCBI taxonomy): Eukaryota > Metazoa > Chordata > Mammalia > Primates > Cercopithecidae > Papio > Papio anubis. The sequence goes on from NC_044992.1 coordinate 5,857,600, forward strand.
AAAAGTGCTGGGATTACAGGCGTGGGCCACCATGCCTGACCTCATCTCTTACTTCTTTCATCTCTCCTGCTAAATCCCAGCTCCAGTCTCTTGCTCGCTGTGGGACCTTTGTACTGCTGACCTTGATGGTTAGAATTTTCCCTACCCTCTCTGTATTGGCTGAAACCTACCTGTTTTGTGCCCTCAGCCGAGATGCTACTTCCTCCAGAATCTTCCCCTACCCAGACCAAGCCTAGAATTAGTGCCCTCTCCTGTGCCCTGTGGGACCTGTGTGTGCCCCCTTTGGCAGCCATCACACAATGGTGCCATGTGGCTATCTCCCCACTAGACTGCAAGCTCCTCAGAGGCAGGGCCTTGGAACCCTTTAGATTCCACAGTGCAGCACAATGTCCAGTATATGCAGGTACTCGAGAAGGATTTTTGAATGGGTGGATGGATGACGTTTCAGAGGAAATGCTTATGACTAGACAAAGAGGACAGCAGTGACCCTGTGGTGTCAGACGTCCCCTTTCTCCCCTGCCTCGTTCATTCCCAGATCCACAACTGCTGGGCACCCTTACCCTGCTGCCCTGGGTTCTCATCTTCATTCCCTAAGCAAGAAGCACTAAAGTAGATAGAGATCCAGGTCTCTAACCTGTCAGGCCTCCTGGCATACATCCATATCCCCCCAGTTGACCTAATCCAGTATCCACAGTAAATTGCTAAGCCCCCATCTCTGCAACACAGGACTCTCAATAGGTCTGAATGGCAGAGGATGAAGAAGAGTACTTAGGACCCAAGTTGCTAAATGCTGCCAAGTTTATAGGGGTGGCCTTCTTGGTTCTTTCTCTGATCACTGGCCATTTGTACCCCAACTATTTTTTTTCAGAGATAGAGTCTGAATCTGTCACTCAGGCTGGAGTGCAGTGGCCTGATCGTAGTTCACTCCAACCTCAAACTTCCGGGTTCAAGGGATCCTCCCACCTCAGCCTCCCAAGTAGCTTCTGGGATCTCACTATGTTCCCCAGGCTGGTCTCAAACTCCTGACCTCAATCTATCCCTCCACCTCAGCCTCCCACAGTGCTGGGATTATAGGCATGAGCCACCATGTCTGGCCGTGCACCCCAATTTCTCATAAAAATGGGGCCCGAACATGGTTTTGCTCAACCCAGCTCTACCAGAAGCTAGCCTGGAGAACCTGCTGCCAGGGCAGACTTGTAGGTGACTGCCAGGATGACCGAGCTTTGCTGTCTCCAGATTCCTCACCTTCCCCATTTCATGCATCTTGAAATCACTCCCTGGTAAGATAAAAAAAATTCCCCCACCCTTCTCCTCTGTGGCCTTTCCAGGCTATCTGAACCCCAAAGATCAATCCTCAAGGCTACCAGTCAGCAAAACCCACTCTGCCCATGGGTCAGGTGGAGGCCAGGCAGGGCCTCTACGGTCTAGTCTCTTTTCCCTGTTTTTCTGTGTGAGCGCAACCTTGCATCTCTGTTTCTAATCTACAACAGTGTAGAAAACCTCCAATTCAAGCCATAAAAGTTAGTTTCTCTGCCTCGAACATTCTACTAGAAAATGAACCATAATTTGAAACACACAGTAAAAAGTAATCTTTCCTTTTTAACACCCAAGCGCCTTCATTTTCAAAGAAAGCCAACGGCTGTTGGATTGGATTTTGTTGTTTTTTTTTTTTACCAATTATACATTTTGCCTCGAAAGCTGCCCAGAGTACAAAAAAGAAGTGAGGGTGTTCACACGTTGAGGATGAATCATCTCCAAAGCTGGCATCAGAACCCCCCGTGTTCATCACCCCAGTCTTGAGACAAATGCTCTAGTCATTAATGAGAGCGCATAAGACAGGCTGGAGTTATGACTAGCGTTTATTCGCTGCAGTAAAGAATGTCCTCTATTAATGACAACAGCTGTCGGTTTAATAACCCCAGAAAAGATCATTAAATTCCTTCACATTTCCCAGAAACAGATGGAAGAATTGCAAAAAGGTTCAAGCATATGGGGAAACATATTGGATCCAGCAGCTCCAAAGAATAGCCAGAAAACTGATACTCTAATGGGCTGCTCCACACGGTATTGCCTGTGGGTGCCCAAGGGGAGCAGGTGTGCTCCCTGCCTTGTGGGGAATGTGGAAACATGGTGAGGAGCAGTGTTAAGACAGGTGATCCCTGAGTGTGCTAGCCTGGACTGAAAGATAACTGTCTGAGTTAGTGGGTTGTTGTGAAGGCTAAGAAGGTGACTAACAGCAGCCATTGGCTGCAAACCCACTTTGCTGCCTTGCTGATTGCTAATGGCACCATCCCTTGGCAAAATAGACACACTCGCTTTTCTATGCTCTTTCTGGTCACTACATACGTAGTCCAATGCATACAGACGTACCCAGGTCATCAACAGATAGCCCAATGCCCTTGCAGACAAACTCCTGAAACTTGTATCAGTGAATTTCTTCTGCTGAAGAAATCTCCCACAGTTAGAGCCCATCGGCTTGATCTTCAGTTCAGAGTCAGCAGTACCTGTCTACTTTTCATGCATCCAGGTGAAGGAAAGCATTTCAAGACCTCTGAGTCAGATGCTCAGATGATTCTGTCCACTTAGAAAGAGGGAGAAGTAACAATGGAGGAAATATAGAGTTATAAAAAAATTATCTTAAAAAAAGGGTTACAGGACCTGATGGTTTTACTGGTGACTTCTTTCAGACTTTTCAGGAAGCATTAATTCCCTTTCCAAATAAACTGTTCTCATGTATAGACAAATACGGAAAGCTAAGTTCTTCATTCTATCGAGGAAGCATGGTCATATAACACTTACATAGTATAAAAAGAAAATAAAACTAAAAACCAAGTTCACTTAAAAATGTAGACATAAATTCCTGCATAAATAGTGGCAAGACAACTTTAAAATCATATGAATACATAATTGGTATTCTTTGAGGTTTGTCTGAAAGGTTTAATGTTATAAAATTAATATTGAATACCTACATGTTTAGATGGAAATATTAAATATTGAAAAGATTTATATTGTACTTTTTTCAAATTAATTAATTTGTGTTATGAGTTAAATTGTGTCCTTCCAAAAAGAGACATGGTGAAGTTATTACCACCAGTACCTCAGAATGTGACTTTATTTGGAAATAGGGACTGTTTGTCATTGTTGTTGTTGTTGTTATTGTTTTGTTTGTTTGTTTTTTGAGACAGAGTCTCACTCTGTTGCCCAGGCTAGAGTGCACTGGCACAATCTTGGCTCACTCCAACTTCTACCTCTCAGGTTCAAGCCATACTCCTGCCTCAGCCTCCTGAATAACTGGGACTACAGGCACCCGCCGCCACACCTCTAATTTTGTATTTTCAGTAGAGATGGGGTTTCACCACATTGGCCAGGCTGGTCTCGAACTGGTGACCTCAGGTGATCTGCCCGCCTCAACTTCCCAAAGTGCTGAGATTACAGGCATGAGCCACTGCTCCCTGCCAATAATGGTTTTTATATTTTATATTTGTGTGTAAACAAAAGAAAAGAAACAAGAAGGAGGAGGGAATGGAGAAGGAGGAGGAGGCAGAGGAGAGAAAAAAGATGAGATTATATGTTGCTCACAAAGCAACATACTTACTACTTGGCTGGTCACAAAACAATTTTGCTGACCCCTGGTTTAAAACAACCCTAATAAAAATTCTCGTAGAGAAACTTCAGTTGATCTGAAAGAAGACACAGGTGAAATTCTTAGCTAAGAAAACTTTGGGGAAAAAAAAGTTCTCACTCATAAGGGAGAGTTGAACAATGAGAACACAGAGAGGGGAACCTCACACTCTGGGGCCTGTCAGTGGGGTAGGGTCAAGGGGAGGGGGAGCATTAGGACAAGTATCTAAGGCAAGCAGGGCTTAAAACATAGATGATGGGTTGATAGGTGCGGGCAAACCACCATGGCACTTGTATACCTGGTAACAAACCTGCATGTTTAGCACATGTCCCAGAACTTAAAGTAAAATTTTAAAAAAGAATACAAAATAAATAAATACATAAATACATAAAAAGCCTCATGTTACCTTGAGAAGAATTCTGATGCCCAGGCTGGTGAAGAAGGGCTGGACAATGGACCCTCTTCCTAAGAACTCCCAACTACACTATTTCAGGACATGTAATCTGCTGAAATGTATTTTATTTTCAAGGTGGAGGGGAAAATTGTCTGTTTACTAAATCCTGTACAGGGTCTGATAGCCTACGCCCTTGTCTACGAGTACTGCAAAACGCATTTAGGCTGTACCAGAGTGGCTGCCTGCCTGGCGTTGGTCTGGTGCACCTGCGTGCGCTGGGGATGGGATAGTTTGGGCAGGTGCAGATCCAAGGACTGTGGTAAAAGGGAGAGCTTGTTTTTTTGAAGTGGGAAGGAACCCAAGGGTTTGTACAGACATCCCATCTTCCCAGAGGAGACAGACATTCTGGGTCTCATTGTAAAGTGCCTGCTGCATCAATAAAGCTCTTGACTTATTAGGAAAAAAAAATCGACAATAACTAAGATAGAAGGACTCTACGGAAAATACTGGCATACAAATCAATGAAATATGTTGCATCACCCTTAAATGGGCTTAATTCATAATAAGAGATAAATATATAGTATTGGAAGTATCAGAAACTTAAGGGAATAGATACCATTTTTAAAATATTAGGGAAAATTGACGTAGGAGAAAAATAAATTATTAGATCATTACATCACAGTATATATCCAAATAAATTATTGGCTGATTAAAACAATTAAATGTAAAAAAGAACCAAAAATCTGGAAGAGAATATGTGTAAATATTTAACTGCTTTCTGTGTAGAGAAAAACTTTCCAAGCACAAAGCAATGGATAAAACAGTAAAGAGAAAGAGCTATAGATTTGACAACAACATTTTCAAACTTCTGTACCTCAAAAGAACCATAAACAAAATTGAAAGGTAAACGACAAGCTAAAAAACTGACATAGTTATGCCAGAGAAAGGATTAATAACCTTCACATATTAAAAAGATCAGTAAGAAAAGCATTAAGGCTAATAAAAATATGGGCAACAGACAGACTCCAACAACTCACAAGGGATATATCATTGGCTAAAACATATATAAGAAATAGTCATCTTCCGGGCCGGACTCAGTGGCTTACACCTGTAATCCTAGCACTTTGGGAGGCTGAGGCGGGTGGATCACGAGGTCAGGAGTTCAAGACCAGCCTGACCAACATGGTGAAACCCTGTCTCTACTAAGAAGACAAAAAATAGCCTGGCGTGGTGGCAGGCACCTGTAATCCCAGCTACTAAGGAGGCTGAGGCAGAAGAATCATTTGAACCCAGGAGGCGGAGGTTGCAGTGAGCTGAGATCGTGCCACTGCACTCCAGCCTGGGCAACAGGGCAAGACTATCTCAAAAAAAAAAAAAAAAAAAAAAAAAAAAAGAAAGCAGAAAGAAACAGTCATCTTCTTTGGTAATCAAAAAAATGCACATTTTAAAACGAGAGTTCATGTTTAATCTATCAAACTGGCAAAACTTTAAAGGCCTTAGATACTCTGTTTGGTAGTGTCCAGTTAAGTAATGGTGGAAGTATATAAAAACAACCTCTCTGGACAGCAGTTCTGCAAGACAGTCTGTTTGCGACAGCATAGGCTTCTGCCATGAGAATGAGGTCACACGTGATTTGCAGAAAGTTAAGGATGTCAGTAGAACTCATACCTTGGTACCTACGCAATTCTTCCCAGAACGTTGTGTTTTAAACCACCAAGTACCAGCAGCTAAACTCAATGCCCACTCCCACGGCTGAGTGTGGGTATCCCCAGTGTGGGATGCAGTTCACGCTGCCTGTTCACCCACATTCTTCCTTTGGCTAGATTTAGCCACTTGTTCTGCCACGGAAGTGCTTATTACCTGATAATTCGTCATCTTTATGCATTTTGTCCTTGTCTCCATAACTCAGCATCTCATCTCCAACTCTTCTTTACATCCCTTTCCATCAAACAACTTTAAAAGTCCAATATGTAATGTAATTGTTACTCTATTTATTAAAAATCTAATTAATTTTTAAATAGCATTTTTATGAGGCTTGTTATTTTTTGTTACTGTTGTTACAACATAAAATAAATTTTGAGTGATCTGACTCAAACATATTTTCCCTTAAGTCATGTTATTTTTAGTGCACAGTTTTGCAGGACACAATATTTTTTAGCATTTTATATGACACGTATATACATATATATCACATTATTGTAGTATACCTCTATATGATTATCAAAAGCCTAAAAAAAACCCCAGCTATTTCACTTACAGTAATATACATAGAGGAAAAAAATCAGGTACACACAAAAATTTATACATAAGTGTGTTCATTAAAGAGTAACTTATAAAACTGAGAAATCAGAAAACATACCAATGCATAATACTTGATGGAATACTTGATACTCCATCTATAAAAAGGAATCTATGAGCCATTAAAAATAATCTTTTCAAAGAATGCTTAAAGCAATAAAATTCAACATAATACATCACTAAGGGGCAAAGAAGTCTGTAAAAACAAATGCCACAGAATATCATCTAAATTCTACAATATAAATTACTGAATTATGTATTTCCTGTTTTATATATGACAAATATATAAATATGTACAGCAAAATATAAATAATGGTTATAAGTAATAGTAGACGAGATTGTGGGTAAACATTAATTACCTCCTCGCACTTTCATACATTCTTCTAACTTTTCTATCACGAACATGTATTACTTTGTTAAATAAAGGAAAAATGAACATTATTTTTCAAATAAATAAACACATAAGAGATGCTTTAAGAAACAGGAAGGTAGCAAGAAAAGTCAGAGGCAAGGGGAGAGACGTGGAGAGAGGACTAGGGGAGCATGAGACCACCTTAAGTTTGAATCCCAGGTCTGTCTCCCAAGAGGCCCAGAGACTAACAGAAGGAAATCTTCTGGGCTATGGAAATCCTCAGTTAATGCAAACCCTGTACTTACTTTCCTGAGCCAGTAATGCCTGATTCTCCTGTACAGCTGCTCTCTCTCTTGCCCCAGGCTATGGATGGGCTCTCTGATCCCCTAGATCTACTCATTTACCAGGTTCCCGTACCCTTGGGTCAAACCCTTCAACCCCTTTAGACCTATCTCAGCTCAGCTGCAGCCCAAGAGCCAAGACTGCCTTATCCACTCTGTTCCCCAGAAGCCAGGTGGTCCAGGCCAGGCCCTGTATCAGAGTCACTGGAGGAGAGCCCCCAACTCCATTCCTGCTGCCCACCCTGCCCTGCAGGAACAAGCACTTCTTTTTAATTTGTAGAAGGACCTGATGATCCGGGTCCTAGTGGGGTGTTTATACAACCCCTAACAGTGGTACAGGACTGCTGGTAAGAGCCAACAGACCTGAAGATGTCTTAAGGCCGGAGGAATGGCTCCGTCATCATTCAGGTGAACCATCTCCACCTATGCCCACATGGGAGTATGATATTGGGATCAGATACACCCTGCTCCCACACCCATGCCTTGACCCTATAAAACCCTTCCCACCTACCCAGAGCAGGGGTAAAAGAGGTAAATCAACGGAGATAAAGTTGATGGTGGTTTTAGTAAGAAATTAACTTGAGTTGTAAAGAATAACATAATGGCTCGTTTCCAACAGCAGGGTAGATTTGATTGCCCTGAAGGACCTTCCCAAGTGAAACTACTAAATGGTTGAATAAAATACTTTTTTAAAATGTAAATGCATTACCGAGTTGGCACAAAAGTAAGAACTCTGCAAAGCCCTAAAACAAAGTGAAATAAGAAGTTGGGAAGGAAAATGAGTGCCAAAGTCTGCTTTCTCCCTGAAGGCTTCTGTTAACATCTGGAGACGCTGAGGTTCTTCTCTGATGGCTATCCAAGGTGTAGGGGACAAAAAACCAAAGCCAATCACAGCCCAAGGCTGGCGATCTAATGTGAAATCCCTGCATAAGGTTGAGGCTCACAGAGGCCACACTCTAAAAGTGGGCTGGGAGCAGTGGCTCATGCCTGTAATCCCAGAAGTTTGGGAGGCCGGGGTGGGCGGATCACCTGAGGTCAGAAGTTCGAGACCAGCCTGGTCAACATGCCACAACCCCCGTCTCCACTAAAAATACAAAAGAATTAGCCAGGTGTGGTGTCATGCACTTGTAATCCCAGATATTCCAGAGGCTGAGGCAGGAGAATCGCTTGAACCCTGGTAGCAGAGGTTGGCAGTGAGCTGAGATCGTGCCACTGCACTCCAGCCTGGGTGATAGAGCAAGACTCCATTTCAATTAAAAAAAAAAAAAAAAGGTAGTAAACCTGGAACGCCACAAAGAGGCAACAAGGAAACGTAACCAGTGCACTCTGGCATTGGTTAGAGGGGGAAAACATTGTAAACATAGGCCACTTCTTACATAACTTTGAGATCCAAAATTATACTAGTTGTGAGATCCAAAAAACCTCAGGCAGTGCCCCTAAGCACTTCAGAAGCAAATAAAAGTTGTCTCTGGAGAAACTCAACCTCAAAGAAGTCCCCAAGAATCCTCACAAATAAAGTCCCAAGGACAATAAGCAGCTTACAGCCCAAAATCACAAAAAATAAAAACATATGAGGAAATAAAGTATCATGAGTAAAAAGCTTCAGAGAAAAAAAAGATTTGCAAGAACTTTAGACATTGACATTTTTCAGTATAGAATATAACATACACATAAATAGACACAGGAAAAAAATTGAAAATAAACTAAATAGAAATAAAATACAATAATAAAAATTAAAGGCCAGGTGCAGTGGCTCACGCCTGTAATCCCAGCACTTTGGGAGGCCGAGGCGGGTGGATCACCTGAGGTTGGGAGTTCGAGACCAGCCTGACCAACATGGAGAAATCCCATTTCTACTAAAAATACAAAAAAATTAGCCGGGCGGCCGGGCGCGGTGGCTCACGCCTGTAATCCCAGCACTTTGGGAGGCTGAGGCGGGCGGATCACAAGCTCACGAGATCGAGACCACGGTGAAACCCCGTCTCTACTAAAAATACAAAAAATTAGCCGGGCGCGGTTGTGGGCGCCTGTAGTCCCAGCTACTCGGGAGGCTGAGGCAGGAGAATGGCGTGAACCCGGGAGGCGGAGCTTGCAGTGAGCCGAGATCGCGCCACTGCACTCCAGCCTGGGCGACAGAGCGAGACTCCGTCTCCCCCCCACAAAAAAAAAAAAAAAAAAAAATTAGCCGGGCATGGTGGTGCATGCCTGTAATCACAGTTACTCAGGAGGCTGAGGCAGGAAAATCGCTTGAACCCAGAAGGTAGAGGTGGCGGTGAGCCAAGATCGTGCCATTGCACTCCAGCCTGGGCAGCAAAAGCAAAACTCCATCTCAAAAAAAAAAAAAAAAAAAAAATTAAATTCACTAAACATATTAACTAGCAGATTAAACACCTGTGAAGAGAGAAATGGTAAACTAAACGATCTGAATAAATGCAGCCGATAGAACAAAAAAATGGAACTATGGAAGAGAAGTTAAACAAAGGAAATATGTCAAGAAGGTCTAACATAATTATCATCAGAGTTCCAAAAGAAAATAACAAAGAGAATGAGAAAGTGGCAATATAGGAAGAGATAATAGCTGAGAATTTTCCAGAACAGTTGAAAAACACCAATTCTCAGTTTAGGGAAAACCTATGAATTCCAAGTAGAATAATATTATTTTTTTTTAATCTCTATACTAGGTACAATACAGTGAAATTGCAAAACATCAAAGAAAAAGGAGACCACAGTTAAGATTACAACCAACCTCTCAAACACTACAATGGAAAAGAGAAAACATGAAGATTATCTTCATGTCAAAAGTACGGTTGACATAAAATTCTATATCCAGAAACTTTTCTTTCAATAATGTGGATTTAAAAAGACATTTTGAGACAATAAAAACAGATCGTTTACTACTATAGGATGCCCATTAAAGGAAATTCTAAAACTCAAGCTTCACACAGAAGACAAATGGTCCCAAATGAAAGGTCTAAAATGCAAGGTAGAGAATGAGACAAATCTTGTAAAATAGTTGGCAAAGTCTAAGCAATGACTGTACAAAAGAATAATCATAATGTCAAATACACTGGAATTTTTTAAATAGGCTAGAACTAGAATATTGGACAACATCTTGTAAGCTTGGAGGCAAGTAGTCTAAAAAAAATTATTCTAAGGCAGATCTTATCTGCCCTTTGCCTCAAGGCTATATCCCAGGGATGCACTTTATAATGAATGTATCATTTCCTCCAAAAGACGGGAGGGTGCTTGAAGAGTTGCTTAGGAACTGGGGGATCAGCTTCCTCTATTCCTTTGACTCTTCCCCATCCAATCTTACTTCTCTGTTATGTTTTTTTCTGCCTTCCTATCTTACCTAGAGGCAGGAAATTCTACTTTTGCAATTCTGCAAGGCACATGGCTTATCCCATCAAGACTTAGTCTAAAGAAAGGGGAAGGGAGGGTTCTTCTGTCAACAAGGCTTGCTCCTCCTTCTCTGTTTTCCAGCTGGGCTGCTTAGACCATGTTTATTGTGGACCACATTTATGCCCTCGCAAGAGGCCATAAAGAGTAGCCAACATACTCTAATATCCCCCAAATATCTACCAATCCCCTGAGGTGCCATCCTCAGTAAGCACACAGTAACAACTTAACCAGCTGCATTGCTACTGATAACAGGGGCTTCCCAGCTGCAAACTGGGGGATTCCCCTGTGCCTCATTCCTCCTCAGCTCAGCAACACCAATTCCAAGTATCAATTTCTGCCACTTTTAAGAGTCGTTTGTAGGTAACACAAATGCATCTCAAAAGAACTTAGGCAAGAAAGGAAATTTACTGGCTCACAGCATTGGGACGTCCGGACCTAGAGTTGGCCAGGGTCAGAAACTCAGTGTTCTCAAGACCCGTTCACTGTTCACCCTGGTTACATCTCAGCTCCTTTTATAGATCACCCTCATTCTCTCCAACTGTAAATGGATATATCCAGCAAAGTTGGCCACAAGCAGCTTCGCTTAATATTGTGGTTTATCTGAAATTCAAAGTTAATCGGATATGCTGTGTTTTACCCGGCAACTCAATATGGGAGAAATCTGATTGGTCCTGCTTGAGTCACATGCCTATCCTTTGGACCAATCCCTGTGGGCAGAATTGAGATTGCCCTGTAGCCAGGTTATACAGGAAGCACTGAGATTGATAGTCCCACCAGAATGGCATGGGATGCAAGAAGAGAGGTTCCCAGTGAAGGTAAAAATCTTCGATGCACTTTGGGAGGCTGAGGCGGGTGGATCACAAGGTCAGGAGTTCGAGACCAGTCTGGCCAATATAGTGAAACCCCATCTCTACTAAAAATACAAAAAAATTAGCCAGGTGTGGTGGTGTGCCACACGAGAGGTGAGAAACTTCATTGGTCAACTTGGCCAGCATGGAAAGGAGTGTTTGAGCCCTACTTCGTGGTTCTCAGCCTCAGCAGTGTATTAGAATCTCCTGAGGAATCCTTAAAAAGCATTGATGTGTGGATTTCTGATTTAATTGGTCTGGGTACATCCTGGGCACTAGGAATTTTTAAAGTTCCCCAGATGATTCTACTATGCAGCCAAGGATGAGAACCACTGTCTAAGAGAATGAAGCAATAAGGGGGGAATATCAGGCTTTGAGAGCATCTTCTTAGGGCGCATAGTTGGAGTAAAAATCATTTAAGCTGTTGATAATATAAAGAAATACATAGAACGCTTTGGTAAGCATAAGAAAAGCATGTAGGCCAGGCATGGTGGCTCACGCCTGTAATCCCAGTGCTTTGGGAAGCCAGGTGGACAGATTGCCTGAGCTCAGGAGTTCGAGACCAGCCTGGGAAACATGGTGCAACTCCATCTTTACTAAAATACAAAAAATTAGCCAGGTGTGGCAGCATGCGCCTGTAGTCCCAGCTACTCAGGAGGCTGGGGCAGGAGAATTGCTTGAACCCGGGAGGCAGAAGTTGCAGTGAGCCAAGATCAGGCCACTGCACTCCAGCCTGGGCGACAGAGCCAGACTCTATCTCAAAAAAAAAAAAAAAAATTGGGGGCCGGGCGCGGTGGCTAACGCCTGTAATCTCAGCACTTTGGGAGGCCGAGGCAGGCAGATCACGAGGTCAGGAGATCAAGACCATCCTGGCTAACACGGTGAAACTCCGTCTCTACTAGAAATACAAAAAATTAGCTGGGCATGGTGGTGGGCGCCTGTAGTCCCAGCTACTTGGGAGGCTGAGGCAAGAGAATGGCGTGAACCTGGGAGGTGGAGGTTGCAGTGAGCCGAAATCGCATCACTGCGCTCCAGCCTGGGTGACAGAGCAAGACTCAATCTCAAAAAAAAAAAAAAAAAAAAAAGAAAGAAAAAGAAAAATGAAAGAAAGAAAAGCATCTAAAATTGTATATGTAATATGCAGTTAAGAATCTAAACAATTTATAGAAAAAATAACAAACGAAACAAAACTGCTAACAACAGTGATTCTAGATGGTGAAATAATAGTCTTCTAATTTTCTATTTTATTAGATGTTTCTGAAGTTCTAACTTTTTTCCGTGATAAATATGTATTACTTTTATAATTCGGAAAATTTAAAAAAAAAAACGGGGGAGAAAAAAATGACAAATCCCTTAGACCAAATTCAAGGCCTCTGTGATGGGGCCCTGCCTACCCCTCCAGCCAGGTCTCAGTATTCTCTCTACCCCCAGGTTCCAGCCACTGCACATCTCCAGACCTCGCAATGTCTCATCCCAGTCACTCCAGACAGAATCTCCCTTTAACTATAGAGGTTTTTTATTTTCCAATGAGGTCATGCCTCCTCCCTGACGAAGCTTTCTCATACGCCCAAATGGAAGGCTTCTTATTGGCCCCTCTACCAGCTCAGAGGTTCCCAAAAGTGATCCCCATTGAGAAATAAGCCCCTTCATCCTAGGAGCAAAGACATCGTAAGGACCCTGGGTGAAAAGTTGTTTTCTGTCCTATACGTGCTGCTCTGCGCTCGCCCCTTCCGGAGCAGAGCTGGCTCCCAGACGCACATGCACGTTCTCTGGCCGTGCAGACCTCACCTCACCAGAGGCAGAAGGAAGTTCGCGCATTTGCACCAGTTCATTTAGATCTTAGCGGAGCGTAAAATGAGCTCTCTGGGAAATTATAAAAATATGCAATCTGCAGGTCTATCCATAATAAAGGGTTTGCCTCTCAAGGCAGCAGCCTTTTAGTACCGTTTTGTAGGCAGGGGCTTCAAGACTCCTTCCCTTTGGTTAGTGTAAGCTTGCTGAAGCAACTCTCAATCAGGGGTGGCTTTGAAACCAGCAGAAGGAGCACCGAGTAGAGGGACACACCAGAGTCTGGCAGGAACAACTCTTAACCCCCAGAAACAAGGTAGTTTCATTAAAACAGAAAAAGAAGGAATCTCTATACCTAGGCTGAGATGGGACCAGCTGTAACTTTCGGGGGGTCATCAAGCCAGCATCAGGAGCCTGTTGTGTTGGGGCAGGGAGTGGATACTCCCTGTCCAGACACTCACTGGTAAGTTCTCTAACTTTTGTATCCTGGGGCCTCAGAGACAGACCCTGGGTTGGTCAGTACCTGCTCCCAGCAGTCTTCCTGCTCAGTTCAGACAGCTCAGACAATTTCTCCAGCAGGGCAGCCGTGATTTGCCCAAACTCTGCTAATCTGCCAGACTGTAAGCTCCATGCAGGCATGACCCATCTCTGGCACACTTATTTCAATGCCCAGAATGCCCAGCCTAGAGTCTAGCACCAAATGGCCGCTCAGGGAATACTTGTTGGATGGTTGGATAAGATGCTGCCAGCAGGCATAGCAGATCCCCTGTCTACCTCCATTGCTATGTTCTGCTGCCATCCACGTGAATCAGATCTGTGTCTCTCTCAGTCCATTTTCTCTGAGATTAGAAGAGATGCCAACAGCCAATAAGCTCAGAGGACTGAACTAGGTTCTCAGGCAGCTAGAAAGAATGGAAACCCTTTGAGAGCTCAGAAGGGTGATTCCTCTTCCTGAATAGAACTGTTCACAGATCAGAAAAAGTCAAGAGATGGGGGAGGCAGAGGGAGCACATTTCAGACAGAGGAAGCAGAAAGCAGGAGGAAGTGCCAAGGCCTGAGATGTGGGCAGGGCTGGAGCATCCCTGCTGAGATCCTGGACTTCTCCCTATGGAAGGGAGGGGCTTCTGGAACACTGGCAACAGGGGAGTTCCCTAGCCAGATCTGTGTTTTACGAAGGTCATCATGGCAGCCACCATGGACAGAAGTCACTGGAGCCCGGGGGATGCTGCAGCGTCCGGCTGAGATATGATGATCTGAGGAAGTAGGGCTGGAGAGAAGAGATCATATCATATATTCTCTCCGACATGGAAGGAGAGAGCCCCAACACTCAGGAGACAGTGTTCCCTGCTAACGTACAGTCCAGGGTAGGAGACCAGCCTGTTTCATGGCTCTCAGTAGCATCCCTTCTGCCTGGCACTGAGACTGTCCCAAGAGGTGGCCCTACAGTTCCCCCACATCCTTCCAGGTTCCTTTCTTCCAGGCAGGCCAGCCTCTGCCCATGTGACACCTTACCCCACACACTTACATAGACACTCTGTCCAGGTCCTTTGCTTCTTAAGAGTTCCTCCTACTTAGAGCGGTGAGAGAAGCACTGAATTCAGACTCACGGCCTTCTGAGTCTCCCAGTCTGGCCTGTTCATCCTGGCTCTGCCCTTCACTCACTGTGTGACACCAAGTAAGTGTCTTCACCTCTCTGAGCCTTGTTTTTCTCATCCACAAAGACAAGATAACAATACCCACCTTGCAAGGCTGTGAGGTGGAGTCACGGTTATATACAAGAAGCTCCTAGCATGGTGCTTGGCATAAAGTCGGTGCTTAATGATCAGTACCTGTGATTGGGGCTGTCCACAAATTTTTCATTTCCCAAGGCCCAGCTGCAGCCCACCTCCTCCAGGAAGCATTTCCTGACAACCCAACCCAATATAGACTTCTCCCTCTCTTGGCTCTGACGATCCTTGCAATCCGCGCTATCAACCTAACACCTGATTTCTCACTCTCTCAGGTTGGGCACTGATGTCTCTCCAGGAGCTTTTCTTTATCGCCCCTGCAATGCACAGAAAATTCTCCAATAGCAAGAAGCACCTCTTCCTCTTCTCCTGCCTCCCCCACAGTACAGAGATAGGCACATCATAGTTGCTCCAGTAGGCAGGCAGGATATGGTCTGTTCACTGAGAGCTGCAAGTTTGGCCTTTATAATGGAGGCAATAGGGAGTTAGTGAAGGTTCTGGAGGAGGGACATGGCAGAAGGCGTCATTCTGGTGAGCACGGAGCAGCGGTGCACAGTATTTCCAGTCTGTTTCCTTCCTGCTTTCCCTGCAGAAGCCGCTGGCAGAGTGATGAATGCACAGTGGCTGAGCATTATTAATCACCTTAAAAGCAAACATTCATCTTGGTGCAGAATTTTTACTTTTCTCCTCTAATAATGGATTAGAGCACCCAGATATTAATGGGCCAGATAATTTACATTTTGCTTAAGCAGAGAAAACAAACCATCAGACCCTGGTGGCAACACCACTTCCCGACACATTGAGAGATAGGCCTAATAAATTGCTGTAACTAAAACACTCACGTACGCACACTCACCCGCCGATACATGACAGTTTGCAAACATTTGGCAACAAGCTCAATACAATTTCTATACACAATTACTCATTCCCTTCTGGAGGATTTTCCTCTCCTCCTTGCCTTCCCAATTGCTCGGGGCTATTAAACCACAAATCCTTGGGTAGAGTTCCCCTCTGCTCCTTTCCTTAAACTCTGACCTTAGCCCTAAATAAGTCAGTCCTTAAAGGAAACAACTCGTTGAGTACCCACTACCACCAAGAAACAAAGTGGGCTGTGGACATTCACTGCTCTTTTCACCCATCTCCTACCAGGGATCCCGAAAAGGGAGAAGCGTGCCTGAAAAGAGAAGCCAGAGGAGAAAAATCTTTTCATCTTGATCCTCTTTATGTGATTACCCGCGGAAAGTTGCCATGGTGGATCACCTGAGGTTCCGGCCAAAGCGTGAAATACTGCAGTAGGCCAAGCCATGAAGAAGAGACAGGACAGCAACTTATTCCTGCACTAACAATGATTTATTGTATGATCTTGACCAATTCCTCAACCTTCTCTGAGCTGTGGGTTCCCCATCTGTACAATGAATGGTTTGGTTCTGATAACTCAAAACTCTGCCATTTTGTGATTTAACTCCTCGGCAACAACAGTCACACAAGGCGGCAGCATCGAGGATTAGAGCTGAGCAGTTAAAAAGAGCACGCATGGCTGGACGCGGTGGCTCAAGCCTGTAATCCCAGCACTTTGGGAGGCCGAGACGGGTGGATCACGAGGTCAGGAGATCGAGACCATTCTGGCTAACACGGTGAAACCCCGTCTCTACTAAAAAAAAATACAAAAAACTAGCCGGGCGAGGTGGCGGACGCCTGTAGTCCCAGCTACTCGGGAGGCTGAGGCAGGAGAATGGCGTGAACCCGGGAGGCGGAGCTTGCAGTGAGCTGAGATCCGGCCACTGCACTCCAGCCTGGGCGACAGAGGGAGACTCCGTCTCAAAAAAAAAAAAAAAAAGAGTATGCATAATACTTAATCCCCGGTTGAGCTAGCCACTGCACATGCTCAGTACTCAGGAGAACCACCTGCTGAGAATGCTCAGTCCACAGGTGAGCTACCCACTGAGCATGCTCAGTCCGCAGGTGAGCTATCCACTGAGCATGCTCAGTCCCCAAGTGAGCTACCCACTGAGCATGCTCAGTCTGCAGGTGAGCTACCCACTGAGCCTGCCCCGCGCCCCGGGGGCGCCCCCCCCCGGACCCCCCCCCCCCCCCCCCCCCCCCCCCCCGCCACACCCCAAGTGTACTACCCAGTGGGCATGCTCCATGCCAAGGCAATCAAGTTCCCTAAGGCACCAGAGCACATCCCGTCTCACTGAGCACATCCAGTTCTAAAGAAAAGTGATGCTAGGCATGCTTAATTAGTGGGCAGTAGACTGTCTGCTGGTGAAAGACAGCTCCCCTTGGGCTCCCCAGAAATAGGATAGGCACACAGTGGGCCCACAGCAACTAACTGAATTAAACAAGTCAAGTAATCTTAGCCACACTGTCTCTGTTCACCTGTTGAGTTCTATAGACTCTGATTATGACAAATATGGCCTTAAGTGTTTACAACAAAACAACGTTCCCAGCAAATAAACCTTCACCAGCCAACCACTCCAAAACAAAATATATCCTCATAATATGTTTTCAAACTCATCACACCTGTAAGAATACAGAAGATTTGATCAATACTATCTACCAATTTTACCTAATTGACATTTACAGCTCTCTCCATCTAACAGCAGAAATCACATTTTTTTTCAGGTAGCAAGGAGTATCCACCAAGATAGGCCATATACTGGGCCAAAAAGCACGTCTCAAAAATTTTTAAAAGATGGAAATCATGCAAGTTATTTTATTATAGTGGAATTAAATTAAAAAGTAATAACAGCCAACTAGAAAATCACCAAATATCAGGAAATTAAATAAAACACTTTTAAATAACTCGTAGATCAATGAAGAAATCACAGGGAGATTGGAAAATATTTCAAACTGAATAATAATGAAAGCAACACATATCAAAATTTGTAGGATACACTTGAAGTGGAGATTAGAAGGGAAGTTGGATCTTTAAATGCCTAGATCTATACAGAAAAACAGGCACAAAATCAATGATCTAAGCATCCACCTCCAGACACAAAAAAAGGACAGCAAATGAAATTCAGTGTAAACAGGAAATGGAAAACAAGAAGAAGAGAGAAAAATCGATGATATAGAAATTAGATAGACAATTAATCTTTTCTTTGAAAAGATTAACAAAATTGACAGCCTCTCTGAAGAAGACTTGCCAAGAAAAAAGGAGATCATCTATGAACCAGAAAATGGGCCCTCACCAGACACTCAATCTGCTGGCACCTTGGTCTTGGACTCTGCTTTGTTTCTAGAACTATGAGAAATTAAATCTCTGATGTTTATAAGCCAAAAAAGAAAAAAAGGACAGAAAACACATATTACCAATATGAAAAATTACATATGGCATATCACTACAGATCCTATATCTATTTAAAAAAAGATACGAAATATTATGAACAACTTTAGGTCAATAAATTGACAACTTAGACAAAGCGGACAAACTCCTTGGAAAAGATAACTCACAAAAACGAAATACATGAAATTATAAATCGAAATCATCCTATATCTATTAAGTAATTTTAATTCATAGTCAACAACTTTCCCACAAAGAAAATCCTGAGTCCGAGTGGCTTTACCAGTGAATTTCATCAAACATATAAGGAAGATATAGTACATCGGTATTAAACAAACTCTGAAAGTCAAAGAGAAGGAAATATTTTCCATCTCATTTAATGAAGTCAGAATAATCCTGACCTCAAAAACTGACAAAGATATTAGAAAAGATTGTTACAGACCATTATTTCTCATAATTAAAGAGATTTTTTAAACCCTTGTTAAACTACTAGCAAATTAAACAGTGGTATAGAGAAGTATAATATAACTTGACCAAGTTGTGTTTATCACAGTAATGCAAAGTTGATTTAACTTTGGAAAATAAAACAAATCAAGCTAAAAATTTTTTAAGAAAATCTGAAGTTCCAAAATTAACAGAATAAGGGAGAAAAAGATTGATGTAATTCACTACATTGATTGAATAAAGGAGAAAAATAATATAATTCAGACAAAACATTGGGCCAATTCAATATCCATTAGAATTAAAAAAAAAAAAAAAAAACTATGTGCAGAATTTTCTTAATCTGACGAAGGCATCTGTTAATATCTAGAGTTAAAAACATCCCACATAACAGTGAAACATCGAATGCTTTTCTTATGAGATCAATAACAATGTCAATAGAGAATATCTGGAACATTGTACTAAGCTGTAGATAGTGTACTAGGATCAGAAAACTAAATAAAAGTCATTAATATTGGAAATTAAAAAGTAAAGCTGTATTCACAGACAATGTGGTTATACACACGGAATACTCTATGGAATCTTCAAAAATATATTAGAGTAATTGTATTTATGAATCTTACAGGATACAATGTCATTATATTTAAAAAATCAATTATTGCTCTACATACTAGCAACCAAAAAATAGAAATTAAAAACTTTTTTTTTGAGACAGGGTCTTGCTCTGTCACCCAGGCTAAAGGGCAGTGGCACAAACAGGGATCGCTGCAGCCTTGACTTCCCGGGCTCAAGCGATCCTCCCACCTCAGTCTCCTGAGTAGTCGGGACCACAGGTGCATACTGCCATGCTGGGCTAATTTTATTTATTTTTATTACTTGTAGAGATGGGGTCTTGCCATATTGCCCAGGCTGGTGTCGAGTTCCTGGGCTCAAGCAATCCTCCTGCCTTGGCCTCCCAAAGTACTAGGATTATAGGCATGAGCAATAAAAATTGTTTAAATTGTCATTGGCAATAGAATTAATAAACTCAAATACCTAGGCATGATTCTAATTAATAAGGTGCAAAAGCACTGTACTGAAAACTACAAAACGATTGCTGAGAGAAACTTAAAAGACTTCTAAAAATGGAAACATATATCATGTTTGTGGATCAAACAACTTCATATTGTTAAGATGTCATTTGCCCCCAAACT
Source organism: Papio anubis (assembly GCF_008728515.1). Taxonomy (NCBI): domain Eukaryota; kingdom Metazoa; phylum Chordata; class Mammalia; order Primates; family Cercopithecidae; genus Papio; species Papio anubis. Next base: position 5,877,292 of record NC_044992.1, read on the forward strand.
GATCTATCAGTCACAATCCCAAATTCCAAGAGGAGTTTTTGAAGAAATTGACAAGTTGTTTCTAAAATATATATGGAAATGCAAAGTACCTGGAGTAGCCAAAACAGAATTGAAAAACAGCAAAGTTGGAAGACTAAAACTAATTTCAAATCTTTCTATAAAGTAACAGCAAATGAAGTCAGTATGGTCTTAGTGTAAAAATAGGTGAACAGAGAAAAATACAAGGTCCAAAAATAGACCCACACACAGTCAATTAATTTTTACCCAAGTCAATTCAATAAAGGAGAGGAAAGCCTTGTTACAATGTGTCAGAATAACTGTGAAGTTCTATTTAAAAACAAAGAATCTCAACTTCTACCTCACTCCATATGCAAAAATTTATTAGAAGGACATCATAAAGCTAAACGTAGTACTAGATCCAGAAAGCTTCCAGAGAAAACATAAAATAATATCTTTGAGACTAGGGATAGACAAAAATTTCTTAGAACACAGAAGCCAGTCATCATAAAAGAAAAAATTAACAAATGGAGTTAATGAAAATTTAAATGTCTGCTCATCAGACTATGCCATTAATAAAATTAACAAGGAGGCTGGCCACACACTGAGAAAAATATCACAATGTGTGTATCTCTAACAAAGGACTCATATTCAAAATATATGAGGAATTCCTACCAATCAACAAAAACAGAAGTAGCACAACTTTAAAAATGGGCAAAAGATTTGAAAAGACATTTCACAAAAGAAGATATGTAAATGGTCACTAAGACGTGAGAAATGCTCAGGATCAGTTTTCTTCAGGAAATGCAACTTAAAATCACAATGAGATACCTTTCATACCCACTACAATGTATTCCTTCTTGGCAAGTGGGGTATTTATTAAAGTCCTACACTTGTGTAAGAGGGGAAAGAAGCAGGATGGGCAGAAAGAAGCTGGACTGCAGTGCAGTTCCAATCTAGTCTGTGTATATGTGGCTGTTCCGAGATGTCCCATTTGGGGCCCAAATGGCCAGGTTTCTTATTCCTCCAGGGGATCCATGAGAATTACAGTGAGTCCACTCCTGCTTCCACCGCTTGATTTCTGGACCCATGCATCCTTTTAATTGTCATACAAGACGGCATTCCATCCTCGCAGAGGACCACCTCCAAGCTGACACCTCAACCGCACCTTTGGTACGCCACACCAAAACTCTATCAGGCTGGAAGCTGGAATGTACTTTTTGAATGATGGAGAATGAGCACAAGGAACCTTTCTGGAGAGACGGAAATATTCCAAAAGCAGATTGTAGTGATGGTTGCACAACTGTATAAATTTACGAAAAATTATCGAACTATGCCTTCACAATGGCGGGCATTTATATGTAAATTATTCCTTAATATATTCATACATTGCTACTGAAGGTATAAACCATATATCACAATTGAAAGATACAGCATGTAGTAAAATTGTAAAGAAAAGCTAGAGAATGATAAACATAAAATTCAGGAGAGTAGTTACCTACAAGGGGGACAGAGGGGAATGAGAAGTGATAAAGGCGAAGAAGAAATGTTGAAGGTATTGGTAATCTTTTTCCCTATATTAGGTGGTGGTATAAAAGTGTTCATTCTATCAATATGTCTTATAACTTCTATCTAGTTTATAAATATTATTTTGTTTCTACTCAACACATAAATAAAACAACTTATAGTTAATAAAAACAACTTAAAATACATTGGTGGGGTGCAGTGGCTCAAGCCTATAATCCCAGCACTTTGGGAGGCTGAGGCAGGTGGATGGCTTGAGGTCAGGGATTCGGGACCAGCCTGGCCAACATGGTGAAACCCCGTCTCTACTAAAATTCAAAAGTTAGTGGGGTGTGGTAGCGGGCACCTGTAATCCCAGCCACTCGGCAGGCTGAGGCAGGAGAACTGCTTGAACCCAGGAGGTGGATGTTGAAGTGAGCCAAGATCATGCCACTGCACGATCTTGCCTGGGCAACACAGCAAGACTCCATCTCAAAAAAATAAAAATTAATAAAATAAAATAAATTATAAAAGAGATAAAGGGCCTGGCGCAGTGGCTAACACTTGTAATTCCAGCACTTTGAGAGGCTGAGGGCAGTGGATCACAAGGTCAGGAATTCAAGACCAGCCTGACCAACATGGTGAGACCCCGTCTCTACTAAAAATACGAAAATTAGCCGGGCGTGGTGGTGCACACCCGTAATCCCAGCTACTCGGGAGGCTGAGGCAGGAGAATTGCTTGAAACCAGGAGGCAGAGGTTGCAGTGAGCTGAGATCGCACCACTGCACTCCAGCCTGGGCAACAGAGTGAGACTCAGTCTCAAATTAAAAAAAAAAAAGAGAGAGAGAGAGAAAGAGAGAGAGATAAGGGATGGGCCTGATAAAAATATGCATTATAATAACAAACTGACCAGTGGAGAGTTGGTGAGGTAAGACTCAACCTCATCTAGGAAACGTGGTAAGAACACAGAGGCAGAATTGGAACACAGTCCCCAGAACTGAAATCCAACAGGGGGCCTCTTAGATACATAGGCAGAATTGATGATAATGGGGGAATGGACAGTGAGAAGGAGGAGAATACTGGCCCAGCTCAGTGACTCACGCCTGTAATCCCAGCACTTGGGGAGGCTGAGGTGGGCAGATCACTTAAGGTCAGGAATTTGAGATCAGCCTGGCCAAATGATGAAACCTCATCTCTACTAAAAAATACAAAAATTAGCTGGGCGTGGTGGCGCAGGCCTGTAGTCCCAGCTATTTTGGAGGCTGAGGTGGGAGAATCTCTTGAACCTGGGAGGCGGAGGTTGCTGTGAGCCGAGATTGTGCCACCACACTCCAGCCTGGGTGACAGAGCAAGACTCTGTCTCAAAAAGAAAGAAGAAGAGGGAGAAGGAGAAGGAGAAGGAGGAGAGGAAGAAGAAGGAGGAGGAGGAGGAGGAGGAGAAGGAGAAGAAGGAGGAGGAGAAGGAAGCAAGAAGAGGAGGAGGAGGAGAAGAAGGGGAAGAAGAGGAAGAGGGAGGAGGAGAAGAAGAAGGAGGAGGAGGAGGAGAAGAGAAGAAAAGAGAAGGAGAGAAGAAGGAATTGAGATGACAACGACAAGTTGATGATGAACATTTAAACATAAAACAATGATGATGCATGATGATGATGATGACATTAAATGATGATGCGATGCGAAATTTATTATTTTTATTATGATGATGATGATGATAAATGTCAATGATGATGATGATTTAAACATGATGACATTGTTAAAATGATGATGATGACATTTCGTTTATTAAAACAAACCATGACATTTTATTGCTGATGATGAAACATTTAAAACAAACAACATTATTAAACAAACAACGATTATTTATTTGATGATTTACAATGCATTTACGCGATGACATTTATTTTATTATGATGATGATGATGACAAACAGCTCATTAACAACAAACAAAACAATGATGATGATGATGATGACAACAATGCACAAACATTTAACATGATGATGATGATTTATTGTTGCACGATGATGATGAATTTATTAAATGATGATGATGATGATGCATGAAACATGATGATGACGATGTAAACAAACATGCAATGATGATGATGATTAAACAAATGATGATGATGATGACAAAATGATAAAACATACGATAAATGATAATAAAATAACAGATATTTATTAAAAGGAGGAAGAGGAGGAAGATGGAAGATGGAAGAATGAGAGGAGGAGGAGGAGGAGGAGAGGAAGGGGGGGAGGTGGAGGTGGAAGGAGAGGGAGAGGGAGGAGGAGGAGAAGAAGAAGGAGGATGAGGAGGAAGAGGAGGAGGAGAAGAAGAAGGAGGAGGAGGAGGAGGAGGAGGAAAGGAGAAGGAGAAAAGAGGAGGAAGAGGAAGAAGAAGAGGAGAAGAAGAAGAAGGAGGAGGAGGAGAAGGAGAGGGGGAGGTGGAGGGAGAGGGAGAGGGAGGAGGAGGAGGAGAAGAAGAGGAAGAAGAAGAAGGAGGAGGAGGAGAAGGAGGAGGAGGAGGAGGAGGAAGAAGAGAAGGAGAAGAAAGAAAAGAAAATAATGGTGGACAAGAAAGGTGGAAATGGATTCCGGCCCCAGCCCAGTGCCATCTAGATACTGATACCTTAACACTTCAATGAAGATATGCACACATCTGCCTTAGAGTTCACTGTCTGGCTTGTTCAGAGAAGGAAAGTGAGAAAGCTTTGGAGAAGGAGCAGGGAAGAGTGTTGAAGGGTGATAGCCCTTCAATCAGTGACAGCGCCTTCACTGGGGACTCCTGGGCATGGTATCTGCACACCTGGAGAAATAGTAGTTCCAGGGCAGGCTAACACAAATAGACCCACAATATGTTAATGGCTCAAACACAATAGATGTTCATTTCTGCCTCAAATACCTAGCCCAGAGAAGGTGGTCTTCCTTCGTGCAGTGTTTGCAGTCCCAGACTCCTTTTATCTTCTGGCTTCTCTATTCTCTAGGGCCTTGTTGTCATCTGCTTCCAGTCAAAGAAAAAAAAAAGGAGGGAGGAAGGACATATGTGCTTTTTTTAAAGTTTTAGCCCAGCAACCTTAGGGCGGACAAAGATGTCTTAGAACAGGACACAACGAAAACAAACCATCAAAGAAAAAAATGGACAAGTCAATTAATTGGACTGCATCAAAATGAAATATTTCTCCTTTTCAAAAAACATCATGAACAAAATGAAAAGCCAAACCACAAAGAAAACATTTCTGTAATTCACATATCAAACAAAGGACTTGCATCCACAGTATATAAAGAATCCCTAGAATTCAATAAGATCCCCCCTAAAAAATTTAGTGGCAAAAGATTGTAAGACACTCACAAAAGGAGATGTGCATGAAAGGATGTTTGACATCAGCAGTCATCAAGAAAATGCAAATTAAAACTACAAAGAGGTCGAGCGTGGTGGGTCACACCTGTAATCCCAGCACTTTGGGAGGCTGAGGCGGGCAGATCACCTGAGGTCAGGAGTTCAAGACCAGCCTGGCCAACATGGAGAAACCCCGTCTCTACTGAAAATACAAAAATTAGCTGGACGTGGTGGCGGGTGCCTGTAATCCCAGCATAAAAAGGAAAAAAAACACGGATATACACAACAACATGAATGAATTTTAAAACATTATGTGAAGCAAAATTAGCCAGCCTAGACCACTTCATGTTGTATGATTTTATGTATACGAAATCCATGCATGTGCAAATCTAATCTATGATAACATGCAGGGGACCAGGCAGTCACCTGTGGGTGGGAGGGATTTATCACACAGGAGCAAGTGAAAGCCCTTTGGGGTCACAGAAATGTTCAATACGTTGATTGTGCTAGTGGTGGTAGACATCAAGCCGGTATTGGGGATACACAAGTTGCATGTTTTAAAAGGGTGTTTTTCATTGTATGTAAATTCTGTGTTAATAACATTGATTTTTAAGGGAAGGGAGAAGTCTTAGCCTAGAAAGTGCACACAGCGTAACTTTTGCTCACATTACGGTGGTTAGAACAAACCATCATAAGGTCACTCCAGCTTCAAGGGAGGCTGAGGAGTGTAGTGCAGCTGTGTGGCCAGGAAGAAGAGGAAACACGGGTTTGGCAAATAGCAGCAGCATCTGTCACACCCTGTCTGCTACCCAGACGGCTACTGGAGAGCCCTTCCAAGGCAGACACAGCGGGGCTGTCCCAAGGTTTACAGCAAGGCAGACGAGGCCGGGACACAGGACTGAGCACAGAGGAGGAGGCTGCTGGAGGAGGAAGCATTTCCCAAAAGCCCTTTCCAGAGGAGTAAAGCAAGAGGAAATGGTGTCCACAAAAGCTTGGAACAGGAAAGCAGATGTTTGGAGACTGGGTTGGGAAGTGCTGCCTGGGGAGCACAGAGAGGGTGGAAAGAGTGGTGGGTGATGGAGATTCTGGTCTCTAAGATCAAGGGAGAAGCAGTGGGGGCTGTCTCTTGTGAACCCTCAGAACCCTGGGAGGGTTGGAGGGAAGCTCCAGCTCTGACAGCCCCCATACGGTTCACAGCACTTCGTTGCTTAGCTTCCCATGCAGGCCCAGCACTGGGGGGTGAGGGGGGGTCCTTGCCTGAGGTGCGCACCCCAAGACCGGGGAAGCCCCCTCCACCCGGAGAAGGTGGGAGAAGTTTTGAGCTATGACTCAGGCTGCACTCCAGGAAAGAGGCGGATGGAGGAGCCAACGTCACAGGCAGCAAGCTGTGTGTGGCTGGAGCCCACTCACAAACCCCACTCCCGTCTGAGTCACTGCACAGAAAAGGCACCTGTTGCTCAGCAACGGAGGGGAGGTCCTGGCAGGTCCCAGCTCCTGGCTTCAGACTCCAGCCTGGTTAACCCTTCCCTTCCCAAGTAGGGGGAATCTGACCCCCAAAATTCTATGTCTAAGGTCTGGACTTGGGTTGGTTCCAAGTCTTTGCTGTTGTGAATAGTGCCTCAATAAACATACGTATGCATGTGTCCTTACAGCAGCATGATTTATAATCCTTCGGGTACATACCCAGTAATGGGATGGATGGGTCAAATGGTGTTTCATCAATGACAGACTGGATTAAGAAAATGTGGCACATATGCACCATGGAATACTATACAGCCATAAAAAAGGATGAGTTCGTGTCCTTTGTAGGGACATGGGTGCAGCTGGAAACCATCATTCTCAGCAAACTATCACAAGAACAGAAAACCAAACACTGCATGTTCTCACTCATAGGTGGAAATTGAACAATCAGATCACCTGGACACAGGGTGGGGAACATCACACGCTGGGGCCTATTGTGGGGAGCGGGGAGGCGGGAGGGATAGCATTAGGAGATATACCTAATGTAAATGATGAGTTAATGGTGCAGCACACCAATGTGGCACATGTATACACATGTAACAAACCTGCATATTGTGCACGCGTACCCTAGAACTTAAAGTATAATAAAAAAAAATAATAAAAAAATAAAGGTCTAGACTTACCTGGATTTGGCCTCACCTGCCATTCAGCCTATTCCCAAAAGGAACACCTCCCAATGGAGGATACAGTGTCTACTGCATCCCACTCCCAACTGCCCCACTGAGGGAAGAAAGCCCCCGAAGGACCAAGGCCTTGCCCAAAGCCACACAGTTAACAAGTGGCAGAAGAGAGACAGGAAGGCCTCCGGGCTTCTTCCAAAGGTATTAAAGATCTTTTGCCGGGTGAGGTGGCTCATGCCTGTAATCCCAGCACTTTGGGAGGCCAAGGCGGGTGGATCACGAGGTCAGGAGTTCGAGACCAGCCTGACTAACATGGTGAAACCCTGTCCCTACTGAAAATACAAAAATTAGCCAGGTGTGGTGGCGGGCACCTGTAATCCCAGCTACTCGGGAGGCTGAGGCAGGAGAATTGCTTGAACCTGGGAGGTGGAAGTTGCAGGGAGCCAAGATCGTGCCACTGCACTCCAGCCTGGACAACAGAGCAAGACTCCCTCTCCAAAAAATAAAAAATAAAAAAAATAAAAAAGATATTTTTACTTATCAGGTGTGATAGGGGAAGTGCCACCGAGGGCCCATGAAATATGTAGGACCTGAAAAAGAACAACTGGTTCCAAAATACGAAAAGCAAACTGCAAAATCACGTTTAGTAAAATGTTTAATTGAAGATTACAAAAGAGTCCAATGAGGCCAGGCACGGTGGCTCACACCTGTAATCCCCGCACTTTGGGAGGCTGAGGCAGGTGGATCATCTGAGGTCAGGAGATCGAGACCAGCCTGGCCAACATGGTGAAACCCCATCTCTACTAAAAATGTAAAAATTAGCCAGGTGTGGTGGCACACGCCTGTAATCTTAGCTACTTGGGAGGCTGAGGCAGGAGAATCGCTTGAATCCAGGAGGTCGAGGTTGCAGTGAGTCAAGATTGCACCACTGCACTCCAGCCTGGGCAACAGAGCAAGATACCATCTCAAAAACAAACTAGCAAACAAAAAACAGTACGACAAGTTGGCTTCATAAATGGTGACATGTAGAACATACAGAACACATCCTTACATTTGAAAACCATATCTGCATTTGCTTTTGTCGCCTCGCAGAATTCCTGAGGGTGCCTGAGAAACGCTGAGCAATGCTAACTTAGATTAGTTACTGCGACCAAATCATTTCAAAAGCAAAATTATTAAACATCTTCAATATTTTTTTTTTTTTTGAGGTGGAGCGTCGCTGTGTCACCCAGGCCAGAGTGCAGTGGTGCAATCTCGGCTCACTGCAACCTCCGCCTCCCGGGTTCAAGCGATTCTCCTGCCTCAGCCTCCCGAGTAGCTGGGACTACAGGCACCCGCCACCACGCCCGGCTAATTTTTTGTATTTTTAGTAGAGACAGAGTTTCACCATGTTGGCCAGGATGGTCTCGATCTCCTGGCCTCAGGTGATCCGCCCGCCTCAGCCTCCCAAAGTGCTGGGATTACAGGTGTCAGCCACCGTGCCCAGCCACATCTTGTTTATTTACAGAAAGAAAAACAAAAATCCGCATTTCATGTGAGGTATGTGCTACCTATGATGGGGTAAGCTTCCAGAGGAAGGCGGTGAAAGCCTGATGGAGCCTGGAAGTGGCACTGCCTGTGCCTCCTTCTGGAGTCAGGGCTTTACAGCTGGAGCCCCAGCCCCTACCTGAGGCTGTAGGTGGGGGACAAAGAGGGCCCAGTTTAGGGGATGCCATGCCCTTCATGACCTCCAGACAGTAGGGCAGGCTGAGAAAATGCCTGCCTCAGAGGGAAGGAAACGGCTCTGGAGGATTTTTTTCCCTCCTGAATAGGAAAGCTTCTCCGCTGCAGACAGATTCCGCAGCTAACTGAGCCGCAGCCCGGCAACCGCACCTTCCCAGGCATGCTGAGCGTGCGCGTGGCGGCTCCCCACGCCCTGCTGAAATGATTGATCCTATTAGTGATAAGGTACCAGGAAGAAGCTTTATTTCATGTTCCAAGCAGGTTATGCTGATGGAAACAAGATAAAGCTTTCGTGCTGTGTTCTTAGCTGTATCAGGAGTCCTAGGGATCGCTTTCCACCAGCAAATGGTAGTACATTATTTGCTCTCTGGGGCAATAAGAGATGAACAGTCCTGTAGTCTGTCCCTGGGGGATCTACCCTAAGCCCAAGGACCACCTCAATCCCAGGCAGAGCATCTGCTGTAGGGACTCCTTGCCCCCGCCCTTCTCCCTCTCCCACTACAGCTGACCCAGGGTCCCTACCGCTCACACTGTGTGGATACCCAGGACACCAACAAAGCTGGAGTAGTCAGAGTACTTTTTCAATGAACCTTAAAGAACCTTACAACAGTGTAACTCCATTTACTCATTTCCTGTCATTTGTGCTATTTCGGTCATATATTTCCTATTTTCATACATTATAGACCTTATAATACAATGCTATTCTTTTTCCTTGAAGCAGTCATTATCTGCCAAAGGAATCAAAAGAAGAAAAAAAAAAAACATTGTTTTTGATGTTTACCTACATTTTGCCATTGCTAATGTTCTTTATTCTCTCTCTTATATCTGGGTTTCCACCTGGTGCCATTTCCCTTTATCTTGAGGAACTGCCTCTAGCATTTTGCATTGCATGTCTGCTCAGCTTTTGTTTATCTGAAAGTGTCTTGATACTGCCTTTATTTTTGATATGAAAAGAGTGTTTTTCACAGAACATGGAATTTTGAGTTGGCTGCTTTTTTCTTTCAGTGTGTTAAAGATGCCATTCCATTGTCTTACGCTCTCCATTGTTTCTGATGGGAAGTCAGTTATCCTTTGTATCATTGTTCTCTGCATGTAAAGTATTTTTCTCTCCGGTTCACATTTTTCTCTTTCTTTGCTTTTCAGTAGTTTGACGATGATGTGCCTAAGTACAGTTTCATTTGCATGTATTCAGCCATGGGGTTGGCTAAATTTCTTGAATCTGTAAGTTTATGTCTTCATGAAATTTGGGGAAAATCAGGACATTGATTTTTCCATGTAGCTTCTCTGTCCAACTCTCTTTCTCTGTCCTCTTCTGGGACTGTAACTAAACATATGATAAGGCACTTGATACTATCTCACAAATTGCTGAGACCATGTTCAATTTTGTTTCAATTAACTTTTTTCTCTACGGATTGGATGATTTGATGTGTTTTCCATCTCACTCACCCCCCCCCTTTTTTTTTTTTTTTTTGCTATCTTTAATGTGATATTAAGCCCATTCGTAAATTTTTCATTGTAGATTTTTTTTACTTTTCAATTCTGGAATTTTCATTGGGTTCTTACTTTTATCTTCTTTTCTCCATCTGCTCATCATTATGATCAAGTCCACATGTATTTTATTAGCTTGTTTATAAAGATTTTGTCAACTAATTCCAACATGTGGGTCATTTTGAGATCTGTTCCTATCAACTGTTTTTTCTTTTGCCTATGGATCACGTTTTCCTGTTACTTCATGTCTAGCCATTTTTAATTGTATACTGATTATTGTGGATAAAACACTGTAGATAGACTTTGGATTCTGTGTATTTTTCCATGATGAGTGCTGATTTTTGTTGTAATATGAAGTTAAATTACTAGCTAATCACCTTGAACTCTTACAGGCTTGGTTTTGTGTTAATAGAGCAGCTCTGTTTCAGGTTTGCCCTTCGTCCTAGAGCAAATCCCGAGTCCTGGGACACAGTCTTCACTCCTCCAGTGTAGCCCTCCTGAGATCCTAATGGAAGGTCCAAGGGCCCATCAAGCCTCTCTCAGATGGAAGAGCCAAGATGGCTTTGCTTACATGTCTGGCAGTGGTCTGCCTGTCAGCCAGGACTCCTCAGTTAACCTCCTGTAGACTAGACCAGCTTCCTTGCATGGTGGGCTCAAAATAGTATTCAAGAGGGTGAAGACAGAAGCTTCAAGGCATCTTAAGGCCTAACCTTGAAAATCATACAATATCCCTTGTGCTGGTTAATTTTATATGTCAACTTGACTGGGCTACAGGATGCCCAGACATTTGACCAAACATTATTCTGGGTGTGTTTGTGAGGATATTTTTGGATGATGTCAACATTTGGATTGACAGACTGAATAAAGCACATTGCTCTCTCCAATGTGGATGGGCTCACAGAATCAGCTGAAGGACTCAATAGAACAAAAAGTGTGACCCTCCCACAAGTAAGAGGGAACACCTCCTGCCTGACTGCCTTTGAGTTGCAACATTGCCTTTTTCCTGCCTTCAGACTTGAACAGAAACATGACAGACTCGTCCTGCCCCTCAGGCCTTTGGATTCCTGCATTGCCAACTGTGGGTCTTGGGACTTGTCAGCCTCTGTAATTGCATAAACCAACTATACACACACACACACACACACACACACACACACACACACACACAGAATATATATAATTAATTATATTACCCAATTATGCTACATAATTATTAATTATATATATCACATACTCACATATACAGATACTCCTTAACTTACAATGAGGCTACATTCTGATAAACTCATTGTAAGTAAAAAATATCATACCCCTAAAAACCCATTGTATGTCAAAAAACTGAAAGTCATGCCATCATTAAGTCCAGATGCTCCTTGACTCACAATGGGGTTATGTCCCATCATAAAGTCAAACCATCATAAACAGAGTACCATCCCTCTGTGTGTGTGTGTGTGTGTGTGTGTGTGTGTGTGTCCATCATAAATAGGGGACCATCTGTGTGTGTGTGTGTGTGTGTCCATCACAAACAGGGGACGATCCGTGTGTATGTGGGTGTGTGTATGTGTGTGTAATCTCTTGTTGGTTCTGTTTCTCTGGAGAATCTTGACTAATACATCCCTTCTGCCATAATCTGTTATTCACAAGTCACAAAACAGATTTTACCTCTGAATGAAAAGAGTTAAAAAGTCACATTGCAAAGGGATGTGCATACAGGGCAAACAGGATTTTGTGGCCATTAAACAGTCTACCATAGCACCCTGCTACAGTTTGGATATGTGTCCCCACCCAAATCTCATGTTGACTTGTAATCCCCAGTAATGGAGATGGAGCTTGGTGGAAGGGAATTGCATCATACGGGTGGAGCAAAGATGGTCTTGCTCTCTCACTCGCTCGCTCCTGCTCTGGTCATGTGATAAGCCTGCTCTCTCTTCACACTCTGGCGTGATTGTAAGTTTCCTGAGACCTCCCCAGAAGCTGAGGAGATACCAGCATCATGCTTCCTGTACAGCCTGCAGAGCCATGAACAAGTTAAACCTCTTTATAAATTACCCACTCTCAGGTATTTCTTTCTTTCTTTCTTTTTTTTTTTTTTTTTTTGAGATAGAGTCTTACTCTGTCACCCAGGCTGGGGTGCAGTGGTGCAATCTCAGCTCACTGCAAGCTCTGCCTCCCCAGATTCAAGCGATTCTCCTGCCTCAGCCTCCCGAGTAGCTGGGATCGCAAGCACTTGCCACCGTGCCTGGCTAATTTTTGCATTTTTAGTAGAGATGGGGTTTCACCATCTTGGCCAGGCTGGTCTTGAACTCCTGACCTCGTGATCCACCCACCTCAGCCTCCCAAACTGCTGGGATTATAGGCGTGAGCCACCGCGCCTGGCCTCTCAGGTATTTCTTTATAACAATGCAAGAATGGATGAATACACACCCTTTAGTATTCTTAAAATGAAAACACAGACAATAGAGCTAACCTAAATGTAAATGCTTAAAAACATAAAATCATTCACTAACCATAATATAAAGGAGGTATGGAAGATAAATAATTCGTAATAAAACAATATATATTTCAATATGTAAATGCTTGGGCATAATTGCACTGGAAGACATCATGAAGTAATCAGCCTCTTATATTTATACGCAGAGTGACACACACAGCATGACACAGGAGTGTTATCCTGGTGACTCATATTATGAACATCATTATCATCAGTAATGATCTCCAAAATGGGGAAGAACTGTAATGTTCAGAACAGAACAAAATATAAAACTCCCTTGATTTATACCACAGCTGTATTCCTCCACTATTCAGTATGGGTTAAAAACTGAGCAAAAAGTTCTTATGCTCTAGATTCAGATAAGCATGAATAAGAATACACCTACAAGAATATCTGGCTGGACATTTGCAGTCCAGCAGGACAAGGGATAATTTGTTGAGAACATTTCAGGAAACTAGGCAACCCACCATCTTTGGTTTAACCAAAGCCACACTCTAAACTTTTGAGTTGTTCCCTAGGGGGCCATACTGCCAGTTGAGAATCATCAGATGGGGGGCTGTTATAACAGAGATATAGACCTATATAGATATATAGTGCATCATCACTTCCCCCCAGTGCATCATCAGAGATAAAGCACCACCCAAGAGAACCAAAAGTGAGGTTCCAGAGAGAAAAGGAAGTACAACAGAGGAGGCGCTCAGGAGGGGACTGATGAAAGAAGCAGATAGAGTTCCCAGCAGACACACGACGTGAATGGCCCAGTGTTTCTGACTCACATCAGAATAATGCAAGAGTCAGTCTTATGGCCCCTCAGGGAGAGGGCAGGCCAGGCAGCCCACCCTACCAAGGGCTTGCAGACCCAATCCTTGAGGGCATGAGGATAGGAAGCTGGCAGTTGTCTGCCCAACTCCAAGATTTGAAGCTAAGTTGGGGGAACTTGCTTCTGTTGGACTTTAAAGACAAATTTAGTGCTTTTGTGGAGAGATTCTGGGCCAGGGAACACCACAAGATTTAGCATTTTAAAGCTGCACCCGCCGCCCCAAGTTTTACATGAGGAAGGAGGGAAGGTCACAGCTTGATGTGATGGCTGTGGATTGGGTCTCCAGAGGCAAAAGGATTCAGCCGAGGGCCTGCCCGTGTGTGCATATGGCATGTGCACTTAGAGTGTGATCTATGGGTTGTCCAATCATTTCTGTTAATTAAACACTTCAATATAATTTTGAGGTAAGAATGCTTGGTCTGTATTTCAGACCGTCCCTGGAGGACTGGGGAAGTGGGAGAATATGCCATCTGGCAAAGCCCCATGAAACTGAATCACCTGGGGGAATTCATAGAAAATCGCACTAACAGTGGAGGGATAGATAGATGGACAAATCAACGCACAGGCTCTCTCTTCACTTTATCAAAGATCAAGGGTAGGAGCAGGTTTCCTTCCCCTGCTCCAATGACCAACCCACCCATCCAGCCTCCGGCCACATCGGGATCCCCCAGAAGCCACCGTGTGCCGCTCCCTGCAGCCGCAAAGCTCACACAATGGCAGCGCTCACTCTTGTGCCTCCTACTCACCCGGGAGCCAGGCTCCTCTGACTTTCCCTCCAAATCCAACCCTCTTATTCCTCAGATTATGTGTATGCAGGGCCACGAAAGTGCACGTTAACTCAAGGCCAGGCATCTTTGGAAGGAAATCAATACATAATTATGTGTTCTGTCTGCCACATGGCCCAGAGCCAGGCTGATTGGGAATTAGAGAAAGTGAAAACAGAGTGGTCAAGTCTAGCCCAGCATCTAGATATGCCCTGGCAGGGTGGAAGAAGTGGGGGCCGAGGACCGACCACCAGGCCTGTGTGTGGATCTCACAGCCTTTTCTGCGTGAAGCGTCCGTGTCCTGGGACCAGTTCAAGCAGTCAGAGTCAGGGGCACTGGCTCCTTTGCTTTTCTGATGCCTTGCTGCATCCACAGGGGGCTGGACTCTGCAGCAGCCTCCTCACCTGCCTCCCTGTCTCCCTTCTCTCTCCCTCTAACCTACCCAGCTTGAGCACCAGCAACCCAAATGATCTTCCTAAGGTGCAGATACGACCACGTCATTTGTCTGCATAAACGAACTCTCGGGAAGCAGCCCGGGGTTGACAGCATCTAATATGAAGTTAGGAAGACCCAGGTTTGAGAATAGCCTGGGCCACCAAAAGATGCTCATCAAGTCACTGTATCCCTCGGTAACATGGAGGAAATAAGAATATCGACTTGACAGAGTTGCTTGTGAGGATTCTAGAAAATGATATGGGCCAAACCTGGCACATAGTAGGCACCATGTAAGTAATAGCCATCATCATTATCATCATCATCAACGTCATTATCATCATCTTTTTTTTATGGCTTTCTCCCTGGAGATGATGTCTTCGTCCTCTCCAGGCCTCCTTCCACACATTTTCATTACAGTCCTGAGGATTTGGGAGCCTCCGCCCTCTTTCCTCCACTTGTAGGAGGATCCAGGCTTCACAGGCAGAGGACCTGGGGGCAAGTCATGTCCCAGTGGATGATGCCATGTTCTTCTGGGGCTTCCCTGTGATGACAGCACAAGCCTGTGAGATGGAGGAGCCTGTCTTGGCTGCAACTGGCCCACAACTTAGGCCGTGCGAAGACCCGAGCTCAGTCTGGGGTTTGCCTTTGGACGTGGGTCTCGGGCCAGGGCCAGAGCTCGGTCTGGAAATGGGGTCAGAACTCAATCCACCCCTGGGATCAGCCCTCAGCCTGTAGCCAGAATCTGGGCTCACACCGGGGCCACAATGGAGACTCAGCTCAAGGGCAGGGAGCAGAGTTTCTTGATGTGAAGTTCAAAGATTTCTACAAACGTAACCCATGGCTGAAGCATTGTGGGCATCCAGCTCTCAGCATGCTGTGACTGAAATGCATCATTCCCCTTCACGATGTGAGGGCACCTTCCTGCCCACATGCAACATGAATGTGGACGTTTTTAAGAACAAAAAGACTGATGTTAGCAAGTTGTCTTCTGCAAACAGCCTGTCTGCCAAAACCACTCTGCCACTTGATGCCGAAAGACACCTGCTACAGCCGTATCTTTGTGTCTTGTGATGCCAGACAGGTAGAAGGAAAAGCAAAAATAAATATTCCTTGAATATTTCCAAAGATCCAGGTTTGGGCCCTCTGTCTCTAACACCCCTACCCTGGCCAGAAGGGGCGACCCTGGGACAGAGGGCCACAGTGGGTATTTCTCGTGGCTGTGGCACAGACACTGGGAGGCAGGCACCAGGAGCAGAGGGAGTGAGTCAAGCATGGGTCAGAGAGCAGAGGAGAGCCGCCCAAGGATCCAGGGGTCGGAATGGGCCTGGAGAGGAGGTGGCAGGAAGGGAGTCAGCAGCGGCGGCCACGGCTTCTGCTTCACTGGCAACCAGTACCCCATGCAGTTTGCCAGGGACAAGAACCAGGACAGAAGGTGCAGTGGACAGAGCCCGGAGGGGAGCTGGTCCCCTCCTCCTCCGGGCAAGGGCTGTGCAAGGGTCACATCAGCCCTCCCCACCCCATGGCTCCAGATACCCCTTCCTCCTTCCACAGTCCACGTCCTCTCCTTTGTGGGGAAAGCAGCCTTGCCTGTAGACAGCCTTCTCCACGTCTCTCTCCAAGCCTTGATTTCTCCTGCACTCTGTAGACTCGAGTCTCTTTTTCACCCCCCAATTCTTTTACTGAGATGGTTCCAGAAGGCAAATTCCTTCACAGCATTAAGAAGTAATTTATAGAAATAATGTTCCTTTAATAAAAGCCACATAGAATTATACAATTTTTCTAGTGCATGACCGAACAAGAAAAGTCTGAACTCTTGTATAAAAATGAATCTCTCCCGCTCCCATGCTCAGAATGAGACCACCTCCTCCGGCTAACATATATTGACTTTGAAAGTTTAACTTGCAGTGTCATTGGGCCGAGCTGGCCACTCATTCTGCTCCAAAGAGCTCCCCCAAAGACAGCCTCTTCCAGCATGGCTCTTAAATATGTGGGTAGGAAAAACAAACTTGCTTCTGCTGCTCTCTCACATTCTCTCTCTCTCTCTCTCTCTGTCTCCCTCTCTCTCTCTCTCTCTCTCTCTCTATATATATATATATATGTATATATATCAGTTAGTGGCTAACTTGCATTGTAATTGATTGCAAAATTGCTTTTTTAATGAGATTTAGACACCAGGAAATAGCTTTTTTTCTCCAACATACCCAAAGTGAACTTGGCCACTTTGACAACAAATTGTCTCCGTGGCTTTCTCCTAATCATGTATAATTTGGATATTAGCAGAGAAGAGGGATATGGGCTGCCTTGGAAAGAGACGGCTCAAGCCAGCAGTTCCTCCCTGCTCCCAGCAGGGTTGGTGACCTGGCAGCCTCTTCTTCCCAGAACTCTTCAGAACACTTTCATCCTCCTTCCTGTTCTACCCAAGGCTGCACTGTCAGGGCATCACCTTTTTTTTTTTTTTTTTTTTTTGAGACAGAATCTCACTCTGTTGCCCAGGCAGGAGTGCAATGGCACGGTCTCAGCTCACTACAACCTCCGCCTCCCGAGTTCAAGCAATTCTCCTGCCTCAGCCTCCTGAGTAGCTGGGACTACAGGCACCCGCCATCACGCCTGGCTAATTTTTGTATTTTTAGTCGAGACGGGGTTTCATCAAGTTGGCCAGGTTGGTCTCGAACTCCTGACCTCGTAATCCACCCACCTAGGCCTCCCAAAGTGCTGGGATTATAGGCGTGAGCCACCGCCCGGCCCAGAGCACCACCTTTTGCAGTCCAGGATGCTCCTCCATCTCAGTCCACCTTACTATGTGCCTCTCTCCCCCGGAGGGAAATAAGAGATCCCCTTAGAACATGTGCCAGAGGAACCCACTCAGCTGGCAGGACCCAGTGAAAACCTCAAGCGCTTCAGAATCTAGTGAGGGAAGTCTGCATATTCCGTTGCTGAAGACACGGCTGCTCTTTGTGCCCTCCTAGATCCCCTTTAAAGCCAGTGCTGTGAATATTGGATGCTAATGGCTGACAGCACCCCATTCTCCAGAGCAGCCTGTTTTTGTAAATAAAGTTTTATTGGAACACAGCCACGTCCATTCATTTAATTGTCTGTGACTGAGTTTGCAGTACAATGGCAGAGTTGAGTCATTGCAACAGAAACTGTGTGTCCCACAAAACATAACATACACACTACCTGGCCCTTAACAGAAAAAGTTTGTTCTAGAGAATGAGCTTCTGCCAATGCACCTCCTCTTAAAAGTCTTGCTGCCCACAGCCCAGGGCACGACTAACGCAGGGATCTGAAAAGCCCACCTGCTTGTCTCAAGGTGAGGGCAGCTGTGCACTGCGGTTCACACTCCAGAGTGCCCCACAGGGTCAGGCTGAGGCTAGAGCCAGCTGAGAGCTGCTGTCTGCCTGGCTCCTGCCCCCTGCCCTCTCTCATCATCCTGTTCCCCTTCTTCTTGGAGCACTTCCACGATAAATCACGCTCCAGAAGCCCTGTCTCGGGTTGTTTCTAAGGATCCTGACTTGTAAAAAATAAGTCATGAGAACTTTTCTAATCCCACAACCTCTTGCCTGGAAACCCAGGTTTTCAAACAGATGGAACAGAGTGGTGGGGGAGCCCCGCTTACTCAGCATTGCCTTCCTCTCCTGCAGCCCCTGGAGTGCCTCCTCAGAATTCCAAGAGCCTCGAAAATTGTTGCCTGGGGTGTGTGCTCTCCCACCCCGGCTGGGAACTTTCCCTGACTCCCTAATCCTGAAGATTACGCTCTCACTCAGAACCTGAAGCATGGCCTGGCCCCCAGGCACGCATCCCCACCTGCTGGCTCTCATGGGGGCTTGTGCCTGGCCTTCCTTTTTTTTTTTATTAAGACGGAGTCTCACTCTGTCACCCAGGCTGCAGTGCAGCCACGCAATCCGGCTCACTGCAACCTCTGCCTCCCAGGTTCAAGCAATTCTTCTGCCCCAGCCTCCCGAGTAGCTGGGATTACAGGCGCCCACCACCATGCCCAGCTAATTTTTGTATTTTTCGTAGAGACAAGGTTTCACCATATTAGCCAGGAGGGTCTTGATCTCCTGACCTTGTGATCCACCTGCCTCGGCCTCCCAAAGTGCTGGAATTACAGGCATGAGCCACCGCACCCGGCCCTTACCTGGCCTTCTCTCTGCCACAATGTGAACTACTCTGTGACCCCTTCATCAACATGCCGTATGCTTGGCACTGGGATTGCAAAGATGAGTAAGACAGGATTCCTACCCCCACAAGTTCACAGAGTGAGAGGGAAGAGGAAGAAATAGGCACACTGATGGATGAGGAGGCCAGGCAGTCAGAAAGTCAGAAGAGCCTTTGCAGAAAAAGGAACATTTGCACTGGGCTTTGAAGGATGAGTAGGAGTTCGTGGGGAGTGAAGCCAAGGAGCTCAGCACTCTCTGCTCGCATTGGGTGTTCTTCAATGCTTGTGAGGCGAATCCACAATGAGGTGCCCATGGTGGGACAAGGCCACAGCCAGAGGGAGCCTGGCCCAAGTCTGGGACTGAGTCTTCATTCCTTGCTCACCTCTCTGGGCGACTTTGGGTAAGTTCAGAAGGGCCAGGACCCAACCAAAGGGTCAGATACACCTTCTCAGGAAGTGATGCTTCTTCCGAGATTTAAAGGACAGGACACACAAAGCAAACAAAGAAGCAGGGAATGGACGTTCTAAGAGGAAAGAACAGTCAGTATCAAGCCCTGCAGGGAGGGGGTGGAGAGCGAGAGTTGTGACAGTCACAAGCAACCGAGGAAATTCACATGAGGGCGGAGCAGAGTGAGAAGGGGGATGTGGGAGAGGAGGGCAGAGCCCCTGGGTCCCTGAGCCAGAGAAGGAAGCTCCGTCTCTGTTGGGAAGGTCTTTAAAGCGGACGTAACACGAGCAGGTGTGCATCCAGAAATGACATTGCTCTGGTTTCTAGAAAGAGAAGAGATTTAGGGAAGCCACTGACGGCCTCCAGTGAGAACAGACAGAAGGGTTTGCAGCAAGTCCAGACAGGAAGCAACGACAGCCAGGACAAGGTGGACAGAAATGGGCAGATCCAAGAGCAGTTTGGGAGGTAAAATGGATGGGACAGGAGCTAAAATGGACAGGATGTGGTTCGATATGGCAGATGAAAAGGAAGGGGTCAGGGCCTATCTGCCTTGGGTCTCTGGAGGATCACTAGCACCCCGGACTGAGGCAGAGTCCGTGGTGCCTCCCAGGGCCTCAGTTTCCCCTTCTGTACACCGAGAGGCTGGTGCAATGCTCTCCCAGGGCCCCACTTTGGAGGACCCGGGCTCAGAAAAATGAAGAAATTTGCCCAAGATCCCCCGGCTAGTAAGCGGGAGGCTGAAACCTGGGTCATGTGATTCCAGAGTGCATGTCCTCACCCACCTCGCCACAGCATCCTGCGTTCTGTTCCAGATCTCAGGAGATGCTGCCGTTCACCTTTCTTGTCCCTGGGTTGCTATGTAACCCCTGTCTCTCCACCTGCCCTGGGTATCCTTTCAAGGACCCACACCACAACACTTGAGGGAAGTAAAGTTTGTATCTGCCACTTGAAGTCCCTGACATTTCTGTTACAATGACCTTAGGGAATCAGCGCTGCAGGGATTCTAACGTAGACTCATCAAGAAATCTAGAAACCATTACCAGCACCAATTCAACAGGACAGAGCACCTGCCTATTTCCATACTGGCTTGTGTATTAATTAGGAGACACCAGCGACTGCTGGAAAAGGACACACACTTTAAGGTTTTAGTGCAATAAAAGATTATCTCTCATTCAGCATGGGTGTTCCTGGTTGGTGGACAAATTCTCTCCACATAAAGATTCAGAGCTCCAGGTTCCTTCCATACAATGTCTCCACCACCCTCTAGGCAAGGGCTTGGTAACGTTTTTTCTTTTTTTTTGAGATGGGAGTTTCATTCTTGTTGCCCAGGCTGGAATGCAATGGTGCAATCTCAGCTCCCTGCAACCTCCTCCTCCTGGGTTCAAGCGATTCTCCTCCCTCGGCCTCCCAAGTAGCTGGGATTACAGGCATGCGCCACCACACCCAGCTAAATATTTTTGTATTTTTAGTAGAGACGGGGTTTCACCATATCAGCCAGGCTGGTCTTGAACCCCTGACCTCAGGTGATCTGCCTGCCTCAGCGTCCCAAAGTGCTGGGATTACGGGCATGAGCCACCAAGCCGGCCAAGGCAAACTTTTTTGTAAAGGTCCAGATAGTAAATATTTTAGGCTTCGTCGGCCAGATCACATCTGTCACAACTATTCAACTCTGCTCTTGCAGGGCCAAAGCAGCTAGATTACATCAGGAGAACCCGCTCCCGATGGTTAACGTGGGTTCTTTTCTTAGAAATTTAAAGCTGGGTGCCCGGGGGAGACATCATCCCATGTCAGCAGGATCCGTGATGTTCCCCAAGCCGTAAAACCAGCAAGTTTTTATTAGCGATTTTCAAAAGGGGAGGGAGTACACGAATAGGGTGTGGGTCACGGAGATCACATACTTCGCAAGATAATAAAATATCACAAAGCAAATGGAGGCAGGGCAAGATCAAAGGACCACAGGATGGGGCGAAATTAAAATTGCTAATGAAGTTTCCGGCACACATTGTCATTGATAACATCTTATCAGAGACAGGGTTTGAGAGCAGACAACCTGTCTGACCACAATCTATTAGGTGGGAATTTTCCTCGTCCTAATAAGCCTGGGAGCGCTACAGGAGACCAGGGCTTAATTCATCCCTTGGGCTTCGACCATAAAAGACAGACGCCTTAAAAGGGACCGTCTATAGGCCTACCTTCAGGGCGCATTCTCTTTCTCAGGGATGTTCCTTGCTGAGAAAAAGAATTCAGCGATATTTCTCCTATTTGCTTATGAAAGAGGAGAAATATAGCTCTGTTCCGTCCAGTTCAGTTACCTCCGTTGTTCCCTGAACATCGCTGTTATCCTGTTCTTTTTTTAAGACGCCCAGATTTCATATTGTTCAAACACACATGCTCTACAAACAATTTGTGCAGTTGACACAATCACAGGGTCCTGAGGCGACATTCATCCTCCTCAGTTTACGAAGAAGATGACGGGATTAAGAGATTAAAGACAGGCATAGGAAAACACAAGAGTATTGATTGGGGGAGTGATAAGTGTCCATGAAATCTTCACAGTTTATGTTCAGAGATTACAGTAAAGACAGGCGTAAGAAATTATAAAAGTATTAATTTGGGGAACTAATAAATGTCCATGAAATCATCACAATTTATGCTCTTCTGCCCCAGCTTCAGCTGGTCCCTCCGTTCGGTGTCCCTGACTTCCCACAAGAAGATTATACATTAAATGAATGGGCATGGCAATGTTTCAATAAAACTTTATTTATTTAAAAAAAAAAAAAGCAACAAATAGACACAGCTCCATGATCCAAGAAAACTTTTCACAAAAGCAAGCAGCAAACCCAATTTGGCCCATGGGCTGTCTTTTGGTTCTTCCAACTGGCAAAGGAGAGCAGGAGGGGGCGGAAGACACCCACTGAAACTCCTTCACCTAGAGTGTCACACAGCACTTCCACATCTGTCTGCATGTTGCTGTCTAGACAAGAAGTGCGGTCTCCGGCTGGACAGTCACTTTCCAGCAGCAGAGCTACGTTGTGGGCGGACAACGTGGATCTTTGGTAATCAGCTGGCCAGCTACCTCTGGGAATTTAGGTCCAGCTAACACCTACCGAGTGTCTCCCGTGTGTGGCAGCTTGTGTGCTCTGTCTGGGCACACAGGGGTTCAAAAGATGCTCCAGCCCTAGAGGGATCAGAGTCTAATTTAAATTGAAAAAGAGAAAGATCTTATTCCTAAGATTTCAGCTCTTTTTCTGAGGCTTTTTACCTTTCAAACAGGTGCCCAAAAAATGCCAGGCCGATTACAGGTGGCTCACATCTGTAATCAGGTGTGGGAGGATCACTTGAGGCCAGGAGTTGAAGACCAGTCTGCGCAAGGCAGCAAGATTTCACCCCCATCCATCACCACAAAAAAAAAAAAAAAAATTAAAAATTAGCCGAGCATGATGGCATGTAACTGTAGTCCCAGCTACTCGGGAGGCTGAGGTGGGAGGATCTCCTGAGTCCAATAGTTTGAGGCTGCAGTAAGCTATGATTGGGCCACTTGTACTCCAGCCTCAGTGACAGAGCAAGACCCCATCTCTAAAAAAAAAGAAGAGGCAGAGAACTGGTAGAGGCTTCTTCACAGGGCAGGGGCCATTCTGTTTTCTATACTTCTATATTTATATATTCAGTATATATATTGAATCCTAGAGCTCAGTATAGGGCCAGGTATACAGAGGGGTGTCAGTATTTGCTGAATGAACGAATGAAATCATGACTCATCTGCAAAGCTGGAACCTTGAGGGTGAGTGCGGGACACTCTTCGTACTCGACGGGTTTAGAATCTAAACCAGGGAATCTGTCTTAGATCTGTGCAATGTCAAAATATCAAAGGAGGATCATTTGTATCCAAACAGAAGAGTAAAAACTTAGACTCATCATGTAGACATTTGGTCTGTAAGAGGAATTCTGGTCCAGAAGACCTCACTGTAAGGATGTGTGACAGTAACAGCCACAGCATAGTACTATACAATTTTGTGGGGTTTTTGCGACGGAATCTCGCTCTGTCGTCCAGGCTAGAGTGCAGTGATGTGATCTCAGCTCACTGCAACCTCCACCTCCCAGGTTCAAGCAATTCTCCTGGCTCAGCCTCCTGAATAACTGGGATTACAGGTGTCTGCCACCATGTCCAGCTAACTTTTTTTTTTTTTTTTTTTGTATGTTTAGTAAAGACGGGGTTTCACCATATTAGACAAGCTGGTCTCGAACTCTGACCTCAGGTAATCCACCAGCCTCTGCCTCCCAAAGTGCTGGGATTACAGGCGTGAGCCACCATGCCCAGCCATAATACTATACAATTTTTTGCAGCTTCTAAGATGCACCTATACCCATGTGCTGATGTGAAACCTCATGCACGACCTTAGGTGGACAAGATAAGCTCCACTCTCCCCCTTTTACAGAAGAGAATACTGAAGCCCTGAGAGATAAAGTGGATCCCTCAAGGAAACTCAACTAGAAGGTCCTTGAACCAGGCCTGGAGGCCACGACTGATCTTGAATCACAGAGGTCCTATCCCTTCTCCTCGCCTGTACCTGCAGCTCTAGCTTGAGAACAAAGTAGCCAGTAAGTATGGGTTTCTAGAATTTAGCTCATGTTTAAAACTTTTTTTTATTTTGTTTTTGAGACAGAGTTTCGCTCTGTTGCCCAGGCTGGAGTGCAGTGGCCTGATCTCGGCTCACTGCAAGCTCCACCTCCCGGGTTCACGCCATTCTCCTGCCTCCGCCTCCCAAGTAACTGGGACTACAGGAGCCCGCCACCAGGCCCAGCTAATTGTTTTGTATTTTTAGTAGAGACTGGGTTTCACTGTGTTAGCCAGATGGTCTTGATCATGTTTAAAACTTTTATATCAACTTGCATCTTCTCTGAAAAGAATTGGTCCAAGGCATGTGTGTATTTCAAATAAAAGGAGTTCTAACTTTGTAAACTTTATGAAATGAAACACCCTGAAGCATGTCTCACAAATGAGATTGAATTTACACAAAATCAAGAGATGGGGCTGGGAGACACTCTCTTATACTCTGACCTCTGGCAAGCCACTTCCTCACTCGGGAGTTTATTCTCAGCTCTTACAAAGGGGTGGGAGCCCGGATCTCTGGAGTCTTTCTCAACTCAAAGAAAAATGCTATAATCAATTATCTCTGGGCATTCGGCCAACATTGTTACATTCTCTCAATAACCCATTCTGTAGGCTTCAAGGCAAGGCAAAGGTATTTGCGGTTCACTGGAAGGAGGCCCGGGTGATCTCCCTCCAGGCCATGCAGGTGACCTCTGGACCTGAGTGTCCAGCCAGATAGAGCTGGGGGCATCGGGAAGGTAGGTCGGTTGCCGCTGAGTTTTCAGTTAAGTTGGTTGCTGTGAGCCAGAACATTGCGTAGACTCCTCAGATCCACATCACAAGCTGCTATTCCCAAA
The DNA here is from genome assembly GCF_008728515.1 of Papio anubis. Taxonomy (NCBI): domain Eukaryota; kingdom Metazoa; phylum Chordata; class Mammalia; order Primates; family Cercopithecidae; genus Papio; species Papio anubis. The sequence goes on from NC_044992.1 coordinate 5,902,038, forward strand.
CTATCACTTTGCAAGGACTCTGACCCTGGGCAACATCCCTTTCTCTTCATCTTCAGAAAGTGATAATTATTGTGATTATGAGCTATTAATGTAATAATAACCAGCAGGCAATGGAGTGGCCCAGGCAGTACCCTGGGCCTCTGCCGTCACACAGAGAGGGAAGCTGGGCAGCCAGTTCCCCACGAGCACAGAGAGCTGCTCCGGCTCACCCAGAATCTGCCCCAACAGGCGGTGCTTCGAGTACATCCTCTGCAGAGCCACGTGACTAAGAGGGGAGGAAAGAAATCCGGCCAGAAGTTGGGCCGGTGGGAATTTCCAAACGAGAGCCCGTGTGTGCTGGGAAGGACGCGTTGGACGGAACTTCTCAGGGGTTTGTTCTGAAGAGTAATGAGTGGCATGCCAAAGTCAAGATTTTTATTTCTTACTTTTCAAAAGCTGCATTGATGGGAACAAGCTCACAATACAAACAGTGGTGATTGCAATCACTCGCTGTTCCCATGGCAACAGACAAGATTAAAAGGGCAAACAACGAAGCTGGAACTCTCTTCAGATTAAACGCTCCCAATTTTAATTGCCAGGCAGCACACTGACACATGGAGTCCCCCGGCTCGCGGTTTAACAGGATCCAAACCTCTCCTCAGTTTCTAACTGGAGGCCATCCGGGACGACCACCTGGGCCCTCACTCCTCCCACCCAGAGCATGAAGCACAAGAAAGCATCAGGTTGCTCCTTGAATACCTCCAGCGATGGGGAACTCATTCCAACCGGCTGGACATGAAGGCTCAGTAATGGGTCAGTCTTAGCAATCAGGGGAGAAAACCATGAGGGCGTGGGTTCAGGCTGCTAAAATAAGAACCAAAAGGCAAAGGTTGATAATAGCATTAATTTTAATCAAATCTGTGGTTTACGGAGGCATGGTTGTCAGTGTTCTACCCTTGACCACAGGGAGACAGCACCGGTAACTTACTTTCAGCAGATAATTCCTATGTGTCACACACGCAGCGCTAGTCAGTCTTTATGTGTGACCTCCCCTAACCCTCTCAACAGCCTGCAGCAAGCATTATTATAATTCCAATTTCGCAGATGAGGGGGCTGCAGCTTGGGGAGATTAAGGCCAAGGTCACACAACCAGCGGTGGCAGAACCAAGACAGAAACTCAGACCCATTCGACCTCAGAGCCCACGCTTTTGCTACCATTTTGCCCCTGGAGGAAGGAATCCGCTGGATTTGGAGACAGCTGCCTGGCAGGGGCAGGCAGTGGTGAGAAGGTGATGTCTCAGGGACCTCCAGTGGCATTGCCAAGCTGTTCTCTCTGAGCCTCCCCAAAAGGAAACTCCGGTCTTAGGGCTGCAGGCTCAGCTCGCCTCTCTGCCTGTGGCATCTGCAGGATGACATTGTTACCGTTGCCTTCTTGAGGTTTTTCTTGTTTCCAAGGCTCCAGCTTTGCCAGCTCGAGCTTCCTTCTCCCCTGAGCCATGAGTTCCCTCCTCTCACAGCTGCCCGGCGTTTGATCAGCCTGGCTCAAGCAATCTCTGCAGGTTCGGGGAGAAGCAGACCTTTGGAAAAGCAGAGGACTGGAGATTCAAACTGGATGAGATCTGGATTGTCCAGAGGGAGATCCGCGTAACGAGAATGGACAGGGTGGCAGTCAGCAATCACAGAGCAAGGTCAACAGTGGCAAACGCTACAAGAGCAGAGCGGGGGCATCGCTGCTGATGTTGAGAGATGAGAAACGTGGCTCTCCTCTTGGAGATCCTGGAAGGCTTCTTGTAGGAGGGGGCCTTCTCAGTCACTCACTCCCTCACCAAGGCAATACCGACTAAGTCCCCACAGACACTCTGCTAGGGGCTGCGGATCTGAGGATGAACAAAACATGGTCCCTGCAGGCTGGAACTTATCATCTGGTGGAGAAGACAGTCATCTATTAAACCTAGCAAAAAGCGCCCTAAAGGACAAAAAGAGGGCTCTAGGGTTAAGTAAAGCAAAGCAAACGATCGTGTCTTGGGGGTTCAGGGGAACTTCCTAAGAAGAGTAGCACTGGGGCTGGGATGGGGATGCTGAGGAGGTGCTAGATGGATGAAACGGATCAGGAGGGTAGCACTGGAAACGGACAGCACAAGCCAATGGGATAATGCGGGAGCCCCTGGTGAGAGCACTGTTTACACCGAAGAGGGAAGAGTCAAAAGAAATCAAGAAGGGATAGTGCAGTCCCCTGGGGTTTGTAACAGTAAGGTGCCCCTGCTATCCCTACATCGAAAGGAGAGAGCCTCTGAAGGGAACTGCAGGGAGAGAGGGCTGCTGGGACCAAGACATACAACCTGCCCAAGGCAGCCAGCAGGGGTGAAGCTGGGGAGGCAAACACTGACCACGCTCTTTTCCCCACCATTGGATCACCTGCCAAGGCCTGCCTCTGGCCAAACCCAACTGGAAGCCAGAAAGCATAGGATCGTCTAGATTAGGCTCACAGAGTCAACCTCGCAAGGGGCGGAGAGAAGTGGACAAGAATGGAGAGGCCCATGGATGCATCCAGCCTGAGGGAGGAGTGTGCACAGCCAGAGTGACCAGG